>NC_059439.1:17756286-19168786 GCF_021028975.2 Sphaerodactylus townsendi | reverse complement strand
CCCCCCCCCACCCCCCCCCCCCCCCACCCCCCCCCCCCCCCACCCCCCCCCCCCCCCACCCCCCCCCCCCCCCACCCCCCCCCCCCCCCACCCCCCCCCCCCCCCACCCCCCCCCCCCCCCACCCCCCCCCCCCCCCACCCCCCCCCCCCCCCACCCCCCCCCCCCCCCACCCCCCCCCCCCCCCACCCCCCCCCCCCCCCACCCCCCCCCCCCCCCACCCCCCCCCCCCCCCACCCCCCCCCCCCCCCACCCCCCCCCCCCCCCACCCCCCCCCCCCCCCACCCCCCCCCCCCCCCACCCCCCCCCCCCCCCACCCCCCCCCCCCCCCACCCCCCCCCCCCCCCACCCCCCCCCCCCCCCACCCCCCCCCCCCCCCACCCCCCCCCCCCCCCACCCCCCCCCCCCCCCACCCCCCCCCCCCCCCACCCCCCCCCCCCCCCACCCCCCCCCCCCCCCACCCCCCCCCCCCCCCACCCCCCCCCCCCCCCACCCCCCCCCCCCCCCACCCCCCCCCCCCCCCACCCCCCCCCCCCCCCACCCCCCCCCCCCCCCACCCCCCCCCCCCCCCACCCCCCCCCCCCCCCACCCCCCCCCCCCCCCACCCCCCCCCCCCCCCACCCCCCCCCCCCCCCACCCCCCCCCCCCCCCACCCCCCCCCCCCCCCACCCCCCCCCCCCCCCACCCCCCCCCCCCCCCACCCCCCCCCCCCCCCACCCCCCCCCCCCCCCACCCCCCCCCCCCCCCACCCCCCCCCCCCCCCACCCCCCCCCCCCCCCACCCCCCCCCCCCCCCACCCCCCCCCCCCCCCACCCCCCCCCCCCCCCACCCCCCCCCCCCCCCACCCCCCCCCCCCCCCACCCCCCCCCCCCCCCACCCCCCCCCCCCCCCACCCCCCCCCCCCCCCACCCCCCCCCCCCCCCACCCCCCCCCCCCCCCACCCCCCCCCCCCCCCACCCCCCCCCCCCCCCACCCCCCCCCCCCCCCACCCCCCCCCCCCCCCACCCCCCCCCCCCCCCACCCCCCCCCCCCCCCACCCCCCCCCCCCCCCACCCCCCCCCCCCCCCACCCCCCCCCCCCCCCACCCCCCCCCCCCCCCACCCCCCCCCCCCCCCACCCCCCCCCCCCCCCACCCCCCCCCCCCCCCACCCCCCCCCCCCCCCACCCCCCCCCCCCCCCACCCCCCCCCCCCCCCACCCCCCCCCCCCCCCACCCCCCCCCCCCCCCACCCCCCCCCCCCCCCACCCCCCCCCCCCCCCACCCCCCCCCCCCCCCACCCCCCCCCCCCCCCACCCCCCCCCCCCCCCACCCCCCCCCCCCCCCACCCCCCCCCCCCCCCACCCCCCCCCCCCCCCACCCCCCCCCCCCCCCACCCCCCCCCCCCCCCACCCCCCCCCCCCCCCACCCCCCCCCCCCCCCACCCCCCCCCCCCCCCACCCCCCCCCCCCCCCACCCCCCCCCCCCCCCACCCCCCCCCCCCCCCACCCCCCCCCCCCCCCACCCCCCCCCCCCCCCACCCCCCCCCCCCCCCACCCCCCCCCCCCCCCACCCCCCCCCCCCCCCACCCCCCCCCCCCCCCACCCCCCCCCCCCCCCACCCCCCCCCCCCCCCACCCCCCCCCCCCCCCACCCCCCCCCCCCCCCACCCCCCCCCCCCCCCACCCCCCCCCCCCCCCACCCCCCCCCCCCCCCACCCCCCCCCCCCCCCACCCCCCCCCCCCCCCACCCCCCCCCCCCCCCACCCCCCCCCCCCCCCACCCCCCCCCCCCCCCACCCCCCCCCCCCCCCACCCCCCCCCCCCCCCACCCCCCCCCCCCCCCACCCCCCCCCCCCCCCACCCCCCCCCCCCCCCACCCCCCCCCCCCCCCACCCCCCCCCCCCCCCACCCCCCCCCCCCCCCACCCCCCCCCCCCCCCACCCCCCCCCCCCCCCACCCCCCCCCCCCCCCACCCCCCCCCCCCCCCACCCCCCCCCCCCCCCACCCCCCCCCCCCCCCACCCCCCCCCCCCCCCACCCCCCCCCCCCCCCACCCCCCCCCCCCCCCACCCCCCCCCCCCCCCACCCCCCCCCCCCCCCACCCCCCCCCCCCCCCACCCCCCCCCCCCCCCACCCCCCCCCCCCCCCACCCCCCCCCCCCCCCACCCCCCCCCCCCCCCACCCCCCCCCCCCCCCACCCCCCCCCCCCCCCACCCCCCCCCCCCCCCACCCCCCCCCCCCCCCACCCCCCCCCCCCCCCACCCCCCCCCCCCCCCACCCCCCCCCCCCCCCACCCCCCCCCCCCCCCACCCCCCCCCCCCCCCACCCCCCCCCCCCCCCACCCCCCCCCCCCCCCACCCCCCCCCCCCCCCACCCCCCCCCCCCCCCACCCCCCCCCCCCCCCACCCCCCCCCCCCCCCACCCCCCCCCCCCCCCACCCCCCCCCCCCCCCACCCCCCCCCCCCCCCACCCCCCCCCCCCCCCACCCCCCCCCCCCCCCACCCCCCCCCCCCCCCACCCCCCCCCCCCCCCACCCCCCCCCCCCCCCACCCCCCCCCCCCCCCACCCCCCCCCCCCCCCACCCCCCCCCCCCCCCACCCCCCCCCCCCCCCACCCCCCCCCCCCCCCACCCCCCCCCCCCCCCACCCCCCCCCCCCCCCACCCCCCCCCCCCCCCACCCCCCCCCCCCCCCACCCCCCCCCCCCCCCACCCCCCCCCCCCCCCACCCCCCCCCCCCCCCACCCCCCCCCCCCCCCACCCCCCCCCCCCCCCACCCCCCCCCCCCCCCACCCCCCCCCCCCCCCACCCCCCCCCCCCCCCACCCCCCCCCCCCCCCACCCCCCCCCCCCCCCACCCCCCCCCCCCCCCACCCCCCCCCCCCCCCACCCCCCCCCCCCCCCACCCCCCCCCCCCCCCACCCCCCCCCCCCCCCACCCCCCCCCCCCCCCACCCCCCCCCCCCCCCACCCCCCCCCCCCCCCACCCCCCCCCCCCCCCACCCCCCCCCCCCCCCACCCCCCCCCCCCCCCACCCCCCCCCCCCCCCACCCCCCCCCCCCCCCACCCCCCCCCCCCCCCACCCCCCCCCCCCCCCACCCCCCCCCCCCCCCACCCCCCCCCCCCCCCACCCCCCCCCCCCCCCACCCCCCCCCCCCCCCACCCCCCCCCCCCCCCACCCCCCCCCCCCCCCACCCCCCCCCCCCCCCACCCCCCCCCCCCCCCACCCCCCCCCCCCCCCACCCCCCCCCCCCCCCACCCCCCCCCCCCCCCACCCCCCCCCCCCCCCACCCCCCCCCCCCCCCACCCCCCCCCCCCCCCACCCCCCCCCCCCCCCACCCCCCCCCCCCCCCACCCCCCCCCCCCCCCACCCCCCCCCCCCCCCACCCCCCCCCCCCCCCACCCCCCCCCCCCCCCACCCCCCCCCCCCCCCACCCCCCCCCCCCCCCACCCCCCCCCCCCCCCACCCCCCCCCCCCCCCACCCCCCCCCCCCCCCACCCCCCCCCCCCCCCACCCCCCCCCCCCCCCACCCCCCCCCCCCCCCACCCCCCCCCCCCCCCACCCCCCCCCCCCCCCACCCCCCCCCCCCCCCACCCCCCCCCCCCCCCACCCCCCCCCCCCCCCACCCCCCCCCCCCCCCACCCCCCCCCCCCCCCACCCCCCCCCCCCCCCACCCCCCCCCCCCCCCACCCCCCCCCCCCCCCACCCCCCCCCCCCCCCACCCCCCCCCCCCCCCACCCCCCCCCCCCCCCACCCCCCCCCCCCCCCACCCCCCCCCCCCCCCACCCCCCCCCCCCCCCACCCCCCCCCCCCCCCACCCCCCCCCCCCCCCACCCCCCCCCCCCCCCACCCCCCCCCCCCCCCACCCCCCCCCCCCCCCACCCCCCCCCCCCCCCACCCCCCCCCCCCCCCACCCCCCCCCCCCCCCACCCCCCCCCCCCCCCACCCCCCCCCCCCCCCACCCCCCCCCCCCCCCACCCCCCCCCCCCCCCACCCCCCCCCCCCCCCACCCCCCCCCCCCCCCACCCCCCCCCCCCCCCACCCCCCCCCCCCCCCACCCCCCCCCCCCCCCACCCCCCCCCCCCCCCACCCCCCCCCCCCCCCACCCCCCCCCCCCCCCACCCCCCCCCCCCCCCACCCCCCCCCCCCCCCACCCCCCCCCCCCCCCACCCCCCCCCCCCCCCACCCCCCCCCCCCCCCACCCCCCCCCCCCCCCACCCCCCCCCCCCCCCACCCCCCCCCCCCCCCACCCCCCCCCCCCCCCACCCCCCCCCCCCCCCACCCCCCCCCCCCCCCACCCCCCCCCCCCCCCACCCCCCCCCCCCCCCACCCCCCCCCCCCCCCACCCCCCCCCCCCCCCACCCCCCCCCCCCCCCACCCCCCCCCCCCCCCACCCCCCCCCCCCCCCACCCCCCCCCCCCCCCACCCCCCCCCCCCCCCACCCCCCCCCCCCCCCACCCCCCCCCCCCCCCACCCCCCCCCCCCCCCACCCCCCCCCCCCCCCACCCCCCCCCCCCCCCACCCCCCCCCCCCCCCACCCCCCCCCCCCCCCACCCCCCCCCCCCCCCACCCCCCCCCCCCCCCACCCCCCCCCCCCCCCACCCCCCCCCCCCCCCACCCCCCCCCCCCCCCACCCCCCCCCCCCCCCACCCCCCCCCCCCCCCACCCCCCCCCCCCCCCACCCCCCCCCCCCCCCACCCCCCCCCCCCCCCACCCCCCCCCCCCCCCACCCCCCCCCCCCCCCACCCCCCCCCCCCCCCACCCCCCCCCCCCCCCACCCCCCCCCCCCCCCACCCCCCCCCCCCCCCACCCCCCCCCCCCCCCACCCCCCCCCCCCCCCACCCCCCCCCCCCCCCACCCCCCCCCCCCCCCACCCCCCCCCCCCCCCACCCCCCCCCCCCCCCACCCCCCCCCCCCCCCACCCCCCCCCCCCCCCACCCCCCCCCCCCCCCACCCCCCCCCCCCCCCACCCCCCCCCCCCCCCACCCCCCCCCCCCCCCACCCCCCCCCCCCCCCACCCCCCCCCCCCCCCACCCCCCCCCCCCCCCACCCCCCCCCCCCCCCACCCCCCCCCCCCCCCACCCCCCCCCCCCCCCACCCCCCCCCCCCCCCACCCCCCCCCCCCCCCACCCCCCCCCCCCCCCACCCCCCCCCCCCCCCACCCCCCCCCCCCCCCACCCCCCCCCCCCCCCACCCCCCCCCCCCCCCACCCCCCCCCCCCCCCACCCCCCCCCCCCCCCACCCCCCCCCCCCCCCACCCCCCCCCCCCCCCACCCCCCCCCCCCCCCACCCCCCCCCCCCCCCACCCCCCCCCCCCCCCACCCCCCCCCCCCCCCACCCCCCCCCCCCCCCACCCCCCCCCCCCCCCACCCCCCCCCCCCCCCACCCCCCCCCCCCCCCACCCCCCCCCCCCCCCACCCCCCCCCCCCCCCACCCCCCCCCCCCCCCACCCCCCCCCCCCCCCACCCCCCCCCCCCCCCACCCCCCCCCCCCCCCACCCCCCCCCCCCCCCACCCCCCCCCCCCCCCACCCCCCCCCCCCCCCACCCCCCCCCCCCCCCACCCCCCCCCCCCCCCACCCCCCCCCCCCCCCACCCCCCCCCCCCCCCACCCCCCCCCCCCCCCACCCCCCCCCCCCCCCACCCCCCCCCCCCCCCACCCCCCCCCCCCCCCACCCCCCCCCCCCCCCACCCCCCCCCCCCCCCACCCCCCCCCCCCCCCACCCCCCCCCCCCCCCACCCCCCCCCCCCCCCACCCCCCCCCCCCCCCACCCCCCCCCCCCCCCACCCCCCCCCCCCCCCACCCCCCCCCCCCCCCACCCCCCCCCCCCCCCACCCCCCCCCCCCCCCACCCCCCCCCCCCCCCACCCCCCCCCCCCCCCACCCCCCCCCCCCCCCACCCCCCCCCCCCCCCACCCCCCCCCCCCCCCACCCCCCCCCCCCCCCACCCCCCCCCCCCCCCACCCCCCCCCCCCCCCACCCCCCCCCCCCCCCACCCCCCCCCCCCCCCACCCCCCCCCCCCCCCACCCCCCCCCCCCCCCACCCCCCCCCCCCCCCACCCCCCCCCCCCCCCACCCCCCCCCCCCCCCACCCCCCCCCCCCCCCACCCCCCCCCCCCCCCACCCCCCCCCCCCCCCACCCCCCCCCCCCCCCACCCCCCCCCCCCCCCACCCCCCCCCCCCCCCACCCCCCCCCCCCCCCACCCCCCCCCCCCCCCACCCCCCCCCCCCCCCACCCCCCCCCCCCCCCACCCCCCCCCCCCCCCACCCCCCCCCCCCCCCACCCCCCCCCCCCCCCACCCCCCCCCCCCCCCACCCCCCCCCCCCCCCACCCCCCCCCCCCCCCACCCCCCCCCCCCCCCACCCCCCCCCCCCCCCACCCCCCCCCCCCCCCACCCCCCCCCCCCCCCACCCCCCCCCCCCCCCACCCCCCCCCCCCCCCACCCCCCCCCCCCCCCACCCCCCCCCCCCCCCACCCCCCCCCCCCCCCACCCCCCCCCCCCCCCACCCCCCCCCCCCCCCACCCCCCCCCCCCCCCACCCCCCCCCCCCCCCACCCCCCCCCCCCCCCACCCCCCCCCCCCCCCACCCCCCCCCCCCCCCACCCCCCCCCCCCCCCACCCCCCCCCCCCCCCACCCCCCCCCCCCCCCACCCCCCCCCCCCCCCACCCCCCCCCCCCCCCACCCCCCCCCCCCCCCACCCCCCCCCCCCCCCACCCCCCCCCCCCCCCACCCCCCCCCCCCCCCACCCCCCCCCCCCCCCACCCCCCCCCCCCCCCACCCCCCCCCCCCCCCACCCCCCCCCCCCCCCACCCCCCCCCCCCCCCACCCCCCCCCCCCCCCACCCCCCCCCCCCCCCACCCCCCCCCCCCCCCACCCCCCCCCCCCCCCACCCCCCCCCCCCCCCACCCCCCCCCCCCCCCACCCCCCCCCCCCCCCACCCCCCCCCCCCCCCACCCCCCCCCCCCCCCACCCCCCCCCCCCCCCACCCCCCCCCCCCCCCACCCCCCCCCCCCCCCACCCCCCCCCCCCCCCACCCCCCCCCCCCCCCACCCCCCCCCCCCCCCACCCCCCCCCCCCCCCACCCCCCCCCCCCCCCACCCCCCCCCCCCCCCACCCCCCCCCCCCCCCACCCCCCCCCCCCCCCACCCCCCCCCCCCCCCACCCCCCCCCCCCCCCACCCCCCCCCCCCCCCACCCCCCCCCCCCCCCACCCCCCCCCCCCCCCACCCCCCCCCCCCCCCACCCCCCCCCCCCCCCACCCCCCCCCCCCCCCACCCCCCCCCCCCCCCACCCCCCCCCCCCCCCACCCCCCCCCCCCCCCACCCCCCCCCCCCCCCACCCCCCCCCCCCCCCACCCCCCCCCCCCCCCACCCCCCCCCCCCCCCACCCCCCCCCCCCCCCACCCCCCCCCCCCCCCACCCCCCCCCCCCCCCACCCCCCCCCCCCCCCACCCCCCCCCCCCCCCACCCCCCCCCCCCCCCACCCCCCCCCCCCCCCACCCCCCCCCCCCCCCACCCCCCCCCCCCCCCACCCCCCCCCCCCCCCACCCCCCCCCCCCCCCACCCCCCCCCCCCCCCACCCCCCCCCCCCCCCACCCCCCCCCCCCCCCACCCCCCCCCCCCCCCACCCCCCCCCCCCCCCACCCCCCCCCCCCCCCACCCCCCCCCCCCCCCACCCCCCCCCCCCCCCACCCCCCCCCCCCCCCACCCCCCCCCCCCCCCACCCCCCCCCCCCCCCACCCCCCCCCCCCCCCACCCCCCCCCCCCCCCACCCCCCCCCCCCCCCACCCCCCCCCCCCCCCACCCCCCCCCCCCCCCACCCCCCCCCCCCCCCACCCCCCCCTCCCCCCACCCCCCCCCCCCCCCACCCCCCCCCCCCCCCACCCCCCCCCCCCCCCACCCCCCCCCCCCCCCACCCCCCCGAGCACCCCCCCCACCCCCCCCCCCCCCCACCCCCCCCCCCCCCCCCCCCCCCCCCCCCCCACCCCCCCCCCCCCCCACACCACCTTACCCCCCCCACCCCCCACCCCCCCCACCCCCCCCCCCCCAACAACCCCCCCCCCCCCCCCCCCCCCCCCCCCCACCCCCCCTATCCCCCCCCCCCCCACCCCCCACCACCCCCCCCCCCACCCCCCCCTCTCCCCCCACCCCCCACCCCCCCCCCCCCACCCCCCCCCCCCCCCACCCACTAATTCTTCCCCCCAGCATTTTCAATGAATGCCCCCTGGTTCTAGTATTGTGAGAAAGAGAGAAAAATTTCTCTCTGTCAACATTTTCTACCCCATGCATAATTTTATAGACTTCAGTCATATCCCCCCTCAGACGTCTCCTCTCCAAACTAAAGAGTCCCAAACGCTGCAGCCTCTCCTCATAAGGAAGGTGCTCCAGTCCCTCAATCATCCTCGTTGCCCTTCTCTGCACTTTTTCTATCTCTTCAAAATCCTTTTTGAGCTTAGAACAAGACCCCATCGAAAGAGTAATCAATCCAGACCTGAGTGGGTGAGGAGACCACTCCCGACTATTGACAGATATGCAAAGAAAGGCTTTATGCTAAAGGTCTTTGTGAGGTCTGCTTTTAGGCTGATCCTGCTTTGCCTATCTGCCTATAGCTGGGGGGACCAGTTCTCACCCCCTCTGAGTGGGCGGATTACTCTTTTGATTGGATCTTGTTCTCAAGACCCCTTCGGACTCCGGAGGGCAGACAGAAGTCGCTTTTTATAAGAAGAAGAAGAAGAGTTTGGATTTATATCCCCCCTTTCTCTCCTGCAGGAGACTCAAAGGGGCTTACAATCTCCTTGCCCTTCCCCCCCTCCCTCACAACAAAAACCCTGTGAGGTAGGTGGGGCTGAGAGAGCTCCGAGAAGCTGTGACTAGCCCAAGCTCACCCAGCTGGCGTGTGTTGCTAATCTGCACAGGCTAGTCTGAATTCCCCAGAAAAGCCTCCACAGCTCAGGTGGCAGAGCTGGGAATCAAACCCGGTTCCTCCAGATTAGATACACGAATAATGCACTGTCAATCCACTTTGCAGTTGTGCGGAACAGCAAAATCCATTTGCAAACAGTTGTGAAAGTGGATTGAAAGTACATTATTCTGTATGTGCGGGCCTATATAGTCTGCCCAAGAGATGCTCCAGGATTTGGAAGGTTGTTGCAAAAAGAATTCACTGTGATACCTCTTAAGCATAAGCATAAGCATTTTATTGTCATTGTGCACGCACAACGAAATTTACAGCAGCATTCCTCGATGCACACAATTTCAGACTCATACCCCATCTTCACTTTCCCCTTCCTTTACCCAAACACATCAACACGAAGCCACGGAGTTCAGCATAGCCACAGCTCTTATGTTGAAAGAAGGAAGGATCCTGGCTTACCACCACCAGATC
The DNA here is from genome assembly GCF_021028975.2 of Sphaerodactylus townsendi. Lineage (NCBI taxonomy): Eukaryota > Metazoa > Chordata > Lepidosauria > Squamata > Sphaerodactylidae > Sphaerodactylus > Sphaerodactylus townsendi. Next base: position 19,159,434 of record NC_059439.1, on the reverse strand, counting down.
CGTCTCTGATTTAGATCCTGAGAGAATTCTGGAGATCAGAGGCCAGAAGAACCAATTGGCAGTATTCAGAATTTGAGCCAAATCTGTACGTCCGAGACACATTTGAAATTTAAGAATGGGGGACGGAGGCACCCACCTGGATCAAATCCTGTCAAGAGATTTTCATCCGATTCACTATCAGACAACTCGAGAGGTGGCTCCTCAGAAGATGAGCTGGAAGCAGCCTCAGGAACAGAATAGTGATCATATGGGATGTAGATCTGTGGAGGCAGAAATGATGCCACAAGCTTGAAGGAAGGATTAACTTGACTCAAGTCATTTTCTGTACGTGCGGGCCTATGCAGGCCCTGATTCTCTGGCTTTTTAGGACCAAACGACTCATTACATGAGAGATACGTGACTGGATCGACCAAAATAAAATTCTTGTTGAAATGTGGTTATGGCTAGGTGAGGTCTACCGATTCGATTGAAGAAGAAGAGTTTGGATTTATATCCCCCCTTTCTCTCCTGTAGGAGACTCAAAGGGGCTTACAATCTCCTTGCCCTTCCCCCCTCACAACAAACACCCTGTGAGGTAGGTGGGGCTGAGAGAGCTCCAAGAAGCTGTGACTAGCCCAAGGGTCACCCAGCTGGTGTGTGTGGGAGTGTACAGGCTAATCTGAATTCCCCAGATAAGCCTCCACAGCTCAGGTGGCAGAGCTGGGAATCAAACCCGGCTCCTCCAGATTAGATACACGAGCTCTTAACTTCCTACGCCACTGCTGAAGCAGATGTTCCTGGCCAAAGTTGCCTTCTCAAAAGAATGGGCCACACACACCCTTTACCTCCTCACTTCCACACAGGGAAAAACACCTCAGCCGCTCGAGGGTGTTCAAAACAGACACGAAACCCCTAGTGGCATGTGACGGGGCTGTTCCTGACAATGAGCTGAGAAAGTCACCAAGGGCGGGCTTGGCCGCTTCCAAAGCAAACAGGAGAACAGAGTCAAAGTCACACGGATACTTGATCCAGAATGAATCACCCTGGCCACTGATGACAGGATTATCTAAGTCCCAGCCCACAAAATGACAAACTGAAGTCCGGTCTCCTGGCCTTGAGAGTTTAGCCAGACGACATTATAAGTGTTTAAAACAACAAGGGTTAAAGGAGGAGCTGGGAGGAGCACAAGGCTCTCAGCCCCACCTACAGTGCGGGATACACTAGACCAGGGGTGTCAAACTCTGACCCTCCAGATGTTCAAGCTAGGGGCTGATGGGAATCATAGGCAGTGGTGGCGAACCTTTGGCACTCCAGATGTTATGGACTACAATTCCCATCAGCCCCATGCTGGCAGGGGCTGATGGGAATTGTAGTCCATAACATCTGGAGTGCCAAAGGTTCGCCACCACGGGAGACAGTCAGACTTGGACACACCTGCACTAGAGATAGGCATGTACTGCCCAAGGGTATATGGGGTCAAATGCCCCTTGGGCTGCGGCCATTTAGTCATGTGGGGGTGGAAAATCACTCCCGCCCCCTCATCCTTCCCCCACCCCCTCCCCGGGTCCATACACTGACTTCAAGACCTGGTGCAAAAAAATGTTGTTTGGTCATGGTGGGGGAGAATGGCTGCCCATATAGGGGGGGGGGGGCTCAGTTTTTGCACCGGGCTACATTTTGCCTAGATACGCCTCTGCTAGAGCATCCTGTCATTTCTATTTCCCCATTGGGCATTCCCCTCACCTGAGCATTAAACTCATCCTTGGATCCAACACACATGTTCTCCAAGGGCATCATCTCAGCATGGTTGTAGACTGACTCCAGGGAGGGCGGAGAGTAAGAGCTTTGCACATAGGCGACTTGGACATTCTGGAGCTGGGCCAAGTGCCCCACTTCGAAGTCAGCGTAGCCCGGCTCTTGCAGCTCGAGCCAGTTCACACAGCTGTCTGTAAAAGCAATCGCTAAGTCAGAAAGAGAACCCGAGAATTTAGAACTTTCCAAAAAAAAGCTCACACGTGGAACCATCTCTATTCATTTGGAAGGAAAATAAAAATAATGGGTCAAGCTTGTTCATTCTATATACCCTGTTTTCCCAAATATAAGACATCCCCTAAAAATAAGACATAGTAGAGGTTTTGCTGAAGTGCAAAATATAAGGCATCCCCCGAAAGTAAGACGTAGCAAAGTTTTTGTTTGGAAGCATGCCCGACAAACAGAACACAGGAAAAGAAGACATCCGCTAAAAATAAGACACAGCACATCTTTGGGAGCAAAAATTAATATAAGACACTGTCTTATATTCGGGGAAACACGGTATGCACAGGTTTGTGGCACATGCAGAATCTTGAATCAGGCCAAGAATTCAGCTATCTCTTTTTTAAAAAAACTCAACTTTCTAGTCCTTGTTGGGTTTGTATATAAAATCAGATATAGAACTTCCCCTCTGACTGTTTGCTGATGATCCTGTCTCCAGCCTTCATACCATTTCATCCTCCTTTCCCCCTATCAATGACGTTATTCATAGTATGCTATTTTTGCGGAGGCTCAAGGTAGATGACAAGATTTTTAAAACCCCAATGCAACAGAAAAACAAGACAGGAGTATCAGAAATAATGCAAAAACTGGATTACAGGCTGCGAAATCCTAAACAAATTTACACCCCTCTACACTGACTGAAGTCAATGGGATTAGCAAGGTGTTAACTCTCCCCAGGATTACATTGTTAGAAAACAATGAAGTGAGAACAAGATAAGGTATGTGATAAAGAGTGCCATAAACCACCATTCCCTTTATAAATGGGCCCTCCTGAACAATCCTATTTTACACATTCTCCTTTCCTTCATGGGCCTCAGGCTGGCTGTGGTACTTGTTGGGAAGAAAGATGCTGAAAAAAGGTTGGTCCTTCAACCAATCCTCTTGGCAGGCCACAGCCCTGGAGGCAGAGGTGGGATCCAGCAGGTTCTCACCAGTTCCCGAGAGTGGGTTACTAATTATTTGTGTGTGCCGAGAGGGGGTTACTAATTGGGTCTGCTGTTCCGTTAGAAATTCCATTAGGTCCAAAAATCATAAAGTCCTGTTGTTCCCTATGTGGCTGGTTAGCGAAGGTAGAAAACAGGATAATTCTCCCTGTTGGGCTGTTTTAAAAACATGTTTTAGAAATATGGTAAAGTTCCTTGTTTAAGGAAAGTATCCTTCTTTTGATTTCTAGAACCAAAATTAAGTATTTGAAAGTATTAAGTATTTGACAGGCAGTCAATTAGAGGAGAAGTAGTTGTTTCTGTTGGCAGTAAGAACATAAGAACATAAGAACTAGCCTGCTGGATCAGACCAGAGTCCATCTAGTCCAGCATTCTGCTACTCGCAGTGGCCCACCAGGTGCCTTTGGGAGCTCACATGCAGGATGTGAAAGCAATGGCCTTCTGCTGCTGCTGCTGCTCCTGAGCACCTGGTCTGCTAAGGCATTTGCAATCTGAGATCAAGGAGGATCAAGATTGGTAGCCATAGATTGACTTCTCCTCCATAAATCTGTCCAAGCCCTTTTTAAAGCTATCCAGGTTAGTGGCCATCACCACCTCCTGTGGCAGCATATTCCAAACACCAATCACACGTTGCGTGAAGAAGTGTTTCCTTTTATTAGTCCTAATTCTTCCCCCCAGCATTTTCCAGCGAATTGCCCCTGGTTCTAGTATTGTGAGAAAGAGAGAAAAATTTCTCTCTGTCAGCATGTTCTAGCCCAAGCATGTTTATGAACTTCAATCCTTATCCCCCCTCAGGCGTCTCCTCTCCAAACTAAAAAAGGGTCCCAAGCGCTGCAAGCCTCTCCTCACCAAGGGAAGGTTATCCAGTCCCTCAATCATCCTCGTTGCCCTTCTCTGCACTTTTTCTATCTCTTCAATATCCTTTTTTTTGAGATGTGGCGTGGGGAGACTGAACCACAGTACTCCAAGTGCGGTCCTTTCACTGCTTTATATAGGGGCATGACAATCCTTACAGTTTTATTATCAACTCCTTTCCTAATTATCCCCAGCATAGAGTTTGCCTTTTTTCACAGCTGCCATGCATTGAGTTGACATTCCCATGGAACTATCAACTAAGACGCCTAAATCCCTTTCCTGGTCTGTGACTGATAGCACTGACCCCTGTAAGCTGGTGTATGTGAAGTTTGGATTTTTTGCCCCTATGTGCATCACTTTACATTTTGCTACATTGAACTGCATTTGCCATTTCTTAGCCCACTCACCTAATTTATCAAGGTCCACTTGGAGCTCTTCGCAATCCTTTGTGGTTCTCACCACCCTACACAATTTGGTATCATCTGCAAACTTGGCCACCACACTACCCACCCCTACTTCCAGGTCATTTATGACTATAGGACTTGCTATAATGAGTTTAAAATTATGGACAGAAAGATACCAGCTGGAAATTAGGAACTTTTTTTTACAGTAAGAGTTTTTTACAGTAACAGAGAAATTATTAATGCCCTGCCCCCGGAATGCCCTGCCACGCCCCCGTTGTGCCCCGCCCAGCCCCATTGGCACTACGCCACTGTTTGAATCCCACCACCATGGGAACCTGTTACTAAAATTTTTGGATCCCACTACTGCCTGGAGGGACATTCTTCCTCAATGCTGGTCGGAGTCACACCTCACTGGCTCTGAGAGATAGAGTGGTGTAGTGGTTAAGAGCAGGTGGACTCTTATCTGAGAACCGGGTTCCCCATGAAGCCTGCTGGGTGCCCTTGGGCCCGTCACAGTTCTCTCTGAACTCTCTCAGCCCCACCTACCTCAGAAAAGGTCTGTTGTGGGGAGAGTAAGGAAGAGGAGTTTTTGTAAACTCGTGTGTGTTTCCTGACAGGAGAGAAAAGTGGGATATAAATCCAAACTCTTCTTCTTCCTGGTAAATTGGGAGGGCTTTCAAAGTGACAAAAACTGCTCATTCTTGGAATCCGGTTTTTGAATGGTTTGTGGCATTTCAATTACTTTTTAAAAATGTTCCTGTTTTCTAATTTTGTAATCCGCCTTGATGTTCGGCAAAAAGGCAGACTGTAAAGAAAGTGAGTAAGTAAACTGCCAGTGGTCCCCAGCTTATGCCCGCTGCTTAGGCCAAGAAATGACTCGCCATTCAACTTGACACACGATCTGCGGCATGAACTGCCTGTCAGCATGAGCAGACAGTTGTGTAGGCTCAACTGTCTGTTCATGCTGACAGGCAGTTCATGCCTGTCCTTTGACAACCCTGGTGTCCTAGCTTTGACGTAAACTTGGCTCTCTCAGGTAGTGGAAGGGGGTGTTCCTTGCATGGCACAAAGGCCTTTCTGTGTGCTGCCAGTAACTGTGAGTCCCAAGCTGTGCAAATCGGCTACCGTCACTTTGCATAGGGCGCAGCGTCAAAACGCCAAGAGCCTGCAATGACGCCTCTTTCCATAAGAGGGGGCTTCTTTCAACGTGAAGGGGTGATAATAAGCCTTGTTAAATGTTCTCCTTTGTAAAAAAAATATGAAAAAGGTCTTCTAAGGGTCGTGGGGTTTTTTTAGTGAGTTTTCTACAATGTGTAAACATTTTCCGCTTTAAAAAGCGTGTATATGCGTGTGCAAATTTCCACCCCCAGGAAGAACACACAGGGACGATCGCTCACAACAGTAGTAAGCCTCTCTCAGAATTTTGACGATGCCAGAGATGATCCTGAAAAAAACCCCAAAATTTTCTGATCGCCTTTGGATCATTGGCGTTTTAATTATTATTTTTTAACGCTCTTGCTATCCCTAAACACCATTCTTACATTAAAGAAAAAAGAGAGGCAAGAGAGACCAGGTAGCTCTTAAATGACAAAAGCACTGCTTTGCAAAATCAATTCATCATCTCGACCAAACTGCCAGATTCTCCTGCTACTTCCAGAAGACCCCGAGGCTCAGATTTTGTCAACTACCAAGGTGCTGATCAAACAGGGATGGAGCTAACTAAATGTCTTTTCCAGGTCTTTTTGGGTTGGACTTGAGACAAAGAATTCTGCTGCTTACCAGATCATTGCCTCAAGCCCTGCTCTCTCTTCCCCTGCACATGGGGACAACAGAGATGTCAACTAGAGATAGTGGCCCACCTTTGTCTTGAGAATGTACTCCAGCCTCCACTTTCTATGCGGATTTATACCCTGCCCTGCTGTGTCCCAAAACTCTCACTCCAGGAGTTTGTGGGCCCTCAGGACTATGCTAACGTATCTTCTCATCTCCCTCTTTAAAGGAGGAGGAGGAGAGGAGGAGGAGAAGTTTGGATTTATATCCCACCTTTCTCTCCTGTAAGGAGACTCAAGGTGACTTACAAGCTCCTTTCCCTTCCTCTCCCCACAACAGACACCTTGTGAGATAGGTGAGGCTGAGAGAGTTCTGAATGAACTGTGACTAGCCCAGGGTCACCCAGCTGGAATGTAGGAGTGCGGAAACACACCTGTTTCACCAGATAAGCCTCTGCCACTCAGGTGGAGGAGTGGGGAATCAAACCCGGTTCTCCAGACTAGAATCTGCCTGCTCTTAACCACTACACCACGCTGGCTCTTTAACCGATTCTTGGCCACTCTCAACCATCTGCACCACCTGAAGCATGCTCAGCCCTTACCAGGTGATTTTTGCAGGGGTTTTCCCCCCTTTTGCTTATTTACAAAGTTGTATTTTCCTGTCCACCTGGGGAGTTCCCTGGGCTCACTGCTCTTGTAACTACTTCAGAGGAGAGCTTTTTTACTCCGAGACACCGTGATCTTGATAATCTTTCATTCGGCATGATAGGATACCTATTGCTGTATTATTTTGCTTTTAACTCGCTAAACAGATCTATTTTTATTGCAATTTTATATTAGATTGTATTTTTACATTGATGTGTAGGGGTATTTACTGCCATTTGCTCTGGCTATTTCTTTAAAAAAAATCTGAAGTGATTTGAATCCCTCGAAGTCAACCGTCAAGTTATGTGGACTATTTCCTTGCTACTGAACTATACTTGAGACTGCAGAATGTGTCTGTGTAAATCTTGATCTATCTATGCCTATTAAAGGTTAATGAAGATAAAGAAAGAAGATAATCTTGCATGCCGTCTGGGTTGATACAAAGAAGATCCTGCTGTAAGGATCAACTAGAACAAGGCAGACAATTTCCACTCTGGACGCCACGAGGGATCTAGGCTATAGGAAACTGGAGCCCGCTCCCTGCCCTCCGCCACAGCCTTGCTTCCTATTTCTAGGTTTTGGTACATAAAGCCAAAAGGCACCAGGAACACTGCTGGGAGCGGGAGATCCTTATAAACACATGAAGCTGCCTAAAACTGAATCAATACTGTTCTTTCAAACTGGGAGTAGCTCTAAGGGTCTCCTTTCCCTTCCTCTCCCCACAACAGACACCTTGTGAGGTAGGTGGGGCTGAGAGAGTTCAGAGAGAACTATGACTAGCCCAAGGTCACCAAGCAGCTTCAAGTGGAGAAGCAGGGAAACAAATCCCGTTCGGCAGATAAGAGTCCGCGCTCATGAGGAGATCTGCTACTTTTGAGGTCTGCTGCCACTGTATATGGAGGCTCCCTTCAGTCACCACAACTAGCAGACATTGATAAACCTCTCTGTAAAAGGAGGTGCGTTCAAGCCCCCCAGTGACCCAAAAATGCAGCACTGCTTCCCAAATAAAGGAGCACAGCACGCCTGCGACGGACATTCGCCAAGCATCGAATAAGAAAGCCTGTCCCAGAAACGAGGCGGCAAACCGAGTGCATGTCTAAATCCAGATTGCATAAGCAAACAGGGAGATTAGGGGAAGAGCGGCTTTCCTGCTCTCGTCTGCTGCTAAACAGGAAGATGTGCCTGCAAGACTCTTCTCTGACCATCTGATGACACAGCAGAAACTTCCTCTGCGAACCCAGAAGGAGCTCTGATAGCCGCTGAAGGGCTAACAGTTTCACTGCGGCATCAACTCCACTCTGCAAAGACGCATGCCAAAAGAAATCCGTTACAGTGCTGTAAGCAGTGGTGGGATCCAAAAATTTTAGTATCAGGTTCCCATGGTGGTGGGATTCAAACAGTGGCGTAGTGCCAATGGGGCTGGGCGGGGCACGGCGGGGGCGTGGCCGGGCATTCCAGGGGCGGGGCGTTAATAATTTCTCTGTTACTGTAAAAAACTCTCACTGTAAAAAAAAAAGTTCCTAATTTCCAGCTGGTATCTTTCTGTCCATAATTTAAACTCATTATAGCAAGTCCTATCGTCTACTGCCAACAAAAACAATTACTTCTCCTCTAATTGACTGCCTGTCAAATACTTAATACTTTCAAATACTTAATTTTGTTTCTAGAAATCAGAAGAAGGATACTTTCCTTAAACAAGGAACTTTACAATATTTCTAAAGCATGTTTTTAAAACAGCCCAACAGGGAGAATTATCCCGTTTTCTGCCTTCGCTAACCAGCCTCATAGGAAACAACAGGACTTTATGATTTTTGGACCTAATGGAATTTCTAACAGAAAAGCAGACCCAATTAGTAACCCCCTCTCGGCACACACAAATAATTAGTAACCCACTCTCGGGAACTGGTGAGAACCTGCTGGATCCCACCTCTGGCTGTAAGACTCCTTGGCCTTTTGCCTAATACAGTGGTTCCCAACATGGGGTACACATACGCCAAGGGGTACACACCAGAACATTTGAGGGTACGTGAAAAAATTTACATAATGGAGGGAAAAGGTACCTCAAGGCCAATAGGGTAAGACAAAATACAAGTTGAAGGGATGTCATGCTGGTGAGGGAGCAAGCTTGTTTTCTGCTGCTCCAGAGACTAGGACCAGGAGTCATGGGTTCAAGGTGAAGGAAAAGAGATTCCACCTAAACATCAGGAAAAACCTCCTGATAGTAAGGGCTATTCGACAGTGGAATGCACTACCTCGGAGTGTGGTGGAGTCTCCTTCTTGGGAGGTTTTTTAAGAGAGGCTGGATGGCCCTCTGACAGGAGTGCTTTGATTGTGTGTTCCTGCATTGCAGGGGGTTGGATTTGATGGCCCTTGGGGTCTCGTCCAACTCTATGATTCCAGGATTCAAAAGTTCTGAAATTAATTCACTGTTGTGGCAAGTGGCGGTGCAGGTTTCGTTTGTTATTTAACTTTGAGGAAAGCCTGCATTCTCTAGCATTGTGAGCTTTGCAAGCACGCCTCTGCGGTGTGCATGCGCCTCTTCACAGGCTCTCACTCTCCTCTGCTTTGTAAACATCCGAGCGCAGGCTGCCTTTGCGCAGCGTTTGGGGCGGTAGTTGTTCAGTGTTTTCCCTATGAACTGCAGTTTTTGACAGGCTTTTAAGTTAAGTTTGAAATCAATTTCTTCAATGCTAATTCTGATACGGGGTGGGGGTACAATTTAGGGAAAAAAGGCTGGGAATCACTGGCCTCGTAGAACAAATGATGGCCGTGCCCCGGGGCTTTGTAGCAAGCGAGGGCCAACCTACAAAAGACATTCCAGATTTATGCTAGGATCTCCCATCTCTTCTCTAAGCAGGAGCAACGGAGAGCCTTGTTTGGATCGTGCTGGCTGAGGGGTTTCCCCCTCCCCCCCCCCCAAGCAAATGAGCAGCAGCACAGCCAAAGGGCCAATTTACACTGGGGGGAAAGACGCAGGACAAGAAAGGTTAACCCTTTTTGTCGCTGCGATCTTGATCCATGTTGCCTCCCCTACACCGATCACAGGTCGCCAACATCTCTTAGAGAGCCAGCGTGGTGTAGCAGTTAACAGCAGGTGCACTCTAATCTGGAGAACTGGGTTTGATTCGCCACTCTGTCACTTGAGCTGTGGAGGCTTATCTGGGGAACCAGATTAGCTTGTGCACTCCAACATATGCCACCTGGGTGACCTTGGGCTAGTCACAGTTCTTCGGAGCTCTCTCAGCCCCACCTACCTCATGGGGTGTTTGTTGTGAGGGGGGAAGGGAAAGGAGATTGTAAGCCCCTTTGGAGCAGAGAAAGGGGGGATATAAATCCAAACTTCTTAGTCTGGCCCTGAAAGAACATTATTTGCTGAAATCTAGGCATGTTATCATTGTTATGCTATCCCAGCGCATATTCCCCCAATACACTTGCTTACCTGGGGAGCTCTCAGGGTCTACAATGCAGGAAGGAAATGAGAGTTCTTGCTTGCAAGAATCCAAATCGTAGATGCTGCCAGTGTGATACTAGAAGGAACAGAGAGCACTATAAGCAACACTTAAAAAATCCTTGCTCCTCTCCCAAAGCTGGAACAAGACGACCTGGCTCGCAAGTTTATCCTGATTGGCAAGATGGACTTCCTCCCTCCAAGAAGATCATCAAGGGTCTGAGCCGCCAAGACAAGGGCCCCTTCCACACATGCAGAATAATGCGTTTTCAATCCACTTTCACAATTGTTTGCAGATGGATTTTGCTATTCCGCACAGTAAAATCCAGCTGCAAGGTGCATTGAAAGTGCATTAATCTGCATGTGCGAAAAGAACCCAGATTTCTCAAACTTGGGCCTGGGAACTTCTGAGGATTCACACCTCCTTGTAAGAACAGACACCTTCACACCAAGCAGTTAACAATAAAAACACTGCACAGTATTTAACTCAGTTCTAAATGGGGTTTTTCACTGTAGTTTTGAAGACAGTGACTTCTATGGGCATGCATGCTTCACTGCACATTTGGAAAGAAGGACTCTGGGCACACGGTAGGCTCAGTGGAGGAGGAGGGCAGACTTGGAGGGGTCTGTGATAAAACTTAAATCAAAATAGGGGTCTCTGGCTTGCTAAAGCTCGTGGATTGCTATTCTGCTCCATTCCCACAGGACTGAGCCACTTCCTTACCATATATCCATACTGGGATCCTTCAAACCTGCAAAGAGAAAAGGTAAATTAGCATGTAGGATATTTTTATAGGCTACATTAAGTCTCTTCCCCATTCCTTAACCCTTTCCACCCTTATGTTCATTACACCTATTGGGAAGAATTCCTGCAACCATAATTAAATAGGAGGTGGGAATGATCAGAACAGGTAACAAGGCTGCAGGCAGAGGGGAAAATAATTGTGGTGTTTTGATTCTTTGGCCCCTTCCGCACATGCAGAATAATGCATGTTCAATCCACTTTCACAATTGTTTGCGAGTGGATTTTGCTATTCCGCACAGTAAAGTCCAGCTGCAAAGCGCATTGAAAGTGGACTGGAAGTGCATCATTCTGCAAGTGCGGAAGGGGCCTTTATTAGGGCCGTCCAGGGATTTTACAAAACAACCCTAAACAGAGTTCCATCCTGCAAAGTCCACTGAAGTCAATGCACTCAGACTCTCTGTAGAGTCTCTGTAGAGTCACACTGTTGAGAATCATACTGTTTTTTTCCATAATACTTTTTATTAATTTCCTTCTTTAAAAAACACATTGAACATAAAACATACATGAAACCATTGAAACACATAAGCCGTCAACAAATATTAACATGTAACAAATGACCCACATTTACAGTTACCCAAACATAATCTATCCTACCCCAACTACCCATAACAATAACACATAATTCAATACATCTAAATCAAATCAGTTACTTCACTATTCTTTGGTAATTTAAATAAATTTCTTTTCTTATCTAGGCCCTTTCAATATCCCATAATCACGATTTTATCCCTTTTATTGTGATGTAACTGCCCAATACTTATTGCTTTGGACTTCCCCTGTTAAGTGACTGAATCCATATTTATTTTTCCCTTAATAAAGGTATACAATTTATTTCATAATACAACTTTTTTGCAGATTAACTTATTGCAATATAATTTTGTAAACCATTTCATATTATATATTCTTCAAGAATGAATGATTGGAGAATCACACTGTTAAAGGACTACAGTTACAGACTGTCTGAACCTCACAACCGGAGCAATCAAAAGTTTGGTGTGGTGCAATGGCCCAAGTGGAAAACTAGGTTCTGGGAGAGCCGGATTCAAATCCCCACTCTGGCCCGGAAATTTGAGATAACGAAAGAAGGGCAAACAATGTTGTATGCCACTTTGGGTCCCCATGGTGGAAAAAAACAGAGTAAAAATGTCAACAATCAATAAATAATAGGCAATTAACTGAAATCTACAAGGAAAGTCCATTTCACATTTTCCTGTTTCCCCATTCTCTCTTACAGTAACACACCAGATCCAAAATAGTCTCAAAATTAAGAAAGGTGTACACAATTCTTTGCATGAAAATTTGCCTCCGTCCATTAAAATGAGGGCCCCCATCACTTGCTTAGCAAAGGCTCGGGTTGATTAAGCCGCTAATAAAACAGATCCAGGTCTGTAGGTTTGTGTACGGGATTTTTGACTTGCATGAAAACCATGAGAGATGGGGGGCTACAATAAATAGGGAAACTATGGGGAAATGGGGGAAGTCAAGGGGAGGGGGGAAGGGAGTTAGGGAGTCAGGGTGGGTGGTAGATATTTTTTTTTAACCTGTAGTAATCTCCTATCTCCTTGTTACAGTTTTGTTGGTTAAATAGTATAGTTGAGGTATAGCAAACAAGAAGAAATTTACCAGGCTTATATGCTTTGGTTTTACTATTTTTACCAATCTGTTTGAGATGGGTGTATTACTCCTTAATGGCACTTAAATTGTGGTATTTTACTTAGGAGCAGCAGTGGTGTAGGAGGTTAAGAGCTCGTGTATCCAATCTGGAGGAACCGGGTTTGATTCCCAGCTCTGCCGCCTGAGCTGTGGAGGCTTATCTGGGGAATTCGGATTAGCCTGTGCACTCCCACACATGCCAGCTGGATGACCTTGGGTTAGTCACAGCTTCTCGGAGCTCTCTCAGCCCCACCCACCTCACAGGGTGTTTGTTGTGAGGGGGGAAGGGCAAGAAGATTGTAAGCCCCTTTGAGTCTCCCGCAGGAGAGAAAGGGGGGATATAAATCCAAACTCCTCCTCCTCCTCTTCTTCTTATATTAGAAAACTTCAATAAAGATCTATTTATAGAAATAAATAGGGAAACTGAGAAAGATTTAATGAGGCAAGCTTTTTATGGTATCTGCTGAAACTAAAGCCTTCATTTCACAGAAGCAAAAAGTTGGGGCTACTATTAGTCCCATTTTATAGACTGGGAACTGAGGCCACATATGGAGGCGTCTGAAACTGGCTCTCCCAGCTTTCACCCCTGGACATAGGGTGCCACAATATTTTTTAAATAAACTCTTTACTGTATCCGTATACAAGTTCATACAAGTTCCCGCTCCCCTATGATACCTGCTCTGGACCCACGTTCTAAATTCTCAATAAGACGAAAACAAGAAAGACCAGCCTCAAGGATGCTTTGGGTAGAGCTAGATCTATGAGGATTCTTGAAATGGGCCACAAGAAAGTAGGATGGAGTGGCTGAGTTGTTACTTTTCACACTGAGGCACACTGAATACATTTCTACACCAATTCAGCCACAGGGGTTGCAACAGTGGGTTGGTGGTGGTGACTGATTTGAGACCTGGATTCTAATCCCACCCCGCTGCAGCCTTCAGTCAGGCACCCATACGCGCCACATTACCCACACACACACACACACACCCATCATCCACAATATAAAGGGGGCTGGGGCGAACCACTCTGGAGGCAAACAAAACCGGGATTGTGTGCAAAGCACTTTGCATGGACTCAAAGTCCTATAGAGGCAAATCAAACACAACAGGATAATAAATGAAAGACCTCTTCCAAATTTCTGGGAATGCAAATAGGGTGGAGGGTACTTGAAAGATTAAAATATGAAATTAGAAGGTGGGGAGCACAGAGGGGAAAATGGAGTGGTGAGTGAGAGGGATGTTATAATAAGGGAGGAATAGCAACCGGATGGATGGATTTATTTAGATATATTAATGTTCCATTTTTCTCCTCAAAGGATACCCTGAGCTGTTTACATCATTTGCCATTTTATCCTCCCAACAACCACCCTGCGAGGTACATTTGGCTGAGAGAACACAACTGGGCCGAGGACATCCAGGCAAGGTTCCCTCTGAGTGTATTTTATTTATTTATTTATTTATTTATTAGATTTAATATACCGCCCTATCCCCGGAGGGCTCAGTAAAGGGCTCAGCATGTAAAGGGCTACCAAGTCACTTCCAACTCATTTCCTAGCTTGACATTTTAAGCACTCCACCACGCTGGCTCTCCATGCCAATGCCTTTCTTCACAACGCCCCTGTAAAGTAGGTCAGATTACAAGAGACGCCCAAGAAGACGCCCAAGATGACCCTGCAAGCTTCAGGACAGAGTTGGGACCTGAAACCGGGTCTCTCCCAACGTTAGCCCAACAGGCCGCTGTGGGTTTTCTGGGCTGCGTGGCCATGGTTTGGTAGTTTTCGCTGCTGGTGTTTCACCCATCGGCTAAATATCAGGAGCTAAAACGACCAGATCACGGCCTCACGGCCTGGAAAACCCACGACAGCCAGTTGATTGCAGAGGTGACAATATATTGGGCCAACGTTCTTAGCGCATTGGATTTCATGTGGTGTGGCGGCTCGCTCGGGGGGGGGGGGGGACTGTTAGACATGGAGGCTGTACACACCCTTCACTTCCCCCCACCCCCCATGCAAGCCAGCATTATGTGCCAACAGTCACAAGCTCTTGAGCTAAGGAAATATTCAAATCTTTTTTCCCCCATCTTTGCAAGTCTCAGTATTTGCATAAAAGAACCAGAGAAGGCCAGGGAAAGTGAGAGGGAGAAAGTTAGAGCTGCACTGAGCACCTGACAGCGGAGCAGAAAATTAAATAGGGGGGGGGGGAGGAAAGTGAAGGGGCTTCTACTTCGATTTCCTTTGGCAGAAGTTTTCTTTCACGAAGAGCACCCCAAAAAATGATATCAGGTCTCCCTCCAAAACACATGGTCCCAAAGCAAGAACGCTCCATTTTTCTATCACAGACCTATTCTGATCTATGCAGCAAAATATGTCAGTGACAACCAAATACCAAAGCCTTCCGCCGCCTATTTCTCAGTCAAACGGCACAGAAAGCCCAGCCCACAAGATCCAAAGCAAAAAAAAAAAACCCACAAAGACACAACAAAACACATGAAACAGACCTAGGAAGCCCAATCCACTCATCCCACCGCCTCTGAGTCATGTCAACATTTTTTTCAATATTAGGGTTTTCCAAGGGGTAGCTCGCCTTCCTTTTCAATTAGGACAGATTGCTCTGAATGGTGCTTTAAGAGGTTGCTCAACCAAGATTGGCAGCAGGCGGAGGAGCTGCCAAAGCAATCGCCGAAGCAAGAGCGCATCTCCAACCCGGAAGAGCTCCAGAATTCGAACTCGCGCCTTGCTTTCGCGGAGATCCTCGCATTGAATCGAGGAGATCAGGTCCGCGGCTCCCCCCACCTCCACGAGCCGGAAAGCCCCCAAAAGCCCTGGCTGGCGCCTTCCCAGCCTCTGGAGCCACCCACCCCAGAAACGCCGGCTCCGTTTTGCGAGGAAAGAGCCCAGGAAAGTGACTTTCTAACCCTTCGGTGCCTAAATCGCTGCCCCATTTTGATTTTCGAGCAAACCAACGTCGCGCATTTGGACAAGCGGCCCCACTCTGCACTTTGCACGTGCTCAGAGGCCGCGCTTTCGGGTAGCAAACAAAGGAAAGGAAAACTCGGTCCCGGGGCACTGCTCCGAGGCAGACTTCTGTGCACTCACTGTGGGTAGTCGACGTCCAGCATCCTGGGGCGGGTCAAGGGGCCAAGGGCGGTGTAAGCAAGGCGGTTTTCGCTTCTGGTGTCAGCTGCGGCCGGGCGGGGGGGATTTATAGCCATTTGCAGGGAGGGAGGGAGGGGAGGTGCAGTGATCTCAGACCGAAATTCCCCCGGTGAGGAGGCGGGGCTGGCAGGCTGGCATTGCGCAAGGAGGGTTGCACACACACAGTGCCAGGAAGGAGGGTGGGGTGGGGTGTGATGGGCGGGGGGGGGGGGGAGGCTAAAGAAACAGGCAGGGCCCTCCCATCCAGGAAAAGGATGCATCAGACCCGGTGGTGGGGGGTGGGAATGCGTAGGGTGAAGGTTTTCAGCTCCCCCTGCCCAGGGAAAGTGGGCTGCTTGTGCCCCTCTGCAGCACCGCCTGCTTCCTTAGATGAGGACTGTCCCCCATCCGTGATGTTGCACTTCCTTCCGTGGGGTGGGCACTTGCTTGCTGTTACTTCTGCGTGCCCTCCCAGGCTCACGTGCGTGACTTCCTTCAGCCCCGCATCCCCACAACAACCTTGTGAGGTAGGCCAAGAGGGAGGGAATGGTAGGAGATTATCCCAGCAGGGTAGAAAGCATTGGTTTGCAGCCAGGTGCGAAAGGAAGCTTAAATATGTAGTCCCTTGCTAAGAAGTAAGAGTCGCTGAAGTCAGGTTAACTTCTGAGTAAATCAGGGTCCTGAGCAAGGTAAACAATTCACATGTATGGCTTCCTTCAGGTCCCCCCATCCTCACAACAACCTTGTGAGGTAGGCTAAGAGGGAGGGAATGGTATGAGATTATGCCAGTGGGGTAGCTGAGAGCATTGGTTTGCAGCCCGACATAAAGAGGAAGGTTAAATATGTAGTCTCTTGCTAAGAAGAAGAGTTTGAATGTATACCCCATTTTTCTGTCCTGTAAGGAGACTCAAGGTGGCTTGCAAGCTCCTTTCCCTTCCTCTCCCCACAACAGACACCTGGTGAGGTAGGCGGGGCTGAGAGAGTTCCGAGAGAACTGTGATTAGCCCAAGGTCACCCAGCAGGAATGTAGGAGTGCAGAAACACATCTGGTTCACCAGATAAGCCTCTGCCACTCAGGTGGAGGAGTGGGGAATCAAACCCGGTTCTCCAGATTAGAATCTACCTGCTTTTAACCACTACACCACGCTGGCACTCTAAGGAGAGCCACTGAAGTCTGGTTAGCTTCTGAGTAAACCAGTGTCCTGAATGAGGTAAAGGATCCGCATGTATGGTTTCCCTCAACCCCCCATCCTCACAACAACCTTACGAGGTAGGCCAAGAGGGAGGGAATGGTATGAGATTGTGCCAGTGGGCTAGCCAAGAGCATTGGTTTGCAGCCAGGCGTAAAAGGAAGCTTAAATATGTAGTCCCTCACTAAGAAGTAAGAGCCACTGAAGTTGGGTTAACTCCTGAGTAAACCAGGGTCCTGAACAAGATAAAGGTTGCGAGCATTGGGTTGCGAGCATGGGGTGAGTTTACATCAGGATGCTTACTAGGCAGACTATATGATGGGGTGTTTGCCAAAACTTTCCCCATTTGTTTACACTTTACCCCCAGCAAGCTGGGTACTCATTTTACTGACTGCAAAAGGGTGGAAGGTTGAGGCGCCTTCCGCACATGCAGAATAACGCACTTTCAATCCACTTTCTCAATTGTTTGCAAGTGGATTTTGCTATTCCGCACAGTAAAATCCAGCTGCAAAGTGCATTGAAAATGAATTATTCTGCATATGCGGAAGGGCCAAAGTCAACCTTGAGCTGTCTACCTGAAACTGACTTCCATCGAGATCAATGGGCAAGGTCCTCTCAACCCAACCAACCAGTATGAGCATTTTAATTTCTTCTCTTATTTCATTACAGCTCTCTGAGGTAGGCCCTTTTTAATAGTATTGATCTCGATAATAGTCTTGATCCTGGAATATTGTGTACAGTTTTGGAATGTTCTGGAATATTGTGTACAGCTTTGGGCACCATAACTCAAGAAGGATACTGACAAGCTGGAACGGATCCAGAGGAGGGCAACCAAAAGGGTAAAAGGTCTGGAATCCATGCCTTACGAGGAGAGACTTGGGGAGCTGGGGATGTTTGGTGAAGAGAAGGTGGACATGACAGCCATGTTTAGATATCTGAAGGGATGTCATGTTGGTGAGGGAGCAAGCTTGTTTTCTGCTGCTCCAGAGACTAGGACCAGGAGTCATGGGTTCAAGGTGAAGGAAAAGAGATTCCACCTAAACAGCAGGTAAAAACTTCCTGACAGTCAGGGTTGTTCGACAGTGGAATGCACTACCTCAGAGCGTGGTGGAGACTCCTTCTTTGGAGGTTTTTAAGCAGAGGCTGGATGGCCATCTGTCAGGAATGTTTTGATGATGGGTTCCTGCATTTCAGGGGGTTGGACTTGATGGCCCTTGGGGTCTCTTCCAACTCTATGATTCTATCTTGCCCCACCCCAAACCTTTCCTTTTATCCCAGCTTTTAACCAACATATTTTGTCATTTTTGTAATTTACTTCTAGCCTCATGGCTGTTCTGTGCAGCTCATAAACGTCTGCTGTATTTTTTATGCCCCAGCTTGTTTTAATATTGGTCATTCTTCTGCCTTTTGTGAAATGATTTAATTTCTTCCCCTTGTAAGCTGCTGGGAGCAAGGCTCTGGAGAGGCAGCGTGTGGGTATGTCTGTGTATACACACCTAAATAAAATAATTTGACAAGTAAAGGTTAAGGGCCAGGTTTATGCCACAGTCTGAACATGGGGGCAGGGGTTGGTTTAAGCAGATTACAAATTGCAGGGGAGATAAAGGGCCCTGAAACTGTCACGCTGTCCGGGAGTTTGCATATTATTATGAAAGCCAAAATCTGCATACACTCATGACTGTGGAGTGAAAATGTCAGTCAGAAACCTGAGGCAGATCACAAACCCGGGCGGAAGAAACCCAGGGTTTCCCCGCAGTGGAAGAAATGCCTTCTCGCTCACCTGACTTTATGCCGCAAGGGGGTAACAAGGTTTTCTTTGTTACTCTCAGCAAAATTTGCGAACCTGACTCCAGAGGTAGGCGAGGACACACACACACACACAACCTCCCCCAGATTTGCATCGGGCTCGTGTGGAGGGAGCTCACATGAGTGACCACCTCCCTGCTGACTTGCAAAAATTATCTGCAAGGACTTATCTCCTGCAGACACCTTCCTTGCTATCTCTGGGGGCTCCGGCTCCTCCATCCGGCCTGGGGGAGAACCCTTGCTCAACGGGAGGGGAAAAGAGAACACTCCCCCTCCCCAGCCACTTGTCACCTTTCTGATCTTCCCCTTGCTGTTCCTTACTCGATTTGTTAACTGATAACTGGTAGCAATGATGGAGCAGAAGCGGTCATCCAACATTACAGGCAGAGAGCAGGTAATGGGTAATTCAGGGAAAGAGGTCAAACATTGCAGCCAGAAAAACACCCCAAACACCTCTTGGGAATATTGCATTTTATTGTTAAGGACAGTTGTGCAAATGCAGTGCTGACCAGGTAATCTCAACAGTGGAGTGTTGTGGGGTTTCCGGGCTGCATGGCCGTGTTCCAGTAGCATTTTCTCCTCATGTTTCGCCTGCATCTGTGGCTGGCATCTTCAGAAGATCCTCTGAAGATGCCAGCCCACAGGCTCTGGCCTTGCTGTGAGGAGAAAAATACAAATTCTCCCTTACAGCCCGGAAACCTGACAGCACCCCAGTGATTCCGGCCGCGAAAGCCTTCGATGATACTATCTCAACAGTCCTCGAAATCATCCTGTGAGAGAGATTAAAAATATGCCCATGTTTGCAGTCGGGGAACTGAGCCTGCATGTGAGAAAGTTGTCCGAAGGAACAGTGGCTGAGCTGGGATTGGGAGCTGCATCTTTCTGGCTTCTTGGGGAACTTGGTCATAGGGCCTTGCTCTATCAAGTATGTACTTGTTCCACCAAGGTGGCAGCATGGCTCTCCCTTCACAGCCTCCCTGCAAGGTAGGCTGCGCTAAGAGCAGATGGATGGGCCAGGGTCTCCCGAGCAAGCTTTATGAGTAAGTGGGGATTTGAATCCATGGATGGGCCAGGTTAGCCAAATCTCAGGTGCTAAACAGGATAAGAACGTAAGAACATAAGAACTAGCCTGCTGGATCAGACCAGAGTCCATCTAGTCCAGCACTCTGCTACTCGCAGTGGCCCACCAGGTGCCTTTGGGAGCTCACGTGCAGGATGTGAAAGCAATGGCCTGCTGCTGCTGCTGCTGCTCCCGAGCACCTGGTCTGCTCAGGCATTTGCAATCTGAGATCAAGGAGGATCAATTTTGATGGGAGATTACCAAAGCAGTCCAGAGTTGCAGCACGGACGCAGGAAATGGCAAACCACCTCTAAAAGTCTCTTACTTTCAAAACCTTACGGAATCACCATAAACTGGGTGTGACTCCATGGCATTTTCCACCAGCATCTCCCAGAGACTAAACACGGGACAAATGAAAGAGGGGCACAGTCGTAATCATACCAAACTAGAATTAAGTACCTGGAAGGTCAAGAAAACGTTTAATGTGCAACTACCAAATGTCAAAACCACATACGTATCATTACACATTAAAATCACCGACACATGTAGAAACCTCACAATAGCCTACCTTGTGCATACAAAATAACACTTGGAATGCACAGAATACAACAGGACACTTGTTTGACCCTAACGAACAGACACATTTCGGCCGAACGGCCTTCTTCAGTGGTCAAAATTAAAACAGCAATGTAGCATCTCGCTTCCAGACT
This sequence comes from Sphaerodactylus townsendi, assembly GCF_021028975.2. Taxonomy (NCBI): domain Eukaryota; kingdom Metazoa; phylum Chordata; class Lepidosauria; order Squamata; family Sphaerodactylidae; genus Sphaerodactylus; species Sphaerodactylus townsendi. Next base: position 19,138,999 of record NC_059439.1, on the reverse strand, counting down.
ACAAATAGCAGGTATATAAATTGACAATCACATTGCAGAACAAGGATATACAGGAAAATAAAGAAGACAGCTGGTCTCCGTTGAAAGAATTCTTTGCAGATAGATTTGAAACCATTTGAACTAAAGTATATACGAAAGTTGTATCTGTTAATCTTGTTTTTTCTTTGTGCAAAGAAAATGAAGATGTTATGTCGTGTAATATAGAAGGCTAGTAACAACTAATTAATAATTTTTTAAAGAATAATACAACGATTGGTGAAGTCAAACCTAAGTTTAGTTGAATAAGTTGTACATTATGGATATGACAATCCCCAATAGGGGCCTACATATTGGAAGGGAGTTCTTCTCTCCTTTTTAAAACAAATTTCATGTAAAGTTTTAATTGTTAGACAATGTCTTTTCTGTAATATTGCAAAGCTAAATAAACATTTATGGGAAAAAATAGCAGGTATATTTCTTTCTTATGACTGAGACCAATTGTTGAAGAGTTGCTTAGATTGGTACCCCGGTCTTCCGCGCAACATTATTTCCTCTTAAAAAGTGTTGACACGTCGAGGAAGGCCATTTGGCCAGAACACGTGTTTGTTAGGGTCAAAAAAGTGTCCTGTGTATTGTAAGAATTATTTTGTACGTATGTAAGTAAGTAAGCTTTATTTACAGTCAATGACCAAATACAATACAGTTCTCCAATACAGCAAAAAAAAAAAGCTACAGCAAAACAGAACATTCAAATATCTCCCCAATACTCCAGTACTTTCCCAGAAAATATAATTATATAATGTAATGCACACCAGAACAGAAATAGCTATACGGCATAGGTATCAAACTCGCCGCCCTCCAGATGTTATGGACTACAGTTCCCATCATCCCCTGTCACAATCATGCTAGCAGGGGATGATGGGAACTGTAGTCCACAGCATCTGGAGGGCCGCGAGTTTGACACCTGTGCTATACGGGATGCCATGATCAGTTCATTTTTTCTTTTTCATGAGTAAGCAGAACTTTGCTACCTGTTTGGTGATATTCTCCTTATAATTTATCGCAACAAACTTTATCAGAACAATATGTCATATGTAGCAGATATGACAGGCGTTTGATATCTCTGGGGGCTCTGGCTCCTCCATCCGGCCTGGGGGAGAGCCCTTGCTCAATGGGAGGGGGAAAGAGAACACTCCCCCTCCCCAGTCACTTGTCAAATCTGTCAGATATGACTGTCTGTCAGATATGACATATTATGTAGCAGATATGACAGGCGTTTTTCCCTTGTCTCCTCATAGGGGGCGGGCATTTCGATAGCATCTGTTCTATAATTTCTACAGAATTCAGGGAACAAGAACACAACCTTGCAGCATAAGATATCTTTGGATATTTCCCTTCTAAAACAGCGGAAGGTAAATGTGCACTTCTTGCACGAGTATCTTTGAGGTAGATTATTGTGGTCTTTTTAAAGTTGTAGATTATTTTAATGAGTAATGGTATAGTGGTGAAGAGCAGGTGGATTCGAATCTGGAGAACTTGGTTGGAGTCCCCACTCCTCCATATGAGGAGCGGAGTCTTATCTGGTGAACGGCGAACCAGATTTGTCTCCCCACTCCTACATCCCTGCTTGGGTGACCTTGGGCTAATCACAGTTCTCTCTGAACTCTCTCAGCTCCTCCTATCTCACAAGGGGTCTGTTGTGGGGAGAGGAAGGGAAAGGAGTTTGTCAGCCACCTTGAGTCTCCTCACAGGAAAGGCAGGATACAAATCCAAACTCTTCTTCTAATAAATATGTATGTGGTTTTGACATTCAGTGGTTGCACATTTAGTGACCCTTTAAACATTTTCTTGACCTTCCAGGTACTTGTCCTGAACCACTATCCCATACTAACCCTCTGAGCTAATAGCATATATTTTCATTATTTTGGCAGAAGAGTTTATTGATAAGGGCTGCAAACGCTAGGTTACAACCAAGCACTCGGCATTAAACAGCATTAGGAATAATTTATGGGTTTCCTTATCTCTGTGATGCGGTGAAGGGTGGGGGAGGGAGCGACAGCTAACTAGGTTTAAGGGAACACAGGGAGGGGAGAACGGACACAGATAACGACTGGGCTCTCGGAATGCAATCAGATCCCTGCCAAGTGAAAGTTCTCCCATCCCAGGAGGACCGGAAACCCAGCCTGTGATGCTTCGGCGTGTTTGGAATATCCTAATCTGACCATGAGGACAAGAAACTTGTCTGAAAGTAAAGCAAGACTCTGACATACAGGATTACCGTGGGACAGTTGCCGATTTGGAATACCAGGCAATTCTGTTTTTAGTCTGGTCTTCCATGTGAACCCCCCCCCCCCCCCAAAAAAAAAAAAACCCAACCACAGGCAGAACCTGCAGAGAAAGACCAAGATTACAATTCTGCTGAAAAGCCAAAACAGCACTAGGAGCCCAGAGGACTTCCCCCTCCCCCGTTCCCTAAACTACCACATCCCACTCAATTGCTCCCTTGGGAAACATAAGAATCTTGGCTCCGTCTGCCCCGTTCTTAACTCGTGCATGTCCTTTCCTCCAGATAATCCAGCTCATCGCTTCTGCTAATTGCAATCTGCTTTTCCATGGATTAAAACCAACTCATCCACACAGCAAACAGAATTATGTACTGACGATGGTAAACATATAAAAAGCCTCCCTCGCCCTAATGCAGTGGTGGCGAACCTATGGCATGGGTGCCAGAGGTGGCACTCAGAGCCCTCTCTGTGGGCACGCGCAAACAGAGTCGCTCCCCCCCTCCCCCGCACACACATCTAGGCTGGCCTGGGCTGCTGGGCTTGATTATTAGCATTAAACCTAAGACCTAGTTTTCAAGAAGCAGTGTAGGTAACCCTGTTAAGTGCTGTTAAACCCCACAGATTTTCACACAAATAACTAAAGCACTATCCTTTATCTGGGAGTAAACTCGGTTGCTGGCATTGGGGCTTGCTTCTGAGTAAACCCTCCTAGGGTCGTGATCCATCCGTTGGAAGAGTTGCATGGTTGCTTCAAAGCAAAGCCAAGCTTACTCCTGAGCTTACCACCAAGCTTACTCCTGAGTAACGCACGCCTCGGAGCCAACCGTTTTTTCTAAACTAAAACCTCAGTATTCAGGTTAAATTGCCATGTTGGCACTTTGCGATAAATAAGTGGGTTTTGGGTTGCAATTTGGGCACTCGGTCTCGAAAAGGTTCGCTATCACTGCCCTAATGGGTGCCTTTTTACCAAGATGTATGGTGACTAGCTTAGAAACTGCAGGGAAGGCCATGGCTATGTGGTGCGGGCACTAGGCAATTTGGTGCAGTGGTTACTGTTGGGAGTAGGATCTGGGAGACCCAGGTTTAAATATTCACTCAACCATAAAACAGGCGGGTTGGCTTGGAGCTAGTCACTCAGTCTAACCTACCTTGCAGGGCTGTTGTAAGAATAAACTGGGGAAAGGAAGACCACACGTGCTGCCCAAATTGCTCGCAGGATAGAGATAAGAACGTAGAAGGCCGTTTGTATAGAAATGGCCTGTTGCTGCCCCCTATGGTGGGCGTTATGACCCCCACAGCAGCTCCTAAGCCCGTGGTGGCGAACCTATGGCACTCCAGATGTTCATGGACTACAATTCCCATCATCCCCTGCCAGCATGGCCAATTGTAGTCCATGAATATCTGGAGTGCCATAGGTTCGCCACCACTGTCCTAAGGGGTGCATTTGTATCCAACAGCTGTGAACATAATTAAGTTTATGGAGTATTAAAACGGCTTTTCTGTATTTGCGAGTCAACAGTGGTTTCTAAGCCTTTCCTTTTTTTGCCCTTTCAACCTATTCCCAAATAAGTTACAAGCATCAAGGGGGAAAAAAAGGAATACTTTTATTTGTAGAAACTCATTTTACAAAGACAGGTCTATGCGATCGTTCAGCCCAGGGCTGAGCATGACACCACTTCCGGAACCCTGGCTTTGACAGATACACCCAGAATGCGGGATGGCGTTGATTGGCGTCCCGCGATAAAAGATCAATTTCCCCTGCAATGGCACCCAGCCTGGGGCTGGGGGGAGAGCTTCAGTCCGTTCCAAAGAGGCAGAGGAAGCGTCACCACGTCGGAGGGCCAAAGCGTGAGATCAGCGCTTCCTGATCGTCAAGGTCCTTCTGCACTTTCTTCCGCATGTAGAAGATGGGGCAGTCACGGCTGCGGGAACGAGAGGATCGTTAGTTCGGGGTGTGACGGGAACAAGGAAGAGACTGGCAAACTCTACTGGGCGGGCAGAAGAGCGGGGGTGGCAACAGCTGAACAAGAGAGACTGGGACTTGCTTGCTGAGAAAAAAGAGAACCCAATAGTCCTGGCTGGTTGCATCCTCTGGGTTTGAGGTGTGGTGGGTCCTTCTGGCTTGGGCGATCCCTCTGGCTTCCTTGGCCCTGCCCATGTCAATAACATGGGCGGGGCCAAGGGCACCAGAAGACGACAAAGCAGGACTTCCTGCTGCCTTGCCGTCTTCCCGATCATGCGGGGGGCCGATTTTGCGCCCCCACGTGACCAGATCAGTGGCGCCCGAGGACAGAGGGCACCCCCTGTCTCTAGGCAAATAAGCCACTGACTGACAGTTCTGCTGTGGGGCTCTTGATAAATAACTCAGGCGTTGTGCTCTTGGAAAAAATAGCAACATTTCTCTTACCAGGGATGGAACTCTGCAAGCGACATCTAACGTTAGATACAGTTCTTCTCTCTTTGTCTCGATTATATTCTCGCTCTGCACATCACAGTTTTGATAATGTATCAGACTTTATTTTATATGCCTAATAAAGGTTGTTTGTTGTTGTTGACCTGCCGGCATTTGCAAAGCCTGCTTCCCTCTCCCCGCACGCGGTCATGTCTCAGTCCCCTCTTGGGAGAACCCAGGTGACCCAGCTGATATCTTTCAAGCTGGAGCAGAAGGGCTCTTTTCTCTCCGTTCCCTGTGGCCTCCTGACAGGTGCTGTATTTATAAAGGCAATAAAAACGGGTTCGGCAGTACCCCCGCCATTGCACCTCGCCATGGGAGCCATCTGTTTGCTGATCTCAGACGGGTCTGATAAGCGGGGATAAACATCGCCGGGTGGTGTAAAGCCATATTTTAGCCCCATATCCCCGTGGGAAACGGGACAAGCGCCAGGGCCGCTCCGTGAGGGCGTGGAGGGCAGTCCAGTCCTCACCTGGTGCACAAGACGTCCTCGTGCAGGCTGCCCTGACAGCGTTGACACTGCGTCCATAAGCGGGAGAATTTCTCCTCCAGGGAGCTCAGGTGGGCTACCTGTTGGAGGGAGAAAAACGGGAAGGTGGTGATGCCGAACCCCCCTTTAAATCTCCTCTTCATTTCACTCACCCGATCTCATCCTCCTCCAGGAGCACCCACGGCTTCCAGGCTCTCCCCACATGACTGACAAGATTCTTCGCCGTAAACAAAAAATTGAGGGCTCCGGGAGTCCCAAAATCTTTGTGCGTGGCCGTTACCAGGTGCTGGTGACTCCACCAGCCCTTCCTGCAGAACTACTCACCTCCTTCTGGTAGAGCTCAGACTGGTGGCCTAAGCAGAATTTGCAGACAGCGCCTGGAAGGATAACAGCAAGTCAGAAAACATCTGTCATCCCCCCCCCCCCACCAGGACTATGGGGATCCTGCCTCCCCCATGTAGGACCCTGGGGATCCTGCCACCCCTGCAACCTAGGATCCTGGGGTTCCTTCCTCCTCCCATCTAGGATTCTGGGGATCTTGCCCCCACCTGGGACTCTGAGTTCTTCACCCTTCAACCTAGAACTCTGGGGATCCTCCCCCCACTTAGGACTTGGGGTTTCTCTCTGTATACCAATTCTGCAGAACCCCCCTGAATCCTCAGATGTCACAAGAGTTACACCTGGTGCAGGAAGATTTGCAGGATGGATTTTACTCCTGCTCGGGAAGCGACGGAACTGTGGTCAGGCTCAGCCATTCTGAAACGTTTGGCTTTCCGTTCTAAAAGACTCGAGCAATCCGAAACCTCACTCGTCCCGCCATTTCGGTCATTCATTTCGGGCACACTGGGAACTCGTTTGCAACTTGGCCAGACGGTGTGGGGGTTGGGGGGAGGACACCCGTCCCAAGTGCCAGCCTTCCTCAAGGGAACTCTGGACGCCGATCAAAGTTTCAGGAAGATACTGGTTTGCTCCCACAGAGGACGCTGGAACCGAAGTTCTTTGCCCAATGCCAACCGTTAGGAATCACTCTCCGCCAGAGAGGTCCCAAGTTCTGAACCATCCCGTTTTAAACCTCCCAGGCATCTCAATTTTCGGCTGTCTTCTACAACTTGAGGGCCTTTTGTAGAGAGATGAAGGACAGGGAGCGGGGTGTGTGCTAATCTATTAGAGTGGTTTCCTGTTTGTTAGAGTAGCTCAGCTCTTTCTCTTAACACACACACACACTCACTCTCACACTGTGTGGCAAGTTCCGGCAATAGGAACTTACAACACACACTGCTGTTAAGAAGCCAAGGGGGGAAGGACGCTTGTTTCGGTAAGAGGTTGGGGGAAAAAGAAACGGGATCACGCAAGACGGACACAGACAGGACCTCACCGTGGTGGCTGAGCACCGCCCGACAGCCGATGCAGGTGCTTCGCTTGGTGGCGAAAGCCATGAGCCCCCCGACTTTGGCCGTCAGCACGGTCTTGCAGCGGGTATGGTCCCCCTCTGCAAGGGAGGGAAGCAAAAGAAGGTTAAGCACGCTCCGTTCCACATCCTCCATATGTTCTAGCATGGGGGTGTGTGTTCCAACTCTGGCCCTCCAGATGTTCATGGACTACAATTCCCATCAGCCCCTGCTGATGGGAATCATAGTCCACGAACATCTGGAGGGCCAGAGTTGGACACCCCTGTCTAGCAGAAGGTGTCAGGACTCCTCTCTTGCCACACACCCTTCAACTAGGGAAGGATACAGTTGGTCTCCAAGAGAATCCACCATCTAAACCTGTTATCTCAAGGGGGGTGTGTGTGTGCGTGTCTCCACTGTAGATTCACCCCCTTCCTTCTATAGTTGGGAAGCTGTCAGTTACCTGGACTTGTCACCCTCAATGGTTTTCCAGTCTGGAAGAATCCCCCATCTTGCCAAAACCAAAGGGGGAAAAGACTGTGATGTCCCTTCCCCCTTTTTCTCACCTGCTCATCTGCAGGTGAGGCTCATATCTAGAGGCAACCCCTCCCCCATTTCTTCAGAGGTCAAGGTCTAGGCAAAGTCAGAACACAACGGAGAAGATCTGTGCCATTCTGAGAATCATCCCTGGGCAGCCCTAGGAGACCACTTTGTGGAGATGGTCACGTTGAGGTACTTTAAGGCCTTACGCGGCCTTAACCTTTAAGGCCTTACGTGGCCTGGGACCCTCGTATCTTCGGGACCGCATTACCCCATATGTCCCTACTTGGCCCCTGCGTTCAGCAGAGGCCAATTTACTGGTGGTTCCTGGCCCCTCAATGATGCGGCTGGCCTCCACTCGGGCCAGGGCCTTTTCTGCCTTGGCCCCTGCCTGGTGGAACACTCTCCCTCCAGCTGTCCGGGCCCTGCGGGATCTTGGTGAATTCCGCATGGGGTACAATAGAGATTGAAGTTGTTCCACCCAGACTTTTGGAAATTAGCAGCTGATTAGGTGCCCCTTCTACTCTATTCCTCCGGTTTTCGGAGTCCCCCTGTCACCTAGGGGACCCGCTTTTGTTACTGTCTTGTTCCCCCTTTTTTGGGAGGGTTTAATCTGGGGTATTGCTGACGCCATTTTACTGAAATACTGCTCCGTTTTAAATATTTAAACTTTTAAACTTACATTTTAATTTAATGGGGTTTTGTTTATATACTGTATATGGAATCCATGTTGTACACCGCCCAGAGCCCTTTGGGGATTGGGCGATATAGAAATCCAATCAATCAATCAATCAATCAATCAATCAATCAATCAATCAATAAGGCATCCCTTTGGTGCTCAAGGTGTGAATGCATCTTCTGGGCATTCTGCCGTCATAGAAGAAGAAGAAGAGTTTGGATTTATCCCCCACCTTTCTCTCCTGTAAGAAGACTCAAGATGGCTTACAAGCTCCTTTCCCCACAATAGACACCTTGTGAGATAGGTGGGGCTGAGAGAGTTCGGAGAGAACTGTGACTAGCCCAAGGTCACCCAGCAGGAATGTAGGAGTGCGGAAACACATTTGTTTCACCAGATAAGCCTCTGCCACTCAGGTGGAGGAGTGGGGAATCAAACCCGGTTCTCCAGGTTACAACCCACCTGCTCTTAACCACTACACTAGCTAGACATGAGCTAATAAGGATGTTGAGGCAGTTGAGCTTCACAAGCAGGAGTCACTAGGCTCTGGGAAGTGCATTTGTCGGGTTGCGGCCAGATACGCAACCTCCCTTTCCCCCCTCTAAGGGGAAACCAGTCGGCAGAAGAAGCTGGCTGTGCAATATGCTGACTGGCTGGGAGGGGCTCGTGACATCACAAAGTCCCCTCGAAGCAAAAATTAAAAAGCCGAATAATCTTTGAAAAAGGATAGATCAAACAGCGGTTTAAATATAAAATGCAAAACAAATTTGCCTGAAGCACGGCGGGGAAGATTAAGAACTGGAGGGCGAATCATTGATGGATAATGGGCGGGCATAGCACTCAAATTGCAAAAGGGGAAACGGGCCTTGCTCTCCACGGCAGCCTATTTTAAGGGATGTCTAGATTTTCACGGTGCTGGCCATCACGAGCACGGAGCCAGTGGACAGAAGGCCTCCCAGACAAATTGCTGGGACGGGAAACGCACGACGTGGGGGACACGCCTCCTCCGTTCCTTGCTCCCCGGCTTGGAGGCTGAGCCCCGCTGCACGGGGGAGACAAGGCGTCACACTCACTCAGCAGAACGTTTTGCGCCTTGGTCTCTCCCAAGATGGGGTCAAAGATGCGCAGGAGCGGCTTGGCCAGCTGCTGCTCCAGGTAATACTGGGTGTCAATGGGCAGGTTGTTCTCCAGCACGTAGATCGGATCCTGAAGGGACAAAGACAACGCAAGCAGGAAGTGGGTGCCGGGCAGCGGAGTGAAGGGCTGTGATCGCAAAGGACCACGCGCAGGACTCTCATCTTCCTCTGCTGGGCCATTGCCCAATCATTTCCACCTCGGTCACCTGCAACCTTACGGCGTTATTGCAACAGGGTTGTGTGCGTATGTGCGTGCAGGTACAACAACATGCACACATATGCACACAGGGGCAATTATGCAACAGACTCAGATTGGCCTCAGAGATCACGTCCGTCATCAAAACGGGAATGGCATTTGGATCGGAACACGGAGCAACTGAGACAACCAGATGCGAGTGAAGAAGAAGAAGTTTGGATTTATACCCCACCTTTCTCTCCTGTAAGGAGACTCAAGGTGGCCTACAAGCTCCTTTCCCTTCCTCTCCCCATAACAGACACTTTGTGAGGTAGGTGGGGCTGAGAGAGTTTTGAGAGAACTGTGACGAGCCCATGGTCACCCAGTAGGAGTGCGGAAACACATCTGGTTCACCAGATAAGCCTCTGCCACTTAGGTGGAGGAGTGGGGAATCAAACCCGGTTCTCCAGATTAGAACCCGCCTGCTCTTAACCACTACACCACGCTGGCCACTCAGAGATCTGCTACTACGCCGTTCCAATTAAATCAGGGGCGTCACTCTTCAGGCATTAAGTGGGCTGGGCTAATAACCGGCATCACTCCTCCATGCAAATATCTGTTACTTAAGCACCTTTACCAAATGCAGCGAGGGAATATGCATACCACGGACACTTGGCTGTCTAATCGCCCCTCTGCTTGATCTCCCCTCCCCACCCCGACTCACTTCAGATTTCATGTAAGCTGCGACCCCTTTGGCGGCACTGATGATGACGTAAGGCACTCGGTCCCCCAAGTTGGGGGCGCTCCCGGGGTCCCGCCGACGCATCCTGCGGAGAGGAGGCACAAGCGGCAAACCTGAGTCAGGACCAAAGACCGCGAGGAAGGCTGCCTGAGTGTGATCCTTTGGAAACAAGACACCTTTAAGGATGCCCTACCCAGCAAACCAGGCAGGGGTGCAAACCAGACCTCGGGAGTCTTTTCGGGACAAGATGAGAGTTTGGGAGGGCGAGGGCAACGAGGCTAAGAAGTAGCCAGGGTCAAGATTCAAAAAAAGGCTTTGAAGATGGCAGTGTTGGAGGTTGGAAACAGAACTACGCTATGTTAATAGCACAGCTAAATTGGTACGTTCAACCTCAGAATAAAGGTTCCACTGAGAGACCAAGTGACAGAGAATGAAACACAAGCGCCACTTGCTTCATCTCTGCCCCGCAGATGACACTGGGCGAGCGCGCCTTCGTCTTGTTTGCTGAGGGGGCCGTGAAGCAGCCAAGCAAGAAGGAGCCAGTCAGCCCCACTGGGGTGTCTGTGTGCAGCAGATGAGACAGCCGCAGTCAGGACAGGAAGCCCAGACCCTGGGGTGGGCGTCTCAGGAGGCTCCGCTCACAGCTGGGGCCCGGCCACGACTATTTCTGCCCTTCCCTTTGGTCACGCCTCGTTGGCCTCCTCCACACCCACATACTTTCCCCTCTCAAGTACACGAGAACTCCCACCAGGGCTAAAGGCGCCAGGTGGGGCAGAGCAAGAGCATGAGGCGACGATCAGCGATGCCCCTTCCTAAAACAACTCACTTCACGTTTGCAAAATCCCCCCACTCCGCCGCTCGATATTCCGAACGGGGTTCCGCCAAGGGCCATCGGCCTGCGCTCTCTTCTTCTCCCATGAGTGGAGGACCCTGAAGGGGCTTCAAGGCACTCCCCCCCACCAAGGGGGATTTCATAAAAGATAGAACGGGCCTCCCTCAACTCACCGCTCAGCCAGCTCCACGTGGGCCTGGCGCCCTGCGTACTCATCTGCCGTGCGGGTCAGCTCCTTGGTAATTACCAGCTGCGAGATGTCCACTCTGTTACACAGCAGGTCAGAGATGACCTCTTTGGCGTGGTCCACGGCACCTGAAGGGTCTCTGAAAAGGCAGAAAGAGGCACCTGGGTGTAACAAACCAGAGCAGTTTTCTTTTAAAAAAAACACAACCAAGAGAGTCTGGGAAGTAGTAGAGCGCAGGAATTCGAGAACGGTGTTTTTCAGGAACCAGCTTCTAAAAGGTGTATCCTGGCCGCCATGATGATAATTCAAGAAGAGCGGCTGGGTAGGTCTGTAGCAGCAAATTCTAACAGGACCCCAACAGCACCTTAGAGACTGAGAATATTTATCCCAACGTGCATTTTTGCAAGGCGGGGCTCTCTTCTTCAGATGCACTGGAGTGTCCATTCCAAGCAGCTAAATGTACATGTGTGGTTCATACAACAGAAAAGTGTATGAACTTTCAAGGAGAGATCTGTGCAAAACAAGAACTAATCAAAGAGCAATCAGTCTGTTCAATTAATCTTTCATGAGAGCCAGTGTGGTGTAGTGGTTGAGAGGAGGTGCGCTCTAATCTGGAGAACCGGGTTGGATTCCCTGCTCTGCCACTTGAGCTGTGGAGGCTTATTTGGTGGACCAGAGTAGCTTCTGCACTCCAACACATGCCAGCTGGGTGACCTTGGGCGAGTCACAGTTCTTCGGAGCACCCTCAGCCCCGCCCACTTCACAGGCTGTTTGTTGTGGAGGGGGGAAAGGAGCTTGTAAGCCACCTTGAGTCTCCTTACAGGAGAGAAAGGGGGGATATAAATCCAAACTACTACTACTACTACTACTACTACTTCTCTTCCTCCTCCTCCTCCTCCTCCTCTTCATTGATTCTAATTTCACATTGGCTTCCCTTGTCACATGTCACTCCTCAGACCATCCTTTGTCTGTTTGAACTCTAAATGCTATAGATGGTCACACTGCTCATCCAACGAAGCAAGGCCTGTCTCATGAAAGATCATGACGGCATAAAGTTTGCCAGATCTACTGGACTTTTTTTCCAGCCTGGACCAAGGCAAGCAACACCCCCCCCCCCCACCTCAGAGGTGTCCGCTATGTTTTGGGTCTGGCTACCACACCCCATTCTGATTGGGAATGCCAACATACCGATCTATGAGCAGCTTCTGCAGACAAGTGTTGATGAGGTTCGCCACTAGGGGGCAGTTGTCACGGCGCACCGTTTCGATCCCTTTGCAGTCCATCTTGTCGTGTGTGTCGGGGCTGGACGAAAAGTACAGGCCGGCGTAACGCTTTTTGTTGATGAGGAGGTAGGGAAAGTACACCTGGCAGGTGAGCAGATTCGAGGAAAGAGGGGAAAAAAGAAATCTGGGTGTGACTACGAGCAGGAGAGGATTCGTACAATTTCCACCAACACGGATGCTGAAACCCTGGCCCCTTCTGCACATGCAGAATAATTGCAGTTTTTCAGTTTTTTAAAAGCACTGTAAGCTGTTTCAACCTCTATGGCCCAAAAGTGGCAAATTGACACAGCAAACAAATCAGCAATTGTGCCACTCACCTTCTCAAACTCCAGCTTGATGGGGGGTACAAAATGACTGGAGACCCAAGCGGCCGCTTCCCTGCCTATTTCCATAGCCTCGGCGACGGTCGGCACACCCAGGCGGCACATCACGGAGTCCGTGTCCCCGTACACTACCTGCAGGTCAGAGGTCGGCGGAATGAAGGCATTGCAGACTAACAGCCGTTTCTCGGCTCTGGCACAGCGATGCCAACCCGCTTCCCTCCCCCAAGTCCCACAGGACAACCACCTTGAGCACAAGTGTCAAGCTCGTGGCCCTCCAGATGTTATGGACTACAGTTCCCATCACCCCTGCCAGCATCATGGGAACTGTAGTCCATAACATCTGGAGGGCAGCGGGTTTGACACCTATGACCTTGAGCCACAGGAAAAGTGGAGCAGAAATACTTTCGCAAAACAACGCGCTCTTTGCTTCTTGCAGCTCCCAACTCTTGAACTTCTATCAACTCGGACCACTGATGCACCAAGGTCAGTAGCGCCCATTCCGATCTTCGCCCTCCAGGTTGTAAGGCCCCTGCCTTAGGTCCCCAAACCCTTTTGAGACTGTGGACATCCGGAATTCTGCACGGCATGGCGGGCGTGCTGACAACGTGGCTGCCGCAGGAGGCGGAGCCAGCCGCAGAACGATTGCCACAGTTTACCTTCGGGAGCAAAGTGCAGATCCTAGTGTTGTGGGGGCAACTGCTGCCAAGGCAACCATCTCCACAGCCAATCAAATTTCCAATAGTCAATCAGATGCCTTGCTGAGCAAAGCCTTGGTCTTGATTACTTCCTAAAACGCTTGCTGGTTGCCAGGAAAGATCTTGGCGGACGCCATGGCATCCTTTGGAACCAGGCTGGGGGGCTCTGGACTAAGGTAGAGCTCTCTCAAATTCCGTACTACCTGCTCCTTCAAAACAGACACACCGGGAATTAGGACCTTCTCGCTTGCAAAGCAGGTGCTACACCACTGAACCACAGCCCCAATCCTAACTCATCTTCTTGAGAGCCAGTGTGGTGTAGTGGTTAAGAGCAGGTGCACTCTCATCTGGAGAACTGGGTTTGATTCCCCGCTCTGCCACTTGAGCTGTGGAGGCTTATCTGGGGAACCAGATTAGCTTGTGCCTTCCAACACATGCCAGCTGGGTGACCCTGGGCTAGTCACAATTCTTCGGAGCTCTCTCAGCCTCACCCACCTCACAGGGTGTTTGTTGTGGGGGTGGGGGAAGGGAAAGGAGATTGTAAGCCCCTTTGAGTCTCCTTACAGGAGAGAAAAGAGGGATATAAATCCAAGCTCTTCTTCTTCTTGTTCCAGTGTCTCCATTGCTGCTCCCCCCAACCCACCCACCCCCAGCAAACCACAAATCTGGCTACCCACATGGTTGCCTTCCGACACCCTCTGCTACAGTTTCTCCACTCCCAGTAACTGCTGGCAAAATCAGCACACAAGCTGAGAGAACAAGGCAATTTTTTTCTAAAACAACTTTTAAAAACATTAAAAAATATTTTAATTGAAAAGATGGGAGAACAAGGCACGTGGTGGATTTTAGTAACTCATCAACCTTTTCTGCCACCTCTAGAGTGCTCCTATGTCTTTTTCCCCCTTGGGAAAATGGCAGCCAGTTTCTTCTCTTTCCCTTACGGTAGCCTGGAACTGCCCGCTGTTATACAGGAGCCTGTTCATCCCCTCCCTACCTTGGCATCAGCGCTGTAGCCATTGGCAATGGTGTATTTGGATTCTACCAGCTGCTTCGTCTTCTCGATCATCTGACGTCCGAATCCAGTCACACTCTGGACATGGGGAAGAGAAATATGAAGAACTTTGCTGGGCAACTTTAAGGGCTCTGGAAGATTCCAAGTTATTGCTCCTTTGGACATAAAGCAGCACTCCCACCACAACTGTAGAACTCCTAAAATGAAATGTTTCTATATATCCCAATCTGTCACTTCATAAGAAATTCTCTCCCCCCCCCCCCCAACCCCTACTTTGCATCTATTCTCACAGGCTCAGCAAGGCTTCAAAATGCATTTTTAAAAACCATTGTTATGTAGGCCAGCAACAATGGCTTTTCAAGAAACGACGGGCAGTGTCATGCAGTGGTTAGAGCATTGCACTAGGATTTGGGACAGACAGATTCAAATCCCCACTGGGCCATGGACGCTTGCTGGAGGGGTCGAGGGCAAGTCACGCGCTCTCAGCCTAACCCACCTCGGAGGGTTGTATCGAGGATGAAGTGAAGAAGGGAAGAAAATATGGCAAATCACTTTGGGCCCCCTTCAGGGAGACAAGTGGGGTATAAATGAAATAAATAAAGTGTGCCCATATGCATGTTGACCTTACTGTGCCAGATCTATGCAGACAGAAACCAAGTAGAGTCATGGCAATTTTGTTGAAATACATTCTCTTTATAGCTCCTAAGTTGTTTTACTATGCTAACTGTTGCGTACTCCTGGCTGTAGGGAAATGTACACAAACATGTACTTAGCACAGTTGTAATAACAATAATAAGAAGGAGAGTTTGGATTTATATCCCCCCTTTCTCTCTTGTAGGAGACTCAAAGGGGCTTAAACTTCTTGAAAACACTTGGCGGGAGCCAGAAAAAATGGCAGCCATAGCACCCACGGATACCACGCCGGGGACCCTGCCTTGGAGAGATCTATCCCCTGTGTATTTTTCTAACGTTCCGACAAATAATCTAGCGGCTTGTGGTTGCGAATTCCACAAAGTTAATGATGCGTCATGCGAAGCGGCTACTTCCTTTTGTTTGTCCTCCTCCCTGATCCAGTGTTAAAATGTTTGTTTGTTGGTTTTTCTTTACGATACTTCATAAATCACACACAACCACAAGCGGACAGTGAGGTATGGCCAAAGACTGGCCGCAGGAATGTGCTCCGTCAGCTTGAGTGACAGTAAAGTGAAGGATAACTTAAGCTGCCGCCCAATTTGCCCTCTGCCAACCGATTATCGGGTGGGGG
Organism: Sphaerodactylus townsendi; assembly: GCF_021028975.2. Lineage (NCBI taxonomy): Eukaryota > Metazoa > Chordata > Lepidosauria > Squamata > Sphaerodactylidae > Sphaerodactylus > Sphaerodactylus townsendi. The sequence continues at coordinate 19,123,540 of NC_059439.1, read as the reverse complement.
GGCAGCAATAGCAGCTTCCCCCAGCCCAGGGACAATAGTTTGTGTTTCAGGATGCTACGACTCAAAAAAGGGAGGCCAAGCTCACCTGCGAGATCTCCAGGCACGGCAGCTTGCCCACCTGGGCGCCAGTGAAGCCGTAAACAGAGTTGGCGCTGACCTTCAGGGCTAGCTGCCGCCCGTCTAACACCTGGCGCTTGAACGGATCGGTCTCCCGCTGGAGCTCTCCCTTGGCCCTAAGACATTGGGGACAAAGAGGGAAGATCAGAGAGTGGGGTGGAGTATCCATGCGTCTTCCTGCTCACCTGTAAAGTCTGGTAGGGGCCTATTTTTTAAAAAAAAACCCAAAAAAGAAGGCATGAGGAGTGCAAGGTACAATTATCTAACTCACTCGTGTTATGATGAGCCAGTTCAAGGTGATTTAATAAAAAGAATGGGACCGCGTGCTGCCCTACTGTACACACCGTGTGTTATTTATGCTTGCCATTATGTATTACTCTGCTCTCGTTCACTTGTTATCTACCCACGTAATTCCATTTTTTGGCATGGTTAATGTACAAGCTCTAGTGGCAGAGCAGATGGATTCTAATCTGGAGAACCGGGTTTGATTCCCCACTCCTCCACCTGAGTGATCTGGTGAACCAGATGTGTTTCCGCACTCCTAAATTCCTGCTGGGTGACCTTGTGCTAGTCACAGATCCTCTCAGAACTCTCTCAGCCCCACCTACCTCACAAGGTGTCTGTTGTGGGGAGAGGAAGAGAAAGGAGCTTGTAAGCCACCTTGAGTCTCCTTAAAGGAGAGAAAGGTGGGGTATAAATCCAAACTCCTCCTCCTCTTCTTTCTTCTAATACTTATGTTTTGTTTTCAGGTTTCTGTAATCCCAGCCCTATCACTTTGCTTATCAAATGACTGAATCTACTGACTGCATTGACTTACGCTGTGTATTCTGCCTCAAATGAGAAAGGCGGACTATAAACAGCACACACAAATAAATAACTAGATTCCATCTTCTTGTCACACTCACCAGCCAAAAGCTCAAGTGTTCCAGTTTACAGTCCTAGCCAGAAAATGCAACCCTCTTTTTAAAATCTCTCTTCCTCTTCCCATCCCTTCCAACCAGCCATAAGTTCAAGTCCCTCCTTGCTTCTCCTTAAATCTTTACTGAGGAACCCAGAAACCCCTGGCCCTATTCCTCAGCACAGAGAATTCTGGGTCTTACATACAAACATTCAAATCAGTCTTAGATGCAGCCAAACAATCAGCTCATCGAGATCAGCCCCGTCCAGGACAACAAGTGGCACATACAGATCTCTTTTAATCCTTTTACTGGCAAGCCTATTCACTGGGGGGTGCTGGGGACTGAGGGCAAAATGCGTGGGCTTTACTACTTAGATATGGCTTAGCCTGCTCGTTCCTATCACTTTAAGATCCACAGGTGTCCCCCACTGCAGGGGCGTACCACCCAGGGGGACATATGGGCCAAATGTCCCTGGGCTGCAGCCATTTAGTCACGGGGGGGATTACCCCCCACAACCTTCCTCCTTCCCCCGGGTCCATACACTGACTTCAAGACAAGTAATGTTGTTTGGTCGTGGTGAGGGACGGTGGCGACCCAAAAGGGGGGGCGGAAAACTTTTGTACTGGGCTATATTTTCCCAAGATATGCGTTTGCCCCACTGAATCACCTCTTGCGGGCTGCCAACAAGTTCTCCAAGATTTCAGGCAGCAGCCCTTTGCGAACAGACGCCTTCACAAAGCGGTCCCCGGTCGGGGTGCGGATGAACTGCTCTGGTGACAGCCTAGAACGGAAAGGCGACATTCGATTGGAGGGCAGGCAGGCCGGGAGTCTTGCCACCTATTATACATCTTCATCCCTATCTCCAATTATACATCTTCATCCCTATCTCCAATGGCTCCTTTCTTCTTAACATCCCATATTTAAGCAGCAACAGCATCCTTCCAATTCCCATTAATCCCATCCCACTGAGATCCTTGGAGCTTGCAGATTATCCCACAGGATATCTGGGGAGACGGTTTTCAAATGCTGAAATGTTTCAAAAGGTGTTGGTTCTTTTCTTGCTGTTTTGTGGATTGCCCAAAGATTTTACAATTCTGGGGGAAAGTCTTAATTGAAATACAGACATGGCAGGATATAAGATGTCATTAAGACAGTTTCAGTCGAAAGGGCAGATCATAAAATGCTACCCAAAGTCAGACTGCAGTAATTGCTCTGTTGTTGGCGGCTACTGAATTCCTAGTTGCAGCATTTTGGGAAAAGGTCAAAACACCTTCAATTTAAAAAAGGTATCTTAAGATTTGAAAGTTCTTGGCCTTGAATAAAAATATCTTCCCAGCTCAAAATTATCCATGATAAATTTTATACAACTAATTTCACAGATAGGCAGCTACCCTTTGTTGAATTCGTTGGGGTGGGGGTGGGGGGATGGAAATCTAAGCAGGAAATCCACAAAAGGCCTTGGAAATATAGCTCCATCCTGGTTGAACATAGTCAAATCTAGAATATTTTAAATATTTCAGACCCCACCCAAATTCTATGAGGTGTGACTCCACAAATACTCACAGATCCAAGTATGCCTAGTTTGAAACACTCCAGTTTATTGTCACTGCTGGTCCTTTCTTTGTGAGCAACACATTTTTTAAATTCATGCTCTTTATCATGCGTTTGTTATTATTGTCCATAAATATTGCTAATAAATAAAGCGTTGACAAAGCAAAAAACACAAACGTGACTTTCCCCCACAGTTTGACTTTGCTCCTCCCAACTCTGCGAGGTCAGAATAAAGCAACAACTAAAAGGTCCTTGACAACTAAAAGGTCCTCCGGCACTCACCCATAGCTCTCTACTGCCCCCTGTTGCAGCAGCGTGGTATAGCACAGGTTGTGCGCCATCATGATGGATGGGTACAGGGAAGAGAAGTCCAAGGTAGCAATGGGCACATCATAATAGCTAATGGGGTGTGGGTGGATGAGAAAAAGAGAGAGAGAAATAGGGGGAATCTGTCGTGTTCTTCCTCACTATCTTGTTATGGCTACCTGGATAGCTTATTCAGCCTGCCTGACTAACCCTAGAGAATCCATGTTCCAGCTCTGGCCTCCATCAATGCTCTTGTCCATTACTTTTCTTAATCTGTGAGGAGCTCAGGGGTGTGGTCATGCTTCCCCTTCTTCCATTATACCCTCACAACAACCCTGTAAAACAACCACTCTGTGAGTGATTGGGGCACAGGTGTCAAACTCGCGACCCTCCAGATGTTATGGACTACAGTTCCCATCATCCCGACAGGGGATGATGCTGGCAGGGGATGATGGGAACTGTAGTCCATAACATCTGGAGGGCCGCGAGTTTGACACCTATGGAAGGCTTTCCAGTCGGCTTCCACAGAAGAGTGGTGAGTTCTGTCCTTGCATGGTTCTTCTGCACTTCCACCACACTGTTTCTTGCCAAGTGAGGGCTTAACAAAAATCAGTCTTCCTGGCTCTGAGTTCCATATTGTGCTCCAGCTTATAAGAAACCACCCCGTGCCCTGAACCCAAAGCTACCTCAAGACCACTGTCCCTTCCCCTGTCTTCACAAGCGCCTTTCGGTTCCGCTCATGACATTAATCCATTTTCCCTTGCAGGGCACCCAGAACCCCACCTGTCCCCCGCTCCTGGCAGTACTTTTAAATGGGTCAGGCTCAGCCGATACGCACTGCAGGACAAGAAGAAACCTCGCCACCCTTGGCACCGACACAGGGTTATATACATATGCTAAAATGGGTGAATTCCACTTCACACGTGCCAATTGCACTTGCAAATTGCACCCTTAACACTTTTAACCAATGCAAATGGTTCTTTCTCCCATCCTGGACATTCCATAGGTATATATGTATACTCCACTTGCTTTACTACCATCAGATCCTCTGAAGATTCCAGCCACAGATGCAGGCAAAACATCAGAAGATGCTAGAACACGGCCATACAGCCCGGAAAACCCAAAACATCCTAGTGATTCTGGCTGCAACAGCCTTCAACAATACACGGTATAAGGTTTAACCTCTCCCCCAGCAGGCCTTACCCCTTCAGCGGCTCGATGACGGTTGCACCAGCGTAGTCTTCCCCGCCTTCTGATTTCACCACCGGCATCACCAGATCCTGCTTCATAGCCTTTGGGTGCAGAGAAAAGGCAGGTCTGAAGCCATCTCGCCACTCTCCCATAAACCATGATTTTATCCACGCCTGGGTCTGCCCCACTGCTCTCAGGGCTAACTGCCTATTGCACAGGTGTCAAACTCATGGCCCTCCAGATGTTATGAACTACAGTTCCCATCATCCCCTGCTAGCATGATTGTGACGGGGATGATGGGAACTGTAGTCCATAACATTTGGAGGGCCGTGAGTTTGACACCTAGATAGACCAGGGGCATCCAACTCATTTGTCATTAGGGCTGGATATTACATAAATGTGACTTAGTTTGGGCAGGGCCCTGGGTGGGTGGGTGTGGCTGCCTCAGCTGCCAAGCCCCCAGCGGACTTCCCAGCCCAAACTGGCACTGGTGGCGGCTACCGTATGGTGGCTACCTTATGGTGGACTCACCAGGCCAGGTCAGGAGAAGAAGAATCTGGATTTATATAGAATTCTCTCAGCCCCACCTCCTCACAAGGTGTCTGTTGTGGGGAGAGGAAGGGAAAGGAGCTTGTAAGCCTCTTTGAGTCTCCTTACAGGTGAGAAAGGTGGAGTATAAATATAAACTCTTATTATTATTATAAGAAAGCAGAATCGGCCTTCACTGCTGAGTCTCAGACACCCTGGAGCATAGGTGTCAAACTCACGGCCCTCCAGATGTTATGGACTACAGTTCCCATCATCCCCTGCCAGCAATGTGCTTTGACATCTATGCCCTGGAGTGTCCCCTGCATCCCCTCGCCTCCACTCTGCCTGTGTCTCTGTGATCCTCAGCTGCCCCTTACCTGTCTGAGGAGCTGCGAGACCACCTTGATCTGCTGCCCCCGTGCCAAGAGGTAGTTGAGAGGGACGCCGGTGACTCTTGCCATCTCCATGTAGTTGATGACGCACATGAGCTTCTCCAAGAGCCGCAGAGGCAAGTAGGCGTCCTTGAGGCAGTACACGGCCAGACGCCGCCGCGATTGGTCGGAACCATTCTGCAGAAGGGAAAGGGAAGGGAAAGCTGGCGGATTTTACATGCTGCAAAAAAACACCTCTCAAGCATTAGAACGAAAAGGAATCAGGTTAATAGGCTTCCCCAATTTTGTGCCTAGCAAATACTAACACAATTGGTGTGGTGTAGACATAAAGAGCAGATGGACTCTAATCTGGTAAACTGGGCTTGTTTCCCCACTCCTGCTCATGAAGTCTGCTGGGTGACCTTGGGCACAGTTCTCTCAGAACTTTCTCAGTCCCACCTATCTCACAAGGTGTCTGTCGTGAGGAGAGGAAGGGAAGGAGTTTGTAAGCTGCTTTGAGCCTTCTCAAAGGTTGAGAAAAGCAGGGCATCAATCCAAACTCCTCCTTCTCTTCTTCTTATGGGAGCAGGTGAAGACTGCTGCAGGAAAAAGGGGCGATCAAGGGCAGGTTAGTCGTACCAAACCAGTCACACAACTCATGGAGGCCAAATGGATGGGAATAAAAGCCATTAAATACATTTGTCCAATTGAGGCCCCTTCTGCACGGGCCAATAAACCCAGGCTAACCATGGTATAAAACCCATGTTGGGGGGGCGGGGGGCGGGGGGGAACTTCACATGGATCCTGCTCCCGAGTCCATCCCGTGTTTTCCCCCCAAACCCGGGTTTTTCAAGAATTCACACTATCAGCAATTTTTTAGTTTTAAACCAGCCGCTCACAAGGGAATGGCTGCCCCAGGAAGCACTTGCTTCCCAGTTTTTAAAGGTGCTCCCCACGCAGCTATGCAGCATGGGAGGTGAGTTGTTGTTTTTTTACAACGCGCACCTCCATGTGACGGCACAACAGTTGGTCAAGTTGCCCATCATTACCTGCAGGTCTGTGATGATGGAATGCTGCACGTCTTCCTTCTGTTCCTGCAGAAAGTGATAGCTGACGGCGTTCAGGGTGTAAGAGCGCAATTTGTAATCCCGCAGCAGGACCTGGGGGGAGGAGGGCCAATCTGTGACACTGATCAGCACGATACAGCAAATGAAATGCCGAGTCGGAACGCAGCCGTCGCCAGCCTCAGCTTCTACCTCTGTGGAATGGGACTGCCGATCGGCCACCTCCCACCCTCGACCTTACCTGAAGGAGATCAAACTGGATCCGGCCTTCCATGTTAATGACTTTGTTCTCCCGCCGGCCCATCTGCTTGGACTGGAAGGAAGAGTCGCGGATGACGGACTTGCGGGCGAAGATGCGGCCGAGGAAGGGGAAAATGGAGACCTGGGGATGCAGAAAAATGGATTGCGAGCGGACAAAAAGTGAAGCGAGGGAGGTTACAGACAGAACAAGAAGGGTCAGTGCTATCAGTCACAGACCAGGAAAGGGATTTGGGCATCTTAGTTCCATGGGAATGTCAACTCAATGCACGGCAGCTGTGAAAAAGGCAAACTCTATGCTGGGGATAATTAGGAAAGGAGTTGATAATATAACTGCAAGGATAGTCATGCCCTTATATAAAGCTGTGGTGTGACTGCACTTGGAGTACTGTGTTCAGTTCTGGTCGCCACATCTCAAAAAGGATATCGAAGAGATAGAAAAAGTGCAGAGAAGGGCAATGAGGATGATTGAAGGCTGCAGCGTTTGGGACTCTTTAGTTTGGAGAGGAGACGTCTGAGGGGGGATATGATTGAAGTCTATAAAATTATGCATGGGGTAGAAAATGTTGACAGAGAGACATTTTTCTCTCTTTCTCACAATACTAGAACCAGGGGGTATTCATTGAAAATGCTGGGGGGAAGAATTAGGACTAATAAAAGGAAACACTTCTTCACGCAACGTGTGATTGGTGTTTGGAATATGCTGCCACAGGAGGTGGTGATGGCCACTAACCTGGATAGCTGTAAAAAGGGCTTGGACAGATTTATGGAGGAGAAGTCAATCTATGGCTACCAATCTTGATCCTCCTTGATCTGAGATTGCAAATGCCTTAGCAAACCAGGTGCTCAGGAGCAGTAGCAGCAGAAGGCCATTGCTTTCACATCCTGCATGTGAGCTCCCAAAGGCACCTGGTGGGCCACTGCGAGTAGCAGAGAGCTGGACTAGATGGACTCTGGTCTGATCCAGCAGGCTAGTTCTTATGTTCTTATGAAGAGGCTGGAGAGAAGAGCCAGCGGGGGGGTGGGGGGTGGGGGTGGTAAGCGTCTCCACATGGGACACATCAGGTAGGGGTTGTGCAAGGAATCTGGATTGAGGGCTCCTAGAGCTGTGGTGGCGAACCTTTGGCACTCCAGATGTTATGGACTACAATTCCCATCAGCCCCTGCCAGCATGGCCAATTGGCCATGCTGGCAGGGGCTGATGGGGAATTGTAGTCCATAACATCTGGAGTGCCAAAGGTTCACCACCACGGTCCTAGAGAAAGCAGCAGGCGCCAGGAGTGCTGGGAAAATTCACCATGTAAAGTCTGATGTACTGAATGAACACAGGAGAGATACAAGATGATAAGCTTTTACGATTTGCTTGCCCTGCTGTGGTCTCCCTACCACTTTACCAAAAGGTAAGGCAGGGGCCCACCTTACTGAGGACTGTCAAGGTAAGGGAGACCTGGCAACTGGACCCCAGAGGTGCCTGCATCCCAGGCCACACACACAACGTTCAGGTTTTTCTGGTCTCTCCGTTTGGACGGGCAGGTGGTCACCTTGGCCATTTCTGGTTAGGTCCTCTTCCTTCCTCAACATCTCCTGGCAGGGAGGAGGTGGTCCATGACCACTCCTTGCCATCCAATCATTTTCTCCAGAATTGGTTGTGGTGGGTTTTTCCGGGCTGACTGGCCATGGTCTGGTGGATCTTGTTCCTAACGTTTCACCTGCATCTGTGGCTGGCATCTTCAGAGGTGTATCACAGAGGGAAATCCGTACACACTGTATCTGACTTCCCTCTGTGATACACCTCTGAAGATGCCAGCCACAGATGCAGGCGAAGCGTTAGGAACAAGATCCACCAGACCGGCCACAGCCCGAGGAGGAAACCCTACAACTCAGTTGAATCGACGTGAAAGCCTTCAACAATACATTCTCCAGAATTGTTTGGGAAGGGAATAAGCTGCACTGTTTTTGTTATGTTAGGCTTCTTGTTGCTAAATGAGGTTGCTGTTTGGGGTATTTTTTAGTGAGCTAAGATGTTCTAGATTCCTCACTTTTTAATAAAGCTATCACTCTGATTTTTGGAGGGAAGGGGGGATGTTTATACACGCACACTGAGAGCCAACACAGTGTAGCAATTAAGAATAGCGGGCTTTAATCTGGAGAACCGGGTTTGATTCCTCACTCTGCCACATGAGCGGCGGACTCTTATCTGGTGATTTGTTTTCCTGCTCCTATGCATGAAGCCTACTGGATGATTGTGGGAGTTCTCTCAGAACTCTCAGTTCCATCTTCCTCATCTGTCTGCTGTGGGGGGAAGAAGGGAAAGGCGTTTGGAAGCCACCTTGAGTCTCCTTGCAGGAGAGAAAGGTGGGATGCAAATCCAAACTCTCCCTCTTTTCCAACACTCACTGTGCTACTGTTGTTCATTATTGTTTTATTGACTGGTTATTAGGTGCTTGGAACGCCGGCGTTCATTGTTTGTAAAACAAACAAAAATGCAGTGGGGTTTACCTTGAGGGTTTGGGCACGGTTAATGAGATACGGAAGGTCAAAGTTCTGGATGTTGTAACCGGTGATGACGTCAGGGTCCACAATTCGTATGAATTCAGCCCAGGCCTGGAAGAAAAATGGCGGGAAAAAACCCTCGACACTAAAACCTCCATTCCTTTTCGCCCTCCTCCTTCCACGCTCCAGGGATAGGGCTCAAAAACCATCTTAGACAAATGACTTCATTCCAGGTCCTGCCTGGCCCTGTCCAAGGAAACAGAGGGTGTTTTTGAAAGACTCAGCAAACAACGTGTTAAGATCTTCAGCAAAAGGATCTTGAAGACTAAGGCTGTGTGGATGCTCCTACACTGGCAATAAAATGCTGGTTAGAAATAAGCGTCGTCTCAACACAGAAGGGACCTTTTCTCTTGGAAATCCTTGTAATTGATGGCATTAAAAGCCTCAACAAGCCAGGTTTGGAGAGTTTGGAGAGTCTCTGAGGCCGGCACCCTCTTTCTTGGCTCTAGTGGCACGACCAAGAGAAGCACCAAAAATGGGTGAGAGCAGCCGTGAGCCTCGCTGTAAGTCGCACCTCGTCAATGATTGTTATTAGACAATTATGTGCTGTTTGAAATATTTCTAGAGTAGGTGGGGTGTGTACTTTCATCCCATCCCCCCCCCCCCCCGACTCTTTCTCACCCAGGCCAAATAAGCCCAGCTCCCTCCAGAATTCCTAGGGAGACTTTAATTTCCCCATAATCCCCAATTGGCTGCCTTCATCCATGTTTCTCAGGGATGGGACAGGCAACTGAGTTCTCTGGTAGCAGGAAAATGCTTTACATGTTTGGGTAAGAGCCACACACACACATGTCATTCCCAGAGCCTTTTTCAGTTCATGCGAGGTATTTATTTTATTCCATTTGTACCCCACTTGCTCTGACCGAGCAGCAAATGGGGAAATTGACTGCAGCGTCCAACAAAGGGCTCCAAATGATGCACTCCTGACAAAACAGCCATAAAAGTAATCCTTTATCAAAAGCTTGAGCTCAGAAGTTCACCTAGTTCTGTAGCAACCTGAAGATAGGGAAGTTCTGCTAAGTTCATTACGCGTAAAGCTTTTACAGTTTTCATAACATCACATAGTTACTAGGGAAGAACCACCGGGGATGCTGTGATCGTGCCCTGGTTCTCCACACCTTAGCTTGCTTCTGCCCCCCACCCCCACCCCCACTGATTTCCTATTTTACCTTCAGCAGCTCATCCTCTTTGGAGAAACAGAGCACCTGGGAGCCCACAATAGAGGCGCAGCTCTGCAAGGTGAAGACGTTGCGCACGAAAGGATCCTTCTCCCCCTGGCGCAGGACCATGTTGGCGATCTGGATCACCGGATCCTTTTCTGGTTCAGGAAAAATACCTGAGCGGCGACACAGGACGGAAGGGGGTTAACCCAAAAGCTGAAGGTGCCTTCAACAGAAGCAGGGCGGGCATGAACTTAGTAGCTTAATGGCAAAGCCATTAGCTTGTTCACTTAGAATAAATGCGCTTCAAGGCGTAACCTCTGAAGCTACATCTTGTCACTGGTGAGAAGTCTTAGGACTGATGAGAGGTGCCCTTGCCAATGATAACACAGTGCACAAATTGATCACAGTTTGTTGTTGTTAAACACACCGTGTTAATGAACATGCTTAATATCCTCAAAAGAAGAAGAGTTTGGATTTATATCCCCCCTTTCTCTCCTGCAAGGAGACTCAAAGGGGCTTATAATCTCCTTTCCCTTCCCCCCCAGCAAACATCCTATGAGGTGGGTGGGGCTGAGAGAGAGCTCTGAAGAACTGTGACTAGCCCAATGTCACCCAGCTGGCATGTACTGGAGTTAACAAACTAATCTGGTTCACCGGATAAGCCCCCACAGCTCAAGTGGCAGAGTGGGGAATCGAACCCGGTTCTCCAGATTAGAGTGCACCTGCTCTTAACCGCTACCCCACGCTGGCTCTCCTATGGTCTATGTGGTTGGTATCAGCTACAGCAGTCTTGCAGCTAGTCACTCCCTCAGCAAATGGGTCAGTTCCTGCCAGGCAAGCAGCCTGCCAGAGACCCTGGAACAGACATCCTGGGATTCATTTTCACTTCTCTGCAAGGCTGGCTGAAGCGAGAGCCATTTCAGAGCTAAATGCCCTCGCCAGCCAGCAGTTCTGTTCTCAGGCAATTTCAAGGCTTTAAAGGGCTATTTGAAGGCTTTAAAACAGTGATGCACTTTGGACCTTTGAAGAATAGCAGTACTCAGAGTCAACCATCTTCACAGCACAGTTCAAATTTCACCACACCACCTAGTTCCCTCAAGTTTCCCATTGCTAGGTCAATGTCAAAACTGAGTATCTGCATGGGCGATGGCTGCCACTTTCTCCCTTCTGGTGGGTGGCTAATGAAATCCATCCAGGCCACATCAGCCTCCAGCTGACAGAGCGACACCTACGGAGGGGAGAGACAAGGCAGAAATCAATGAGATGCATGTCCCTGCAACCCTCATCAAGACTGGTCTTCCATTCTTTATGAGAGCCAGAGTGGGGCAGCAGTTAGAAGAAGAGTTTGGATTTATACCCCACCTTTCTCTCCTGTAAGGAGACTCAAGGGGGCTTACAAGCCCCTTTCCCTTCCTCTCCCCACAACTGTAAGGAGGGTGGGGCTGACAGAGTTCCGAAGAACTCTGACTAGCCCAAAGTCACCCAACAGGAACGTAGGGGTGCGGACACACATCTGGTTCACCAGATAAGCCTCCGCCACTGAGGTGAAGTCGGGAATCAAACCCGGTTCTCCAGATTAGAATCCACCTTCTCTTAACCACTGGTTCTCAGGAGCAGGTGGTTCTTAACCGCTGGTTCTCAGGAGCTGGTGGACTCTAATCTGCAGAACCAGGTTTAGGATTTGGATGGATGACCTCCAAGGAATACCAGGGTCATGATGGAGAGGCAGGCAATAGCAAACCACCTCCAAACATCTTTTACCTTTAAAACTCTACAGGATTGCCATAAGTCAGATGTGATTTTATGGCACACACAATGTTTTAAAGACAGTGGTGCGTACCCGACACATTCCACTCAACAAAGCTTGACGTCTTCCTCCAACAGAAGCTCTTCCTTCGACAAAAAACTACTTGGAGGGAAGCTCTAGACTCTACTGCGTGGAATGGTAGGACACAGGACATTGCCTGATCTGAAACAGCCTCGGTAAAGAACATCAGTGTTGTTTATGGAAAACGTTTGCCTCCTCAATCATTTAAACCTCCTCCTGGTTGCATTTAATAATTCAAATGTTAACGTTTAATATTGTATTGCTATCATCTTTAGTAACTTTTGCTCTACTGGCCCTTTTAAGGGTTGGTCGGTCGTGCTTTGCTTGATTCTAACATTGTCACTTTGTTGTACTGTTGCTTCTATTGGTCATTTGTTGGCACCTTGGGCGGGTTCTCCTTGTTGGATTCCCCGGCGGGTTGTTCCGGCCTCAAGCGGTATTTGCCAGCCGGCAACTCAATCCAGTTGCAGCCGACGATGTCCTGGTCCACCATGAACCTGAATGGGAGACATATGTTGGATTTGAGGGAAATGAGAAGAGTCGGGGCTTGACAATTCCCTTTTTTCCTCCTATGGGCCAGCTTCGAATATAGGGCAGTGACAGGATTGAGGGAGGGCAGATCAGAAACATGAGAACTGTCACCATGTCCCCCATGGAAGCCAATGCTCATAGTTCTCCATCCAATGTGCTGGACCTCCACTTCCAGCTTTACAAGGTTATCCATACAAAACGGCACATGAAAACGCACATAATAACCATCTGTTTGGCCCTCCCACCCCATTTTAGTTGTCTCAAAATGCCAAGTGTTTCCAAGCAGCCATAGGACTAGGCCCGTGGTGGCGAACCTTTGGCACTCCAGATGTTATGGACTACAATTCCCATCAGCCCCTTCCAGCATGGCCAATTGGCCATGTTGGCAGGGGCTGATGGGAATTGTAGTCCATAACTTCTGGAGTGCCAAAGGTTCGCCACCACTGGACTAGGCCCTTTGTCAAAACGGCAAGATACATCTATGTCCGGGGTCTGCATGGCAGGGACTGATGGGAATTGTAGTCCATGAACATCTGGAGAGCCGCAGGTTGCAGACCCCTGATCTATGTAGAGCCCTGCTGCTGAGAACAGCAGGATTAGGAGAGAAGCCACCCGACCCAAGAGGGAACTCTACCTGATCTCAAAGTCAATGTTAGACTCGAAGGCTTGATAGTTGTGTGTCCCCAACGCTCCACACCGCAGCCCTTGTTCCAGCAGTCTCTTGGCTGGGGCAATCAGCCGGGGCAACGCCATTGTAATTTTCAGGTAGGGTAGGAGATGTTGCCCGTGGTAGCCGTACATGTCTAAGGCAGGGGAAAGCAATTTTAGCATGGACTGGCAACGGACAAGATGCTGACACTTCAGAGTACAGCAGCCACCCCAAATCTAGGAACCGTGATCAAGAGGGTACCCGCACACTCACTTTGCTTGTTGCAAATTTCCACCGCCAAAACAGCCTGACTCAAACCATCCTTGTTAGACCGCATGTCCCGTAGGACAGCTGTGTTCAGCTCCCGCTGGAAATCAGACAGGTGCGTCGCTTGGAAGCCTGGGAGGAAAATTGACAGGGAGGGGTAGGAGGGAACGATCAGTGGGAACAGCGAAGAAGCCCGGGGCCTCCCTTTACTGCATTGCCCCAACTCACCATTCGGGGCAGGCACATAGAAATAAGGGGCAAAGCCATGAATATGGCAGCAGACGCTGTTGCCGGTCGTGGTGACACCAAACATCCGCAGCACCGGAACTGGACCCTGGGTGGATCCTGGGAACCCAGGCATGTGAGAACCTGTCTCCAAAACAGCAGAAGACAATATAAATTGATGACCACTTGTCATCCCTGCAAACACTGGTATCAGTGCCATTTAATATCTGCATAATCCTGTAAATAATCAAAAATATCAATTGCATGTGCTGAGGGTTAGATGGGTAGGAGTGCAAACGTGAAGACCATGCGCCTGACATCAAACAGGGCTACGGTTTCTGCTACGCTAATGTGCTTCCTTGAAACGCGGCTCTTGCTGCCTTGCTGCCTTTGGAGCAGCAGTGGCGTAGGAGGTTAAGAGCTCGTGTATCTAATCTGGAGGAAGCGGGTTTGATTCCCAGCTCTGCCACCTGAGCTGTGGAGGCTTATCTGGGGAATTCAGATTAGCCTGTGCACTCCCACACACGCCAGCTGGGTGACCTTGGGCTAGTCACAGCTTCTCGGAGCTCTCTCAGCCCCACCTACCTCACAGGGTGTTTGTTGTGAGGGGGGAAGAGCAAGGAAATTGTAAGCCCCTTTGAGTCTCCTGCAGGAGAGAAAGGGGGGATATAAATCCAAACTCTTCTTCTTCTTTGTGCTTTGTTAACCTGTAGTACGTAAATTGTGCCCAAACACCAGTTGGGCTGACACCCCTCCTGCCAGCTTGAGAATGAACGGTTGTCACTTTTTTGCTTTGTATTGTTTTGCTTTGATGTTTCTGGGGACGGACGGAAGGAAGGGGGGGACCTGGGGAAACCTTTAGGGCATAGGTGTCAAACTCGTGGCCCTCCAGATGTTATGATGCTGGCAGGGGATGATGGGAACTGTAGTCCATAACATCTGGAGGACCGCGAGTTTGACACCTGTGCTTTAGGGCATTAAAAGGGATGCTAGAAGAGCCAATGTTTAGAATTGGCTTCTTCTAGGCCAGGGGTAGGGAACCTGCGGCTCTCCAGATGTTCAGGAACTACAATTCCCATCAGCCCCTTTCAGCATGGCCAATTGGCCATGCTGAAAGGGGCTGATGGGAATTGTAGTTCCTGAACATCTGGAGAGCCGTAGGCCATGCTGCTGTCTACCAATAAAGACTTCTGACTGTAATCATTGAGTCCGATATTGGTCCAGGTCCACCTTCCCCTGACATCCACCTCCTCCCCCCACCTTCAAATGAAGCCAATCTTTCTTTAAGGTTCTGTGCAGGTATTTCCAAAGACACCTCCTTAAAAGTTTCCTAATGACCCATCAATCAGAGAAACAACATTACAGTCTTTCTGGGGAATTCCAGGGCTTGTTCCCTATAGCAAGCAACACTATGGACACTGTGGGGCTATTGTAGCTTCCAAAAGCCCCAACCCAAGAATAGTTTCAGACTTCCCCTCCAGGAGCAGAGAGCTATTGTTTATCAAGGGGGAGGGAATGATTTAATTCCCTAAACATTTTACAGAAGGAAGAAGGGAACTAGGGTTTCTTGGGACCCGGCTCTCCTCCCCCGCCCTGTCACCTCCTTCCCGGCCTTCTCACCTCAACCTTCTGAAAGACTCACCCACATAATAATCTAGATCCACTTGCTGGAAACACAAAGCATCCTCTTTGGGGTTCATTTTGGGAAGTGGCGGTCTCTGCCACTTGGGATTCCGCACCGACGAGATGAGATTACCTTTGGAGAAATCCAGATCAAGCATGAGCATTCACCTTCACCCTGAATAATTAAGGTTTTTGTCCTCCCAAGTCATTCAGTCTGTTGGCTGGAAAGATCCCCCCACCATACACACACAAGAAGGATATTGACAAGCTGGAACGGGTCCAGAGGAGGGCAACCAAAAGGGTAAAAGATCTGGAATCCATGCCCTACGAGGAGAGACTTAGGGAGCTGGGGATGTTTACTTTGGTGAAGAGAAGGTTAAGAGGTGACATGACAGCCATGTTTAGATATCTGAAGGGATGTCAGGTTGGTGAGGGAGCAAACTTGTTTTCTGCTGCTCCAGCTAGACCAGGAGTCATGGGTTCAAGGTGAAGGAAAAGAGATTCCACCTAAATATCAGAAAGAACTTCCTGACAGTAAGGGCTGTTCCACAATGGAACACAGAGTGTGGTGGAGTCTCCTTCTTTGGAGGTTTTTATACAGAGGCTGGATGGCCATCTGTCAGCAGTGCTTTGATTGTGTGTTCCTGCATTACCGGGGGTTGGACTTGATGGCCCCTGTGGTCTTTTCCGACTCTATGATTCTATGAAAACCCACCTATACTTTGACAGCACAGGTTTAACAGCACTTTCCCTAGTGGTCCTGCTGCTTTGTAAGGCCACTCCTGAGCTCCTTCCTATTTGGCACCCATCTGTCTCACCTAGAGGGACAGCATCAGAAGTCCCCTGGGCTTCCTTCGCTTCCAGAGCCATCTCGGCTTCCATCTCATCCAGAAAAGCCAGCTCCTCTTCAAACTGTGAGGGCCCATCATCTTCCCAATCTCCTCCACGAGGCTTCTTCCGTTGTGACGGAGTGGGCTCCCCCCCACCAGAGCCTCCGGCCGAAGCCTTCCGCTTGCTCTCCATCTTGGTGTTCCTGGGAACATGAGGGACGCCATCAATAACCAACAGGCACCAGCAGCCAACCATCCTCACTCAATCTATATCAAGCTCCTCCCCTGCCTTTGGTCACATGGAGAAGAATATGCCAACCCAGACCGGGACATCCAAACACACTGAAGCAGTATTTTGTATCCCAACTGCCTTTTTGTGTTCTCTCTGAACCCTCCCTCCTCAATGAGCTACCAACTGCCACCTTCCCCGGTCACAATACTAAACCAGAAACTACACATTTTGCAAACAATGAAGAAGAGTTTGGATTTATACCCCATCTTCCTCTCCTATAAGGAGACTCAAGATGGCTCACAAACTCCTTTCCTCTCCTCGCAATAGGCACCTTGTAAGGTAGGTGGGTTGCAAGAATTCCTAAGAACTGTCACTAGCCCGAGGTCACCTAGCAGGCTTCATGTGCAGAAGCGGGGAAACAAATCTGGTTCACCAAATAAGAGTCCGCCGCACGCTCAGTTCTGCAGATTAGAGGCCACCTGCTCTTGACTACTACACTACGCTATGCAGGCAGAAGGCCTGCATAACGAGAACAGGTAAATCAAAGGGCAAGTGATGGTGCTTAGTACTCAACTAGGTATTTCAAAGGAACAGATGAATCATTTCCCAATTTTTTAAAAAAATACTATAAAGCCTTATCTGAGGTTCTAAGGAGCAGCAGAGCCTGCTTAACCCCTTCCCGTCCTGCGATTTACCTGCTTAGAGCCTCTCTCCCACCTTTGTGCGCCCCCCAGTACAAATCAACCACTTACTGGAGTGCAGTTTGGGGCACGGGGGACAGAAAAGGCTCCTGATCCAGTAAATGACACTCCGCCCGTTTTCAAACAATCCCACCCCAAGGTGTGCCCTCCTGACCTCCCCTGCCCCATTTACACCCCACTGGGCCTGTAGTTTCTCCCCCCCCCCCACAACTAGCCTCTACCCAGTTGTCTCCGTCCCTCGTCCCCCAAACTTACCCTTTATTCAATTTCCCTGAGCCCTTAAGGGACCACAATTTCCACGAAGCCGTTAAGGGACCACTCACATCCCCCCTTGCCCCACAATCACACTGTATCCACCCGGCTAACACAACACACAGCTCAACACCCCCTACCCAGTCTCCCGCCAACAAGCTCAGGGGAGGACCCGGCTTCTTCCCCGCCCCTGGTTGCCATGCCAACCCTCTACTTATTGGCCACCCTTGCTCCTCCACGTGCTTCTCCTCCGCCCAGGGAGTGACGCAAAACTGAAGACTAGGTGAGCGACAGACTGCCCAAGCACGCATGCGTCTCCTTTCTGTTTTCGGGGCTACCGCTGCCATGTTTAAAGTGGGCTGTGAAAGGGCAGTCGATGTGCGCGTGCGCGGAGGGTAACGGATTTAGTGAGAGCTGTTCGGGTGTCTATGTGAAAGCTAGTACGAGCGCATGCGCAGTAAGGAATTGGCACTTTAGTGTGGGTTTGGGTAGGTGGTCTTAGATATTGAGAAAAGATTTGTTTGCTTCTGAGTAAATCCCCCTCTAGCAATAAGGAAAGGGATTAAACTATAGAGGCCAAGGAGCCTTGGGACTTAAATCTATCTGGCTTTTCAAAACAGAGTTACTATGTTTGTAATTGTTTCCTTTCCAAATTCTTTTGGAAGCCCTGAATATTTTGGATTGATGGGTCAAGCAACAGCTGCAAATCAGGAAAGGCAATGTTTGGCACCCCCTAAACAAAGGAAGTTGACAGGCTTTGAATATATTTTAACTAAATGTGAACAAAGCATAAACCAGAATACAGCAACTTGGCACCTGTTGAGAATATGGCTGTCTAGGGAATGCCAAAGATACAGACCATGGAGATGGCAGAGTGGACTTTACCATCTCAGACTGCAGAGATGATATTTTTCACAGATTCGCTGACACGGAAACCAGTCTTGAACTTGTTAAGGAATTCCAGGCCACTTACCCTTCAGGCCTTACTGGGAACTAGGCAGCCTTCCCTCACTTTAGAGTGCCCACTCCAACTTGGGAAATTCCTGACGGGTTGAGAGCTGCTGCCTAGAAAAAGAGCTCTGGACAACAGTTCCCATCACCCCCTGCCAGCATCATGCTGGCAGGGGATGATGGGAACTGTAGTCCATAACATCTAGAGGGCCGCGAGTTTGGCACCTATGCGTTAAGCGATAGAGTCTATCCTCCAAAACTGCCATTTCCTCCTGGAGTACAGATCTCCATCAGTACAGATCTCATCATCTGGAGTACAGATCTCATTATCTGGAGTACAGATCTCATCATCTGGAGTACAGATCTCATCATCTGGAGATCAACTGCCATTTTAGGAGAGCTCCAGGCCACACCTGGAGGTTGGAAAGCCTAATAGGTGCTAATATTGTGCTCATGCCACCCTCTTATGGATGTCAATTACTTCAGCATTGCCACCGTAATATGGATGTCAATTACTTCAGCAGTACCCCCGGTAATGCCCCCAGGGGGCATTCATTGAAAATGCTGGGGGGAAGAATTTGGACTAATAAAAGGAAACACTTCTTCACGCAACGTGTGATTGGTGTTTGGAATATGCTGCCACAGGAGGTGGTGATGGCCACTAACCTGGATAGCTTTAAAAAGGGCTTGGACAGATTTATGGAGAAGTCGATCTATGGCTACCAATCTTGATCCTCCTTGATCTCAGATTGCAAATGCCTTAGCAGACCAGGTGCTCAGGAGCAGCAGCAGCAGAAGGCCATTGCTTTCACCTCCTGCATGTGAGCTCCCAAAGGCACCTGGTGGGCCACTGCGAGTAGCAGAGTGCTTGACTAGATGGACTCTGGTCTGTTCCAGCAGGCTAGTTCTTATGTTCTTATGTTCTTAATTTCTCATTGTGATCCATGTAGCCCTAGATTTTATGTTAATCCTACGTTACTTCAGAAATTATCCATTGTGATTTATTTACTTCATTTATAGCCCATCTTTCTCCTCAACAGGGACCCAAAGCAACTTAGGACCTCCTCCTACACTCCTCCACTTTATTCCTGACTGTGAGTAAATTTCAATGGCAGGTTCACCTCTTGAGTGAACTGATTATTTTTCAAAAATAAGATCCTGTTTTCAATTACCCTTTGTAACATCTCTCCCGCCCCGTTGTCTGCAGCTTTGAGTATAAATACTTAATGGGTATAATGAGTGTAAATACTGTACCGGGTGAACATTTCAGAAGTTAGTTCTGACTCAAAAACTTATCCAGGCATAAATTGTTTCCAGATGCTGCTGGGCCTCACCTATATTTAGGCAGGCTGGATAGGACAGTGACCAATATGTACAAAAATTATTTAATTCCTTCATTTCTCTCCAGTGGGGGCCCCTAAGCAGTTTACGTCGTTCTCCCTTCCAACAGCTCTAGATTGGGCTGAGACTAAGTGATTTTTATTTATTTATTTATACTTTCAACTTTTATACCGCCCCGTCCCCAGGGGGCTCCGGGCGGTGCACAACATACAATAAGTACAGTCATAAAACCATCATAAATTAGATAAAACCTATAAAAGCAGCGAGGACTAACTAAGTGTAAACTCTTAAATAAAGATCCAAGTATAGATATGGGTGTAGATGGCGCCCCATAACCCGACATTAAATCCTTCCCCTAAGAGAGGAACGGCAGATCCCGTCAGATGGTACAGTCCCAAGCATGGGCCAGGGAAGGGGGAGGGGGCACCGTCAGCGGCTGGTCCCTCCAAAGGCCCGGCGGAACAGCTCCGTCTTACAGGCCCTGCGGAACTCATTGAGATCCCGCAGGGCCCGGGCAGCTGGTGGGAGAGCGTTCCACCAGGCCGGGGCCAGAGCCGTAAAGGCCCTGGCCCGTGTGGAGGCCAGCCGCATCATCGAGGGGCCAGGGACCACCAATAAATTGGCCTCCACTGAACGAAGAGGCCGTGTAGGGACATATGGGGTGATGCGGTCTCGAAGGCCTAAGGTGATCGGCCTAAGGTGATCAGCAAACTTTCATGGCAGAGTGGGTATTTGAACTTGGGTCTTCCATATTTTTGTCTGGCCCCTTCTGCACATGCAGAATAATGCACTTACAGTCCACTTTCAGTGCCCTTTGCAGCTGGATTTTACTGTGCAGAATAGCAACATCCACTTGCAAACAATTGTGAAAGTGGATTGAAAGTGCGTTATTCTGCATGTGCAGAAGGGGCCTCTGATTCTCTAACTGCTGCACAATACAGAAGAGAAGTGACAGCTGTTTCAATAATGGGGCTTTGGTCAAGTGTGTGGATTTCCGTCAAGTCTGCCCAGTGCTATGCAATATGTTCATTTCCCATGAAAATCCCCAAGTTGTGAAGAAAAGGTTCTCTTTTCTGCCACTTCTAGTAAAAATACTTCCCTTTTCTTTTTTTGTGCTTTTACGTAAAAGGCCTCGCCAAGGCACACATGGAGGAGGAGGTGCCCCGGCTGGTAAATGAAGTTCTTTGTGTACATTAATGTGCTGGGTTGAACCCACTCCTGAGGATCGGCAATTTTGTGTCCCAGTGCTGGAACGGTGAATTGGGAGGCTGTGAAGCCTAATAGATGTCGTTGGGTAAATCACTTTCAGTCTGATCTGCCTTTTAGGGCTGTTGAAGCTGGCGACAACAGCTGGGAGTAAGTTGATCAACTGAGAGAACCAGGGTGCTGTAATGCTTAAAATGTCAGTCTAGGACAGGGGTCTGCAACCTGTGGTTCTCCAGATGTTCATGAACTACATGATGGCAGGGGCTGATGGGAATTGTAGTTCTGTTACCGCCAGGAAAATAAACAAAATATTTTTCTGAGTCAAGTTACCTGATCACACTGGCTCCATGCTAGGACGCAGAGACTTGTGTGTCTCAGAAGCCTTCATAAGACTTGCAAAGGTTGCAAACATATGAATTGTGCCAATGATGTATGGTTTCCCTCTTGTTTATGCCATTCTAGGATGTAATAAAAGCCCTTTTAGAGTTGAATTTATGATGTGCCCACTGTTTAGGATTTTAGTTTGACTAGGTTCTCCAGTTAGTTTAAGGTTTTGTTATTGTTAATTTAGGAAAGTCTTGCCTATAAGTATATGTATTCATCCCTTAAGGTTTCCCTAATGTTTAAGTTTAGAAATGTTATTTTTGAAATTTGTGTCTGATAGCAAAAGCAGTAACCTGTAAAAGTCTGATATTAAGGGACAAGACAGTTGGCTCTGGAATGCAGTTTAGCCCAACGCCCAGCCGACTCCTTGACAAGGACAAAGACCCTCTTTGGACTTGTAAATCGAATCTGTTGCCAGCACCCAAAGATCCCCAGCCGTTGGAAGACGTGCAGGGACCACCACTGGACAGTTTGAACTTTTCTTTGTTGCAGCAACATGAGGCGAAAGCCTTGGTATTACCAAAGGAAACAGCCAGCTGATAAAGGAATTAGCTGGGTGCAATAGCGAGCCCACCTGGATTTTATGAATGGACCTTATCTGCTCTCCTTTCAGCACCATTGTGAGATCTCGCGGGAAGACGGCTGATAGCGAGATTTTGCAATCTCATTCAGAAGTTGTAACTGTATCTTGCTGTTGTGTTGTTTGTTTCCCTATTGGTGTTTGGCGAGGGACTTGCCCCGGCACCTCCCCTTTCCCTTTCCCTGCCCCTTTGCCCCCTTTGAAGTTTGGGAATAAAAGTTCTTGCACTGGGTTGCAAGAGCGTGATTCCCCTGCCTGAGCTGTGACCATCACCTGCAAATAAAATCCTTTGCTTGAAAAACGTCGGCTTCCTGCGCCTCATTAAGTTGCTGAGCTGAAATCACTTATTGTTACCCGAGCAGCAGCGGTAACAGTTCATGAACATCTGGAGAGCCACAGGTTGTAGACCCCTGGACTAGGATGTGGGAAACCTAGGTCTGAATCCTCACTTTGTCTTGGAAACCAGCTGGGTGACCTTGGACTAGTCATGCACTCTCAACCTTGCGTCCTAGCAAGGATTTGGATGGGAGACTTCCCAGGAATATCACGGTTGTGATCCGGAGGCAGACGATGGCAAACCACCTTTGAACGCCTCATGGTTTGAAAATCTGCAGCGTCGCCATAAGTCTGCTGTGACTGGATGGCAAAAGCATACACGATTTCAGAGTTATTTATCTATTTGCTATCTTCGTAGCCTGTCGCTCTCGCTAAGAATGAAGCGAATTCCACGGTGTGAAACCATGCCACCAAATAGCCTGAGATAGCAACAGGACTAGGATTGCAAAAATAAGCATCAGTGCCCAAATAAGGACTAAGATGTGATGCGTCATAAAGTTGCCAAAAATGGAATTACGAAAGTAGGAAACAGTGCGGTAAGAGCAAGGTAATCCATGCAGACAACAGGAAATAAGCCAGAATCCCCTTCCTTTTATAAAAGCACTCTCCTAAACCATTCCATTATTGGTTGTGGTAGATTTTCCAGGCTGCGTGGCCATGGTCTGGTAGATCTTGCTCCTAATGTTTCGCCTGCATCTGTGGCTGGCATGGCTCTGTGATACACCTCTGAAGATGCCAGCCACAGATGCAGGCGAAACGTTAGGAACAAGATCTACCAGACCACGGCCATACAGCCTGGAAAATCCACCACAACCAGTTGAATCCGTCCATGAAAGCCTTTGACAATACATTCCATTACTCTTCAGTTCTATTCCGATTGCTTTTTCCTGTGGGTCACCCCGGTTTCTTTACTCCCGCCCCACTTTCAGCACTATGTTCTAGTGCTCAAGCACATGCTTCCTGCCATTAAAGTGATCCACCACCAGTGAATCTAGCCTGGCTCACCCTCTTCCATAGCAAAGGGATGAGGACATTGCTTGCAATTTACCATTTCCAGCACATTAGAATGAGAAGACATCTCAAGGGCCTTTGTCTGGGAAAACCCCGAGGCCATATTTATGCAACATAAGTCTATCCCTTTGAAACTGGTTTCAATATCATAGCAACGGAACCAAGAGAATTGTCGCTCGGGGCGGTTGCTGTGTTAGAGGAGTCCTGGCTCAGTGGCGGAGTATCTGCTAGAGGTGCGGAAGGTCGCAGGTTCGACCCCAGGCATCTTCAGTTAAAAGGATATGGTAGCAGGTGATGAGGAAGCCCCTGGATGTTCTGACTGTGTAGAAGGCAGACCTGAGGCGTATCTGGGGAAAATGTAGCCCGATGCAAAATCTGAGTTTTTTGCCTGCCTGTCCCCACCACGACCAAACAACTTTTTTTTGCCACTTGTCTTGACGTCAGTGTATGGACCTGGGGGGAAGGAGGAGGGGTGTGCCCCCCCACGTGACTAAATGGCCGCAGCCTGGGGACATTTGACCCCATATGTCGCTCTGGGCGGTACGCCCCTGAGGCAGACTCATGTGTGCCCGCATACATACATACTAGCCCAGAGGTGGGATCCAGCAGGTTCTCACAGGTTCCCGAGAGTAGGTTACTAATTATTTGTGTGTGCCGAGAGGGGGTTACTAATTGGTGATTTTGCCACAGGACTTTTGCTTTAGTTACTCCCCTCCTCTCAGTAGTAGCGTGCAGAACTTGAAACAGTCTAGCAGGAGGTGCATGGGCGTGCGTGGCAGCCTGCGCCTGCGTGCATTTGTTTCCCACCCAAGGACCGGCGCAGTGGCTAAAATCACGCCTACCCGTTAATAGCCCCGCTTCAGGAATGTTCTGCCCCGCCGTGTTCCAATGTCTTCAAATTCTACCGTTGCCTGGTTATCCCCGCCCCCGTAGTGCCCGGCCACGGCCCATTGGCACTACGCCACAGTTTGAATCCCACCACCATGGGAATCTGTTACTAAAATTTTTGGATCCCATCACTGTACTAGCCTTAAGAAATCTGACAGTTAAACCAGTTTGAAGCAGGTTTACATTTATACTGTGGAAGTGCCTGGGGACAGGACAGTGGTATTTGTTGCCTCCATGCAAATTAATTAAAAAATAGCCACACATTTGTAATGTGTTTCAATGACTAAGGCCCTTCCGCACATGCAGAATAAGGCACTTTCAATCCACTTCCACAATTGTCTGCAAGTGGATTTTGCTGTTCCGCACAGTAAAATCCAGCTGCAAAGTGGATTGAAAGGGCATTGTTCTGCGGAAGGGGCCTGAGTTTTGCCATTTCACACAGTGAAATCCAGTTGCAAAGTGCATCGGAAGTGCAGTGTTCAGCATGTACGATGCTCTTCTCGAAAGACATGCCCACTTTTCCGCTGTTCTTTATTTATCAATAAATGCGCCTCTGTTCGCATCTTTTGCTCTGCTGCCCTTGTATACATTCGTGTATTACCACCATGTTGAAAAGGAGCATTGAACACCAATCCAAGCAAGAAAAAGCTGCAATTAAAGATGTTTGACCGATTCTCTGTGTGTGTGTATGTGTCTAAACTGCCATTAAGTCATATCTGACTTATGAGAACCCTGTAGGGTTTTTCAGGGCTAGAGACATTCAAAGGCGGTTTGCCATTGCCTGCCTCCATGTCATGCCTCTGGTGTTCCTTGGAGGTCTCCCACTCAAATGCCAGCCAGGGTCAACCCTGGGGCAGGGGCTTGGACTTGATGGCCCTTGTCATCTCTTCCTGCATGGCAGGGGCTTGGACTTGATGGCCCTTGTCATCTCTTCCAATTCTATGATTCTAACCCTGCGTTGCTTCAGAGATCTGACGAGATCAGGCTAGCCAGGTCAGGTCAGAGACCAATTTCCCTGCTTTGGCTGGTATTCAGTGAGCTTTTCCTCTCAACCTTACCACATTCGCTTTCTTACTACATCCCCTCTCCTATGTGGCTTCTGTGCATGCAGGTTCCACAATTCCTATAATGGCCATTTTGATCCTTCAGATGAGGGGCTTGGACAGATTTATGGAGGAGAAGTCGATGTATGGCTTCCAATCTTGATCCTCCTTGATCTGAGATTGCAAATGCCTTAGCACATAGGTGTCAAACTCGTGGCCCTTCAGATGTTATGGACTACAGTTCCCATCATCCCCTGCCCGCATCATGCTGGCAGGGAATGATGGGAACTGTAGTCCATAACATCTGGAGGACCGCGAGTTTGACACCTGTGCCTTAGCAGACCAGGTGCTCGGAAGCAACAGCAGCAGCAGAAGGCCATAGCTTTCACATCCTGCATGTGAACTCCCAAAGGCACCTGGTGGGCCACCTCCAGTAGCAGAGTGCTGGACTAGATGGGCTCTGGTCTGATCCATCAGGCTCTTTCTTATGTTCTTATGAGACCCTCTCCTCCCTTTTCCACCAGCAGAACAGTTGGCTTGGGTCTATGGCTAGGATTCATCCCACTATCTCGCTCAAACTCTCCCGATTATCCTCTTTACTACCATTCTCATCCCAAACAGCTTTGGTCTGCGCAAGGCCCACGATAGTCAACATGGCCGATTTAAAGGGTACTCCCTTTGTCGCCAGCAGAAAAACTGGTTGAAACCACCCATGTGATCACGCTTGGACTTGAATTTCAGTCATCCACAGGAGTAAGGAAAGGACCCTTTCAGACCTGGAGGAGGATCAAAACGCACAGAGAAATAACAACACTGAAAAGACACCTGGAGGCAACAAAGCCCTTCCACTGAAAGCAGGACTCACAGTCCAAACAGGCACAAAAGACTGATTTGTTCTTGTAAAAGTGGGGGATTAAAATACGGACAAGAAAGTCCCTCACATTTATGTTTCCCAGTCGACTTTTCCCTCTGACTGGCATTTTGCCTATACACCTACACATTCGTTATCTCCCTTGCCTTGTCATCAGATCCACTTCAGGTCCCAGATAACCTTTTATAGTTCACCCTCCATTGTTCTGCAGGAGGCTCCCCTTATCGAAAGATCTTTTGCTGTTTGCGTGGGTTGGATCCAGCTTTTCACTTCGCCTCGCCCAACCCTCCTCCTCCTAACCACAATCCCTGTCCCAGGTGGCTTTTGTCCATGCTGGACCCACGATTCCCAGAAGGCTGTTCTCTACAATCCAAGAGACATCCCCTGCTTCCGTTTTCACCAGCAGAGAAGCCAATTAGATCCAGCCTAATACCTCTTTTTAACACCGGACGGATCTTTCTCGCTGACTAGTTAAAACCACTTTGACCGTCGCACGTTCCTTTTGGTTACATAGCATGATAATCTTTTAAAGTAAGGATTCCTTCTTTCATGTTATGTTTATTGCAGTTTTCTAGTTTTTATAATTAGGGGAAAAACATTTTCATGCAGCTTTGAGAATATCTGTGATCTCAGCGGTGAAGGTTAACTCAATATGGAGAAAGCACAGTTCTTTGCATCAACTTAAATGACTCCTTTTCCTAAACCTTAGAATCAAACCTTTCCTAAACCTTAGAATCTGACAGAGGAGTGACATAATTAAGCGGCATGCTGTCTGACATCATCCCAGTGGTGTACCGCCCAGGGGGACATATGGGGTCAAATGTCCCTGGGCTATGGCCATTTAGTCACGTGGGGGGTGGAAAATCGTCCCCCATACCACTCCTCCCCCCCTGATGGTGACTTTGTGATGGCCTGGTTCAAAAAAACCCCATTGTTTGGTCATTGTGGGGGAGGGTGACTGCCCATACTGGGGGCGGGGGGTTAGATTTTGAACCAGGCTACATTTTCCCTAGATACACCTCTGCACCAACCTCATTGCTGTAAGGTTCCCTGAAGCTACAGTGAAAACTTTTTCCTCCCCACTCCCAGTTTTGCAGGCAAGCTGGCTTTTCACATATAAATGTTCGTAATTTCCATGTATGGGCTGGTATGCTCAAGTCCACCAGCTGCCATGGCAGCGTAGGCCTGCAATAAGGTGGGTGGTGCAATCAATGGAATACTGTTTTGCTTTAGAGATTTGGGATGGATCTTTATGAAACGGCTCTGAGGACTGCAGATTTCTCACCCAGTGTGGGGTCACCTCAAATGACCCCTAATGGTGAGTCAGAACCTTTGTCCAATCAGTGTTAACAGAGATTGGCTCCCTCAGGCCGTCAGATATCAAGATGGTCTATGCTGACAAGTGACAAGTTGTTTTTATCACTGGTATTTAACTTGTTTAAGCTGTGTCGTAGAAGAGGGAGTCGTTTCACTCAGGCATCTCTTCCTGGGCGAGAGAGAATGCAAAATGCCTCTTCATCGATGGTAGTTGCATAGACATATTAAATTTCTGGAAATGTTGAGAAGAAGAAGAAGAGTTTGGAGACTCAAGGCGTCTTACAAGCTCCTTTCCCTTTCTCTACCCACAACAGACACCTTGTGAGGTAGGTGGGGCTGAGAAACTTCCCAAGGACTGTGACTAGCCCAGGGTCACCCAGCAGTAGAGGCGTAGCAAAGGGGAAACGCACCTGGTGCACCAGTGCATCCTCTCGCCCCGGAACACTCCCATCCCACCCTGGAATGCCCCCATGCCCCTGGAACGCCCTGCCACGCCCCCACAGGGGCACGTGCCCAGTGCATTGCACTGCCCCCCGTCCCCTTGGAGCTACGCCTCTGCCCAGTAGGAATGTAGGAATGCGGAAACACAGCTGTTTCACCAGATAAGTCTCTGTCACTCATGTGGAGAAGTGGAGAATCAAACCCAGTTCTCCTGATTAGAACCCGCCTGCTCTTAAGCACTATACCACGCCGGAAGTCCCTTCACTCATGCCTTTCTTCCTGGGCGAGAGAGAATAAAGAATGCCTCTTCATCGATGGTACTTGCATCCAGATGTTAAATTGCTGGTAAATGTTGAAAAAAAGGAGGAAAAGAAATCCCCCTGTTTGTTTTCCAGAAACGTAATTTCTGGAAACTGTCCTATCAAACCAAAAACAAATTTTACGGCTTCAACAACAGAAAATGCATTTATAACTTTTGTAGCATATAAAACTGCAATATTTGACATGTTTGTGGAATTTAAAGGTTGAAAATGTCTAGTTTTGTACAAGCAGAATTACAAATGTGTACAATACTTGAGAAAAAAACCCTGCAAGCTGATGCAACCTATGTTATGTTAGCCCGTGTTCCTTAATTTTTGCTATCTGGTTAGAGCTAAGTTCTCAATGAAACTTTTCGGTTTTCCTCTGAGGTTTTGGTGCAGTTTCTGCCCCGCCTCCTTCCGATCATTTTTGTTCCCCTCGCACGGTACGGCAGCAAGCTCCCTTTTACCCAGTCTGTGGGTAATTGCGTGTCTTGAGGGAGAAGTGACAAGATCAATCTTTTAACAGGTCAAAAAGCCCTCCATTTTCCCCTCATGAAGATGATCCTTTATAGCACAGAAAAGCTGCTTGGATTGAAGAGCTGGATACATCCACAGCACGCCCACCTTGTCTTTAAAAGCATTTCCCTCGTTTGAAAAGAGAAAATATTTTGCGGGGGTTGCTTTCAGTGCTCCCAACATTTCCAACTTTTCTGTCAGAAAAAGTGAGGGAGAAAAAAGCCCTCGGAAAATGATAAAAACATGTCGTCTTCCCCCACCCCCCGGAATGATTTTCTTATTAGCATGCAAATTATTTCCGATATAATAAATCTCATGAAGCTGCCTTATATTGAGTACAAGGCTATCCAGTATTTTCTATATCCTGGTTGGCGGCGGGAGTACGGCATCTGGAGCCTCTGGGGCCTTCCAGGACGAGAGGACTTATTTCAAACTCTGTATGGCATTTTCAAAGACCATGGGATCGCAGCATAGATACCATCGTGGAAGTTGGAAGAGACCCCAAGGGCCATCAAGTCCAACCCCCTGCAATGCAGGAACACACAATCAAAGCACTCCTGACAGAGGACCATCCAGCCTCCCTTTAAAAACCTCCAAAGGAAGAGACTCCACCACACTCTGAGGCAGTGACATAGGTATAGATTTTTAATGGGGTGGGTTCAGTGACTGAGCTGACTTTCCGGCTGTTCCGTTCCATGCATTGTTTCAAGCAAGCCAGACATGTAATGGGAGGGGTTTGAGCCCGTGAACGCCCCCCCCCCCCGTTACCTACATCCCTGCTCCGAGGTAGTGCATTCCGAAGTACATCCCTGCTCCGAGGTAGTGCATTCCTGATGTTGAACAGCCCTTACTGTCAGGAGGTTTTTCCTGATGTTTACGTGGAATCTCTTTTCCTTCACCTTGAACCCATGACTCCTGGTCCTAGTCTCTGGAGCCGCAGAAAACAAGCTTGCTCCCTCATCACCAATATGACATCCCTTCAAATATCTAAACATGGCTATCATGTCTTTACCTTCTCTTCACCAAGCTAAACATCCCCAGCTCCCTAAGTCTCTCCTCGTAGGGCATGGATTCCAGACCTTTTACCCATTTGGTTGCCCTCCTCTGGACCTGTTCCAGCGTGTCAATATCCAGAGGTGTTCAGAGGTGGTTTGCCGTTGCCTGACCTTGCGTAACGACCTTGGTATTCCTTGGTGGTTTCCCATCCAAATACTTGCCAGGGTCAACCCTGCTTAGCTTCTGAGAAGCTCAGGCTGGCCTGGATCATCCAGCTCAGGGCAACTACTCCCCATAAGCATAAGCATAAGCATTTATTGTCATTGTGCACGCGCTGCGGAAATTTACAACAGCATTTAAATTCCTCGAACGGGCACCATTTCAGACTCATACCCCATCCTCACTTTCCCCCTTTCTCCACCCATCCCTACGCAGCCCCAAACACATCAACACGAAGCCGCGGAGTTTAGCGTAGAGTAGAAGCTGTCTCTAGAGTGAAACACTGCAATCCTCTAAGCCTCTTTGTCCCTGAAGTTTTGATAGACCTGTATGCAAATCTACCCGGATGGTAACAGTTCAAAAAGAGAGTGTGCTGGATGAGACGGGTCTCTCAGAATATTTACTACAGGAGCTTTCTTTAGAGCTTGGGGAATTATAGAGTTCTTCCAAGGAGGGGAGAGGGCAGCCAATCCTTTTGTGCAGTAGTGATCACCACTTGCTTGCGGGAAGCGCCTTCCTATCCGCCACTGTGCAACTGGAGAACCATACCCAGATGCAGTAGGTTAAGACACTCTCTATAGCACAGCGGTAAAAGGACACTAGGAGTTTTCCATCCAGTTGTTGTTTCCTTAAAAGTCTCAAATAGTACAGTCTTTGCTGGGCCTTCTTAACCACCGCGGCCAGTCCTGTACGCCGCTAGGTCCAAGTCCTCTTTAATCCATAACGCTTAAGAAATTTAAAACCCGCCACCCGCTCACTTGAGTCTCCATTTTGCATAGTCCAAGGGCTGAATTCCTGAGCTATTCCTTCTATATGATCCACTATAAAGCTCCCTTTGTCTTGCTAATATTAAGAACAAGGTTATTTTCCCTGCACCATGAGGCAACATGTTGGTCCACCGATAGGCAGACCTCATCCCCTCATGGAGATGAAGCCCCACCACCCGTTGTGTCAATCGGCAAACGGTTTGATAATCGTGTTACTATATGTTGAACAGGGGTACAATCATGTATAAAAGGGGTGAACAATAAAGGACTCAACACACAGCCCTGTGGCGTTCCCATATTTAGAAGTAAGGCTGGACAGAAACCCGATTTTCCCAGTCGTAACCCTCTAGGAGCGATCCGGGACAAGAAGTCCCTAATCCACAAACAGATTGAATGTTAGAGTCCAAGATCCACAAGTTTTGTCACCAGTCTTTGTGGCAAGATTGTATTAAATGCGGAACTAAAGTCCGCAAAGAGCATTCGCACATAATTCCCCTGTTGTTACAGATGCGTCAAAG
Source organism: Sphaerodactylus townsendi (assembly GCF_021028975.2). Classification (NCBI taxonomy): domain Eukaryota; kingdom Metazoa; phylum Chordata; class Lepidosauria; order Squamata; family Sphaerodactylidae; genus Sphaerodactylus; species Sphaerodactylus townsendi. Next base: position 19,092,714 of record NC_059439.1, on the reverse strand, counting down.
CAGTGTGGAGACTAATGGCAATGGCATCCTCCGTAGATCTGTTTGTCCGATATGCGAACTGATGTTTATCAAATGTATCTGGAAGGCAAGAACTAATATGCCTATGGACCAGTGTTTCAAAACACTTCATGATGATGGGGGTGAGTGCCACTGGTGTATAATCCTGAAGATTGTCAGCAGGAAATCTCTTTTGAATCCTTTGAATTAGGAACTGAAACTAGGACCTTTTGCATGCAAAGCAGATACTTTGTCCTTGAGCCCCAGCCTCAGCCCTTCCTGTATAATATTTAGTTGACTGGGATTTCTTGAACGTGCTGTAACAGTCAGTGCAGTGGTTGGACTGGGATCTGGGCGCCTCACATTCCGATCCCCACTCTGCCGCCGCGTCTACCTGGAACCAGTCGCTACTCCTTAGTTTGGGTCCCACTGCAGCTCAATCCTCCCTATTGTGAGAACAGGGAGATCCAGCAATCCCCAAAGACTTCTAATAATTAGGTCTTTACCCCCCCTCCTGGAGTTTAGAGTCTTGTGTAGGGCAGTTGATCCCTGGTTAAAAAAAACCCATCAACAGCCACAATAGCTTGGAAAGTCCCTGGTTGCTGAGCTTGGGCAGGAAGGAAGACGGATGTGGGGGGATCCCCTGGTTTCTTGGATTCCCAGAAAGGGGAAAAAAGGAAAAAGTCTCAAGGAAGAGAGGAGAGACCACAGAATCAAAACTGAGTGATGGGCACTGACCCCCAAAATAACATCCCTGGGGCAGGGGCAGTGCCTATTGTTCTGGTCTGATAACAGTATTGGTCAATACTGCATTTCTTTCAGGAGGGTTAAGAGAGCCGGTTAATGTGAGAAGTGGATTTAAGAGTGCTGGACCAGGAGCTGCAGAAGCAGGTTTGAAGCTCCCCTCCCTGCCACTTGGAAACTTTAACTGGAGTAGCAGGCATAGCGTGGTGGGAGGCAAGGCAGCTGGCTGCTCACCTCCCAACAGCTCTTGCCTTGAAAACCAGGGGGTCACCACAAGTCACATGACAGCAAAATACGCCCACAAGAGAATGATTGGCTCATGGCAGATGAAAGGTTTGAACCAAGGTCTCCCAGATTCTAGTCCAGTGTTTCCCAACCTTTTCGAGGTCAGGGTACCCTTGACCTCACTCTTCATATCTCACGGTACCCCTGCCGTCACCCTTCACCTTTCCCTCCCATTGCCCCTGCTTGCCACACCCCCCACCTTCCCCTCCCAGGGTGAAGGGAAGCACTGGGGGGGGGGGGGTGATGGCTGCTGACCTTGTGGCAGGTCCTGCCCCGTGGGCCAGCTCCGTGTCCTTGCTGGTGCTGGTGGGAGACACCACAAAAATGAGGGGGGGGGGCAGTAGTGTTGCCGCGGTACCCCTGGGACATGCTCACGGCACCCCAGGGTACCAGGGAACCCTGGTTGAGAATGGCTGTTCTAGTCCATCCTTCTAGATCACTGTGCCATCCTGGCTCTTGTGGGCTTTAAATAATTGGGAGGAAGATCAGTAACCACCACATGTCACCAGTGGGCTGTTTTCCCTGTTTTCTCCATTTTTTCCCAGTAAAAAAGTGTCTAGGCCACATGGCAGTTGTAAGCTCTGTGGCACTAATTGCACAAGGTTCCAGTCTTCCCGTGAGCGACAAAGCGACCAGTGGGGTACAGTGGTTAAGAGCGGTGGATTCTAACCTGGTGAACCGAGTTTGTTTCCCACTCCTACGCGTGGAGCCTGTCGGGTGACCTTGGGCTTGTCACCGTCCTCACAGAAGCCCCTCAGCCCCGCTGACCGCCCAAGTCGTCTGCTACGGGCAGAGAAATGGAAGGAGTCGGTCAGCTGCTCTGAGACTCCTTACGGCTGAGAAAAGCGGGGTACAAACCCAAACTTTTCTTCTTCTCTCTTCTGTCTTTTGCAACCTAAACGCATGTTTCACTGGAACACCCCCAGAACGGCCCAGAATAAAATATTCTAAGTGGGCAACTTTGCACAAAGTGGTGATGTCTGCCTAAATTATTTTTAGCTTGAAATTTTGATCCTTTTCAGCAGAATACAGATGGACTCTGGAATTTTAAGGTTTTTTTTTCCTTTCCTTTCCTTTTCATTTTATTGGGCAACAAATATACATTTCCTTATGCTCGTTAACCGGCTTTCGATCCAATTAACGAGCCGGAGGGAAAACCCAACTACTTCTTGAGCAAAAAGCTGTTTAAAAAAAAAAAAAAACACCTTTAAAAATGTGTGGAGTTTGGACGCCCCCTGGTGGCCACTGTTTTGGAACCTGTAAGGGGGAATTCCCCCATATTCCAAAACTGGGGTTTCCCAGTGATGTTTAAATGGGGAGTTCCAGGTCAGGAACTCCAGGCAGCTGAAGATTTGGGAAAATATTTAGCTGGACAGTTTCTGCTCACGGAGTTTCTGCCTAAGAGGCGATTCCATTCTCACAGGGAGAACCCTAGGCAGCGGTGTACCGAGTGCCACCTATCTGGTGCAGAATTTCCCCCCACAGGCCTTTCAGAGGGCGCGCCACCCTTGCCGAGCATGCTCCGCCTCCCGCCAGCCTGGCCCCATCCACATCTGAGGCCAGGGCATGCCCGCCGAGGGCCCAGGAGGAGCCGGGCTGACGGCAGGAGCACTGCAGTTGCTGGCCGGCCTGCCAGGGGGGTGCCCGTTCCGTTGGCTTCCGGGCCAGCCTCTGCTGCCCAGCGATGACTCTGGGCGTGGCCTCCAATAAAGGGGGGGGGCAGCAGCAGCCGGGCCAGGCGCCTGCCGCAGGCAAGGCCTTGTTTTTGTGCCGCCCCCCTCTATTAGAGGCTGGGGGGCGCAAAAAACAAGGCCTTGCCCTCGGGCACTGTTTTGTGCTCGTACGCCTCTGACCCTGAAGTCAATTTCAAGTTCTGCTACCTCTTAGATCACTTCCTGCTTCCAGCATGTTTTGGAGGCCTGCCACTTCCATGAATTAGACATACCCTAAACAGATCTTGTATAGCTCCCAAAAATGCTAGGGCCCTGCCTCTCCAAGGGCCTCAGACACCCTGGTTCCCAATCCTCTTCAGCCCATAAAAACTCAACAACAACTCAACATTACTTGCCTACCCCCCCAAAGGCTAGCAGGGAGGGTAATTTTAAAAACATCTGTGTGGCAGGTATAAAAGCCTGAACCAAAAGGACAGAATCAAAAGGCTCTTCGTTCAAGGCACTTAGCCTGCGGCCTTAAGCAAGTCTGCCAATGGATTCAGGATGCATTTGTTTCTGTCATCCATTTAAATTACATTATTATAAACCGCTTTAGTTCCCCATTGAGGAAAAACACGGGGCGCGAAACACCAAAATAAACCCAAAAGGTCCCGAATGCTGCTTCCATCCCACAAAGGCATTAAAGTTTAATACCCCCTGAATCCTTTTCATTCATACGTATCACGACCTCAGGCAAAGATACTTGGTTTATCAGGGCTGAGTTTTATTTGTTCTGGGCATCTGCCCCAAACCAGGCAAACGGCAACCCCCCCGAAATACTTTCCCTTGCCCTAGCAGGGGGTCTGTGTGTGTGTGTGTGCTGTTAGATGAGAAAGCCACATGGGGTAGGGTGTTCATTCCTCATGAATCGGGAGGGATAAGTCTTTGCGGCAAAGTCCCTGCGCATCTTCCCCGCCCCCCATTCTCCCCCCCGAAGCACAAGCAACTTGCATCACTCCTCCCCCCTAAAAAAAAAAACAAATGAACAAAATCAGGAGGAGGCAAGTGCATGATGGGAAAAAGTAGATGCAGGGGGGAAAGTGCTTAGCAGCCCCTTTCTGTAGTTCCTTTGTCCGGACCACAATCTTTCAGTTACAAGTTTATCTTGACCCTTCTGAGGCTCCGTTGCAGGCCAAAATGTCTCCTGGGGCTTGGAAAAGCATCCGTAAGAGGGCGGGGCCGAGCCTCCCCTTGCCACCAGGATATCTACTCGTGAACGTCCCAGATCTCGGAGAGAAGTGGCGGAAGTTTCTTGTCTTGAAGGCGCAAAGCGAAGACCTGCTCGGAGTGCACGCTGCTCAGGGTCCGCAAGCTCACCAGCTTCATCAGCATCCGCGGGAACATCAGGTGGTCCTACGGAACCATTGCAGGAAATTTAGTTCAGGGCACCTTAGTTTAGGGTCCCCAGCAATCAACACATTTCCACTGTATGACATTATGTGTCCACTCAATGCTGTCAATATAAATAGTGTTATCAATAGGTAGTTAGACCAGATCCATGAGATTCAACCTATGCGTAATGTACAAAAAGCCAGCGTGGCATAGTGGTTAAGGGCAGGTGCGCTCTAATCTGGAGAACCAGGTTTGACTCCCTGCTCTGCCACTTGAGCTGCGGAGGCTTGCCTGGTGAACCAGATTAGCTTGTGTACTCCAACACATGCCAGCTGGGTGACCCTGGGCTAGTCAGTTCTTTGGAGCTCTCTCAGCCCCACCTGCCTCACAGGGTGTTTGTTGTTGGGGGCGGGAAGGAGGCTGTAAGCCCCTTTGAGTCTCCTTACAGGAGAGAAAGGGGGGGATATAAATCCAAACTCTTCTTCAAGAAGAGGAGGAAAAAAACTGACACTAAGCACAGTGCAGCAGTTAAGAGCAGCGGAATCTAATCTGGAGAACCGGGTTTGATTCCCCACTCCTCCACATGAGCAGTGGACTTTTATTTGATGAACTGGATTTGTTTCCCTGTTCTTCCACAAGAAGCCTGCTGAGTGACCTTGAGCTAGTCGCAGTTCTGTCAGAACTCTCTCAGCCCCACCTACCTCACAAGGTGTCTGTCGTGGGGAGAGGAAGGAAAGGAGTCTGTAAACCGCATTGAGACGCCTTACGATTGAGAAAAGCAGGGAATAAATCCAAACTCTCCTCTTCTAAACTTGTCTCCCCCATCATTTTTTAAAGCAAATCTAAGCTACAGGGAGCCTTGTGGTCGCTTCTTCTATGCCAGGGGTAGGGAACCTGCGGCTCTCCAGATGTTCAGGAACTACAATTCCCATCAGCCTCTGTCAGCATGGCCAATTGGCCATGCTGGTAGGGGCTGATGGGAATGGTAGTTCCTGAACATCTGGAGAGCCGCAGGTTCCCTACCCCTGTTCTATGCACACACATACATGGGATGAGGTGTAGGTAGATTGAGGCATTCTGGGAATGTTGCAAGAGGCAACTTGGCTGTGGGAGCAGTGTAGGATTCTGCCACGCTGGGGCAAGCGATTCTAGACAGAAAGGGTGCAGATACACTCACTGACACAGCCTTGCTTTATCCGAGGAGGAAGCTCTGCCTGTGATGCAACTAGCAGCACCACGTCAAGGAATTCAGCTGGATTGATTTTCTGCAGTGCGTTGGAATGTCACCCGCTTTGGGCAAGGATGCTGTCTCCATCGTAAGAGACCTTCAGGCCAATGAGGGTGGAACTAACAACCAAAGTCACACTCCGATTGGGCCTGGATTGTAGTTTAGAGCGAGCGCTAGTCCAGTGGTGGCGAACCTATGGCACTCCAGATGTTCATAAACTACAACTCCCATCAGCCAATTGGCCATGCTGGCAGGGGATGATGGGAGTTGTAGTCTATGAACATCTGGAGTGCCATAGGTTCGCCACCACTGCGCTAGTCTCACACAACAGCAAAGCAGGCGATGTCGCTCGCTGTTCTCTCCAGTCCATTTTCATCCCACCTTCCTGCAAACTCAGGGGCAGAGGCGGAGCATCCATAGGGCGGCCTGGGGACAAACACCCCGGGCAGCCGTCATGCAGTCATGTGGAGGGCAAAAAATCGCCCCCACGGCTGACAGGAAGGCCATAAGTGGGGGCGGGGCAGAAAAATCAGGTCTTGCCTTGGGCGCCATTTTCTGCCACTACGCCTCTGCTCAGGAGTTTTTGCCAGATGTCAGAATGTGTCAGAACTCTGAAACCTGAGCAATTTCTCTACTTTTTTTGCACAATTCCAATTTCTCATCGTGTTAACTCCGCCGCCCTCCCCGCCCAGGGCCCAGCCCAGACACCTGCGGGCGGTTGAGGCGGATGTAGGAGCTGAGGGCCTCGATGTAGGGCTGCTGCAGCGCCTCCACCAGGCCGTGGTCCTGCACGTTGGGCCGGTCGGCGGAGAAGATGTTGATGGCGATGAGGAGGGCGTACTCAGCGTCATCCAGCTGCAGCTGCCTCATGGCCCGAGAGAATTCGAAGATGGGGTTGATGAACTCCACTTGCAGGCCTGACGAAGATGGGGGGGAGGGGGGTTGGAAACCGTCAGAACAAAAGAGCAATTGCCAGGGAAACCCCCTGCCCAAAACAAACAGGGACGACTGCCAGAGACCAAAGGCAGGAAACGGGATGATCATAAAGTAATCCTGATACACTTTTTTCTCCAGAAAAAAATAATAATCTCCTCACGGAGCGCCGTGTTAATGACACACCGAAGTATGGAGGTCCAAAGTCCCAGCTGAGCCAGACAGCCTGAAACAGATACACCCTTTTTTGCTTTTGAGATAACGACAGATAAAAGATGCGTCAAACTCAGAACTGGCTCGACGCCAGCTCTCTGGGGGACAGTGCCACCCGAGTGCGCCACTCCGAAACAAAATCAGGAGTTTGCCAAATCTGGGAACACAAAAGAAGGTAACACTTTATAGGCTGAGATAAAAGACAAAAATTCATGTGGAGGCCAAGTGCAATACATGTGAACGTTTGTGCATACAAAATGGCTCCATCATATGCCCCTACTGGCCCTCTGCGTTCAGCAGAGGCTAATTTACTGGTGGTCCCCGGCCCCTCCATGATGCGGCTGGCCTCCTCGCAGGTCAGGGCCTTTACAGCCCTGGCCCTGGCCTGGTGGAACACTCTTTCTCCAGCTGTCCGGGCCCTGCGGGATCTTGGTGAATTCCGCAGGGCCTGTAAGACTGAGTTGTTCTGCCGGGCCTTTGGAGCAACCAGCCACTGAGTATGGCGCCCCTGCTCTATTACATCTAGATTACCCTCCTATGGAGGAGTCCAGCCGCTCCCTAGGGGAGGGTTTTAAGGAAAAGGGTTTACCAGGCGCCTTCTATTATGGTATTGCCGCTGTTTTTAATGAAATTTAGTATATTTTAACGATAGAGCTTCTATGGGTTGCTGTTGTTTTAATTGTATAGTTTTGCTCCCGAACTTGTTTTGTATTAGTTTTGTTGTACACTGCCCGGAGCCCCTCGGGGATAGGGCGGTATAAAAATCTAAACAAACAAACAAACAAGCAAGCAAGCAAGCAAGCAAGCAAGCAAGCAAGCAAGCAAGCAAGCACTAATTACAAGTTAATACCACTACCAAGAGAGATTTAGTGATTTGGGTATGTTAAGTTTGGTCGAGAGAAGGTGAAGAGGTGACATGATAGCCATGTTTAGATATTTGAAGAGATGTCATGTTGGTGAGGGTGCAAGCTTGTTTTCTGCTGCTCCAGAGACTTGGACCAGGAGTAATGGGTTCAAGGTAAAGGAAAAGAGATTCCACCTAAACATCAGAAAAAACATCCCTACAGTAAGGGCTGTATGCACTACCTCGAAATGTGATGGAGTTGTCTTCTTTTTCAAGAGAGGCTGGATGGCCATCTGTCAGGAGTGCTTTGATTGTGTGTTCCTGCATTGCAGGGGGGTTGCACTTGATGGCCCTTGGCCTCTCTTCCAACTTTATGATTCTATGATGCCATATTCTTGCTAATAGAAGGACCACTTAGGATGGTCATTTGGTTACTTTCAGTTGCCCTGTCTCGATCAAAACATTTTGGTTATGTGCAACAAACTGCCAATAGAATCATTGTCTCGTTATAAGCATGTTGCGCTGATTGAACCATTGTGTTACATGAAGCTTTTCACTATTGCAAGCATAAACGTTTCCACGTATTGCACTTTGCCTAAACACAGATTTTTGTCTCTTACCTCGACTCTGGAACCACAGCAATCTTTACAATGCCCTTTCGCCATACGCTTAGAGAGGCGACTGTCACAAGGCCGGCATGAATCTTTTATTTGCAAGGGAAGCTTTCCCAAACAGCTGTTTTTTGTGGTGCTAACCCTAAGCAGAGTTTCAGCCTTCTAAACCCACTGAAGTCAATGGGCAGGCTCCAAACAGCTTTTCCACCAGCGACGGAAGGCCTGCTTTTGAACCACTTGAAAAGGCTACGGGTCGGATCTGACCAGGTTTTCCGCTTGTGAAAAAGGACTACCCAAAATACAAAACCCATGCTGGAGATTACTGGAACCGCGTGGACAAAAGCCACGTGGGATAGGGGATTTAGGTGCGATTGAATGAAAAAGCCAGAAACAACTCTGGGTCAGTGGTCACCGGACACGCTGTGGACACAAGCCAAGAGGGATGAGAGCCACAGCAGGGGTGTGTGTGTGCAGAACTGAACGAGGCTGATCAGCAAATTTGGTAGGATCCAAATGATATGGCTTAGAAGGCTGCCACGGCTTAGCACTGCACTGCAAAATACAAAAATGGGGAGGGGCTCCTTCCTTTCCAGCTCTTGATACATTTCCATGCTGTCTCAAGCTGTCTCAAGAGGACGAACTCCCAACTACCCCCAGCACGTTGACCCGTCTGACCTGCACGGTGAAAGTCATCCTTGCTGTAGGTGAAATCTTTAAGAAATGTAATACATTGCGTCTCGTGGTTGTAGCGTCGTGCTGTCTCCAGCAGCATGATCTGCGGAGAGAGACGGATGTGAAGATTGGCATGCAAGATTCCATTGGTCCATTGCTCTCTGTTTATTATGTCCAGCTCACACGGACACCGACGGACCAGATACTCAAGATCATTGTCCGAAAGAAGTCCCCACTGGGTTCCCTTTCCAGAGTTAAATATCCACCTTTTGTTCCCAGAGCAATTCAGCATAAGGCTCAGCTCACACTATGGGTTAGATCCAACAAGGTACTCTACTGGTGAAAAAGAAGAGGAGTTTGGATTTATACCCCACCTTTCTCTCCTGTAAGGAGATTCAAGGTGGCTTACAAGCTCCTTTCCCTTCCTCTCCCCACAACAGACACCTTGTGAGGTCAGTGGGGCTGAGAGAGTTCCAAATAACTGTGACTAGCCCAAGGTCACCCAGCAGGAATGTAGGAGTGCAGAAACAGATCTGGTTCACCAGATAAGCCTCTGCCACTCAGGTGGAGGAGTGGGGAATCAAACCCAGTTCTCCAGATTAGAATCCACCTGCTCTTAACCACTACACCATGCTGGCTCTCTCTGACCACCCAGAAAGGCTGTGAGGCAAGAGATCAAGGAACATGCAAGGATAAATGCCACATGGAACAGAGGCAGTAGTAAGGACAGGAATTGAGTGGGACTGAGTGAAAAAGCTCGCTGGATCTAACTCAGTGTTTCGGCTACAGCACTTGATACTCTACATGTGGACCAACACAGCTGAATTCTGATACATTCAAGAACAGAGCAGATCTGATCCTTTACCATGATTTTCCTGAAATGTAATGCATACTCTTTTCCATTTTACACTGCATCTTTAGCAAGCTTGTCGATACATACCGTCCATAACGAAACAGTCAACTCTAGCATTTGGAAAACGATCACATCCCTAAATATATTTGTTTTTAACCCACCCACCCCAAATCTGCAGTTGTGAGTGGAACAGCTCACAGATTTACTGCTTTGGCGAAAGGTATTTTGGTTCTCTTTCACCGACAGACCCACCGACTCCCAATCTGCATTCTTCCATGCTTATTAAATTCTGAACTCCGCTTTTTTGGAAGCAGAAGTTACCAGGCGTGCAAGATTCCATTTGTCAATTACAACAACAAGATCCACCGATATGACTGAATACGGTACAATGCCCGGAAACAGTGCACAGACAGACCTAGGCTTGGAAATAACATGTATAACCTAATCCCGGGAAACGGAGAGTTTGGACTTTGTGGCGAGTCACACTTCGCGCTCATTCACCTCAATAGTCGAGGCCTTTAGAAGCGCGATCTGGTCCTCCCGAGAGAGCTGCAAGAAGCCGGGCACCTGCTTGGCAAAGTCCACAATTTCCTGCACAGAGATGATGGCCAGCTCCGTGAAGTGGGCGAAGCGTTGCTGGCGCGCCTCCCGGCTGTTGGGGTCGCTGCCCATAGGCCATGGCTGGGGGACGAGACAGTGGAATTGCAAGAGACGTAAACAAAGACAGGGGAAGAATGAGGTGAGTCCATGACAGCACTACAAAGACTGCCGAGCAAGATCCTGCGATCACCGTCTCCTCCCTGCCCCCTGCCCAAGTCCTACCATCAATTTTTTACCACCAAAGAAAGCTCGGCTAGAAAAATGCATGCCACACTCTTCTTCGCAACCAGTAAAGTACTTCATCACATATAGTGAGAAGGTGGTAGCTCTTTCCACCTGCGGAAATGGCACCATTCTCAGGATGCTTTCAAACGTTGTTACTTTGCCAAGAAGCATCGCAAAGTGGGATCTTTATGGATTCAGGGGCGATTTGCACTGAAATCCTTTGACTGGACCAAAGTCACTTCAGCCAAAAATGGCGGGGGAAACGAACAGGGAAGTATAAGATGAAACAAGGCTTTTTGCAACCTGAGCTATGTTGGGGTGGAAATCAGAGTTCAATGTCGTCTGCTCGGCTTTTAAAGAGATTTTGGTTTGGCCTGCCAATCTTGATTGCTTGACACCATCCACTTCACCTGGGAAATGATGGGAGCCTGTGATATTACCCACCCAAGATCTTAGATATTTTCCTTTTTTTTTTCATCACCCGAGTGAGCATTTCCCATTTGCAAGGGAGCTCTGGACAGCATTTTCCTTCTGACCAGGGGCGTATCTGCCATGGGGACATAGGGACATCCCTGGACATCCCCATCTGGTCACATGCAAAAAATTAAAGTTTGTTTGTTTGTTTTGGTATTTTTTAGTGTTTTTCCGTTTCCTGCAGGGGGTGCAGTTTTTAGGCTAGCAGCACCAACATTTAAGGGATTTTTCAGGAGACTTCCCTGATGATACCACCCAGGTTTGGTTCAGGGGGTCCAAAGTTATGGACTCCCAAAGGGGGTGCCCCTATCCCCCATTGTTTCCAATGAGAGCTAATAGGAGATGGGAGCTGCACCTTTGAGAGAACTAACAGGAGATGGGGGCTACACCCCAGAGATCAAGTGGCATCTGCCATTTCAGCCAGAGTCCTGTGGAAATCGTAGCGCGGCTGAATGATTTGCTCCATGGCCAGCCAGCCAGCATCTACCCCGCATTCACGGTGGATAAATTGTTATGCCAAGGTATTTCTGAGGGATGGGAAGATGCATCATTCAGGTACATCATCTGTACCCAAAAATTATCTGGAATTACCGTGACTTTGGGCTGGTCGCTGAAGCTCCTCTTGTTGCATTGCTGTTGCGCAGCTACCAGCTGCTGGATCATGCCCTCCTGCTCGGGGGTGAGAGGGGCTGGCTCGGGCTGGAGCAGGGTGGGGTCGTAGGGCACAGGGGGCACCCGAAGAATCTCTCCTCCACCCCCTTCCCCCCCGGACACCCCTTCCCCCTCCTGCTGTTTGCGGATCTTCTTTTTTCGGATCTGCTCTTCGGACAGCACGCCTGAGGAGAAATCAGAGATGTCTCCCTTGAGTTTCAGCTATGACACAGCCTCTCTCTGCATCTCTTTCTCTCTCTCTCTCTCTCTCCACGCCCCACATCGCCTCGGTACTCACATTCTTCCTTCATGCCCGCCTGTCGGCACTTTTTCAAGCGGCACTCCTGACACTTGCGGCGCATGTACATGTCCATGTTGCACTGGCCGCTGTTCTTGCAGGTGTATTGCGCCCCCTTGATGACGCTGCGCCGGAAGAAGCCCTTGCAGCCCTCGCAGCTGAGGACATTGTAGTGAAACCCCGAGGCCTTGTCCCCGCACACGCTGCACACCTCATCCCCCAGCATCTTTGGGGCAGGGCCCTTCTTGCGCTTGCGGGCCGGTTCCTCAACTGCGAAGGAAAAGAGGGAATCGGAGGGAGGAAAAATGATTAAGAGAACCACGGGACTATTCCTCTAATGGAAGTTATAACACACACACACATTTTTGCCATTGAGTTGCAGCTAAATTATGGCGACCCCGTAGGGTGGTGAAGGAGGAGGAGGAAGAGGGGTTTGGATTTATACCCCACCTTTCTCTCCTGTAAGGAGACTCAAGGTGGCTTACAAGCTCCTTTCCCTTCCTCTCCCCACAACAGACGCCTTGTGAGTTTGGTGGGGCTGAAAGAAGAAGAAGAAGAAGACGAAGATGAAGAAGAAGAAGACGAAGAAGACAAAGAAGAAGAAGAGGAGGAGGAGGAGGAGTTTGGATTTATATCCCCCCTTTCTCTCCTGTAGGAGACTCAAAGGGGCTGACAATCTCCTTGCCCTTCCCCCCTCACAACAAACACCCTGTGAGGTAGGTGGGGCTGAGAGAGCTCAGAAGAGCTGTGACTAGCCCAAGGTCACCCAGCTGGCGTGTGTGGGAGTGTACAGGCTAATCTGAATTCCCCAGATAAGCCTCCACAGCTCAGGCGGCAGAGCTGGGAATCAAACCCGGTTCCTCCAGATTAGATACACGAGCTCGTAACCTCCTACGCCACTGCTGCGAGAGAACTGTGACTAGCCCAAGGTCACCCAGCAGGAACGTAGGAGTGCCGAAACATGTCTGGTTCACCAGATGAGCCTGTGACAGGAACATCATGCCTGCAAATAATTCTCAAATCGCTCATAAAACAGACTTGTAACCGTAACAGCCCAATTTGTTCAAAAGGGAAGCTGAACGAATAAGAAAGAAACCTTTTCCAATAATACTTTCCTCAAGTTATATATATATGTGTGTGTGTGTTTGTGAGGGGGGGGGGGCTCATCGCTGGATTTCCCTCCCAGTATAACAAAGATTTTAAAAGCCCCCATTGAGGTGTGTATGGATATTAATGTGGCTGTTCATGGAGGAGCAAAACAGCAGGCAAGAGATCTTTAAAAGAACAAAAAAACTTGTGTGTGCTAATGAACGTTTGCAGATCCCAATTATAATTTAAATAGAAACACCACGCACCACAAGGCCAACCCTGCCTGAGGCAGAAGGCAGAGCTCAGCTCCTCGGCTGCCGGCTCTCGCTACTCAGGAACCGTATAAAGTTTCTTCAGCAACAGCACACACACTTCAATCAATGTTAAGCGCGCCAGAGGCAGAACAAAGGCATTTTTTAAAAGAACAGGGCTGGGAACAGGACATCTCACCGCCCTAGTGCATAGGGCGATAAGATACCAGGGCAGCTGCTCCCACAGCGTTTCCCTGGCTGAAAACGTTCCTCTCACAGGCAACTTGTAAGTCCAAGTACAGAAACAAAACAAGGGAGCAGGCCAGTGGTGGGATCCAAAAATTTTAGTAACAGGTTCCCATGGTGGTGGGATTCAAACTGTGGCGTAGCGCCAATGGGGCTGGGCGGGGCATGACGGGGGTGTGGCCGGGCATTCCGGGGGCGGGGCATTTCTGGGCAGGGATGTGGCAAGGACGCAGCCACTGCGCCGGTCCTAGGGCGGGAAACGGATGCACGCAGGCGCAGGCTGCCACGCACGCTGGCGCACCTCCTGCTGGACTGCTTCAAGTTCTGCGCGCTACTGCTGAGAGGAGGGGCGTAACTAAGGCAAAAATCACGTGGCAAAATGACCAATTAGTAACCCCCTCTCGGCACACACAAATAATTAGTAACCTACTCTCGGGAACCTGTGAGAACCTGCTGGATCCCACCTCTGGAGCAGGCCCTCAAATAGTCTTCTATTTCCACCAAAGCTACTGACCTCTTGGAGGGGTAGTGCGCCCTCAAAATCAGAGAAATAGCCCAAGGGGAAAGGTTAGCCCCTCCCCACCAGGGCCCCAATCTAAATCAAGTCCTCCCAAAGCAGTCTTGACACATCAAGAGAGTCAGTCACAGGTTCCCATTCTCACATAGCTTGTTTCTTAGATCAGGCAACATTTCTCCATAAACGGTTCAGCGTGTAATAAAAATGGTTTCAGGAGCGTAGGCAAGGATTGCATGGGAGGGTGTCCCGCCATTTTGAAAAACCTCCCTGCAAGCAGAAACAGAGAAAACAGAGAAGAAGAAGAAGAAGAAGAAGAAGAAGAAGAAGAAGAAGAAGAAGAAGAAGAAGAAGAAGAAGAAGAAGAAGAAGAAGAAGAAGAAGAAGAAGAAGAAGAAGAAGAAGAAGAAGAAGACGACGACGACGACGAAGAAGAAGAAGAAGAAGAGGAGGAGGAGGAGGAGGAGGAGGAGGAGGAGGAAGAGTTGGATTTATATGCCCCATTTCTCTCCTGTAGGAGACTCAAAGGGGCTTACAAACTCCTTTCCCTTCCTCCCTCACAACAAACACCCTGTAAGAGAGGTGGGGCTGAGAAAGCTCAGAAGAACTGTAACTAGCCCAGGGTCACCCAGCTGGCATGTGCTGGAGTGTACAGGCTAATCTGAATTCCCCAGATAAGCCTCCACAGCTCAAGTGGCAGAGCAGGGAATCAAACCCGGTTCCTCCAGATCAGAGTATGTGGGAGTGCACAGGCTAATCTGAATTCCCCAGATAAGCCTCCACAGCTCAAGTGGCAGAGCAGGGAATCAAACCCGGTTCCTCCAGATCAGAGTATGTGGGAGTGCACAGGCTAATCTGAATTCCCCAGATAAGCCTCCACAGCTCAAGTGGCAGAGCAGGGAATCAAACCCGGTTCCTCCAGATCAGAGTATGTGGGAGTGCACAGGCTAATCTGAATTCCCCAGATAAGCCTCCACAGCTCAGGCGGCAGAGCAGGGAATCAAACCTGATTCCTCTAGATTAGAGTACACCTGCTCTGAACCACTATGCCACCGCTGCTCCTGCTGCTGCTAGAAAAGGGTTCTAGAGCTGCTCCTTTTCTGCGGTTTGGTTCAGAAGCAAACCCAAACCACCGTTTGTTTAAACTAGTTAAGTTTGTGAAACCAGGACTGAATTCGCACACACAAACCTGGACCCGCAGGCAAGTCCCGTTCCCCCATGCTGTGCGTGGAACTCTCTCCATCGTCTGTGCAAACCGCCTCAATTTTCACAGTCCTCAAAATTTCCGGCCGGGTTTCTGTCCACTCGTCTTTGACTTGCAGAGAGGGCTCCCCATCTTCTGCATGGAAACAAGAAGAGTGGGTAGAGGAAATGTTTGATGTTCGAAAAGCCCACCTCTGGTCAGTAGTTCACTGTCAGGTGAGAGGTCAGTTAGTGGCTTACCCAACGGTATCCGAAGTTCATCGGTGCCTTTTTTGGCCATCTCAGGGCGTCAACCACAGCAACATTGCATAGTGCAGGCCTGGAACCAGGCAGACAAAAGAAAGAGAGTTCAGCTATACCCACATTGCCCCCCTCAGCTGTTTCCCCCCTCTTCCTCCATCTCCTCAGGAAAGGGACCAAGGCACCATTTTACCCAGTTGTAACCGGGGGCAGGTGCTTACTCAAGGCCTTGAAGAGGGCAATCTGGTCTGCCCCGCACCACTTCGTCCATTCAGAAAAGATACCCTCAATTTCTCCTGTCTTTTCTGTTACCTGAGGAGGTGACAACGCACTCTTGTCTTCTTTAGAATCATAGAGTTGGAAGAGACCCCAAGGGCCATCAAGTCCAACCCCCTGAATTGCAGGAACACACAATCAAAGCACTCCTGTCATCCAGGTGGCCATCCAGCCTGTGTTTAAAAACCTCCAAAGAAGGAGACTCCACCACACTCTGAGGTAGTGCATTTCCACTGTCGAACAGCCCAGACAGGAAGTTTTTCCTAACGTTTAGGTGGAACCTCTTTTCCTTCACTTTGAACCATTACTCCTGGTCCTAGTCTCTGGAGCAGTAGAAAACAAGCATGTTCCCTCCCCAACATGAACATCCCTTCAGATATCTAAACATGGCGACCATCTTACCTCTTAGACTTATTCCTTCTGCTCTCACTGAGCTCTTTCCAGCTACCTCATAGATATTGGGTGAAATCCAATCCACATCCCAAAATATTGACTACCACAAAAGGTTTCAAAGAGGCTGCCCTCACCTTTTGCTCCTGGACTACCTCCTCCGCAACTCAGCCAGTCACTGAAATGTCTAGATATTATTTATACTCTTCAAAATGGAATAGGCAGCAGTGTCTCCTGGCCTCTCTGGGTACGACTCCAGCATTCACACACGCATGCCTTTTGCTTCGTCTATCGAATTCAGTTTTATTCCAGCCCTCCTCCAAGGAGTTCAAGGTGGTGTACATCACTCTGCCATCCTCTGTGTCTCCTCACAACCACCCCGCGGTTGACCAAGTTGACAGACCGTGACTGACCTTATGCAACCTAGCCAACTTTGTTTATCAATCTCATCTCTACTGTGACTAACTGCCCCTTGGGCGCCTTTCCACACATGCAGAATAATGCACTTCCAATCCGCGTTCACAATTGTTTGCAAGTGGATTTTGCTATTTTGCACAGTAAAATCCAGCTGCAAAGTGCACTGAAAGTGGATTGGAAGTGCATTATTCTGCATGTGCGGAAGGGGCCTCTACAGCCTCCCACACTTACATATCCCAGGACTCTACGTTATCATGTACAGTGTGGTAAAAGTGCTGGTGACGAGTTGTCTCCTTAAACCTCACCTTTCTTCCCACAGCGGGGAAGAAACTCAGCTCAGCAGCATCCACATAATAGGGTTCTTGGGGTCAAGGACTCGGAGCGGGGCAGAGAAGTGGCTGAACGAGTGCTCCCAGGAAGGGCTGCAAACTGAAAAAGAAACAGAAATCACCCTCCTTCATTTATTTACTTCGTTCCTGGCCCGCCTTTCTCACCAACTCTCAAAACAAACGGTTCATTTTGAAAACAGCATAATAGAAAGATCATAAGACATACAAAGCCATTAAAAAAACCGGATCACAAAACTAGGGAATGCACAATGGAGGATTACAAAGTTGCAAACAAACTCAGCACACTGGTCGTCGTGGGCTTTCCATCGTGGGCTTTTCGGGAAGAAGTGTGTCTTCTCTCTGTGCCAGCAACAGAGGCAGGCGAAATATTAGGCACAAGATCTACCAGGCCACGGCCGCACAGTCTGGAAAGCCCACGATGACCAGTTGAGCCCGGTCGTAAAAGCCTTCAACAATAAACTCAGCCCCACATGTAATGCAGTGAAAACCGCCCCAGGTTTCAAAGACAATAACTACAAGTGTGTTCCTTCTATAAACATATCTGGCAAATGGATGGTAATTTCAAAAACAGTAACATTCACAGTTCATTTATTAAGTACATTTTTATCCTTTTCTTTCTTCTAAGGATCTCAGGGTGGTCCACAGGATTCCTTTCCCTGCCTCTATTTTATCCTCACAACAAACGTGCGAAGTAGGCTAGATTGAGAGAGAATAAATGACTTCCCTGAGGTCAACTTCCACAGCAGAGCAGGGATTCGAACCCAAGTTCCCCAGATTCTAGTCTGATGCTCCCACCCCTTCACCCCGCCAGCTTTCAGCATACATAGCTCAACACATACTAACACGATCAGGGGACATCTCTTACGGCAGGGGTGGGCAATTATTTTTTCCATGGGGCCGCATAAGAAACAGAAAATATTGTGGAGGGCCGGGCCAAAAGGCAGGGGGGCCAGTCAGGGTCATCCGGCGGGCCGGATGTGGCCCGCGGGCCGTATAATGCCCAGGTCTGTCTTACGGGAATAAAAAAGAAGACATACACAAAAAAGAAGCCAAACCACCAAGGATGAGTTCTCAACGTGTTTCACTATTGCTATCGAAAGGAAATAACTCCTCTGTAAAAAAAAAACAAAAAAAACATCAAATTATGGTTATTTACGCAGACGCGTCGTTTCCATCAGTGAAGATACTGAAACGCACCGGGAGCTTTTCGCACGCGTGAAATGTGGGGACTTTACACGACGCTAGAAGCACAGGGCCAAGCCGCACCCGCAAAGCTGTAGGCTAGATGGAAGGGTTGGGGTGTCTAATGGATCAAGCAAAAGGTCACACACTTCTTTCTTCTTGTTAAGATGGCTTTCTATGTACATAATGTGCTAAGGGTTTGGAATGTCCGACAACAGACCCCCCCGCCAATGGGCGTGAAGTGCATCTCTCAAATTCTAACCACCGCCCATATCCCTTCCTAAGACCTGGGAGGCTCGGGAAGCGAGGTAGGGGGAGAAGCAAGGTTTCACAGGGGTGGGGGCCCCTGTAGACCACCTCAGAAAGAGGGGAAATACAGCCTGATCCTCCTTGCGGGCCTGAGCTAGCTGAGCCCTGCATGGAGAATCAGGGTTCCTTCTCTGTTTCCAAAGAAGAAGAAGAAGAGTTTGGATTTATATCCCCCCTTTCTCTCCCGCAGGAGACTCAAAGGGGCTGACAATCTCCTTGCCCTTCCCCCCTCACAACAAACACCCTGTGAGGTAGGTGGGGCTGGGAGAGCTCCGAGAAGCTGTGACTAGCCCAAGGCCACCCAGCTGGCGTGTGTTGGAGTGTACGGGCTAATCTGAATTCCCCAGATAAGCCTCCACAACTCAAGCGGCAGAGCTGGGAATCAAACCTGGTTCCTCCAGATCAGAATGCACCTGCTCTTAGCCACTACGCCACTGCTGCTCACAGGGTTTTCTGGGCAGGGTTTGGGAAAGAAGACGAAGGGTTTGGGTTTATCCCCCACCTTTCTCTCCTGTAAGGAGACTCAAGGTGGCCGACAAACTCCTTTCCCTTCCTCTCCCCACAACAGACACTTTGTGAGGTAAACAGGGCTGAGAGAGTTCCCAAGGATTGTGACTAGCCCAAGGTCGCCCAGCAGGAATGTAGGAGTGTGGAAACACATCTGGTTCACCAGATAAGCATCTGCCACAAGTGGAGGAGTAAGGAATCAAACCTGGTTCTCCAGATTAGAGTCCACCTGCTCTTTTAACCACTATACCACTACAATATAAGGTAAGGGAAACAGTCCTATCTTGCCTGCCCACTCCTCACCCCCCCGCCCCCGCATCTAGAGTCCATTTTATTTCATTTAAAATGGGCTTTACTGCTAGTAATCTATAATCATGACCATCCTTTGTTCTGTTTTCAAATCCATACGTTAACACAGCAGAAATTCTTGTGCATAAGCATGCATGAAAGGAGTTAAAAAGGGGCCATTCTACAACGCTCTTGCTGCTTTGAGTACAAAAGGGTATCTGATATGTGCAAAGAGATAATTCATCTGTGACCTCAAAGACGCATTTCTCAGGAACCTTGTTCAGGGTTACAGTGTAGATTAGCACAAACGGGTAGTTAAGAGGCAACCAGATCACACTGGCTGAAGTAGCATTACTTAGCATTTATATAGCACTTTGTATTTATACATTGCAGAGCACTGGGAGTTAGTACTTACAAGCTGTCACAATAAGTACATTTTATCCCATCTTTCCCCCCAAGGTGCCCAGAGTAGCACACATCAGCCTTCCCTCCTCATTCTACCATCACAACAATCCAGTAGAGTAGGCCAGGTTGAGAGAGAGTCTGGTTCAAGATCACCCAAGCAATCTTCATGGCACCATGCAGATTTAAACCTGGACCTCTCGGGCCACATCTGACACACTAGCCCAGGGGTAGGGAACCTGCGGCTCTCCAGATGTTCAGGAACTACAATTCCCATCAGCCACTGTCAGCATGGCCAATTGGCCATGCTGGTAGGGGCTGATGGGAATTGTAGTTCCTGAACATCTGGAGAGCCGCAGGTTCCCTACCCCTGCACTAGCCACTATACCCAGCTTTCTGCCTGTGAGGATTTCACACCCGTTACCTTCTTCTAACAACAGCCCTATAAGGTAGATCAGTGTTATCATCACAAGGGGCTAAGAGGGTGGTCTGTTGAAAGCCAGCTGGTGGGTTTGTGGCAAAAGTGATACGGTGATTATGTTTTAATTTTGATGCGATACTGACAGTGGGAACACTGGTGCAAAGAGAGTGTCTTATGCACGTGGCCCATGCGCTTCTTTGCTAGTGCTGAGGGTTCAGGTTATGACTTTGTCCAGTGAGAGCCAGTGTGGTGTAATGTTGTACGAAGATCTGAGCGTGTGTGTAAGTGCCATCAGCTTGGTGACCCTATGAATCAATGCCTTCCAAAACATCCTATTGTTAACAGCCTTGCTCAAGTCTTGAAAACTGAGGGCCGTGGCTTCCTTTATTGAGTCAATCCATCTCATGTTGGGTCTTCCTCTTCTTCCTGCTCCCTTCAACTTTTCCTAGCATTATTGTCTTTTCCAGTGACTCTTGTCTTCCCATTACATGACCAAAGTATGACAGACAGCCTCAGTTTAGTCATTTTAGCTTCTTGACATTTCGGGCTTGGTTTGATCGGTCCATGGTATCTATAACTTTCTTCTAATACCCCATTTCAAAGGAATCTACTTTCTTCCTGCCAGCTTTGCCCAGCTTTCACACCCATACATAGTAATGGGGAACACAATGGCACGAATTAACTTAGTCTTGGTTGCCACTGATACATCCGTACACTGAAGAATCTTTTCTAGCTCCTTCATGGCTGTGTTTCTGAGTCTCCGTCTCATTTCTATTTCTTGGTCTCCTTCCGGTTGATGATAGAGCCAAGAAATGAAAGTCTTAGAATCATAGAGTTGGAAGAGACCCCAAAGGCCATCAAGTCCAACCCCCTACAATGCAGGGACACACAATCAAAGCACTCCTGTCAGAGGGCCATCCAGCCTCTTTTTCAAAAACCCCAAAGAAGGAAGACTCCACCACACTCCGAGGCAGTGAATTCCACTGCCCAACAGCCCTTACTGTCAGGAAGTTCTTCCTGGTGTTTAGGGGGAATCTCTTCTCCTTCACCTTGAATCCATTACTCCTGGTCCTAGTCTTTGGAGCAGCAGAAAACAAGCACGCTCCCTCACCCTCTTCAACAGTTGTGCACCTGAAAGTGCACCAGTAGTCTCTTTCATCTTCTCGACGTTCACCTGTAATCCTACTTTGGCACTTTCTGCTTCGACAGCAGTCATTTCAGGTCTTCTCTATTATCCAACAGTAATGTGGGGGTCATCAGCATATCTCAACTTGTTTATGTCTCACCCACCCCAGTTTTTCTCTCCACCTTAATCTAAATCGAATCCAGCTTTCCTTACAATACGTCCTGCATACAGATTGAGTAGACAGGGAGATAAAATGCACCCTTGTCTGACACCTTAGCCTATTGGAAACCATCCCGTTTCTCCATATGCTGTCCCAACAATAGGTCCAAATCTGTATTTGGCCACGGGAGCTTGCTAAGCAACCTGGAACCAGTTCTTAGACGAACGTACCTCCTAAAATGCAGGTGAGGGGAGCAATATAAAGTGCTTTGAGTCCTCATTGGGGAGAAAGGGGGAGGGAATGAAACAAATACAATAAAACTACTGTGCCACTAATACCAAAACTGCTTAGGAAGCACTCCCCATCCACAGAGGGGGCATCCCAGAGTCGACCCTACAGCATAGTTCTGAAGGGCTGGATCGCTGCTGGCCCTCCAGCAAACGACTCTTCCCGCATCTACAGGGGATCATACTTGGGGAGAGGGTTTAACCCCCCCACCACTTCCAAAAAGTTAGGAGCTGGATCACCACACATGCTCCTCTCTCTCCTCCTCCTCTAGAGCAAAGAGAAGCAGAACTTGACCGACCAAGTATCCTTTCCCTTTGCGGTAATCCGTAGGGCAAATCCGAGTCCCTAACACCCCCCAAAAAGGGATGAGGGGAGTGGGATCTACCCTCTACTCGGGATAGGGGCATGCAAAGGGCTTTTCTTCTCGGATCCTGATCCTCTGGTGGTGGGGAGGGGGGAACCTCCAGGTCCTCGCCGGGGTCCCCAGACCTCCGATCCTTGCCCCCCGCCCTGTGGATCCCAGCCCCAAAGCTCGCTCCTCCCCCACTCGCCGCCTCCTTTACCTCTCTCCGGCTGCACCCTCCACTTGCAAAAAAGTGAAAACACTTGCCTGGCACGCAGGCGCTTCCGGGAACCCTGGCTTGGCGTCACTTCCCTTTCGCAGCCTGGGAAAACCACCCCTTCTCCGGCAAGGACCTCCCCATCGAGTCCGGTCTGTGTGCAAAGGCATCAGGAACGCGCGTGGCGGTGCGCCTTGGAGAGCCCGGGCGCGCTTCGGTTAGGATCGGCATCCCCCGGTCCCGGTTAGCCCGACGTCGTTCACCCGGGCAGGATCCCGGATCCTGTGGGTCTTCCGGCTGTGTTCAGAGGTAGCGATCCTCGAAGAGATTTAGGAGGGTCCTTCAAGCCAACTTTTTCACCCGCGCGTCAGCAGTGCTGCAAGCGTGCCAAACGCTGCCGGTTGAGTCGAGCGATCTCGCCACGCGGGCTCGATCGTTTGCAGACGCTGTGAAAAAAACTTTGGCCATAACCGACCTTTGCAAAACAGCTGGTGGAATAAGTCGTGGAAGGACGAAATGGATATAGAAATCATTGCTTGTGTCCAATTGATCAGCTTTACGAGAGTGTTCTTCCGAAATGAACCACAAAGAAAATGCCCTAAGGGTTGTTTAGAGTCTATAGTGCGTTATCACAGCCTGTGTAAAAAAAGGCCCAGGATAGTGTCAAAAATATTACACTCCTTAGCCCAAGGCCCCCTAGATGTTGACGCTCTAGGGCAGCGGTGTCCAACTCTGGCCCTCCAGATGCTCATGGACTACGATTCCCATCAGCCCCTGCCAGCGTGGCCCATTAGCAGAGGTGATGGGAATCGCAGTCCATGAACATCTGGAGGGCCAGAGTTGGACACCCCCGTCCTGGGCATCAGTCTGCCAAGCCTGTAGGTAAATCGAACACTGCATACACGTGAACGAGGCATGTATGAAGCTGCAGCTCCGTGCAAGCCTCCTGAACCATTCCCTTCTTTCACTTTGCAGCAGCAGGCGATGGGGCAGGGGGCGTGGCTTGTGCGCAGCCCCGCCCCCCGGCATTCCCTGCTGTTTGCTCTCGCAGGCGCGGGAGAAAAACCGGCTGGAGCGGGCGCAAAGCGAGCGGCGGGGCAAAAATGAAGGAGGAAGTTTCCGGCTGCAGCCGCAGAAGTTTTGTGGGACTCGCCTAGGCCTCCCATTCCCTCTCCTAGTCGCTGTGCAGCGTGGTAAGGAGGGAGAAAGGGGATGCGGCGCCCTTTTTGCAAACGATCCGGGACTCTCTAGGTCGTTGAGCCGATGCTGGTGGGGAAAATGAATCGGAGGGAGGAATGGGCAGGGGGATCCAAGAGGCGAAGGAGCCGGAGCCCCTGTTTTGGAGGACTAGTCTGGCTGTTCTAGGCTGCTGGAGGCTGGTTGACGCTTTTACTCTTGGCAGGAATGCCAGATGGTTTATTGCTGTTGTTTTCTTCCTCTTGCTTGCCCCCCCCCCACTGTGCCATCATGCCCCCTTTTCTCCATTTGATCCTAACAACAGCCCTGTAAGGCAGGTAAGTTGAGCTGAGAGAGAATGACAGGTCCAAAGTCATCCCGCAAGCTTAAGCAGCAGAGAGGAGATTTGAGCCCGGATCTTCCAGATTAAGCACCACACCACACTAGCTGTGGAATTTGCTTGAGGAGGAAGCGGGTACGTGGGACACACATCCTTGCAGGGTTATGTGGCATGGGGCGCTTACTTGAGAGACCAATGGGTGTATGCGCTCCAGCGTTTGTGTGTGTCTTGTATTGGGTTGATCTGTAGGGAGATGGTAAGGGGACAGTCGTATCTTTGGGCAGGGAGCTGGACTTTTGAGCCCTTTGAAACTCATGGGGAAGGGGGAAAGAATGGCTTTTCATAGGTGAAGCATGTTTTCCATCTTGCTGGCCTGCTAAAATCTGTCCCCCCCCCTTTCTCACCCCCCCTTCCCAGTGTGATAAAATTGAAAACTAATTTTAATTGGAGGAGGTGGGAACAGTTATGGGATTCAGCCGGTTCGCACCACTTCAGCAGACCCGGTTGTTAAAATGGTGCTTGTAAACAGCCAGTTGTTAGATTGTTTGAATCCCACCACTGGGTGGGAACATTGCTTTTTACTAGGGCCCATATTGGAGCCTGTGGAAATTTTAAATTGTCAGTCACCATAATGGGATAAACAATTAATTGAGTTTTAACACGGGGATTGTTAGTGGCTATTTTCATGTTGAATTGCATTATTGTGTATTAGGAATGTTTAAAATTATTTTGAAGAATATCTATGTTTTATAAATTTGCATCTTTGTGCTAGTTTCCAGTATTCTAATGATGCGTGTAAGCCGCTCCGAACCCAGTCTTTGGCTGGCAAGAGCAGGGAAACAAATTTAATAAAATAATAGCAACAATTTGAATGACCAAGGATGAGACAAAGTGCCGTGGGGTGATCGGAAGGAGGCTGATGTAACGTTTCTTCCCCTGCTCAAGGTGAAGGAAGATGGCAGGGCAGTGATCTCTCTCCAAATGCCTCCTCTTACCTTCTCAGGCTCATGGCGGGAAGCCCAGCCCCGCAGAGATCGGTTAATCAGGTGAGAGAAGACAGCCGGCGGATTCTGGAGGCGTTCCTGCAAGAAGTACTGAGCCCTAAAGACGCAGGACCGCCGGGTCACGTGGGCCGCACCTACCATGACCCTCAAAGATACATACACAGGTAACAGATCTAGGTGCAAACTCCTGAGTGCCCTGTGTGGGAAAGTGGATACAGGAAATTAAACAGAGCCTAGCCCAAAAACTTGGGTTATCTGGAATGGGAGTGGATCTTGCCCTGGGAAATTCTGGATTGGGATCTGGAAAACCTGGATTCTCCAGCAGGACAGTGACTCAGAGAAGCCCTGTAGTCACAAAGCTCTACCTTGGATTCTCTGCGGGGAGACCGATTTCTGCAGTTTTATTGCTATGAAAGTTGGGAATTGGAAGCTAGGAAATCTGGATTCGTTGGGCAGCGGTGGGAGAAAACAAAGGCCGGGATGAGGGTGGTGGAAGAAAGTGCATTTAAGTAAGCAAATAAGCTCCCCAGGAGTCCGCTTGGCTCACACTTTTAAGCCTGTTCTCACAATGTGGTGCAGGTGTCTGATTTCAGAAATTGTGAAAAGGATGTCTGTTTTTTTCACACTTTTGAGAGAATGTACGCAGGTGAGGTAGGATCAGGGTGATGATGCAAAAGTTGGATCCAGGTGTTGGTCTCTTCAGTTTCCCTCCTCACTGGCCTCTTGAGAGCCAGCAGTGGTGTAGTGATTAAGAGCAGGTGGATTCTAATCTGGAGAACCAGGTTTGATTCCCCACTCCTCCACCTGAGAGGCGGAGGCTTCTCTGGCGAACCAGATGTGTTTTCACACTCCTACATTCCTTCTGGATGACCTTGGGCTAGTCATAGTTCTCTCAGAACTCTCTCAGCCCCACCTACCCCGCAAGGTGTCTTTTGTGGGAAAAGGAAGGGAAAGGAACTTGTAGGCCACCTTGAGCCTCCTTATAGGAGAGAAAGGTGGGGTATAAATCCAAACTCTTCTTCTTTACTGGACTCTTCCCTTATACATGCAAACTTTCTTGGACTAAAACAAAATTCCTTTGTGTGTTCCTTTGCTCCTGTTGGTTCCAATGCATTCCTCCATATTGATAGATTTTATTGTATTTTTGATGAATTTAATAATAATAATAATAATAATAATATAATAATAATAAATAAATAATATAATATAATATAATTATACAATAATATGAAATATAATAAATTATATAAAATTATATAATACGATAATTATATAATATATTAATAAATTATTTAACAATCACACCCTTCTAAATTAATGGATTACAGTGGAGCTAGGAGAGTGCGACTTTGCTTAGAACTACACTGTGAAGAAGAAGAGTTTGGATTTATACCCCCCTTTCTTTCCTGTAAGGAGGTTCAAAGGGGCTTACAAACTCCATTCCCTCCCCACAAGAAACACTTTGTGTGGTGGGTGGGTTTGAGAAATTGTGCTGTGACTCGGCCAAGGTCACCGAGCTGGCATGTGTTTGAGCACACAGGCTAATCGAGTTCCCCAGATGAGCCCCCACAGCTCAAGTGGCAGAGCGGGGAATCAAACCTGGTTCTCCAGATTAGAATGCAGCTGCTCTGAACCACCACACCACTGCTGCTCCTGTTAGGAGAGAACCAGAGAATCACACTGTGCTCCTTCCGGAGTTCTTTCCACCTAGAAATGGGAAAATGCCCCAAAAGCCAGTGTGTGATCACCTTGCAATTTTCCATTACTGATAGGAGTGGGTGGGCTGATGGTCCTAAGTTGGCTGTGATTCGTCTGCCAGCCCATGGAAAGATTTTTGAGTCTGGATGCGTGATGCTTGGGACCCAGATGCATCAGGCTGGGTGAGAAGCAAGCAATCCCTAATTCTGTTACTCTCTCCCATGGCAGGTCCCCAACTGAACATAGCCCACACTGTCCGGCCTGGACCAGCGTCCACGACGCCATTAACCAGGTGGAAGAAAAGAAGCATGGCTTCCGTACCAGTATCAAGAAGCTGTTGCGGCGGAAGGCTAGTCCCCGGACTCCCACAGATGGCCCCCCGCCCTCCAAGGATTCCTTAAAGCGATCCAAGTCTGGAGTGGAGGGAGCCCTCCAGAAGCACACCTTCTCCTTCAAGAGCCTTCTGCGGAAGAAGGGCGCTTCCTCAGGGGAGATGGAGAGCTGCCCCGCCGAGCCCTGTCTGCGCCCCGACTCCTTGTCTCTTACCCCCTGCTACTGTGAGCAGCTTCAAACTGGCCCGCCAGAGCCCCAGGCAGCCAGTAAGGAAATACTGACAAACCTAGTTGCTTCTAGACCAGTGGTGGCGAACCTATGGCACGGGTGCCAGAGGTGGCACTCAGAGCCCTCTCTGTGGGAACACGCAAACAGAGTGCCCCCCCCCCCATCTAGGCTGGCCTGGGCCGCTGGGCTTGATTATTAGCATTAAACCTAAGACCAAGTTTTGGGGAAGCTGTGTAGGTAACCCTGTTAAGCGCTGTTAAACCCCACTGATTTTCATGCAAAGAAAAAAGCGCAATCCTTTACCTGGGAGTAAGCTCAATTGCTGGCAATGGGGCTTGCTTCTGAGTAAACACTCCTAGGATCGTGATTCACCCGTTGGAAGAGATGCCCGGTTACTTCAGAGCAAAGCCACTGACTACCACCAAGCTTACTCCTGAGTAATGCACGCCTCGGAGGCAACCGTTTTTTCTAAACTAAAAACCTCAGTATTCAGGTTAAATTGCCGTGTTGGCACTTTGCAATGAATAAATGGGTTTGGGGCTGCAGTTTGAGCACTCGGTCTCGAAAAGGTTCGCCATCACTGTTCTAGACAGAATTCTTCTTGCTTCTGAGATGGGTGTCTCAACTCCCATGCCTCGCCCCTAACTCTAGAAAAGCCAGCCGTTTAATTGTGTACAAGTGGGGACTTGCAAGGAATCACGGGGAAGGGAAAGTTCCATTCTGTTCCCTACCAGTGCTACTCCTCCTTTGTTGGCCCTGTTTTCTCCTCTTGTACCCCCCTCCCCTCTAAAATTTGATCCATTTTCCCCATCACCCCCTGGCTGTCTCTGTTCCTCTCCTTGTTGCCAGTTGTCATCCCCCTCCCCCCCCCCGCCTCACTGCCACGTTTTCCATTTCAATTAGCCACCCCCTATTGTTTCTTGCTTCCATCCTTTTCCCACTGTTTCTGCCTCTATTCCCCACTTCCTCCCCCCCCCCCCCTGCTCTGCCTTCAAGCTGCTCCTCCTTACCGTGCTGGTGGCTGACACCATGAGCCAGGTGATGTAGTGGTTAAGAGCAGGCGCACTCTAATCTGAAGAACCCAGTTTGATTCCCCGCTCTGCCACTTGAGCTGTGGAGGCTTATCTGGGGAACCAGATTAGCTCGTGCACTCCCACACACGCCAGCGGGGTGACCTCGGGCTAGTCACAGTTCTTTGGAGCTCTCTCAGCCCCACCGACCTCACAGGGTGTTTGTTGTGGGGGGCGGGAGGAAGGGAAAGGAGATTGGAAGCCCCTTTGAGTCTCCTCACAGGAGAGAAAGGGGGGATATAAATCCAAGCTCTTCTTCTTGTTCTAATTACAGACTGCTTTTCCTTTTAGCTTGTTTCAAACTGCTTTACCATAAAGCGTCCCTGTCCTTTCATCTCCTACCGAAGTGGCGTCATTGTATTTCTTTTGCATACCTTAGTTGCAGGAGAGCAACCCAGCAAAAGAGTGACTGGTCAGTGCAGGCCTGGGCTTTCTGGGCCACTAACTTTCCCCATTCTTTATTCCAGACTATGAGGCGGAGGAGCCGGAGTTTTACACACGTGTGGCCCAGAAACTGGACCTCTTGGTCAAGCAGCAGCAGCTGATCAGCCCTTCAACTGGAAAAGACTGGCCTTCCCCCGCGGACCGGTTCCACCCTCCTGCCACAAGTGCTGCATCTGGCACTTCAGGTACAGGATTTATTCCATGGCGTGTGTGCGCGCGTACCCCTCCTTGTCCCCAAAACCCGTTTGGAGCAACAGCGCCTGCATTAATCCCTTGTGATTCACCATCCAGAAGTGTTGTAGACCGAGGTTCCATCCTTGCTGAGCCTGCAGGCAGTTTGGGAATCTTGAGGAGGGAAAGCAGACTCCTCTACAATTAGGCGGGGCAATCCCAAAATGGCTGCCCTGGGGCCAGTCACAAAGTGTTGGGAGGTTCCCGGCCAACTGTCCTGCTATGATAGAGGCAGCCCACTCCCCACTGCATGCTCTTGAGCTCTCGTGAAGAATCTCCGGTACCACAGAGGTGACGGAGAGCCATAGTTGGCTCTTTGCTTCGCGGAAGAGACGTTTGGTTTCGGGTTCCAAAGACGGGGACAGAGGGATGTCCGCAGGGAAAGCGATTAAAAAAGCCCGAAATAGCCGGGCAAGTCTTTTCTTGCCCCTGCGCCAAGCTAAATGGCCTGTGTTCTCAGCGTTCTGCCATCCAAAAACGTGCGCATGTGAGTGGCTTTTTTCCTGCGAGGGCAAGATTTCCAAGTCCAGAAATAAGCAAGTCTGGTTCTGTGGCCAAGTAAAACAAGCCTGGGAAAACTCAGCGTTCTGCCAATGAGGCAGCTGGCCGGGAACAGTCTGAACCACCCTGAATTTTTATTTCCTGTTCCGTTGAAGACACTCTGAACGAGAAACAGAAAGAGCAAGTGCTGCAGAAACTGATCGCGCTCCTGGAAGAACAGGCCGGGATCATCAACAAGGAGGTAGTTGCAGAGTTATTCAAACAGGCCAGGTGGGCTGAATTCCTCCACTTGCTTCTGTCTCTGGTATCACCTGCTCAAGTATTTCTACCTCAAGCAAGTTCACCTAATCTTGGGGGGCTTCTTCTCTGTACTGTCGGGCTGATCCTTATGTCTGGGTGACTTGCTGTTTGAAAGAGCATCCTTCCAAATTCCTCCTGGTGACCCTGAGCATTTTTCGGAACAGCCTTCCTGTTTACCTCCTTCACATTTGAATCCCACCTGCAAACCTACTTCTTCCATTGAATATTCCAAGCGCCATAGGCTGTCTGCTTGTCTGTGACTCCTATCCTTGTTCTGCCTCTCCCATTATGAATCTATTTGCATAGATCTGCTCAACATTCTCTGCTTATCGGTTTCTCTGCTGCCCTTTTACCCACCTGGCTTTCATCCAAGATCAGGCCGTTTCTTGTTCAACCCTCTGGAACAGACCGTCTAAGGCTTTATGGCAGACTTCGTCCTTATTGTTTTTCAGGGGGGCATATAAAAGCTGCCTTTTCCAAAGAGAGCCAGCGTGGTGTAGTGGTTAAGAGCAGGTGGATTCTAATCTGGAGAACCGGGTTTGATTCCACACTCCTCCACCTGAGTGGCAGAGGCTTATCAGGTGAACCAGATGTATTTCCACACTCCTACATTCCTGCTGGGTGACCTTGGGCTAGTCACAGTTCTTCAGAACTCTCTCAGCCCCACCTACCTTCGGCTACATGTATTTTCCTTGTTGTGGGTAGTGGGAGGTACAGCGATTTTTTGTAAGCCACCTTGAGTCTCCTTACAGGAGAGAAAGGTGGGGTATAAATCCAAACTCCTCTTCTTCTTTAATGGACTTTGTGAAAATACTGAGGGTAATCAGTTTTGTGTCGCTGTCCAGTGCTGATTGGGGGTGTGGAGCCACTTTGATTTGCAGGTAGTCTCTGAGAGACATGTGACTGACCCAGCAAGCTTCATGCAGAGGATGGGGGAAATACACCTGGCTCGTCAGATAAGAGCCTGCCTCTCATGTGGAGGAGCAAGGAATCAAACCTCGTTCTGCAAACTAGAGTCCACTGCTGTTAACTACTACACCTTGCTGTCTCTGCCTGGGAAGACCTTGGGGGTCAATCACACACTCTTCAGCATAACCTGCCTTGTGGGGGCTGTTATGAAGATACTATAGAGAAAAGGAGAAGGATGTAAGTTGCTTTTTGTCCTCATTAGGTTATGAGTAAAGGCAGAGTATAAATGAAATAGAATATCCTGCCTGGAGTCTCAGTGGGAAACGTGGACTGTAAATAACAATAACAATAAATAAAAATGAACCAACAACAACATCAAAAAACCCTCAGCCCAATAGAAATCAGTATTGTTGTTTGCTACTATTGTGAGTACCATGGCTAAGAAAGGATCAGCAACTACTAATAGAAGGTGGAATCCAGCAGGAAGTAGTAGAATAGCCCCTAGGAAGCAGCAGTGGCATAGTAGTTAAGAGCAGGTGTACTCTAATCTGGAAGAACTGGGTTTGATTCCCCATTCTGCTGCCTGAGCTGTGGAAGCTTATCTGGAGAATTCAGATTAGCCTGTACACTCCAACACCCACCAGCTGGGTGACCTTGGGCTAGTCACAGTTCTTTGGAGCTCTCTCATCTCCACCTACCTCACAGGGTGTTTGTTGTGAAGGGGGAAGGGAAATGAGTTTGTAAGCCCCTTTGAGTCTCCTTGCAGGAGAGAAAGGGGGGTTATAAATCCGAACTCTTCTTCTTCTTCTTTTTCTATACTGGGCCTGCACACCAAGACTGAACACATCTTTGATGTTGACTAAATTCTTAGTAGTCTCTTCTGATTTGAAATCGGACCTACCCTCGCGTGCTTTGCCCTGACATCTGAGTTCTCTCTATTTCCGGCTCCTTTTTCTCAACGGCAGATCGAAGCGGACCCGCTCCTCCGGAACACCATCTCCCCGGGCCACTATCAAGCAGCTTCTCACAAGTGTCAGAGGTCTTCACCTCCCGCGACTCTCCCGGCATCCCTTGCCCACAGTTGGCTGCTGGCCTCACCATGGAGCTGACCCGAAAAGTGGCCGGCATCAACAGCCACGCCGTGCACACCCTCATGGGCTACAGCCTACAATACATGGATATGTTTGTGCCGTGGCTGCAGCAGCAAGGTGGCTGGGTACGTGGGGGAACCTGCAGGCATGGATTTTAAGCAAGGGGTTGTTTTTCGTATGCAGATGGATTTGTGGCCTTTAAAAACAGCAAACGTAAAAGCAAGGAACAGAAGAACGGGCGACATTTTGCCCAGGATAAATTTGATTGGTTGCAGGGATCTGGAATCTCATGCGGAAGAACCATTGTATAAAATGGCGTAAACGGGGGCCATTTGTTCTTTACATTCCAGTTCCATGTTTATAAAGCGAAACTTGGAGACCTGCTTTACAGGGTATTGTAAGGAACAATCATATAAAGCATGGGCAAGCTGTCAGGTCCATGCCTGACAGTGCTTAGAAAGACCCAAAGCAGTTTATTTCTACAACGCATAGAGTAACAGAGAAAGCTGAATCTAGCTCTCCCGCATAGATTCAGCTATTATATCCTTCAATGCCCCCCCCACTTCGATTCTCACCAAATGGGTTTCACAGAGAGTATAACATTTGCACTACAGAGCTTCAAGAAACCTGGGAAGTTCGCACCTTCTCGCAGGAGGGCTGGCGCCAGGGAATTGCCAGGGAGGGGGAGAGGGAAACCTGAAAGCATTTACAGGAAACATTTGCAATCCCTACACAGCAAGACATCTAAGCACTGACAGGCATGGACCTGACACAAGCAACCATCTTGGCCCAAGCACCGAAAATATACACCATCTATACCTGTAAGGGTGTCCTGACCTAGATGGCTCAAACTAGCCAGATCTTAGAAGCTAAGTAGGGTTCATCCTAGTAAGTACTTGGATGGGAGACCACCAAGGGATACCCTGGTCATTAGCTATGCAAAGAAAGGTAATGGCAAACCACTTCTCTTGGTGTTTTGCCTTGAAAACATACACAGACACCTGTAAAGATGACAGGGTGCTAGAAACAACATTAAGGATGGGAATTGGACTTGTACAGATACCTTCAGGCCAAGCAAAGCACTAGAAGCATTGGCAGCATCTCAGGGACTTGACTTGGCCTCAGCTGGTGGCTGTTTCAATCTGGGAAGCAATGACAGCTGAAAGTCATGCTTATTGCCCTCTCCAGCAGTGGTGTAGTGGTTCAGAGCAGGTGGATTCTAATCCGGAGAACCAGGTTTGATTCCCCACTCCTCCACCTGGGTGGCGGAGGCTTAACTGGTGAACCAGATGTGTTTCCGCACTCCTACAGTCCTGCTGGGTGACCTTGGGCTAGCCACAGTTCTTCGGAACTCTCTCAGCCCCACCTACCTCACGAGGTGTTTGTTGTGGGGAGAGGAAGGGAAAGGAGCTTGTAAGCCACCTTGAGTCCCCTTACAGGAGAGAAAGGTGGGATATAAACCCAAACTCTTCTTTCCTTCTAGCCATAGTTCTCACCAAACTCCCTCAGCCCCACCTACCTCACAAGGTGTCTGTTGTGGGGAAAGGAAGGTAAAGGAGCTTGTAGGCCACACTGAGTCTCCTTACAGGAGAGAAACGATAAACCCAAACTCTTCTTCTTCCTGGATTGCTTGGGCAGAGTTCTGGTGTGCTGCTGTCCTTGATATAAAGCTTGTGTAAAACAGATGACGTTACAGGACGCTTTGACAACCAACCATCCTAACGTTTGTTTTGTGTTCTTTGTAGGAGAACATCGTGGCTCAGGATGAGATTTTTGACCTGCCAATTGATTAACCCTCAAAAAGGAGGATTGGGGTGGGACATCCATGCCCCCAATCCCACTGTCAGCACCAGGAAATGCCAATGTTTTTTCTAGGACCTCAGGACCTGTGGGAGGGTATGCACTTGGCACTTGGTCTGTGAAAAATAACCCTGGGGCAGAGGCGGAGTACTCACGGTGACATGTGGGGTCACAGAGAATCGCCCCCCACACCCTTCTCCTCTGGCTGTCCCGCCAGGCTACTCCTTCAGCAGGCGGAAGCTCCACAGGCTGAAAGAGCAGCCTGGCGGGACCGGGCTGAGTGGCAGCCCACGGCAGGCTCCTGACAGCTAAGGTAAGGGGGGCGGGAGGGGAGGGTACACCCAGAGAAGGTGCTGCCCTGGGCACCATTCTCTCCCCCCCCCCCCACGCCTCTGCCCCTGGGGGTATCCTTTTTAGTGTTTCAGAAAAGTCCTCTTATTTCTCTCCCCACCGGGAATTGTGCCAAAGAGATTTCCTAACACTGACTGGTTTGGGGTTTTTTTGACACTTGTGGGGCTAAAGGGCTAAATCTTGGGATCTGGAATTCTACACTAATAGATGAGGAATGGACCATCCCTTCATTGATTTCAGTATGTTAAGGGGGTAACTGTTTAGGAATACATTAGCAAAAATTCACAGGTGTGCAACGTAAGGAATGCCAGCCAGAGAAGCCCGTCGCACACGGGCGTAGGCTCAAAAAGCGTAACACAAATTTCTCATATATAGTTCTCTATATTGTAGAGATGCTGATATTTCGTCATATAACATCAAATAAGAGAATTTATCACCACATTTCATAACCAAGGTAAAAATCAAAGTACTTCCACTTTCCAGATGTCTTTTATAAAGTATTGTAATAAATACTTTCACTTCTTCAAAAATGTCTATTTTAACGTAGTATGATAGTACTTTCTTTTCCCAAGTTATATGATGAAATATGAGCATCTCTACAATATAGAGAACTATATATGAGAAATTTGTGTCACACTTTTTGAGCCTACGCCCGTGTGCGACGCGCTTCTCTGGCTAGGAATATATTAGCCCATCCACCGCCAATTTTAAGCCATTTGACTACTTTTGCACTGATGGTGAGATTTATTTTGTTGTGCATCTGTTTGTTTAGCTTTAAAAGCTGTGTTTTTTTAGCTCGTCTTTCTCTGGGGGAAGGAGATCTGTGACTCTTGGAAAACGGAGTCAGCAGTATACAAACACCAAGAAAGGAGCTGACGTGATTTTAAGAAATCAATTGTTTCTTTTTAACCAATGGTTTAGAAGTACTTTTTAAAAAAAATCTGCAGTGATGAGAAGTAGCAGTTTGGTTGTGTTTTTAAAATGAAATGATTTGCTGTGAATTATGGGATTCCACAGGAGGGACATAGCCCTCTCCTCGCTCTGTCAAACCATTATGTGTTTCTTATACCTGAGAACACAAGTGAGAATGCGGTGTGATTCTATGTGTATTTACTCAAGAGGAAGTGTAATGGGGCTTGATGTAGAGCAGGGGTGTCAAACTCGCGGCCCTCCAGATGTTCATGAACTACAATTCCCATCAATTCCCATGAGTATTGGCTATACTGGCAAGGGCTGATGGGAATTGTAGTTCATGAACATCTGGAGGGCCGCAAGTTTGACACCTGTGGTGTAGAGAAAGAGCAGCCCAAATAAGTGTGCATTATAACTGTACTGTAAGACTTCAAGCCTATATAAAGTTCTGTCACGCTAACTGGAGCCGAATGGGGATGTCTGCTAGGTAACATTGCATAGGATTGGACTGCTTTCTCTGAGCAGAATATATCCCACAAACTCAGGGAGTACGTGTGAGTGTTTACAGACAGCACTAATAGAGCCTTGGAAAGACTGTGATTTTTAATTTTTTTTATTGTTGGTTAAAGAAACTTATTAAAATATTTAAATGCTCAGGACTTTTTTATTTGTATCTTTTGTTTGTATCTTTATTTGTATTATTTGTTTTTGGAGTTTCTCTGTGTCACGGACATCCAGCGCAAGGTCTATCGGCCAAACGTGGCACACAGGACCCCAGATTGTGGCCTATCTGAGATTTTTATCAAATGCTATTTTTGAGCTGTCCACGTTTAATTCTGCAACAACTTCTTCATGGAACCCAGGCGTTATGAAGAATTACAGATCAAAGAAAAAACTGGCACGAATGAAGCCTTGACTTCACTTTAAACATGTGAGATACACTTCAATCAACCATTTCGATTCTGACATTCAGTGATGGTCTCGCCACTTGAGAACTTAACATTGGAGATGGATACCCGATACAGCCTTGTAGATCATGTAGCCCGCTACTGAAAAAACATGGTATGTCCAGGTACTTCTCAACTCATCTCTATAAAGAACTGGACATCCATTTTGGCTCAGCTTTGAGAGCCTGTTTTGACAGGCTGGAGTGGGTCCAGAGGAGGGCAACCAAAAGGGTAAAAGGTCTGGAATCCATGGCCTACGAAGGGAGAGTTAGGGAGCTGTTTGCTGTTTAGTTTGCTGAAGAGAAGGTTGAGAGGTGACATGATAGCCATGTTTAGATATATGAAGGGATGTCATGTTGGTGAGGGAGTGAGCTTGTTTTCTGCTGCGCCACAGACTCGGACCAGGAGTAATGGGTTCAAGGTGAAGGAAAAGAGATTCCACCTAAACATCGGGAAAAACTTAATGACAGTAAGGACTGTTCGACAGAGGAGTGCACTGCCTCCGAGAGTGATGGAATCTCCTTTGGAGGTTTTTAAAGAGAGGCTGGATGGCCATATGTCACGAGTGCTTTGATTGTGTGTTCCTGCATAGCCGGAGGTTGGACTTGATGGCCCTTGGGGTCTCTTTATGATTCTAGTGGTTACAACATCCAGACATGGGTGAGGATTCCTACTATCTTATCCCCCATCCCATTCTTTCTGCCTCTTTGAGCTGCAGTAGAGACAGAAATGACACTGGTAGGGGCCACATATAAATCCCTGTAGCAGGAGGCCCCTACACCAACAAACACTTCTATCAGTGGCGTTTCTGCCTAGGGACAGGGGGTACCCTATGTCCCCGGGCGCCCCCCATTTGGTCACGTAGTGGAAGCTTCACCATTTTCAGTGAGTCTTTTTTTGTGTGTGATTTTTTAATTCTAAAATTTTAGTGTTTTTTCTTTTACTGCTTTGGCCACTGCAGGGGGCGCATTTTTAAGGCTAGCAACACCAAATTTTCAGGGTACCATCCAGAGATACTGTCCTGATGATTACCACCCAAGCCTCTTTAAACAGGATGTTTGGTTCAGGGAAAGCAAAAGTTATGGACAATAACTCCAAAAGAGGGTGCCCCTCATCCCCATTGTTTTCTAACAACCGGGGAGCTAACAGGAGATTTGGGGCTACCCATTTGAGGGGACCATTTAAGCAACTTTGTTCTCCCTGAACCCTAATCTCTCACTAAAACTTGGGGTGGCAATCATAAAGAATCAGCTACCAGATGACAACCCCTGAACATTTTGGTGTCACTCGCTTTAAAGATACACCCCTTACAGGCAACCCTGCAAGAAAGTTGCCCAAAGATTCTTTGTTTTGCAGCAGTGACTTTGCTCCATTGTAGCCAATGGGGAATTTTTTGGAGTGTGTAAGGCAGGCTGCACATTTTTGAAGACAGAGAGGCACCAGACTTTCAAGGCTGGCTCCAGGGAAGCTCCTCCTGGTAATAGCATCCAGGCATAGAGATTCCTTTGCTTCTGAGGGTTTCAATTCTTATGGACCCCCCCACTAATCTGTGGGTAGAGGTTTCAATGGGAGGCACTGTAGGTAGGGAGGTGCTTGCTCTGGGTGGGGGCATTTGCTGCAGGGCTGCTGGTGTGAGTCCCCCGAACGGAACCAATCAAATTTGCTATAAAATGCTGTGGGCACCAAGTTGAAGGTGAATCCTGATTTGCCTACAGCATCTCGCCATCCCAGGCAAAACTCTTGAGTGCCCCCACCCAGAGCAGGACGACTAGCACACTGCCTCCTCTTGAAACCGCTACCACAACGCCAGGTGGGCGTAAGAGAAAGCTCCTCATTGAAGTCCTATGGTGGGAAGAATAAAGAAATGGCTTTCCCCACCATAGAACTCTTCCCGCTGGAAAGAACCTGGCAGATTCTGGGGAATTTCTGAGTGTGTAAGCACTCGACCACACATTTTTTTTTAAGCATAGGAGCCAGCACTCTTCAAAGGTGGCTCCAAGAGGCCTTGGGTAATAGCATCCAAGCTTGGTGAGCTTTGCTTCTGGAGTGGGGGAGGGGCGAGTTGAGAGAGTTCTGAGAGAACTCAGCCCGCAGGCTTCATGGGCAGGAGCATGGAAACAAAATAAGCCTTTTGGGGGCCCATAAAATTGAACCCTCAGAAGCAAAGGTCTCTATGCCTGGATTCTTTTACCAGGAGGGCTTCCTGGAGCCACCTTGAAAGTCTGGTGCCTCTATCTTCAGAAATGTGCAGCCTGCCTCAGAAATTCCCCATTGGCTACAATGGAGCAAAGTCACTGCAAAACAAAGAATCTTGGGCAACTTTCTTGGGGTGCCTGTAAGGGGTGTATCTTTCAAGCTAGTGACACCAAAATTTCAGGGCATCATCTGGTAACTATTCTTATGATGCCACCCAAGTTTGGTGAAGTTTGGTTCAGGGGGAGCAAAGGTATGGTCCCTCAAATGGGTAGCCCCCATCTACTGTTAGCTCCCATTGAAAACAATGGGGAAGGGGGCATTCCATTTGGGTGTCCATAACTTTGCTTTCCCTGAACCAAACATCACCAAACTTGGGTGGTATCATCAGGGCAGTCTCTGGATGATGCCCTGAAATCATGGTGCTGTTAGCTTTAAAAATGCCCTCCCTGCAGGCCAAAAAACACCAAAAATACCCCCCCCCCAAATTCCCAAATACCTTGCATTCACATTTGTTCATATTTGGGCAGGACATAATTGGACACTTTGTCCAAATGTTCCCAAATTTGCCCAGATTCTGGCTGAATCTGGTATTTGTTTCATCTAAATCTCCAACCCTCAAAAGTGATGTTGTTTCAGGGTGGGGGAGAATCCACCCCCAAACAGCATCACTTTCAATTTTGTTTAACCGGAGACCCCAGATTCTCCCTTTAAGGTGGATTTAAAAGAAGAATCTGAGCTCCCTAGTTTAAGCATCATTGAAAGTGATGCTGTTTGGGGGTGGATTCCACTGGAGGTGTTTTGTGAGAGATGATGCTGACATTTGTTTGGTAAATGTTTTGCTGGGGGTGGTTTGTGAGAGGTTTACATGCTTAATACCCACTTGCACTGGCTTGGAGTTGTTTCTCAGGCTAACAACCTACCTCATAGGGTTGTTGTGATTAGGAAATTAGGAAAAGAGTTGGTGGGGAGAGAGCCATGTATGTTTTGCTGGGAGTGGGAGGTGTTTTGTGAGCTGGTACAAAAAATAATTGTTTGTTCATGGTGGGGGAGGGTGGCCGCCCATTCGCTGGGGGGGGGGGGGCGCCAAACTCAGGTTTTGTCCCCGGGCTCCAGTTTGCCTAGGTTCGCCCCTGACTTCTATTGCCAGATTTTCCTGGTGGCCATTTCTGGGGAGAAATAATAGGGTTGGGGGCGGAGGAGGATACCAAATGAGAACTGGCTGTAGAGAAGTCTTCGCTTCAGTCAGCTAGAAGGCTAACTTCTGTTAAATGCTTGATACGAGTACCAAAACGAGGAGATACACTTATTTTAAGTACACAATATACTATTCTACATAGTATCCTGGAAATGGAAGCACGACAAAAAACACCTTGTCCAACTACGCTGGGCTCATCCACACCAACACCTTGAGCTGGCCTGACACAGGTTGTGCCGAATGGAGTCTCTGCTTAGAAATCTGAAGTCTCATATCAGCTGCCCCAAATATTCAAGAGGGAAGGCAGGACATGCACAAAGTAAAACAAATCAGGTGAACTACTACAGTTTGTCAGTGCAGAAAGCTCTGAAGAGCTGGGAGACGTAGAAAGAATTCCCTCCATCCCGTGGAAATGAAATATTCACTGAGCTGGAAGACCCCGCATTTTGGGGCATGCGTAGCCTTTTCCGGTTGATTGCAAAGGGCTGGCCGCCTCGTCTGCAATTTCAGAATAAAGCAAACTCAAAATCTGCGGCGCTTTAAAGATGTAACAGCCTTAATGCTTCTGGTGGGATGGCGTTTCACTCTGGTTGAGTCAGACTGCTCTAAGGCTATGCATTACTGATAGGGGCTATTTTTGCCGCCATAAAGCAAGCTTTCCTTCACTCTCACCTTCCCAGGTATTGGCGACATTAATTTTGCAGGTGGATTGGAAGGCTCTGGATTTTGACCCCAGTAAATTCTGAAAAAAAATCCAGAATCAGCAGTGTGAGCTGTTGAGCTCTTGGGAACAGCCTCCCCCTTATCTTAGTTTTCCTTCTTGTTAGCCTTTTGTTTGTTTCCTTTTATCTTTTCCTTCTGTTATGTCTTTTATTCTTATTGCTATTACTACTAGTTTTCTTTTCTTGCAATCTTTTGTTGATAAAATAAATTTTTAAAAAAGACTAACAGCATTTACGATTTTATGTTATTGAGATTTTATTCCTCAAAACCGCCCTGAGCCCTTTGGGGGAGGGCGGTATACAAGCGAAATAAATAAATAAATAAATAAATAAATAAATAAATAAATAAATAAATAAATGGCACTGAAATCCATTCGGAGCTATGCCCTACTGCACAGGTGCCAAACTCGCGGCCCTCCAGATGTTATGGACTACAGTTCCCATCATCCCCTGCCAGCATGATGGTTGCAGGGGGTGATGGGAATTGTAGTCCATAATATCTGGAGGGCTGTGAGTTTGACACCTATGTAATCTATTTAAAAGAAAGCAGCTGTGTGTGGCCTCTATTCTTGAAAGAGGGGGGCAGAGTTTTGGAGGGGGAGTCCAGGCCAGTCCAACCAAGGAGCGGTTGCCAGGAGCCAGCCCCCACCCCCCTGTGCTTTTCAGAAAAGTGGGGGAGACGTCTTGCACATCTGCCAGCCCCTGAGCTGGAGTTTCCCAGCGCTCCTGGGAGAGATGGTCCGACCCCTGTGCAGAGTGGATGCCAACAGCCCGGGACAGGGCCACTCTGACCGCCGCCTTCGCACGGGACCTCATGTGCAGGTTGTGGGGGCGCCGCTAACTTTCTGAGGCTCTTTGGCCAAGGGGCTCCTGTACAAAAGGGATGCCAGCAGCTCGGAACGACCCTTCTCAGGGCGCCTCCTTCGCACGAGACCGCAGGTTGAGGTTGTGGGCGACTCGGCTAACGTTCCAAGCCTCTTGAAGCTGGCAGCCCCTTTGGACAATGGAGCGGAGAGCCTAGGGCGGCCTTTCTCAGGCGCCGCCTTCGCACGAGGCCGCACGTCGAGGTTGCATGGTGTCGGAGCCTCTTTGGAGCAAAAGCCCCTTTGCAGAGTGGCGGCCAGAGTCTGAGACGCGCTTGTAGTTCATGCCTTTGGCCACCGGAGGGCAGCAGCAGCGTCCCCAGCGGCTCCCTTGCCCAAAGAGGCTCGGACACTCCACAACCTCGACGTGCGGCCTCGTGCGAAGGCGGCGCCTGGGGAAGGCCGTCCTAGGCTGTCGGCTCCATTTCCCAACCGGGCTGCCAGGTCAAAGATGCTCGGGAAGTCAGCGGAATCCCCCCCCCCCTCCCAATAACATCCACCTGCGGTCTCGTCATTCACTATGCATTATATTGGTCATTCACATCTCCCCTCTGCAAACATGGAGATAAGCACATTCACATTTGGAGGGGTGTGTGTGTTTGTGTGGGGAGAATTGGGAGGTCGAGTCCTGAGCAGAAGAAGCCCAGAACCGCCACAAACGGGAGTCATTCAATCTCCCCTCTGCAAACACGGGGATAAGCGCTTGTAGTTTACGACTTTGGCCACCGCAGTACATATAATAACGACAGCAATTGCCGTTATAGCGATCGTTATAACGGCCATCGTTATAACGATCGTTATAAAGGCCATCGCCATTGCTATCGTTATAGCGGGTTTGACACCTGTGCCCTACTGGGGCAACAGCACTGAGCGAGCGCCTGGCCTCTGCTCCTGCCCCATCCCCGCGAGATCATAGACGTTAGGTCGCTAGGCTAGAAAAGCCACTTCCGGTTCCGGCCTGCCTGAAAGGCGGGCCAGGCGCTTAGAGACGGCGCGAGACCGGAGCAGCGGCATCATGGCAACGGCGCCGGTGAGGGGCAGCCCCGTCCCCGGGGGAAAAAACCCAACCTCGGGGGCTCTTTCCCCTTATCTATTTCCTTCATGGCGGGGGAGTGGGTGGGAGTGGGAGGTCCAGATCGTGTCCCCCGTTTCCCACGTGCGATGCGTGTTTCGTCTGCCTCCCTTCCCTGTAGTTTGTCTAGGCGCCCCTGCTTCTTCCCATACTTTATCCTGTACGCTGTCGCTTGATGACTGGCAGGGCAATCCTCTGCACGTTTATCCATATGCATTCAAGAAGGTGCTTACTCCCGAGTAAGCGTGCTGAGGGTTGCCTGGACTGAGTAAGGCTGACTGCATAGGGCTGTCACTTCCAGAACATCAGGCAGTGACTTGCACGTGCCAATATGCTGGCAGAGGTTGAGCATCACCACCAAGGGTGGAGGGAGGCATCTAAAGGGCAAACCTACTTCCCATTGAATCCAGGGCGTGCTGGATTCAATCACAGGTATTTCTGGTTAAAGGCTCTCAGGACATTTTAGGCAAGACTAGCAGACCTCTGAACATCACTGCTAAGAGGCAGCATCCGTGGGAGGTTTGCCTGCTATACCCCTGTTTGTTGCTGTCCTATGTAAAACAGGTTGCTGGAACAGATGGACTCCTGGTCTGATCCAGCAGGGCTCTTATGTTCTTTCTATTGCAGAGACCTTAAAGAGGTCAGAGCGTAGCTAGGTGGGTTCATAGGTTTAGCCCCCTACTGCTTTTCACCTTTCCTGTCAGCCCTGTTACCAATCAGTCACATTATAAACAGAAATTGTAAATTAAAAAAAAGTGACCCCCACTGAAAGGATTTAGGGTGGTGAAAGGCAATAGGGAAGTCAGTGCTTGATCTGTAACAATTGATTCACTCAGATTTCGGGGAGTGTTGCAGTTTTCAAGAGACAAAATGAGGATTCGCCAGCCAGTCTTGTCGCCCTT
Organism: Sphaerodactylus townsendi; assembly: GCF_021028975.2. Taxonomy (NCBI): domain Eukaryota; kingdom Metazoa; phylum Chordata; class Lepidosauria; order Squamata; family Sphaerodactylidae; genus Sphaerodactylus; species Sphaerodactylus townsendi. The sequence continues at coordinate 19,050,535 of NC_059439.1, read as the reverse complement.
CCGCTTGTAAAGCTTGGCTTTCTTTCCCATTTGTCCAGTTACCTGGCTTTAATGGAAATATAGAATGGGGTATATTCTAGTTTCTTCTGAGAACTAAAACAGAGCGTTAGCAATAGATCAGAACTTCAGATTTAAAGTCAGAATCGCTCTTTCTTGGTTCGCAGGCTACCAAGGTCCCTGAGGTTCGCGATGTTACCCGCATTGAACGCATTGGTAAGTTTCCACCCCTTTTCTAGCAGTTGCTTCTATGGTTTTCCCACAAGGAACCCAATCTCTCAAGTCCGTCCTTGTGCAGTCTTCAGGGAAATAGACACCTATGACTATCCAATCAGTGAACAGTGCATTGGTCAACCCACCATTTCCATGGTGCATGGTGTTCCTGCATTGCAGGGGGTTGGACTTGATGGCCCTTGGGGTTTCTTCCAACTGTACGATTCAATCCTTGCCCCCAAGTCCTTTCTAAATGCAGAAACTGTAATGGTTTGCTTTCTTTCATAGGTGCTCACTCTCACATTCGAGGGCTTGGCTTGGATGATACCTTGGAACCCAGACAGGTATTTGTAGAAGGAGCTTCCAAGGAGGTGGGAATAAGGAACCTGACCAAATGAGACACACTTTCAGGGTGTTTGTGCACAGAGGAGGATAAGTCTGGATGCTGTTCTCCACACGTGCAAATTCTGTTATTCTTGGCACTGCTTTTTGTTCCCTTGGGCTCCATAGTTAAAGTGTGGAATAAAGGGGAGTTCAGGGAGGAAGCAAATAAGGCAAATCCCTTCCTGGCTCCTTACTTTTGCAGCATGGCGTGGTGGTTAAGAGCAGCTGGACTCTAATCTGGAGAACCGGGTTTGATTCCCCACTCCTCCACCTGAGTGGCAGAGTCTTATCTGGTGAACCAGATGTGTTTCCGCTCTTTAACGTCCCTGCTGGGTGACCTTGGGCTAGTCACAGTTCTTGGGAACTCTCTCAGCCCCACCTACCTCACAAGGTGTCTTGTGGGGAGAGAAAGGGAAAGGAGCTTGTAGGCCACCTTGAGTCTCCTTGCAGGAGAGAAAGGTGGGATATAAATCCAAACTCTTCCTTCTTTTCCATCAGCACCAGCTTTGGCTTTCTTTGTGTGGCCGGTCGTGTCAATGTAGGATGGTTGCCAACATCAGAAACCACACTTGTTTGCTGCATTCTCCTCCTTATACACCTGGGGGGAGGGGGGAATGCAAATGAGAACACCAAACTGCAGCCACACCAGAAAAAACCAGGGGTATTGGAAACCTTTATCGAGGCAAGCTCAAAGAGGAAAAGAAGTGTTGTCAAGATGGAGGAGAAGTTGATCTATGGCTACCAATCTCGATCCTCCTTGATCTCTGATTGCAAATGCCTTAGCAGACCAGGTGCTCAGGAGCAGCAGCAGCAGAAGGCCATTGCTTTCACATCCTGCATGTGAGCTCCCAAAGGCACCTGGTGGGCCACTGCGAGTAGCAGAGTGCTGGACTAGATGGACTCTGGTCTGATCCAGCTGGCTAGTTCTTATGTTCTTATCTGTAGGTGTAGATTTCCATGGGGGCAGGGGGTAAAGAGAGCAAGGATGACTGGGTAGAAAACAGGGATAGCAGTATGCTATACAAGAGGAGTTGGCAATGGGGGAAGTGATTTCGCATTGAAAGGTACAAGGCACAGCCCAGAGACAGAGCACCAACGTTGCTTGTTGAAGGTCCCTGGCTGAGTTTCTGGCACTTTCCATTAAATGCATCCAGCTAGGAAAGGTATTTATCTTCTTAAGCCCCTGGAGAGCCACTGCCGAGCAGCACAGAACATACCTACCTAGATGGGCCAATGGTTGGGCTCTGCCTGTGGTTTCTTGGTGTGTGTACATACCTGTTTTCTCCTGTTAACAGGTGTCCCAGGGCATGGTGGGCCAGCTGGCTGCCCGACGTGCAGCTGGCGTAATCCTGGAGATGATCAAGGAGGGAAAAATTGCTGGCCGGGCTGTCCTGATCGCAGGCCAGCCGGGTACAGGGAAAACAGCCATCGCCATGGGTAAGGAACATTATTATTATTTATTATTTATTCAGTTTATATACCGCCCTCCCCCGGAGGGCTCAGGGCGGTTCACAACAAAAATACAAACAATGAACCAAAATAATTCCGTACTTATAGTACTGGTCCTTAATTTAAAAGCAGCGCTCAAATTTTTTCCATTAAATACAATAAAATATAGGTAAAAATACAGATGGCGTCCCGTAATTTAAAACTCCTCTAAAGGAGGGACAACAGGGCCACGATGTTTAAGGGGTGCACATATCAGCGGCTGGCATCCCCAAAAGCCCGGCGGAACAGCTCAGTCTTGCAGGCCCCGTGGAACTCCTTAAGGTCCCTTGCAGGGAACCCTCGGACAACTTGGAGGGAGAGCATTCCACCAGGCAGGGGCCAGGGGTCAGTAAAAAAGCACTAGCAAGCCCAGGTGAGAGGAAACCCTTACCGCATCATGGAGGGGCCAGGGACTTCCAACAAATTGGCCTCTGCTGAGCGCAGGGGCCGAGTTGGGACATATGGGGCCAGACGGTCCCGAAGATACGAGGGTCCCAGACCGCATATGGCCTTAAAGGTCAATACCAATACCTTGAAGACGACTCGAAACTCCACCGGTAACCAGTGCAGGCGGTACAACACAGGTAGGATGTGATCTCTAACGGCACCCAAAACAAAACAACTGCGACCTGCTAACAATTCACTTTGGGGCGTGTGTCTGGGGTTCCCTGCGTAGCTTTAGCGGTCATCCACTTCAGGCACAATGGGAGATTTGGCTTATTCCTATTCTTATCATTATCATAACTCTGCTGTCTTTTCCTAGGGATGTCTCAAGCACTGGGTCTCGACACCCCCTTCACAGCGATCGCCGGCAGTGAAATTTTCTCCTTGGAGATGAGTAAGACCGAGGCGCTGACTCAGTCCTTCCGACGGTCCATTGGCGTCCGCATCAAGTGAGCATAGCAGCCAGGAGGGTTTTGAAACAGATTCAGCCAAACAGGGCCCTTTCCGCAGAGCGGCCGATTGAGGCTTAATGGATTTTAACGGGCAAGATCGCTGGCAGTCTAGATCCTAAGCTTTGCCTTCAGAAAATTAGAGGGTTATGGAAGTCGGGCAGTAATTGGGAACTGGGAACTAATTGTTGGCTATTATTATTATTTTGTGTAATTTGATAGTTTCGCTTTTGTATTGCTTCTTTAATATTGTCTTTTAATGCTAGTTTAGTTAACATCATAGGGAGCCAGCATGATGTACCAAACATCTGGGGAGATACAACTGGACATAGGAGACTTTTTATGGTCCAAATTATTTACCATGGCCCAGAATTTTTTGGTATTGTTGGAAATAACGGCAGAATATAAATGCTCCCATTGTGATTTAGCATGTTCAAGCCGTTTCATGGCCATTAATTGGCGGAGGTCGATTTTGCATTGGGAGATCTGATTCCAGATCATGGGAGATCGGGAATTTTTGTAGCATCGATACAGTTGGCGGATTTTTGTATTAAATTGCTCGCAATCTTTGTCGAACCAGGAAGCCTTGTTGCTGGCTGGCTTAAATTTCTTTGTATCATATTCTAATAAGGAGTTAACTATATCCAGCATGATGTAGTGGTTAGAAGCAGCGAACTCTAACCTGGTGAACAGGGTTTGATGCCGCACTCCTCCAGATGAAGCCTACCGAGTGATCTTGGGCCAGGCACAGTTCTCTCAGAACTCCCTCAGCGTACATAAAGGCCAGCAACGGCAAACAGCTCATAAAACGCTGCGGGGCTGCCACAGGTCAGCTACGACTTGACGTCACCGTGCACGCACGCAGCAAGCAGTGTGATTGCTGAGATTTAAAAATTACAAAGGGAATGGGAGCTGGCCTCTTTACGCTTTCTGGGAATTAGAACTAATGAGAGAGGCCATTCTCGCCAGAACATAAGAACATAAGAACAAGCCAGCTGGATCAGACCAGAGTCCATCTAGTCCAGCTCTCTGCTACTCGCAGTGGCCCACCAGGTGCCATTGGGAGCTCACATGCAGGATGTGAAAGCAATGGCCTTCTGCGGCTGTTGCTCCCGATCACCTGGTCTGTTAAGGCGTTTGCAATCTCAGATCACAGAGGATCAAGATTGGTAGCCATAAATCGACTTCTCCTCCATAAATCTGTCCAAGCCCCTTTTAAAGTTATCCAGGTTAGTGGCCATCACCACCTCCTGTGGCAGCATATTCCAAACACCAATCACACGTTGCGTGAAGAAGTGTTTCTTTTTATTAGTCCTAATTCTTCCCCCCAGCATTTTCAATGGATGCCAGCTTCCTTGCTTTCTCAATTATAGTTCATCTGTTGAGGATGGAGAAGACTTAATGGAGTTGAGGAATTCTGTAGTGCCTTCCTGTCCCGTTTCCCCTCCTTTCACATTGATCTATTTGTTCCCTTTTCTCCACAGGGAGGAAACAGAAATAATTGAAGGAGAAGTGGTGGAGATCCAGATAGACCGGCCAGCCACTGGCACAGTGAGTCAAAACTTGGGTACTATGTGACATGGGAAAAGCGGTGTTTCTTTGGCCTCCTGGCGCCTTAAGGCTTCTTTTTTGTGGCAGTAGTTGCTGGAAGGTGCCAGTTTTCTTCTCGCTGCAGGGTGCCAAGGTGGGGAAGCTGACCTTGAAAACGACCGAAATGGAAACTATCTACGACTTGGGCACCAAGATGATCGAGTCGTTGACCAAGGAGAAAGTGCAGGCCGGGTGAGCCTTCCGATGCCATCTTGTGGGGGACACTTTGTGGTGGCATCTGGTCACCAGTGCCACAAAAGAGGCCCCCATGCTAAAATGTGCTCCTCCTGTTTCCCCAGAGATGTCATCACCATTGACAAAGCCACAGGCAAGATTACCAAACTGGGACGCTCTTTCACCCGGGCCCGGGATTATGACGCTATGGGTTCACAGGTATGAGGGGAAATGCACACCTCAGGACTCAAAGAGGAGGAAAAATGGGCTGCAACCTGTGAGAGACATCTCTTGTGATCCTTCCAGCCTATAATGCCCAATCGCAGAGTACATACTTTGCAAGCTGGAATTCACAGAACATCTCAGTTAAAAAGTAACTGTTTCTGAGCAGAAGTGGGCCCCTTCCGCACACACAGAATAATTCACTTTCAATCCATTTTCAATTGACTTTGAAGCTGGATTTTACTGTGCGGAAACCAAAATCCACTTTCAAACAGTTGTGAAAGTGGATTGAAAGTGCATTATTCTGCATGTGCGGAAGCAGCTATTATTCATCTGGCTGGAGTAATGTCCCTGACTTAATAGGGGGCAGCTTTGCATATACACGTTTTGCCTTTGACCTCTGGGGTGAGAAATAAACAAGAGTTGGGTTTGGGATGAACCCACAAGGACTTTTGCTGCATCTCCCTGCCAGACCAAATTCGTGCAGTGTCCCGACGGAGAGCTGCAGAAGCGCAAGGAAGTGGTTCACACGGTCTCGCTGCACGAAATCGATGTCATCAACAGCCGCACGCAGGGCTTCTTGGCGCTCTTCTCTGGTAGGCTGGGAATGTTGGGAGGAATTAAGAGGTGGCATTCTGGGAGGACAGAGTCCAAATTACTGAAATTAGGGTGGTAGTGCACACTTTGTGGGTTATAAAGGGAGGGAGGGAGGAGTAGTAGTTTGGATTTATACCCAGTGGTGGGATTCAGCCGGTTTGCACCACTTCGGCAGAACCGGTTGTTAAAACAGTGCTTGTAAACAACCAGTTGTTAAATTATTTGAATCCCACCACCAGAACTGGTTGTTAAATTATTTTATTATTAATTATTAACTAACTATTAAATTATTTATTATTAATTATTAAATAATTATTGATTATTTTATTATTAATTATTAACTGTTTATACCCCCTTTCTCTCCTGTAAGGAGACTCAAAGAGGTTTACAATCTCCTTTCCTTCTCTTCCCCCCCCCCAAACCACAAACATCCTGTGAGGTGGGTGGGGCTGAGAGCTCCAAAGAACTGTGACTAGCCCAAGGTCACCCAGCTGGCATGTGTGGGAATGCACAGGCTAGTCACGTTCCCCAGATAAGCCTCCACAGCTCAAGTGGCAGAGCGGGGAATCAAACCCACTTCTCCAGATTAGAGTGCACCTGCTCTTAACCACTACGCCACTAAGCTGTGCTTGCAATTCCTAACAGCCAAAAGAGCCATGTCTACCGTGTGCCCTGCATACTACCCGGAAGCTGCTCCTCACGTGCCCGTCCTCCCATGTCTCTCTCCCCAGGTGACACCGGAGAGATCAAGTCGGAGGTGAGGGAGCAGATCAATGCCAAGGTAGCAGAGTGGCGAGAGGAGGGCAAAGCAGAGGTGATCCCTGGGGTGAGTGCCTTTGATCAGGAGAGGGGAGCGATCGCGGAGGCTTGGGGGTTCTGGTTGTTGTGGAGCGTAGGCCTTCTCCCCCGCTTACTATGCAGTGCCCCTCACTCTTCCGCACAGGTTCTGTTCATCGATGAGGTCCATATGCTGGACATCGAGTGCTTCTCCTTCCTGAACCGGGCCCTGGAGAGCGACATGGCCCCTGTCCTCATCATGGCCACCAACCGAGGCATCACCAGGTTGGTAGGGGCAGGCGAAGGACCATCAACCAATGGGATATCAGTGGGGGAATGGTATCTCAGAGTCGTGGGCTGTATGATCCAGGTTACACAGCCCACAGGCTTTATGGCTGTTGTCTCTTTGTTTCAGTTATTGTGTGTTGGCTATCCAACCAGGTGGAGCATAGTCTGAGCACAGTGTTGTCTTGTCACTCTAATTGCAAATAAAAGAACATAATGGATTGTCAAAGGCTTTCACGGCCGGATTCAACTGGTTGTGGTGGGTTTTCTGGGCTGCGGGGCCGTGGTCTGGTGGATCTTGTTCCTAATGTTAGAGGAAGAAGAAGAAGAGTTTGGATTTATATCCCCCCTTTCTCTCCTGTAGGAGACTCAAAGGGGCTTACAATCTCCTTGCCTTTCCCGCCTCACAACAAACACCCTGTGAGGTAGGTGGGGCTGAGAGAGCTCCAAGAAGCTGTGACTAGCCCAAGGTGACCCAGCTGGCGTGTGTGGGAGTGTACAGGCTAATCTGAATTGCCCAGATAAGCCTCCACAGCTCAGGCGGCAGAGCTGGGAATCAAACCCAGTTCCTTCAGATTAGATACACGAGCTCTTAACCTCCTACGCCACTGCTGTCTACCGGACCACGGCCACACAGCCTGGAAAACCCACCACATCCAAAAGAGCAAAACCTAGGCAGGGGCTAGGAAGAAGAGTTTTGGATTTATAGCCCTCTTTTCTCTCCTGTTAAGCATTCTCGAAGCAGCTTACAAACTCCTGTCCTTCCTCTCCCCACACATTGAGAGGCAGGTGGGGCTGAGAGTTCAGAGAGAACTGGGACTAGCCCAGGGTCCTCCAGCAGGCTTCGAATAAGCCTCTCTTCTATGTAGAGTCCCACAGCACAGTGTGGTAAACTGGAGTGCTGCAGTCAAAGTTTTGCTCGTGACCTGGGTGGATCAAGACAGAAGTTGGTTTTGGATTAAGGTTAAGGTTGACTCAGCCTTCCAGGGTTTGTAAAACGAATATCCACCTTGCTGGTGTAGTTGACTGGGGAAGGCAGTGGCAAACCCCCCCTAATGTGCCTAGTAAATGTTGTGAAGTGAAGTCACCCCATGGGTCAGTAATGATCTAGTGCAGTGATGGCCAACCTTTGGCACTCCAGATGTTATGGACTACAATTCCCATCAGCCCCTACCAGCATGGCCAATTGGGGATTACCTTTACCTACCTCTTCTATGTGACAGATTATATAAATATGATTACTTCTCCCTTTCCACAAACACAGACACATTCTTCAGTCTAATCATACCAAGTTCCGTTAACCTTTGCGAGCCAGCATGGTGTAGTGGTTGAATGCACATGGATTCTAATCTGGGGAACCGGGTTTGATTCCCCACTCCTCCACCCGAGTGACAGGGGCTTATCTGGTGAACCAGATGTGTTTCAGCACTCCTACATTCCTGCTGGGTGACCTTGGGCTAGTCACAGTTCTTCGGAACTCTCTCAGCCTCACCTACCTCACCAGGTGTCCGTTGTGGGGAGAGGAAGGGAAAGGGAGTTTTGTAAGCCACCTTGCACCTCCTTACAGGAGACAAAGAGGGGGGAGTATGAATTCAAACTCTTCTTTATTTCTGTCGGAATGCTGGTTCGGCGTCTCTTCCATTTCTTGCTCTCTCTCCCTCCAGGATTCGTGGCACCAACTACCAGAGCCCCCATGGGATCCCTATTGACCTGCTCGATCGCCTTCTCATCATCTCCACCTCCCCGTACAGTGACAAGGAGACCAAGCAGATCCTGAAGATTCGGTGAGGGAGCTGAGATGTGCTCGTATCCCGGGCCTCTCTTGTCCCCCAACCCCTGCTCTTCGATCTTGCCGCATCCCAGTGGTTGGCAGGAGACACCTTGTGTTCCGACACCATTTCATTTCCTTTCCAGGTGCGAGGAGGAAGATGTCGAGATGAACGAGGACGCGTATACCGTGTTGACCCGCATAGGCCTGGAGACCTCCCTTCGCTACGCCATCCAGCTCATCACGGCAGCCAGCCTGGTCTGTCGCAAGCGGAAGGTGAGCGCCGGCCGTTGGCTGGTATTACTGGGAGACTAGTATGCATAAATAATTTGGAGAGTCCGCTGACTCACAGTAGATGTGCCACTGCTTAAGATCTTCCCATGGCCAAAATCCCTACTATTCTCCCTCCCTTCTCAGCCTGTCTTGCAAAACCCAAGGGTCCCCCTATCTTTGGGGCCCTATCAGAGGCATATCTAAGGAAAATGTCGTCCAGTGCAAAATCTGAGTCGTCCCGTCCCCTCGGTGTATGGGCAGCTGCCCTCCCCCCACCACGACCAAACAATTTTTTTTGTACCAGGTCATGTGAAAGTCACCATCACATTATGAACCTGGGGGCAAGGAGGAGGGGGTGTGGGGGGCAATTTTTCCGCCCCGGTAACTAAATGGCCGCAGCCCAGGGACATTTGATCAGTGGTGGGATCCAAAAATTTTAGTAACAGGTTCCCATGGTGGTGGGATTCAAACAGTGGCGTAGCGCCAACGGAGCTGGTTGGGGCACGACGGGGGCGTGGCGTTAATTTCTCTCTTACTGTAAAAAAGTCTTACTGTAAAAAAAAAAGTTCCTAATTTCCAGCTGGTATCTTTCTGTCCATAATTTAAACTCATTATAGCAAGTCCTATCGTCTACTGCCAACAGAAACAACGACTTCTCCTCTAATTGACTGCCTGTCAAATACTAAATACTTTCAAATACTTAATTTTGTTTCTAGAAATCAAAAGAAGGATACTTTCCTTAAACAAGGAACTTTACCATATTTCTAAAACATGTTTTTGAAACAGCCCAACAGGGAGAATGATCCCGTTTTCTACCTTCGCTAACCAGCCACATAGGAAACAACAGGGCTTTGTGATTTTTGGACCTAATGGAATTTCTAACGGAAAAGCAGACCCAATTAGGAACCCCCTCTCGGCACACACAAATAATTAGTAACCCACTCTCGGGAACTTATGAGAGACTCCTAAAGATACCCTGAAAGTTTGGTGCTTCTAGCTTAACAATTTCACCCCTGACAGCAGGCACCGCCCCCCCCCCCCATTTCCCCAGATTCTCCTTTGGCATGGATTTAAAGGGAGAGAACCTGCTGGATCCCACCTCCGCATTTGATCCTTTATGTCCCCCTGGGTACACCCCTAGGCCCAGTGCATGTTCATACCAGAGGCCTCTCTTCCTATGAATTTTCTTAACTTGATCACAAGTCTCTAATTTATGACCACACACACTCCTAAGTTAGGACTGGGAGCAAGAATTCTTGGGTTCTGTTAGGCGGCCCAGTCCTTGCAGCATTTGGGAACCTGTGCTGTGAGCTGGGCAGATAGTGGGGGTCTGAAGATGCCAGCTATAAATGCAGACAAAATGTTTGGAGGAAAAATTAACAGCCACATAATCTGGAAAACCCGCAACACCCACACAGTGGGTTGTGAGAGCCTGTTCGCTCTTAAAGAGCAGCCAAGCTTCTCTAAAGAGCATTTGGAAGCAGAGATTCCTCAGTTCTAAGGTGCGGAGACCAGCCTCCAGCGAACCGTTTCTCTTTGTAATTCGGGATCTCTTTGCTGAGCTGTCACCTCTTCTGTTGAGAACTCTCACTCTGCCTCCTCTCTTGCCGCCCCACAGGGCACAGAGGTTCAAGTGGACGACATCAAACGTGTATACTCTCTGTTCTTGGACGAATCCCGGTCCACTCAGTACATGAAAGAATACCAGGATGCCTTTATGTTCAATGAACTCAGTGAGTAAACATTGGGTGGGAAGAAAATAACTCATTAGCATCTAGGCTAGGGTCTACTCACCGTGGGGCTAGTCTTACTGGGCGGGGTGGGAGAGGTACCCTGCTTGCCACAAAGGCAGTGGGTGCTTCCGAAAACCAAAGACTCCTTTGACCACGGCCCCCGACGACAGCTTCTCACATGCCGGTTCCTTACATGCCAAAACTCAACAGTTCAGTTCTTTGGACCTGGTTGCCTTGACATCGCAAACCCTAGTATTCATTCCCAGCTACAGGGTGGAACTGCATTTGACCTGTGCTTTTCCCTTTGTAGAGGGGGAAACCATGGACACGTCGTGATGCGGCTGTGGATACCAGTCTAGTTGTGTGTATGAATGAATGTTTGCCTTTATTTTGTTTGTACAATAAAATCTTTTGGAGAAATCCTGCCATGTCTAACTTGGAGGGACAGTGGAATGGTGTTTGGGGAGGGACCAAAGGGAGGCAGGCTGTCTCTTAGAAGCAGTTCTTGCCCTGGGCCTAGGGCAGTGGTGGCGAACCAATGGCACGGGTGCCAGAGGTGGCACTCAGAGCCCTCTGTGGGCATGTGCAAACAGAGTGCCCCCCCCCCCCCCACATCTAGGCTGGCCTGGACCGCTGGGCTCGATTATTAGCATTAAACCTAAGACCTAGTTTCGGGGAAGCAGTGTGGGTAACCCTGTTAAGCGCTGTTAAACCCCACTGATTTTCATGTGAAGAACTAGTGCGATCCTTTACCTGGGAGTAAGCTCGGTTGCTGACAGTGGGGCTTGCTTCTGAGTAAACCCTCCTAGAGTCGTGATTCACTCATTGGAAGAGTTGCACAGTTGCTTCAAAGCAAAGCCACCGACTATCACCAAGCTTACTCCTGAGTAATGCACGCCTCAGAGACAACCGTTTTTTCTAAACTAAAACCTCAGTATTCAGGTTAAATTGTCATGTTGGCACTTTGTGATAAATAAGTGGGTTTTGGGTTGCAGTTTGGGCACTCGGTCTCGAAAAGGTTCGCCATCACTGGCCTAGGGGATGATCAAACTAGCCACCCTGTACCTAGGAATGCTAGACAGGGAGCACTCAGTTGAAGTCACTGTAGGGAGCCTTCTTCCTGGGATGGGTCAATGAAGTAGCTGTTTGGGGATTAGGGGCAGCAATTAAGAAGAAGAGGAGTTTGGATTTATACCCAATCTTTCTCTCCTGCAAGGAGACTCAAGGTGGCTTACAAGCTCCTTTCCCTTCCTCTCCCCACAACAGACACCTTGCGAGGTAGGTGGGGCTGAGAGACATCTGAAGAACTGTGACTAGCACAAGGAATGTAGCAGTGCGGAAACACATCTAGTTCACCAGCTAAGCCTCTGCCCCTCTGGTGGAGGAGTAGATAATCAAATCCAGTTCTCCAGATTAGAGTGCACCTGTTCTTAACCACTGTACCGCGCTGACTGATGAACCAGAGAGAACTGGTTCATGCTGTGCTGCTCTTTAAAAGTTCACTGGGAGAAGACAAGCACCGGCTCAAAACCACCCTATTAGACTCAGAAATACATCTGAGCCTAGACTGTAGTGTTCTATCTGTCCACAATATATACAGGAAGTGCTCTGTAATGCTGTAGACCACATTACATTAAAATCTTCGCGCTACATGCTTTGAATGAGTACAGCCCTGTTTTAAAACATTCCATTCATTTCAAACCAAAGAATGTGTCCTTTTTTTGGTTAGTGCTCTTTCCATGGGGGGATTTCAAAGTTGGAGGTAAGACCACGTTTTCCTGTTTTCTTTGGCAGGCCTTCACAAGCCACACCTTTAAATGGTCCTCGCTCAAAAGATTAGAACAGTAAGGTCTGGTTATAAACTTTATTTCACACTACTTTTTAAAATGGTTTTTGCAGAGGACGAGGAATGGTCAATTAGCCTCTTCTCCACTTCGAACAGCCCAAGGGCCCTTTCCCTCAGTCCAAATACTTTGCTTTTCACCCTCTCCTTCCTCGTGGTGGTTGGGTGTGTGTGTGGTTCTGATGGCTTGGGTGGGAGAGCCCCAGGGCTGGCACAGGGCTACGTTGCTTTCACCCTTCTGAAAATTGACGGTAGAGTGACTCCATCTCTGGGTTTGTGAAATGAGGCACAAAATGAATCTTCAGGATTTCAGCAAAACCTTCCTCGAGCGATGGTTCTACATATTTACTCCTGTGAAAGGGAAAGACAGTTGTAAAAGCAATACCGCCCCCTCCTTCCCGGCCCCCGCTGGCATCTCCCCCTGAGTGTGCACCATTGGGGTCATGTGGGGGTGGTGGAAAATCACCCCACACACATACTTCCTCTGCAATGCCCCCCCTCAGTTCCTCTGACCTGCCCCTTAGCTCCTCTCTCCTGCAGCCTGGTGGGAACTACACTTCCCAGGAGACCTTGCTCCTGGGGAGTGTAGTTCCCAACCGGCTGCAGGAGAGAGGAACTAAGGTAAGTGGGGAGGGGGTGCGAGGCCAGGCGCCATTTTGCCCCCCCTACGCCTTTACCCCCTCTCGTCCCCCGTAAATCCCACTTTCTGTCACTAAAAGCACGTGATTTTTTGCTGGAATTTCATACAGCTGGAAATCCATCCCTACACAGTTCATTTTGAGTTCAGAGGAGTCTTTTCCTTTTTCCTGCAGTCATGAGAGCTAGTAACGTGCCTGTTTTTAATTCACGGAAAGGTAAGTTAATGAAATAGAAGATTTTATCAAGTAATATATCTGTTGTTAGCCAAACTGTTCTACATCAGTCTCATCAGTTGGGCTGGATTATTATTATTATTATTATTTATTATTATACAAAACAGTTACACACAGCAAGCAAGATCAATATGCTGGATTTTGTATTACATCACACGTCGGACACTTCCCAAGCATCTAGGACTGTGTGATGTATCGACGAATAATGCGTGCAGAGCCGAGTAGGGTGGCCTTTTGCAGCTGACATGTGGTGATTGTGTCAGCGCCAATTGTTTTTAAGTGCCGTTCAAGATCTTTAGGCACTGCACCCAGTGTGCCGATCACCACTGGGACCACCTTTATTATTATTATTATTATTATTATTATTATTATTATTATTATTATTATTATTATTATTATTATTATTATTATTAATTAGGCTTATATACCGCTCTCCCCCGGAGGGCTCAGGGCGGTTCACACACAATTACACAAAACAATTAAATAGATGAATAAATTCCATAAATTTTAGCATTTAACACAGCGCTCTGATTATACTTCCATTACAAACAACAGGTGGCGTCCAACAGCTTAAAATCCCCTAAAAAGTGGGGGACGGGGGGGCAGAGAGGGGGCACACATCAGCGGCTGGCCTCTCCGAAAGCCTGGTGGAACAGCTCAGTCTTACAGGCCCTGCGGAACTCATTTAGGTCCCGCGGGGCCCGGACAGCTGGAGGAAGAGCGTTCCACCAGGCAGGGAGAAAGGAGAATGGGTACCATAGCAGTGACACAGAGCCAGGAGGAAAGAGGCAGGCCGGGAAGTTGCAGAGAACCCCCCCCACCCCCCACCCCAAACTCACTTATAGGTGTTCAGGACAATATTGTTAACTGGCACATGTTCCTTCTCAGTCATTTCTCGGAACTGGAAAAAAAAAAGGAGAGAGCTCTGTAATAATCCTTCTGGTGCTGCCATTTTAACTAAACCATGAGATCGTTCCCTTCTTAGGCGAAACGGCTAAGCACGAGGGAAACGACGGAGGATGCATTTGGCTCTTTAGGCAGCAGATGTAAGACAAAGACTATCTGTGGAATTAAGTGGATGTGGGGATGGCTAAAAGGATAATTGGCATCAAGAAAGGACCGAGTGACTACATAAAGGTAAAAACCCTCGGCACCGTTGCAATAACCCTCAGCTTACTCTGTTGTTATGCTTGGCTTGCTCCAATGAGGCCGTGAAGAGGAAACACCGGCAGGGAACCCCGAGCGCCTTGGCACAGTCGATGTACCTGGCAGGGAAAAGGGGTAAGGATCAGAAAACACACCTCTTCTGGGAACTCCCAACCGGCTGGACTTAACCACGGTCTACACACGGCAGCACCATTTCCTCCGCTTGTGTGTCTACAAAGTGCCGTCAAGTCACGTTCGGGATTTACGGCGCATCAAGGGGTTTCGAAGCGGCCTGACATCTTCAGAAGTGCTCAGAAGCCGCCACAGCAGTTGGATTTATATCCCCCCTTTCTCTCCTGTAAGGAGACTCAAAGGGGCTTACAAACTCCTTTTCTTCCCCCCTCCCCCAACAAACACCCTGTGAGGTAAATGAGAGTGCCCTCAAGAACTGGTGGATTAGCCCCAGGTTTCCGCTTCAGCTGGCGGTGGTAAGTTGAGGTATTGCACAAGCGGTCTGGTTCACCAGATAAGCCTCCACAGCTCAAGTGGCAGAGGGGGGAGTCAAACCCGGTTCTCCAGATTAGGGTGTACCTGCTCTTAACCACTACACCACACTGGTTTACCATTGCCTCTGCGTATTCCTTGGTGGTCTCCCATCCAAGTACAAACAAGGGCTAATTCTGTTTAGTTTCTGAGATCTGGCAAGATCAGGCTAGCTTCAGCCATCCAGGTAAGGACGCTTTTTCCATTTACAAAGAATTATTAGTATAGAGAAACTTGAAAAAAAACACCTCTAATTCATTGCTGGCTGCACGAAGCAGCCCAGCCCCGTCTCACACCATTCTGCGGCACATCTAGACCAGGATTCAGCCTCGTAATCCCCCACGTGGAGGGGGAGGAGCCTCACCTGCCTCTCGACTCCAAGTCTGGATTTGTGTTGTCCGCCACTGCGCTCTTTCCCTCCTGGATTGCCGACTGGCACACAGCCACACACTTCTGCCAGGAACCAAGGGTGTCCTGGGAGGAGGGGGGGAGGGAGACAGGTTACAAGAAGGTTAGAGAGGGAAAGATTTGGGCAAGAAGAAAGGAGACTTGGTCCTACGCTTACCCTGTTCGCATAGGCATAACCAGCCGAGACCAAGTGCTGCTTCACAAATGTCGACTTGCCAGCTAGGATGGGACGAAGCAGAAATCAGTGCAGGGGACAGAACTAGGGAAGAGGCAACTAAAGGCGGGCATTTGCCCCACCATTCTACTTAAAACACACCGGGAAGTTTACGATTAGTAAACCCCACCCACCCACGCCGCCCAGGGAGAGCAGGGCACAAATTAAATAAATAATCATAATAAAGAGACGTGTTCTGTGCAGCAGAAGGCAATACAGGGAAGTCGGATGCAGGGCACGGGCGGGGACTCACCGGCAGGGAAGCCGACGGCCAAAACCAACTCTGGAGAGGAGGAGGTCAGGGAAGCATCTGGGGGATCATACAGCCGTGCCTTGGGATCCAGCGTTCGCTGCGTGGAGGAGAAAAAGGATCAAGAGTGAAGATTCCGAAACAGCTCCAGGTAAATTTAAGGGCCCCTCCATTTCTGGTCCACGATTTTGAGGGGTGACCGAGAAATTACTCACCGGATCGAAGTCAGGGAGTGAAAATGGAGCCTCTTTCCAGCCCAGGAAGTATTCTTCGGGGGTTTTGAAGGGCAGGCCAGCGTTCAGAGCAAACTGCAAAGAGGGGCAGAAGAACAGGCATTAACTGTGTGTGTGGGGGGGGGGGGAGGATCCACACAGCGTACATGAGAAGCACACACAGAACAGACCGAGCACATTCTACCACCACAAAACACACACGTGTTGTATATGCACTGTTTGCTTCCAAGGCTTGGGGTAATGATAATGAAGGATTTGGAGCCATGGACTGGGAGAACAGTGGCCACAAATGAGTGACGTCCCATTCCCAAGTGACAAGTTAACTTCCTATTAATCCTCCCCCCCTTTTTTTGGCTTTTCCCACCTGCAACCTCCCTATGGTCCCAGATATACATCCTTCCTGTCCCCTACTGCGTATATGTGTAAAGCACCAAGAAGAAGAAGAAGAGGAGGAGGAGTCTGGATTTATACCCCACCTTTCTCTCCTGTAAGGAGACTCAAGGTGGCTTACAAACTCCCTTTCCCTTCCTCTCCCCACAACAGACACCTTGTGAGGTAGGTGGGGCTGAGAGAGTTCTGAAGAACTGTGACTAGCCCAAGATCACCCAGCAGAACTGTAGGAGTGCGGAAACACATCCGGTTCACCAAATAAGTCTCTGCCACTCAGGTGGAGGAGTGGGGAATCAAACCTGGTTCTCCAGATTAGAAACCACCTGCTCTTAACCACTACATCGCGCTGGCTCTCACTGGGCAACTAGGTATGCCTGGAACCAACACTCAGTCCTCTAGAGCACAGGTGTCAAACTCACAGCCCTCCAGATGTTATGGACTACAGTTCCCATCATAACCTGCCAGAATAATGCTAGCAGGGAATGATGGGAACTGTAGTCCATAACATCTGGAGGGCCGTGAGTTTGACACGTATGCTCTAGAACTTGGCATCCTGCAGCAGTGTCCTTTGCAGCCCTACTGGGTCCATTCTTTGCCAATGCAGTGGGTCTGGAACATGTAGCACACAATTGGCTGGATCCACACATCCAGTCCTGCACCCTCTGGCCCAAGCCACTTCCCCCGAGTATAAAAGCAGTGCTGGGGATGGGGGGAAAGGGGTACAAAAGAGAGCAAGCAAAACTCGGACACATCCATACCAGGCGGTCACTGCATGAGAAATCCTTCTTCTTATGCCCAGGGGCCCAGTTCGGTGGACGACCAGCTGCATCTACAGAGGGAAAGCACAACCATCAAAAAAACCAAAACCCATTGCTGTTAATTGGACAATCAATTTATTTGACAGATCGAGGCTAGTATGTGGAACTGGACCTTGAAATACAGAAAGAATGAGACAGGCAAGCAGTCCTGAGCAGAGGAATGGGCCAGCTTGAAGGTTGCTCTCTCACACCCCAGAGTTTTTTTAGAGTTCGAAGAAACGTTTGGATTTATACCCCACTTTCCTCTCCTGTAAGGAGAGGATTTATACCCCACCTTTCTCTCCTGTAAGGAGATTCAAAGTATATGCACCTTGTGAGGTAGGTGGGGCTGAGAAACATCTGAAGAACTGTGACTAGCCCAAGGTCACCCAGCAGGAATGTAGGAGTGCGGAAACTCATCCAGTTCATCAGATAAGCTTCTGCCACTCAGGTGGAGGCGTGGGGAATCAAACCCAGTTCTCCAGATTAGAATCCACCTGCTCTTAAACCACTACACCACGCTGGCTTTCAGCTGTTAGCGGATCATGATTCTAAGTGGGCTTCCCCTGTTACAGGACAGCATCCTTTAGCTCTTCACTCACCTCCCACGTAGACACTTTGGTTCAAAGTAACAGAGAGGTCGCCGTTTGCCTTGGAAGAGAGGCGGGAAAAGGGGCAGGGTCAACAAAGCAGCACAGACCTCTCTCGGCCACAGCCAGCCTAGCCCTCCCTCTCTCCCCAAACAAGCTGACTCCTCTCCTGGTTAGTTACCTTTTGGCACAGGTGGTCCCACATGCCCAAGACAGGTTTGCGGTAAATGCCAGAGCCCACTGCCACAAAGGCCTGCAGGGAAAGGAGGGCAACTTGGAAAAGAAAGCCAATGCAATTCTGAAATGCATCAATAAGGATACGGTGTCTAGATCGAGGGAAGTAATTGCACCACCCTACTCTGCATTGGTCAGACCTCACCTGGAGTACTGTGTTCAGTCCTAGGTACCACAATTTAAGAAAGATATTGTGATGGAAAATAGTTAGCTGAACTATGCATTAGCTAGAAACATGTGATATTATACAAGCAGTATTACTAGGAAGCTGAAGTATGTGAACATGGAGTTTACAGACTTCATTTCAAAAAGGGGCGTGTCATGGAAGATGCTATCGCTACAGTAAAGGGAAGTCACATATGACTATGAAAAGCATCTTTGCCTTTTGATCTCCTGAAGGGAGGAAAGGAAGCCATACAAAGGTGCCAGGATGAAACTTCAAAGGCCTAAGTTACCTCGTGGCCCGAACAGAGTTTTCCTGAGAGGGGGAAAACAAAGGTTTTTGAATTCCATCTTGAGACGTGGTCAGAGAAGCATCTCTGGGCCATGGGTTCCCGGAATGGGGACAAGGAACCAAAAGGAATGTGACCAGTTGAGCAATCTCTTACTGCATTTATGTTTTATTTCTTTGTTTTGAACTTTTACAATAAATCCTTGAACAATCAGCTGGTCTGGAGTCATCAGGAGGGAAAAGAACCCAAGACCGAGGTGAGATAAGAGTGGCTCTCCCAAGCTTAATCTCAGCCTCAGTCGTCATAGATATTGACAAGCTGGAACGTGTCCAGAGGAGGGCAACCAAAACTATTTGGGCTGTAAGTCTTTGAGGAAAGATCCGGGGGGGGGGGGGGGGGGGGGGGGTTAGACTCATGATTTCACATGGTCAACCTGGCTGTGCACAGACATCTAGGATCAGGGCTTCTCACACCCCAATCCACTATTTCCCGCTGCAACATGTTTTGTGGGATGTACTATTCTCCTGCTCTTCCATACCTGTATTGGGATACCCAGCCGCTCGACCACAGCTTCCAATTTCGCTTTGAAAACTTCAGGCCTGAGACGTCCCCGGCTGATGCCTAGTTGGTTGGTGAAAATCACAACCTGGAAGGGTAGGAAAACACAGCAGGGAGTGACCGGGGTTGGGGGCAAGGGAGGAGAATGGCAGGTTAAGGGAAGAGGGCTGGCGAAGGAGCATACCTTATACCCCTCACTCAAAACCTGCTTCAGCTTGCGGGGGACTTCAGAGTACAGGATTCTGCAAAGTACAAAGGGATTCAGGACAGTTCTCAGGTGCCGTCATTGCTCACAACGAGGACACTGCCATCTTCATTGGCAGGAAAAGCCCATACAAATGTTGAAACAGTAACACAACTTCCAGAATCAACCCCCTATCCTCCCGGTCCTTATTAGACAGAAAAGCAGGAGCTAAATAAATATTAAGGAAACACACCCACAAGACCACCAGTCACCCTTTCCCATGTGGCAGAAATAAATTTCTCCCAACTTTCCTCAACCCCCAAGCTCTGCACTCACTTCCAGTCGTCGGGGCTCGTTGGAAACACCTTCCCAGACTTTGTGGTAATGATAGTTCCATCCAAATCGAAACCTGCAATCTAAACAGAGTGGCAAAGCAATCAGCCCAATGGGCCCCTTTGGCTTGGCAGGGGACCCCAGCTTCCAGCTTCGTTAGATCTCCTCCTCTCCTCCTGGGCAACCTCAGTATTCACAGAAAGCTGACGAAGTAGGTAAAAGACCCCCTGAAATGAGAATCTGTTGAGTCGATCAGCAACCTCACCCACCTGTCTCTCAAGTTGGGTGCAATCTAGCCCTTGAATTGACACTATACGGGTCACATGTACAAGGGTATTAGCGTACCACATGATCGACGGTTTTTGTCTCCAGCTGCTGGTTAGAATTTGTGTGCATTTATACGTTCGGCCATTGTGGTTGACAATTCTGTACACACTTGAGATTGTTATACAGCACCTAGCTGTGTGCAGGTGTACAGACTGGTTCCAATCTGTGATTAAAGTTTGTATGCGAGAGCCAGAAAGGTGCAGTGGTTAAGAGCAGGTGGATTCTAATCTGGGAAACCAGGTTTGATCCCCCACTCCTCCACCTGAGTGGCAGAGGCTTATCTGGTGAACCAGATGTGTTTCCGCACTCCTACATTTCTGCTGGGTGACCTTGGGCTAGTCACAGTTCTTGGGAACTCTCTCAGCCCCACCTACCTCACATGGTGTCTGTTGTGGGGAGAGGAAGGGAAAGGAGCTCGTAAGCCACCTTAAGTCTCCTTACAGGAGAGAAAGGTGGGGTATAAACCCAAACTCTTCTTCTGTGTTACTTTGGTTCCTGCTTGGTTTCAGAGGTTCTTCTCATCATATCATCCTTTTAACAAGGAACTGAACCCAGAGCCTTCTGCATACAACGCAGATATTCCACCACTGACCCATGGACCTTCCCAATCTACCCACCAGAGCCACAAGCAGAAGGTCTTACTTTGGCACTTGGCATCACCCCTTTCTTTGTGAAGACCAAGAGCTTGCCAAAGTCCTCCCAGGAGTCACGAGGATGGGAAGACACATTTGGGAGGGTCTCCGGGGAAGGCTGTCGTGCCTGCTTCGCCTGAGCTGCCACCTCCTGTAGCTGTCTCAGTTTTTCCATCACAGAAGGATCATCATCATCTTCATCCTCAGAAGGGCTGGAGGCCCGGGGCCGCTTGGATGCCTGGGCCATATTGTCATCCTCCTTCAAGGGGCATTGGGGGCTGAAGTAGTCCCGTACGGTTTTCTTTGGGGAGCAGGCATCTGGTTCAAAACGGATGAAATAACGGTACAGTCCATTCACTAAGCACAGTGTCTCTTTCTCTTGAAGTGTTGTGCTGTCACCACAACGCAAGTGGATCTCCTCCACCGACGTGGGGTTCACCCCCCGCTGTTGACAGACAAAAAGGGTTAGAAGCTGCAGCACCAGAGCCACTACATTTACACCTGTCCAGCAATTTCCTTTTCCTAGAGCCAGCTGCATCATAGACCTAAAAGAGGCTCTCACACAACACAAACACTAGGCCACTCCCTGTAAGCCCAAAAGCTCCTGTCTGAATAAGCTGCCCACTGAAGTGAAAATGTTGATGTTTTCCCATCTTACCTGTGTGACTCTTACAGATCTGTAGGCATAATTTGCCAGCAACTCCACTGCAAGAGAGAAAACGGGGACTGTTATATCCAAGATTTGTTTGGGTTTTTTTTTAAAAAAGCATATCTCTATCCCATGTTTCTGGATAAGGAACAGTCAAAGATTCTCCTACTTTATGCTAAGGAAAAACAATATCCTAAATTATTGTAAGCAAACAGAACAAACTGCCACACTGAACTTAAAGTGGACTAAGCAAAGATTGTTTTTCTTTTGTTTATAGTTACTCAGATAAATTGCATGCTAAAACAAAAGACATAGAAGCATATTTTTGGAAGAATAACGGGTGTGCACAAGAGTAATGGGTATACTGAGAGAGTGCCATCATGGGTGCAAATTTGAACCACAGAACTTTAGGGCGACATCAATGGATTTATCCTGTTCTGTCTTCACACCAACCCTGCAAGGTAAATTTTAGGAAGTGCAACTGCCCTACAGTCACCTAGTGAATTTAAAGGCTAAGGAGAGATTTTATTCTGTTCAACAATAAACGAAATTCTACTGGACACAACATTTCCGATGGTGTTGTCCAAAATATACATATATATTTCACACATGCAAAAACACCTCATCCTTAGTCTCAAGACTACCTGATCAATATCAGTTACATTATCAGTTATACAGAAAAACACCAACCACAATTTCACTATCAAAGGTAAATCTGCAACAGTGAGGGCTAGAAACTTATTTCTGAAACAGTGAGTGATCATGGAGATAGTCAAGCAGCAGAATCCTAGAATATAAAGGACCACTGGAACATATAGCTTAGATCAAACACAATGAAAAGGGAACTCTAAGAGTGATTTGTGATACAAACAGTGAAGTTTTGCTAAGAGGCAGCAATAATAATAATAATTCTTACCTTGCATCCGTGAACATTTCTTATCAGTAACAAGAGTCTTAGGTCCTCTGCCAAGAATCACCATCACACCGTCAGGCAGATGAATTGGATCATGGCGTTGGTCTTGGCTGATGAGGAGGCAACGCATCATTCAGCATAACCTGCAAACAAAACCAATAGTCGATGGATACAAGCAGCAGAAAATCCTACACAGATCTTTACAAACAGATGTTTTGGCAACCTCAAGGGTGAAATATTTCCAATCAAGGCAAAGAGAGAGGTGATTCAGACTAAGGAAAAAATCCTAAACTTTGGGAGGGTGGTGCAGGCCTGTGCCACACAAGAAAAGGAGTCCACCCGAGGAAGGAAAGTTCTGTTTTGAGAAATCATAAACTGAGTATATTGGAGAAAAAATAAGGAAAGAATAAAAAACTAGTTGTCCTTTATGACTTTTAACCTACCTGCTCCTTGGGATGAAGAGCTGTTACGCCTATTATTCAAGTGAACGCAGTATATTAAATTTGGAATAATGCCCAATACGGGAGGGGAACATAATACATAACAGGACTTCCTCTTTAATTTTGCTTTTACAATCACAGCCACCCATTCGAAATTATAATTCATAATGTATTTTCTTTTCAAAAAGAAATGCCCATCTTCCAAAATCGAGGAAAAAAGCAGAATTACACCCCACTTAACCCAAACACTGAAATACATACATTAAAGGAGGAGGACTCTACCTTATGAGGGACCCCCTTTGACAAGCATGGGCTGACACTTCAAACGTCAGAGAACTCTGCTTCTGAAGGGGTCCTCCTATCCAAGCAGAGGCGCTGCCCCCAATTTTAACCCCTCTCCCCAACCATCATCCCCAATACGGCTATACAGCCCCGCATGAGAAGAGCAGCACAATTACAAAGTTTTTTTGCAGCATGTGAAGGTAGAGAGCGGTGTTGCACCTTTAGTCGTCCCCAGCCGGAAGTAGACCTTATAAACCAGACCCACCCTCCATGTCATGCCTTTATTAGGACCAACCCAATGACTAGGGGAGGTTGAAATGGGTCCAGATGGGATAACAAACGGATTCCCCGACCCGGATTCCACGTGCACCCTGAACTTCCGGTGAAAAACTGGGTGCAGAGCAACGTTGCTCTAAGCTGCAAATAGGGTGGGGACATTTTTCCAACTTTAGTCTGGAATAAAAAGGAAACCAGCCCTGATATGTGACTCTTCATAGAAGTTGGCTGAAAAGGATGCAATCTCACCCGCGCGGCTTGCTTTCCGATTGCAGCATGTAAAATTTTGTTTTATCCCGTACGACGGTGCTTCCATTTAGTCCTTGTGAAAAAGTGTTCCGATGCTGCCCGCGAGGTCTTCTGAAAGGTTCCGGCGGTTTTTAGTCCCCAGGGTTTCACCCACAAATTCTGCAGGAAGCAGAACTCTACAGAAAAGGAAACCAGCCCAGGTCTGGAGGAATCTGCCCATGAGTGCCGATGAAACAAATTTACTCTTATTGCAAAAAAAGAAGAGAGGCAGAGAAGTTTAAAACGCATCACACACAGTTGCAGATTTAAATGAAGAGAGGCCCCAAATTTAAATGAAGAGAGGCCCCAGGGTATTACACGTGTGGACCCGTCCAAATCTCCCAGCCTCAGAACTAGAGGAAGAGGGAAGAATGTTTTAAATAAAAGTGAATAAAGCTGAGGATGATAATGGGTGTTTAAAAATCCACAATTCACAATCAATACAGAAATCAGCTCTAATGTTGGGTTATTGTCTTAAGACAGTATTATTCTGAAACACAGTGCAAGGGGAATTACTTAAGGGCTGCTTAGACATTACAGCAGGGGTGTCCAACTCTGGGCCTCATGGATTATGATTCATAGGCCATGAACATCTGGAGCCCAGAGTTGGACACTCCTAGATTACAGTATGTTATGACAGCACGTGTAAGAAAGGCCTATGAGTGCCCTCCCTCCCCTCCCTTGCATGCCACCCCTCCCTCCCTCCCCTTCCCTTGCATGCCACCCCTCCCTCCCCTTCCCCTCCCTCCGCTAGGGTGGGTGGGCCATGTCCACATGCTGGGGCCCCTCCGTCCCCTCCCTTGCATGCCACCCCTCCCTCCCTTCCCTTGCATGCCACCCCTTCCTCCCCTTCCCCTCCCTCCGCTAGGGTGGGTGGGCCATGTCCACATGCCGGGCCCCCTCCCTCCCTTGCATGCCACCCCTTCCTCCCCTTCCCCTCCCCCCGCTAGGGTGGGTGGGCCATGTCCACATGCTGGGCCCCCTCCCTCCCCTCCCTTGCATGCCACCCCTTCCTCCCTTAGGTGCGGCTATGTCCACATGCCGCCCTCCTCCTCAAGATGCCACCTCTCCCTCCCTCCGCTGGGCTAGGTGGGTGGGGCTGTCCAGATGCCAGACCCCCTCCCCTCCCTTGCATGCCACCCCTCCCTCCCTCCCCTCCCTTGCAGTGCAGCTTCCCTCCTATGAGTGCAGCTTCAGCAGAACTGCCTCCAAGCGCTTCACCCTGGAACCTACAATAGGGTCATATCCTTCTGTAACCCAGGAAAACTATATTATGTGATTAATATTCATTATTAGATATATATAACTATAGTGTAAGAATTATTCTCTTTTGATTGGTATTTGGCTAAAGAAAAATAAATGCAAGCCTGACATCTGCCCCTTTGTTTCAGAGACAAATGCCTTTTAGACAGAACACTGAAAAATGCTGAGATCTGGCTAAACGTCCAGAAACAGATATGAAGGTACACAGCAGCCCCAGATAAGTTTGTTTCCATCTTATGCTTGTTCACAGGAGCTGCAGTGTAGTAATTATAACAGAAGACAGAGGATTTTTAAGAACGTTTTCTGAACTTTACAAGCTTACTAAGTAAAATAGCAAACTAAATTCATTTCATGTCAATACGATTTCTCTTCTGTTGAATTTACATATGGTTAATAGGTAATGAGATGTGCACCTGTTTGCTCTCCTCTGTTCCCCATTGTTCATAAAGAAACATTTAAAGGTAACTAATAATGTACTCAGCAGAAGGGAGGGGGAAGCAACCTAAGCATGTCTAAAAGAAAACCTTGATGAAAATGTTTATTTTGCTTCTTGATTCATTTGTAATGCCATAATGACTGCCTCAAAGTAGGATGATTTTGTTTTCAAACCCTATAACAGGGGCGTAAGGAGGCAAACTGGAGCCCTGCGCAAAAACTTAGTTGGATTCCCCTCCCCCCCATGGGCGGCCACCCCACCACAACCCCCCCCCAAATGTTTTGCACCAGGTCATTGGTGCCTGCAGGGGGTGCATTTTTAGACATATCTGCACCAATATGACATATCGACACCCTGCCGGCCAATCAAGCGGCAGGAAGAGGAGGAGGAGGAGGAAGGGCGGCGGCCCAATCGGCGCGCTCTCTCGGGACTCGTTACCCCGGAGGCGACAGGGAGGGAGGGGCTCCCATCATTGGCTTCAAACGCCCCCGCCCTCTGCCTGGTTCCCCCGAGACCCTCCCCCCCCCCTCCTGATCGGGTGCCGCAGCTGAGGAGAATCTGCCCCACAGTGCTCGGGAGAGCCACTCAGTCTCCTCCTGGGACCCACACGCCACGCTGGATCGTTGCTCTTTCGCCAAGAGACCGCGATGCGGTGGATGTTATGGGGGTCGCGGTGGGGTGGCCGCCCGGGGGAGGGGGATCCAACTCATGAGATAACTGACAAATGTTTAAGAATTGTATTTAAAGGGGAAAGAATTAGATAAGGAAATAAATTACACCTAAGCTTTAATCTATAATTAATTATTGAATGTAAGCAGAATTAATGGATTGTCTCGTTTCTCCGGGGGCGGAATCAGCAAGTGAGGTGTGGGGATGAGGCCTCCCGGAAGTGCCCGCTTTATTGCGGTGTACCCCAGGGGGCATTATTGTCCCCGCTGTTATTTAACATCTACATGCGACCCCTTGCTCAGCTGGTACGGAGTTTTGGGCTGTCCTGTCATCAGTATGCGGATGACACTCAGCTCATTCTGTTGATGGAGGGGGGGAACAGCACCCGCCCCTGCAGCTCTCCAGGATTGTTTGGAGGCGGTTGCTGGTTGGTGGCGACAGAGCAGGTTAAAACTGAATCCATCGAAGACGGAGATCCCTCTGGCTGGGCCGCTGACGGGAGAGGGGGATGTTTCAGCCGCCCGGTGTGGGAGGGGGTCACATTGGCACCGACTCACCTCCGTACGCCATTCACCTGGGGGGGGGGTTCCCATTCCTGGATTCGCCTCTCTATCAATGAGAGACCCACTCCAGGTGGCCCATATAACCCGGGTTGCTTTTTTCCACTCGCTGCAGGCCCGGGCTAAGTTGGCCCCCTTCCTCTCCTTCAGACCGTGACCTGGCCACAGTGATCCATTGCAACGGTCATCTCCAGATTAGAGCTATTGTAACTTCGCTCTACGCTGGCCATTCCTTTGCGCTTTGATAACGCCGAAGCGTTAAAGCTGGTCCAAAATGCAGCTGCACGCGTACTCTTGCTCACAGGTAATGCCACTCTGGGATCATATCCCAACCTGTGCTACGCCAACTGCATTGGCTCCCAGTGGAGTTCCTTTCAATCATCTTCAAAGGTGCTGGTGTTGACTCTTTAAGGCCTTACGCGGCTCTGGGACCTTCGTGATTCTTCCGGACCGCATCAGCCCACATGTCCCAATACGCCCTCTTCGCCTGTCAGCAGAGGCCAATTGCTACTGGTGGTCCCTGGTCCCCTCGATGATACCGGCTGGTTTTCCACGCCTTGGGCCAGGGCCTTTTGCAGTCTCCTGGCCCTCAGCCTGCTGGCGTGGAACGCTTCTTCCACTAAAGGTCCAACAATTCCCTGCGGGATCCTTTTACAGAATTCCGCAGGGCCTGTAAGACGGAGCTGTTCCGCCGGGCCTTTGGAGGTACCAGCCGTTGATGGTGCCCCCCCCCCCCCCCCCACACTCCCGTGGCCTTTACATCTGTGCCTTTACCATCTCGGGATTTGCTGCCCTTCCCTCTCTGAAAGAGGGTGAAATTAGATTGTCGGACGCCATCTTACAAATTAATTTAATTATTCTTTTTAGTCCTTTATTTACTGCTGCTTTAAAAGGTTTTAACTGTTTTTATCTGTATACAATGGCTATCGTGTTGTACACCGCCCAGAGCCCCTAGGGGATGGGGCGGTCTAAAAATCTGAAAAATAAATAAATAAGTAAGTAAGTAAGTAAGTAAGTAAGTAAGTAAGTAAGTAAGTAAGTAAGTAAGTGGAACGCTTAGCGGGGAAGTCTGCAGTTAGACTGATCCAAATTGTGTTCAATGTGTTCAACTGTGTTTAAAGTTAGCAATAATTTAAATGGATAATAGAGTTATTTGTTTTTAAGCTTGGGAGAAGTTCATTGCAATGATCTTTGAACTCCTGTCCAAAAACACTAGACTATTTTTATTAACACTTTTTAACAGTTTCATCGATAAAGTTAAAACAGACTTTCAGTCTGTTATTGGCTACAATCTAAAAAAAAATCTTATGATTTCAAAATATTTCTTTAGCAGCATGAGAAAATGTGGCATTTTTTAAGGAAGCAAAACTGAGGATTTGGGGGGGTGGGGTGGGGAGAGAACTGGAATCTTTTCTTATATGTTTTGATTTGCAAATGTAGGGACAGCACAGAACAAGATTCCACTTTGTTCCTGGAAAATATCCAGCACATCCTAAGAAATATTATTGTATCTCAGAATTTTCTTCCCATAACCCGATTATTCATATCCATAGGAGATTTTGCTTCCCAGTGCATAATATAAAACTTTCTTCAGTTAACAGTGCAATTCAGTGGCACAGTGCCAAGGGGGTGGGGGGGGGGTGCGTGATGCCCTGGGTGCGCACTGGTGCAGGGGTATGGTGGGGGCATTCCGCAAATTGGTGGGGGTGGGCAGGGGCACAGGGCGCACGCATGCCCCGGATGCAGTTCCCCCTTGCTGCACCTCTGGTGCAATTCTATGGGCAATTAAAGCCTTCTAAGTCACACACTTCAAGTTAAATGTCTCTGAGCATTCATCTGGTTAAATTATTAAAGTAAACCATGTTGAAATCCCAGCAGACCATGAAATTCACTAGATTATCTTGGGCTGGTCAACCTAGCCTACCTACCTTGTACGTAAGTACATAAATCTGAGGAGACATGTTCTTAAACATGTGCAAAGTATCATGCTTTTGTGACTGAAGCGCTCCCTGATTTGGCTGGAAGATTGCATTAATTAAGGGAGCAGCAGTGGCATAGGAGGTTAAGAGCTCGTGTATCTTATCTGGAGGAACCGGGTTTGATTCCCAGCTCTGCCGCCTAAGCTGTGGAGGTTTATCTGGGGAATTCAGATTAGCCTGTGCACTCCCACACACGCCAGCTGGGTGACCTTGGGCTAGTCACAGCTTCTCGGAGCTCTCTCAGCCCCACCTACCTCACAGGGTGTTTGTTGTGAGGGGGGGAAGGGCAAGGAGATTGTAAGCCCCTTTGAGTCTCCTGCAGGAGAGAAAGGGGGGATATAAATCCAAACTCTTCTTCTTCATCTTCTTAAACAGGGAGGGCAGTTTTGGACGACGCTTTTCTAAAAACACAAACACAAACAACTCCTTGGTCCACTGAAATGTTTTAACTTTATGAAGTAAGAGGTTACACTCAAGAGCTCTTAGCAATTAAAGCAAGACTTTAACCTCTATTAAAGGATCCTGAACATAATCTTTGACTTGCCAACATCAGAAAAACTATGTGGAATCGTAGGTGTATCTATTTAGTCCAGCTCTTGGCTGGAATGCTAACAACCAGCAGGGACTACAGGTCCACCCACAAGTGACCTGTGGTATACCAGCTGACACATACCATGCTCTGCTTTCTGCCTGCCCTTGCTCTGGAGTAAGCACATTGCTCTGTCAATCACCTTGTCTGCTTAGCATAGCAGTATTCTTTCAGCTCTGCGTTTGCTGAGAAGCAACCAACAATGAGGTCATTCAGTTGTGGGGAAGGGTAGAAAGCACAGACTGTCGACTTAAAGGGCTTGGGGTCCTGAATCCACACTTGTTCATGTTTACTACCTGAAGACAGAATTTTGTGCAGGGCATTTCAGTATTTAATTTACTAAGGAGCCATCTGCTTGTTAATTCGTGTGCAAAACACAATGATCATTATTATTACCGTCCTCTCCCCCTTTTTTGCAGTTCTAACCTATAAAGTTCTTCATTGTTCTCACTAGAGAGATAGTGTGGTGTAGTGGTTAAGGTGCTGGGCCAGGATCCGAGAAACCCAGGTTCAAATTCTTACTTGCGTCATGGAAACAGGTTCCCATGGTGGTGGGATTCAAACAGTGGTGGAGCGCCAATGGGGCTGGGCGGGGCATGATGGGGGCGTGGCCGGGCATTCCAGGGGCGGGGCATTGCTGGGCAGGGCTGTGGCAAGGACGCAGCCACTGCGCCGGTCCTTGGGCATGGGAAACGAATGCACGCAGGCGCAAGCTGCCACGCACGACAGTGCACCTCCTGCTAGACTGCTTCAAGTTCTGCGCACTACTGCTGAGAGGAGGGGCATAACTAAGGCAAAAATCACGTGGCAAAATCACCAATTAGTAACCCCCTCTCGGCACACACAAATAATTAGTAACCTACTCTCGGGAACCTGTGAGAACCTGCTGGATCCCACCTCTGGTTGTGACGCTGAGGGAAACAATGGCAAACCACCTCCAAATGTCTCTTCCCTTGAAAACCTTACGTGGTCACCCAAAGTCAGCTGTGCAAAGATTGCAAAAAACTTATATAGATTGGTCTCTCACTGCATCAATTCTCACAGAAATCTTGTGAGGGAAATAATGCATATTTTCATTGCAGAAACAGAAACAACAGCTTAGGAAGTTCATTGCTGAGTTGAAACTCAAACGCGACGTTCTCTCCGCTGGCTCCAGAAGAAGTCCTCCGTCCATCTCCAGCATGAGAAGCCCAGAACGATCTAACAGCGACAAGATTTCTGGGTTCACACAATGGTCCCTAGCATGCTGACAGGTTTTTGCGTAGCAGGCAGGAGAATTTTGGGCTGTATCGTGTGCTGCTGCAAGTATCGATCAGATGAAGGTTTCTTGGGGCATCCTAGGATCTCAGGTTTCTGTATCTCCTGTCACAAAGTCTGGGGTGGTCGGTGCCCAATTGTCTCAGGTTCATGATGAGATGCATCCGGATTCTGAGGATGGCAGCAGGTGACCTAAGGACTCTATCCTCTGAAAATGAAGAATGGTTCTCCTTGTGGTCGCGTGGTCAATCAGTCTGTAAGGAAAAAGACCAGTGTGAATTATAACTGTGAACAGAACTATGATGAGCCCAAGGTCACCCAGTTGACATGTGTTGGAGTGCCCAAGCTAATTTAGTTCACTAGATAATCCTCCACAGCATGATAGAGCAGGGAATCAAACCCGGTTCCTCAGATTAGAGTGCACCGGCTCTCAACCGCTACTACACCATGCTGGCATCAAGTGACTAAACGTAGACTCAAGGATCTGTGGGATCTTTGGCAACTCACCTTTTTTCCGTGCTGGAGGGGCCTTCTTCCCTTTTGCAATATCACTCTGAGCCAAGACATCAACCATCCAGGCCAGGGCAGTGGTGCAATATTCCATCTAGGGTACACAGGTGAACAGAGAAGTGAGGAGAAGTTGCTATCTCTGGGAGGATACCACCTATGGGGGGAGAGTTATGGTCTAAGGTCCTCAACATGGGTGTGCTTCTTCCCCCCTTCCAATTCCCCCCCCCGTGACCCCCCCTCCCCGCAGTCTCTTCCATGTAGTAGAAAGTGCAGTCGAGTCAAGCTGACAAGACAACGCTTTGGGGACATATAATTGCCTTCATGCAGCCTCTCAAAGGGCAGACTGGTAGCCGTGAACGCCATGGCTGATTCTATTCCACACACTGCTCGTGCACTCCACGCCAACAGCGACCTTCAGCACTGCCTTACTCTCATGTAACAGCTGAATCTGGGCCCATAACCTGACACAGAGCAGGCGCTCCCCAGCAGAAAATAGCGTTACCAAGGCAGGCTAAGTGCAGCCGCAACAGGCTTGGCACAGCAAAGGAAAGCACCACACCACGAACTGAATGTCCTTCCAAGAAGACTTTATCTTAGGTGCAGATGTTTACAGTGTAGACGCAAATCAGCAAACAATTGGACAGCATGCTTCGCAGCAACTCCAAAATTCCCTAGACACAGCATACATCTACAGGCTCTACTTTTATACATCAGTTAGCCTATCAGAGTGAAGGTCAGTGATCTGGTTTGAACTGGTTCGGTACAGTTACATCTGGTGCTTCTTCAAACAGTAGCTGTCATTTAGATCATTTTGATCTGTCTGCTCACAAGATGTATACCAATTAAGTATAATCCCTGACATTTTCAACGCAAGAGGTGTTCAGAGGTGGTTTGCTATTGCCTGCCTCTGTGTGGCCTGAGAAAGTTTTGAAAGGACAGTGTCTAGCCCAAGGTCACTCAGCGGGCTTCACATGGAGGAGTAGGGAACTGAGCCCTGTTCGTCCAGCTTGGAGTCCACCGCTCTTAACCACTACACCACACTGCCTTTTCCATAATTTGGTGGCTGCTCTTCACTTCCCAGCTGCTGCCATTGGGAATGCTGCCAACGCCTACCGGCTCACCAGGATTTCTCGTTTCTCCCCTTTCCCACGTTTTGCCATCAAGTCACAGTTGACATTTGGCAACCCCATGGAGGCAAGAGACGTTTCAAGGCAAGAGACATTGGAAGGTGGTTTGCCACTGCCAACCTCTGAATTCCTTGGAGTCTCCCATTCAAACGCTTGCCAAGGACAAGACTGAGAGAGTCTGACTGGCCCAAGGTCACCCAGCAAGGTTCTGTGGCCGAGTGGAGATTCAAACCTGGGTTTCCCAGGTCCTACTCCAGTGGTGGTGAACCTTTGGCACTCCAGATGTTATGGACTATAATTCCCATCAGCCCCTGCCAGCACGGCCAATTGACAGCAGGGGCTGATGGGAATTGTAGT
Organism: Sphaerodactylus townsendi; assembly: GCF_021028975.2. Classification (NCBI taxonomy): domain Eukaryota; kingdom Metazoa; phylum Chordata; class Lepidosauria; order Squamata; family Sphaerodactylidae; genus Sphaerodactylus; species Sphaerodactylus townsendi. The sequence continues at coordinate 19,018,540 of NC_059439.1, read as the reverse complement.
CCATAACATCTAGAGTGCCAAAGGTTCGCCACCACGGTCCTACTCCAACATCTTAACTGCTACACTATGCTTGTTCTTCGATAGCTCCTAATTAATTCAGCTGTACTTCCCAGCTGCTGCCATTTGGAATCCTGGCAGCAGCGCCAACCGGCTCCCAAAGGTTTCTCATTTCTTCCCTGCACCACCTCAGACGGTCCCACATTGCATGTCATACCTCTGTCTCCAGGGTCCGCAGGCGACGCTCCGATTCTTTGATCTCTGAAAGCTGCTTCAGCGCCTGATCGACTCTGCGGGGTTAGAAGCAGTGGTGGGGTTCAGATAATATAACAGCCGGTTCCGGTGGTGGGATTCAAACAATTTAACAACTAGTTTCCAGTACCTATTGTATGGTATCCCTGTTTGGATCCAAGCTTGGCACAAGAACCTGGAGCGTATCCAATCAAACTTCCCATATAAGATATTTGGCACCCCACATTGTATCCCTTATGGTGTGCTCTGTCTGGAATCAGGGCAACATTTATTAGAAACTAGGGCATGGGCTGTAACATTTAAGTTTTGGCTGCGTCTATGCTTGTGCGCAGATCCAAAAAGTTTATCTTTGCTAGAAATGAGGGAGCTACAGCTTTCGAAGTGGTGGTTCCATATTGGGGAAAAAAATCTTCTCCTTGGGTTTCTCATGGGAGTCTCTTCATATGCTTACCGCCACGGAAATTCTACCATCATCTAAAGATCAGGGACTGTAAATTTCCGACCAGGAATACCAATCTCTCCTGAGTGCTGCACAAAGCTCCTCTGTTCCCCCTCTATACTTTGGGATCACACCCCCGAAATTCAGTAGCCCTGCTGTATACTTTTAGAACAGCTTGTTAATTATAAGTGCAGATGGGTCATGACAAGAGCAAGGTGCAACTCATTCCCCTCTGTCTATCTTCAAGGTCGTTTCCTTAACATCCCACAAAGCAAGCATTGCTGTCGGTACTGTCCCAACGCTATGGACTCAATCCCTCATATCCTGCTTTACTGTTCGAGGTATAATGATATTAGAACCGATCTGGGAGCTTTACTACCTCTAGAATGTATGTTTCTCTCAGACAAACAAAAAATGTCTAAGCTATTGAACTGCCCTAATGTAGAAATTTCTGAAGCAGTCGCTACATTTTTAATCCATGTTCTACATGATATGTAACAATGATCCTGTTTTTGTATTTGGAATGTATGGTACTTCTGGTTTATGCCTAATAAAGGTTTTTGGATTGGATTGGATTGGAACAACTGGTTGTTTACAAGCACCATTTTAACAACCGGTTCTGCTGAAGCGGTGCAAACCGGCTGAATCCCACCACTGGTTAGAAGTGTGAAGTAGTTCAAAGAGGGAGAAGGGGCCTCACTCTCTGCCACCCACCCACAGCATTTTCTCAACTTGAAGAATGTTATTTCAGGAAACTGACATGTTTCCTGGGTTTCTCCAAGCCTCTCTACTATTCCAGCCTCCATCAAATTCTTTTCTCCAGCTTCCTCCCAAATAGTGTAGGTTCCTCCTATATACTGGTCCTCCCTCCCGATCTGCATGTTCCTTGTTTTTGCTTTCTTCCATTCCCCAGTGCTCACTTCTGGGAGGTTCGCCGGAGCCGCTCCGTATCAGAATCCCGTTTTTGCCGTTTCTGAGCCACTAAATAATTTTCCTTCTGCACCGACTCCCATGTGAGTAGCCGTCCATCCTGGATCTCCGAAAGTTGCAGAACTGTTAAAAAAACCACACACACGCTAAAACAGCAGCCAGAATTGCATGCGGTTTTGGAAGAAGCATAATGTAGGACCGATACAATTTAATATTCATGCATGGGGTTGGGATCCAGCAGGTTCTCACAGGTTCCCGAGAGTAGGTTACTAATTATTTGTGTGTGCCGAGAGGGGGTTACTAATTGGTGATTTTTGCCACGTGATTTTTGCCTTAGTTACGCCCCTCCTTTCAGCAGTAGCACGCAGAACTTGAAGCAGTCTAGCAGGAGGTGCACCGGCGTGCGTGGCAGCCTGCGCCTGTGTGTGTGCATCTCAGCTTCAGCCTTGCCTAAGTGACCATGCAGAAGTGGCTGCATCCTTGCCACAGCCCCGCCTAGGAGTGCCCCGCCCCTGGAATGCCCGGCCACGCCCCTGTCATGCCCCGCCCAGCCCCATTGGTGCTACGTTACAGTTTGAATCCCACCACCATGGGAACCTGGTACTAAAATTTTTGGATCGCACCACTGGTTAGAGATGTAGCCGTGTTTACCAATGAGTTCAAATTATTTAGGCTGGTAAAACCCCAAGTAAATTGCGATGCACCAAGAGGCATATGTATGTATTCTGACGTTTCTATTCTGATCTTGATCGTTTGTTGACTAAACTATAACATGGATGGGAATCCAACCAGCTTTTTGGGCTCTGGAAAAAGGCTATTTTGGGTACCATTGTCCCTGCATGAACAAAAGTCGTGTGGGTTTGGATTTGTAGGAGACTGAAGAACTGAGTGAAAATACTGGCTGGATCCTACCCATAAGGCAGCAAAACAAGAGCTGTCCTGCGGGTTCAGGTAAGTGGTCCATTCAGACCAGCATCCTGTATCACACAGGATGGACAGATGCACGGCAGGCTTACCAGCAGCACACAACAGCCAAAACCTATTCCAGTTGTTGCCCTCCTAGTATTCACAGGTATACTGTCTTTGAACATGGAAGTTCCATTTAGTTATTTTGGCTAATAGCCAATGATGGACTTATCTTCCATGATTAGATTTGATGCAACTAAGTGCAAACTAATGTCCTTTTGGAGAAAATTCTAGACTGGTGGAGTCAATTGGTTGTGACCACCTGGACTTGCGTCATGGTGACAAGTTCACCAAGAACCTATTCTGTGGTTTTCTGTGGGTCAGTGTAATGAGAGGGCTTAGAAGAAGAAGAAGAAGAAGAAGAAGAAGAAGAAGAAGAAGAAGAAGAAGAAGAAGAAGAAGAAGAAGAAGAAGAAGAGGAGGAGGAGGAGGAGGAGGAGGAGGAGGAGGAGTAATAGTTTGGATTTATGTGCCACCTTTTTCTTGTGTAAGGAGACTCAAGGTGGCTTACAAGCTCCTTCCCCTTCCTCTCCCCACAATAGACACCTTGTGAGGTAAGTGGATCTGGGAGAGTTCTGAGAGAACTGTGACTAGCCCAAGGTCACCCAGCAGGAATGTAGGAGTGTGGAAACACATCTGGTTCACCGGATAAGCCTCTGCCACTCAGGTGGAGGAGTGGGGAATCAAACCCGGTTCTCCAGATTAGAATCCTTCTCTTAACCACTACACCACGCTTTGCCTGTGGAGATGATTGCTGGATTTTTACAGAGAAGCGAGCACTCCATTATATGTTGTGTACAACCTCCGATTCAATCCTGCTTGCAGCTCGTTGCAGAAAAGAACGGAACCCCTCCAGTCCCGCCTTCCCCCACATCACTCACGGAAGTGGCGTCCTTTTGCTGACTGCACCTTGCGGATGTGGCGCTTGATGAAAAGATGCAGGTGGCTGATGAGGATGAAGGGTGGTGCCAGGGCTGGGCGGCTGTGGTACTCCAGGATCAGATTATAGCGCTGGGATTTCCAGTAGATGTCACTGTTGCCTTGAACTTTGGCAAATGTGTAACTGTGACAGGTGGGGAGATAGAAGAAGGGTTGGCTTTTAGACCCCACTTTTCTCAACCTTTAAGGAGCCTCAAAGTTGCTCACAATCATCTTCCCTTCCTCTCCCTGCAACAGACACCTTGGGAGCAGTGGTGGGATCCAAAAATTTTAGTAACAGGTTCACATGGTGGTGGGATTCAAACAGTGGCGTAACGCCAATGGGGCTAGGCGGGGCACGACGGGGGCGTGGCCGGGCATTCCGGGGGCGGGGCATTAATAATTTCACTGTTACTGTAAAAAACTCTTACTGTAAAAAAAAAGTTCCTAATTTCCGGCTGGTATCTTTCTGTCCATAATTTAAACTCATTATAGCAAGTCCTATCGTCTACTGCCAACAGAAACAACTACTTCTCCTCTAATTGACTGCCTGTCAAATACTTAATACTTTCAAATACTTAATTTTGTTTCTAGAAATCAAAAGAAGGATACTTTCCTTAAACAAGGAACTGTACCGCATTTCCAAAACATGTTTTTAAAACAGCCCAACAGGGAGAATTATCCCATTTTCTACCTTTGCTAACCAGCCACATAGGAAACAACAGGACTTTATGATTTTTGGACCTAATGGAATTTCTAACGGAAAAGTGGACCCAATTAGTAACCCCCTCTCGGCACACACAAATAATTAGTAACCCACTCTCGGGAACTGGTGAGAACCTGCTGGATCCCATCTCTGCTTGGGAGGTAGGTGGGGCTGAGAAAGTTTGAGGAGAACTAGCCCAGGTCACCCATCAGGTTTCATGTGGAGGAGCGGGGAATCAAACTGGTTCTCCAGATTAGAGTCTGCTGCTGTGAACTCTTAGACAGCCAGAAGTTGTTTGTTGGTTAAAGTTGTTAACTGCTGAAGTGTTCCAAAAGCTATGTTTCCTCATAGCAACCTTCCTTCACTGTTTTCCCATTTTTTCCCTTAGTTGGTGTCTTGAGCGTTCCTTTATATCACAGTTTCATCACAAATAAGAGCACATCATAGGTCCCTTCAGCACACGCAGAATAATGCACTTTCAATCCACTGGAGAGCCAGTGGGGTGTAGTGGTTCAGAGCAGGTGGAGAACTGGGTTTGATTCCCCACTCCTCCACCTGAGTGGCAGAGGCTTATCTGGTGAACCAGATGTGTTTCCGCACTCACATTCCTGCTGGATGACTTTGGGCTAGTCGCAGTTCTTTTGGAACTTTCTCAGTCCCACCTACCTCACAAGTTGAGGAGAGAGGGAGGGAAAGGAGCTTGTAAGCCACCTTGAGTGTCCTTACAGGAGAGAAAGGTGGGGTATAAATCAAAACTCTTCTTTCACAATTGTTTGCAAGTGGATTTTGCAATTTTGCACATTAAAATCCAGTGGCAACGTGCATTGAAAGTGGATTGAAAGTGCGTTATTCTGCATGTGCGGAAGGGGCCCAGATCTGAGTCAGATCTCCCATATATACTTCTGTGCTTGTGATCCTTTCACAATCGCTACATATTTATTTATTTATAAGATTTGGGGTTTTTTTAGTTACCATCTACTCAAAGGGTCTTCTGGCAATTGAATATTAAAACTGTATATATGAGTTAAGAACAATGTCAAAGCAGAAAACAAATATGAAATATTAACATTAAACTGTTAAACTATTTAAAATAGGTGGCTAGCACCACACCACATATGTTCATGCCTAATCCTTTCATTCAAGGCAGCAGTGGCGTAGTGGTTAAGAGCAGATGTACTCTAATCTGGAGGAACCGGGTTTGATTCCCTGCTCTGCTGCCTGATCTGTGGAGGCTTATCTGGGGAATTCAGACTAGCCTGTGCACTCCCACACACGCCAGCTGGGTGACCTTGGGCAAGTCACAGTTCTTTGGAGCTCTCTCAGCCTCAACCTCACAGGGTGTTTGTTGTGAGGGGGGAAGGGAAAGGAGTTTGTAAGCCCCTTTGAGTCTCCTTGCAGGAGAGAAAGGGGGGATATAAATCCAACTCTTCTTTTTCTTCTTCAATATTCACATAGCTTTCACACACAGGTCCCACTCATTTTTTTAAACCGAATACCTTGTATAAATACACCCATCCCCATTAGATTAGAGCACCAGCACCAGCTGTACCTGAACATGGCAATGAGCAGGTTGAGGAGGAGAATGTTGGCGACCAGCAGGAAGACCACAAGGAGGACGAGCACCAGCCAATTGGCGTAGGTGTTGGTACATGGTTGTGCCTCTTCCAATAAGATGGCCACGGGGTCATAGGTGCAGTTTGCGGCAGCAATCAGAGCAGCTGCGTCGGGAAGAGAAGGTACAAAGTGAAGGTCATTATGGCACAGTGCTCTGCAATCCCTATATACAAAAGACCCAAATTAGTTGGTATGGATAGGCTAACTTGGCACAGTGTAACCCCGAACAGCAGGAATCTACACACACATATGCGCACATTTTTTTTTTTTTTTGCTTTCAAGTTGCAGCCAACTTATGGCAACCCTGTCAGTTGTTGATAGCGGAGTCAGAAGTGATTTTATTCCATTTCTGATCTTGTTTTTAAATAAAGATGGAACTATGTTTTATTTCTGTATAAGTTAGGTAGGAACAAACTGTATTAGGTAGAAAGTAGGAATTATAGCTAACTTTTGTATTTGTGTCTGCATGGAACCTCCTTGGCTCAAGGCAGGAATCCACCCCTGCTCCTGGGCATGTCCCTTTCATTTGTAAAAACCCTGAATGGACGCTGACAAAAGGGACCCCGGAAGAAGCGCCTCCAGCTGCCTTTATCCCACCAGCAGGCAGATAAGGGTGCTGCCATCTTTCCTGACCCCAAGCACCCAAGGACTCCTTTGTGTTTTTCCTGCCTGTACCTACGTCATCGCCTCGCCCTCCTCCGGCCGCGAAATTCAAGAAGGGACTGCATATCGGACCCTAATTGGTTCCCATGTGTTTGTAGATGTATAATTGGTTACAATGTATTTTGTGAATGAATGGTTGTAGGTTGTCCTGTATTTTCCCGTACTCTCGGGCGGGAGAAAGTGAATATAAGCTGTTGTAAAGCTGCTAGGCAAGCCAGCAGTTGCCATGGGAGGGTGGAGAGTGCTGCTTTGACACATGATGGTCAGCATCTCTGACAGAAACACTTTTATTATTCTCTACTATACCTTTCGCTGTGTTGGGTCCCATTTCTGTTCCTCTGCGCTGCCGAGAGCTAGTTGGTCTGGAGCTATTAAAAGTTACCCAGGCGGTAACATTGTAACTCAACCCCGTAAGTAAGAGATTCAGAAGTAGTTTGTTCAAACCTGCCTTTATGTAGCATTTCTGGGTTTGGGGGTTTGGGGGCTGTATGGCCGTGTTCTAGTAGCATTTTCTCCTGACGCTTCACCTGCATCTGCGGCTGGCGTCTTCAGAGATGCAGCTGCAGATGCAGGCGAACCGTCAGGAGAAAATGCTACTAGAACATGGCCATACAGCCCCGAAATCATGCAACACCTCAGTGATTCTAGCTGTGGAAGTCTTCGACAGTTCTGGGTTCCTTTGTTGGTCTCCCATCCAAATACTAATCAGGGCTAACCACTGACTCTGCTTGGCTTGCAAGATCTGATGAGATTGGGCTAGCCTAGGCTACCCAGGTGAGGGCACAACACTATACTTTTCCCCATTCCCTCAAGTACCAGAGTTCAGAACGGGAGGCCTAGAATACACACCGTCAATCTCATTGAGTGGGATTTGTCCAAAGATTTGCAAGTAAGGCCGGTAGAAGACCCGGCGGAATATCCAGGGAAGACGTCGGTCATGTGGGAGTAGAAGCCCCTCAGTAGTAACCCCGTAGGCCACCAGCCATACCCCAAGAAAGAAGAGGAAGAGGAAGACATCTTTCATCTGTAGACAGCATATATACAGAGCTACAATTACTCATTAGGAGAGGCTTGCACCTTACAAAGAGCTGAAATAAACTAGTCAGTGGTATTTTCCAACCAATACTCCTAGCTCGAGCTTATTCTGTGATCTGAATTTTGCTATTCATCAAGGAGACGCTATTTTGCTCGTGTGGTGGCTGAAAAAATGAAACCCTTGTGGGGAAAATAATCTGTGCAATAAATATGCCACCCACCCACCCAAACTAAACCTCAAATTTGTCAGGATGGGCACAATGAATGCAATCTCCATCTTTTAAAGGAGAGATACGTGCGGCCCCAAATTTCCTGCTCGCTCATTTGAACTTAGTTTTCATTTTCTGATCCCGTGTACATTTTTATTATGTACTGATTTCCATTTAAGCCCCAAGTCCCTTGCGTGCTCATTGCACAAGGGTCTGTGCTCCAACCTAAAAGAAAGCCACTGTGCACATATTTGAAACCAAGACTTCTTGCATCAGCTTTTAACCTCATTAGGTAAGCCGCCCTGGGACTTCGGTGTAGGGCAGGGTATAAACGGAATAAATAAATAAGTACCCCCACCCTTTTTTTTGCTCATTCGCTTTATGCCCATCTCATGTACCCTCTCACCATCCTGCCGACAATGATCATCTTGGGACCCAGCTGTTTGTTGACAGCAAAGATGTGTATGAGACGAAGGGTAAAGACCATGAAATCCAGGCAGAGAATCGTGCGGCCAGATTCAAAAGACTCAGGAAACAGCCTGTGGGGCATACAGGGGAAAGAAGATGTAGCAATATTATCTGAATTATTTTTTTTAAAAAAAACTTTTCCCCAGTTTCAGAACTAATAATACCTGATTCCCAAATCCCATGCAGAGTGCTTTAAATTTAAAAGAACGGCCCTGAAGTGAAGTGCATTCCATGGGTAACAGCCAGCAGGTGGCAGAGAGAAGGCGGTATACCACAGGTGTCAAACTCATGGCCCTCCAGATGTTTTGCACTACAGTTCCCATCATCCCCAGGGGTATACAGCCTTCTCTCTGCCACCTGCTGGCTGTTACCCATTGAATGCACTTCACTTCAGGACTGTTCTTTTAAATTTAAAGAACTCTGCATGGGATTTGGGAATCAGGTATTATTAGCTCTGATGCTGGCAGGGGATGATGGGAACTGTAGTCCATAACATCTGGAGGGCCGTGAGTTTGACACCTATGCTGTATACCAAATGCACACCAAATCCTTTTTCAGAACTCTCACTTTCCTTGCTTCCTGTTTCTTGTGGGGCCAGTTCTGTATGTGTTTTGCTCCCTCTAGTGGTTGATTTCAACATCAAACAGCTTTTAATGGAGCATATCTCCCTGCAAGTTTTAAACTGCCGTTTTTTATGCTGGATTCAAAGCAACTTTTTAAATGTCAAATTGAGAGCGCCAGCATAGTGTAGAGGTTAAGGTTTCAGACTAGGAACTGGGAAATCCAGGTTCAAATCCACAGTCTGCCATGGAATAGCTTTCCATGGAATAACCTGGATAGCTTTAAAAAGGGCTTGGATAGATTTATGGAGAAGTCAATCTATGGCTACCAATCTTGATCCTCCTTGATCTCAGATTGCAAATGCCTTAGCAGACCAGGTGCTCAGGAGGAGCAGCAGCAGCAGAAGGCCATTGCTTTCACCTCCTGCATGTGAGCTCCCAAAGGCACCTGGTGGGCCACTGCGAGTAGCAGAATGCTGGACTAGATGGACTCTGGTCTGATCCAGCAGGCTAGTTCTTATGTTCTTATGGAAACTTGATGGGTGACCTGGGGCCAGTCACACACTCTCAGCCTCAACCCTGGCAAGTATTTGGATGGGAGACTTGCAAAGAATACCAGGGGTGTGATGTGGAGGCAGGCAAGAACGTCTCTTGCCTTGAAAACCGTACAGGGTTTCCATAAGTCAGCTGTGACTTGACAGCAAAAATTTTAAAAAGTCAAATCATCCACTAGAGGAAACGAAGCAGAATAAACACCCCACCCCCCTTGAAGCAGGAACTTAGAAGCAGGGAAACTGGGAATGTGGGAAAGCCCTGAATTATGTCACTGCAGGTAGAGAACTACATGATGATGTTTCCCTCAAGCAAAAACCTCACTGCTCTTAGAAAAAATAGATACCAGCAAGGATTTTAGCCTAGTCTGTCTGTCTGTCTGTCTGTCCCGTCCGTCCGTCCGTCCGTCCGTCTGTCTGTCTATCTATCTGCCCTGCCTGCCTGCCTGCCTGTCTGTTTATTTATTTGTTTGCAGGGAGATTTGCTTTAATATGTGGTAGGGTTCAGCTATCCAATCCTCTATCCACAGCCAGAAGTGGTAGTCTTGGAAAATCTGCAACTTGTAGTTCTCTTATTCATGTAGCTTGGCTTCTCAGAAGGCACAGTGGCCAGGTGTAAGGGAAAATTCGAGATTTCTTCCCACTTGCTACTATACAGCCTAGAGGATGCTCACCTGCATGCTACTCCCAGCATGAAAAGCAGCAGGGCTGTGATATCAAACTGGTTCCATGTGTCCTGGAGGTATCGGCGTATCCTTTGCAGCAGGGGCTGGGAGCCCACAAAACAGCCCTGCCGCACCTCCTCGCAGACCAGCGTGAAGGCCCAAACGTACAAAGCAATCTCCGAGGCAGAAGGGCCGACAGGCGGGGCTGAGAAATCCATGAGCAAGACGTAGGAGAAGAGGAAAAGGAAGAGCAAGTACATCACCACATTCCCCAGGAAAGCCGTCACGGGCGCTCCCCAAAATTGGCGCCAGCGCCGTAGCCAGAACCGGCGAGGGGAAGATGGGGAAGGAGTATCCATGCTCCTGGAAGATATTAAAATAGGAAATAGGATGAGACGGGAATGCTTCTTGCATGGAGAGAAAAGACGTGTGATTGGTGTTTGGAATATGCTGCTACAGGAGGTGGTGATGGCCACTGACCTGGATAGCTTGAAAAGGGGCTTGGACAGATTTATGGAGGAGAAGTCGATGTATGGCTATCAATCTTGATCCACCTTGATCTGAGACTGCAAATGCCTTAGCAGACCAGGGTCTCAGGAGCAGCAGCAGAAGAAGGCCATTGTTTTTACATCCTGCATGTGAGCTCCCAAAGGCATCTGGTGCTTCTGATTATATAATAATTTGATGGCTATGGCCAGATATTTACCTCAGCCAGAGAGTGTAGTATGGTTATTGGGTCAAAGACTCCAACCAAGGGTGGTCCCGCCCTCAGACGGCAATAACTTGCCATGCTATAAGCCATAACTTGCTATAACTTGCCATAAGCAAAGTTGCACGCTTTTAAGCTAATTGATTTTAATGGACATCGAAAGGGGTAATTCTGCTTAGAATGGCAGCTAGATTTTAGATTTCAGATTTCTCTCTAAACTTGGTGTTGTTGTTTTTTCAAGTCTGTAGAAAGAACAGCATTGTTTGTCAATGGCCCTATGCTCTGGATTTAAATATCCGCAGACGGAGCCATGTTCAGGATTAGATATATTGTTGATGGAGAGGTCTGAGGAGCTATATCAGGCATGGATACATACTGAGTGCCTCCTCTGGCTTCTGATATTTCATGTTTCAAGTATATCTTGACATTCATGGGCGGTAGAAGTATCCCACTCCCAGATAATGAGAATGCATTTACAGCAGCTACAGTGCTTCCACTTGCGGAGGGGATTTCTTGAAGTATCCCCTCACTCCCATAATTGCCACCTACTATCCTGACCACTGGATTGTTTTTTGCTTACTTTTTAAAAAACAGCGTGTGAATGTGTGTTAGGCGCCGTCAAGTTACTTCCAACTCATGGTGATCCTACGAATCAATGTCCCCCCCAAAACATCCTATTGTTAACATCCTTGCACGGGCCATGCAAACTGAGGACCGTAACTTCCTTTATAGAGTCAGTCCATCTCACATTGGGTCCTCCTCTTTTCCTGCTGCCTTTGACTTTTCCTAGCATTATTGTCTTTTCCATTATTGTCTTCTCTTAGGCCACTTCCTCACATGCAGAATAATGCACTTTCAATCCTCTTTCAGTGCACTTTGCAGCTGTGCAGAATAGCAAAATCCACTTGCAAACAATTGCAAAAGTGGATTGAAAGTGCATTATTCTGCATGTGCGGAAGGGGCCTTAATGCGGTCAAAGTATGACAGTACAACAGTAACAGTAGCAACTATCATTTAAACCTAAGGACGCTGCAGTAATATTTCTGCTACTGATAAAAAGGAATAGCTGGCAAATTAAAAAAAATAATTGGGTGCAGGAAACACCAAGCATTAAGGGGAATCACATGAAGGGGCTGCTGGCAGTGCAGAATAAGCCTCTCCCATCCCTGCAGCCTCCCATCAGCAAATCTCCCTTCCCCTGTATTGCTTAATAAACCCTGTTCAAAGGAGAGCCATAATGCTCACCAGGTTTAATGTTATGCCTTCTGCCTTGTTACATGGCAGATTTAATAAGCAAGTAAAGGCTAAAAGATTGTGTCCATGTAACGATGGCTCAGTTGAATCTCTGGCCCACCAATTACTTTACTGTCTCAGATTCAAGGAAATCAGATCCAAGTATGTGAATCTCACTCCTTTACATTTACCCGATCTCCCCGATTTAATTAGATTACACTACTTGTTGGACAACCCTGATCCTTCTCTCTGTATGATAGTGGCAGACTTTCTCCTGGAAATTACTAAATGCCAGTAGATTTCCTTCGTCCTAACATGTATATCCTGTATTGTATATGCTTTTTAATCTGTTTTATTATTGTTGTACTGCTGTCTATGCCAATAAAGGCTTGCTTCACTCGAAATCTCCCTTCCCCCCACCCCTATCCCAAGAGAATGGCCAGCCCCCTTACTCAGTCAGAATGTCTCCAATGGTAGTTTTGACATCTGTATCAAGGATGTCCAGTTCCATGGGCTGGGAGGGATCCAGTCGGAGGTCATCATCCAAAGGTCTGCAAAGGGGAGACCAGAGTGGGTGAAATGACTATGTGCCTGCTGGTATTTGCAAGTGTCTGTCACAACCAGTCATGCAAGGGTTAACTGTTTGTATGTAAACAAGTTGCTGACAGCTCACTTGCTTTTACGACTTGATCTATTGATTAGCTATCAGTCAGTCAGATAGTCGTTGCTTACATGTTAGTGAACGTAAATCAGAAGTTAAAAAGTTAACTTGGTTTCTTTGTTCTAGCAGAATAGAACAGGATGGACTAGAGAACAGCAGAACAACAACAACATTTATTTAGATTTGTATGCCGCTTCCTCCCACAAAGGATCAGAATGGCAGCTGGATTTTTAGGATTTCCAGATTTTTCTCTAAACTTGGTGTTTTTTTCAGGTTTGTAGAAATAACGGCATTGTCTGTCAATGGCCTCATTCTCTGGATTTAGATATCCACAGATGGCGCCATGTTGAGAATTAGATATATTGTTGATGGAGACATCTAAGGAGCTATACCAAGCATACATGCATTTGAAGTGCCCCTGGTGTCCCTTGGAGGTCTCCCATCCAAACACTTGCCAGGGTGCAGACTGAGAATGCAGAGGCGTAGCTCCAAGGGGACAGGGGGGCATGACACACTAGGGGCATGCCCCTGTGGGGGCATGGCGGGGGTGTTCCAGGGCGGGATGGGGCAGAGGGTGCACTGGTGCACTGGGCGCTTTTCCCCCTCGCTACGCCTCTGTGAGAATGTGTGACTGGCCCAAGGTCATCCAGCAGGTTTTCCATAGCAGAGTGGGGATTTGAGCTTGGGTTTCCCAGATCCTAGCTTGATACCTTAACCACTGCGCCACACTGGCTCTCTCCTGAAGTTAATGCAGTGTGTTATATTGCAGGAGTAGAAGTCCCTTTCCTCAAACACAGATTTTGTCCCTTTGTCTGCCCCACAGAATGAGGCAGTGCGCTCACCTGAAGGTGATGAGTTCAGTGAAGATGAGAGGGGGACAGAAGAAGGTGAGGAGAAGCTTCCAGACAGGGGTGCTTTGGTTCATCTCCCCCCACCAGTTCTGGGTGAGCAGAGACTGTGGGGAGAAACACAGGGGGGCAAAATGGGATTCAGTGACTCTCGTTCATCTGGCTAGGACCATAAAAGTTACCCAAATGCTTTTTTGGCAACACATTCCTTAACCACGCCACAGCAGAATGTCTTGTCTTGTTCAAGTCCTCCAAGAGAGCCAGTCAGAGGCATATCTAGGGAAAATGGAGCCCAGGACAAAATCTGCGTTTTTCACCCCCCGGGCTTTCCCCCCACCCCCGATCTCATGGAGGAGGGCTCAGGTCTACCACCCAAAAACGGAGATGGCACCCAGGTCTACAGCCCGGAGCCGGTGAGTGCAGCCCAGGCCCCACCCCCCACATGATTAGATGGTGTGCACCTGGGGACTTGTGACACCCCATGTTCCTCTGGCAGATACGCCCCTGGAACCAGTGCAGTCCTATGCATGTTATTCCAGTCTAAAGTCACTGATTTCAATGACCACACCACAGAGTTTTCAAGGCAAGAGAGGCTCAGAGATGATTTGCTATTGCCTCCCGCCACCTCATGCCCCTTGTATTCCTTGGAGGTCTCCTGTCCAAAATACTAGTCAGGGTCAGGGCTGAGTGTGTGTGATTGGCCCAAGGTCCCCCAGGAAGTTTTCATGACGGAGTGGGGATTCAAACCTGCGTTTCCCAAATCCTAATCCAACACATTAACCACTACACCACACTAGCTCTCTACAATGGACTGGCATAACTGTATAGGATAGAACTGCAAGTTAACCTTGGCCCCTTCCGCACACGCAAAATAATGCGTTTTCAAACCACATTCACAACTGTTTGCAAGTGGATTTTGCTATTCCGCACAGCTTCAAAGAGCACTGAAAGCAGTTTGAAAGTGCATTATTCTGCATGTGCGGAATGAGCCCTTGTGTATTAGGCCTAGGCTAGTTCTTATGTTCTTATGTTAGGCCCCATCTTTTAGCACAAAACAGGGCTGGATGGATCTTCCGTTCCTTTAAGAGCTTTAAGCCAGGTTTGGCAGCTGATTCCCGGACAGAAGGTCTCCCACCCTGGTAGCTCTTCCAGCCGAGTGTTATTGGCTTTAGAGCTCTCAAGATGACCCAACCCTGTCCAGAATGGAATACAGCAACACGTTGGCCCCTTCCGCACATGCAGAATAATACACTTTCAGTGCCTTGCAGCTGGAGTCTACTGTGCAGAATAGCAAAATCCGCTTGCAAACAATTGTGAAAGTGGATTGAAAGTGCCTTATTCTGCACGTGCGGAAGGGGCCGCTGGGCTTTCACGTGTGCCCTGCAGGAGTGCCTTTGTATACATGTTCTCCAAGAACTCTGGACTCCCCCCGCCCAAGTCGTACCTGCACACCATCTTGGGCAAAGAAAAGGCGGGCATCTGCCTGGTGAGCCAACTGGAGAACGGTGGCTTCACCCCAAAGGCTGGAACGGCGCACTAGCAATTTATAGGCTCGCGGCTCGCTATTACTGTAGCATTCATTGAATACACCTGAAGTTGAGAGGGGGAAAAGGGGGAAAGGAAAAATACATTAGGAAGTACAAAGTTATGAAGCATCTGTATAATCTTCCCCATTCTACCAACTAAAATGATCCTTGTCACAGCAATAATTGTCACAGCAACACTGAACTAGTCCTCTTAACACTGAACTAGTCCTCTTATCTTCGGGACCGCATTACCCCATATGTCCCTACTCAGCCTCTGCATTCAGCAGAGGCCAATTTACTGGTGGTTCCTGGCCCCTCAATGATGCGGCTGGCCTCCACTCGGGCCAGGGCCTTTTCAGCCTTGGCCCCTGCCTGGTGGAACACTCTCCCTCCAGCTGTCAGGGCCCTGCGGGATCTTGGTGATTTCCGCAGGGCCTGTAAGACTGAGCTGTTCCACCAGGCTTTTGGAGTGCCCAGCCGCTGATCAGGTGCCCCTTCTACTCTATTCCTCCGGTTTTCGGAGTCCCCCTGTCATCTAGGGGACCCACTTTTGTTACTGTCTTTTTCCCCCTTTTTTGGGAGGGTTTAATCTGGGGTATTGCTGACGCCATTTTACTGAATTACTGCTGCGTTTTAAATATTTAAACTTTTAAACTTACATTTTAATTTAATGGGGTTTTGTTTATATACTGTATGTGGAATCCATGTTGTACACCGCCCAGAGCCCTTTGGGGATTGGGCGGTACAGAAATCCAATAAATGAATGAATGAATGAATGAATGAATGAATGAATGAATGAATGAATGAATGAATGAATGAATGTGCAAAATTCTTTCTGTGCCCATGCAGTCATTCCCTAAAGGTAAATTTATACCCATTTATGGTTAGGGAAGTGAGACGGGTCGAAAGGGTTTCAGCCCAGATTAAGCCGCATCGAACTCCAGAATGTGGGATCCAAATACCCTGAACGCATCAAAACCAATTACTTCACTATGGTCACGCATTTTCACTATGAACGAGTGGTTCTGCATGCCCTATTGTGAGCTCAGTAGTTCAGACTGCAACACTTGAGATAGTTTATAAAAAGGTACAATAGAACAGGAGGTGTAGGACAATAAAGCACAGGGTATAGAAGGTAGCTGGAGGTCGTTGAAAGTAAGATATGGTAGGATATCCACACTCAAATGGAGCCCTTATTCAAATCTGTAAGAAGTTAGATTGATCTCATCAGATCTGAGAAGCTAAGCAGGGTTGGTCCTGGTTAGTAATTGGATGGGAGACAACCGCAGAAGGATATTGACAAGCTAGAAGGATATTGACAAGTGTCCAGAGGAGAGCAACCAAAATGGTAAAAGGTCTGGAATCCATGCCCTACGAGGAGAGACTAAGGGAGCTGGGTATGTTTAATCTGGAGAAGCGAAGGTTAAGGGGGGGACAACATGGTAGCTATGTTTAAATATTTGAAGGGGTGCCATGTCAAAGAGGGAGCAAGCTTGTTTCTGCTGCTCCAGAGACTAGGACCAGGAGTAATGGATTCAAGGTGCAGGAAAAGAGATTCCACCTAAACATTAGGAAGAACTTTCTCACTGTCAGGGCTGTTCAACAGTGGAATTCACTGCCTCGGAGAGTGGTGGAGTCTCCTTCTTTGAAGGCTGGATGATCATATGTCAGGGATGCTTTGATTGTGTATTCCTGCATGGCAGGGGGTTGGACTTGATGGCCCTCGTGGTCTCTTCAAACTCTATGATTCTATGATTCTTACCAAGAAATACCAGTGTTGCTCACTAAGCAGAGAAAGGCAATGGCAAACCACCTCAGTCAATCTCGTCTTGAAAAATTCTATAGGGTCCCCATAAGTCAGCTGTGACTTGACAGCACTTCACACACACATACATAAGAACTAAAATTTTTTTTTAAAGAAATGAAATTTCCTCAGATTTGGTACCTGAAAAAATTGCTATTCTCCTAGCTGAGAGTACAATGAAGTAAACTTCCTGACAACTCCGTTCAGAACCCACTTCGCCCTCTCTCTCTTTCCGCCCTGACTTCTCTCATACCTATTGCCAAGTTCTCAAACCGCGTCGCCAGATCCTTCATTGATGCTGCCTCTTCTGCCTCCATCTCCTGGTGTGAAAGCTCCCGTAGGATTTGTGCTGCTACCAGAGCCCCAGCTACTGCGTCAGGAGCCTAGCGGGGAGTAAAAGTGGATTTCATTGCGGACAGATGCATTTTGCATGTATTTACTTATATCCCTCTTTTCTCTCCAGTTGTCCGTGGGCCTTTCCCCACTCACTTCGATCCCCCCTATGCCACACGCTGCTCTCAGCGCATGGCATCCCAGGCGCGCGCCCGGGCGTCCCCACGACCCCGCGCTCTGCGCAGGGTCATCAAAAGGCGCCCTTAAGAAGAGCGCCTGGGATGCCGCGTGCTGAGGGGTCATGACAGTGGCAGCGTCAGTGCGGCTGCGCTGTCGCCGCCCCTGTCGTGGAGAGTGCCCGGGGACCCCGCGCTACTCTTCTCAAGTAGCGCGGGGCTTAAGGTAAGTGGGGAAAGGCCCCATCTATTATCAAACCAGAAGTGGCAAAAGGGGAAACGGCCCCATGACCTCATATACAGTTATGACTAAAAGGTGCCAAATTAGTACAGTTGCTTTCTAAAATATAAGAGAGAGAGAGAGAGAGAGAGAGAGAGAGATGTTGGCAGTTTAACATATAGCAGAGTAGGCCAGAAGAGACAGATTCTCAGTTGCTTTTATATAAATGAGTTTACTCATTATTAGGGAGGGTTGCATGGAAACAAAATAAGAAATGCTATACTTTCCTGTTACATATGTACAGTACTACACTTGGTTACATAGGCCTCTTCCGCACAAGCAGCATAATGCACTTTCAATTCACTTTTGCAATGGTTTGAAAGTAGATTTTGCTGTTCCACACAGTAAAATCCAGCTTCAACGTGCATTGGAAGTGGATTGAAAGTGCATTATTCTGCATGTGCGGAAGGGGCCAAAGTGCTATCTCATCTCGTGGTCACATCGTGTATACTACTCAAACAAAGAAAACAGAGGTAACTTTATAACCTCTGACTACGTGACCACTGGTACTGCTGCAAAGTCTGACTGACCGACCAATAGCTAATCAATGGAGCAGATTCTAAAACAGTGACATCAGGAACATGTTAACACACACATAGTTAACTTTTTCATGATCAAGTTGTGACAGACATTTGCAAATATCCCAACAATATACGCTCACCAGTGGCATGAAAGTGGAAAGATGGCCAATCTACTCCATTCAAGCTAGAGAGGAAAATATTGCTTTGTCTATCAGAACCATTGACATACACAGATAAACAAATGTTTTATTACCCAGTGGACTAATATAACTTCTCAGTTTAGACATAATGCAAACCATGGTTTAATTGAACTGTCTATGGTTGGTTTAATTGTCAAAGCACAGGTCAGTCCATTGTCTGTTAGTCTCAGTCTATCTAACCAGGATCTGACCATGACTGGAAGTTGGTCTATTAACCGCAGTTAGTTTTAATCATGATTTTGTGTGACTTATAAACTCCAGTATCCTTGGTAGTTCACCATGAACACCAACACACACACCCAAACTCTGGAGATGCTTGGCCCGAGGTAAGACAATTAAATTAGCATTTGCCAAGGCAAGTCAGGATTTGAGTGATCACCTTGCTTTCAACAGATCAACCCTAGTTAAAACCAAACCATCATTTCATGTTATGTCTGAAGTGAGCCCAGGGCTCAGACAAGCCTGGTCATCTACATTGTTTTAAACATGTGTTGTACACC
Source organism: Sphaerodactylus townsendi (assembly GCF_021028975.2). Taxonomy (NCBI): domain Eukaryota; kingdom Metazoa; phylum Chordata; class Lepidosauria; order Squamata; family Sphaerodactylidae; genus Sphaerodactylus; species Sphaerodactylus townsendi. Next base: position 18,999,776 of record NC_059439.1, on the reverse strand, counting down.
GCCCAGAGGGTGGGCGGTCTATCAAATTTTAGTAATAAACAAACAAATAAATAAATAGTACAATCGACACAGCGCACAATGGAAGGAAGGACTTTGCAGAGCTATTAGTAAAGCACTAGATACTCCTGTTTTTAGAAGCTAGGTGCAAAAGAGAGGAATTTGAGGATCTACTAGTCACATATGTGACTGAAAAGAGACATTTCTGGGGGAAAATGTGCCAAATTAGTACAGACGTTCTCCCGAAGGGCTCTTAGCCACATGCAAAGTAGCATGTGTACTGGAAGGTCAATCTGTACCATGAATATGGTTGCAGCAGCACTATAGAGTTTCCTCTCCCAAGAAGGATAAGCAAACCTGAGGTCGAGTATTGACGGAGACAGAATAAGTCAGTGGTGGGATCCAAAATTTTTAGTAACAGGTTCCCATGGTGGTGGGATTCAAACAGTGGCATAGTGCCAATGGAGCTGGGTGGGGCACGACGGGGGCGGGCATTCCAGGGGCGGGGCATTGCTGGGCGGGGCTGTGGCAAGGATGCAGCGGTTGAGCCAGTCCTTGGGTGGGAAACGAATGCACGCAGGCGCAGGCTGCCACGCACACCAGTGCACCTCCTGCTAGACTGCTTCAAGTTCTGCGCACTACTGCTGAGGAGTGGCGGAGGGGCGTAACTAAGGCAAAAATCACGTGGCAAAATCACCCCATTAGTAACCCCCTCTCGGCACACACAAATAATTATTAACTTACTCTCGGGAACCTGTGAGAACCTGCTGGATCCCACCTCTGGAATAAGTAGCTACAAAGTGGGTGGAAGGAAGGAAGAGAACTAGGAGGCACAAGAATTGCTCATCAAGGTTTCCAAAGTATTACACTGTCTCTTGACAGTGAATTACATATGCTCTTGGCAGATCTTCAAGATTTGAGTCCCCGAGGGTGCAGAGCAGAAGAGAAAGAATGGACACATTGGCATCTGGTACTGTATGTTGACACCCCCACCCAGGTGTTTGCAACACCCCCAAGAAATTGGAATTCAAGTCAGTTCCCAATCTAGAACAAGATGAATCCAATTTTTCCCAACTCTTTACTAAACTTTCCTGCCAACTTTCTTAGATAGAGAGCCCGGGGATGAACTTTCACAATGAGGTGACTGTCTGGCTCACACCCTGTGACTGGCAGCGAGATTAATGAAAACATCAGGGAGAGGTTGACTAGGAAATATTGGGAAAACAAATGAGGAAAGATTACAGGCTCAGGCAGGGACTGGAGGGATTATGAAATTCAGAGATAAAAACCACAGCTGTCACGGAACTTTCTGATCACTCATCTGGGGTGCTGAGTCAGTTCCAATGGTCAGGTGACTACTGAATCCACAGGTGAGTGGTTTTTTTCACACAGTTTTCCTGCAGTTTCAGTGCTGACCTGCTGTGGTTTTTCTCCAAGCTTCCTCACCTCCTTGACTTCCATTTATTGCCTCTCTGTAGGCCTTTCCTCACATGCAGAATAATGCACATTTAATCCACTTTCACAACAGTTTGAAAGTGGGTTTTGCTATTCTGCACAGTAGAATCCAGCTTCAAAGTGCATTAAAGGTGGATGGAAAGTGCATTATTCTGCATGTGCGGAAGGGTCTTGTGTTTTCCTCAATTGTTCTCCATGTTTTGATCCGATTTTAGAAAGTGTGGAGAAACCGTGAAGATGTTGAGGAACCACAACACATGGGAAATGAACACAGGAAGAGTCCATCAGGGCCATACACACCATTTCCCAGAAATACATGGCCATCTCTCCACGGTTCAGCAACACAGCCCATATAAACAGGTCTGTCCAAGGGTTCGGAGAGAGCTCGGTCCGGTACAATGGCTCTGATTTAGGTGAGCGTCCTTTGGCCTTGGGAAAGAAGAGAATACGAGATCATCAGCATGATATATGAAATATTCTCAGGCATACAGTTTGCTTAGGTTTCTCTCTAGCTCCAGGCAGTGTATATGGGTCTTTACTCCCCTATTTCACCATCACAACCACCTTGTGAGGTAGGCCAAGAGATAGCACACTCAGTGAACTTTAGCAGTGATGGAGATCCAGTGGCGTAGCACCCAGGGGATGGGTGGGGGTGTCTCGCACCGGGCGCGCACCAGTTAAGGGGCGTTCTGGGGGTGTTACGGGGTGTGGTGGGGGCAGGCAGGGGCAGGGGTGCCCCGGGCGCAGTTCCCCCCTCGCTACGGCTCTGTGGAGATCTCAGTTCACATTTTCCTACTGCCATATATCACGATAGCAAAACCTTCCCATCTTGGACAACAACATTCTAGTCTTTTGCTGAAAACATAACTCGCTGTTTCTAATACATTATTCCTATCTGTATTCAGATTTGCTGATGTTAACCAGAAGGGCGTTTTGAAACCAATAGTCCCACTTCTTCACAGTATGGATTTTTTCTATGGGGAATTTCCCCCCCCTGAGAAGCACCTTGAACACACACAAAAATACACCCCCCCTCCCAGTGGTGGGATCCAAAAATTGTAGTAACAGGTTCCCATGGTGGTGGGATTCAAACTGTGGCGTAGTGCCAATGGGGTTGGGCAGGGCACGACGGGGGCGTGGCTGGGCATTTCAGGGGTGGGGCATTCCTGGGTGGGGCTGTGGCAAGGACGCAGCCGCTGTGCCGGTCCTGGGGCGGGAAACGAATGCACACAGGCGCAGGCTACCATGCACGCTGGTGCACCTCCTGCTAGACTGCTTCAAGTTCTGCGTGCTACTGCTGAGAGGAGGGGTGTAACTAAGGCAAAAATCACGTGGCAAATTCACCAATTAGTAACCCCCTCTCGGCACACACAAATAATTAGTAACCTACTCTCGGGAACCTGTGAGAACCTGCTGGATCCCACCTCTGCCCCCTCCCCAATATGGCTGTTCTACAATCCAAAAATGTAAACTGTCACAACATGAACACAATAGGATGATTGATGGGTATTTTGCGATACGCTGTTATAGATATATGTTATGATTTAATAAATAAGAGGGTAATTTTCAAATTTTATTTTTAATAAATAAAATGGGTAAGTTGATAATAATAAAAGTGCTCATTTTAAAGTTGCACAATCACAGACATATGTAATGCCTGTTTATAACTGTTGCATCCAATGAAGTGAGCAGTGACTCAATGAAGCTTGTGGCGGAGTCAGTTTTGTTCCTTTTTTCAGATTCCTGGCTGGACTCCTGCTTCAATCTCATCAAATGTCATCAAAAACCTACCCCCATCCCTTTCTGGCCGGCAGGATGCAGGCCAGAATAAAAGGGAGTGCAGACGTCTCCCAGCAGCTCATTCAGGATGCGGGCCACCTGTGACAGGTGGCAATTGGACAGAGATCGATCCAAAAGCAGGTATTCTGCGGGCGAAGAAGCCTCATGGGATATGGGTTGGCGTTGCTCCAGAAGGTGGTGCACCAGCGAGCTCTCAGGAGCCCCCGCATACAGATTCTCGAGTTGCCCCCAGGTCAGGAACTGCCTGATGTCCAAGCCGTTCTCCACGAAGAGGCGTACGAGTTCGGGGCGGTCCCGAAGCAAAGCATCGCGCATTGGATCTTCTAATAGGTTGGGCTGCAAGAAAATGGCAGTAGATAACAGTTAGGGTCTGAGGCTGTGACTTTATGGCACAAACACAGAAAAAATAGTCACTCTGTGGAGCCACACCTGCAAAAATGTGCAGGGAAAATAACCTGGTTCTTAATACCAACAAGACAAAGGAGCTTATAGTGGACTATAGAAGGAATAGCTCAGAAATTCAGCCCTTGACTATAAATGGAGATCAAGTAGAGCGAGTGGCTAGTTTTAAATTTTGGGGCGTCATGATTAAAGAGGACTTGACCTGGGGCGTACAGACTGCCGCGGTGGTTAAGAAGGCCCAGCAAAGACTGTACTATCTGAGACTTTTAAGGAAACAACAACTGAATGGAAAACTCCTGGTGTCCTTTTACCGCTGTGCTATAGAGAGTGTCTTAACCTACTGCATCTGTGTATGGTTCTCCAGTTGCACAGGGGCTGATAGGAAGGCGCTCCAAAGGGTGATCACTACTGCACAGAGGATTATCGGCTGCCCTCTCCCCTCCTTGGAAGAACTCTATAATTCCCAAAGCATAAAGAAAGCCCAAAATATTCTGAGAGATCCGTCTCATCCAGCACACTCTCTTTTTGAACTGTTACCATCTGGCAGACGATACAGGTCTATAAAAACTAGGACAAAGAGGCTGAGAGACAGTTTCTACTCTAGAGTTGTGGTGATGCTGAACTCCATGGCTTCGTGTTGATGTGTTTGGGGCTGTGTAGGGATGGGTGGAGGAAGGGGTAAGTGAGGATGGGGTATGAGTCTGAAATTGTGTGCATCGAGGAATGCTGCTGTAAATTTTCGTTGTGCGTGCATAATGACAATAAATGCTTATGCTTAAAAAAAACACAGGTAGCTTTGCAGTTTGGCATTCCACACATGGCTAAGGCAGTGCTAAGGGGAAACTGGGGGTCTTCCGATCCTCCTCTCCCACCTTCACTCAACATTTCCAGGATGGTTGCATAGCAGTTACAAGCTGGGAGTGATGAGAGCTGCAAAATTATGGAAGAGCTGCACCACTGATTTCCAAGAGATTTAATGTAAAGCTTCTCTTTTGCTTAGATTTCGCCCACCCAGTCCCTCTGGTTTCCCCATGCTGTCTTCATACAGCTCCCCAATATTCCTTCCATTTCTTCTCAAAAAACCCCATCATGTCCTCATCAGTCTTTCTTCATCCCCAATATTCCCTCCATTCTTTTTCCAAAAAATCCATGTCCTCACCAGTCTTTCTTTATCCTCTATCCCTCTTGCAGTCTGAGATTCCCCTCATTATTCCCCGGCTGACCTACCTCCCAGACTATGTCCCCACAGAAGAGCTCAGTGCTGGCAATGTCCACACGGTTCCAGGCCACGGCCAGACGCAACTCATCCAGGTAGCTAGCGGCCCCACTTGTTCGCGTACAGGCTGCAAATAGAAGACACACACATCCCATTTGTGTCAGACAACTCTGGCTTCCCCTTCCTACTTCTGCAGCTCTAGAGGTGAAATAAGGTTAATAGGTAGGGATCATATTTGTAACAGAGAGAAACAAATAAAAGGGAGTAAAGAGACCTCTGCAGGGACAGAATTTTAGAGAATGGGATATGATACGGGAAACATATCTCCACAGGGCCGTTCAAATTAGTATAATGGATGGTAGAAAAAGGTTTTCCAACTGCCACCCGCACTGTGGTCCCAAATAAGATTCCTCCCCTGTGTAGTTTCCATTTATAAAGAAAAACACTGAGTGGGAAGGTTACGAACAGAGTAAGCATCATCCATTAGAACTGGGTTTTAGTTTGAAAGAACTCATAGACAAGGGAAACCATGAAGTCAAGGACAAAACAGGGAACTCTGGGATTGAATACCCACCTTTCACTAGGGCTTTCAGCAAGATAGTCTCAAACTCCTCTAAGCCTTCGTGGTCATAATAGATGGTCACCAGTTCTCGCCTGGCCTGAATTCGTTCTGCCTAGTGAGAGAAAACACTGAGGACTCTTTGAAGAAACCCCAGGAAATATATTATTTCCTTTCCAGAGAAAGATTTTCAAGTGCCCTCTACTCAGGTCTGGGCCACATATTGATACGCAGGTGAGCCTGCGTTAGCATCCCAGGTGGGGAAACAAAAATCTGCATTCATTCTGGAGAATCCATGGAGAAAAATTATTCATGGGGAACATCCTTAGGTTATTCATGGTTATTCATGGGGAACATTTTTACCTCTTCTGCCAACTCTGCCAGTTCATTCTCAGGGAATTTCCCCTGCATCTTCTCCATCGCCTTCATCTTCAGGGACTCTCCGGGTGATGTCTCTTCTAGCAGCTCAGCCAAGCAGTCAGCGACCCCCCCAGATCCGTACAAGAGCAGGCAGGGGATGGAGGAATTCACAGCTTCAGACACACGCTGTGTGGGCGGAGAAACAGAAGTGGTTGGCATGAGGACAGGAGCCCTTGGTAGACCTTCTGAGGCAAAGGTGTCAAACTCACGGCCCTTCAGATGTTATGGACTACAGTTCCCATCATCCCCTACCAAAATGATGCTGGCAGTGGATGATGGGAACTGTAGTCCATGACATCTGGAGGGCCGCGAGTTTGACACCTGTGTTCTAAGGTATCCCCTCTCAAGGACTCTCATTCACTTCTGGCCCTGGCTGCTTCTCCTCATAACATGCCCTGCTCTTTTCCCTCATGGCTGTCTACGGTCAATACAAATTCAAAATTGGGGGACGTTTCTTTCTCCCATGCAGAGAATTCTGCACTCCTTTTGTGATGCACGAACCTCTCCTCAAACGTTTCTTTGCACTCCCAGACAGTTTCCGTTTTTCTCCCACTGCTTTCACATGACTGTTTATTTCGCTCTCCTTGCCCTCATGCCCTCAATGATCTTCATACCTATTACCTTGAACATGGAGGCGTCTCCACAGATGAGCAGCACCAACACAGGAATCTCAATACTCCCGACACCTGAGGAGGTAGGAAAAGGGAAGATGGGGAAATTAGGTGAGGGAGTGAAAACCAGTCAGGGATAAATTCTCTAAGCAGCAGTGGCGTAGGAGGTTAAGAGCTCATGTATCTAATCTGGAGGAACCGGGTTTGATTCCCAGCTCTGCCACCTGAGCTGTGGAGGCTTATCTGGGGAATTCAGATTAGCCTGTACACTCCCACACACGCCAGCTGGGTGACCTTGGGCTAGTCACAGCTTCTTGGAGCTCTCTCAGCCCCACCTACCTCACAGGGTGTTTGTTGTGAGGGGGGAAGGGCAAGGAGATTGTAAGCCCCTTTGAGTCTCCTGCAGGAGAGAAAGGGGGGATATAAATACAAACTCTTCTTCTTCTTCTTCTAATTAAAAAAGGGATAAATATTTGGGTTAATAGGGAAAAATACATTGGGAAGGAAGTTGATCAAGAGCCTGAAACGTGGCTGTTCCACCAGGTCTTTCCATCTAGCCAGCCGGATTGAATACTACAGACCATCTCTTTCTGCCTCTGGGGGTGGTGGTGGAAATGTTTATTTATTTATTTATTCCATCAGTTTAACTTATAAATGTGTGCTTAGATTGCTTTTAACTGTTTTAGATTGTTTTTAACTGTTTTATGGGAATGTCGTATTTAATTTGACAAATTTTTTTTGCCTGGATTTTGACAATCTTGACAAAAGTTTTAGTGATTGTTAGTTTTGTGTTGTGACCTGCCCTGAGCCCTACAGGGAAAGGCCGGGATATTAAACAAACAAACAAACAAACAAACAAAATGAAGTGGCAAAACATAACCCATAGAATTCTGAGTAACTCCATGAAGTAGAAATTTCTGGCCTAATTCTCACTGTGGTGGTGAACCTGTGTTTGGGGTGGCTGTACCACAGATGAGGAAATCAAATAATTAAATGCTCTCCCATTTTATTTTTATTTTTTAAAAAAACCCTTCCATTCAGAAAACTAATATGTCAATGATAAGGGTTGTAAATATACCGGCAGACATACAGATAATTTGTGCTGTCCTCTCAATATGCACAGTCACCATTTGGTATGACAAGGGCAATCCATATATTTTCCATGTGCCTACAGCTTCAGTACACATGAACATATTCCCTCAAAACTCTGGGTTCTCTTCCTATGTGCTAAAGCTGTGTACACACAGAAAAGACCCATATTGATTGCTCCATTCACGCAAAATTACAATTATATATAATTGTGCGTACTGCATTTCCTGTTAAATGTAGTGGGTATGCCACAGTTTACTGTCTGAGGAGGACTTTAATATATACTGATCCTGTGATTGTCAAAATAAAGCAGGGGCCAATACTTTAAATTCACTGTCGGTATGAAATTAACATTTAATGGAATAAAGTGCTGGAGATCTAGAAATTACAGCAATTGAAGCAGAAAATCCAACACAGAATGGGTTGGTGGAATTTGAACTGGGTTAACTGGAATGAAAGCTGTGATGGAATAGTACTGTAAAACTAGCAAAGTCACATATGACTGTGAAATGCATCTTTGCCTTTTGATCTCCTGGAGGGAGGACAGGAAACTATGCAGAGGTGCTAGGATGAAACTTCAAAGGCCTAAGTTACCTCATGGCCTGAACAGAGTTTTCCTGAAAAGGGGAAAACAAAGGTTTTGGAATTCCATCTTGAGACGTGGACAGAGAAGCATCTCTGGGCCATGGGTTCCCGGAAGGGGGACAAAGAACCAAAAGGGATATAACCACCTAAGCAATCCCTTAACCGCAATCATGTTTTATTTCTTTGATTTCTGTTTTTCAATAAAAATCGTTGAGACCTCAGCTGGTTGGAGTTATTGGAGAAAAGAACCCAGGTTTTAATTAAACAAGCGTGGCTCTCCCAGGCTTGCTTTCATGATAGAAGCCAAATCTTTAAGGAGTGCTGTTTGTTTTTTAATAACCTAGAGAACGTGTTTGGCAATAAGTCCAAATAAAGGAGGCCTTATTTGCAGTCACTGTTTGACAACTGTCAGTCATCATATAGTAAAATTACTGGAAGCAAGTTGTGTATTTTAAAGAGTTTTATTTCGCCTGCCCTTCAAGGAATGTACTTGGTTCTCTTTCACTAGTTTGCCCTCACAATAACCCTGCGTGGTACATTTGGTGGGAAACTAGGGAAATTGACGGCAGAGCGGGGATTCAAACCAAGGTCTTTTTGATCCAACACGCCCACCCCAGTATTATAATGACTCCCAAGCCTGATGGTCAATATCATTATTGTGCAGCAGATGAGTGTCTTACCTCCAGCTCCCACCTTTTGCTGGGCAATGTACCGTTCCAGGCGGGCACGGAAGGACGCTTCGCCACCCGCCTTGCCCGTCGTCCCGTCGTCAACCAAGAAGAAGGCAGAGTGGTTGGCATCTAGAGGACAGAAAGGGCTGACAGGGCTTGTCCGGATATAACGTGCTGGGAACGATCCCTTCAGGAGGAAATATGAATTAATTTGTTTCGCATTTCATATTCAGCTTTTTTCCCCCCCTGGGGACCCAAGTAGCCCACAATATGTTCTCCTCCCATCCCTTTTATCCTCACCAAAACATCCCTTTGAGGTAAATTGGGCTCAGTGTGCGTAATGGGTCACTCAGCGACACTCCAGCCGCTGCACTGCCCTGGCTGACAAAGGTGATGAGAAGAGACGTGGGACTGCAATGTTTTGGTTCAGTCACATCCACAAAGTTAACCGTTAAGGCCTTACGTGGTCTGGGACCCTTATACCTATGAGACCGTCTGGCCCCATATGTCCCACGTCTGCTGAACGCAGAGACCAATTTGCTGGTGATCCCCGCCCCCTCTATGATGCGGCTGGCCTCCACTAGGGCCAGGGCTTTTACGGCCCTGGCCCCTGCCTGGTGGAATGCTCTCCCTCCAGCTGTCCGGGCCCTGCGGGACCTTAACGAGTTCTGCAGGGCCTGCAAGACTGAGTTATTCCGCCGGGCCTTTGGGGAGACCAGCTGCTGATATGTGTGCCCGAAAACAATCTAAGGCCCACTGTTCCCCTCTTAAGAGGAGTTTTTAATAGTTGGATGCCATCTATATTTTAATTGGTTTATGATAATTGAGCGCTGTATTTTAACTTTTAACTTTGTATGTATTTTGTTTTCCACTTGTTTTGCTAGTGTTGTAAACTGCCCTGAGCCCTCTGGGAGAGGGCGGTATATAAGTAGATAGATAGATAGATAGATAGATAGATAGATAGATAGATAGATAGATAGATAGATAGATAGATAGATAGATAGATAGATAGATAGATAGATAGATAGATAGATAGATAGATAGATAGATAGATAGATAGATAGAGAAATAAAGTGTGTCTATGCAGGGCTGGTTCAAAGATTTTTCACACTATAGGGGAATGACTAGATTCCTTTTCACCATGTTGTGGGGAAATCACCACCTGCCCTCTTCTCTACAACACATAGAGGGAGGAAAGGATCCGGCCCACCACAGGACACCCACTGAGGCTGGAGGTATTGCCACTTGCTGTGGAAGATTACTATGCTGTGAACAGGCAAACAGGTAAGGACAGTGACCAGGCTAGTTTGTTCCTCTGCTTTCCTCTGGTGACCTAGGCTATCACCTAGGTGTATCTAAGCCCCCTTCCGCACATGCAGAATAATGCAATTTTGTCATGTGGACAAATACTTAATTAGCAGAGTTAATACAATAATGAGGCAGAGACCAGTTGCTTTACTGAAATAAAGTTTACTTACTACAGGGAAGGGAAACTTGGAAGAAAAACAATAAACATCTTTCTTACTAGCTAGCACCAACAGCCAGCTTGCTGCTTAGACTATTACATGGCTACTAAGCTAGACTGAGCTGAACTGACCACGTGGCAGAGTGCAACACAAAGAACATATATCTAAAGCCTACTTGCAGACCTGCATGTAGCCCACCCTACCAATAGGTATCAATTACCTGGTCACTGACTTCTGACCTCACTAACTAATTAGCATGCAACAATTAACTCCTTCATTACTGGATTGTGTGACTGGCACTTGCCAAATCCCATCAACTTTCAATCCACTTTCAGTGAACTTTGGATTTTACTGTACGGGAATAGCAAAATCCACTTTCAAACAATTGCGAAAGTGGATTGAAAGTGCATTATTCTGCATGTGCGGAAGGGACTTAACAAATACAGTAGCCACACTCCTATTCCCATCCTGTTCCCTCTGTCTTCAGTTTGTGCCTGCCAGCGGTTTCTCTGAAGGATTGGAGCACCTTCCTTATGAGGAGAGGCTGCAGCGTTTGGGACTCTTTAGTTTGGAGAGGAGACGTCTGAGGGGGGATATGATTGAAGTCTATAAAATTATGCATAGGGTAGAAAATGTTGACAGAGAGAAATTTTTCTCTCTTTCTCACAATACTAGAACCAAGGGGCATTCATTGAAAATGCTGGGGGGAAGAATTAGGACTAATAAAAGGAAACACTTCTTCACGCAACGTGTGATTGGTGTTTGGAATATGCTGCCACAGGAGGTGATGATGGCCACTAACCTGGATGGCTTTAAAAAGGGCTTGGATAGATTTAGGGCTTTAAAAAGGGCTTGGATAGATGCCTTAGCAGACCAGGTGCTCGGGAAGAGCAGCAGCAGCAGAAGGCCATTGCTTTCGCATCCTGCATGTGAGCTCCCAAAGGCACCTGGTGGGCCACTGTGAGTAGCAGAGTGCTGGACTAGATGGACTCTGGTCTGATCCAGCAGGCCAGTTCTTATGTTCTTATGTTCTCTTGCCTATCCACACACAGTCGATACCTTTGGGTTTACAAGACAGTGGCGATTCTCAACCATGCCCCAAGGAGCGATGCCCATGGCCACCACTTGGGTGCTGGAGTTGGTGCTGGCTGTGGTGTGGTCTCTTACAGCTTCGCCAACGTATCTGCCCACTCCTGCCTGGAGGCCGCCTGTCATAATCCAGGCCCCTGTGAGGAAAATGGAGAGGACTGTTGGTAAACAATCATACATGTTTATCAATTTTAGGCTATACATGTTAAATCAATTCCTTCTTTTCACATTAAAAGTGGTGTGTTCTGGGGCCATTCTGAATAAATATCGTAGGGCAGTGGTGGCGAACCTATGGCACGGGTGCCAGAGGTGGCACTCAGAGCCCTCTCTGTGGGCACGCACAGAGTGTCCCCCACCCCACAAATCTAGGCTGGCCTGGGCCGGCGGGCTTGATTATTAGCATTAAACCTAGTTTCGGGGAAGCAGTGTAGGGAACCCTGTTAAGCGCTGTTAAACCCCACTGATTTTCATGTGAAGAACTAAAGCGCGATCCTTTACTTGGGAGTAAGCTCGGTTGCTGGCAATGGGGCTTGCTTCTGAGTAAACCCTCCTAGGATCATGATTCACCCATTGGAAGAGTTGCACAGTTGCTTCAAAGCAAAGCCACCGACTACCACCAAGCTTACTCCCGAGTAATGCATACCTCGGAGCCAACTGTTTTTTCTAAACTAAAACCTCAGTATTCAGATTAAATTGCCGCATTGGCACTTTGCGATAAATAAGTGGGTTTGGGGTTGCAATTTGGGCACTCGGTCTCGAAAAGGTTCACCATCACTGTCGTAGGGAGTTCCTGATTGAAAAATAGCCATACAGGAATGAGGATAATAACTACTTCTGTTTGGACACACCTGTTGGACAAAGAGCAGCCCGTTACTTACCCAGAAGTTTATTACTCAAAGATCTCAATATCTTTATTTGTGTATCCACACCCTCTCTCTCAAGCACACACACCCACTCAAAGATCCTGCATTGTGCACTTTGATACACTTACAGCGCTCTCTGTCTCACAGATACACAGCAATTAAAAAAAAAGTAGAGAAAAGCATACACGAGACACAAGTCATAGAATCATAGAGTTGGAAAAGAGACCCCCATCAAGTCCAATCCCGTGCAATGCAGGAACACACAATCAAAGCACTCCCAACATACGTTCATCCAGCCTCTGTTTAAAAACCTCCAAAGAAGGAGACTCCACAATTCTCCAAGGCAGTGAATTCAATTGTCAAACAGCCCCAACAGTTAGGAAGTTCTTCCTAATGTTTAGGTGGAATCTCTTTTCCTGCATCTTGAATCCATTACTCCGTGTCCTAGTGTCTGAGTCATATGACTTTCTTTTGCAACACTCACACCTTTTAGAATAGATGCCTGCTTCCACCTATATGATTCTCCAGACCAGTGACGGCAAACCTTTTTGAGACCGAGTGCCCAAATTGCAACCCAAAACCCACTTATTTATTGCAAAGTGCCAGCATGGCAATTTAATCTGAATGCTGCGGTTTCAGTTTAGAAACGCATTACTCGGGAGTAAGCTTGGTGAAGCAACCGTGCAACGTTTCAAATGGGTGAATCACGACCCAAGGAGGGTTTACTCCGAAGCAAGCCCCATTGCCAGCAACCAAGCTTACTCCCAGGTAAACGATCGTGCCCAGGCCAGCCTAGATGATTATTGTTATTGGGGATTAGCGTTATTGTGTGTGATGTTCCACCCCTCCACATGACAGACCCTGTGCATGCGTGCCCACAGAAAGGGCTTTGAGTGCCACCTCTGGCACCCGTGCCATAGGTTCGCCACCACTGCTTCAGACCATATTGTTTGAGTGAACACAAGCACACTTTGGACATTATGTTTAACTATTGTTTATTTTAACTATGCTGGCAGATCCAAACTGGAAAACTCTTGGAGATTTGGAGATGGAGCCTAGGGAAGACAGAGACCTCTGTAGGGTACAATGCCACAGAATCTATTCTCCAAAACATCCTGATCTCTGTAGCGTGAAGATGATCTGTAATTCGGCGGGGGGTGGGGGGGTGTCCCTAGTTCCCATCTGGAGTCTGGCAATTGGTAATACTTGTTTCAAAACCGCTTCCTCAAAAGTCGGTACAATTCCTGCTTCCTCAGAACTCAACTCAATTGCTCAATAATAATAATGAATTTAAACATAAGCAACACATCTTATAAGCAATACAATCAATTAATAATTGCTGGATAATTACTAAGCAACCCTCCCAGTCTGCGCTGCAAACATTCCTTCCATATGGATGCTCTCATCTGTCCTTTAATAGTATTAGGAAAAAGAATTATTTAACGATAGACTTCAGAATGGGCATTAAGGACAGATGAAAGCATCCAAACAGAAAAGACTTTTTGCGGGGCAGCCCAGCAGGTGTATAATTATCGTTAATTAATTATTAATTGACCGTAATGGTTATTCATGTTGCTCAAGTTTCATGTTTAATATTACTTAGAACATGAGTTGACTTCTTCGGAAGCAAAAATTGTACCAACTTCTGAGGAAGCGGTTTCGAAACCAGTATTACTGGTTGCTGGTCAAGTGTAAAGTGCTAAAAGAGCCAAGATTCCAGACTTTTGAAAGACGTTCTGAAGATGTCCGAAAACAACTGTCATGACCTCAAAAGGACATTGTATTCACAGATATTTAATCTTATGGACATTCATACCTGATGGAACAATTTATGTCATATTAGGTATAATTCATTGCCATAAGAGATCGTTGTTTGCTTTACATTTACGTCATGCATTTAAGAAATTATTCATTGCTTATGATGAAATTGTTATAGTTGTAACTATTGTGTTTGGCACAGTTTTGTGATATTTGTTGACTTCATTACTCTACCACCCCTAGTAATATCCATTTGGGTTATTCCTAGTCGCAAGTCAGGTGTGAGCAGAGAGGACGTGTGTCAGAGGCAGAACGCGGGTGTAACCCCTATGTTCAGAATGGGTTGACCCAGAAAGTGGGGTGGAGACTCAAAGCAGGAGAAGGCTGCAAAAACTGGTGAAGTTGGAGGAAGCAAGGCTACCAGGCTGGGACCTTGATTTAATTCTTTATGAGCTCTTAACACCTTGTTTAAGGGCTTGCTATGTATGTAATTGATGGGAGTTCGTTTGGGGACCTTCATCATCTTGGATCCCATTCACCAAGCCTCTGAAGTCTTCATAAGCCAACCACCAGCAGGAAGAATTGGACTTGGCATTTATCAGTAGATTGTCAAGATAAGGACTTGAAATGCAACCTAGAAGGACTGTAAATTGTTAATGTTAAATGTTAATGTTAAAAGCATTATTTGTTAAGGAAGTAAACCATTTTGTTTTAAAATTTAGTTCTTTACAACTCCTTCCAAGTTCTTCCCCACAGAACCCACAGTTAGAGGTTACACGGGCACGGCAAATGTAAACTTCATTCCGTCCACCCTAGCCGGAGCTCTCTGGCACCAGGATCACAAGAGAATGAATTGTATAACAGTGGCGCTAGGAGTTCTAAGATGCTAGGATGTAAATAGACCACTGAAAGAAAAGGAAGAGGGCTTACCAGTGCGCTGAGCTGCTTTTACCAGGCCTTTCCGCAGCACGTCTTTGAGCCAAGCCCTCACACGCACCTCTCCTTCACCCCCCACCACCGATACCACCAGGTTGGGGTGTGGGATTTTCCAATGGTTGGTGACCAGGGCATAGGCAGCCGCAGGATTCGACGTGTCTGACAAGCGAATGAACTTACAGAGGGGGAGAGAAAATTCAGCAGGAAGCTCTCGGATCCTGACCCGTTACCTCTGGACTAGCCCACCCTTAACTGTTCAGGAGCATTTTGTATCACCAAGCCAAGGCCGTTTCCGCACGGCCTTTTTATGGCGCGCCGTCCCCAGGGAGCCATTCGCACAGGCGGCGCTGCTGCAGGAGGTCGGAGGGCAGCGTGGGCGGGGCCCTGGAGGTCGGAGGGCAGCGTGGGCGTGGCTTCAGAGGCCAGCAGGCCGACAACGGGGACAAGGTGAGTGGGACGGGGAAGGGGGCAGAGGTGGCTCCATGCGGAGCCGCCTGTCCTCCGCCAGCCTCCCCTGAGGCTGCACGCACGCTTGCGTGCGAACGGCCTCCGCCCCCACGCCGGCAGAATTCTTGCCAGCGTGGGGGCGCCTCGGGGGCCGTGCGGAAACGGCCCAAGAGATGAAAGGTGTCCTTCTTTTGCAGAGGTATCCCAGATGTCTCCTACTATAATTCCCCCTCCCTGTGGCTTGCATAGTTCTTAGTCTCAATAGGCTGCCAACCTCCAGGAGGGGGCTGGAGTACTCCTGGGATTACAACTGATGTCCATGTGATGGAGATCAGTTGACCTGGAGAATGTGCAGCATTATGCCCTGCTGGAGTCCCTTTCCATGCCAAACCCCACTCTCCCAAAGCTCCACTCCCAAAATCTGCAGGTATTTCCCAACCCGGAGCTGACCCCCCTAGCCTACAACCAGCTCACCTTGCTGGGCCTGCGCCCAGTACCCACAAACTCCACCTCTCCATAGGCGTCAGTGGGCCCTTCTGTCGTGTGCTGGGCCGAGACCCATTTGCTGACAATAGCCGCTCCAAAGGCATCTTCTGTGGCTACGGATGTATGGTTGCTGAGAGCGTTCCCACACTGGCACAGGGAGGGGCCGCTGCAGAATACGGGAAGCACAGAAATGGCTAGATTAGCAATTTTTGAAAAACCCAGGTCGAGAGGAACCTAACAAACTCTTTTTGGGGAACTGTGCAAAGTTCTTCCCTAAAACACTTTTTATAAGGCCCTAAAGATGTTGTATTTGTGCTGTGCGGAATCTACCAGTGTATCAGACTTAGGACCTGAGAGACCCTGGTTTAAATCTTCACTCTGCCATGAAGTTCACAGAGTAACTCTGGATCAGTCTCCTCTTTCTTTGAGGACTACACACAAGGCATGTGAGAAAGCGGTTGGCTGTAGTCCTGGAAGAGCCAGAGTCAAATATTAAACACACACTCCTTTAGAGAGTTTTGTATGTTAGAGCTATAAGTATTGGGCCATTGGGGGAATTCAGAAACCAAACTCACCGAAGTTTGAAGAAGAAGAGTTTGGATTTATATCCCCCCTTTCTCTCCTGCAGGAGACTCAAAGGGGCTTACAATCTCCTTGCCCTTCCCCCATCACAACAAACACCCTGTGAGGTGGGTGGGGCTGGGAGAGCTCCAAGAAGCTGTGACTAGCTCAAGGTCACCCAGTTGGCATGTCTGGGAGTGTACAGGCTAATCTGAATTCCCCAGATAAACCTCCACAGCTCAGGCGGCAGAGCTGGGAATCAAACCCAGTTCCTCCAGATTAGATACATCAGCCCAAACCCAAAAATGATTGCAGAATGATGATAGATTATTTACAAGTAGCTAATATTTGTATTGCACACATGTGAGTGTATGTTGTAAGCCGAAAGCATTATTTGGGTTAGAGATTCAAGGAGTACTTTTGTATATTTGTAAACACAAGAATTTTCATCATAAAGATTTAAAACGCATTGCTGTCTTAAGCAGAGGCAAAGCTTCGAGGGGACGGGGGGGACAAAGCACTGGGCGCGCACCCCTTTGGGGGTGTGGTGAGGACGTTCCGGGGGCGTTCTGGGGCGGGACGGAGGCAGAGGACGCACCGGTGCACCAGTTGCTTTTCCCCTTTGCTACGCCTCTGGTCTTAAGACAAGTGTGTTAGCCCTCAGGCTGTAAAAGTGGTTCGGTTATATCAAGCCCTGAGAAAGGCAGATGCAATCAGTGGGCGAAGCTTCCTTCTTCCCGCCCCTCTGTGGGGCAGTGAGGCCTGGAGAAGTTGCCCTGTTGCCCATTGGCCAAGACCACCTCCATCAATCACATTGTATCTACTTCACAAGGTTGTTGTGAGGATAGAATGAGGAAGGGACAGTCACATAGACTACCCTGAGCTCTTCGGAGGAATGGCTATAAAAAAATTTACTAACCAGAGAGAACAGGGATTGGCCATAGAAACGAAGAGCAGCACGAATAATTAGGCAACGAATAATTAGGCAATAATTAACCAAAAGACTAATAGCCTTAGGTTTAATAGACCAGAACTTGCTTCATCAGATGCATGGTGCGTTGGCAGATGGGTTGCTTATGGATACAGAGGAGGAAAATATAAACAGTGAAAGAAAAGGCTGTAAAACGCAAGCAGTACAATCAAAACGCAAAGGAAATTATTTGCAGCAATGACAGCTCGCAATGGACATCCCTCACATAACGAACATGCCAAGAGATGTTAGAGTGAGCACACGAAGAACACGGGAGCCTGCTCGGGATTCAAAGGCTGTGAGGAACAGAGAATAAATTATTGGGAGAACAATCTAAGCATCATCGGAAGATGGATGTTGCAATTCCACTTATGCTGCAGGAGAAGGGATGAACTCATAACCTGAGCGACAGTACCAGAGGTGGGATCCAGCAGGTTCTCACAGGTTCCCGAGAGTAGGTTACTAATTATTTGTGTGTGCCGAGAGGGGGTTACTAATTGGTGATTTTGCCACGTGATTTTTGCCTTAGTTACGCCCCTCCTCTCAGCAATAGCGCGCAGAACTTGAAGCAGTCTAGCAGGAGGTGCACCGGCGTGCAGGGCACCCTGTGCCTGCATGCATTCGTTTCCCGCCCAAGGACCGGCGCAGCGGCTGCGTCCTTGCCACAGCCACACCCAGGAATGCCCGGCCCCTGGAATGCCCCGCCCAGCCTCATTGGCGCTACGCCACAGTTTGAATCCCACCACCATGGGAACCTGTTGCTAAAATTTTTGGATTCCACCACTGGACAGTACTGAATGAAGTGAACAGGGCTGTGGTTGCTGGAAGAGAGGATATACATCCTGCCTCATTTTGGGGAGGGGGGTACTCCGCCTTGGAGCATTTTTGTACGTGGTTCTCTCCGCATAGCACTTTGCGGGCACCACCTCCTGATTCCAGGGATGTGTGAGCTGGGATGGTCCAAAGTTTAGTTTGGATGCAGACTTTGTTTAAATATCACTCATAGCTGTGATTGTCTCAGAGAATAAGGAACCAGGAACTGCCGACAGGGAACCAAGACCAAGTTTAACCTCACGGGAAAAATCAGATTTCACTCACCCTGCTTTGCTCGGCTGCTCGATAAAAGTTGTACAGATTTTCTTCTTGAAGAGTTTGGGGATCCACGCCTGGGGAGAAAATCAGGGATCAGAAAACCTCGCAAGGAACTGTACAATCCAGGCTTACCAGCTTCCCCATGAATATCCACGCAGCTGCCAAAGTCGGAGAGCCCCCGTACCTGGTCCTTCTGGCTGGGAATTGCCATTGCATTAGGTGACTGAGCCCGGTAGTGCCAACCTGGACTGGGAGTCGCCAGGCGTTTCCCCTAGCATTTCACCTAGAGTGAGAGTGTGAGAGATCCAGCATGAGAGACAGCGTGGAGATCCAACCCCCGGCAGTACACCACACCCCGTTCAGGAACTTGCTCAACTGGATAAACACCTCTGATTCTGAGAAGTTCATTTTGTAGCTGAAGTTTGATCACAGTTCCTCTATGAAACTGTCTTATCCTGAATCAATTAATATAAAGACATTGTTGCCTTATATTGAGTCAGAACAAGGGATGTAGCTAGCTAGCTTAGTATTGTCTACTTTGATGGACTCTGGAGAAAGATTGATTGATTGATTGATTGATTGAAATACCTGCCAATCAAGGTCCAGATGTTGTGGTTGGAATCCTTCTGCCTGCAAAACAGGTGTTCGTCTAGGAATCCCTGAATTTCAAGGCCCCAAAACACCACATACAAAGTCAGACCTTGGCTAAAGTTCAGAGGTTTGAAGCAGAGATGGAAAGCTGTAAAAGACTTGCATGCTGAGAAGACAAATTATTTCAAGAGGTCAGTTAAGCAATGTGCAGCTAAAGTGGACTGAGTCAAGACATGTCCGGAAATTTGGGAAAGTGTCTCTTAATAGCCAGGCTGGTTCAGTCCACAGATCAGGCTAAGCAACATACACAAGGTAGGCATGGAAGATGCATCAATGAGTCACACTAGAACTAGAACTGCAAAACTTGTTTTAGGACTTCTTTGTGGTCACTGTCTGCTGAACCAGACAGCAGCCTATTTCAGAAAGATGGTGTAACTGACCTTTCAACATGTACACTAAAGACAGTGGTGGCGAACCTTTGGCACTCCAGATGTTATGGACTACAATTCCCATCAGCCCCTGCCAGCATGGCCAATTGTAGTCCATAACATCTGGAGTGCCAAAGGTTCGCCACCACGGCTAAAGACAACGAGAACCTTTTCCTTTATATTTGGACCCATTTGGCCACGGAAGCTTCAGAGCACTCCAGGGCTGGAGGCGCTACTCAAGGGTTTAAGAGAGCAGCAGTGGCATAGTGGTTAACAGCAGGTGCACTCTAATCTGGAGAACCGGGTTTGATTCCCCACTCTGCCACGTGAGCTGTGGAGGCTTATCTGGGGATCTAGATTAGCCTGTGCACTCCAACACGCGCCCGCTGGGTGACCTTGGGCTAGTCACAGTTCTTCCGAGCTCTCTCAGCCCCACCCACCTCACTGGGAAGTGTTTGGATTGATCCAATGTTTTTGAGCCATTTTGTCTTCAAAAATAGTTTTTAAATTAAGAATTCATTCAGAACAGCTGCTAAGAAGAGGTAGTGTGTCTGATTTAAAGCAGTCATAAACTGTGATTTTAAATCTTGGTTTTATGTACTCTTACTTTATTTACATTGTAAGCTGCCTTGAGCTCTAGAGTTTGAGGGCGGGAGTTCAAATTCAGTGCTTGCCCCAGGTGCCATTTTATGTAGATAAGTGCCTTCATTTATCCACATAATGTATACACCATAACGAAAGTTCCATAAATGCCTTTGGATAATGTTCACCTACATTCAATTACTTTTAATTGGTCAATTGATTAAAAATTGATTAAAAAGTACATTCCAAAACTTCATATAACTACTGAGCTTCAGAAGAAATATGACTTACCAGTCAGAACAGTCCTTGTTGAAATTAACAAGATGCAAGATCTCCCGTACTTACAGACAAATGAAAACTTTCAAATTTAGTGCATTAAACTATTGCCGCAACCTCTGGGATATTACGATCCACAAGTTGTTGTAGCAAAATGTTTAGAATTTTTGAAAAGTGTAGTTCCCAGAACCTCCTTGGTTTCATGCTATACAGTTTGGAGGCCAGAGAGCACCATACACCTTTGAGAAGACACCACTGAAGCTAACAGTTGAAAAAAAAAAGACCTCCTGCGCAAATTATGTGTTGTTGGGGGGGGGGGGGGGGGGAAAGGAGATTGTAAGCCCTTTTGAGTCTGCTTACAGAAGAGAAAGGGGGGATATAAATCCAAACTCTTCTTCTTCTTCTAATCGCACTATTTACAGTCCTTGCATTGTGTTTGGGTCCACTATAAGGACTTTCCCTCAGAGAACTGGAAATTCTCTGCTGGCGATTCAGTTCTCAGGCATTCAGGGGTGTGGCTTGGATCAGAACTGCAGCATGCGAAGACAATGGGATAAAACAGGGGTGTCCAAGTCTGGCCCTCCAGATGTTCCTGGACTACGATTCCCATCAGCCTCTGCCAACATGGTGGCAAGAGCCTTTCACGTGGTGGCCGGTTTCACTGCATTTTTCATGCCCCTGTCCTCTGCAGTGGCCGTTCCCACCCTAACGGGCGGAGAGGGGAGAGCTTAAAAGATCAGTAAC
The DNA here is from genome assembly GCF_021028975.2 of Sphaerodactylus townsendi. Lineage (NCBI taxonomy): Eukaryota > Metazoa > Chordata > Lepidosauria > Squamata > Sphaerodactylidae > Sphaerodactylus > Sphaerodactylus townsendi. The sequence goes on along the minus strand of NC_059439.1, from coordinate 18,978,682 downwards.
TGTTGCAGTGATGCAACATTATATCAATGTGAAGAAGAAGAAGAAGAAGAAGAAGAAGAAGAAGAAGGAGGAGGAGGAGGAGGAGGAGGAGGAGGAGGAGGAGGAGGAGGAGGAGGAGGAGAAGGAGAAGGAGAAGAAGAAGAAGAAGAGGAGGAGGAGGAGGAGAAGGAGGAGTTTGGATTTATATCCCCCCTTTCTCTCCTGTAGGAGACTCAAATGGGTTTACAATCTCCTTGCCCTTCCCCCCTCACAACAAACACCCTGTGAGGTAGGTGGGGCTGAGAGAGCTCTGAGAAGCTGTGACTAGCCCAAGGTCACCCAGCTGGCGTGTGTGGGAGTGTACAGGCTAATCTGAATTCCCCAGATAAGCCTCCACAGCTCAGGCGGCAGAGCTAGGAATCAAACCCAGTTCCTCCAGATTAGATGCACGAGCTCTTAACCTCCTACGCCACTGCTGCACGCACACACACACACACACACACACACACACACACACACACACACACACACACACACAGAGTCTAACGGGCAGCCAGTGCAACCTCACAGGCTGGTGTTTGAGAAAACAGCGGTGCCCTCAAATCCTTACAGATCGCTTACATTCAAATGTATCGCACAGTTACAGGAAGGCGGTGTTCTGGCTGCGTAATCGTTTTTCATTTGCCGCTCTGCGATTTGTTCCTCGCAGTGAAATTCAGCCAGCACTGCCAGACCCGGTTTCAAAAGCGAATGAGAGCCATTCACGTTCATCAAAGTGATTATTTCCTTCAGTTGCTTGGGGCTATTCGTCTTTGTTTTCAAAACCTCCAGTAGGAAATGGCCCTCTGACCTCGTTCTGGCGTGTGGCGTGTGGATGTCGCAACCACACCAGGGCAACAAGGCAGGTTTAGCGGCAGGGGCCTTCTAGGGATAGGCATGCCAACCCTCCAGGTGGGGCCTGGGGATCTCCTGGAATCACAGCTCATCCACAGACTATATAAATCAACCCCCTTGGAGCAAATGGATGCTTTGGAGGGCGGGCCCTGAGGCATTGTACCACGCTGTCCTCCCTAGGTTCCACTCCCAAAGAGTTTCCCAACCTGGATCCTCCACCATACTCCACTCCACCATACCTCAACACTGACCAAGGGGGCCTAATAACCCTATCTGGTGGTCAGTGGAGAACCAGCCTCATTGGCTGGATTGTGCCCAGTCAGGGGAACTTCCTGCACTGTTATCTAAAGAACTGGACACCGCTAACCCCTCAGACCCACAGCAGTGCAGGGCAGGTATTTATAGACCTCGGCCGGCTCTGTGGATTGGATTTCAGCCACTGGGACCCATCAGCACATTCCTGACACTGAGGGGAATGTGTGTCCCCAACAGTTTGTCCTGCCTCTTTATAAAACACTAAGGACCATTCCTCCTTGCTCCCTACCCTTTCAGACCCGTCTGTAAACCCAAGAGTGACCCATTTTGCCTCAGATCCTGGGGCTTTCATCAGTCACCTCTCCTGCTATGACAAATTTCATTAAACCCACAGGTTGTGTCTTTCAGTGCAACCAGCCCCTTTTTAACCAACAGTCCAGTGGTACCTTTAAGACCAACAATTTTATTTTCAGTACACACTTTCGTGTACGTTCACACTTCTTCGGATACACATGATACACAGGCACGTGGAAGCTTATATCAGGAATAAAACTTTGCTCATCTTGAAGGTTCCACTGGACTCCAACTATTTTTTCCTGTTGCTTTAGACCAACACAACTTCTCATCTGGATCAAATTAACCAGCAGTGTGATTCTCCCAGAAGTGAAAACTAGAACATTATAATTTTGTTACTGTTGTGTATGCAGTTAAAATTGCTCCTTTCCTAGTTTTTCGAGTGAAACCATTTTTTTAAAAAAATAACAGAATGTTAACGCTTGAGACCAGCAAAGGATCAGTTGAATATGGGCAACCCACCCGCCCAAATGTCCAGTTAGCCTGATTTAATAACATCCAAACAGCATCTACTAAAAGTTTAACCCTATGTAGAGATATACTCTTCTGGATCTGTTAAAGTCAACCGGCTTAGAAGGGTGTAACTCTGTTTATGACTGCGCTGTAAGTCTCTGGCCCCTTATAGCGAACATGGCAATCCAGGTTCTTCTTGCTCTAACTTCAAGGCATCAGATCCCCCACCCCTTATTCACAAGACTTCCCGGCCCAAACTTCTTTGAGAACCTAGGAGTCCTGGTTCCTATTTCTCTCTGCCGGCTTTCCTGTCATTTGATGGGAGTGAAATGCAGTTGCTTCTGACAGCTAATAATAGCCTTGCACTATGGCAAACAGCTTAGCTCCGTCTCTTCTCCTCCCCACCCCCTCCAGCCCAGCAACCACATATAAGGGCATGGCAGGGCCCATGGGTCAGTTTTCTAATCTATCTTGGAGGCTGAGCTAGGGAGCCATTGGGTAGGGACTGAGAGGTAATCTAAGCCAGCTGTAGACGTCGCTCATACAAACCCTGGCCTGGAAAGTGTGTAGTGTACTTCTTAGATCTCTTTCTGTGTTCTCTGCCTTTCCTTGCTTGTTCTGGAAACTTTATTGAGATTTCTGCGTGCAAAATCTTTTGTTCCTGGACTATCTTTTCTGCCATGGCTTCTTGGAAGGCCAGGGCAATAGGCCTCTTTCTTATTCTGCTGTGCTCATTTCAGCTCCCCAGAGCACTGGGGGAGGAGCAGCAGCCCCACCATGATCACCACCATCACCATGGAGATGTAGAGCATCATGCCAACCACCATGAGGAAGGACATCACCATCCCAAGGAACACCATCAGCACGATGAGGATGATGACCATGCTACTCACCATCACGAAGCAGAACATCATCAAGGAAGTCACCCTCCTCCCCATGATAATGATGACGACGACGATGATGATCAGCATGAACTTCATCATGGAGATCACCATCACCACCCTAGTGTCCACCATGATGATGATGATGATGATGACGATGACGACGACCATGAAAAGCACCACCATGAACATCATGATAGCCATCACCATGATGATGATGACGACGACGATGATGATGACAGTGATGAAGCAAGTAAACCCCACAGTGACCACCATTTGGAACATCATGGGGAACACCATCACCACCATCATGATGATGACGACGACGACGATGACGACGATGTACACCACCATCATGACCACCACCATGAACATCATCATGATGATGATGACGATGATGACGATGATGATGACGATGACAAAGACCATCACACTCATGAACATCATGGCAACCACCATCATCACCATCCCCATGATGATGATGATGATGATGATGATGATGATGATGACCATAAAGACCAGCATAAACATCACAGTGACCACCATCACCATGACCACGATGATGATGACGACGACGACGATGATGACGACAAACAAGAACATCACCACCACCCTCATGTACATCATGGTAACCATCACCATCAACATGATGATGACGATGATGATGACGATGATGACGATGAACATCATCACCACCCTCACGGGCATCATGGTAACCACCATCACCACCACAGTCATGATGATGATGATGACGACGATGATGACGATGACGAACATGAACATCATCACCACCCTCATGGACATCATGGAAATCACCATCACCACCACAGTCATAATGATGATGATGACGACGATGATGATGATGACGATGATGATGATGAACATCATCACCACCCTCACGGGCATCATGGTAACCACCATCACCACCACAGTCATGATGATGATGATGACGATGATGATGACGACGATGATGACGACGACGACAACGATGAGCACCACCACCATAAACATCACAGTCAACACCGTCATCAAAAAAAGGATAATGATGATGATGATGATGATGATGATGACGACGATGATGACGATGACGACGACGACGACAATGACGATGATGAAAAAGCCCATGGGCACCGTCACCACGGTGGTCACCACCACCATAAAAAAAATAATAACAAGGACAGGAAGCACCACCATCATCGCCGTGCTGATAAGGATGACGATGATGATGATGACGACGATGATGACGAGGAGGAAAGGCATAAGGAAAAGCATCGCAAACGTGAAAGTCGCGAGAAAGTCAAGAAGCACTGCAAAGACAAAGGTAAGCAAAGCCTAGCATTATTCTGGGGGCAAGCAAATAAGATGTGATTGGACAGTGTATACTTTTATTAGGGGAAATTGGGGTGCCAGGGTAAATTAGACATCCTGGCTCCCAGCATCCCCTGCTCCGGCCCACTGAGTTTCCCTCATGTTGCCCATACATTGTGGCTTCAGTTGGCCTCTCATTCCCTTAAGCAGCCTTGATTGTGAGACCCTGCTCCATAACTCACAAGGCTACATAGAGCTACATAAAAACTCCGTCCTCACTTTAGGCACCTTCTTGGCCTATCCCCTTTATGAATTTACTAGCCCAGCCCCAAGCCAACCCATGTCTTCTCCAGCCCTAACCTTCAAGGCAGACATGACTGCCAGTCGCCCTGCTACAAAACATTTGACAACTATAGCTGTGTCTCTCTCTTCCACTGCAGAAGATGATGATGACGATGATGAAGAGTACGAAGTGGGTTCTCTTTGCCACTACTGCGCATTCTGCAAGGTAATGAAGGGGAACTTCAGCGGACTTTGCTCGATATGGCAGGCTTTTGTTCAAAAAAGCTGCAGTCAGTGTCTAAGGCCAGTGGCTGGTTGATTGAAGTTGGGATGCATCTCTGTCCTCTTTCTGAATCAGGTCTCCTCAGTTCCACTCCGTGGAACCGGATCTAAGAGGCCCTCCTTTTATTTGGATCTTTGATGGGGAGGGGGGATTCAAGCCCCTATCTGTCTGTGACACCACAAAGCTGAGTTTCAATGTTGTTCTTTGGTGAGAGTCTGTCTGGCTTTGCCTATTCTACTGCAGCACAAGCATGCTTATTCCAAACGTTTGACACTGGACTGGATATTTTCCAAGTACCCTTCTTTGCTCTGCCGGCGCTACTCACTTTTCTTTTGAAGCTTATGCTTGCACAGCGGTCAAGGAAACTGTTGAGCAGCAGATCTGAGTTGTAGTCCCCAGTGTTTTAATTCTTATTTCTAAATGCAGCAGCTAACAGAAGCGGGCAACTGAACTGGAGCAGCAGTAGCGGGTTAGAGACAGTGGTGGGATTCAGCCAGTTCGCACCACTTCAGCGGAGCCGGTTGTTAAAATGGTGCTTGTAAACAATCAATTGTGTTAAATTATTTGAATCCCACCGCTGGTTAGAGAGTGTTTCCGCTTGCACGATTGTCCTAATCTAAATTGCCTATCTAAGCTGTTATTGAGACGAAAGGAGGAAGAGGGGGTGGGTACAATTTCGATCTGGAAAACTGCACAGTCGGATAGAGTGAAGTTAAATGTCCTCCAGTCAGTGCCACTGGACTGATTTAGACCCGCCCCCCAGTTGCTTTTAAGTGAAAATCAAAACAACAGGAGGTCTGATGATGAATTCTGATCCTAAAACCTGATCCTTAGCTTGTCTCAATGTGATTTCTACTCACTACAGTTTACAAAAGCAATCCAGAAGAGACAAGATAGTATATGCACTCCTTTTTAAAGAGGAATATGTGTTCAGCCACTAGTATGTGTACTGTAATATATTTGAACAGGACAGGAGGGAGACGATTACAGAAACTAGCAGAGTATGTAATGCATTTTGCTCTTGTGTAGTCGTAGTCCATCTTACTATATAATTGAGCACTGTGTTCCCAATGTTGAACCAGAAAAAGCGAGGTCTGCTGGAAAGCGTAGTCCTCAGCCATCCAGAAGGGCCCAGATTCAAGCTCCTCCCAGAGGGGCAAGAACTACATTTCCCAGCAGCCCTTGCAAAGACTACCTCAATAGGGAATGCAGCTGCTTTCATGCAGGTGCTTTCCAAAGAGGAGGGAAGGCCATTATAAAAGCGGCTGCACAAAGGCACAGCCATCCTGTGGTTTCTCCCTCCCCCGCTTTTGGGAAGACTGGCTGCTGAGTTCCGCCCCTCTCTGATGCCCATGTACCACCTGTTTATCTTTGGCAATTTGCCGGCACCGTCCCAGGGCTGGGACCAGACACCATCTATCAATTTGAGGATGGGATGTATTGTTGCTACTGTTTTTAACTGGATTTTAATGATATTATTTGATTTGTTTGTATACTGTTATTTGTTGTCTTTTGTTTAATTTGTACACCGCTCTGAGCCCTTCGGGAATAGTAATAATAATAATAATAATAATAATAATAATAATAATAATAATAATAATAATAATAATAATAATAATAATAATAATAATAATAATAATAGAAAATCAAGCTTCAGCGTCTATGACACAAACCAGCTGAGGTCGTCCCAGTGGTAATCGGCACGCTGGGCGCCATCCCAAAAACACTAGGGCAGCACTTAAAACATCTTCGAGTTGACAAAATTAATATCTGCCAAATTCAGAAGGCAGCCCTGCTGGGATCCGCACGAATACTACGCCGATACATTACAACTTCCTAGGCCTCTGGGTGAGGCTCGAATTGTAATGAAGGCCAACAACCAGCTAAAGATCTGGCAGCTGTGAAATCTACAATGATGATGATGATGATGATGATGATGATGATGATGATGATGATGATGATGATGATGATGATGATGATGATGATGATGATAATTTGCAAAGCCAGGATCCAGCTTGGAAGAGGGGTGGGTCTGAAGGAGGGGTGGGGTGGGCATGAAGATGAGGAGAACTCTCCCCATCTTCATAAACACCCAGCTGGCTCCCCCCTTTGCAAAGCTGGGCTCCAGCTTTGCAAACGGGGGGCGGGGGATGCCTATGAAGATGGGGAGAACTCTCCACATCTTCACAGGCACCCTGCTGGCTCCGTTGCTCTTGGTAAAGCCATGCTCCAGCTTTGCAAACAAAAGTTTCTAGAGCCCATTGTATTTTCTCACCCAATGAGCTTTACTGTAAGTATTCAGTATTTCCCCATCCATATCACATTCTCATTACAAAATAGTTTTCACAATAATACTTGTACTAGAAAATATTGGGGATTTTATGTACTAGAAAATATTGGGAAAATACTGACAATTTTCAAATCGTCAGGGAAAATCCTGAGTTCAATAAACTACTGTTTCCTATATTCTTTGGGAATTATTATGATAGTTTCAATGGTTATAAACAGTGGTGCCAACTTAAAAAAAACATCCTAATTTAGTGTAATTGATAGGCTTGTGAACTGCCTTGAGAAAAATGTTCTATCTCTTTAACAGACAAATGGCAGTGGAAACTTTTCATGGCTTGGAGGTAAATAACATCACCCAATAAATAACTGCCTATTAAGCCTCTATTAAAGAGACAGACCATTTTTCTCCAAGCTAGTCAACGGTTTCTGTTGCCAGGTTTCAGACTATGGTCGACACTTGCCACTTCTCTGGTTTTATATTACTCTGAAAGGTTGATAACACTTTTTCCACCAGTGTCTCGCCATATCTGATCAAGCTTCGCTTATCTCAGTTCCCTGAGCTTAGTCACAACTAAAATTATAGGGAGAGAGCCCAAAAAAAGGCAACTTCTAAGAATATTAAAAGCACAGTGTTGTGGTTTTTCCAGGTCGTATGGCCGTGTTCCAGTAGCATTTTCTTCTGACGTTTTGCCTGCATCTGTGGCTGGCGAAACGTCAGGAGAAAGTGCTACTGGAACACGGCCATACAACCTGGAAAAACCACAACATGCTAGTGATTCTGGCCGTGAACGCCTTCGACAATACAATGCAGCTGTGTTGCATTAGACCAGTGATCCATCTAGTGCAGCATCCTGTTTCACGCAGAGGCCAAACAGCTTCCCCAGAAGACTACAAGCAGGGAACGAGGTCAAAGCTTCCAACTGTTGTTGCCCCTATGCAATAACTACTATTCAGAAGCATGCTGTGTCTGAACATGGACATTCCATTTAGACCTTTGTGGATAGTTGTCATTGATGGGCCAGTCAAGGAATCTGCCTTTTAAAACCACTTATGCTTGTCACTATTTCTCTGTTCCATCGTTCAAAGAGTACAATGACAGCTGGAATCCAAATTCAACTTAGTTGTTGCTGAAAGACCTGTCTGAAAGCTCTCCCATTGGTAGCGGGAAAGCGACAGTCGTTCTTGTCTTCTGTCTCCCAGAAGGAGATAAGAGAGTTGTCTACTATCTGTCTGTTAGACTCTTCCATGTGCCCTAAATGGAGCAAATGTGGTCTTTCACTGGGGAGAAAATGGGACATGAATAAATAAACTGGGGACTAGAGTGCGAGAGTTTGCTAGTTTTTTTTTCAATTGGTTACAAACAGCAGTCAGAAACATTAGAGATACGACTTGTCTTAGGACCAATTAAGTGAAGAGACGTTAGTAAACAAAAACAGGCAAGGCTAGAACTTTGGGCAAGATTGCCGTAGGACTTCCAGATCCCAATTTCCTGATAGTGCATGTCCTTTTAAACATTACAAGATCAATGGATCCTCCTATGCCTTCCAGCTTATTTCTCCACCAACTCCTTTGCCACCTTCTTCTATAAGGATGAGTGTGAAGATAGAATATAGCTCCATCCTCTCCTGCTGCTGAGATTGCCAGACTGCAACTTGGTGATTCCTCATGTGCCTTTAAATACACTGCTCAGAGAGTTGTAGTTCCTTCCACCAAGTCGCTATCACATTTATCCACTTCTCTCCTATGAGTTGTGTGGTCTTACTGCAGCTGATGAAGGGAGGCTCAGGGCAAAGGAGAAATGGGATAACTTTAGCTGCTTCGTCTTTCAGCTAAGCAGTGAACTGAAATGCACACAGTTATCTCTAATAAGGCTCATGACCTTAAAATGTTTTAAGGGGCAATGGTATAAAATGGATTACACAGAAATTCTCAGGGGCCCCTTCCGCACACGCAAAATAATGCGTTTTCAAACCACTTTCACAACTGTTTGCAAGTGGATTTTGCTATTCCGCACAGCTTCAAAGAGCACTGAAAGCAGTTTGAAAGTGTATTATTCTGCATGTGCAGAATGAGCCAGGGAGATTGTGGGTGAGAAAGACTATACTTTATTGAAGTACGTAATTGGATCTGTATTATGCATAGGGTCAGAGGCGTAGCTCCAAGGGGACAGGGCGCAATGCACTGGGCGCGCCCCCTTGTGGGAGTGTGGCGGGGGCATGGTGGGTGGGTGGGTGGGGCACGGGCGCTCTGGGGTAGGACAGGGTGCACCAAGCACTTTCCCCCTTGCTATGCCTCTGCATAGGGTCTTTGCTGACATTTAGAGGCCAGATTTTCATCTTTAAGGTGCCAATAAATTCCTGTTTAGTTTTACTGCAACGTATTAACGTGGCTACTTCTCTAGAACTGTGCAAGTCAAAAGTGCTTGAGTATGGAGAAAATTCTCTTTCTCTTATGCACGCTTGTCTTTTTTTTCCTATCCAGGATTGTGACGAATGTGACAAGTGCCCCTGTAAAGAAGGAGACCGTAGAGAATTCTGCGGAAGCTGCCAGGTTGGTGCTACAAACTCCCCTGCTAAATTTGTTTCCCTCCATTGAAAGGAAAAATGTGCCACCAGGGTGGATCCAGCTAGCATTTCGGCTGGTGAGAAGGACCCTTTTAACCACTCAAAAAGGCTATGTGGGAATCCTGAGGTTTGCATGGGCTAGTTATGTGACCCCTGAGTGTAGAACTGGCTGCCTAGAGAGGCGGTGATCACCCTTTCACTTGTAGACTTCAAGCAGCAGGTGATCCTACACTGAGCAGAGTTGGACTAGATGACTTGTGTGGCCCCTTCCAACTCTATGACTCTACAAGTTACATGGGACTAAAGGCTAGAGCAGCCAATTGGCCATGCTGGAAGGGGCTGATGGGAATTGTAGTCCATAACATCTGGAGTGCCAAAGGTTCGCCACCAAGGGGCTAGAGTAAGAAGGGAAATTGTATGAGATTGAGTGAAAAGGCTGGCTGGATCCAGAGTGGTATCTAGGAAAAAATGGAGCCCAGGGCAAAATCTGAGTTTTCCGCTTCCTGGGCTCTCCTTCACCCCGATCTCATGGAGGAGCACCCAGGTCTACCACCCAAAGCCGGCAAGGCGCCCAGGTCTACCTCCTGAAGCCGGCAACGGCACCCAAGTCTACTGCCCGAAGCTGGTGACAGTGCTCAGGTCTACTGCCTGAAGCCGGCCAGCGTGGTCCGAGCTCAGCATCCCCCACCCCCACGTGATTAGATGGCATGCACCCAGGGAATATGACACTGCATGTCCCGCTGGCAGATACACCCCTGGCTGGATCCCACCCCCTCGATTTCTGTGGCCAGTATCACAGCAATGCCCTTCCAGTAACTCACTCTTCCATATTTTCTCTCTCCTATAGTACTGCCATTACTGTTACGTTTGCCCTGTGTGTGAGACAGCCTGTACGCCTGGTGAGTGTTTCTTTTATTACTTGATAACCTGGCTGCTGATCCAAACTATGCTAGGCAGCTCACCCAAAGGACATCATAAAACATCAAACTGAAAGTCATTTGGGGAGTATGGTAGCTTTGCTCAAATGTCATGCAAAAACATTAATGGTTTAATTAAATTACCTTGACAATCCAAATGGGGGCTATTGCACTAACGTAGGCTAGTTTCGAGCCATCGGACCAGAACCTGAAACTATGCTGGTTCAAATCCCAAGTCTGCCATGGAAACTTGCTGCGTGACCTTAGGACAGTCATACACTCTCAACGCTCTCTCACCTCACAGTGTTATTGCAACGATAAAATGTAGGGAAGGAGATTGATCTACGCCTCTTTGTGTCCCCACTGGGGAGGAGGAGGAGTTTGGATTTATATCCCCCCTTTCTCTCCTGCAGGAGACTCAAAGGGACTTATAATCTCCTTGCCCTTCCCCCCTCACAACAAACACCCTGTGAGGTGGGTGGGGCTGAGAGAGCTCAGAAAAGCTGTGACTAGCCCAAGGTCACCCAGCTGGCGTGTGTGGGAGTGTACAGGCTAACCTGAATTCCCCAGATAAGCCTCCACAGCTCAGGCGACAGAGCTGGGAATCAGACCCGGTTCCTCCAGATTAGATACACGAGCTCTTAACCTCCTACGCCACTGCTGTATAAGTGACAGAAATAAATGTGCAAATGCAGACACCCTAATATTGCCCTCATCACAATGGAGCAAAGCCAACACGAGGATACTCTTAGGTGGGACGGCTGCCAGGGTCCACTATCATCGACCTGTGGTTCACATACCTGTCCTGCTAACTGTCTCTGTGCCCGGCCCATATTCTTCTTTGATGTTCCCTGCCACTCTCACTACTGAGCATTATTGGACAAGAGTGTGCAGGTGATGCAGAGTCGTGGTGTTTTTCTGCAGTGTTCAGCCAATGCTGCCTAGTGTCATTGAATAGAGGGCATATGGTGAGGTTATCAGTCAGAAGGAGGAGGAGTTTGGATTTATACCGCATCTTTCTTCCTGTAAGGAGACTCAAGGTGGCCTATAAGTTTCTTTCCCTTCCTCTCCCCGCAACAGACACCTGGTGAGGTAGGTGGAGTTGAGGGAGTTCCGAAGAACTGTGACTAGCCCAAAGTCACTGAGCAGGAATGTAGGAGTGCGGAAACACATCTGGCTGACCAGATAAGCCTCTGCCACTCAGGTGGAGGAGTGGGGAATCAAACCCGGTTCTGCAGATTAGAACGCACCTGCTCTTAACCACTACACTAAGAAGAACACTTAGGCAGGAGGATTGGGGACCTGGTGGTGAGGAGGCGAGAGGAATGCTGGGCCTCTCTGCCCAGTGCCTTCCAAATCCTAAAACTGCCCTTTTTGGAACCTGGAATATCCTCTGGGTTCTTCAAAGTGAGGTGGACAAAGGGAGTGAAATGAACAATTTTTGAGGCACACTAGGATTTGAATTATCTTTTGCAGTCTAAATCCAAATCCTCTCTAAACTAATCACAGCTAGACCATAACATAGGTTTCATGTTATTTTTTAACCAAGCTAGAGTGCCAGTCTTGAACTGAAGAAGGAAGAAGGGAATATGATTAGGATTCAAATCCTCCTTCAGCCATGGGGAGGTATTAGATTGCCCAAAGGATGCAGTACCAAAGTTGCGAAGATGATCACAAACTTCTTCTAAAGCAAAAACGTATGCTCAGGGCAGGGAGTACATTAAACCTTAAAGTATGATTAGAACTCTAATTTGTTCCATTTTATCTTTTGCAGGGAGCATTGTAGATGAGTTATCAGGAGCTTTATTTCAGTAAGTACCATACTCCGATCTGAAAAGGAACAATTTGCTCTAGAAATCCTTCCCTCGCATAATTGGTGGTGAAGTGGAAAGCCAAGAGCCAGCAGAGCCTGTATCATAAATGTGAGGTTCAAACCCTCACTTCAAATCTTGTCGACATGAGACCTGATTGGTTCTCTGCCAGCCTTCAGTTCCTGCAACATGTGAAGTGGTAATCATATGAGATTACTCTGGCTAAGCAGATCTAGGTCTGGCAAGTGGGAAAATGCCTGGAGATTCCATGTATTTAATTCTGAGTTAGAAGAATGGCAAGACTCGAACATAAAAAGAATGACCAAAAAAATGCAGTTAAGCCAAACAGAAAACTCAAGATAGACAAATTCATTCAAGAAGCCATGTTTAAATAGGAAGGAGATCAACAGCAGGCATTCAACTTTTTCCTTCTCTCTTTTCCAGGACGTTTGCCACCATCTTTGAGCGGCAGGAGCGCTGAAGCACCCCCTGGTGAAGAGGCCATGAGGGGTGGGTGGGAATAGGTGACCCTTGACGTTTAGGGCCAAACTACACATGGTGAACCATTTTGTAATTCTCTTTACGTTTTCCTCCCTTCCTGCCACTTTGTCCGCTTAAAATGTGTCGTCACCTCTGCCTTTCTTCCAGTGATTTCAGTCTCCTCCAGCTTTTTTATTTTAAAAGAATCCAAAAACCTTATTCTGTAGGGCAGGGGGAATCTCAAAACTACTGATCACATGTAGTTTGGCTCTTAGTTAGCTAGGGGCGTGGAAAGGGGAGTCCATGTTTTTGAGCTACTGGGTAGCACTTTGGTATACTAACTTGACCCAGTTAATTGTTCAGAGCTTGGTCATACTTGCGGTTACTTCTGAGCAACAGGCCTACCACTTGTACTTAGCTGAAGAAACTGTGGGGCAATTTGTACATTGATGTCGATCATGAGATTTTTGTGAGGAAACTGCAGCTCAGCTGAGACATACTGTGAAACTGCGGTTTGTTTTCACTAAACTTAAGTTTGTGAAACCGCGATTTGTTTTCACTAAACTTAAGTTTGTGAAACCAGGATTCCCCTCACTGACAGTTTGTGAAATCAGGATTTCCCTCACAATCAGTCAAACTGTGGTTTACCTCAGCAGCTGCTGATTTCTTTGTCTTTTCTCTGGACAGGTGTCTCTGCAGCTTGAGAGGATATCCATGTTCATATGTCACACAAAATCACAGTTAAGACTTGTGGTAAATAAACCAACCTCAGACCATGGTTTCAGCTGACCCTAGCTAACCAGTTATTGGAACAATCTGGGTCAATCACATTAAACCATGGCTTAGCATTATATCTGAACTGAGAGTTGTCTCCATTAAAAACGTTATCTGAGGAGATACAAAAACTTACCTCATGATGATTGATTCATACAATTGATTGATTCATGCAATTGTCAAGTAACAAACATACAACTGTGAGTCAGCCAATCTTAACTATAAAAACGGCTCTAATACCAAGTTGCATCAAAGAACCTTGGCCATTTTTTGTCAGGATGCCATATCACAGAAAAACCATCTTCCTGATAATGCAGCAGTCACTCCTATTTGTAGTATAAATGATAGCCTCAGGATACTTGTCTATGGCACAAACTTTCAAACTGGTTTCATAATAGTGTATCTAGCACCTAGGGCAGTGGTTCTCAACCTGGGGGTCAGGACCCCTTTGGGGGTCAAACAACCCTTTCACAGGGGTTGCCTAAAACTCTCCGCATCAGTGTTCTCCATCTGTAAAAAGGATAAATGTTAGGGTTGGGGGTCACCACAACATGAGGAACTGTATTAAAGGGTTGCGGCATTAGGAAGGTTGAGAACCAGTGACCTAGGATTGGGTGGCTTGTTAAGTTGAACAGAGAATGTCATACCTTTTTTCTCTATATGGTCAAGATATATCCTCCTTGGTATTCTCCAACTCTAACCAGCATTGTATTGCATCCCCCATAAAATCTTGAAAACTATTACGGGGATGCAGAGATATTTATAACATTGTCACACTCTTCCTGAACTGCAAGCTACAGATTTCAGACCATTAGTAAGATATTTAAAACTGCTTTTGTAGTTGCTATGTTGATGAGGTGGAAATACAAGTAAAATCTGCTCAGAAATCACTGGTAATTCCTCTTTAAGTGAAGTCACATACATATTGTAAAGCACAAGGAAGACTGATATACCATTGTAAATCACCCTTCCTATACAGCCATCGACTGCATTTAATATTGACCCGGGGAGTGGTGAACTTTACCGCTTCTGGGGCAGGCCCAGTGTGAGGAGACCAAAATTTCAGTCTCGGCCCACATGGTTTTCTCATGATCCCACATCTAAGCCCCTTCTGCACATGCAGAATAATGCACTTTCAATCCACTTTCAATGCACCTTGCAGCTGGAGTTTACTGTGCGGAATAGCAAAATCCACTTGCAAACCATTCTGAAAGTGAATTGAAAGTGTATCATTCTGCATGTGCGGAAGCCAGGGGCCTTAGGGATTGACTGTGCTGCTTTGGCTCCAATCAAAATCTCCTTTCCTCACCCTTGTTAGGGATATCCCCCCCCCCCATCTGCCTTTTTTATTCTTTATTTATAGTCATTGCTTTTGTTTTGTTTTCCTGAAGAATAAATTTTTTCTTGCTTCCGACAAAATGCTGGGGGGAAGAATTAGGACTAATAAAAGGAAACACTTCTTCACGCAACGTGTGATTGGTGTTTGGAATATGCTGCCACAGGAGGTGGTGATGGCCACTAACTTGGATAGCTTTAAAAAGGGCTTGGACAGATTTATGGAGGAGAAGTCGATCTATGGCTACCAATCTTGATCCTCCTTGATCTCAGATTGCAAATGCCTTAACAGACCAGGTGCTCAGGAGCAGCAGTAGCAGCAGGCCATTGCTTTCACATCCTGCACGTGAGCTCCCAAAGGCACCTGGTGGGCCACTGCAAGTAGCAGAGTGCTGGACTAGATGGACTCTGGTCTGATCCAGCAGGCTAGTTCTTATGTTCTTATACATTTGTTGCAGATTTATCTAAAACCTTTTCAATGGGAATGTTGACAGAAAAAGTAGTGAACTGGTAGAAGATCATTTTCGTGGAAAGACAAGACTGACGGATGCCCTGACGTATACCTATTTCCCTTTTCAGCATTTTCTTGCTTACTTCATCTCTGCCAGTACTGTTAAGTAGTAAGGTCTACTTTCTCCATTCTCTGTTATTCTGTTCTCTTTCAACACCTCGATACAATAGTTTGGCATTAAACAACTGCTGGATGATTCAGCAGAAATATTGCGGTTTAGTAAAGGATAACAGTGGTATGAAAAGACAACAAGGTTTTGGAATACCTTTCCTACAAGGAACGCTAAAGAGTTTGGGGTGTTTCAGATTAGGAGAATATGACCAGGGAGGGGGACATAATACACATTTATAGAATTGTGCATGGTGAGGAGAAAGGAAATAGAGAAAACGTTATCTTCTTCTATAATACTGCAATCTAGGGAAACTGATGGACAATAGATTCAGGACAGATAAAGCAAAATATAATCACATAGTTATTTCATGGAATTCATTACCACTAGATTTGCTGGTGGCCTCTAGATTAGATGGCTTAAAAAGTGGATCAAAGAGGAGAGTCCATTCATAGCTAAATGGAACCTCCATGTTCAGAGGCAATATACTTTATATCCAGTGGTGGGATTCAAATAATTTAACAACCGGTTCCAGTGGTGGGAATTCAAATAATTTAACAACTGGTTGTTTACAAGCACCATTTTAACAACCGTTTCTGCCGAAGTGGTGTGAACCAGCTGAATCCCACCACTGCTTCTATCTCAGCTGTTGGGGAAGGAACAAGGGGAAGCTTTGGTTTTTGGGTGCTCCTTCTAAGGGATCAAGTTGGCGGCCACTGCGGAAAACAGGATGCTGGTCGAGATTGATTTGATCCAACAGGAAATGAACATGTGAGGCTGCCCTTATACAGAATCAGATCGCTAGTTTATCGAAGTCAGACTGTCTGCTCTGAATGGCAGCAGCTCGCCGGAGCCTGAGGCCCCTCCCACACATGCAGAATAATGCACTTTCAATCCTTCAATGCACTTCGCAGCTGGATTTTACTGAGCGGAATAGCAAAATCCACTTGCAAACAGTTGTTGATATCCTCACTGGCGATTAATCCTGGGATAGTCATCTGAAATATCCAGGTTCCCTCGAGATCTCCTCACAGCCGAACTGTGGAACACAGATCAGTCCCATTTCTCCCCCCCCCCCCCCCCCGTCTTTTCACAGGATTTTCCTGGACCTGCTTGTATATGCACCTTTTTGAAAAAGACACTCCAATGGGAGCTAAGGCTACACATTTGAGGGTCCATAACTCTGGCCCCCATAAACCAAACTTCACCAAACCTGGGTGGTATCACCAGGAGGGTCTTCTAAAGATACTCTGAAATTTTGGTGCTGCTAGCTTAACAATTGCACCCCTGACAGCAGGCACCCCCCACCCACCCAGGGGTCAGGCCTAGATGTTTTCACTAGAAACATGCTGCAGTGAGGATGTTGGAACCTGGATGAAAAGGTGCCGATTCTTTTGAAACTTGGCTGTATCTAGATTAAATTTTCAGTGGTAATTCGGCCAGTGGTGAAAGTGGATTGAAAGTGCAGAAGGGGCCTCAGGATGAGATCTTTCACATTATCCACTAGCTAACCTGGGAACTGGAGAAGCTGGGGATTGGAGCGTGGGAACTTTTGCATAGAAAGCAAGGATTCTATCCCAGAGCCACAGTAGTGAACTCAACCAGTCAGGATTTCTACCCTTCGGAGCCAAACAAGACAAAAACATTTTCAAGGCAGCCTAGAGGCCTTCTCAGTCAAATGAAAGCTTCCAGATGAGACCTACAGTTTTTCTGGACGACCACAGCTAAACTCCAATCTACAGAGATCTCCTCCCCTGGAAGAAAGGACAGGTTTGGAGAGCAGACTTTACAGCATCACACCCCCTCTGAGCTCCCCAAACTTCATCCTGGGCACTGCTGCCAACCTCCAGAGAGGAATCTCCCAAGCCAGAGTTGTCAATCTTCTGCAAGGCAAAGGCATATGACAGCGATAGCGAATATTTTTGAGACCGAGTGCCCAAATTGCAACCCCAAAGCCACTTATTTATCGCAAAGTGCCAACACGGCAATTTAACCTGAATACTGAGGTTTTAGCTTAGAAAAAAACGGTTGGCTCCGAGCCGTGCGTTACTCGGGAGTAAGCTTGGTGGTAGTCGGTGGTTTTGCTTTGAAGCAACCGTGCAACTCTTCGAACGGGTGAATCACGACCCCATTGTCAGCAACCGAGCTTACTCCCAGGTAAAGGATCGTGCTTTAGTTCTTTGCATGAAAATCAGTGGGGTTCAACAGCGCTTAACAGGGTTACCTACACTGCTTCCCCAAAACTAGGTCTTAGATTTAATGTTAATAATTGAGCCCAGCGGCCCAGGCCACCCTAGATGGGGGGGGGATTTCCCCCCACATGACGAACTCTGTTTGCACGTGCTCTGAGTGCCACCTTTGGCACATGTGCCATAGGTTTGCCACCACTGGCATATGAGAATCAGAAGCAAAGACGGCAATAGCACGGTTTGCTCCTCTTGTGGAGACAACCGGAGCAGAAGCGATGGTGTGTGCTGGAGCAAAACTCTGTTGCCGGAAAAGCCATGTGAGAGTACACCTTAGCCTGCTTAGTGCTATGTACTGTAGATGGCCTCCTTAGGCTCGAAGGCCACGACAGCTCCCACGAGAGGAGCATTCATTCACACCAAGCGACATTTGCACAGACAGCCGCAGCAACCGTGGAACGGCGACGTTTTCCCTCTTTTGACCGTGATCTTTGCTCTTTCTCTTTGCACATGATGCTCCCGTATTTGCACAAAGGGGGGAAAAAAAGGGTCTCGTGGGAGGAAAGGTACCTCAGTTTGTAGCCACGACTGTGATTAGTTTGGAATTCAATAACCAGTGTGAAATGTAGGCCTGCCTTGCACTGCCCCCTGGAGTCCTTTTCGGATGTTACCGTCATCAGCTGCAACTAATGGGAGTACGCTTGAAGGAGGAGGAGGAGGAGAAGTTTGGATTTAAACCCCACCTTTCTCTCCTGTAAGGAGACTCAAGGTGGTTTACAAACTCCTTTCCCTTCCTCTCCCCACAACAGACACCTGGTGAGGCAGGTGGGGCTGAGAGAGCTCAGACAGAACTGTGCCTAGCCCAGGGTCACCCAGCAGGAATGTAGGAGCAGAAACACATCTGGTCCACCAGATAAGTCTCTGCCACTCAGGTGGAGGAGCGGGGAATCAAATCTGGTTCTCCAGATTAGAATCCACCTGCTCTTAACCACTACACCACACTGGCCACACCACTGTCTATACGTGTGGTTAATGGGGTACCATTTATCATGAGTACACCATTTCTCTCCAAGCAACCCCTTGAAAATCCCAGAGGTGTCTTCATATGTCCCAACGGAGCATACCCATGGCAAATATGCACACTGCTCTGATTTACACGACATGGCGGCCCCCCACATTGAAAGGATTGTGGGTAGCAAACACTCCCCCTGTGCACGGTTGGTGGGCATTTGCTACGTGTGACCCCAATGCCTCAAAACCACTTTCACAACTGTTTGCAAGTGGATTTTGCCATTCCGCACAGCTTCAAAGAGCACTGAAAGCAGTTTGAAAAGTGCATTATTCTGCATGTGCGGAATGAGCCTTTGTGGATAATACGCAAACCGAGCACACCACACATGTTGCAATACGGATGTGGCAGGAAGGCCTGTGGTTTCAGCAGACAGCGCTTTGCTAATTCCTCTGGCAAAGAATTGGCAAAATTCCCACTAAGACGACAGAAAGAGAGGCAGAAGAGGGAAGGGTTGTATATTATAACCAGCCTGGTGGTTGTGGAAGAGAAGGGAAACAAATCCAGTTCACCAGATAAGAGTCTGCGGCTCGTGGGGAAAGCGGGGAATCAAACCCAGTTCTCCACATTAGAATCCACCACTCGTGGCCACTACATCATGCTGGCTTTCTGTTGGTTCCCTTCCAGCGACAGGGATCCTTCCACCTGGGCAGGAGTGTACTACCCAGGGGGACACATGGGGTCAAATGTCCCTGGGCTGCAACCATTCAGTCATTTGGGGGCAGAGGTGGGATCCAGCAGGTTCTCACAGGTTCCCGAGAGTAGGTTTCTAATTATTTGTGTGTGCCGAGAGGGGGTTACTAATTGGTGATTTTGCCACGTGATTTTTGCCTTAGTTACGCCCCTCCTCTCAGCAGTAGTGTGCAGAACTTGAAGCAGTCTAGCAGGAGGTGAACCGGCGTGCGTGGCAGCCTGCGCCTGCGTGCATCCGTTTCCCGCCCTAGGACCGGCGCAGCGGCTGCGTCCTTGCCACAGCCCTGCCCAGGAATGCCCCGCCCCAGAATGCCTGGCCACGCCCCGTCATGCCCCGCCCAGCCCCATTGGTGCTACGCCACAGTTTGAATCCCACCACCATGGGAACCTGTTACTAAAATTTTTGGATCCCACCACTGTTTGGGGGGGGGGGGAAATCACCCCCCACACTCTTCCTCCTTCCCCCCAGGTCCATACACAAACTTCAAGACCTGGTGCAAAAAAAGTTGTTTGGTCATAATGGGGGAGGGCAGCCACCCATACATTTTCCCTCGATGCGCCTCTGCACCTTGGTCTTATTCAACCTTCTCTTCTGAGGACACTCCCTTGTCCTTGAATGAAACAAACATCTGCACATCTAGTCAATGTTTTCAAACTTTTTTGTTTTTTTTAAACATTTCCTATCGCTCCACTTCTGCCCCCTTCACCTTGAGGCAAACAGGATGCTGAACCCACGGGAGGAAGTTCTCCTCCGCCTGTACCTCAGCTTCCTGTCTGCCCCTCACAATCTGCCTGAATTATTTTTTTTTTGTCAAGATTGTATTTTTTCCTCCCCCCCTTTCATGCAAAACAACCCCCTTTGGTTTGCCCCTCGCCCCAGCACACCCTTCCCCAGAAAAATAAAATTTAAAAAAACATAAGGCAGAAAATATAAACATAAAAATGAAAAGTACGGGCGTGCAGGGGAGAGGGTGTGGGTGGCGGGGGTCAGATACATTATTAAATTAACAGAGAACTTGTTAACGGCGGTCGGAAAGAAAAAAGAAATTCAATTTACACGAGATTCCACAGCACAGATATACACAGAAAATACAACTCTTATATTACAATTGTCTTGGAGGGCAGGAGTCTTGTGTGCCATATCTTAAAAGTCCAAGGGTGTATTGCCAATCCCCGGAATGAAGATTTCCCCCCTTTTAGTCTGAGCGTCCCAAAGCTCAAAATACCCCCTGCCCCCCCTTTAGAGGCCCCACCACAAATGTTTCACATTCTGCCAGGAGAGTTTCTGCCCACTGAGCCAGATATGCAATGTATCCATCTGGGAATAATTTCACCACCACGGTGGGGGTAGGACTGCCAATCTGCTAATAGGACTGATCACCGGACAACAGAAATCGATTCCCCTGGAGAAAATGACTGCTTTTGAGGGGAGACTCGACTGCATTGTAGTGCCAATGAGGTCTCTTCCCCGCCCCAAACACCACCTTCCTAGGTTCCTCCCCCCAAATCTCCACATACTTCCCAACTCCTAACTGGTGGGGCTCCCAGCTTCTCTTCTCCATCTTCAGAACTTTCCCACGCCATAAATCCAGATCTTTCTCCTTGGTGGGGGGTGGGGGGTGGGGCTGCATCTTGGAGGGGGGATTAAGAAAATCCCCAGCATGAAGATGGTGAGAAGAAAAGAAACAGGGAAAAGGCTGCAGCCTTCTAAGAGGGAGTTCCTTGTGTGTGCCAAAATGCAGCTGTTTCTGAGGTGGAGGCAGTGGCTATGTATAACAGGCATCCCCAATTCAGAGTTCTGGCTCCGTCCTCTTGATGTAGCGCTTCTCTCCTGACTTCCTATCCTGGGTTGGGAGCAAAACAGACTTATCTTCTTCCTGCCTTCCTGCCCTTGCTGAGAGAAGGCAAGGAGAAGGGGGCAAGGGGGGAGGGCGGTGCGGTTAGGGGTGGAAATGTTTTTTGAGCAGCAAATGCCCTTCCGGCAATCATGAGGTGAAATCAGGGTACGGTAGCAGCAATGCAAAAGTGCCAATGGAATATTTAGCACCCTTGGGATGGCGGGAGCCGAGGTGGGTTACCAGGGTAGGCAGGCCGGTTGGTCCAATCCGTGGCAACAGGAAGGCAAGGTTGGCACCCCCCCGCCCTGGACTCTTTGGGGAGAGGGGAGAGGGACGGACGTACCGGGCCGCGGTAGAGTGGGATGTCAGGGGTGTGTGTTTGTGTGTAATATTTTCATTCACATTCTTACGCCCCTGCCCAGAATAACAACAACAATAAATAGACACCAGAGTTGAAGCCCCAGTTCCCCTGCACAGTTAGGGAAGGAGCTCCCTCTCCAGCTTTAGTCCCTTGAGTTCATCCGGTGGCCACAAGCCATTGCTGCTAGGAGGACGGGGATTGTGGGGGGGGGGGGGGGGGAGAGAATGTGCTCTCTGGCTCTCTCCGACATTTCCATGTGCTCCCCCACATTCCTTCTCCGCGACAGCAGCAGCAGCAGCTCCCCACAGTCTGGTTCAGAGCACATGATGAGGAAGGTGGGGCAGCGGCGGGAGGCCTTCTGTCCGAGGCAGGGTGACCAGACACACCCAGGACATTGTCTGCACGGGAAGAAGGGGTGGAAGGGAGAGAGCAGAAAGAGAAAGGACAAGAATGAGCACGCGCATTGTTTGTCGTGAATCATAGAGTTGGGAGAGACGCCAAGGGCCATCAAGTCCGACCCTCTGCAATGCAGGAACACACAATCAAAGCACTCCTGTCAGGTGGCCATCCAGCCTCTCTTTTAAAACCTCCAAAGAAGGAGACTCCACTACACTCCGAGGTAATCCATTTCCCTGTCGAACAGCCCTTACCGTCAGGAAGTTTTTCCTGATGTTTAGGTGTAGTCTCTTTTCCTTCCCCTTGAACCCATTATTCCTGGTCCTAGTCTCCGGAGCTGCAGAAAGCAAGCTTGCTTCCTCATCAATATGACATCCCTTCAAATATCTAAACATGGCTATCATGTCACCTCTTCACTTTCTCTTAGTGGGAGGGTCTGGCTCAGTTCAGAGATTGGCCGATTATTCACTGGTGTTCTGCCCAAAGCTGAAGGGAGATTCTTTTCTGGGCACAGCTTTTTCCTCCCTCTCACACCCATTGTATGGCAGAGCCCATAATCTCCGCTGTTTGTGAGAGCAGGCAAAGAGCAACCTTTCCCCCTGCTCCACACACAAAAGATGACAGAAATGGCCCTGCGTTATTCTTTGCTTCGGGCTCCACCCCATCTCCCCTGCTCTACTTCCACCCTCCCCAAAAGGGCGTTTTGAAACTTTATTTCAACTTCAATAATTTTACCATATTAGATCCATCAAAATAAAGACAGATCTAATACAGGAACAAAATACCAAGGAATATTGAAATAACAAGCCTCTCTCCTCCTGCAGCAGCAGCAGCAAATAAGTGTGGGAGTGGGGAGAGAATATCAGTTCTGGGAAATGGTCCCCTTCCTCAGCAGAGTTTGGTCCAGGGAATTGCTTTGTTTCTTTCATTTTTGGGGAGGTGGGGGTGGGGGGAAGAATTATATAAACTGCACAATTAACATAAGGGCATCATCTATTACTTTGCATTTCATTCTGCAATTTCTGCTAAGGTTAAGAGGGTTGTTGTTCAGTGGGAACGTTAAGGAGCTCCATAGGGTCCTGTGCCCCACGAGACGATTGTCCTGTTTCACTGTGATTTAATTATTCGCCACCTTGATCATTTTGAGGAAAGGCGCCTCATTGTCAGCCATTACTTACAATGCCAAGCTCCTCCTACACGCAAGTCAAATTAATCTCTGCCACAACCGTTCCCAATATTACCAAGGTTAATGCTGTAAATTTAGAGGACAGTGTTTGGGCAGCATGGAGCTTGGGGAAAATGTGATGTTACTTCTGTGCGATGCTGAAGGAATCCCTGATAATCTCTGTGATAAAGACTAGGGAAGCCATTTTTTTCTTGAACTTCTCAATTTCTCAAGGTAGGAGACTGGGAGTGGCGGGTGGGCTGGGTCCAGGCAGCTGGGAATCTATTTCCAACAAGCAACAGATGAAGTTCACAAAGGATTCTTTCAGTCTCGATCGACTTTTCCTATCAATATGTACATATTCTATACCCTTTCTCTATCCTGGCCAACTTTAGGTCTAACTAGATATTGTTCCATGGAATGCCAGATTCCAATCCTGCTGAAATGCTTCTCTGTGGGGGGGGGATTGCTGAAGAACCCCTTTGAGATTTCTGGTTCTCACCTGTAAACGTCCCTTCTCCCAAGACTCCTACCCCTGACTTCCCGTTTTGGAGCAGGAGGGGCTTAGGAAAAATGGCCATAGAAAGAAAACATACATTGGTGTGAGAGGTACTTGGCCTGCAAAGAAGATGTATAGTTCTCCCCTGCAAATGCTGCCGTTGGTCTCTTCTACTCCCAATCACGCTCATGTTTAGTTTCAGAGAGTAAAGGGCTGAGAGGGGCATTTGCAGGAGAGAACTGGCAAATGGAGGGGGAAGGTTATGCGCCCAGCTCTACCTGTTCACCTTGCCTTGCAAATCCTTCCCGCTATTGGCATTAGGAGGGAAACACGAACTCAGAAAGCAGTTTCCCCTCAAAAACATCTCTGTCAACCCTTTCAATGGAAGCCACAGAGACAAGAGCCAACCCTTCCCTGCTTCTGGGCAGCAACCATGTGTGTTACCAGGGCTCAATCAACCACAAAGATCATGAGCTCATACTGACCTCCATTGGCTTGGCATTAACAGGAGTATGTTCGCACTGACATACTGTCTGCCCGTTGGCTACCTAATGAGTTCCCTGAGGAAGAGAGATAAGAGACAAAAAAAAGGTAAATAGAACGTAGCATGCAACTAAAGTCATGTAAAGTTATGCTGGAAGATGTAAAGTTATGCTGGTAGAGGAAACAAACTGCTTTGCTCTTCCCATCCCCTCCTTTGTGGTTGCAAACTGCCCCCCAAGATGACAGAAAGGGGGAAATATTTATCTACAGTGGAACCTCGGTTTTCACCAGTAATCCATCCGGCGACGCTTGGCGAAAAATGAAACTGGCAAAAACCGAAGCTACGCCGTCTGCGCATGCGCTATGCAAATGGCATAGCAAATTTACGCAAAAAGTGTAAACGGTGTAGCCAAAAACAGAGGCGCCCGGCAAAAACTGATGCAGAAAGTCAGCCGGGGGCGACCGGCGAAAACTAAAACCAGCGAAAACCGAAGGCGACGATTGCCGAGGTTCCACTGTATTTGTTGTGGCATTTATGTCCTGGCTTTCTGCCCTCACAAGGCCCGCAAATTAAAATCACTTTTTAAAAACCAACAATCACCACCAATAGTTTTATTTATTTTGTTTACGGCAACCTAGGGCCTCGGAGCCCGGTAAATCATGCTTTCTTGTAAAAAGAAAAGAAAGATGTTTGGGTTGTGTCATGCCCCTAGACGACAGCAATATCCCAGATGTATAAGATGTCAGAGACCCATAGCATTTCAAGTAATCAGGTTCCAACAGATTGCAGGAAAAAGGAGTCCAGATAGAGGACACCGTGAGAACACAGAAGAGGCACAAACAGAGCAGACTTTCTTAGAAACAATCAAGAAGGAATTGAGGCCTGCAAGCTCTTCAAGTGGTTTCAATCGCCAATTGTTTCAGCAACACAAGTATTCCTCATTAGTCAGACTTCCTGGGAGGAGTTAGAGTCCTAAATTTTCAATACTATTAAACCTTTTCTGAACTGTTGCTCATTTGTCTATGGGTCTTACATTCTGTTCTGGCTAAGCTCAAGGCACCTGTTATTTGTTCGCTTGGGGAACAGAACAGGTTGGGTCCAAATGATGTGAAGGGACCCAGAAGAAATCTTTGTCAGAGGCCCTTGGTGTCTCTTGGGAGCTCTGTTTCCCCTCAGTGGGGTGAACTTTTTTAGGCTCTTTCCAAGTAAAGGCCCTTCGAACTTCTCTTTCCAGATAGCAAACAGTGGTGATAGTTGTAAAATGTCAACATCCCGCTCTAATCCTCATTTCAACTAACTATTCAGTTGTTGTGGAAGACAATTCTGCACCTGCTCAGGAAAAAAAGGATATCAGTGAGCTTCTGAGGGAATTAGACTCCAAAACAAGTTCCTCCATTTTGTGGCAGATTCCCAAACACAGGCCCACTAGGTTTCGCACAATTCCTAACATACCCTCTGGCTGCATCTTACGAAGCTGCACCCCGGGTGAGGTAATGGAGGCCACGGAGGCTGTGCGGAAATTGGCCGGCAGCATCTCGGCTGAGTCGGGGCTAACACCACGGAGGTCCTTCTCCCGGAACATCTTCCGCCAAGATGGGGAACGGCTGAATGTCTTGGCACTGTCCTGAGAGGCAGGAATCAAAGAGCGTGTGAGCGAATAAGGTTGGAAGGCCTTGCGAAGCCAGAGATTTGAGGAGGAGGAGAAACTCACCTCATCCAGCCGCCGGTCTGTTCCCATGGAGATGAGGTTTCCAAATTCTTTTTCCAAGATCTGCCTAGCCTAAATGGAAACAGAGGAAGTTAGAAGGGTTTTGTTTTGGACTCCTTTCCTCCCACTTTGGTTCTTGCTACTCCAGAAGGCACAGCCCACTGTCACAGATAAATATAAGAGCAGGAGGCTACCCTGGGCTATGGATCAAAGTCATGACAAGAATCAAAAAGAGTCATTTGTGCTAAACATCTGGAGGGGTGTAAATTATTTTAAAAGAAAACAGAAAAAAGAAAACAGGGGGGGGGGAAGGGATTGTGTTTTTAAAGCAGATTCTTAACGGCGGTCCTCCTTGAGTTGTTTTGAGCACTTCTCCTTTTTCAGCTGAATTACACATTTGAAGCAAGCCTTTATTGGCATAGACAACAGTATGCATTAACATACAAACCACGTAACCCACTGGCAGCCAATTTAAGTTTGGTATTTCTTATTTATATAATAAGGAACAATGCTCATCACATACAATAATATAATTCACTGTTGTATCATCACATGAATTATTTTTCTCTTTTTTTCATTCAATAATCTAAACTAAACCTTTTCTCTTTTTTCATTCAATAGTCTTTTCAAAGGTGTATCCACATTCACATAAATCCAAGTTCTTGCAATTGATAACAAAGTTCAGTCATAAATATTGCAGTCTTCAATTCATTGCTGGCAGGAACGCATCACACGAAATTGCGCTCTTCGGTGCCTTCATCAGTGCCAATTTGCCATTTACTTGTACATGAGGTGTTCTATAGGTAATCTGTCAATGGATATTACATCATATCAATTCATAGCTCATTTCAATGTCTTATTGAATCCATCACTTATTAAACACATATATATACAATTATAACATACATATATACTGAAATGAGCAATTATTAAGCTCACTAATGTTATTAGTTCCACTTACAAACGCTTTCCAAGATTCAATAAGACATTGAAATGAGCTATGAATTGATATGATGTAATATCCATTGACAGATTACCTATAGAACACCTCATGTACAAGTAAATGGCAAATTGGCACTGATGAAGGCACCGAAGAGCGCAATTTCGTGCGATGCGTTCCTGCCAGCAATGAATTGAAGACTGCAATATTTATGACTGAAC
This sequence comes from Sphaerodactylus townsendi, assembly GCF_021028975.2. Classification (NCBI taxonomy): domain Eukaryota; kingdom Metazoa; phylum Chordata; class Lepidosauria; order Squamata; family Sphaerodactylidae; genus Sphaerodactylus; species Sphaerodactylus townsendi. The sequence goes on along the minus strand of NC_059439.1, from coordinate 18,951,643 downwards.
TTTGTTATCAATTGCAAGAACTTGGATTTATATGAATGTGGATACACCTTTGAAAGGACTATTGAATGAAAAAAGAGAAAAGGTTTAGTTTAGATTATTGAATGAAAAAAAGAGAAAAATAATTCATGTGATGATACAACAGTGAATTATATTATTGTATGTGATGAGCATTGTTCCTTATTATATAAATAAGAAATACCAAACTTAAATTGGCTGCCAGTGGGTTACGTGGTTTGTATGTTAATGCTTATTCAGATGTTACCTACATCTTTGTTACCTTTATAGACAACAGTACAACAATAATAAAAACGGATTAAAAAGCATATACAAAACAGGAAATAAATGTTAGGTCGAAGGAAATCTACTGGCGTTTGGTAATTTCCAGGAGAAAGTCTGCCACTATCATACAGAGAGAAGGATCAGGGTTGTCCAACAAGTAGTGTAATCTAATTAAATCGGGGAGATGGGGTAAATGTAACGGAGTAAGATTCACATACTTGGATCTGATTTCCTTGAATCTGAGACAGTGTAGTAATTGGTGGGCCGGAGATTCAACTGAGCCGTTGTTACATGGGCACAATCTTTTAGCCTTTTCTTGCTTATTAAATCTGCCATGCAACAAGGCAGAAGGCATAACATTAAACCTGGAGAGCATTATGGCTCTCCTTTGAACGGGGTTTATCAAGCAATACAGGTAGTGTGCCAAGTGGCCCCGTTCAAATGGGAGAGAAAAATACAGGGGGGAACACGTTTTCTTGGCTGCGGTGATTAGAGTAGAGAACTCTCTATCCAATAGTTGACATTTTAATTTCCTATAAGCTTCTGAATAGGACAAGGGGCAAAGTGAATCCACTGACAGTCCAATAGAGGCAAATAATGTTTTTATATATCCAAAGAGTTTCTTATGTGGAGTTTCCAGCCAAGTTTTTAGTCGGTTTGCTGATTTTTGTGTGTGTGTGATTATCATGAGGGCCAGCCCTCTGACAGAGAGATTTTAACACTGATAGTTTTGTTATTATTGTTGTTGTTAGTCTCACTGATTTGTATTATAATTATATAGATACTTCTGTAAGGTAGAGAATTAAAATTAGTTAAATTATTTTTAAAAAATAATAATATAAGAGTAAGACACTCAAAATGGTGACCTTTGGAAGAGACAGTTACAAAACTGACCCTGCTCGTGCAGGAAACCAGTTCGGAAAGAAGAATAATAATATAAGAGTAAGATCAGTTTGACAGTTCACTTTGGTACCATATTCGGGTTGTCTCCCTCCAGGAGGCACCTGAAGATCTTTTGCTACTACTACTGATCTCCAGATAACTGTGATCTGGAGAAAACGGCTGCTTTGGAGGATGGACTCGACGGCCTTATGCCCTGCTAATTATAAAAGGTCACCAATCACTGTGCTAGAAAGTGGACAAGGCGCCCTCTCTTGTCTTTCACGGAAGCACCAGACACAGTTCATTCCTTTCCCTCCTCCAGCATGGTGCAGTGGTTAAGAGCAGGTGAACTTTAATCTGGAGAACCGGGTTTGATTCCCCTCTCTGCCATTTGAGCTGTGGAGGCTTATCTGGTGAACCAGATTAGCTTGTGCACCCCAACACATGCCAGCTGGGTGACCTTGGGCGAGTCACAATTCTTTGGAGCTCCTTCACCCCACCCACCTCACAGGGTATTTGTTGTGGGGGCCGGGAGAGGGAAGGGAAAGGAGATTGTAAGCCCCTTTGAGTCTCCTTATGGGGGGGGGGGATATAAATCCAAACTATTCTTCCTCTCCCTCCCTGACCTCCTGGGTTCTCTCTCTTTCTCCCCACCTTGATCCATCTTCCCCATGACAGATCCTGACCTGTGTGTTCTGGGTAGGGATCTGAAGCAGCAGGGCCAAGTCGTTGCAGTCAAAGGTGTCGTCCAGGGCGAGGAGAGCCCCGTGCACCCCGCTCTCCACCAGGTTGTTGGCAAACTCTTTCAGCCCGATCATCTGCACCCAGCACATGACGCGTTCGTTGGACCAGACCATTACATCTAGAGCGGGAGAAAGAGGAAACAGAGGTCTGCATGGTCCCCTCCAGGCGATGGCCTATGCTGCTGTTTCAATGATGTCTTCATCTCCCTAAATCACAGTTGGTTTTTTTGGGGGGGGGCAGAGGGGGCCTCAGAGGGTTCCTTTGGTCCACACCCACCTTTGATTTGGTTCTGACTCTCTTCCCGTCTTCGTTCCAGTTCTTTCCGGTCATAGTTAAGACGCTTCAGGCACATTATCCCGTAATGGAGGCTCACCCTGAGGCAGATACAAGAAGAAGGTATACCTCGTTGGGAGGTAGCTCAGTGATGGAACACATGCTTTCGTTTCCTATGTTCAGTCCCAGCTACCGGCAGTTAAAAACGCTCCATTGCCTGAGACCCTGGAGAACGGCTGCCAGTCAGGGTAGACAATACCAACCCAGGACCAGTGATCTGACTCAGCCAAAGGCAGCTTCAATAATTCATATGTGCACTGGTTAAAAGAATGAGCTGTGAGCCAGGGGTCAATTCTCACCCCTGCCACAAGCTCACGATGCAAACGAACGGTGCAATTCCAAGGATACTTACTCCAGTCTAAGCTCACTGAAATGAATGGGTTTTTCGACTGGAGTAAGTCCTCTTAGGACTGCCCTGTTTGTCAAGTTAATTTTTATTTTCTCACTCTAAGCATCTTTTTCTTCTTCATCTACAATACAAGGAAAGTAAAAACTCTGGTCTACCATACTGGGCAAGCTTTGGACAGATCCCTGAGATAATGCACATGAAGCACTTTGAATACGCCAATGCATTATGAGGATGATTATTCTTTATTAGCTTGCTGTGGGTTTTCCGGGGTGCGTAGCCGTGGTCTGGTAGATCTTGTTCCTAACCTTTTGCCTGCATCTGTGGCTGGCATCTTCAGAGGTGTATCACAGAGAGAAGTCTGTTATACACTGTGACCGGTCTGTGTTATACTGGACACAGTGTTATAACAGACTTCCCTCTGTGATACACCTCTGAAGACGCCGGCCACAGATGCAGGCGAAACGTTAGAAACAAGATCTACCAGACCACGGCCACACAGCCCGGAAAACCCACAACAACTAGTTGAAACTGGTTGTGAAAGCCTTTGACAGTGCATTCTTTATTAGATTTATGGCTTATTAGATATGGTTCAATATTGCTCAAGTTATTTTTCTTTTCATTTAATATTATTATTATAGGGGGAGGGGGGACGAGATCGGGATCTATTCTTTATCTTTCTATGTATGTGTTATTTAGATGTGTAAAATAAATAACAATTCTCAGAAAAAAAATATTGCTCAAGTTACAGCTGACCACTGCCTCTCCTCCCAAGATGATGGAGCATCCATCAGGTCAGGTAAACGGCAACAATATCCCTTTGGTATTTTCAGAAGGCTGATACAGCCAGATATTTACTCGAAGCATGCCCAGGAAGGAGTACAAAAATCAAATAAAACTTCCTGAAATGGTTGGATAGCACACGATGGGGCGCTAACCTTTTTTTCTTTTCACCTAATCTGAAATTATAGTATTTTCCCCCATCACTGCAGAGAAGAAAACACCCACAAAGACATAATAGATACAAAATCATCCATCATTTGGTCACATTCCAATATTACTAAGAAATAGATGCAGACGGGCAGATAAAGAGTGGACTATGGAGAGGGTCGTTGAAGAATCTCTAGGAGACCCTGAGGGGCTTCAGAAAGCTTTTGCCAGCCAGCCAATGGTCTTCCCTCCCTCCCACAGAAGCCGTTCTGTCTGAAAGCAGAAAGAGTGTGCTTGAGATGGATTGCATCCCTCGGGGGCACCTGTAATATACTCAGACTTCCGCTTTCAACTTCAGTCTGAATCGGAGACATTATTTCATCGAGGGTGAAGTGGATGGGGGCTGGGGCTACATTGCTCACCGCAAAGATCAAGGGCTCAGGGAATCTCCGACAGAGTTCTGAGCAGTCTCCCAAAAACTACATTTCCCAGAATCCCTTGTGGGGCGTCGGCAAAAGCAGAACAGGTAATCACTTCTGCAACTGAGTCATGCGTCATGTGTAAAACAAACAAAGGTCACAGTCTGTTCAAACTCTTCTTCCTCCCTGGCCCTCACCGGTGAAAGCTGTCTACCATCTTAAGCTGCCCCCGCAGTTCCTTCTTATTGAGATGGTCCAGCATCCGGGCATCGACCAGGGATTCCATGAAGTAGCTGCGGTACTGAGGCAAACCCAGGCTCGGCAGCCAGTCGTTCCCTACCCACTCGTGGTTCATGTCACCATAAGCCAAGATCTGCACAAACAGAGGAAGAAAGACACTGTGTGTCACAGACAGAAGCAAAGGTGAAGGACTTGCTCCAGGGTGTTCTCTCTCCATTCCTTGCTCCTACCACTGTTGGGCTTTCCCTGTTGTGCCACAGTCTGCCTCTGAATATGTGTGAAGACCCTGTCTAACCCAATAGAACATAGTCTTTGGTTTGTTGCGCCTACTTTGATTCACTCTGTCATGAAGCTCACCGCATGAACCAGATAGCCAGAAAGTTGTACCACTTACAGTACCAGACAAGGTTCTGGGAGAATCTAGTTTCACTGACATATCTAGGAGGGGGAAAGGGGGGGCAGACGACCCAGGCACCATTTGGCTGGGTCACGTGTGGGGGACATATTGGCCCTCCCTGCCCCAGCCCTGGGACAAGCTCCCCCCTTCTGCACAGTCCTACAAAAAAAAAAAAACCCAACACATTTTTCCTCCTCCGAGTGACACCAGCCAGCAATGCACCGGGGGTGGGGTTAAGGCCAGGGATGGCATGGAAATATATCCAGTTCACCAGATAAGAATCCACTGATCATGTGGAGGAGTGAGGAATCAAACCCAGTTCTCCACATCCAGAGTCCACCTGCTCTTTATCACCACACCACACTGATCCCCAGAATGTGCTGTGAGGTACAGCAGACCATGGAAACCTGGCTAAGCTAAGATCACTCAGTGAGCTTGATGGCTGCCATGAGTCTTAAATCATAGAATCATAGAGTTGGAAGCCCACACCCCCTGCCATGCAGGAGCACACAATCAAAGCACTCCTGACATATGATCATCCAGGCTGTTTACAAAACTCCAAAGAAAGAGACTCCATTGCTCTTTCAGGCAGTGAATTCCACTGTCGAACAGCCTCGACAGATGTATTGTATTGGCACGTATTGGCACCAAACTTTCAGGGTATCATTAGGAGTCTGTCCTGATGATAGCCCCCAGGTTTGGTGCATTTTGGTTCAGGGGGGGCAAAAGTTATGGACCCCCCAAAAGGGGTGCCCCTACACCCCATGACTTAGCTGCATTGCTGTCAATGGGGAATTTCTGGTGGAGGGCTGTGGGGTGCACATTTCTGAAGGTACAGTCACAAAACTTTCAGGTTATCTTCAGGAGAGTCTTTGGATGACACCATCCAGGTTTGGGGGACTTTGCTTCAGGGGGTTCAATTCTATGGGACCCAAAAAGGGTAGGGTCCATCTCCCACTGCCTCCTGAAGCAAAGTCAATATCCTTTTTGAATTGTGGTGCCCAGAACAGAACACAGTGCTCTAGGTGTTCAGTAATAATACTCTAATTGTTATACCACACTGGTAGTCACATGATATCTTGGATCTTATTCTACATTATCCTGTACTATGAAACTCTTGTAGAAGAGCAAACACCCACATCAGTGCATTCACTGGAAATGTATGTAACCGCTTTTGTACCACATCCCACCACACCCAGGCCCAGATGGTCTCCTTGTCCTGTAGACCTAGGAAGCACATGAAGAATAGGCCAATAGCCAGAGCATAATGAGACAGAAAACAAATGACTCAGACAGGATGCAAACAAGCACTATAGATTTCTTTCTCTACCCCGACCCTCCCATCTTTGATTAAAAGGCAAAGAAATCAAATAAACCTGGGCTTGTATTCATACCATCTGTGGGTACAAACCTCCACCCAGGACAGCCTCAAATAAATTACAGGAATCACAGGGACTATTTTTCAATCTAAAGAAGCTTCTCCGGTCTGCAGTGTTTGCATTAGTTCTGCCTTGGGACCAAAAATCAGTAAGATCTACCCCAGTGATGGCGAACCTATGGCACGGGTGCCAGAGGTGGCACTCAGAGCCCTCTCTGTGGGCACGCACAAACAGGGGGAAATCGCCCCCCCCCCCTCACACAGACATCTAGGTTGGCCTGGGCCACTGGGCTCGATTATTAGCATTAAACCTAAGACCTAGTTTTGGGGAAGCAGTATAGCTAACCCTGTTAAGCGCTGTTAAACCCCACTGATTTTCATGTGAAAAACTAAAGCACAATCCTTTACCTGGGAGTAAGCTCAGTTGCTGGCAACGTGGCTTGCTTCTGAGTAAACCCTCCTAGGGTCGTGATTCACCCGTTCGAAGAGTTGCATGGTTGCTTCAAAGCAAAGCCACCTTCTACTACCAAACTTACTTCCGAGTAACACACGCCTCAGAGCCAACCATTTGTTCTAAACTAAAACCTCAGTATTCAGGTTAAATTGCCATGTTGGCACTTTGCGATAAATAAGTGGGTTTTGGGTTGCAATTTGGGCACTCGGTCTCAAAAAGGTTCGCCATCACTGTCCAGTGGGTGACACATCTCTCATTCCGCACACTGCAGATTTTCACTAAACTCTTGGCATGCTTGGATGGAGGATGCACACCGTCCAAGATATGGCTACATGACAAACCGATGAGGCTGCTTATTATATATCAAACAGACATCAACACCCCGCCCCGCAACAGGGATAAAAAAAATCTGCAAGAGGAGGTGAGCCAGAGATCAGGTACAGACGTTTGCAAACGCAAGTGAAAACCAAGATGCTGGGGAAAATTATGATTTTTTTTAAAAAAGAAGGGATTAAATAAAATAAATTTTAGAATGCCACAATCTCATTAGACACTGATTTATTTGGTACAGAGTTGCCAACTTCTAAATTGGTTCCTCAGTCTTACCTGCCCCCTGCTGTATGAAATAAAAATGAACACCCCCTCTTCCACAAATGCGCGCACATGTGCGCGCACACACACACACACACACACACAAAGGCATGCAGGGAAAGAGAAAGCCACAGTATGCACCCCGCCCATACCTGCTCCCAGCTGATTTCCTTTGTCTCCTGGGTACAGGTTAAATGTGAAGCAGAAAGGAAAACAGAAAGGGAGGATTAGAGAAACATTGTTCACCCAGCTGCTAATAGTGGCAAGGGAAAAACAGCAGTGTTCATGTTGCTATAAGAGATTTACAAATCTCTAGTCTTCAGTGTTAAATCAAATTGACAGCACCAAAGAATCAAAAGCGTTCTCCTTCGAAAAATCAAGGGGTTAAAACAGAAATCAGAAAAAGGTTGCCAGAGAAATTCCTTACTTTAGAGGACATTAATCCCTCAACCTATTTTCTCGACTTCCAGAACAGCAAAGCCCCAGATAGCGCAATTACTGTTTCTTGTTTCACATTCCCGAAAGGGTCACCTTGTTATGAAATTTCAGACTGAAAATTCCATAGACAGTACCAGGATTAATGATTCCAGTCTTCCTGGACAGAAATAGTAAGTCAGAATTCTTTTCCCAAAGGCCCTCTATATACCCTTACGCACGTTAAAGAAGTACGGATCCCCGTTTTATAAACAAACAGGGTCGATCAAGAGTACCAACTTGCAGGGAGAACAGCTATCAAGCTTCCATCTTTGGATCTTCCTATGTGCACGTCAATACGCTCATAAAAATATGCACTGGCAATTGAAAGGGGATATCTCGGAAACTGACACAAGTGGAGAAAGCAACGAGTGTGTCATCAACACACACAGTTGCATCACTTACTGGCTTTGTTGTGGCCGTCAGAGATTCCATCTCTTCATGCGTCATCCACACGTTTCCAGTAGACTGGCCGGGGAAGCAATGGAAATGAAAGATGGTTATCAATATTTCAAAACATCCCAGCCTCGCATCCTTGAAGGAGTGCCTCTCTCTGTGTGAACCTGTGCAGCTGTTCGAAAGAACACATGGCACTACAGACCAGAGGCGTAGCTGGGCCAAACTGCGCCCGGTGCGCAATCTATATTTTTCGCCCCTCTGGCCCCACCGCAGCGCCCCCATTCCCACACTTACTTTAGTTCCTTTCCTTTTCCTAGAACTTTTTCAGGCTGAAAAACAGCCTGATGGGAACTATACTTCCCAGAAGACCTTGTGAGCCTCAAGGTCTCCTGGGAACTGTAGTTCCTCAGGCCGTTTTTAGCCTGTATTGTGAACAGGCATTTTTTCCAGCCTGAAAAAGTTCTGAGAAAAGGAAAGGAACTAAGGTAAGTGTAAGAAGGGGATTGGGGGGCACCACGCGGGGTGGGGCGGGAGGAAGGGGGGCCTGGTGGCGATTTTCCACGCCCCCAGGCATGCAACCGGTGCACAGTGCACCTCCTGTCCCCTTGCAGCTCCGCCACTGCTGCAGACCACTGTTTTAAGAAGATGAGTAATGCCTATTCTGGCAGGAAGTGGACTCTCCCCTACCTGACCCTTTTAACTGGAGATGTCGGGCACTGAACCTGGGATCTCTGGCATGCAAAGTAGATGTTTTGCCATTGAGCCACAGCCCCAAGGGCAGTTAGCTTCTTCAGTTCATTGGTCCATTTTGTTGAACTAGGCTTTTTTTTCGATATGCCATATGCCGTAGAGTCGCAACCGACTCATGGCAAACCACCTTCCAGAGGGTGTTTCCGGCATGAGATGACCGTTGTTCCACATAGCATCTCTAGCCTTCTGTGGCAGTCTCCCATTCAAATATCTGGCTTCGTTCCCAAGCCCTTATGAGTTCAGGCCAAACAGGGCTAACTAGGCTGTTTGAACCAGACCATACCCTGTTCAGGATAAAGATGACAGGGGATACGTGAATTCATCCACCATTTCCTGCACCGTCTTTGTTCTAGAATGCTCTGCTTGGGCCCTAGTACCTTGGGGACAGAACTAGGTAGGCACTAGTTCCAATCAATCATCAGCCTAGAAATTCTCAGCAGTACTTCTACTTGGGTCAATAAGTACAGTTGTTGCCGGGACGCACAGCTTTTCAGTGGCTGCCCCAGGACTCTTGGATGGGCTTGCTGAGAATGCAAGAAAGACCCGCCCCCCCCCCCCCCCCACCACCACCACTCGCACAGATTTCACAGGCTCCATACTGTGGAGCTTTTCCTGTGTGCTTCCGGCAGCCCGTGAGTTGGAGGTTACGGTTTGCTTCCTTTTGTAAATATTTCTGTTGACGTGAGATTGTATTTCATTTGTTTTAAAATCTGACATAAGCAACTTTTAGTTCCTTTGACTTGGAGAAAAATGGGATATAAATATTTCAAAAAAACAAACAATGATAAATGGACGGAGTAGATTTGCAAAGGTTATCTACAGGGAACTGTGTTTTTTGTTTTTATTTTTGGTGTTTAGGCTGTATTCATCTTTTGTTGAAGCTGTTCTATATCACCTTGTTACCTGCCATGGAGACAGGTGAGCTTATAAATATTTTTGCTCAATAAACACACAGAAACTTAAGTAAGCATTCTTGGCTACTTCAGACCCAGGTGGGGGGCAACGGCAGAAGCAGGTCTTTGGCTTACCGTGCGGGACGTGGCTGGGGCGGAGGGACTGGTGAGCGAAACCATCTCTTGAATGGCAAGGCGCAGCTTGAGCCGGTGCAAGGGGTTGCTGATGCCAATTTCCCGCTGGATTTCCGTGTCCGACAGGTTGGCCATTATGGCACCGCTCTTGACATTGGCACGGCAGGCAGCTACATACCAGGCTGGCATGCCAACCCATAGCTGATAGAGAGAATAAGGGGTAAAGAATGAGGTTAAGAAGACATTGTTGGGTTTGCCAGCTCTGGGGAAAACAGAACCTCTCTCTGTTTGTTTCTTAGTTTGCTTCATTTGAGAGCCTTGCAAATTAAGCTTCTGGTTCCCATTCTGGCAAATTTCTCTTTTAAAAAAATTAAAAACCAGTAGACCTACTGAGCGAAATAAATCGTTATTAAATATTTTGCTGCAGATTCCAGGAAATTTAAAAGTACAATCCTAAACAGAGTTATACTTCTCTAAGCCCACTGAAATCAATGGACAAAAATGGAGCCCTTTCCGCACAAATCTACTAAAAGGTTTGTAAAACGTTTTCAGCCCCCCCCTTTTGTCCACATTATGTGTTTCCCCCCCCCCTTTTTGTTTGCTGATGAACTGATGCTTCATTGCTTCACCTCATGCTGTGATTCTGTGCCTCTTATATTTGATGTACCCGGTAGACTCGATTACCCCCAAAATAAAATAAAATATTCTAACAAACAGGTGAGGGGGAACAGAGAGTGAGCTCACAAAATGGTGCTGAGGAAGAAATTCAGGGGCAGCAGAGAGACTTGTAAAACGTTTTAAAGAGAAATGCGAAGCAGGTGAAAGTGTTTCGAAAACGTTTCAGCCTCAAGAATTGGTTGAAAAGGGGATTGAATTAAAACATTTTGAGGCTGGAAATAACGTGTTTGAGGGTAAAAACAATGTGGAACTCCACGAGGAAAATGTCTTATTTCTTGCCTCAAAACGTTCTGAATGAATTGTGTGGAGCAGCCCAGGGTCTAATTCTGCTTAGAATAAGGCTGCACAGGACCGTACTGTGAGAACCAATCCAAGTTTGTCACCACACAATGTGTAAAATGGTGTTCAGCTGAGTTCTTAACGAGATTCTTCTCTGACAAGAGTTGTGCCACTTTCTTCGCCTGGCCTAGCTGAAATGCACATCCCGCTTTGTCAGTCCTACCTCACAGGTTCATTCATCCTTCCACCCCAAATCCAAATCCTTTATTAGGCATAAAACCGGAGTGTGTCATGAATTCCAAATACAATAAAAAGATCATTATTGCACAACTTGCAGTACACAGAGTAAAAATGTAGCAACAGCTTCAGAGATTTCAGCATTACAGTTATTTAGAAGCTTAGCCATTTTTATCTTATCAGAAAGGAGCGTAAATCCTGTTGGTAATACAGTTCTCAAATCAGTTCTGATGTTGTTGTCTTTTGAACAGTGAAGCAGAATATGAGAAAGTGAATCAGTTGTATTAGGACAGAAACGACAGCAACGCTCATTTTGTGGGATATTAGAGAAGCGACCTTGAAGATGTACTGACGGAAAAGAGTTACACCTTGCTCTAGTCATGACCCATCTGCAATTGTCATTAACGAGATGTTCCAGGTATATAGCAGGGCTAGATTTCTGAGGGATAATCCCAAAGAATATTGGAGAGCAAGAGCTTTGCGCCTTGCTCAGGAGAAATTGATATTCTTGATCGAATAATCTAGACTTTAAGCGATGGTAAATCTCCGGAGCGGTGAGCATTTGTAGGGCCTCCCAAGAGAAGCCCAAGGAAAAGATCTTTTTTTTCAATATGTAGCCACCATTTCGAAAGCTGAAGCTCTCTCATTTCTAACTGGGACAAACCCTTCCACCCCTATTACCTCCAGCCACGACACAACGGTGGGCCCATCCCAGGCGGCGAAAGGCAAACCTTGCCGGCAGGCCTCTTCCAATAACTCGTGCCTGTGGAGAAACGGAAGCAAACTCAGATGGAAAGAAGGGAGAGGATCTGAAAATCTGTCATGCTGGTTATGAATGGGGATGCTGAAAACATGGTAATTATTTATTTTCAAACAAAGGGGTGTAATTAAATGTGCAAGGAAGAGTCAAATGACAGGCCTCGAGTTATGTTGGAGATAGCCCATCTGGATTAAATGCCAAATGGAGAGAGAGAAGAAGAAAGAAGAGTTTTGGATTTATATCCCACTTTTCTCTCCTGTAAGGAGACTCAAGGTGGCTTACAAGCTCCTTTCCCTTCCTCTCTCCACAACAGACACCTTGTGAGGTAGGTGGGGCTGAGAGAGTTCTGAGAGAACTGTGGCTAGCCCAAGGTCACCCAGCAGGAATGTGGGAGTGCAGAAACACATCTGGTTCACCAGATAAGCCTCTGCCACTCAGGTGGAGGAGTGGGGAATCAAACCCAGTACTCCAGATTAGAATCTACCTGCACTTGACCACTACACCATGATGAAGAGATGGACGCTGGTCATAAAAGCCCTGAAATGAAGGCCAGGAGCCAAATGACCTGTTTGGGGGAGCTTGGGGATATGTCCCACAAGGGCAGGATTCCTAACTCTGATCTTAGGGGGTGGGGTTCACCTAAGCAGGCAGAAGGCTTATAAAGGTGGAATATTCATTTGGTCTTTGCCCAAGTACTTTGCCCAGATGTTATGACCTTTGCTCGGATCCAATCTCCTCTGCAAAGGGGCAGTAGGTAATGCATTCATGAATCAATGTTAACATTTGTTTGGGAGAGAATAAACACTGCTTTTCACTTGCAGCATCAGCTATCAGAGGCGTATCTAGGGAAAATGTAGCCCGGTGCAAAATCTGAGTGTTCTGCCTCCCATCGCGATCGCCCTCCCCCTACCAGGTCCTGAAGTCAGTGTATGGACCCAAGTGAAAGGAGGAGGGGTGTGGGGGCGATTTTCTGCCCCCACATGACTAAATGGCAGCAGCCCGGTGACATTTGACCCCATATGTCTCCCTGAGTGGTACGCCCCTGTCAGCCATTGCTGATTATTTTAATTTTTTTGTTCTGGTAATAGCATAATGATAAAATTTTTAAGAAATGTGAGGTGGTTTTAGCTACAAAATGGAAAACGGTTCTTAATTTCCTCCCTCACAAAGCTCCTAGAATTGATAATTAATGATTCATTCAGAAATGCTGTGCCTAGATGCAACAGCACAGGAATCGACTGTCTGCGCTATACAACTTGGTGCAGGTTATATTAATCATCACAAATGAAGTCTGCAAAGAAAACGGAAAGAGGAGAACACTGAAATACACCAGATTGGCAATAATGTCATCTGAATTCTTATTAAAACCTGAATGGAGTGAACTTTTGAGAATTCCAATGTAACAGGCTAATGGGAAAGCAACCAGTCAGTCCATGAGCCAAACTGGGGTTTGAGCCTAGGTCTTAAGATCCAAGTCTAAGAAACTTCAGTCCCTTCCGCACATGTAGAATAATACACTTTCAATCCACTTTCACAGTGGTTTGCAAGTGGATTTTGCTACTCTGCACAGTAAAATCCAGCTGCAAAGTGCATTGAAAGTGGATTGAAAGTGCATTATTCTGCATGTGCAGAAGGGGCCTTCGTTGAATTGCCAGCATTTCACATCAAGAGCACACATCCCACCCTGTGTCAACGACCCTGTATTTCTATTCCCCTCGTTCCTTCTCACTTCTTTTTATTCCTACGGTCCTTGTCCACAGGTCCAGAAAGTTTAGAAAGGCCCAGGGGATCTCCAGGGGACATCTCATCCGATGGTGTTCCAGCTGTAAAGAAAGATAGATAAGGTATGTACACGCACAGACACACACCTATGATAATCTCCTTTGGAAGCGAGACAGTGTTTCAGAGTAGAAGGTACAGCAGAGCCAAGGAGGGCTACCTTAATGCTCTTTTGGGCCTGTGCCAATCATAATGGTATATTCAGAAGCCTTAAGGACTAGAAACTTGAAGACCGCAAGAAAGAGAGGGGTGGTGCAAGATTCAAAGAGGGTCTCGGTTAGGAAAATAGTATCAGGTGTGTTCACTAATGGTTATGGCAGTTGTTTACTGGCCGATTGAACAGTGGGGTTCGATGTAGGAATTGTTTAAAAAGAAGGAAATGATTTTGAGGGGAAAGGAGAGTAAATACAGCCACAGCTCTGGGTGGGGGAAGCATACCAAGAGAAGGGGACTCACGGCCCAACTGTCCCAGCCTGCCTTTCTCCTTCTTGCCAAAGAGGCGCCCAATGGAGGACTTGATGCTTTTCTTCTTGGTGGATTTGTGCAAAGAATCCTGGCTGCTGTTGGTGAGTTCAGACCCCATGCTGCGACAACGGAGAAAAAAGGGATTTAAAACCAACGAATAAATTCCTTCCCTCAGAGAGACGCCAACCCCAGAAGCATGCCTTTTGTGCCTTCACTATAGCTATAGTCTTATGGCAAGGTGCTCTCACAAACCCTGCTTCTTTGCTGCCTCTACCCCGATTCCAACTCGTACTCCTACAGTGTCTGCCCACACCTGTGTAATAGCTCTGGATTAATCACCTGAAAATGTAATCGAACCAACCTGAATTGTCACCTATCTAGTATCTAGTACATTTTTTATCCCTCCCTTCCTTTATGGGGCTCAGGGTAACACATGTTTTTCCCCATTTTCCCCCATTTTGATACCCATATAACACTGTGAAGTAGATTATACGGCCCCTTCTGCACATGCAGAATAATGCACTTTCAATCCCTCTTGTTGCCCTGTGCATTGGCTATATATTTGACCACTGGGGTCTGATACCAGACGTCTCTTATTATTAATCACTTACTGACAGTTACTGCTGCTATAGTTTTAAGGTTTTGTATTATTTTAACTGGGGCTATTCGATTTGTTTTATTGTGTTGTTGTTTGTTGTTGTACACCGCCCTGAGCCCTCTGGGGGTAGAGCGGTTTATCAAATCAAATAAATAAATAAAATAAATAAATAAAATCCACTTTCAATGCACTTTGGAGATGGATTTTACTGTGCGGAATAGCAACATCCACTTGCAAGCCATTGTGAAAGTGGATTGAAAGTGCATTATTTTGCATGTGCGGAAGGGGCCTAAGAGAGGTTGGGTGGCCTAGGGTCACTCAAACTTCATGGCAATGGGTGGTAGATGTGGACCTAAGTCACTCAGATCCTATTATATTATTTTAACCATTACACCACACTGGGTACAATGCTCCTCCCTCCAGCCCTGCTCTCCTTTCACACAAACACTATTTTTTTTTTACCTCATGTGAACTCCTGCCTCAGCAGAAGTTTACAGGGAGGAGTCATTGCCAGCAAGTCCTCTTTATAAGATGGCTGCTACCCTCAACCCTCTTCTTCTGAACACAGCTCTCCTGTGTGGGCTCCTGTCTTATTTTTTCTGCCTCCCTCACATCAACTTCAGAGGAAACCCTCCACAGAAGCTTTTGCAATGTTTATGGCACTGCAAGAGTCAGGAGATGCTGCGCCAGGCAGAAATTCTCTCTTGGATGCAATTCCTATGCGGCAGCGATCCCGTGTCTTACGCAAGCTGCATCGAAGGACACATTATGCATCTTGGAGCACAGAGCTGCAAACATTGCATTCTCCCAACCTTTTTAATATATTCTCTTTTTAAGAATAAAGACGGGTCCTTGGGATCTTAATTGGTCTTTTAAAAATTCATTCCTCTCAGAAGAAAGGCACACTCTTGAGGAAAGGGAAAGGCCTGCGTAGGCTCAGTAGCACGGGGCCTTTTATAAAGATATTGTATTCATTTTTCATTTACATTATCAGGAAAAGATAAACAGAAGGAACAGATACTAAACAAAGGAAAATATTAAAAACTATTTTTTAAAATATTGCAGTTATCAGTTCACTAGTGGTTGTAATTCTCAGGTTCAGAATTCAAAAGTGTATCCATTTAAATATATATCTGTGTGCCTTTCTTCTGAGAGGAATGAATTTTTAAAAGACCAATTATATTTTTAAAAGACCAATTTTTAAGAGACCAATATATATATGTAAACCCACGCCTTAAGCTTATCACACATCCAACTATGAGCCATTATCTCCTTTGCTGCTTAAAAGCAACCTGAAATTAAACTTCTACAGAATGTGGAAACACAATTCCCTTAAAAAGCAACGAGAAAATAACATGTGGTACTTTAACAATCTTCCCTTTACACAATAAAAAGAGGAATCTACAGAACAAGAAGGAAAACAGAAGATGGTTCCATGTCAAAAAAAAGGAAAGAATGGTCTGTGGTCCCTTTTTTTTAAAAAAAAAAGGAAAAAGAAGAAGAAGAAGAGAAGAGTTTGGATTTATATCCCCCCTTTCTCTCCTGTAGGAGACTCAAAGGGGCTTACAATCTCCTTGCCCTTCCCCCCTCACAACAAACACCCTGTGAGGTAGGTGGGGCTGAGAGAGCTCCGAAAAGCTGTGACTAGCCCAAGGTCACCCAGCTGGTGTGTATGGGAGTGTACAGGCTAATCTGAATTCCCCAGAGAAGCCCCCACGGCTCAGGCGGCAGAGCTGGGAATCAAACCCGGTTCCTCCAGATTAGATACACGAGTCTTAACCTCCTACGCCACTGCTGCTCCTCATTCCTCAAAAGGCATTCATTCCTCAAAAGGCATTCATTCACTCCTCAAAAGGCATTCATTCCTCTCAGGGGAGAACACTGATAAAGAATAGAATAGGGGCTCTAAATATGCTCAATCTTTTGGGAAAAAAAAGATGCCGTTTGTCTCAAGGAAAGGCAGAGTCATGACATACTTTGCAGAGAATACCAGAATTTGGGGCTAGGACATGGCCATGCGACAGACCAAACCAACCCCATCCATCAGTTCACAATATTTAGATTTTACCTCAGTTCTCCACACCCAGCCTTCTGAGGGGCTGCCTCCCCTTGCAACCTACCTGGTCCTGAGCTCCCGCCCATCGTCCAGCGATCCAGCCTGTAAGGCTAAAGCTTGAGTCATGCGCTCCAAACGCATTGTGCGAGGGGTCGAAGGAGCCGGGGGCTCGCACAGTGCCAGGGCCTTTTCCTCAGACCCTCGCCCGTCTTCCTTGACAACATGGTTCTGCTGAAGAAGACAGAACGATACAGAGAGGTTTTACCGGGGTATTCTTGCAACTCTGGGGGACCATTAGGTTTGACGGGGCTCAAGTCTGAAAGCTAAGTGTTTTGCTGTGGAGGAACACATGATCAAAGCACTCTTGTCAGATGGCCATCAAGCCTCTCTTTAAATACCTCCAAAGAAGGAGACTCCATCACACTCAGAGGTAGTGCATTCCACTGTCAAACAGTCCTTACTGTCAGAAAATGGTTCCTGATGTTTAGATGGAATCTCTTTCCCTAAGTCTCTCCTCGTAGGGCAGGGATTCCAGACCTTTTACCATTTTGGTTGCCCTCCTCTGGACCCATCCCAGCTTGCCAATATCCTTCTTGAAAGGGGCCACAGCTTCCCTTCTGATGGGCACTACCAGGGGAAATGGTCTAAGGGCCTTTCCCCACTCTCTACGATCCCCCCTATGCCGCGCGCTGCTCTCAGCGCGCGGTATCCCTGGCGCGCGCCCGGGGCATCCCCATGACCCAGCGCTCTGGGCGGGGTCATCAAACGGCGCCGTTTTCTCCAGCGCCAGGGATGCCGCGTGCTGAGGGGGCGCGACAGCGTCAGCATCAGGGCGGCTTCGCTGTCGCCGCCCCTGTCATGGGGAGTGCAGGGGGACCCCGCGCTACTTGAGGAGAGTAGCGCAGGGCTTAAAGTAAGTGGGGAAAGGCCCTAAGATTCAGGTTTGCAGCCCACCCCCACTCACAACATACCATTTTTTCTCCATCACGAGCAGGACTGTGGGGGGCCAGGCGGGGCGTAGAATGGCCACTGCTGGGAGGAGAGGGGCTGGCCAGAGTGGAGCTGGTGACTGAGGGGGGAATGGAAGTGCCCGAGCGGTAGCGGCCCAAGGAACCATCCAAGCTGGCGCTCGTCACCCGGCTTTCTATCTCCTCTGCCCGCTGCTCTGTGGATTCCTTTTCTTCCTGGATCAATCTGACAGAAAGTGGAGAAAAAGGTCGAGCAATTAGGGAACCAACAGGGGCATGGGTTTTTATAAGGCTTTATTTCCTTTAAAATCATATTCACACACATAACATATTTGGTAAGATCAATACTTATAACCAACAAAATATTAAAAACAAAACAAACAAATCATTTTAATGCATAAACAGAAGAAAAACCAATATACCGAACTTCCGATTCATACAAAATTATTTATCATTGATTTCTAATCAACATAATCATTGGCTTCTGCCCAAGTAGCTTCAATCTATCATTTAGCATTGTTGTTATCATTTAACAACAAAACAAAGAGGGGCATGCATTTTCTGTGCACTAGGGGGTTTTCAAGTTTGGCAAGAAAGGAGACTGTTGCAGGCCATCCAGGAGATGAAGAGAAGAGTTTGGATTTGTACCTTGCTTTTCTCAACCGTAAGACAAATGACAAACACCTTCCCTTCCTCTTTCCACAACAGACACCTTGTGAGGTTGGTGGGGCTGAGAGAAAGTAAGGTCACTCAGCAGGCTTCAGGTGTAGGAACAAGGAAACAAATCTGGTTCACCAGATTCGAGTCTGCCGCTCACATGGAGGAGTGGAGAATTAAACCTGGTTCTCCAGATTAGAGTTCACCGCTCTTAACCACTACACCGCCTGAAAGCTGGGGAAAGACTTCAATGTAGTCCCAGAAGCCTTATCAGCTAAAATGGGCCATGTGGTTAAGGAAGTACGAAAAGTCACACCCAGCTGCAGGTTAAGCTAAGCCGCAGTGAGGGGAGACCAGCAGAGCTTAATGTGGAGTACAAAAACTGAGGGAAACTTTAGCTCTCCTGAATGCCTTGTGTCCCTTGCCTCCAGCAGAAAGTTGGCCTGAGGGGAACACAGTATGAGGTAAAACTACGAAGTTCTCCTTCTCCTTTTACCTCAGAGAGTTGTTGTCCAGACCTGAAAAAACTTTTTTCTTTGAGGGCAGAAATTTGCTTCCTGACTAGCAGAGGCTAATCCTCTTTTCCCAAAGGGAAACCAGGTGGCTTTGTTTATGGAACCAGAAACTGGAGCGACACCCTCAGAGGCCACCCTGTCAGTCTGTAAGGTCCCCACAGAGAGGAATTGAAAAACCGTTGGAACCGTGTATGTTCAAAAGTTGTGGGAGAAAGTCTTGAAGTGTTGGCATGTTTCCAGGAGAAAGAGTAAAGAAGGGCAAAGGAGAATATGCGGGCATCATAGAACCATAGAGTTGGAAGAGGCCACAAGGGCCAGCAAGTCCAGCCCTCTCCCATGCACGCATTCAAAGCACTCCTGACATATGTTCACACAGAGGTCTAAGTGGTAGAAAGGTTGTTCTAGATCTGGTCAGGATGACTTACTTGATTTCCTTGTTGATGGCTTCCAGTTGCTCCTGTAGCATAATGGCCAGGGTTTGCACGTCAGCCTGCCCACTGGGAGACAACAGGTCGGCTGAGCTGAACAGAGGGTCTCGCTCATCTTCATCCGAGCCGTCCAACCCGCCCTCAAAAGGGCCTCCAGCTGCCTGCTGGGCCCGTTCCCACTCCTGAGAAGGATCCACCTGTCATGCGGTGCAGGGGAAAGAGAACAGACAGTGAGATCCAGTTGTCCACCAGCATGCTGAGGGACTGGGTAGTTTATCACAGAGACAAGAGAAACCCCTCACGTGTGACCTGCTAAAAGTGGCAGTGGCAGGCTTATAGCCAAGCCTGCGACCAGTGAAACCAAGGCCGTTTCCCTCCCCTGCTCCTAATGCTGAATCCCAGTGTTGCTTTGCTGTGAGGATAACCTCATTCCCCCAAAAGTGATATTAAGAGGGACACTCACCAAAAGGTTGTCCAATGGGAATGGGGCAGGAAAAAAAAGAGAGAAGAAATCAGTGGGGAGAAAGGAGTGAGAAAAGGAAAGGGTCACAACCACCAGTGGGTTCTATCTACCCCACCTCGGCCTTGTCTGATTCTCAGACGTGATCTCCAAGTTTTCAGCCCGTTCTGCCAAGGTAACTCATCACCGTCTGAGGCCCCTTCCACACATGCAGAATCATGCACTGTCAATCCACTTCCAGTGCGCTTGGCAGCTGTGCGGAAGAGCAAAATCCACTTGCAAGCAATTTTGAAAGTGGGTTGAAAGTGCATGATCCTGCCTGTGCGGAAGGGGCCTTCAATCTGCCTCCATCTCTGCCAGGGTCTGCCATCCATGTAGGAGGAAGAGGAGGATGAGGATGGGCTTGAACAGATCCTGACGAGGGGTTACATTTAATCAGCTTTTCCGCTAGTGAAAAGGGTGGGAGGAGTCTTCTGTTTGGGGATCGTGGGACCTTCGTGAACAAGCACCACATGGTAGGGGGGGTGCAGTAAGAGGGGAATTTAATGATGACCAAGCCAAAAAAAGTTGGCTGGTACCAACCCAGTGTTTGACTATCGCTAGTTATGCCTGACACACGCAGAGCTCACTCGAAGCCATGGCCTTTCCACTCTCCTTTTCTTCGCTCTACACTTTGCTTTCATTTGACTGGCTTCATCAGTCTCCCCCACCTTTGGCTCATCCTTCCTATCCAACCCATGTGACCATCCCAAATTTGTCGTCCCCCTCCTTCTCCACACACACACCCCCCAGTCAGCACTGCAGCCGACTCCCCACCCCTTTTTCAACCCTTTGTACAGTGGTGGGATCCAAAAATTTTAGTAACAGGTTCCCATGGTGGTGGGATTCAAACAGTGGCGTAGTGCCAATGGGGCTGGGCGGGGCACGACGGGGGCGTGGCCGGGCATTCCGTGGGCAGGGCATTCCTGGGCGGGGCTGTGGCAAGGACGCAGCCGCTGCGCCGGTCCTTGGGCGGGAAACGAATGCACGCAGGCGCAGGCTGCCACGCACGCCGGTGCACCTCCTGCTAGGCTGCTTCAAGTTCTGCGGGCTACTGCTGAGAGGAGGGGCGTAACTAAGGCAAAAATCACGTGGCAAAATCACCCATTAGTAACCCCCTCTCGGCACACACAAATAATTAGTAACCTACTCTCAGGAACCTGTGAGAACTTGCTGGATCCCACCTCTGCCTTTGTAAGATGTGTGCACAAGCAGTTGTGTGCAATGGAGTCTGTGACAGACATGGTTCATGGGCAGCTGAAGGCGGGTTTCTGGAGTTTTTTCAAATATCTTTTTTTACCCTTTCAGCACTTTTCAAGACGTGCACGCAAACAGTTGTGTGCTTTCAAGTGAGCCATGGAGGGTCCTCCCCCTTTTGGGTTTCCCGCCTCATAAAAGTCCAAATCCTAGAATCATAGAGTTGGAAGAGACCCCAAGGGCCATCAAGTCCACCCCCCTGCCATGCAGGAACACACAATCACAGCACTCCTGCCATCCAGCCTCTCTTTAAAAACCTCCGAAGGAAGAGACTCCACCACACTCTGAGGCAGTGCATTCCACTGTCAAACAGTCCTTACTGCCAGGAAGTTTTTCCTGATGTTTAGGTGGAATCTCTTTTCTTTCACCTTGAACCCATTCCTCCCGGTCCTAGTCTCCAGGGCAGCAGAAAACAAGCTTGCTCCCTCACCAACATGACACCCCTTCAAATATCTAAACAGGGCTATCATGTCACCTCGTAACCTTCGCTTCCCCAGGCTAAACATCCCCAGTTCCCTAAGCCTCTCCTCATAGGGCAGGGATTCCAGACCTTTTACCATTTTGATTAAGAACATAAGAACATAAGAACAAGCCAGCTGGATCAGACCAGAGTCCATCTAGTCCAGCTCTCTGCTACTCGCAGTGGCCCACCAGGTGCCTTTGGGAGTTCACATGTAGGATGTGAAAGCAATGGCCTTCTGTGGCTGTTGCTCCCGAGCACCTGGACTGTTAAGGCATGTGCAATCTCAGATCAAAGAGGATCAAGATTGGTAGCCATAAATCGACTTCTCCTCCATAAATCTGTCCAAGCCCCTTTTAAAGCTATCCAGGTTAGTGGCCATCACCACCTCCTGTGGCAGCATATTCCAAACACCAGTCACACGTTGCGTGAAGAAGTGTTTCCTTTTATTAGTCCGAATTCTTCCCCCCAGCATTTTCAATGGATGCCCCCTGGTTCTAGTATTGTGAGAAAGAGAGAAAAATTTCTCTCTGTCAACATGTTCTACTCCATGCATAATTTTATAGACTTCAATCATATCCCCCCTCAGACGTCTCCTCTCCAAACTAAAGAGTCCCAAACGCTGCAGCCTTTCCTCATAAGGAAGGTGCTGCAGTCCCTCAATCAGGAAGGTGCTGCAGTCCCTCAATCATCCTCGTTGCCCTTCTCTGCACTTTTTCTATCTCTGGACCCGTTTTGCCCTCCTCTGGACCCGTTCCAGTTCGTCAATATCCTTCTCGATGATTCTGAGATCCCCTGGTCCTTCTACTTAAATCCACAACTTCTGCTGGCCCGCCAGTTTTCTGTACCATTGTAATGGCTGTCCCAAAACTAGCAATCAATCGCTAGGGCACCGCCAACATTAAGAAGGGCGTGACAAACTAAAGCAAATATGTTGCTGCGGGTTTTTTTGGGGGCTGTGCGGCCATGGTCAGACCGTGACCATAAAGCCTGAAAAGCCCACAACAGCCAGTTAACTCTGGCTGTGAAGTCCTTCGACAGCACATTAAGACACATTGCTTACAGGTGATAGGCACACATCTTTTAAAAATAATAACAACAATAAAGCAAAACCTGCAAGGTTTGAATGAGACACAGCAAACGTCACAGAGAAAGCTGGAGACTCGGGGCTGATCCTCCAGCCAAGTCATTCTGCAGATGTGTAAGGTGACTTGTGCAAAAAGGGCCACAGGGTTGTGGTTTTGGCACTAGCCTCGCACCCTTTGTAAGGGCTGCTTCCATCCCTGAATTCTCTTTTTACTGAACATTGCAAGAATTAGACCTTTGTGAAACCATCCTGACTCTGCCACTCTCATGCCTTCCTATAGTTTTCTCTCCCTATAACCCCATATCAAGAAGAAGGAGGAGTTGGATTTATATCCCCCCTTGCTCTCCTGCAAGGAGACTCAAAGGAGCTTACAAACTCCTTTCCCTTTCCCCCCTCACAACAAACACCCTGTGAGGTAGGTGGGGCTGAGAGAGCTCCGAAGAACTGTGAACTGCCGCTTGCAAACTATTGTGAAAGTGGATTGAAAGTGCATTAATCTGCATGTACGGAAGGGCCTAGCTTGGGAGACAATTCCAGTGTTGCAGTGCTGGTACAAGAAAGGTCCTTTCTCCGGTAACTACTGAACGTATTTCAGATGGTGGGAACCCCAGAGAAAAATCTTTATGTGGTGATAATGATACCTAGATTTCCTTGGCAATTCTGGAGAAGGTAGCCATTGAAATACTGTGGGCCCAGGCCATTGAGGGTGGTAAATTTCACACTCAGCACTGTGAATTAGCCCAGAAACTAAAGAAGAAGAGTTTGGATTTATATCCCCCCTTTCTCTCCTGCAGGAGACTCAAAGGGGCTTACAATCTCTTTGCCCTTCCCCCCTCACAACAAACACCCCGTGAGGTAGGTGGGGCTGAGAGAGCTCCAAAAAGCTGTGACTAGCCCAAGGTCACCCAGCTGGCATGTGTTGGAGTGTACAGGCTAATCTGAATTCCCCAGAGAAGCCTCCACAGCTCAGGCGGCAGAGCAGGGAATCAAACCCGGTTCCTCCAGATTAGAGTACACCTGCTCTTAACCACTATGCCGCTGCTGCTCAAGTCCCAAAAAGCAATCTCTTACCTTGGTGGCCTCATCCTTGACAGACCAGCGACCTTTCTTTGAATGTCTTGCCACACCAGCACTGCTATAACGGTCCACGTGGGCCCCCACGGGCAGCGTCGGCGCTTGGCAGTAACGCAGCTCCAGCACGCTGCCCGGCAGAGACCTCCGTGGAGCAGGAAAAACAAGACTGTGAGCAAGAGTGACCAGGTGGAACAGAGGAACATCTAACTAGCAATTATTAAAATTCTGTGCTTCCTCTAAGGAGCTCAAGTATACAGGATTCTTTCTCCACGCATCTCGACAGGCCTAAAGTCACCTGGGAAGCTTTTGGGGCAGTGCGGAAACGTGAACCCGGGCTCTCCCCAATCCTAATCCAACACTTCAACCCCTATGCCTGTGGTGGCGAACCATGGCCAATTGGCCCTGCTGGCAGGGGCTGATGGGAATTGTAGTCCATAACATCTGGAGTGCCAAAGGTTCGCCACCACTGCCCTATGCAATGTGGGCTCCTATGAATCCTGATCAGCTCTCAGCAAGCACAATGTGCTCCCATCACACTGGAAAAGACACACAGGCATTCATAATGGTGGGCACAATAAACTAGTATTTGTTGGATTCCCATCACACAAGCAAAGTGTGAAGGAAGAGCTAGAAGAAGAGTTTGGATTTCTATCCTGCCTTTCTCTCCTGCCAGGAGACTCAAAGTTCTTTCTCTTGCTCTCCCCAAAACAGACACCTTGTAAGGTAAGAAGAGATGAGAGAGTTCAGCAAGAACTGTGACTAGCCCAAGGTCACCCAGCAGGCTTCAGGTGTAAGACCCCAGAAGGAGAAGAAGAAGAATTTGGATTTATACCTCATCTTTCTCTCCTGTAAGGAGACTCAAGGTGGCCGACAAGCTCCTTTCCCTTCCTCTCCCCACAACAGACACCTTGTGAGGTAGGTGGGGCTGGGAGAGTTCCGAGAGAACTGTGACTAGCCCAAGGTCACCCAGCAGGAAGGTACGAGTGCGGAAACACATCTGGTTCACCAGATAAGCCGCTGCCACTCAGGTGGAGGAGTGGGGAATCAAACCAGGTTTTCCAGATTAGAATCCACCTGCTCTTAACCACTACACCACGCAGGAGAAGTAAGGAACGGGAGTGTCTCACATGTTGCGAGTATTCGAAGAAGGGCACTGAATTCTTTCTCCAACTTTCTAAGGAATTCAGGGACAAGAGATCTTAAAGTTGTTATTTATTATTATTGGGTAGATGAAGCTTTCTCACCGAGAGTAGGCGGAGACCGGCCGTCCACGGAGCTGGTCAATTTCCATCTGCATCCTCTCAATCTCGGCCAGCAATTGTTCCTGGCGGGCACGTGCAAAGGAGACTGTCAGTATCGGAACTTAAGATTTCAAAACTCTCTTCCCCTCATTCAGTGGTGGGATCCAAAAATTTTAGTAACAGGTTCCCATGGTGGTGGGATTCAAACTGTGGCGTAGCGCCAATGGGGCTGGGCGGGGCACGACGGGGGTGTGGCCGGGCATTCTGGGGCGGGGCATTCCTAAACAAGGCTGTGGCAAGGACGCAGCCGCTGTGCCGGTCCTTGGGCGGGAAACGAATGCACGCAGGCGCAGGCTGCCACGCACGACGGTGCACCTCCTGCTAGACTGCTTCAAGTTCTGCGCGCTACTGCTGAGAGGAGGGGCGTAACTAAGGCAAAAATCACGTGGCAAAATCACCAACTAGTAACCCCCTCTCAGTACACACAAATAATTAGTAACCTACTCTCGGGAACCTGTGAGAACCTGCTGGATCTCACCTCTGCCCTCATTGTAACCCATCGCTGGTTTTTAAAAACGTCTCTGCCTCAACTTCATCCCGTACCTAAATTCAGAATAACCCTTTCTTTTGAATTCCGCCCCCACCCTTCTGTCACCAGCCTCACCTTGTTTGCCAGCAGTTCGTCCTGGAGTTTTTTCATGTTGGCGATTTCCTCACTCAACGTGTTCTTGCGGGGGAAGGAAAGAGAACAGATGAATGAGAGAGAGGCCACCTGCAGGCCTTCCGAAAGGATGCTCTTGATGCTTTGCTCTTCCTTTCAAACCCCTCCCCCTGCCCCAGATGGTCTCAAGCCAGGCCTACTTTCCTCCCCAAAGTGACCACAGCCACATTATAGGGTAGGCTGCCACAGAAAGAACAGTTCTCCCTTATCCCTGCCCCTTTGTTTTCCTTACACCCAGCTGCTTCTTCTCTGAAAAACAAAATTTGTGTCCGGCAGCACCTCAAAGACTAACAACATTTCCCAGGATATAAGCTTCCATGAGTCACTGCTTACTTAAAAGGTAAAGATAGAAGAAGAAGAGTTTGGATTTATACCCCACCTTTCTCTCCTGTAAGGAGACTCAAGGGGGCTTGCAAGCTCCTTTCCCTTCCTCTCCCCACAACAGACCCTTTGTAAGGTAGGTGGGGCTGAGAGAACTGTGACTAGCCCAAGGTCACCCAGCAGGAATGTAGAAGTGTGAAAATACATCTGGTTCACCAGATAAGCCTCTGCCACTCAGGTGAAGGAGTGGGGAATCAAACCCGGTTCTCCAGATTAGAATCCATCTGCTCTTAACCACTATGCCACGGTGGAACTCTGCGCAAGCTTTGGGTCACTACTGGTACATGGAGTGATGTCACAATGCAATGTTTATGAGGCAGACTATCTTTGCAGGGTGGTTTGCGTTGCCTTCCCCAGCTATCTATTTGGCCCACTTGGTCAGATACAAATGAGAATGACGATCAGACTTATTTCTTTGCAACGGCTTGTCTGGTCACAAAGTACTCCACCTGCCGCCAAAACCTACCCTAGGATTGCAAAAGTCACTTGCAGCCTTTTCTGTTTTCACACACATTTTTCTCCGGCCAACAGGTAACATATCACTTCATATCAGGCCACCTACTGTCTCTTCCTCTACCTCCCAGCTTGGGCGTTTTTATCGAGACTTCCTCCAAGAAATACAAGCCCACATACATGGTGCTCCCCTACTGACAGGCATGGGGGCAACAGAGACACACGTGCTCTGAAGGACATCTTTCCCCAATCCCTAATTCACTTCCATGTCCCCCAGCATGCATAAATACGCACACACCTACCTTCTCCTCCAGGGCCCCCATTCGTTCCTTGAGATGCAACTGGAGGCGCTCGTTTGATTCGGACAGCAGTTTGTCCACTGTCTCCGAGAGGCGTTTGTTGTGTTCGTCGTTCATTTTCTCCCTCTGGCGTGCCTGTTTTGCAAGGGAGGGAGAAAATGGGAAGGGTGATCTAGGAAGTCCTCCCTCCAGAGTCTTGACTTCTCTTGCTTGCCTTTCCTCCTGTTCACATTCAGTTTCCTCCTTTCTCTCCCCCCGCTGTAGTTATTCCCACAACGCTTTACTACCTCGATGCACCCAACATCTATGTGTGAAAGAGTACCACGCTACGGATGGACAGAAAGAGGCTGAACAGGTCTACGGCCGACAGACAGGCCCAAGCCTCTATGGCAGTGGTGGCGAACCTTTGGCACTCCAGATGTTATGGACTACAATTCCCATCAGCCCCTTCCAGCATGGCCAATTGGCCATGCTGGAAGGGGCTGATGGGAATTGTAGTCCATAACATCTGGAGTGCCAAAGGTTCGCCACCACGGCTCTATGGCGAAGCAAGGATTTGAGCCTCAACCTCAAAGCCAAAGGCCTATCTTACTAGTCAATGGATCGCACCTGCCGTATATCTTTTTTTTTTGGTTGTTATTATCAGCTCACTCCCAAGGGAAGCTTCTCTCTCCCTCCCAGGCATAATTGTGAGGTAAAAGGAAAAGCCCAGCTGCAGGAATTCATTCCCTCAGATAAGACCATCTTGCAGCTCCTTTCACCCGCTTCTGGCACCCACCCTGGTCGCCCGTCATTCCCTCACCCGCTGGAGTTCTTGATTTTTCTCTTCCAACTGGGCCTCAAGTTGACGCAGGCGTTCTTCGAAATTCCCGTGGCGCTCCTCTGCCTAGAAAGGGAATAAAAGAAAAGGATAAACCCCGGCCCACCTTTTGTCTGACGGACTCTTGCACCAGTTGCGATCTCCCCCAGTTTCATCCGGCATTAAAAGAAGGTTAGATTCGTTAAGGAGAGGGACAGCAATGACACTTTAAGACGTTCTGAGGCAGGAAATAAAACGTTTCCTCTGAGAAGTTCCTCATCATTTTTACCTCAAAACGTTTTATTTTCAGCCCCAAAACGTTTTAAGTCGGGGGTGGGCCATTATTTTTTCCACGGGGCCGCATAAGAAACAGAAAATATCGTGGAGGGTCAGCCAAAGGCATTACGAGGCTTCTCTTGTATGGGTTTTCGGTACCTGCTCTGCAGCACGGCAGGGGCTTTAGGCGAGTTCCCGCAGAAGCTGGCAGCCAAGGCAACCGGCTTCTCGCGGGACTTTCAATGGCGCTTCGCTCCCAGTTATCGGTAGAGCTGTCGCTTTAACCCGCGAAGCTTCGGCAGCCAAGGCTTTAACCCGGCTTCTCGCGAAATGGGCTTTCAGTTACGCCACCCCCCAGCACGCAGAGGCCAGTCAGGGTCATCCGGCGGGCCGGATGTGGCCCGCGGGCCGTATAATGCCCAGGTCTGTTTTAAGTGAATCCGCTTTTAAAACAATTCTCCGGCTGAAATGTTTTTTAAAAGGCTTCAATTTGCCTGTGCTGCCCCCATTGCTCATGTCTCTCTGCCTTCTCTGCACTTCCTCACAGATGCCATTTTAGAGCGCTTTTGTGATTTGGGGGGCTAAATCTTCACAGCGCCGACTACAGAATGTTGGGGGGCACAGCGCCTGAGAGGCTCCCGAGTACGGCAGCCATTCTGCTTGGAAAGGGGTCTCACAGCGCCCGGGAGGCTTTCGAGTACGGCAGCACATTGCTTGGAAAAGGGCCCCCCAACCTCCAGGGGGGGCACCTGAGTACAGCAATAGACTGCTTGGAAAAAGGCCTCTCACGTGCGACTGACCTCTCCTTCCAAAGGTAGTTTCAAAGAAAACTGCTGACATTGCAGACTCTCTGGCTCCAATGTGTGCACGTGCAAATGCCAATTCCCCTGCTCAAATCCCCCTGTGCTCTTTGCCCCGTCCATTGTGTTGTGCTTCCCCCCACTTGCCTGCCCTGTTTGTTTTTCCACCTGTAACTATCAATAAAAGGGCTTGGGAGGGAGACAGTATGGCAGAGTTGCTCCCTGCTTCTCTCACTCGCCGAAACGACATGCTGCCTCAGTTGCTGTAAGACAACAACAGAAGACTCAGGGAACCGCAGCATGAAGCGGCGAAGGATAGAAGCACTGATTTGTCAACGCGACAGGGGGGAAAAAAACAGGGAAAAACAGAAAATGGCCGCCAGGAATCATTTCAAGGGGGTGAATGCGAACAAAAGTGGTGTTATTCGGGGGGGGGGGCACCTTGTTGAGAGCGGCCACTCGCTGGGCCAGCTGGGCCTCGATTTCCGGCAAGGTCTCAGCCTTCTGCAGCGTCTGCTGGAGCTTCTGTTTGGCATCTTCCAACCAGTCTTGCAGCTGCCGGTTCTTCTCTTCGCTCTGCTCAGAGGGAAAACGGCCTTGTCAGGGAACAAACCTCAGCAGTGACCCCAACCTACCTCCCAGCAATGAACTGCAGTCTGGGGGAAACTAGAAGCCAGGGGTAATATGGGTTGAAGGGGGATAAGCCGGTCTTAATCCCAGCTATGGAGGAGGATAAGATGAGCAGGAAGTAGACTTCCCGAGCTCACGTAAGTGATGATTACAAAAGGGATTTATGGGAAGAGCTGGCAAATGACTGAGAGAGAGCTAGGCTACAGATAGCCATTGGGAACCTTCGGTCAGTTGTATACTGTATCGTGGCACTGTGAGCGTCATAATGCTGGAACCCAGGCCCTACGGCAGTGA
The DNA here is from genome assembly GCF_021028975.2 of Sphaerodactylus townsendi. Lineage (NCBI taxonomy): Eukaryota > Metazoa > Chordata > Lepidosauria > Squamata > Sphaerodactylidae > Sphaerodactylus > Sphaerodactylus townsendi. The sequence goes on along the minus strand of NC_059439.1, from coordinate 18,922,308 downwards.
TAGCGAACCTTTTCAAGACCGAGTGCCCAAATTGCAACCCAAAGCCCACTTATTTACCACAAAGTGTCAACACGGCAATTTAAACTGAATACTGAGGTTTTGGTCTAGAAAAAACGGTTGGCTCCGAGGCGTGCGTTACTCGGGAGTAAGCTTGGTGGCAGTCGGTGGCTTTGCTTTGAAGCAACCTATGCGAAACTGCTTCCAGCACGGTGAATCCACGAATTCTAGGAGGGGTTCCGCGCCCACGAAGCAAGCCCCATTGCCAAGCAACCAAGAAAACTACCCCAGGTACTTAAAGGATGGCCGCTTTAGTTCTTCTCGCCAAGTGATGAAAATCAGTGGGGTTTAACAGCACTTAACAAGGTTACCTACACTGCTTCCCCAAAACTAGGTCTTAAGTTTAATGCTAATAATCGAGCCCAGCGGCCTAGGCCAGCCTAGATATTATTATTATTGGGGGTGTGGGGCAACTCTGCGATCGTAACCACAGAGAGGGCTCTGAGTGCCACCTCTGGCACCCGTGCCATAAGTTCGCCACCACTGCCCTACTAGGAGAGACTTAGGGGATGTTTAGTTTGGTGAAGACAAGGTGAAGAGGTGACACGATAGCCAGGTTTAGATATTTGAAGGGTTGGTGAGGGAGCAAGCTTGTTTACTGCTGCTCCAGAGACTAGGACCAGGAGTAACAGGTTCAAGGTGAAGGAAAAGAGATTCCACCTAAACATCAGGAAAATGACTCCTGACAGTCAGGGCTGTTCAACAGTGGAATGCACTACCTTGCAGTGTGGTGGAGTCTCCTTCTTTGGAGGTCTTTAAAGAGAGGCCATCTGTCAAGAGTGCTTTGATTATGTGTTCCTGCATTGCAGGGGGTTGGACTCGATGGCTCTTGGGGTCTCTTCCAACTCTATGATTCTATGATTCATATAAGTTCAAAGGACACAATGCCAGAAAGGCCAGACACCAGCTAAGATAGCCACAATCAAATGGCAAGGCCGGGAGGGGGAGTGCCAGGAACAGCCATTCGATAGCAGGGAGGTGCTGGGAATAGCCAAGGTGATCTGTCTCTGCAGTATAGAACAACAGGAAGGGAAAGGTAGTCAGCAACTGGGGACTCACCTGTCTGTAAAGGGATTCCTTACTGGCCAGCTCATTCTCCAGTTTGTCGTTGACATCGTGCAGAGACGTCGCCTCCCGCTGTGCACTCAGATAGCGTTTCTCCAGCGTGGTGATCCGTTCCTCCATGTCCTCCCTCTGGGCTAGCGCCTACCATTCCCACCACGTGAGAGAAGGGGACGATGAAGATGTGACACAGGGCGCGCCACGCAACTCCCCCTCCCTCCTGTTACCTTGAAAAACCAGGAACTCCAGCACAGTTCCCCCACATGCTAGTCACGGAAGAAAAGAAGAGGTTGTGCACCTCAGATGCACCGAAGATAGAGCAGGCTCAGTGTGTGTAAGGGGATATTCTGCCGACGTGGCAGCTGTTGCTAATCAAAGGACCACCAGTTCCTGTATGAACTCACTTCGCTGTTAAGGACTTCATTGGAAGCCTGACTCTGGGGGATTCCAAATTTTCAGAGGCTAACAGGATGAGGCCCTTTTCTACGCTGGCACCTGACCTCTTCCTGCACACCTGTTCATACTGCACGCATAGCGGTGGCTTTGGGGAAACCAAATGAAGTGAGTGCCCTTGGCTCCAGTATGCTTGTCTGATCTGCTTCCAGTTTTACCTGCTGCTGTTTGTGTGACTATCTTACAGTTTTTATAATTGCAGGATAAGTCCTCTTTAGGGAGGGAAGGCAGTCTGGTATAGCCCAATCTCCTTATTCTTGGAAACTGAGCAGGAGCAATAGAACATAAGAACATAAGAACAAGCCAGCTGGATTAGACCAGAGTCCATCTAGTCCAGCTCTCTGCTACTCGCAGTGGCCCACCAGGTGCCTTTGGGAGCTCAATGATTGGAAGGGATACCTCCAAGGAAGACTGTGATAGAAGAAGAAGAGTTTGGATTTATATCCCACCTGTAAGGAGACTCAAGGTGGCTTACAAGCTCCTTTCCCTTCCTCCCCACACCTTGTGAGGTAGGTGGGGCTGAGAGAGTTCCCAAGGACTGTGACTAGCCCAAGGTCACCCAGCAGGGATGTAGGAGTGCAGAAACACACCTGGTTCACCAGATAAGCCTCTGCCACTCAAGTGGAGGAGTGGGGAATCAAACTCGGTTCTCCAGATTAGAATCCACCTGCTTGTAAGCACTACACCACACTGCCAATGGCAAACCATCTCTGCTTCTCACGAGAAGTTTCTTGCCTTTGAAAGTTTCGTCGTTGTTATAGCCAGAAAGCTGGCAGTCTCCAGAGTTGACCTCAATTCCCATCAGCCCCTGCCAGCATGGCAATTGGCCATGCTGGCAGGGGCTGATGGGAATTGTAGTCCATAACATCTGGAGTGCCAAAGGTTCGCCACCACTGCCATAAGTCAACTGCGACTTGATGGCGCATTACACCCACAAGCGAGGGTTTCAAAGCAAGTGGTCACGCTGCCACCATACTAGCGCCGTGCCAATAAGGGGATGCCCAGCAGGGGGAACTCTCCCAGGCAGCTTGGTTCAGCACAGCAAGTTTCACACAGCCCGCCGAAAAACTTAGAGGGACTATTACCCATCGGTCTTCTCTATAGCCTGTGGCCCGAAGGCAGAACGTAAGGTTGTAAACAGATAGCTCAAATGCTTCTTTTTGTTTTCCACACATCTATTTTCAGGCCATTCCGTTGGGTGACGACAATGAAACGGAGGTTCTGCAGTCGTCGGAGAGAACAATTTCACTCTATTCACTCTATTTGGATAATTGGATGATCCTTTATCGTAATGGGGTGACCAGAAGGCTAATTAGCAGACTCGCGCAGTTGATGATTAGGGAGAGGTATCTTTGGGTGGGATTTTTTTCACCGTTTCTTCGCATGCCTCTTCCACAGTTTCAATAACCCTATTTACATTGCACCTCGACAGAAATTATGGAGGAGGCACGGGTTAGATTCCTCTCGCAAAGACCCTTCCCCCGTACCTTAAGCAGCTGCACAGAGCTGCTAATTAGCAGGTGGGGAAAAATCCAAGCTACTCGAATCACAAATCTTTTCCATTACATCTCATTTCACCCTGGGTTACCTCTTCTAATGGCCTTTCTGCACCGACCTGCAACTGTCCTTCCGAGGTTGCAGCGGCAAAGACACAGGAAGGGGTGTGATTTCAGCAATAAATAAGATCTTCGAAGATAAGCTCTTTTGTGGAAATGGGAGTTAGGCTTTTCCCTTACCTCCTTGAGGTCTCGCTGCAGTTTGGCGTTAATCTCCTCGGACTTGATGACGTCCCGCTGGGCTGTCGCGAGCTCTTCCTCCAGCTCAGCCATCTGCCGGCACAGCATGGTCAGCCGCTCCTTCAGCTGGGATAGCTCTCCTCGCTGGCGTTCCAGGACCTCCTCGAGCTCCGACTCACGACCACCGCGCCCCAAGTCGAGGGAGCCTGATCCGTTGGCCTGGAGAGGGAAGAGATTATTATGGGCCATCAACGTCACCCTTGCTCTCCTCCCCATGCATCTGACGCACACCCATAACGATGTGATTGCCTCCCACTACCCCGTGTAAACCACAACCTTCTCTGGTTCATTGGATCCCCCCAATTCTATACAAAATCTTTTGGATCCTTCAGAACTGCCAACCACACAGCATGAAGGAGAAGAAGGAGAAGAGGAGGACTTTGGATTTATACCACACCTTTCTCTCCTATAAGGAGAGACACCTTGTGAGGAAGGTGGGGTTGAGAGAGTTCTGAGAGAACTGTGTCTGGCCCAAGGACACCCAGCAGGAATGCAGGAGTGCGAAAACACATCTGGTCCACCAGATAAGCCTCCGCCACTCAGGTTGAGGAGTGTGGAATCAAACCCAGTTCTCCAGATTAGAATCCACCTGCTCTTAACTACTACACTATGCTGGCTCCCGTTTCCCGTGGAAAGTGAGACACAACTGGGATTGATTCCATTTCAGCTTATAAACCTGGTGGCTCTGTGAGGGTCTGTGAGTGAACTTCCTGATTCAAAGGGTAAAGATACATGTACTATATTTGGGGGATCAGCTTGCTTCTGTTCTCCACAATTCCCATTTTAGAAAAGTCAACAAGATCCCAAATGGAACGTCAGCACCTCCTTCCGCCATGGCCAGAGCTCTGCTCCCTCTCCAGCTCCACTTCCCACACCACTTACACAAATCTGGGCATCTCCGTCTTTGCTAGGGTCATCTAGGCCAGATCGACGTCGGGCAAGCTGTTCTCGAAGGGTCAGGGACTGAAGGCGAGAAGAGAAGAAAAGAAAGGGTGTTCACAAAGGTTTAAAATGAAAAGTGCAGGTGGCAACTGATTTCAGCCCAAATAGTTAATTCAGTTGCACTGGGAAGCCTTTATAGCCTGTGGGGCTTTGCGGTCATTGTGCTATATCCAAAGATTTGCCAGCAAAAAGCATGGAGGATCTAGAAGAAGAAGAAGAGTTTGGATTTATACCCCACCTTCCTCTCCTGTTAAGGAGACTCAAGGTGGCTTACAAGCTCCTTTCCCTTCCTTTCCCCACAACAGACACCTTAGGAGGTAGGTGGGGCTGAAAGAGTACAGAAGAACTGTGACTAGCCCAAGGTCACCCAGCAGGAATGTAGGCATGCAGAAACACATCTGGTTCACCAGATAAGCCTCTGCCACAAAGGTGGAGGAGTGGGGAATCAAACCCAGTTCTCCAGATTAGAATCCACCTGCTCCACCACACCACGCGGTGTCTCTCAGAACAGCCCAAGCTCCTCTGGAAGGCAAGATCTCCACACAACCCAAACTGCCCTCCCAGATCCATCACAGCTATCAGAGGTAGGTGGGGCTGAGAGAGTTCAGAGAGAACTGTGACTAACTTCAACTGACCTTTATTAGGCATATCAGTTCAAATAAAACAAAATACAGGACAGAGTGGGTGTCAAAATAAGACTTAAAACTGGACAAAGAACATAAGGTTGGTAAAGAAGGGGTGATCAAGCTTCCATTATGTCTTTGACTTGAGCACTTCTAATAAAAATTCAGCGGTTGTGACTAGTCCGAGGTCACCCAGCAGGAATGTAGGAGTGCAGAACCACATCTGGTTCACCAGATAAGCCTCTGTCACTCAGGCGGAGGAGTGGGGAATCAAACTCGGTTCTCCAGATTAGAATCCACCTGCTCTTAACCACTACACCATGCTGGCTCTCAATCTATATTTCCTTTACTCCAGCAATTTCTTCTGACTACACCAAAGCTTACTTCGAGGCTCACAGGACCCGCACTATTTTAAAGCCCTGCTTTTTTTCTTCACTGAGGCAACCCACCAATAAAATTCTGTATCAGTTCAGAACCAATCCTACCCGCTTCACACAGCAAACCACACCCACCACAGCCCCCTGTGCCCCACTTGTTGGTCTCAACCCCTCACCAGTTAGAAATCACTGACCCACACTGTTTGACTTCTTCAGTCTGGAGAAGAGGAGGTTAAGGGGGAGATATGGTTGCTGTCTTTTATTTGAAAGGCTGCTGCTAAGAGGAGTGCAGAGAGCTGTTCCTGTTGGCAGCAGAGGATAGGACTCACAATGACGGATTTACATTATGGGTGGAGAAGTAACAGCTGGATATTAGGGAAAATGTGGGTGCTATGTGGTTTCCAGGCTGTATGGCTGTGTTCTAGCAGCATTCTCTCCTGATGTTTCGCCTGCATCTGTGGCTGGCATCTTCAGAGGATCCTCTGAAGATGCTAGCCACAGATGCAGGTGAAATTGTTGAAGCAGCGGATTTACTCAGAGTAGACCACCTTGCAGGATGCAATGTAGACAAGAACTGACAGACACACAGTCACCAGTGCAGTTCTATTTATTGCTATCTACTGACAAAGTGCTTCGCCAGACCACAGGTGTTTTCAGGCACACATCACTCTGTTGTCTGTGCTGTCTATATACATATGTGGTACCAATCCTGCAAGGTGGAGCAGCAGTGGCGTAGGAGGTTAAGAGCTCATGTATCTAATCTGGAGGAACCGGGTTTGATTCCCAGCTCTGCCGCCTGAGCTGTGGAGGCTTATCTGGGGAATTCAGATTAGCCTGTACACTCCCACACACCTCAGCTGGGTGACCTTGGGCTAGTCACAGCCTCTCAGCCCCACCTACCTCACAGGGCGTTTGTTGTGAGGGGGGGAGGGCAAGGAGATTGTAAGCCCCTTTGAGTCTCCTGCAGGAGAGAAAGGGATATAACTAAACTCTCTTCTTCTTCAATCACCGGAATTGGAGCAGCAGTGAAATTAAGGAGTTTAAAATAACGTATCTAATCTGGAGGAACGAAGGTTTGCGCTCTGCAGCTGACAGGACTTCTCCGTTAAACCTCCACTGCGCCAGCTGGGTGACCTTGATCACAGCTTCTCCGGAGCTCTCTCAGCCCACCTACCTCACAGGGTGTTTGTTGTGGGGGGGGAGGGCGATTCACCCCTTTGAGTCTCCTGCGGGAAGAAGGGGATATAAATCCAGAAACTCTGCTATGCCCTTACGCTTATCATCAGGTTTTGCACACGGTACATGTTGTGCACTCAGTCCTAATTTGCACACGGAACCTGCTAGAAGGAGGATCCAGCTGTCATTTAGATTTTGCTCATCTAAACACATGTTCTGACAGAAATGTCAGGAGAGAATGCTGCTAGAACATGGCCATACAGCCTGGAAACCACACAGCACCCAAGTGATTCCGGCCGTGAAAGCCTTCGACAATACATTAGGGAAAATGTTTACAGTAAGAGTAGTTCAGCTGTGGAATTGGCTGCCTAGGGAGGTGGTGAGCCCCCTTCACTGGTAGTCTTCAAGCAGCAGCCAGAGAAACACTCATCAGGAATGCTTTTGGCTGATCCTGCAGTGAGCAGGGGGTTGGACTAGCCGGCCTAGATGACTCCTTTCAACTCTGTGGTTCTGATTCTCTTGTCTACGGGTTGTGTGCATTCATGCCTGGCACCTACACAGCTCTGCGGACCGCAGAAGGAGAAGGAATGATCGCCTTCGTACCTCCTGATTGGACATTTCCAACTCCTCCTCCAATACAGCAACCCGCTCCAACGCCACGCGCAGCCGCTCTCGAACCTGTCACATGTCAGAGAGAGATGAAGAGGAGTTAGAATTGGCTGAGCAGTGCAGAATCAACCAAGTTCTTGAGCTCCACAATCTCTGCTTTCTGTGTGTGTATGTATGCACTGGCAGGGTGGTACATGTGTTTGTTTTGTTAGCTCGACCAAACTTTGTCCAGGTTCTCCAACTTCTTGAGGAAACCCTGCGACCTCCTCATAGGACTCCTCATCAATTACAGGAGGGTTCCTGATGCTGCCTCTGTTTCCTCACAGACTCGGCAAATTTAATGGGCTTCAGTCCTAACCAACTCAGGGTTTCGCTGTGAGATAAAGGACAAAGGTGTCCAGTTCTCCTTCCAACCACCACCTCGTCTGGCAAGGCTTTTTGTATGTGTGGGTCCCATGATTCCCGGGGGTAGCCTTTTCCAGGGTCAGCTGGGGCCCTTTCGCATCAGCAGAAAACTGGTAGGCATTGGGGGAATCTGAAGCAAGAGGCCTCAGGAATTTGGCACCCCTCAAATCTTGCCAAGATCCCCAAAGGCAAAGTCCAGAATTGTCTCCTCAGAAGCACCACTGGGTGGTGAGAGAACAGGTGCATTTAGGGACTTCAGCACCCACCAAGGGTTCCCCCACCCTTCCCTCACCTTCTCATCCAGGGCTTTGTGATGTTCAAAGAGAGACTTGAGGGCTTTCAGGACTTCGACTTCACTGGAGACACCAGCGGGTGACTGGGCCTGGCGCTTCACCACCGTCATGCGGAGGGAGCGTTCGTGTCGAGACACCAGGCATTCCAGATGTTCTAGAAGTAGCTGAAAGAGACAGACAAGACAAGGTGACTTGGGGGCTGACAGAGAAATAGCACAGCAGCAAGTAGCTAAAGGAGGAGACCAGCTAGCTCTTAAAATTCAAATTAGGATCAACAGGTATTGTTTCCATGGGTACACTAATTGGTAAAGTGCGAATAGAGTAAATTTCGTACTGGCTCATTACCAAAAGTGTACAGAAGAAGAAGAAGAAAGAAAGAAAGAAAGAAAGAAAGAAAGAAAGAAAGAAAGAAAGAAAGAAAGAAAGAAAGAAAGAAAGAAAGAAAGAAAGAAAGAAAGAAAGAAAGAAAGAAAGAAAGAAAGAAAGAAAGAAAGAAAGAAAGAAAGAAAGAAAGAAAGAAAGAAAGAAAGAAAGAAAGAAAGAAAGAAAGAAAGAAAGAAAGAAAGAAAGAAAGAAAGAAGAAAGTTCGCTCTCATATCCGGCTTTTCTCTACCAAAAGGAGTCTCAAGGAGGCTCACAACCACCCTCCCCCCACAACGGACACTTTGTGAGGTAGGTGAGGCTGAAAGAGTTCTGAGAGAACTGTGACTAGCCCAAGATCACCCAGCAAGCTTCATACGGAGAAGTGGGGAAACAAACACAGTTCACCAGATCAGAGTTTGCTGCTCATGTGCAGCAGTGGGAAATCAAACATGGCTCTCCAGATTGGAGTCTGCCGCTCTCAACCATTACATCAGAAATCTAAATATAGCAACATCCAGAGATTTGTGACTGAGCTATGATCACAACCCAAGTACGACACCAGCTTCTATCCTCTGGGCAAGGGCTTGATATGGATGAGTTCAGAAAGCCAAAACTAAGCCCTGGCAATGTGAAACAAAGCATTAGCACATTTGTACTGGTGTCCTCTGCTTCAAAAAAAGATCACTCTCTCAGCCTCTGTAAGCATATATTTCCAGGAATTACTACTAAGGCAGAATCTGGTATCCTACAGGCTGGTTTTCACCAATAACAATGCCCACCTTAGTTTGCAGCTAAAACACCATGCAGCTCAGTTTGTTAATAACCATTTCAAACTGGCCGTTGTAGGCTTTTCCGGGTTGCGTGGCCGTGGTCTGGTAGTTTCAGCTCCTAACATTTTGCCTGCTCCTAGGGTTGGCATCTTCAGAGGTATGTCATGGTAAGATGTGCTTCTCTCCGAGGACCGGTGCGGAATGATTTGTGTGGTTGGGTATCTGTTTTGTCCTCCTCACAGGAGCGAGGGGGGCACGATGCCACTGCGCTGCTCCAGTCCTTGGGCGGGAAATGAATGCGCGCAGGCGCAGGCTGCCACGCACGCCGGTGCACCTCCTGCTAGACTGCTTCAAGTTCTGCGCGCTACTGCTGAGAGGAGGGGCGTAACTAAGGCAAAAATCATGTGGCAAAATCACCCATTAGTAACCCCCTCTCAGCACACACAAATAATTAGTAACCTACTCTCGGGAACCTGTGAGAACCTGCTGGATCCTACTTCTGCCCTCGCTACGGAACTGCGTCTTACTGTGACATGCCTCTGAAGATGCCAACCATAGATGAGGACAAAACGTTAAGAGCTAAAACTACCAGACTGCGGCCTCACAGCCTGTAAAACTCACCCAAACCTGTTGATTCCACCTGGAAACCTTTGATAACACACTAGCCCTTTCAAAATCTACTGATCGACTAATCAGCGGGGAGCACCTTTTTAGTTGATTGGACTATTTATTTGACCTGTATAACATCGATCAACAAAACGTTGCTGCACTCATTAAAACTTTAAACGCTGTTTATCTCATAAGCAGAGAGGAGAGTTAACTCTGCTGGGCAATCAACCTGCTCACCCGTGTATTGTTGCGTTCGGCCTTCAGTTCGGAGATCTCCTCCTCGCGCTCGGACAGCTGCTCCCGGCACAAGTTCAACTCCTTCGTCAGTGCAGCGAATTCCTAAAGGAAAGGCAGATGTTTGTGATGGGAACAGTCAAAAGATACTTTCCCTTGATGCTCTTATCTGCGTATCGAAGTCACCGACGCTCTCCCCGTTCAAGCCAGCAAATCTCTGCGTTTTCAAAGGCAAAAGAGAGCAGATATGTGCTTTCCCCAGGGAAAAGGTTTGCAGGCAGGAGTGAAAATAAATAGGCATGGGCTGGTTTGCAGAAGTGGTAAGCGGATAAAGTAATAGCTCTTGTTATCTGCTTCAAGCCCTTGAGCCAGGATTGATAAAACAAAAAATGAAGTTATTTTCACCGTTGGGTGCAGGATGAAATTGAATTGTTTTGCCAATGGAACTTTTCACTCAAAACACATGCATTTCGGGAGTTTAATCAAGACTTTTGGTTCATGCCCTGCTTCCAGCTTCACAGCAAGGTCTGGATGCACCCAAAAAAATGGGTAAGAACGTGGAAGACCCTGAGATGCACCTCTGAGCCTTCTGTGACATTCACACTTTCAATTTCTTTACTCAGCTTTATTAAAACACTGCCTTTAAAATGGCAGGCCGAAAGGTGAACGTGGACTTTCCAAACACATCATCCTGTACAACTAACTTTGGCTGCAGTGAAATTTCCATCTGAGACAATATGAGCTCCATCCACTAGATGGAAATAGAGTGCTACTTGGAGTTTCTATAGCATCCAAGTTTGGCTCAGTCTTATCTAGGAAATTTATATTCTGCTTTTCCATTCAAGGAAATACAACGCAGCATATAATATTTTTTCAAAATCTTTTAAAAACTGCTTGTTTTCAGTCTTCCCAGGATCTACTTTGACTCCCAACCTGCAATGCAACATATAGTATTAATGTTTTACTCATGGGTATTGCTAAAGTAAAATAGAGTGGGGTTTTTTTTCTCTGTGAACCCTTCTCCTCTCATTCCTCACCCTGATTCCGAAAGGTGATTTTGATGTTGCTAAACTCTTTCTCACTGAAAGATGACAGGAGAATGCTCTGCTTGGGTCTTAGTGGTTACCTAGTTCTGTCCCCAAGGCTCTAGAACCCAAGCGGAGAATTCTAGAACAAAGAAGGTTCAGAAAATTGGCAAACTAATTCACAAATCTCCCGTCATCTTTCGATGAGAAAGAGTATAATACAATCCACTGGGTGGAAAGGCAGTGTGGTATAGCCCAACCTCAGCAGATCTCAGTAGCTAAGAAGGGGTTGGTACTTGAATGGGAAATCACCAAGAGAGGCAAGTAATGGCAAACCATGCCTCCTTCTCACTTGCCTTGGAAGCCCCTTGATGATTCTTTACCACCTTTGATATGATCCATCAATTAAATGGCCCAGAACTTGGTACCACAACAATGAACATTTCAATAGTATTTATACACACATTACAGCAGAATGACAATATAGTCATTCCAAAATAGAAACAAGAGATCCTGATATGCTGGAAATTTTGATACAAAGAAGACTAAGGCGTTATCCCTTATTGGATCAACTTTGTCATAAAATCAGGGTTGCAAGGGACCCAACAGATCACAGAGTCCAATTCACCATATTATAGTATATCATGATCCTATCCCAAAAGATGCCTTGTGGGTAAATGTCAAGTTTTTTTTCTTGAAAATCCCTCAGACATTGGTTCTATAGGCATCCCATCAATTGGTTGCTTGTGCCACTGAGTTCTGCTAGGCTGTGTAAACGGTAGCTTAATAAAGGACTCTGTGGATTTTCCTGCCGCAGGGTGAAACAACGTTCCTGCTGTTTCCACAATGCATTTAACAGACACGCCAAGCAAGAATTTGCATGACTGTGCGCATGCGCACACATATAGTTCAGGCAGGCTGTCAGCTATTCAACCCTGTTTGTCATTATATTCCATTGAACATTTATGCATTGCCTTTTTTTAAAAAAAACCCTTTGAAAAGGTTGAATAACTGCCTGGGGGAAGTGTGTATTGTGGAATCACAAGCGTCAGTCAATCAGGACAGCACACAGCCAACTTCTGCAAGTGAGGAGGACCAGTGTTTCCTGAGCTGGGTCCTGGAATGATGGCTGTCTGTCTTATCGGGATTACCTTCTACTAGCAGCCCCCCTGCTCAAAGCATGTATGTCAATACGCTTCTTGGCACATCTGAATGCTAATGTCCCAACCTTCATAGAATTTCCTTCATCTTAAACCTACTGCTTTGTTGCTCAGCCCCCAGGATACATACAGAAAATGCAGTTGTGTAGCAACAACTGGGGGGGGGGCGCCATTGGGATCATATGGGGGGTGGAAAATCGCCCCATGCCCCTCCCACTTCAGCCCTCGTCCCACTCCGCCCCACCAGCCAGGCCCCGCGACCCAGAGCAGGCTGCTCTTTGCAGCTGGCTGAACTAAGATAAGGGGCCGGGGCACGGGGGTGGGGTGCCACGAGGGACGGAGCCCGCGGGGGTTGGGGCACAGGTGCCATTTTACCCCGGGGCCATTTCCCCCCCCCCCACCGCCCCTGAGAAAATGTCAATGGTCAATGGCGTTTACAGGTAAAATTAAGTACGTACCGTATATACTTGTGTATAAGTCGAATTTTTCAGCACATTTTTAATGCTGAAAAAGCTCCCCTTGACTTATATTCGGGTCTTTAAATTTTTGGGGTTTTTTTAATTTGCCGGCCAGCAGGGGGCGCAGTTTTTATGCTAGTGGCACCAAAATTTCAGGGTACCCTCAGACGACACTCCTGATGATACCAGCCAAGTTTGGTAAAGTTTGGTTCAGGAGGTCCAAAGTTATGGACCCCCAAAGGAGGTGCCCCCATTCCCCATTGTTTTCAATGGGAGCTAATAGTAGATGGGGCTACCCTTTTGAGGGAGAGTCTTTTTATGATACCAGCCAGGTTTGGTGAAGTTTGGGTCAGGGGATCCAAAGTTATTGACCCCCAAAGGGGGTGCCCCATCCCCCACTGTTTACAATGGAAGGTAATAGTGGATTTTCCATTTCTGGTAATATCCCTCTTAAAATCTAAGTTGGATTACATTTGGACATACAGATGATGATGAGGAATCCAGTTTTGAAGGATTTTAACTCTTATGTTTTAGCTTGGTTGCTGACTGAGCTAACATTTTTGTACTTTTATAAGTTATTGTTGAGACCATATTGTTCTTGTTGACCTTCTTTTCCACTTATAGAGCTAGTTTACTGTTTTTCTTCGAAATAAATATTCAAAAACATTTAACCTACTGATGCCTCAATTGATGCAATTTTATTGGTATCTCTTTTTATTTTTGAAATTTACCAGTATCTGCCTCATTTTCCACCCTCGACTTATACACGAGTCAATAAGTTTTCCCAGTTTTTTTGTGGTAAAATTAGGTGCCTCGACTTATATGCGGGTCGACTTATACATGAGTGTATACGGTATCTCCTTTATAAAAGAGCTCTCAAGAGTCAGAAAGATCTGTCCTGTGAATGAACACTAAGAAGCAAATCAGTCATCACCAGAAGAGATAAACAAAGGTTCTTCTATTAATGAACACTAAGAAGCAAATCAGTCATCACCAGAAGAGATAAACAAAGGTTCTTCTATTAATCTACAACTTCCATTATTTTTAGAGTGGGGCAAAAGGAGTAACAGAAAAACACTTGAGGAACTTCTCCTTTTGAAATTAAATGACTGTATTGGACTTTCTGGGCAATTTTCCTCCTGTTTAATTTGAGGGCATTGTGGTCACCGGTTTCAAGCAATTTGACAACACCTAGATCTCACCTATGATTAAATCAAACATTGTCCATCCTGTTTGTCTATCAACTAAGGAACAAGCCAAAGTAACAATATAAAAAGAGCCCTGCTGGATCAGACCAACTGTCAAAATATTTGGAGGGACGTCATGTGGAAAATGGAGCAAACTTGTTTCAGCTGCTCCAGAGGCTAGGACAGGGAGTAATGGATTCAAATTATGGAAAAAGAGATTCCACCTCTCTTCCAGATGGTAAGGGCTGTACAGCCATGGAATACGCTGCCTTGGATGGTGGTGGAATCTCATTTTTAAACCAAGGTTGGCTGGCCATCTGTTGGGAGTACTTTGATTGTGTGTTTCTGCATGACAGGGGATTGGATTGGATGGCCCTTGTAGTCTCTTCCAACGACATGATTCTATGATTCCACCTAGTCCACCATCTTGTATCACATAATGGCTAGCCAATAGCCCTGGATGGTCAATGAACGGGGCATAGAGGCCTTCCCCTGGAGTTGCCTCCCAAGATGGATATTTACAAGATTACTATATCTAAATATGGTGGTTCCATTTAGTCACCATGGCTATTAGCCATTGACGGATCTCCCCTCCACAAATCTATCTAAATCTATCCCTTTAAAACCATTTATTCTCATGGCCATCACTATGTCCATTGGCAGTAAATTCTACACTTTAATTACTCCGAGAGGAAATAAGTATTTCCTTCTGTCCGTCCTGAAGTTATTGCCATTAACTTGATCAGGAGCCCCCAGGTTCTAGTACTTGGAGAGAAAGAGAAACGGTTCTCTTTATCTACTTTCTCCATTTATGGATAATCTTTAAAAAACCTCTATCACGTCCCCCTTTACCCGTCATTATCAAAGCAGGAAAAACCCCAGACTCTTTAGCCTTTCCTCAAAAGAAAGCTGCTCTAACAGTTTAATCAATAATTGAGTAATTGATGCAAATTTACACTTATCAAATCAGTTCATGGGTGACTTGGCAACCCTATCCATTTTTTTAAATTTAGCTTTCTCCCTGACTTTTTTCAGTAATGGTTAAGAGTGGTGGACTCTAATCTGGAGAACCAGGTTTGATTCCCCACTCCTACACATGAAGCCTGCTGGGTGACCTTGGGCTAGTCACAGTTCTCTCTGAACTCTCTCAGCCCCCATCACCTCAAAAAGTGCCTATTGTGGGGAGGGGAAGGGAAGGCGTTTGCAAACCTATTTGAAACATCGAATCATAGAGTTGGAAGAGACCCCGAGGGCCATCAAGTCCAACCCCCTGCCATGCAGGAACACACAATCAAAGCACTCCTGACAGACGGTCATTTAGCCTCTGTTTAAAAACCTCCAAAGAAGGCGACTTTACCTTTGGCTCACGGATATCTCAAGTTCACGGATATCTCCTTATAGTTGAGAAAAACCAGTATGAATCCAAAAATGGAAAATGAAATGAAACTCCTCCTCCTCTTCTTGGAAATGACACAATTCCTAGCTGGGTTGCCAACTATGGATCGGGAAATTCTTGAAGATTTGGTGGCAGTGCCTAGTTTAAGGAGGGAGGAGAACTCAGTAGGGAACTGATGCCATAGAGCACAGGTGTCAAACTCGCAGCCCTCCAGATGTTCATGAACTACAATTCCCATCAGCCCTTGCCAGTATAGCCAATGTTCATGTTGGGAAGGACTGATGGGAATTGTCGTTACGAACATCTGGAGGGCCGTGAGTTTGATATCCCTGCCATAGGCATCATGCTGGCAGGAGATGATGGAAACTGTGGTCCATAACATCTGGAGGGGCGAGTTTGACATCTGTGCCATAGAGTCTTCCTCCAATGCTGCCATTTTCTCCAGGGAAACGGATCTCTGGAGATCACATGTAGTTGTGGGAGAAGTCCAGGATCTCTCTTTAGGTTGGGGACCCTAGCCAGACTCCTTTGTACCCTAGCACTACAGTGACACGTATACAGCAGAATAATGTACTAACAGAGCAAACTATGCCATTTCAGTCTGAAGGTCAGTGGCACCATTTTTCATGCTTCCTGAAGAAAAGCCTCCCAGCAGACAAGTGGGTTTTTAGGGAGTGGAGCTTTCAAGGCACACGACAGTCCCCCTATCCATTTGAAGTGGAACTGTCCATTTCGTTGTCTCGTTTGGCTGGGTGGATAGACCAAATCTTCAATTCCATGTCCATATCCAACTTAGGGATGCCAGCCTCCAGGTGGGACCAGGGGATTCCCTGGAATCACTGTTCATCTCCAAACTACAGAGATCAGTTCCTAGAGGGGAAATGGATGCTTTTGGAGGAGGGACTCAGAGGTGTAGCTAGGGCAGGGGTAGGGAACCTGCGGCTCTCCAGATGTTCAGGAACTACAATTCCCATCAGCCTCTGTCAGCATGGCCAATTGGCCATGCTGGTAGGGGCTGATGGGAATTGTAGTTCCTGAACATCTGGAGAGCCGCAGGTTCCCTACCCCTGAGCTAGGGAAAATGGAGCCCGGTGCAAAATTTGTGTTTTTTGTGTTTTTTCAGTTTTTGGCCTGCAGGGGGCATGGTTTTTAGGCGAGCAGCAGCAAAATGTCAGGGTATTTTTAGGAGACTCTCCTGATGATACCAGTCAGGTTTGGTGAAGTTTGGTTTTGAGAGTCCAAAGTTATGGACTCTCAAAAGTATAGCGCCCATCTCCTATTAGCTCCCACTGGAAACAATGGGGGATGGGGAACCCCCTTTGGGAGTCCATATCTTTGGACCCCCTGAACCAAACCTCAGCTAACTTGGGTGGTATCATCAGGAGAGTCCCCCTAGAACTCCCTGAAATTTTGGTGCTGCTAGCCTAAAAACTGAGCCCCCTGCAGGCCAAAAACTAAAAAACACTAAAAAACAAAAAACAAAACTGATATGTTTGCTGCCGCCCCCCCCCTCCCCGCACACGCCCGGTGCAACACATGCACCCCAGCCACCTTGTAGTTCCGCCTCTGGAGGGACTCTATGGCATTATTTCCCACTGAGGTCCCTGACCTTCGCTCCATCCTCAAATCTCCAGGAGTGTCCCAACATGGACCTGTCAACCCTAATCCCCCATTTCCCGCCAGTGGTCGGGGGCACCTGGCAACCCTAATCAACTTCTGTAACTTCAGATTCCCCCAGCGATTCCCCAGCCAGATCTCTCTTGTCTTTATACAGCCTCCATGACATTTTACATTTGTTATGGCTGACTTTGACTTTGTTGCGAGCAAGCTCAGGTTCACAGATATCTTTTTGCACTTCCCTTTGTTGGCCTGCCTTTTGCTATTCGGGCCTGGCGTAGCGGCGCAGTATTGAGTTTCGTGCCAAACCCATCATCTGGCAGGAGAGAATTCTCAGCAATCTACAAAGTACAGTTGGGAACAGAATACGATTTGCTCACGTTAGGAAGCAGCATAACCAGACTGTGGGGTAGGTAACCCAAGAGCCAATGTTACGAACGATACCACCGGCAGTCAGGGAGATTCACTCCCATCAGGCCACCAAAGTCACAACATCACCTCCCGCTCGACCCAGCTCTCCTGTAACCCTTTCAGGGCGCCCTCAAGGGAGTGGCGCCCCATTCCTGACCCCCTTCTGATTCATCTATGTTTACATTTGGGTGTGCCACGGTGCCGTGGAGCCACCAAGTCTCCTCCAAACGAACAGCACCTGTATTTTCTTTCAGGCTATGCCTGGGACAACTGCCCCTCTTACCCCGTGCTATTTACGCATCTCACTTTGGATCCAATCACTGTAGATCTGTCTCGGGGCCGGGAGGACGGTCCAGTAATGAACCACCCTTTGAAAATAAGTTAGCCAGCAAAAGTTTGCCATATTCAATTATCTTCCCTCGCCCTGCAAAACCCTCAGCCCTGTCCCGTAAGAATCAAACAGCAGGAGAATTAATGTGAAACGCTTCCGTGCATTTGTATAACTATGTGTAAGCATATATAAAGAAGTCCGTCCAGAAATAAACGTGGAGACCTTAACTTATTTTGCTTGCGTGTTTTTTTTTTAATTGTACAGTTTGATAAGCAGCAATTTAAATCACGCATCCAAACTCGCACTTCAGTACTATCGCCCCAGCTATCCAGATTGTCTCAAAGGTATTCTTAGCAAAAACTGCCAACACGTTTCCCAGGCTCTTCTCTTCACAGGCCGGGTTTGGAACTTAATTGGAAGCAGGAGTGGGGAGGGTGGGGGAACCAACCTGACATCGACAACATTCAAATCAAACAATTGGGTTCCATATTAGACAGTAGGCCAGGACATAAATACGACCCTCCAGTTTTCCTGTCCTACTTTTCTTTGTCGGCTTAATCCAGAATTGAAGATTGGGGGGGGAGGGGACACCCTAAGATTGAAAGTGGATGGGATCCAGTGGCGGGATCCAAAATTTTTAGTAACAGGTTCCCACGGTGGTGGGATTCAAACAGTGGCGTAGCGCCAATGGGGCTGGACCAGGAACGGCAGTGATGGGGCAGTGGCGGGCATTCCAGGGCAGAACGCATTGCTGGGACTTCAGGGCTGTGGCAAGGCCCGTAACAGCAGCATTTCTTTGCTTTGCTGAGTCCTTAAGGCGGGGAAACCAATGCACGGAGGTGCAGGCTGCCATGCACACCGGTGCACCTCCTGCTAGACTGCTTCAAGTTCTGTGTACTACTGCTGAGAGGAGGGGCGTAACTAAGGCAAAAATCACGTGGCAAAATCACCAATTAGTAACCCCCTCTCGGCACACACAAATAATTAGTAACCTACTCTCGGGAACCTGTGAGAACCTGCTGGATCCCACCTCTGATGGGATCTCTCTCTCTCTTACCTTATAAAGGTTAGTCACCTCCACCTCCTGACTCAGACTGAGTAAACTGCAAGTGCTCCATGTTCCCTTTTTCAAATCCGTTTGTGACTCTGCAGCCTTCCGGCATATTGCCTCAGTCTTTTAACCCACATAAGACATCACAATGGATCTTATTAATAACCTCAGACTAAACACTGCTTTGTTTCCAGAGGTGCTAAAACAGACATGAGTGGGTATGCAGACTCATGCAGGGTTTCACAGATTAGATGGGGATGTAGGCAGAAACACCCTCCTTAACCCTACAGTGCTGAGTCTCAGGTCTCTTCCGCACATGCAGAATAAGGCACTTTCAACCCACTTTCACAATTGTTTGCAAGTGGATTTTGCTATTCTGCACAGTAAAATGCAGCTGCAAAGTGCTATTCCGTGCAGTAAGATGCAGCTGCAAAGTGCATTGAAAGTGCATTATTCTGCATGTGTGGAAAAGGTCTGTGTGGCTCTGTGACATGCCACTTGTGGCTCTTCTGAGCATGGCACCTGTACCATGTTACGAGAAAATGGGTATCTTCTTTAGAAATTGGAATTATTTCATCATTATTGTTACAAGATTACACTGTTTCATCTTCAAAATGCAACACAACTTGACCATGATGATGATATCCATGATAGTACAGATGGACAGGTTTTATAGGCAATGCTCAGTTAAGATGTGCAGCTGAAGGAGATCATGGAATGGGGCATATCATTTTTTAATCCTAATCCCTAAAACAAAACTTCAAGTACTGCAGAAAAACAACCCAACACACTCAGAAGTACCCTGGTAATTTAAATGGTTGTATTATCAATGTCTAATTCTCAACATGGTCAAATCTGTGGATACTTAAAGCCGAAGACTGCAGTCATAGATAAACCGGATATTTCTTCAAGCCTGAGAAAAGACACGGGTGTTCAGAAAAATCTGATATTAAAAAAATACCCCTTTAAATAATATAAGCAGCAACTGTAGCTTTAAGAAACAAATACCCTCTGGCAGTTGCTAGGAAAATATTACTACCAGTTGAAGCCTTGGGTTCTGTCAACATAAGGCAGGGGAAGGGGACAAGGTCTTTTCCATGGAGGTCCCTCTGGCCCAAACCCGTTAGCAAAAACCAGGCATCTTCTAAGAGAGAAATTTTTATCTCTTTCTCACAATACTAAAATCAAGGTGCATCCATTGAAAATGCTGGGGGGAAGAATTAGGGCTAATAAAAGGAAACATTTCTTCACGCAACGCGTGATTGGTGTTTGGAATATGCTGCTGCAGGAGGTGGTGATGGCCACTCACCTGGACAGCTTTAAAAGGGGCTTGGACAGATTTATGGAGAAGAAGTCGATCTATGGCTACCAATCTTGATCCTCCTTGATCAGAGATTGCAAATGCCTTAGCAGACCAGGTGCTTTGTAACTTTATAAGAAGGACTAAAAGTAAAAAAAAAATTAGATATTAATTATAAGCACAGAGTTGGATCCTTAGTGAGGTAGTTAGAAGTCTGTGTTTTTTGCGTGTGTATTTTTTTTCTTTTCTTTTCATTTAGTATTATTATTAGTGGGGGGAGGCGGGACTAGATCGGGATCTTTTGTAATCTTTTTATGTATGTGCTATTTAGATGTGTAAAATAAATACAAATTCTCCTTAAGATCACCAGTTTCAAACACCTTTAAAATGATTCCCCAATTGCATAGGTGCCCATGACAGTCACCAAATACCAAGGCTGGATCGAGGGGGAACTGTGCCCCAGGCACGCTTCCGCCATGCACCCCTGCCACGCCCTGGAATGCCACCACCCTGGCGCACACCTGGTGCGTTGCGCAGTCCCTTGCCCCCTTGGCACTACGCCACTGCCAACTATTATCATAGAAGTACAGGTTCTGCTTCTGAGGTTCTGCTTCTGACATGTTTTGCATGTCAGCATATACTTCTTGAATACACTACAAAAACCTAGCTTGTTCGAGAATGGACTGCAAAAGAAAAGTAGCGTATCTCCCATGTCTGAGGCTTGGAGCAGTTCACCATCTCGCAAGGTGTACAATCTATGCAAGACAAGAGCTTTGCAGCAATTCAGCTGCAGTGTTTCCTACCCTGCCCGACCATGTCCTCTAATTGGGATTTCTGTGCCTAGCTCTTCCCCCTGACTCTGGCCCCTCCCACAGGTGCAGAATAATGCACTTTCAATCCACTTTCACCATTGTTTGCAGGTGGATTTTGTTATCTTCAAAGTGCATTGAAAGTGGATTAAAAGTGCATTATTCTGCATGTGCGGAAAGGGCCTCTGTGAAATGGTGAAGGGTCAGTAATTTATTTATTTATTTATTTATTTATTTATTTATTTATACATACATACATACATACATACATACATACATACATACATACATACATACATACATACATACATACATACATACATACATACATACATACAGCCCTCCCCCTGAGGGCTCAGGGCGGTTCACAACAGGTTAAAACAAACATTAAAACATAACTTAATATCAATTATATAAAAACAGAACCCATTTTAAAATGTGAATGTCATCTGACTACTCCCCTCCCCCCCCCTTGTGCCCACGGGAGGCCAGATGACATGGTAGATGTTTTTTTTTTAACCAGGTTGGCCAAACGTCTGGCGGAACAGGTCTGTCTTGGGGGCCCTGCAAGGCTCTCTATTAAGTCCATTATCCCCCTAGATGACGTTTCAATTCCAAAAGACATACAAGATTCCATTTCCTAATCCAATGGCACTTTCTCTCCAATTCCACGGCCTGTGTCAATAGCATATATCTCAACTTCTAAGTTGCCGGTGTCTAAAGGATATCAAAACTTGCAATTTTGTGAGTAGTAAGGTTTCTTCTCACATTGGTGAGCATGAAATCATGAAGGGTGCCGACCAGCAGAAGTGAGAACCAATTAAAGTTGCAGTTGAGGTTAACACTCCGATGACCTGGTTCGATACAGTCCCATCTATGCTTTGGTGCCAAAAATGACCACAGCTATGCCGAACAAGATGACCATTCGTCTCTCATTGAAATTCACAACCTCTCAAGCAGGCACGGGAGACTCATACAGATCCGATCATGACATCTTCAATATAATTTCAAGCCTGTTCTCGAAAGGGGTTAGAACCATAGAATCACAGAGTTGGACGAGACCCCAAGGGCCATCAATTCCAACCCCCTGCAATGCAGGAACACATAATCAAAGCACTCCTATCAGATGGCCATCCAGCCTCTCTCTAAAAACCTCCCAAGAAGGAGACTCCACCACACTCCAAGGTGGTGCAGTCCATTGTCGAATAGCCCTTACTGTCAGGAAGTTTTTCCTGATGTTTAGGTGGAATCTCTTTTCCTTCACCTTGAACCCATTACTCCTGGTCCTAGTCTCTGGAGCTGCAGAAAACAAGCTTGCTCCTTTACCAACATGACATCCCTTCAAATATCTAAACATGGCTATCATGTCACCTCTTAACCTCTCCACCAAACTAAACATACTCCCTAGGTCTCTCCTCATAGGGCATGGATTCCAGACCTTTTACCATTTTGGTTGATTGCACCTGTGTTGCTGATGCCATGGGGAAATCTCTTCTCCTGTAGGATAATAATAACCCCGCCTATTACACATTTGCCCCAGGGTGAGGGGTGGGAAACAATCCCAGGACGCAAATATACCAACCAGTAGTTGAGGGCCACATCTACACAGGGACATGAAAACCTGTCCTGATTATAGCAGTTGGCAGAGTTGGAACAGGTGGGGACAAGCTCTACACACTTGCTCCTTCTCTGCCCGCTGTTACCACTGCCCTGAACCTTTGCCTTTCCCCATTTTCCCCTCTGCGCATGTGTTTAAGTACAGCAGGACACAGCCATTGTGACTGCTTCTCTCTAGCCCTCCCTTTTCCTATCTTGTTGCAAGCCACATGTGATACTGCAGATGGAACAAACCAGCACCCATTGAAGAGCAAGGCTGGCTTGCAGTATTTCCTCCAGTGAGTTCTAAAAGCTGTGCCAGAGAAAGAAGAACAGATTTAGGTGCCACCCCACCTTCCTCTCCTCTAATGAGAATCAAGGTAACTTACAAGCTCCTTTTCCTTCCTTTCCCCACAACAGACTACCTTGGGACAGTGGATAGCGAACCTTTGGCACTCCAGATCTATGGACTACCATTCCCATCAGCTACTCACCAGCATGGCCAGTTAGCCATACTGCCAAGGGCTAATCGGAATAGCCAGTCCCTCACATCTGGAGTGCTCAAGGCTCGCTATAACGGTTTATAAATTAGTGGAAACTCACGGCCCTCCAGATGTTATGGACTACAGTTCCCATCAGCCCCTGCCAGCATCATGCTGGCAGGGGATGATGGGAATTGTAGTCTATAACATCTGGAGGGCCGCGAGTTTGACACCTGTGCCTTAGGAGGTAGGTGGGCTGAGAGAGTGCAAAAGAACTGTGACTAGCCCAAAGTCACCCAGCCGGAATGTAGGCATGCAGAAACACATCTGGTTCACCAGATAAGCCTCAGCCACAAAGGTGGAGGAGTGGGGAATCAAACCCAGTTCTCCAGATTAGAATCCACCTTCTCTTAACCACTACACCACGCAGCATCTCTCAGAACAGCCCAAGCTCCTCTGGAAGGCGAGATCTCCACACAACCCAAACTGCCCTCCCAGATCCATCCCAGCTATCCGAGTTTCCAAGGCCACACCTGGAAGCCCCAACACTTGCCAGCCCCTCCCCACCGTCCCCAATCCTGACCTGAGGCAGGGCGATGTTCAGCTGGCGCTGGAGAGACTCCTTTTCGTGGCCCAGCTCCCGCAGGCGGAGCTGCGAGGTCGCCAAGCTTTCCTGCGTGTCGCGCAGCGTCTCCAGCAACCTCTCGCGTTCGTTCAGCATCTATTTGACCGCTGGGCTGCTCGAGGATTTTGGCGTCGTCGACTTACGTGAGGCCGAGCTTCGTCGGTTGCAATATAGATTGATGGTCGGCATCCGCTTAGCATCTGTCATCATTTCAAGGTTTTAGGGTGGGGAGGGCCCCTCCGGGGACGCCTCAGAAAGGAACAGGAAGTGGTGAGGGGAGATCAGCCCCTGGTCCTGCGCATAAGAAGAGGAGGTTGGTGTATTTTAAAATATTTTTATTAAATTTGATTACAAATATGTAATATTTGTATATCATAGAAAAACCATATTTTTCAAGAAAATAGTAATTATAACTCTAAACGTTACTTTTATAACAAATAAGCTATATTTTACTTATTTCTAATTTTCTTTTAATCTTAGAACAATCTCTTTTCAATAAGGAAAAATAAATTAAGAGAATCTGAGATATTCGGAGGGGAGGAAATAATCAAAGTAAAAAAAGAGTTATTTACTTTTTTTCTTTCCAATAATAGCTCACATTTTCAGAGAGAAAACAAAGTTATTGTCTCTTATATAAACTACAAAGTATAGCAGATAGAAGAGAAAATAAGTTTACCTAACTTTTTAAATTAAATACATTTATAAAGAAGAGTTGGTTTTTATACCCTGCTTTTCTTTTCCTTTAAGAACCTTCCCTTCCTCTCCCTATAAGAGGCCCCTGGTGAGGTACGTGGGGCTGGGTGAGTTCTGAGAGAACTATGACTGGCCCACGGTCACCCAGGAGGTTCCATGTGGAGGAGTAGGGAAACAAATCCAGTTCACCAGAGAAGAGTCCACTGCTCTTAATCTCTACACCACGCTGGCCTGTCCAATGCAACACAGAACTGGATTCTCTGGGAGGAGCGTGAAGAAATGGCGGCGGAACACAGGGAATCTATCAGTGGGGGTGGTGGGTAGGTTGGAACTGGAACGGGTGGTTCCAAGAACATGGGTGGAGATGGAAGGCAGAGGGACTTTGTGGCAATTCAATCCCTGAGTATGTTGGGGAAAAGATGGTAGTCTATGGGCAGAGACTGAATTTTGAGCCAGTGTTTAGCTGGCAAGGGGCACAGGACCTCCTACTTTTTCCAGCACGGAAGGACTGCATTGGGGAAGGGGATGGTGGCAGAGAAGGCACACTCCCAGCAAGGACGCACGGGATCGGGTGCTTTGAGGACAGAAGCAGACACCTCCTGCTAACTTGCTACATATGTAGATTGTGGAATCAGAGATGCCAACGATAGTAAATATTAAAATGGTTGCTACCACCCATCCGAGCAAAAACACTGGTTCTGGAACAGCGCTGGGTGTTCCAGAGGAAGAAGGGAGCAAGAATCTGAGATTAGGTTGGTGGGTGGATAGGGAAAGTAAGCACCGTCACAGAGTAGGCATGAAGTTCAACCGGTTAGGGAACCAGAACTGCTAGAAGCCATCTCGGCTCCACCCTCCCTTTTACTTCCTTTCCCTTCTCTGGAGCAACCAATTTCCTGTAACACTTTCCCCACTTCCTCGTGCAGGGTTAATTCAGCCCGATTGGAGTTGCCAATGCAGCTGTTCTCTAGGTAGAGACAACTCCTGGCCCGCTTCCCCAGAAACACAGCAAGGAGCCAAGCTACGCTTGATGGCCATCCTTGAGATGGCCGTGAGGATACTGTCACTTTTTAGTTTGGTCCCAAGGAAGTTATAAGAGCATAGTTAGGCTTGCCAATCTCCAGGTAGTGGCTGGAGATCTCTTGGAATTATAATTGGTCTCTAGGGCCCCTTCCATACATGTCGAATAATACACTTTCAATCCACTTTCACAATTGATTGCAAGTGGATTTTGCTATTCCGCGCAGCTGCAAAGTGCATTGGAAGTGGATTGAAAGTGCATTATTCGGCATGTGCGGAAGGGGCCCTGCAGGTTACAAAGATCCGTTCCCCTGGAGAAAATGGTTGCTCTGGGAGGTAGACTTTATGGCCTTATACTTTATGGCCTTATATTTATACTTTATGGCTGAGGCTCCTCCCCTCGCCAAACCCCACTCTCCTCAAGCTCCACCCCCAAATCTCCAACCCAGAGCTGGCCACCCTATGTGCAGTTCAAGCTCTGTGCTGCCCCCGTGCTCAGGCAACGGGGCCTCGTGGCTGGGGACCTGATGAATCCAGATTCAAATCTCAGGTCACAATACTGGCCGGGTGGCTTTAGGCCAGTGGTGGCAAACCTTTGGCACTCCAGCTGTTATGGACTACAATTCCCATCTATTTCGCCAGCATGGCCAGTTGGCTTTAGACAATCAGGATGCCAGCCATAGTTAGTCTCATGCAAACACTCACGCCCCATCTGAAGAGGTCAAATGGCTCCCCCAATTTTCACACTACAATCATTGCACATACCACTGGACGTTTCATTTAGACCATGATTTATGCGTGCACTAGCCCCTGGTTTCATTGGATAAGTGACCATGCATTGGCTCTTACTTATTACCAGATGTACAGGTGTACACCAGTGCTTCATGTGTGAGTTCACTCTGCTTCCTGCCGGAAGCAAGGCTTCTCATTTTAGGGTAACTGGGCAGGGCTTCGAATGAATTCTTACCGTGCCTTCTTGAGGGCTAGTGTTCTACCTGGTGATGATGATGATGAAGAAGAAGAAGAAGAGGAGGAGGAGGAGGAGGAGAAGAAGAGGAGGAGGAGGAGGAGGAGGAGGAGGAAGGAGGAGGAGAAGAATTTATATCCCTCTTTCTATTTTGTAGGAGACTCAAAGGGGCTTCCAATCTCCTGTCCCTTCCCCCCCTCACAACAAACACCTGCCAAAAGGGTACAGGTGGGGCTGAGAGGAAATCTACTACTAAGTCCAAAAGTCTTTGGCTGGCGTGATTTGGGAATTACCACACAAGCTAATCTGAATTCCCTAGATAAGCCTCCACAGCTCAAGTGGCAGAGCGGGGAATCAAACCCGGTTCTCCGGATTAGAGTGCACCTGCTTTTAACCGCTGCACCATGCTGGCTCTACACCACAACACCAGTCCAGATTCTTCTTCTCCCACCACCCCTACTTTCTATTGCTTTACTATTCCTGGCTTATGGCCCCTTCTGCCAATCTGTCCCCTGTCGCACCGACGCTTATTTGCTCCACCTAAACTTCTATTCAAGGCCTTCTTCATTTCCTGTTCATTTCGCAGGGCCGGACTCTGGCACTAAGCTGTATCCTCAGGTTTCCCAATCATTCAATATTGTAATATCACTTCTCCCTGGGTAGCCCCCGTGGTTATATACAGGCCAGACCCCCAGGTTTGGCTGTTACGCACCCTTTCGGCAGGAAGTAGGTTTAGCACACCTCTTTGACATGCGTATGCACACACTTCCTTGGCGTATGTACACATATCATTTGACGATTGGCCTTAAACCCCCTCATGACATAGTCTGACACACATCTGTAAATCTAGTTTGTCAAGTAAAAAAACATCGCTGGGAGCTCCATTCATGCAACTTCTATCCCCTTATGTAGCTGATCCTTAAGTTGCCACCCTAGGGAAGAAAAGGGGCAGGGGGAAATGTCAAATTCTAACTTTACCAATGCTGTTTTCTTCACACACCCCCACCCCCCAGTTGGAACTAGAGGGGGCTAGAAAGTCTCCTCATTGGCCCTGAGTGATTTAACTTCAGGGCCTCCATTTGCAGACCTGTTGTACAAAGTATGGCCCGCTCCCCTCACTTTCTTCTTCAAGTTGCCTCCCAGGAAAATCAGCTGCTGAACAAAAATTTGCACGGTCCCTTCCACTCACAAGTAGCCATACTGATCCTCATTGGATAGACATACGTCTTCCCCTACTCATCTGACGCAAATACGTGTCCATGCGAGACACTGGCTTGGATATGTGTGTTCCGATCCATAGACATAAAGATCCAAACAGTTGTTCACACACACAAACTCCGGAGTACTGTGTTCAGTTCTGGTCGCCACATCTCAAAAAGGATATCGAAGAGATAGAAAAAGTGCCGAAAAGGGCAACAAGGATGATTGAGGGACTGGAGCACCTTCCTTATGAGGAGAGGCTGCAGCGTTTGGGACTCTTTTAATTTGGAGAGAAGACGTCTGAGGGCGGATATGATTGAAGTCTATAAAATTATGCATGGGGTAGAAAACGTTGACAGAGAGAATTTTTTCCTCTTTCTCATAATACTAGAACCAGGGGGCATTCATTGAAAACCGGGGGGAAGAATCAGGACTAACAAAAGGAAACATTTCTTCACGCAATGTGTGATTGCTGTTTGGAATATGTTGCCACAGGAGGTGGTGATGGTCACTAACCTGGATAGCTTTAAAAGGGGCTTGGACAGATTTATGGAGAAGAAGTCGATCTATGGCTACCAATCTTGATCCTCCTTGATCAGAGATTGCAAATGCCTTAGCAGACCAGGTGCTCGGGAGCAGCAGCAGAAGGCCATTGCTGTCACATCCTGCAGGTGAGCTCCCAAAGGCACCTGGTGGGCCACTGCGAGTAGCAGAGTGCTGGACTAGATGGACTCTGGTCTGATCCAGCAGGAGCTTTTTCGCCATGTCACGCCAACAATCTCATCCGCTTACTGACCTTGGGCCTCCTGAACCCTGGGCCATCATCCAGCTGGGCTCTCAATAGAGGCACTGTTAGGGAAAGAGGTGCCCAAAACACTCTACTCTGTTGTTAAACTCCATTAAGCCTTAATATTTGACTTAAGTATACTTCCCAGGAGTTTGAGAGTACAAGCTCCTTATCCCTACTTTTTCCAGTCTGCTTTCACCTTCTATACTGAGTTCCACCAAGTTATTCCTTCATGCTCGAGAGAAACTGCTGTAACTCAAGTTTTAAAACACTATCTGTTCATACAGGAGGCCCCCCTTTCAACCTCTGGCATATCCAGTCAAAGGATCTCGGGCAGCAGAACTGGGGAAAGTACTCTATCTGCTATGGCTCAGAGAAGACAATTTGAGCTAGACAATATAAAGGAACTTCACAGGTGAGCTGAGAATTACATCCCTTCTGCAGCAGGTAGTTATTGCATGCTGGTCTCTTTGGGAACAGAGGCAAGGCTGAATATTTAAAGAGCAGGGTTGCTGGGTAGAAATCATGCCCACAGGAAACCTCATTCCTACACCCAAAGGTCCTTCCTGTAAATCCAAAGGCGCTCTCTTCTCCTCCAGACAGTCCAAAGAAACAGAATTACATTTGGGTGTCAG
The DNA here is from genome assembly GCF_021028975.2 of Sphaerodactylus townsendi. NCBI lineage: Eukaryota > Metazoa > Chordata > Lepidosauria > Squamata > Sphaerodactylidae > Sphaerodactylus > Sphaerodactylus townsendi. Next base: position 18,893,792 of record NC_059439.1, on the reverse strand, counting down.
GATTCCACCCGGCAATCTCGTTCTCCGGGTCTGGCTGCACACAGAGACGCTCCTTCCCCCAGAATTTCCAGGCCCAGATTATTCCAAAAGCAATTAGCGTGGCATTTCGTTTATATCACGCCCTCTTGCTGGCATACATGGAACTGAAGGGAGGATTCTAGAATGCTGGGAAAGTCTACCCATACAGAGGCCAGACACAAGCCTGCTTTGTGCTTGCAAGCACTCTCCGAGGACACCCTGAAATCACAAGGAAGACGAATTCCAGAGCCTGGAAAAGAAGCCAGCTGATCCTGTCCTAGACGCTTTGGAATGAATAAAAGAATTCTTGCCTATTACACGGCTCGGTCCTATGACTGATAGCAAGCACCAGGACTGAACCTTGAAGGAATCCTCGCTTTAAGGAAGTGTCACTTAAATTAAGCCTTGCGTGTAGATCCATGGAAGTCAAAGGATTTATATATGACTCTCGGTGAACTGCGCTGCCCCTTCCAAGCAATGCACATTCCAAGGCCCCACTTTCGAGCACGAAAGGAAACTCCAAGGACCCTCAAATTTTTGTGCACTGAAACATACAGTTCCAACGCCTGCGTAGGCCCACGATCGCTCCTGCATCTTCAAAAGGCATTGAGACCCACACGAGGCAATGTGGCAGCTGGTAGAGACGCAAGCTGCATCCAGCCAGCTTTCTTGGCTATAAATCAATCTCAGCCACCACTTATTACAGGTTGGGACATGGCTTTTGGGATGGTTAAGGAGGGAATAGCCAGGGCACACGGAAGTAGCCATGAAACGGTCAGACTTTGGGGACCACAGAACACAGACACTGGATCCGCGTCCTGTGTACACACACGATGGACCAGCTCATATTAAATCCTGTGCATGATTTACACACATGTGCAGATGAGAAGTAATGAGATCCTGAGATATTCATTCGTAGAGCTATGGACGTTGAGCCTCAAAGACATGTGAAGGCCAAAGCAAACATATGTACATACTCTCTCTCACACATACACACATAAGGTAATACATATGAATATAAATACCGTGGCACCAAACAATCATACGTTTAATACGGGACGTTATAAATATCTATCCTGTGTAGATGCACCAAATACACTTATCCAGCTCTAAGGAAAATAAGCAGATACTCTGAAAATCTCACTTTACAAAAATAGCAAGTTTCTAGTCCTTAGTGAACAGTTGAGTAACCAGGGCAGGACAAGAAACAAGTATTTTAGTTGTGTCCTTGTCTCAGTAATAAACACACCCTTTCTTCCTGACAACCTAGACTTTGCCATCAATCACTCCACATTATCTGAAGAGACACCTCATCTTGGAAGAGAATTTTGAAAAAAAAAATCAGTAGAACGAGCATTAGGGTAGGACTACACAATATGAACGGCTCAGTCACCACTCCCAACTTAGGTTGAAGAAAATTCAGCAATGAAGAAGAAGAAGAAGAAGAAGAAGAAGAAGAAGAAGAAGAAGAAGAAGAAGAAGAAGAAGAAGAAGAAGAAGAAGAAGAAGAAGAAGAAGAAGAAGAAGAAGAAGAAGAAGAAGAAGAAGAAGAAGAAGAAGAAGAAGAAGAAGAAGAAGAAGAAGAAGAAGAAGAAGAAGAAGAAGAATTTGGATTTATACCCCACCTTTCTCTCCTGCAAGGAGACTCAAGATGGCTTACAAGCTCCTTTCCCTTCCTCTCCCACACCAGTATGTATAAAAGCATCTAATGAATGACAGCTTTGGTAGGAAAACTGTATATGGAGATAGTTTCAGATGGGTAGCCTTGTTACTCCGTAGTAGTAGAACTGGAGTCCAATAGCACCTAAAAGGCCAACCAAATATTCCAGGGTATAAGCTTCTTTGAGTCAAAGCTACCTTCATCAGATACCAAGGAGAAAGAGTTAAATAGCACATACGCGTGCTTTCCTCTTTAAATACCAGCCCCTGCAACTGCATTTTGTTACAAAAAGTTGGGGTGGGGGGTGGGGGAATAATTACGGAACTATGCATGGAACATAATTCTTCTCTTAGTTCACCCTCTGTGAAAAATCGGCATCTTTTTGGAAGAAAACACGGACTTTCACCAAGAATGCACCCATTTAGGCATATGTACTCAGAACCGCTATTATACTTGCACACTACTGGGTTTGGAATGGGCAAGGCCTGCAGCTCTGTAGTAGAGAATCTGTTTGGCACGCACAAGGATCCAGGTTCGATCCCACACTTCTCCAGTTCAAGCCTCTCAGGTGACCGATGGAAGGAGACATCTGCCCGAGACCCCGAAGAACTGCCACCGTTCAAGAGTCAACCGAGCTGAGCCTTGTGAGGCACAGTGGTGCTGTTTATGTGGTCAGTTTTGTTCACCATAGTTCACAACAGAAGTGCAACCCAGACAGATTCTTGTACCAGGGGAAGTCCCTCCCAAACCCATGGGCCACGTGGCTTACAACTAGCAAACCTGTTCCAAATTATGCGGCACCAAAGTGTTGACCTCAGACTAAACTGGTAGTTTCCACCAATTCCCACTTTCAGACACCTCTCATGACATTCCTCAGGGTCATCTATCCACCAAGAATAGTATTTGTAGGGACCAATGAGCTGCAGTGGGTGGGTAGGTGGGAGAGACTGGAAAACATCATTCTGATGTAGGAAAAATTAATCTGGATCCAACCCCATTACAGGCGCTCAATGTGGAAACACATGAGAGTTCACAGTGCAACAGCGAGCAAACACACATGCTTGGTGCAAACAAACCACCTTTGTATGAACCAATGCAGTGTAACTTACACATAACTTATATGTTATGGGATCAGACAATATGCCCTCATTCTTTGCCACTGTGACCAGAATCACATAACATTCAACCCCATTCGTTTTGACATGTCTATGTATACTTCAAAACTAAAGGTGATACTTTATTCCACATGACCCACACATGCTCCAGAACACTGTACAAAAAGAGCTCGCACACTGTAACACAATGCATACATTGATGCTGTAAACCACCTATTGGTATCTTCCAACATTTCTGTGCATCCAGCAATCGTGTTGACACAACTGAGATGGCATATCTTGCGACTAACGCGCGCATGGAAGGCTTTCACACATTCACACATGCACAACACAACTATGGCTCTGTGACACAACATGCGTCCAAGTGATTACTAAACCACAAATGCACATCAACAAGCGCGTATCATCAAAGTACACCCCTCTGAATTCACTTGCGCAAGCGTGTTTCACATCAACAACTGGTCGCAGCCCACACAACGATGCATGCAAAATGCTTGTCGGACTTTTCAAATGATATCCGACCTGAACATGAATCGTGTGCCCGAGAAGCGGCATGCTTTTCATCTTGTTCTAGACCCCTACATGAGGGCTATCGGTCCAGATGCATCCAAGATAGCAAACAGAGAATCAACAAGCTTGAAAACATGGTGGTGGGAAATACGCTGATAGTAAGAAAACCTTCAATAGCCAGCTTCGTTTCAGCTGCACACAACATCTGTGTAAGAATGAGATGGGTCCCCCTGGAAATCCACAACAGGGCAGCCCCCGAATTTTAATGTGTGTATTAAGAAATCTCCATCTTTGGAGCACAGAGCTTTAAAGCAGGCTCAGTTGGATTCAGCCCCTGTACCTCATGGCTTTTGTCCAGGAAACCCCACAATTCCCCCAATGGCCTTTACGGGTGACCAACGAGAACCTCTTTCTCCTCCGCCCTTCGCGAACAAAAAAGCTGGTGAGATCCCACCCAGGGTGCGATGTTTTGACACTCCATACCCCCAACCGGTAGTTATAACTTCTATCACCAAGGACAGCGCGTGATACCTTCCTGTATCTCACGCTCCAAGGAAATGGTGGACAAATGTATCTTGTTAGACACAAATGACCCCAGGGACAGGGATACCGGAAGGGAAGATGTAGGTTTGAAGGTAGAAAGAGGATACGTGGAAGCAGCATTTGGCTGGTAAAGCAAGCTAAAGAGAATCCAGCTCAGGTGATCGCGACACGACATGGCAGTATGTGTAGACTAGGAAAACGAGTAAAAATGTTGGTTCAATAAAAATGGAGACGTGGATGACAGGATGTTGGCAAAGGATAATGGGATCAGAGGGGGGCGCAGGACATCTGGAGAGGGTCTACAAAGCTTGAGGCGGAAATCAAAAGGGAAAGGACTGGTTAGCAGTCAGTTGAGGACCCACAAGTCCCGGATACGTAGGGAGGAGAGGCAAAGAAATAAGAGTGACATACAGGATTTGGGAGTAAAGAGTAAGAAGGGATGGGACTTCACGCTTAGGCCAACCAAAGGGAACTGGGTTGTAGGCCAATCAAGGGGACCTGAGATGTAGGGAATGAAAACTGTAGGCCGGGGAAAATGGGGGGAAACCAGGCCGTTGAGAGATGCTTTCCGGTGGAGAGCAAAACCTGAGAAAAAGAACGGGGGTTGCCTAGAGATGAAATAGGGGTTTCTAAAAGGGGGCTGGGGGAAGTTATGTAGACATACAGCCCAGCTTGTGATAGCCACGTTTTAGGGGTGCTTTGGGCACCAATGGGGAGAAAACCAGGTGGGTGATTATGTACAGCTGAAAGGGGGACGTGTTCTAAGTTTTAAATAGGGGGGACGCACGCAGTACAGCAGACAGGCAGGAATCAATGAGGGGGGCAGGTTGTCATGGCGTTTGCAGAAGGGGGGATGCAATGAGACTCAAAGGAGAACTGGGGACAGCCCAACAGAGCACAAAACAGATGGGGGGGGGGAGGAAGGAAAAGGGAAGCAATGGAAACGGGGACATCGCCGTGGGTCAGAGGGCATTTGCTCTTGGGGTCTGGGATACAGGAGTCTGAGAGAGGGCCAGGTTTGAGTGGGGAGAAGGCAGGCCCTCGGAGAAAGATTTGGGGGGGGGGTCATTCAGTGAGATCGCTTATGTGGGGTCCCAAGTATCTCGGGGGCCAGACGAAGGGGGCAGCGTGTGGACTGCAAGGTGTTGGGCACCTGGTCTTCCCAGGTGAGGCAGAGCTACCCCCCAAGGCAGCAGACTCCGGCATGGGGAGCTGCTGGAAGGTGGGTCAGCCTTGGTTGGAGGCTTGGAAGCTTCCAGGAGGCCAGAGGCTGCCATGGCTTTGGCAGGGACGCCGAGAGGGTGGTGGGCTGCGTGGCCAAGCGCTGAAGGCACCCAGGACCAGCTCTCTGGGGAAGGGTGCGGGGAAGGAATAGGGAAGCCCCGGGAGGCTGAACCCCACGGAGGAGTTGAGATGCAAACGGCGTGCCGTGGGGAGGGTGGAGAATCCGGCAGGGGCATCCGGGGGGAAGGCTGCGTGGGGACCAAGGGAGGAGAGCAGGCGGGCGGGCGGGTGGGGGTGCTTTGGGAAGGGTGGCAGCAACGCCGTGGGTGTCATTGGGAGCGGCCGACCCGGGGATGCGGGTGGGGGGGGGGTGTTGCATTTGGGAAAAGGCCGGCGAGAGAGGGAGGGATGCAGAGCAGGGCGAGGTGGGAATAGGCTGGCTAGGCGATTTTTAGGCAGGGGAGGGAGCCGGACGTGGCCATGGGGGGTCGGGCGCAAGGCAGCAACGGGGAGCGGCGCAGGGGTCCCGAGCCCGGTGCTTACCTGCTTTTGCAGCAGGCGGAGGAGGCGCTGCTGCTGCTGATGATGCAGGGAGGGATGCAGATGCTGCCCAGAGCTTGGCCCCTTCAGGGACGTTGCCAGCCCCCCAAGGGGATCCCGCTCCCCGGCCCCGGCATCCCTCCCTCCCGGCCGGTCGGCCACCGCCTGGCGCCCCCCCTCCAGCCCGCCCGGGCAGCTCCAGCGAGCGAAAGGAGGAGAGAATCCCGCCCCTCCGCTCCGCGCAAACCTGGGCGCGCCTGGCCCTTTAAGAGACCCCTGACTGACAAGGCGCTCGCCCAACCAGCGCGCGGTCAGGTCCGGGACTGCCCCTGAGGCCCGCCCACGCGTGGGGAAGGGAGGGGCACGAGCCGGGCTCCGAGGGGCGAAGAGGCGCAGCCAATGGGTGGGCCGGCTGATGGGCGGGGGAAAGGCCCGGGGAAGCCAATTGGGGAAGCCGGTGGGCGGGGCTGGGTTTTAGGATGATGTCATCCGGTGGTTTTTTTTTAGGGGAGAGGAGGGGGGAGGAAGAGGAGGGGAGGAAAAATCAGATGCATCGCAGGTAGAAGGAAGGGGGGGGGGGGAGCAGGCAGGCAGGGGAGAGTAAGATGCATGAAATCAATGCAACGATCCAAAGATTTGTATTATAATCCGAGGGCATGCAACAGTCCGGAGTCTGAGGCACTGCACCACTGGAAGGAAAAAAAATGCACCAAATGCAAGAAGAGAAATGCACTGATTCATGCAGCGGGGGGAGGGAGAGAGAAAAGACTGATGTGCATGTGTCTCCTGGAAATGCACCTCCACCTGAGGAAATGCAGCAACCCAAGGGGGAAGCACCCAGAATGCAAGCCGCAACTCCGTGTGGACGCCCTCCCCCCCCCCCCTTCCTACCCAGTGCACAATTCCTTGTACCTTGGCAGAAAAGATTATTCCGTGGGCTACAGGGAGGGGGGGAGCAACAATCTGGGGAAATGCACCAGTCCATGCGACAGAGAGAAATCTGTCAAGCCACCCACTACAAGGAGATGCACCAGTCGGTTTGACTCAGGGGAAGGGGCCATACAGGCACCTTAAGGGAACCTGAAGGGGGAGGAGGGACCACTCCAAACCACGTGCTGCTGAGCAGTCCACCAATTCGTGCAAGCCAATGAGAAAAAATGCTCCAGTCCATAAAAACGTGTCAGTCAGCATAGCCTGGAGAAACGCATCCATCATCCTCATGGAATGTATCTTCTGCACATGCAACAGCCTATGAGCATTCATTTGCACCAGGGAGAAGCGTGAAACAAAAGCCCTGCAAGATCGGGCATCCGTTACTGGGCCTTGTAGAGGAAGTGTGGTAGCTGAGAGAATCCGGGAAGCACATGGAAATATATCACGACATGCTCTATGGGAAGGTGCAAAGGAAAAAAAATCAATACGCAAAGCCCAAGAACTGCAAATCAATGCAACACAGAAGACAATTCATGGGGGAAGCAGCAAGCCATGCATCATTAAGGGCCTTTTGAGGTGGCAGGGGGGAAATAAAACATTTTATGCTTGATGCTGTAGAAATGCAAGCTCTGAATCAACAGCAGTGGAATTATAGACTGGCCCTATGTAAATATACTGGTAGAGTGGCAGTGCTTAAAATAACGGGGAAGGTATGAACTCCCGTGCTGGAGGAGAAAGGAAGATACTCAGGCTGTAAATAATACAACTGGAAAATATTAAATAGGGGAGGAAAGGAGAGAGGGCGCATAAAATCCCGAACACCGTTACAAGACGGGTCTCTCTCTTTTGCTTTTCTTCTTGGAGTGTAATCAGCTTTTGTTAGAACAGGAAGGTCTTCAGCGCCTTAAAAAATAAAGTCATAAATTGATAGTGATGCACAGGTACTAGCCAATAGACACCTGCGCCTTCTGTAAAGCTCACAATAGGTGTCCTAGCTGTGAGAAGGAACCAAGGTTATCTTTCCTAGTGACAAATACTTTCTTTTCAGAGTGCTGGCAAAATGCAATTTCCCTTGAGGGAAATGTGCTGCCTTAGCAAAGATAACCGAGTAACCATTTTATCCCATTAAAAACGTAATCTGGAAGAGTCTGAAGAAATGCGGTAACTCTCTGAACAACCGGAAGACGCACCAGCGCGTGCAAGCGGAGGCAATATTCAAATGTTAACGGAGAGTTCTGACTAATGTTGATCAGTATTACAGCTCAGACAAAACCCAGACAAGGAATCTGGAATCTGGATAATAAAACCGGAACAATTCATATAGGTGTGAGAGACACGGGCACCCTTGTGCAATTCAGGGCATGTAGCCACATCAGAGGATGCAGTAGCATGGGGAAATGGAACCAGGCAATTATGGCAATCCCTTGTTGGGTTTTCAAGCAAGATGGTAACCTTGGGGTTTGCTATTGACCTCCTCTGTATAGTGGTATCCCATCCAAATACTAGCGCTGATCCTTTAAGTTTATACCACACAAGATCAGGCTAGCCTACGCTATCCAGGTCAGTGCAAAAGGAACCACCAGGGCTGCATATTCTTACCCAAGAAATATTCATACCAGAGGCTGACAACCTGAGGAATGCCACAGTTCAAAATGCTACAGCATACGTTCTTAAAAGCACATGATTGATCAGAAACACACAACTTAGGCCCCTTCTGCACACGCAAAATAATGCGTTTTCAAACCACTTTCACAACTGTTTGCAAGTGGATTTTGCTATTCCGCACAGCTTCAAAGACCACTGAAAGCAGTTTGAAAGTGCATTATTCTGCATGTGCGGAATGAGCCTTATAGAGAGGATCAAAATGTGAAATCCTTGAGAACATTGTTGCTTGATCATACTTTGGGAGAGGGGCTGTGGCTCATGGTAGAGCGTTTGCTGCGCATGGAGGCAGCGTTGTGTAGCGGTTGACAACAGTGAACTCTAATCTAGAGATCCAGGTTTGATTCCCCACTCCTTTACATGAACAGTGGACTCTAATCTGCTGAACCAGGTTTGTTTCCCAGTTCCTCCACATGAAGCCTGCTGGGTGACCTTGGGCTAGTCACAGTTCTCTCCACATTCTCTCAGTCCTACTTGCCTTACAAGGTGTCTGTTGTGGCGAGAGGAAGGGAAAGGAGCTTGTAAGCCACCTTGAGTCTCCTTACAGGAGAGAAAGGTGGGGTATAAATCTAAACTCTTCTATTCAGTACTCTGAGGTATACTGTCACGGTACACAGATGCATTTATTTTTATAATTTCTACGGCTGTACTCTGTTCCACATAAAGATAGTAGATTGTGTATTCCTAGTCACAGTTCTCTCCACATTCTCTCAGTCCTACTTGCCTTACAAGGTGTCTGTTGTGGCAAGAGGAAGGGAAAGGAGCTTGTAAGCCACCTTGAGTCTCCTTACAGGAGAGAAAGGTGGGGTATAAATCTAAACTCTTCTATTCAGTACTCTGAGGTATACTGTCACGGTACACAGATGCATTTATTTTTATAATTTCTACGGCTGTACTCTGTTCCACATAAAGATAGTAGATTGTGTATTCCTCCATCCCCCCCCCACCGCAAAAAAACCACGCCAGACCTTCTTTGTTGTAGAATGCTCCACCTGGGTCCTAGTGGTACATAGCCCTGCTCCCTCCATCCGTTTGAAAGTAAAAATACATTTTGGCATGAATTCTCTTGTATCAAAGTACGATGTTCAATAATGCACAAAATAATGACAAAGGCAGCGCATAAAAATGAATAATTCTCATATTCATTCGGGACTATATTCTAACGCGGAAGCATACAACTTTATCAACTGCTGCACCTCAGTTGACTGAACTACCGTCTTTATGTGAAACGGGACAGGCAGATTTTGATATCTTGCCACCGCTGGCTTCATTAAACAGGATGCATTTATTCTCTGTTCTGGCGCTTATGCATGGAGCTTTTTTTAAAAAAAGAAACAGTTTGCAGTTCGTCTTTTAGGCACCCATGAATTTTAAGGAAGAGGTAGAGAAAACCAGATGGTTCATCATTGGAGTTTTTATTATTGGTAAAACGAGATGCCATTTCAAGTTAAAGAAGATGGCTTTCCCACCATATGTCTGAGACCGTGTGTGATGATTCCTCAGGAACACCATTATTTCTTCTCAACTTATCTACAATGGTTTATTTTTTTTTCCTCCCCCAGAACTCTGCAGTAGTTCTGCGACTGGAGCTAGATCTCCAGTGGCGAGAAGCCACACCAGTTAACATGATATAAAGTGACTATACCGCTGTGATTTATACATGCCCTGTGAACGTAAGAGCATTAGGAAAGCCTGCTTGGTCAGACCGGTGGTCAGAGGCGTATCTAGGGAAAATGTAGCTTGGTGCAAAATTTGAGTCCCCCCTGCCCCAGTATGGGTGGCCGCCCTCCCACACGACAACCAAACAACTTTTTTTGCAACAGGTCACCTCAAAGTCACCATTGCATTCTAGGGCCTTTCCCCACTTACCTGAAGCCCCGCGCTACTCTCCACAAGTAGCGCGGGGTTCCCCGGCACTCCCCACGACAGGGGCAGCGACAGCGCAGCCGCCCCGCCGCTGCCGCTGTCGCGCCCCCTCAGCGCACGGCATCCCTGGCGCTGGAGAAAACGGCGACTTTTGATGACCCCGCGCAGAAACCGTGGGGTCGTGGGGATGCCCGGGCGCGCGCCAGAGATGTCGCGCGCTGAGAGCAGCACGCGGCATAGGGGGGGATCTTGGTGAGTGGGGAAACGCCCATAGACCCAAGGGGAAGGAGGAGGGGTGTGGGGGTGATTTTCCATCCCCCCAACTGACTTAATGACTGAAGCCCCGGGGACATTTGACTCCATATGTCCTGCGATACGCCCCTGCCAGTGGTGCATCCAGTCCAGCTGCCAACCAGTTGTCCTGGAGGGCCCCAAAAAAACAAGCCAAGATTCTTCCCTACCACAACCACTCAACGTTGCCGCTGGAAATGGAGGTTCCCTTCAGTCACCATAGCTATAATAGCACCCATTAATGGGCCTCTCCCTCAATGAATCTTTCTCACCTAACTGCCTTCTGAGTTCAATTCCTCATTAAGTTTTTTTAAAAAAACCCTTTTGTTCTGTTTTGAACCTATTTCCCCCCAAATGTCATTGGGTTCCTCAAAGGTGTGGTATTTTTAGCGTGGGAGGGGAAACTCCCATTCTAAGCCCTAGGCATAATTTTGTAAACCTCTTATCATGTCTTCAACGTGCTCTTTTTCTGTAGACTCTCCAGCCTTTTCTCCTAGGACAGGTGCCGCAACCCCCCCCCCCCCCCCGAAGATCTTGCTTGCCTTCCTTTGTATTTCCCCCTTTTCTATAGTTAGGATTGTGTCCGATGCGTGCATTTCAAATAAACAAGTCCCTTTGCTCCGTGCGCACACAAAAGGACCGCTTGAGTGACAGGTAGAAAATAAATAAGAGATATTGTTAAAATATGCTGCTTGTTTTTCCTTTAGCATTATCAGGGAACGGGCCTTTTATCTGTTGCTCCAGATCTTGCCTCCACCACTGAAAACTCTTCAGTCTCCTGCTCAGAAAACTCAAATGGCTTCTCGGTTGGTACATATGCTCATATTTTTCTAATCGCCTCAGCATCAACCAGCCTTTCTTTCAGACGCTCCTTGTTTGGCATTGTTTCCTTTTGTGTCTGGTTGGTTTGTTGTTTTTTTTATAATCTCCTTTTTATTCCACACCCGATCTCCATAGCAGCGATAAGTTAATTTTAGACAATGCTCATTAAAAACAAAAATTCCTGAATGTGGAGATCTCTCTTCTACATCACTGGATCATGTGATAGTGAGGCATCTTTTAATAAGCTAGTTTGCCAGCTGAGGCCTTTGCTGAAAGGAAGTGGCCACTGTCACCAGTCCCATACTGGCATGCAGACTAGCCAACTCAGAGGCGTACCGGGAGAAAATGGCATCCGGGGCAACACCTGCTCCCATACCTCCCCTGCGCCCCACTTACGACAGCCAGTGCATCTGGCCCGCCAGGCCGCTCCTTCAGGCGGTGGCAGAGGGTGGTGGCAGTCCCGAGCAGCCCAGCAGGGCCGGGCCGAGCCGAGCCAAGGGGTGCCCGGCAGGCCTGTGGCAGGTGCTCAGCTGGGCTGCTCCTTCAGGCGGTGGGGGAGGGTGGCAATCCTGACCGGTGAAGAAGGGAGTGCCGGGTGGGGGTGCCTCTCTACGGGAAGGGGGTGGGGGCAATTTTGCGCCCCATGTGATCTAATAGGTCGGCGCCCGGAATCAAGTGACCCCGTGTCCCTCTGGCAGATACGCCCCTGACTTACTGTACTGCGTTCTGTGCGGGGCTGCCCTTGAAGAGCGTTTGGAAGCTGGTCCAAAAATGCAGGGGTCATGTTGTTACTAGGCACAAGTCGTCAAGAGCCATAGAGTTGGTTCTAGCTAGCTTTTCTACAGGTGAAGAAGCAGGAGTACCCTTTGTTTTTCATTGGGCATGGAGCAGGGATCACTGGGGATACGGGAGTGTGAGTTTCCTGCATTGTGCGTTGGACTAGATGACCCTGGAGATTTCTTCCGACTCTATGATTCTACCTAAAAACACTATGAGACTGATAATGAGACCGTCCTGTGAAAAGCTATGCAGTAAAGGGACTCCTGTGACGAGAACTGGGAGAGAAAGAGTGAAAAAGTTGGCTGGATCCTACTATTCCTACTTAGTTCAGTCTACTCTATTTAGTTTCTGGGCTAATTCACAGTGCTGGGTGTGAACTTTACCACCCTAAATGGCCTGGGCCAACAGTATTTCAATGACTACCTTCTCCAGAATTGGCCAGGAAAATCTAGGTATCGTTATCACCACATAAAGATTTTTCTCTGGGGTTCCCACCATCTGAAATACGTTCAGAGTAAGGACCTTTCTTGTACCAGCACTGCAACACTGGAATTGTCTCCCAAGCTCAGCAGGTCTGCCTCTCACCATCTCTGCTGATATTTCACTATGTCTTAGGGTCTTTTTTAGGCAGAGTTCTGATCACTTGGTTATTTGTTGCAGGTTGGCCTCTCTTTTCACAACAAGGTTGCTTTTTATGATCTTAATAAAAGAAGAAACTTGGAAATTGGCTGACAGGTGTACATATGTACATATAATACTGTGTTTTGGATTGTTTTTTTAAAAATTGCTACCCTGATAATAAGGGTTCCACCCACCCCCCGCATGTAAGGGTTATATAAATGGGTTTAATCAGTAAATGTTGGTCAAGTCTAAAGTGGTACGCAAGGCAGATAAGAGGGTCCTGGAAGATAAGTCTAATCAGGTCTTAAAATTGAGCCGGCTCTGAAACCTGTTATCACAGCTGTAGTTTAGCTGCAGGACGCTGGATTATGTAATGGAATATAACCAGGATATAAATGTATCCCCTGCTTAGGTCAAAATTAGGTAGCAACGTTGGTCCGCTAGGGGGAAAAAAATCACAGAGACAAGAAAGTAATTACCCGTATTTAGGACCAAATAATCACATTTGCGAAAGAGCAGCAGAAGGGTCCTATCTCTGCTACATGAGAGAGACTGAATAGATCTACTCCTCAGTCTTCCATCTTGGGAATGTGGCATATCCCCAAGTCAAGTCCTTTCCCAGTTAGAACACAAACACGAGTTTCACAATTTCATTTCATAAAGACAGATTGCCAGTGGAGGGTACCAGGAAACGTTTCCGAAATCACTGAGGGGACCCAACGTCCCCTCATCACCCATTCACTAGGTCCAACTACTGTCAGGCTGCCTGGAAAATAAGAAGAGCTTTGGATTTATACCCCACCTTTCTCTCATGTAAGGAGACTCAACGTGGCTTGCAAGCTCCTTTCCCTTCCTCTCGCCACAACAGACACCTTGTGAGGTAGGTGGGGCTGAGAGAGTGCTGAAGAACTATGACTAGCCCAAGGTCACCCAGCAGGAATGTAGGAGCGCAAGAACGCATTGAGACAGGTAACAATTTCCCCTTCAAAACAACCTCCTCAACATGGGACTGTCTGGGTCACTCTACAATATATTCCTGAACCCTTTTCCCTGGAACTCAGGAATGCTAGTTTTTACAAATACCCCTGGCTTCTTTTTGGTTCCTCTCCCTTGCTAGAGGATTACGCCTACTCGTCATTCCTCCTGTCCTTTTTCTCTAGGAACTTCTACAGGGCAACCAAACCAGTATAACTGACTTGGGTAGCGGGTTGCACACACCCACTGGGCAGGGAGCAGCAGCTTTTCTGGAAAACGAGTCCTGAAATATGCAGGTGGCCAACACCAGGCAAAACAGGACCACCGTCCTCCCCTCCACGCACACGTGTTCGTTGCAGGAAAACGTCAGGACCTCGCAAAAGACAGCCAAGAGTGAGGCTTTGGGCCCTCGGGCGACTGGATTCTCCGTGCGCCTCATTTCAAACGGCACCAGTCCCACCAAGCGCAAGCTCAGACTCGCTTCCCTTTCGTGATTCCGCACAGGGAGCAGGGAGCGGCAGGGGAAGAAGTGTCAGGATTTTGCAAGCGTCTGTCACCACCCAGTTATAAGAGGGTTAATTGTTTGTATGTAAATGAGTTGCCGAAGTCACTGTTTATGATCTGATCTATTGGTCAGTGAAATAGCCGTTGCTTACATGTTAGTGCAGGGGTGGGCAATTATTTTTTCCACGGGGCCGCATAAGAAACAGAAAATATTGTGGAGGGCCGGGCCAAAAGACAGGGGGGGCGAGGCGCTTTTGAAAGCCCCGCAGAAGCCGGCAGCCAAGGCAACTGGCTTCTGCGGGGCTTTCAAAGACGCCTCGCTCCCCAGCACGGCAGGGGGACCAGTCAGGGTCATCCGGCGGGCCGGATGTGGCCCGCGGGCCGTATAATGCCCAGGTCTGTGTTAGTGAGTACGTTCATCTAAAGTTATAAAATTAATTCTGTTTCTTTGTTTGAGCACACCAGCCCCGCCGCGAGCACGAGGCAGCAAATCGGTATCAAGATGTAACCAAACGTACAGTAATGTAGATGTGTAACAGGAAATAAAGGATTCCTTATTGTACCTCCATGTGACCCTTTATAGTTAGTAAACTGATATATAAAAAGCAACTGAGAATCTGTCTCTTCTGTTCTACTTTGCTAATATATATATATACACACCCAACAAGAAGACCTACCTAGAATCTGCTGAGTTCAAATGACTTCAGTCACCTCTCCTTAAGAGCCCGAGGCAACTACGGCGAGCAGGAATAGTCAGAGCCAGAACTCTGCAGATTGTGAGGGACAAATTCATGTGACTGTTGTGTATTTTCCAAGCTGCGTGGATGTGGTCTAGTAATTTTTGCTCCAAATGTTTTGCCCACAATAATGGCTGCCATATTCAGAGGCATTTCACAGTAAGATATGTTTCTCTCCTCGGCACCGACATAGATTACCGTGACGTGCCTCTGAAGATGCCAGCCATAGATGCAGGTGAAACGTTAGGAGCCAAATCTACCAGACCACGGTCACACAGCCTGGAAAACCCATAATAGCCAATAGATTCAAAGTCTTTGACAAAACAAATTCATGCTCAGGTACAAGGGCACGGAAATGGACATCTATGGTAACCAATGGACAAATCCCCTTTCCACTTGCTAGCCTGGGTATCAGAATGAAAATACAACAACATGGCCAATCTCACATTCTCAAATTTGCACGTCTCTTCACACAGTAAAGTAGAACATGTGAATCTTTAGAGAAGGGTCTTTGAGGTCTAGCAAGAGGATTCAAGGAATTGGGTTTCAATTGTCTTTTGACTTGGTGTCCCCAATCCAGTATTTTTTAAAAATGTATTTGTACTTTAGAAGTGTCCATATATTCATTTCATTGATTCTATACAGTGACCGTCAAAGATAATAACAATTTATTGGACCAATGTAATAGGCGCGCGTGTCAAAAATCACAAAACCCTTTGCTTAAAAACAAGAAAGGAGAGTGTCTGAACTTTACTGTAGTCGTAACAGTCAAGAGTCAGTGTGGCCTAGTGGCTAGAACGGCTGTCTCATATTTGAGAGACCCAGGTTCAAATTCCCACTCTGCCATGGGAGCTCATGGGGTGACCATAGGCCAGTTTCTCTCTCTAAGGGCCTGTCCACACATGCAGACTAATGCACTTTGAATCCACTTTCACCATTGTTTGCAAGTGGATTGTGCTATTACGCACAGTAAAATCCAGCTGCAAAGTGCATTGAAAGTGGGCCTTAGCCTAACGTATTTAATAGGGTTGTTGTAAAAATAAAAGGGAACTCACCAAGTGACTTGGGCTGGATGCAGTTTCTCAGCCTAGCCTACATCACAGTTACTGTGAGGATAAAAAGAAGGTGAGAATGACAATGTAAACTGCTTTGGGTCCCTGTGAAAGAGAAAAACAGGGCATCTATGTCTCAATAAGTAAAATTTGAAATATAATTGCAACAAATACTCCTATTGTAGCTTCTTTCTTTCTTTCTTTCTTTCTTCTTTCTTTCTTTCTTTCTTTCTTTCTTTCTTTCTTTCTTTCTTTCTTTCTTTCTTTCTTTCTTTCTTTCTTTCTTTCTTTCTTTCTTTCTTTCTTTCTTTCTTTCTTTTTGCAGTTTCATTTTGAGCACAGTCACAACCGGTCCCTAAAACCTGGCTAAGCCTACTGAAATCGGAAATAACCCTCTGCCCCAGTTTGAAGGTTGCTCTCTCAATGTTGCTTTTTATGGTCCATTTCACAGCGTTCACCGAGGAGCTGGGAATCATGTCGTAGGCAATTAAATGAAACTTTCCGATTGCTGAATTTCTGAGATCAAAGAAAAGCATTATGGGATCAGATCAGCTTATCGGCAATCTGACAGGATCTCAGAGAGTTTATAATTGGCTTAGGTTTAGCAAAATTATCTGGGGTTATGGGGAGGGTGGGGATTAGATCTCCCTTGATAGGCCTTTACGTGTAAAATTTCTTTCAGGGGACCGCAGCTGGACCGGATAATTCTTTCACACCTTTTGGAGATGAATACATGTTCCGGAAGGGTTTGCAGTTTCGTCTGAATACATTGGCTTCTACTGGTCTGAATTGCCCTGACTATTTAATCTGAGTGCTGATTATATCATATTTTGAGCGATGCTCTTCTTGCTTAAGTCACTTGGTATCACTGTAACTGATTGGAACGTGGGAGGCTTGTGCCAGTCACAAAATATGCAGAAGAGGGCCACCCATAGAGAGGACAGGTATTTCTACATTTCTGGGGACTCTCTAGTTAGGCAGAAAAACACCACTGGGTATAAATCAACCCAAAGGGGCAATCCTAAGCAAAGTCCTATGTCAGTGATGGCGAACCTTTTTGAGACCGAGTGCCCAAATTGCAACCCAAAACCCACTTATTTATCGCGAAGTGCCAACACGGCAATTTAACCTGAATACTGAGGTTTTAGTTTAGAAAAAAACGGTGGGCTCCGAGGTGTGCGTTACTCAGGAGTAAGCTTGGTGGTAGTCGGTGGCTTTGCTTTGAAGCAACCATGCAACTCTTCCAATGGATGAATCATGACCCTAGGAGGGTTTTCTCAGAAGCAAGCCCCATTGCCAGCAACCGAGCTTACTCCCAGGTAAAGGATCACACTTTAGTTCTTCGCATGAAAATCAGTGGGGTTTAACAGCGCTTAACAGGGTTACCTACACTGCTTCCCCAAAACTGGGTCTTAGGTTTAATGCTAATAATCAAGCCCAGCAGCCCAGGCCAGCCTAGATGGGAGGGGGGGCACTCTGTTTGCTCGTGCCCATAGAGAGGGCTCTGAGTGCCACCTCTGGCACCCGTGCCATAGGTTCGCCACCACTGTCCTATATGAACTGAGAGTGGAATTTAAAGGGTATCGAGGGCTGTTGAGATATTTGGCTAGGTGGGGAGAAAATGTCCAGATTGTATAGAGCCCCCCATGATTCTTGTCAGCTTTTCCAGTACCATCATACTCTGTTTCACATAAGGATGTTAGTTTGGTCTGTTGAGGTGCAGCCGTTGAGAAAATGGTATCCTTCCTCACTAGCATATAGTCCCGAACGAATATGAGGATTACCATTCATTTCTACGCACTTTGTCAAAACCATTAATTTGTGCATTATTGAACGTGGTACTTTGATTACAAGAGCATTTGTGTCAAAATGTATTTTTACTTTCAAATTTTCAAACAGATTGGTGGAGCAGGGTTAGGTAGGCGCTAAAACCCAGGCGGAGCATTCTGCGACAAAGAAGGTCTGGTGTGCTTTGTTCTGTGGCAGAATAATATACAATCTACTAACATCTTTATGTGAAACAGAGTTAATGACCGTATTCATTAAAATTTGTCTTTTTTTTTCTTTGAAGGATGAATGGCAGGAAATAATTTTTAAAATATAAGACAAATAAATGTTGCCTAGATTAAAAATTATAGCATGTCTAGGACTCAGTGTTCAACACCTTGAGCCAAGTCCATGACAAGAATACACCACAATCCAGGTGTCCAACCCAGACACACCAAACCCCAATTATTACTCAGAAAAGGTTTGGCAACCTGGCAGAACTGGTAGAGCAAAACTTTACAGATAGCTTTTCCTGCCGACGAAACATGCTTCGTATTTGCCCTGGTTAAAACAAGCCACACACATATGAGCACACAAATGTTTTATGTATTGTCAAACACTTTCACGGCCAGCATCTACTGGTTGTTGTCGGTTTTCCAGGCTGTGTGGCCATGGTCTGGTAATTTTTGCTCCTAACATTTCATCTGCATCTATGACTGGCATCTTCAGAGGCATGTCACTGAAACACATCTCACCAGAGGTGCATCTAGGGTACGGTGACCAGACGTCCCGCTTTTGGCGGGACAGTCCCACCTTAAGACAATTTGTCCCGCGTCCTGCGGGTTTTTTGAAGTGTCCCGATTTTTGGAAAGCTGCCGCACTGCCTTGTGACAGGGCAGGAAACGGGAGCGCCCCAGAAGGCAGTGCGCTCCTGCGGCTGTGCGCATGTGCACGCGCACGTTCGCCCGCCTACTTACCTATCCCGGGTTACAAAGGTGACCATCTGGTCACCTTAATCTAGGGAAAATGTAGCCCACTGCAAAATCTGAGTTTTTTGCCCTACCCCCCTCCATATGGATGGCGGCCCTCCCCCACCACAACCAAACAATTTTTTTTGCACCAGGTCTTGAAGTCCGTGTATGGACCTGGGGGGGAGGGGGGAAGGAGGAGGGGGGGTGATTTTCTGCCCCTATGTGACTAAATGACTGCAGCCTGGGGACATTTGACCCCATATATCCCCCTGGGCAGTATGCCCCTGCATCTCACCATGACATGTCTCTGAAGATGTCAGCCATAGATGCAGGCGAAATGTTAGGAGCAACAACTGCCAGACCATGGCCACACAACCCTGAAAACCCACAACAGCTAAGGCCACATTTTGTTTTCCAAGTAAAGGCCCTATAAGTTAATTCTTTTAACACTGTAATACCAGCATGGAAGTTTGTTGGTTTGTTTGTTTAATTGAATTTGTATACTGACCTCCCCCCGAGGGCTCAGGGCGGTGTCCAACAGTCAAATACAGGCATTTCAATCCATTAAACGCAATCAACTCCACTAAAAATAAGGAACCATAAAACATAATTTACATAATTTCAGACGGCATTAAAAAAATCCCCCCCCCTTTTCTTTGCGCTCACGGGACAGTTATAGATAATTCAGCATGTTAAGATCAAATGATGGCACCTGCTTTAAAGAGGGGAAGGAAAGAACTAGACTAGAGCAGCAGTTCTGAACTGCTAGTATGTGTACAATAAGGTGGGATGCAGAAGTAGTCTAGACAGCATGCAGGGTTTTATTAAATTACTGAGAACTTGTTCTCCATGAATCCAAATATTTACCTGCGATATGTTGTCTTCTGCTGATCCTACCTGCCATAGATTGTCCATCTGTAGCTTCCCCCCCCACCCCCAACTTTGCTGACCTGCAGACACACTGGGAATGTTAAGAACAGGTAGTGGACATAAAAACAAAATGGCTGCCATATGTGGCAGCGCCCAGTCATATAATGTCAGCAACCCCTGCGTCCTCCCGTTATCAGCTGTTTTCCCGAAGTCACCAAGATGATGTCTTCTTGGTCCTTCTGAAGCACCTCCTAACTCCAATGGAAGAAAGCCAGATGATCCGGTTCTTTACTGGGAGTGGAGGGAACAATTGAGCATCAAGAAGCTTACTTGCAGGTGCTATGAAACCCACTAACACCACACTGGGCATCTCTATTGCATTTAATATCCCACCAGCCAAACTGAGCGGCCTGTGGCCATCAAGGGACCACCTGGATGACAGAGCTTCCCTGAGGTAGAAGTTCTGAAGGGGAAAATTACACCTTCCTAACAAGAATTGAGAAGATTCGGCAGAGGCCCATTTACTGGTAGTCCCTGGCCCCTCAATGATGCGGCTGGCCTCCACTTGGGCCAGGACCTTTACAGCCCTGGCCCCTGCCTGGTGGAACACTCTTCCTCCAGCTGTCCGGGCCCTGCGGGATCTTGGTGGTTTCCGCAGGACCTGTAAGACGGAGCTGTTCCGCTGGGCTTTTGGAGTGTCCAGCTTCTGAAAGTGCCCCCTCCCCACCTTTCATCCCCACAGAACTTTGGGTCCATTATCATCTACAAGACCCACCCTCTCTTCTCTCCGCTCGGGAGGGTTTAAGAAGGATTTTAGCGGGCATTGTTATGTATTAACTGCTGCATTTTAACTTATATTATGAAAAGATTCTTGTATTTGATTTTAGGTCTATTTGTATTTGAGCTTTATGTTGTTCACCGCCCAGAGCCCTTCGGGGGTTGGGCGGTATATAAGTTTGAAAAATAAATCTCTCTCTCTCTCTCTCTCTCTCTCTCTCTCTCTCTCTCTCTCTCTCTCTCTCTCTCTATCTATCTATCTATCTATCTATCTATCTATCTATCTATCTATCTCTATATATCTATATATCTATATCGCTATCTCTATATCTCTATATCTCTATATCTCTATATATAATATATTATATATATTTTATATATATATATATATATATATATATAGATAGATAGATAGATAGATAGATAGATAGATAGATAGATAGATAGATAGATAGATAGATAGAGATAGAGAGATAGATAGAGAGAGAGAGAGAGAGAGAGAGAGAGATAGAGAGAGATAGAGATAGAGAGATAGAGATAGAGATAGAGATAGAGAGATAGAGATAGAGATAGAGATATTAGGGGACACAACCCCCTTTTACTGTCTTCCTTCAGCTAACACGAGCACATGCTCATGTTTGTTGGTTGATATGGAATGCCGGTCAATCCTCAGCAAAGAAATATGTAACAAATTATATAGGCTTTCTCCAACCATTTATGTGATTCAACGACTTACGATAGCTCCAAATCCTGGCCCATTCTTTTGTTTGGTTCCGAAGGACTCCAAGTCCAAAGGAACCAGTGCCTTTTGTTTCTTTTACCTTCAGCCTCCTCAGTGGGGGCTCAGTACTTTTGAATTTGCAGGAACTATCAAGCAGTTCGCACTGCTACCCGGCAGCTGAATAAACTCATCTCCTGCAAACATCTGTGGAAAGACACGAACCATGTGACAGTGTTTTTGTTTTTCGAGCAACAGTGGCTCCTATTTTTGGACGAGACAAAACTAAGAACAAATGAAGTACTAGGGATATAACATCGAAGACTGGTGTTCCTGTTATGTTTTGTTCTTCAATGTCTTTTGCAAATATTTGTTCCTTGACAGTACAATCTTAAACAGAACACACACACACACACACACACACAAATCCATGGGCTCACAAGCATGTGACTCTGCTTAGCATAGCTTGGTAAAAACAAATAAACACTTTTTTAAAAAAAATTCAGGTTGTACTTTAGTCTGTGAGGACTCAAAAGAACCAGTTCACCAACTGCCAATTGTTTGGATACATTTTCTATACTGGTTGTTGTGGGATTTCTGGGCTGCGTGGCCGTGGTCTGGTAGATCTTGTTCCTAACATGTTGCCTGTATCTGTGGCTGGCAGCTTTAGGAACGTTAGGAACAAGATCTCCCAGACCACGGCCACACAGCCTGGAAAACCCACAACAACCAGTTGAATTTGGCTGCGAAAGCCTTCGATGATACATTTCCTATAGTTTTGGGGTGCCAAACCCTTTTATCATTCTTCCTTAAAGCGAATGTGAATGTAAGAACATAAGAAGAACATAAGAACAAGCCAGCTGGATCAGACCAGAGTCCATCTAGTCCAGCTCTCTGCTACTCGCAGTGGCCCACCAGGTGCCTTTGGGAGCTCACGTGCAGGATGTGAATGCAATGGCCTTCTGCGGCTGTTGCTCCCGATCACCTGGTCTGTTAAGGCATGTAGTCACACATCCTTTTTTAAAAGTGTTAGTTTGTTAAATTTGCCGCCCCCCTCTTAAACTGATAATGTTCTCGTGACTCCTATCAGTGCACGCGCGGAAAAGCTAAGAGTTGCTCCCAACCCTGCAAAGAAATGATCCCATTTCAACTGAAAATTGAATGAGAGAACCCTGGTCTAATTTAAACTTCTGTTGGAATCCCAGAGTACTTTGCACGTGCTCACAAGATATAACGCACTCACAAGAAATAACGGAGGGAGCCATATTTGCTCAGCTCACTGAAGATTTTCTTGCTGAAGAATGTGTCATTGTACACTTAAGAAAATTGATTTTAGGATCCCATGGAGGGCAAATGCCAACCCTTGCCCCTCTCTCCACGCCCCAGTATGGATCCTAAGGGTTCCATTATTAACAGCATACTCAAACGTGTCCAGTCCTTGATAAGGAACGTTGACTCTTTCTTTGAACAGCGTTTTATTGAATTCCAATATCCAGGGTTAGATTGATGGCTCCTCCCAGGCAGTCACACATTGCTTTTTCATTATAAAGACTTTTAGGGCTGCTTTGAATCCATCACAAAACTTTTGGGGTCTGTGCTTTGCACACACCAGAGCAAAAGAGAAGAACTGAGATGATTTCTCTGAGATGAGTTGCATTTTAAGCATTACCCTCCCAGCCCATGACAGCGCAGTTTTCAAGTCAATCCATGCTGTCTTGTAACGACAGCTATCAATCATACACTGAACTTGCTTGCGTGCAGGTTATGGCTGTGAATCAAACTCCTGAATGGTGCCTTGGCTATTTGTATACAGATTCTGTGTGGAGATCAGAGGTGGAGCTACAAGGAGGCCAGGGGGTGCGCGTTGCACCGGGCGTGCACCTGGGGAGGCAGCAAAAATTTCAGGGTTGTTTTGTATTTTTTAGTGTTTTTCAGTTTTTGGCCTGCAGGGGGTGCGGTTTTTAGGCTAGCAGCACCAAAATTTCAGGGAGTTTTGGGGAGACTCTCCTGATGATATCACCCAAGTTAGGTGAGGTCTGGTTCAGGAGGTCCAAAGTTATGGATTCCCAAAGGGGGTGCCCCCATCCCCCATTGTTTCCAATGGGAGCTAATAGGAGATGGGGGCTATATCTTTGAGAGTCCATAACTTTGGATGCCCTCAACCAAACTTCACCAAACCTAGCTGGTATCATCAGGATAGTCTCCTAAAGATACCCTGAAATTTTGATGCTGCTAGCGTAAAAACTGTGCCCCCTGCAGGCCAAAAACGGAAAAAACTCTAAAAAATACAAAAAACACAAACATGGCGGGCAGCAGCAAAACTCATATTTTGCACCGGGCTCCATTTTCCCTAGCTACGCCTCTGGTGTAGATGGTTTTAACAGTCACAGTGGGATGTGAAAAAGTGGACCCACAACATATCCACATGTGGCCTGACAACCATCTCAAAACAGAATCACAACAGAGTGACACCGGGTCAGCACAGCTGAGTGAAAAATTGCTGTAGCAGTGGTAATATATCCATAAAGACATGCTAGACTACCTGCTAAGTCTTCAGCGGAGCAGCAGTGGCATAGTGGTTAAGAGCAGGTGCACTCTAATCTGGAGGAACTGGGTTTGATTCCCTGCTCTGCCGCCTGAGCTGTGGAGGCTTATCTGGGGAATTCAGATTAGCCTGTGCACTCCCACACACGCCAGCTGGGTGACCTTGGGCTAGGCACAGTTCCTCGGAGCTCTCTTAGCCCCACCTACCTCACAGGGTGTTTGTTGTGAGCGGGGAAGGGAAAGGAGTTTGTAAGCCTCTTTGAGTCTCCTACAGGAGAGAAAGGGGGATATAAATCCAACTTTTCTTCTTCATTCCTAATCCAATGCCTTCATTCATCTTAGGGGTCATGACTTTTCAAACCACCATTTTCACAATACTAATTCAAATCATCAGCAACCCTAAATGTCCCTAAAATCACCTTTTTCATGAATCTTTACCCTGTTCAAGGTACTGAAGAGCACCACCTGCTGATCACCAGTTTTCTTCCTGCTTCTTCCTGTCCTCAGCTTGGAAGAAGAAGAACAGTAGTAGTAGTTTGGATTTATACCCACCTTTCTCTTATGTAAGGGGACTCAAGGTGGCCTACAAGCTCCTTTCCCTTCCTCTCCTCACAACAGACACCTTGTGAGGTAAGTGGGGCTGACAGAGTTCCGAAGAACAGTGACTAGCCCAAAGTCACCCGGCAGGAATGTAGGAGTGCGGAAACACATCTGGCAGCAGTGTGGCATCAGAGTATTGGTTCCACACGCTCAGCATCCTTGGGACTGGATTCCATGAAAGACTGATGCGCACCAAACTATCTTTGCGCAAGTAGATGTGCTAAGATTACCACTGCCTTTCTCTGTGTGCCAAGCATAAGCAATGATGTTCCCACCATCTTTACTGCCTGCAGAGAGAAATAGCACAGGGCATTTCTCCTGATAGTTTCTGAAGAGCGTTATATGAAGTTATGTGAACCATCTGTTGCACATTTCCATTTCTTCATGGGTACATAGTTATTTTGTCAAACACAGCACTGCAGCGCGGTGAGCTGCAGCCATTGCATGAGATGCAAGTGGAACCACTCTACACAATTTTTCCTTCCTGTTTATGCATCGCTGGACTTCACGCAGAGAGCAACGGGATGGGTCCTAGAGTGCTCATCCAAGCCAGCTGGGTTGGGAATCATTCATGTATCAAGTGCGTGTCTTACTTTAACATGAAAAAGAGAGAGCAAGAGGGGAGGGGGATATCCAGAGGTGGGATCCAGCAGGTTCTCACAGGTTCCCGAGAGTAGGTTACTAATTATTTGTGTGTGCCGAGGGGGGGTTACTAATTGGTGATTTTGCCACGTGATTTTTGCCTTAGTTACGCCCCTCCTCTCAGCAGTAGCGCGCAGAACTTAAAGCAGTCTAGCAGGAGGTGCACCGGTGTGCGTGGCAGCCTGCGCCTGCGTGCATTTGCTTCCCGCCCAAGGACCGGCGCAGCGGCTGCGTCCTTGCCACAGCCTTGTTTAGGAATGCCCTGCCCCCGGAATGCCTGGCCACGCCCCCGTCGTGCCCCGCCCAGCCCCATTGGCGCTACGCCACAGTTTGAATCCCACCACCATGGGAACCTGTTACTAAAATTTTTGGATCCCACCACTGGGGATATCCTCTCCCCTCAGAACCCTTTGGTGTCAATTTATTTCCATGATGCAGCTGGTAGTGGAGAAAAGTAGAAGGGACAATCACTTTGGTGGAAAGTTATACATTGCTTTGAGTTACATGCGAATGGGGCAGACGTGTGAAAAGAAACCAGCATTTTCACCATAGCACCTGTCACTATTTTTTGTACAGATACATCAAGTTCACAATCCGTAATAAGGGAAAGGGCATAATCCCCCTTCAGTCTTATCTGAACGTATAATTTATCTCGCACTCGTGAACAATTTCTGAAGCCAGAATGCGTTTTTGCAATTCCTATCTTCACACTTCTGACCTTATAGTAGCAGGGGGCCCGCAACTGAGTGTGCAACTAACCTGAAGATATCCAGTAAGCATCATGGTTCAAACTGAGGTTTCCAAACCTAACATTTTTATCCTTTACATAAAACAAAGAGAAAAAAAAACAGACCCAGATTGGAAGAGGCAAGAGTCCTGAGATAATCTCCTTCTTCTTTTATTAACAATATTCATTACACTCTATCCCACTCTTTCTCCGAGGTGCCCATGACTGCATACAAATGTTTTCTCCATTTCATCCTCACAACAGCCCTGCGAGGTAAGCAAGCTTAAGTGACAGAGCCCAAAAAGTCACCCAAGGGGGTTTCATGAGGAGGGGCCGGAACCTGGGGTCTACGTCCACCATTCTATCCACTGCACCACACTATGTGGGAACTACTTGTTTATACAAGGAGCGGAGGTGCAAAATCCACTAGGTTGGAGAAGGAGGTTGGCATTAGACAGGGGTCCCTCACTCAGAGCAGATACAAAAACCCCTCTGAGGTAAAGGCAACAATTCATGCCGGAAGTTTCCATTCCCCTCTTTTGGCAGCTCTGTGCCACAGGAAAAACAGTCTTTTGATACTGGGGGGGCAGGGGGCGTATCTCCCACGGTTTACAAAGGGCATATAATATAGATTTGCACAAACACGGTCACTCGCACAGAACATCTTTAAATAAGAGGGTTATGGTGAATAAATACTGTACATAAAAGCCCACATCCCACCAAAGGGGAGGAAGGCCGATAAATATATGTCTCCTGCTATACAGATAAAACCATCGGGGGGGGGGGGAGGGGGAGGAGGCGGGTGGAAAAGTCACAGGCAGGCCCCCCAGCGACAAGGTAACGGTGCCAATTATCCTCGCGATTCCAAGGATCTATTGGAAGAAAGAGGAGAAAGACAGAAAGAGGAAATGTGAATAATGGACAGTCCAGGAATATAATTTCCCCTTGATTCTAAGTAGGATCGACTTGCCGGGAAAAGGAAATACTATTTCCCCCACCCCATCAATCCCCCACCCCCCAAGTGGACTCCGCCGTTCTCCCTGGTCTGATTTTGGCCCGTTTTCCTTCCCCTTATTGAATCCAATTCTACTTTTCTCAGCCCTTGCTGCCTCCTAGTGGCAGTAGCCAACGCCATAATGTTGGAAGCCAGTGGAGTTGCTGAGGTAATTAAAAATGTCACCCAAACTCATGGAGGTTTTTTCTCCCTTTTAATGGTGAGGGGGAGGTGGTTAACCCTAACTATTATCTTCTGTGCATGAGACTATTCTGCAAGTCCATGAATTCCCCCAGGTTTGAAGAAACCTAAATTTTAAGTGGCCCCATTGTGTAGATTTTCTTATCCCCCACGAAGGCCACTCTTTCCGTGTGTGTGTGTGTGTGTGTGTGTGTGTGTGTGTGTGTGTGTGTGTGTGTGTGTGCTGTCAAGTCACAGCTGACTCATGGAGACCCCATAAAGTTTTCTAGTCAAGAGATGTTAAGGGATGGCTTGCCGTTGTTTGCCTGGTATTCCTAAGAGGTTGCCCATCCAAACACTTGCGAGGGTCAGCCTTGCTTAGCTGTTGAAATCTAATGAGGTCAGGCAAGCCTGGGGTATCCAGATCAAGGTATCTTTGGCTACTAGACATCATGATATTGAGGAGTCTATTGTGCGTCTGGAGCTCCTAAAACCTCATTGAGTTCAACAAGGTTGTATCACTTAAGTCAGGTTCTCAGAGAGTTTGTGTGGTGGCCTCAGAGGCGTACCGGGGGGGTGGGGGGATGGTGCCCAAGGCAAAACCTGCTCTGGGCGCCCCCACTCCCGCACCCCACTTACTGGAACTACAGGGAAGGGCGGGGGGCAGGGCTCGCGGTGGGTGGCTCGGATGGGCGGGTGCTGCAGTGGCGGACCAGCTCCTGCCCTCCCTGGCTTCCCGGGGGGGGGGGGGGGTATGTGAGAGCCGACCTGCTGCAGCGGTGAACAAATCAGCCGGTGAGTGGCATCCCGGCACAGGGGGAGCCACTAGGTGCTGGCCAAGTCGCCGCACTGCAGGAGAGGCCAGGCACAGGGACCCCCCACGTGCCCAGCACCCCCACATGGCAAAATGGCATGTGCCTGGGATACCTATGTCCCCATGGGCAGTACGCCCCTAGTTGGCCTTCAAGAGTCTTTAACCAGGAAAACACAATGGGTTAGATCCAACTACTAGCTTTTGTGCTGGTGAAAAAGAGAAGAGGGGTCCCTTCAGCTGCCAAAAAGGCTAAAGGATGATGGGACCTGCATGGACAAAAACCTTGTGGGATGGGGAAGGGGACCTGGGCAAGAATGAGTGAAAAAGCTAACAGGATCCAACCCTGCATTAGAAGAGTCCTGCTGGATTGGACAAGTGGGTCATCTAATTCAGCGCCTGATTCACACAACTGCCCAACCTGGATGGCCAACAATAGGGCACAGAGGCCACGGATTTTCCCTATGTTGCCTCCTCGTACTGGGTTTCAGAGGATGACCGACTCTGAAGATGGAAATAAAATAAATCTCTCAGTTATGCAACTGTGGGAAGATTTCTGCATCTGAATTTCAGATTGGATGCTAGGGCCAGGGGCAACCAGAGACACGTCTAACTGCTTGCGATTGCTAAATTTGGGTTCTGAAAGGACTTCGCCCCGTATCTGATTGTTGGTTGGCAATTATATTTGTAGCCATCCATATTCATGTTACTGAGTTTAGATCTCGGCCTGCAGGTATCTTGCAACCCAAACCTCCACATTGCGAAAATGAAGTATCCAGGCATGTGCTGGCATTGGTTTGTATATTTCTTTCAGGAGAAATGTTGTTATTGTTTTGTCAAAGAAGGAGCAACAAAAGGACAGTACGTTCCGGCCTTTCACAGTTTGGCTGCTGCCTCTATGAGGACTAGAAACATCTCTAATTTTTTAAAGGCGTTTCTCACAAAGGTTGAATGGCACACTAAGGAATATGCTCTAGCTCAGTGTTTCCCAACCTTTTCGACGTTGCGGTACCCTTGACCTCGGCCTTCATATCTCAAGGTACCCTTGAGGTTCATTTGAATTTTTTTTTTTGCATTTTAAGGGTTTTTTTCCTTTTTTGGCCTGTAGGTGGGGGGAGTGGCAAGCAGGGGGAGGGGAGGGGAGGGAAAGCAGTATTGACAGCGCGTTGTTTGTTTGCCTAAATTTGGCATGGATTTGGGGGGATTTAAAGGGAACTCCTTTAAATCACCCCAATCCACACTACATTTAGGCAAATAAAAACAATGCTGTTTTAATGTTGTTTAAGGAAGCCCATGAGGTTTCCAAACCCCCTCCCAGCCCCTTCCAAAAAAAAATCCCACATTTGATTCTGAAGTGACAAACCATAGCATTGACTCACGGGTACCCCTGAGGCGTGTAGCCTCATGATATTATATACCCCAGGGTACCTACCAGCACCCTGATGTTGGCAGGGGTTATGAATCATACCATCTGGAGGCTCTAGCTTTACAATGCAAATTTGAGATGTTTCAAGTCCTCATAGAGGCAGCAGCCAAACTGAGAAAGGCCGGGACGTACTGTCCTTTTGTTGCTCCTATGGAATGGGCGTGGCATTTATGACACCTTTGACATGTAAATGTGGCGCAATGCTCTCTCAGTGATCATTTTCAAAGACCCCCCCCCCCCCCCCAACACAGAATACAAGATGGATCTTGTATTCCTCTTTCGAGGGTTCCTTGTGGCAGGGGAGAAGATGGATGGGTTTCCAGAGACTTCCATTTTCACTAGCTATTTTGTCAGGAAACATATAATTCCCCCCCCCCCCCAGATGTTCTGTGTTGGTAAGTTTCATTGGGCCTTTCCCCACTTCTCCTGCTGCTGGAGTTGCTACGCGCTGCTCTGAGCACACGGCATCCTGGCGCGCATCTGGGTGTCCCCACGACCCCGTGCTCTGCGCGGGGTCATCCAAAGGCGCCGTTTTCGCCAGCGCCAGGGATGCCACGCGCTGAGCGGGCGCAAGAGCGGCAGCGTCAGGGCGGCTGCGCTGTTGCCGCCCCTGATGTGGGGAGTGCAGTGGGACCCCGCGCTACTTGCGGAGACTAGCGCGGGGCTTAAGGTAAGTGGGGAAAGGGCCATTGAAAGAGTACTTGAAATAAATTCTCCGCTTTCAGTAATTCATGGGAGAACAAGGTATTTTTTTCTTTCTCAGGGATTCCACTGTAGAATCTAAAAGAATTGAGAGACGGGCATCGTTTTGGTTTTTTGCCTTTTGGTTTTTAAGCCCGTGCTTTTATTAATGACAGGCAACTTTTATGCCTTTGTCAACACCATTATCTTGTGCATTTCAGAGAATGGTACTTTGGTACAAGAGCATTTATAGTTCATTGAACAAAATGTGTTTTTACTTTCAAAGATAGTGGGGAGCAGGGCTAGGTTGGCACTAGGATCTAGGCGCTGCATTCTACAACAAAGAAGGTCCAGCATGTTTGGGTCTGTGATGGAGGAACATATCATCTACTAACATCTTCATGTGGAACAGTAGCATTCAAGGTAATCCCAAAGTTTCAATAAGCATCATTTGGAAAGGGGATAGTGCATTTCTAGGATATTCCTGAGTATGATTTTGGCATTCCCAGTGAGTATTCAACTAGATGCCTCCAAGACCTAAGCAAGAAGGCAAAAAGTGATGGCTAATTCTGTTATTTATTGCCAGCCTACTTGGTTTTCTTGCAGCACCCCTTCCAAAGAGATACTAGGAACGGTTGTTTCCAGGATTAGGGAGGTGGGGAGGAGCAACAGCAAACACCCGATTCACGCTTCAGTCTTACGAGTAACTGTTGTGTTGCTGCCGACGCCGGGCTGTCCGCATCTTCTCAAACCGTGCCTCCATCTCTTCTAGCACTTTGGGCGTGTAGCGCACGACCAGCTTCACGGTACCCTGGGCGGCTTTCAGAAGCTCCACTGCCCGCTCATGCTGCTCCCCTTCCACGCTCTGCAGGAGACGGAAGCAAATCGACAGCGGTAAGATGGGGTAGGCGGGATCACACGGCCTTTCCAACAGATAGCCAGTCCAACCCTTTATTCCCCGTCTTCACGGCTGGTGAAGTTATACGACAATTATCAGCAAGGTGGATGAGTTTGTATGCAGTTGTATTTATTTAAAATGTGTATGTCCCCTCCTGATCTCCACCGAGTCAAAAGCTGCAAGGACGTGGTGGTAAGCATCTGGTGAGTTAGAAGGAGATATACAATTGGTGGTAGAACGTGGTATCAAGTTGCAGCGGATAACTGTAGGCTTTTCAAGGCAAAAGGCAAACAAAGGTGGTTTGCCACTGTCTGCCTCTACATAGCAATTCCTTTAGTGTCTCCCATCTATGTACTAACCAGGACTGTTCACGCTTAGCTTCCAAGATCTGCCAAGATCAAGCTAACCAGGTCAGGATGATACCCTCATAAGCTCAGTTAAAAGCCAACGCACACATCTTTAAAAGCACAGTCACCAAACAGCCTACCCTTATTTACTTTCCTGCATGCCGCAGGTGAAAGTACCTGCCATAATCTTACACAGAGAAAGACTCTGTTAAATTGTCATTCCTTTACCTTGGAATATGCTTTTATGTTTCCCTGATAAGAGATCACTTGTCACTTCCTGCGTAACGCCTGCCCCACCCTCTACCACGGTCCGTGCATCGACTCGTTACCGCCCATTGCTAAGATAAAATATACATTCGGCCTCCTCTCCCCACATAAACTCATCCGTCTTATTGATGATGGCCATACACCTAAACATGGGCCATTACCCCTTGACAATTCACATCTAGAGGAACTGTGGCTGAAGCCGAACAGAGGCCACCAAGGAGGCGGAACAAATACTTGAACCAAGATCTGCTAGGTAGACACAGGCCAAAACATCCCAACCAAGTTCAGTCCACAATTTAAACAAATGCGGAGAAGGCAAGTAAAACCCACCCCTCGTTCCTTCACTTAGGTACCCACGTAGGTCCTCCCCAGTTTCCCACCACTTGATACACACCACGCCGTTGACTGACAGCAGCTGATCTCCACGCTTGAGCCCACCGTGGCGGTCGGCCACACCCCCTGGGATGATGCGGGAAATGTAGATGGGAGAGTTCTGCTCCTTGCCCCCCATGATGTTGAAGCCCAGGCCTTCGTCCGTCTTGGGGAGTTCCACCACCCGTGGGTGTGCATGGCCCTCGCTTGCCGCAAAGGCAGCCACTGTGGCCTGGAGGTGGGAGAGAGAGAGAGAGAGAGTTTTGGATTTATATCCCCCCTTTCTCTCCTGCAGGAGACTCAAAGGGGCTGATAATCTCCTTGCCCTTCCCCCCTCACAACAAACACCCTGTGAGGTAGGTGGGGCTGAGAGAGCTCCGAGAAGCTGTGACTAGCCCAAGGTCACCCAGCTGGCGTGTGTGGGAGTGTACAGGCTAATCTGAATTCCCCAGAGAAGCCTCCACAGATCAGGCGGCAGAGCTGGGAATCAAACCCGGTTCCTCCAGATTAGATACACGAGCTGTTAACCTCCTATGCCACTGCTGCTCCTGCTAGAGGAAGAGGAACCGATCTTCAGCTAACAAGCATTACATTGCTTTCACCATACAAGTGGGTTTTAACTCCTACGTCTTTTCCGCTTTGATGGGAGGCCTGTTCACACTCTTGCCCTGTTGTATTGATTTTCATTTGACTTGTCCCCCCCCCCCCCGTCATCATCAATCAAACTATCCCATGTCGTGCTGAGTGTGTCTCTACAGGAATAAAGAGGAACAAGATTGGCTACAAAGAACATGGGGCACATCTGGAGAGGACTGTTTTCCCAGGGGACATCACACATCTGATGAGCTACTTACCCATGAGTGAACAATGCCCAGTTCTACTTACATACAAGGACCCCTGCCTGCCTGCTCTACCAGAAAGCTTTCAGAACAGCTAGTGTCTGTTTTTTGCAGGATCCAAAAGGTTGGGCCCAAAGTAAGGGATGCAGCACAAGATAAAGTGCAAGAAGGCATCTCACCTCCAGTTATGTCCCCAGAGACATCCTAAGATAAATGGATGGTTCGAAAATAGCCCTAGAAGTCCTTGGAATGGCAGCAGAATATAAATTATTGCAGGCATTAATCCACATCTTCAGGTGTTGAGGAGAGGTTTGGGGGGGTTCAAACCAAGCATTATTATTTGAAACGATACCTCTGACCTTAAGGAGGTGGCTAATCTTTGAGGTGCACATTTTTTTAAAAATTCCAAGATACGTTTCAGTCATGGAATGGACCCACCTTCTTCCATCTTTTGCAACATATTTCACAAACATAACTAACAACACTAAAGAGGAACGCAGCAGCACCTTAAAGACTGATAATGTTTATCCCATCAAAGCTTTTGTGAGTCAGATTTATACATGGAATGCTTACCTTGGGGCTCTTAGCTGCACAACGGGGCTGTAGTGTGGTCTCCTCATGTTTATCTGTTTACACTTGAGGAGGAAGCCCAGTGCCTGCCCCACAGCTGCTTGCTGAAGTCTCAACAGGCCTCCGCTTTCCTTTCTTTAAACTCCGCCCATCACCTCCCTCTTAAAGGCACAGATCTCATCACACCTGGTAGCGGCAATATAAGGAGCTTCATTGAAGCCCTTTAAATTGCAGTTATATCGATATTGTTCCTCTTTCCAAAAACAACCCCCCCAAAGAAAGAGGCAAATTCCCTAAACCACACTCTGCTGAAAAAGGTGAGCAAGTCTAGAACTGATCTCTCCCTACAACCTCCACATATATGTACACACTTCCTGCTTTTCAAATGGAATAAAAGACAGCAATTTTGCACTGCTTCTCTGTTTATATCAATACAATGAATAACACAAATTAATGTAATAACAAATTTGAAAAGCGGGAGAGATGAGAACAAGTGTGCAAGGGAGTGGAAGTGGCTGGTGGTGGGTGGATTGAAGCTGCCAAATCTTCCCCACTCTGGCAGTAAAGAAAATTAAAGTGAAGCTTCAAGTGGTGTTGCTTGGTGTGTGGGGGAATGGAAACTGAAAGCGGTGCTCGGGGAAATACATCCATACAAAAAAACTTGCCATGCAGCGGACACCTGGTGCATAATGGGCCAAAGTTTCTCTGCATCAAATGTGTAGGAGCATAAATCCACAGCAACTATTTACATTTAAAGAATGTTTCTTGTAACTCCAAGAATAAGTAACCGCTATGGATGAACACTCCAATGCATCAGATGAAGTGAGCTTAGAATCCCAAAAGCCACCACTGGAATAAATTGCTGGTCTTTGAGGTGCTACTGGACTCCTATTTACTTATGCTGGTATAGATGAATCTGGCTACTCCGTCAGAACAAACAAATCTATTGCTGATGAAGTCAACTGACTTGCAGTGCCCTTTCATGCTTCTGTCCAGCTTGAAATCTATTTTTAAGTTTTCCCAACATGGGTTTGGCCTCTTTAGAATCAGGAACACTCTCACACTTTTTGCCTAGGCAACATGAATTCTGCATGAACGAAGTGGAATGCTGTGATTTGCATAAATTATTCAAAGTGAGAACATCGCCATGTCTTAATTTATTCTGGTTTAATTAATCCTGGGGCAAGAACAGGGAACAATGTCGGAATTAAACTCCCAACGCTTATGGAAAAATTCCTGGAACCAGACTTTTAATAATTCCTTTGCAACTACAGTCATCCCTTCTACACCATGATCCCCCCCCCCCCTCACTGTTTCGGTTTATTACAAGTTGGCATAAGAAATTATTGTAAATGGGAACTGTCCCGTGGTGGCACGTGGCCCCAGCTCTGAAGTAGGTGCCGCCACCCAGGACTCACGTCACCCTGTGGCCACTGGCAACTGCAGAATAATGCCACCGGGCTGGGCCCTCCAGCCCCCTCCCTTGACTAACAGACAAGCCAGGGAGTAAATTTCCGTGGATTTTTCAGATCCGGGGAGGAAGAGGGGTGCCGTGCCTTTAACCCCCCTGATGTGGAAGATATGGCTATATAAGGACTAGAACAGGGGTCTGCAACCTGCGGCTCTCCAGATGTTCATGGACTACAATTCCCATCACTTGGCCATGCTGGCAAGGGCTGATGGGAATTGTAGTCCACGAACATCTGGAGAGCCGCAAGTTGCAGACCCCTGCACTAGAAACCTGGTTTAAAAAACATAAAGGAAAGCTTTCCACTGAATCCCACAGCCGCAATGCACCCAGCTGTGTCTATACTGAATACACCACACTCCCTTTGGAACAAATATTACATTTTGCGTGACATGGGGTGTGAGCGTGACCAGTTCTACGGAGAAAAGATGTGGAATGACAGTTCTTTAAAATACCTTAGCTGTGGCGTGAGCTCGGATTTCAGGACTCCCGGATATATCCAGAGTGTCATACAGCTGCTCATAGACCTGCCCAAAAGAGACATGGGGGTGGTCAGAGAGCTTATGCATGGGACAGAATGTGGAACCAGAAAAGTAAAACAGGTGTGTAATTTGAAGAGGATACAGGTGGGGTTCCCAGGAGAGGTGATCTGAGGGTGCTGCAAAGAAATATTTGGGGCCAGGTAAAAGAGGCAGTTTTACTGCGCAGGTGGAGGGTGGGTGTGAAGTGGCAGGAAGAGAGGAGATGAGATATCTTGAAGTGCGGGGGGTGGGTGGGTGGGGGGGTGGGGGGAATCAATGAGGCAAAGGGCAATGGAGGGAGCAGGAAAGGGAGTGATCCAAAAAGGGGGCTCACCTCGCGGATGGCGGAGCAAAATTTACTCTGCAACACCCTCTGGAGGGCTTGCAGTTTCTGGGGGGGCACTTCACCGCTCCGCTGCAGGCGCTCCAGCAATTCCACCGCTCGGGCCACATCTGGACAGGGGAGGAGAGAGCACGGGCATCAGCAGGAGGGGGGGGGAGTCTGGGCAGCTCAACCCCTTCTGCTTCCCAGATGTGCGATCCTGATGGCAGGGATATCCAGGAAGGCGCTTTGCTGGCCAGCTCCTTCGCCACTGCCTCCTTCCCAGGGAGAATCTCAGATCTGCTTTCAAGCAGCCATGCCCAGGAAGGGCCCGGCCTCCATCTTTCCAGCAGCGTCACCACGCTTCGGCTCCCCTTCCATCTCCTGCCCCCCGGCCACCACGCGTGGGGACAGGGCGGGCTGGCGGCCCCACATCGCCTTCCCTCCATATGCGTCTAGACCCCTTGCTAGCCTAGACGCGTGGGGGAGGGAGGCAGGAAGGGAGGCGGTTGCTACCCATAGCTGCAGCATTGCTGACAGACAGGGGAGGGAGCACCCTCTCCCACCCCCCACGCCTAGTGCAGCTCTGCCTCTTTCTCGTATGCAGCCTCCCCGGGAGCACGAGCATGCACCCCCCCCCCCATGCCCTCCCCTCGGGTGACTCGTACCTTTCTCCAGCCCCAGAGGCTCCGCCAGCGCTGCCATCTTCCCTGCCAAGCCCCGTCTCTCGCGTCAAAGCAGGGAGGAGGAGGAGGAGGAGAGCGGAACTGGATTTGCAAACTGACACGCAACCCAGCCCCCGGGGCTGCTGCTGCTGCTGCTGCTGTGGCTGCGCACGTGCGTACAACTGCTCTGCCTCCCGCGCCTGATCTAGGTCTAGGGAGGAGAAGAAATCCATGCTAGGGTGCAGCCTACGAAAGGCGGGGGGTACGCGATCGAGGAGCAGCCTAGATGGAAAAGGATTCGTTCCAATAGGAGTGACCCCAAAAAAAGGAGTTTGGCTTTGCAGCCCGCCTTTCTCTCCTGTCAGGAGGCTCAAGGCGGCTCACCAACTCATAGAATCATAGAGTTGGAAGAGACCCCCAAGGGCCATCCAGCCCAACCCCCTGCCGTGCAGGAACACACAATCAAAGCACTCCTGACATATGATCATC
Organism: Sphaerodactylus townsendi; assembly: GCF_021028975.2. Taxonomy (NCBI): domain Eukaryota; kingdom Metazoa; phylum Chordata; class Lepidosauria; order Squamata; family Sphaerodactylidae; genus Sphaerodactylus; species Sphaerodactylus townsendi. Next base: position 18,857,473 of record NC_059439.1, on the reverse strand, counting down.
CAGCCTCTGTTTAAAAACCTCCAAAGGAGACTCTTTTCCCTTTCTAGACCCCCAAGTAGTATCTTGTGCGTTAGGTGAGGCTGAGAGCTCTGAAGGTCACCCAGCAGGGGTGTAAGGGGAAGCAAATCCAGTTCACAAGATCAAGTCCGCTGCTCATAAGGAGTGGGGAATCAAACCAGGTTCTCCAGATTAATGAAGTGTCTTGACCGCTTCACCATAGATCAGTGGTTCTCAAACCTTCCTAATGCCGCAACACTTTAATACAGTTCCTCATGTGGTGACCTCCAGCTGTGAAATTATTTGTGTCTCGGTTCCCAAGACCATGGGAAATAGGTGTTTTCCTATGGTCCTAGGCAGCCCCTGTGAAAGGGTCGTTCAACCCCCAAAGGGGTCGCGACCCACAGGTTAAGAACCCCTGCCACGGATGCACTGTCCTGTGCCTCAGTCCAGAGGCAGTGTAGCCAGAACACGTGCTGGTCACTTAAAAGGAAGGAAAGGAAGTCCTATGGAAAGGAATAAGGGTTGAGAACATCATTCCCACTTGTTCAAAGGGTTAAGTATCTAGAACATAGGTGTCAAACTCGTGGCCCTCCACATGTTATGGACTACAGTTCCCATCATCCCCGCATGATGGGAAATGTAGTCCATAACATCTGGAGGGCGGCGAGTTTGACACCTGTGATCTAGAAGTAGGAAATGGCTTCCTCTAGTTGCAATGTGATTCCGGAACACAGGCTTCGATGGGAGGAACCCACAAGCAAGTGTTCAGAGTTTGCCCAACAGAGCGTTATTGTTTTGCATCTGAAGATACTGACTCCAGGTCACAAAATCTTAAACAGGAGTAAACCTTTGCTGTTTTCCCCAAAGGTCTTGAAAAGAAGCAGTTGTGCCGTTTGAGAATGGTGGGAACTATCTGGTTCTTTCTCTCTTTGGGAAGCTTTTTTAAAAAACGCACTATACAAACAAGATATAAATCTTTGTTTTTAATATATATGGTAATGTTTCTTCACATTTCTAGGCATTATGTGGGATAGAACTAGTTTTTCCACTAGTGAAAAAGGGAGGGAGGCCTCTGGCAATCAAAAAGACTACGATGGGGTGTGTGGGACCTGCATGAATGGTGCAAGAAGCATGAGAATGGGCTAAAAAGGCAGCTAAATCCAACTATTACATAGCAAACGAACATCCAGGTTCACAGGAAGCAGAGATTAAATCCAGGATCAGGTCTGATTTAGGATATCGTGGAAAGCTTTTCACCCCTCTGAAAATGTAGCTTCGTATTTCAGTTGCTGAGACTTTCCATAGCTCTGGAACTGTGACTGCTTAGGTTTGAAAAGCTGGCAGTCCAAAAGGCTTCTGTAGACAATCTTTACAAAACATGACCATGTCTTGTTTCTTTGTGTGTGTGTGCTAAGTGTGATGAAGTCTCATGGCAACCCTATGAATTAATCTCTAAAATCTTTTATCATTAATTGGGTCCAACTTGAAATCTGATGGCTGTGGCTTCCTTTATAGAATCAACCCACCTCATGCCAGGTCTCCCTCATTTCCTAGCAATATTGTCTTTTCCGGTGACTCTTGTCTCGTGATCAAAAGTACAATAATCTCAGTTTAGTTTCTACGGAGAATTCACTCCAGTAACAATCCAGGAACCCAGTACATGCTACAAGAAGTGATCTTGCTTTTAAGGGGGGGAAAACAGCAACAGAAACGGCTTAAACAAGACCCAGAAGGATGGAGCACCTGAAAACCGGCACCTATTTCTCACCAAGCTTGCCTTTGCTGCAGGTATTCTTATACCCATTACTTAGGGCAGTGGTTCTCAACCTGTGGGTTGCAACCCCTTTGGGGGGGTCTAACGACCCTTTCACCGGGGTCGCCTAAGACTCTCTGCATCAGTGTTCTCCATCTGTAAAATGGATAAATGTTAGGGTTGGGGGGTCACCACAACACGAGGAACTGTATTAAAGCGTTGCAGCATTAGGAAGGTTGAGAACCACTGACTTAGGAGCTCATCTCAGTTTGGGACCAGCCACTGTTCTGGCTTACTCCCTTGCAAAAAATTCTTTGGGGAGCACACACACCCTGCATCCTACAAAGGTAACAATCCTAAATACTTAATAGGGATAAAAATGCAACTGAAATGCACACAAGCGTGCTTAGGCTTATGTTAGGCTGATGCCATAAGCATAACAAACCACACTAGAGAAGTAGTATGGACCACATAAGAGGATGAGGCATAGGGTTTTATTGGCATGGCAAGGGGGGCTTAGAGCAAAAGCGGCAAAATATTCCCAGGTCTCCACCATGAAGTCACCACAAAGCAACTGTTGCCACTTCAGCTTCTGGGTTTGCGATCTTTCGTTCCTGCAGCGGTTCCACCTCCATCTTTCCTATAGTCCAGGCTTCAGTCACAAGTTTACAAATCCTGGAGCCGTGAATCCGCAGAAGTACAGCACAAAGTACTGGCTGCGGTATCCAGCTTCCCAAGAGCCGCTTTTTCATATTTCTTGACACATGTGCTTGGGCAATTCTTGCAGAACCCAGAGAAGTCACAGGTAGCTGAACAGTCATGCGAAGCTTTAGGGCCAGAAGCAATTTCTGGCCCTGTCCTTGGACTGATAAAACCAAGAATCCATGCAAGATATGCAAAAGGAAGTTTATTACATTATTTAACACATACTTCTCTGGCCTTTCTGCCCAGTTAGGACCCTCATTCCCAACAACACCAGACTGTGGCTTTGTTTTGTAAAGATCCCCTCCCCTTGGTTCTTCTCGCTTTCATAATTTTGGCTTTTTGAGGCACACCCCTTGCTCAACTTTTTCTCATTGTCCCAGAGCAATGCCTTTGAGGACCTGTTTGTGCTTTTAGCCCTAGCCCAGACTCTCCTCTTCCCGCCTTGTGCCCAAGACTCCTCCTTTACATAGAAAGGGTGGGGAGGGGGATTGTCTTCCCAGCGGTGCTACCTGCTGCCTTCAACATTTTGTAATAAACTGAAATCCTTTTCTAAGAGAGGCCCCACCAAATTCGACCATGGAATGCAACTGAGGACTTCTTTGTGGGTCCGTGCATGCCCCCCACCACCCAACATCAACAAGTTACCTTCCCTTCCCAGAGACGGACACACCACATGGAGGAGAAAACATTAATACCACTTTATTCTGGTTTTAAAGAAAAAAATATTCCAATACACAAGGGATTGGTGGGAGATTACACATTAAGAGGAAATGGACTTGGACAGGAGGAACTGAAACGGACTTACCCTTCTAAACAAAACCAGTTAAATCAGTAATTTTCACTGGCTACTGGAGCCTTGCTGGCTAGAGGAAGCCCGGGAAGCAAAGCCTCACCGGGCTGGACCGCATGGGAAAAGAAAGCGTCTCCATTCATCACTCCATTGGGGGTTCCATCATGTAGCCGTTCTCGGTGGACAAGTAGCCATCAGCTGACTGTACGGATTCTTGGTCCAGGAACATATCCTGGCTGGTTTCCTCCAGAGCCTCTCCCATGCCATTGTCCTGCACTCTCTCTTCCCGTTTCTCCCCAGCCCGCTCACCCCTGTCACGCTTGTGCTCACGATCACGGTCCCTATCTCTGTCCCTGTCCCGCCGACGCTCTCTGTCGCGGTCTCTGTCTCGGTCTTTGTCACGGTGACTGCGCCGCCGATCCCTCTCTCTGTCCCTCTCCCTGTCCCTTTCCCTTTCTCTGCCCTTTTCTTCCCCTTCAGGCTTCACCTCCAGCCCGTCTATGCCCAACTCGCCAAGGGTGGCCTCGTCAGGCTGAGGTTCAGCAACTTCGGGCGGCACCTCTTCCTTCTTCTCTCGGTCCCGTTCCCGGTCCCTCTTCCGGTCCCGAGAACGGCTTCGGCGTTTGCGTTCCCGGTCTTTATCCTTGCTGCGTTCCCGGCTGCGTTTCCGTTCCTCCTTCTCTCGGCTGCGTGTCCGCCGTCGGCGCTCCCGGGATCGGCTGCGACGGCGTTCCCGTTCCTTGTCCCGATCTCGGCTGCGGTCTCGGCGCTCACGCTCGCGCTCACGGTCCCGATCCCTGTACCCCAGATAGAAAAAAAGGGATGTTGATCTTGCCCACCCCGGCTCTGCTGCTATATGGTTTAAGAAGAAACGTAGATGGTATCTATCTACAGACATCTGTTCTACAAATTAGCTTTGCTATCATGACTTCTCTCAGGAAACCATGAAGTCTAGTTCTGTGTAGAGTTAGGAATCTGACACAGCTGCAGAAACCCTCACTTGCAAAGACTCCTGGAATTAAACTCGTTTAAACTTTAGTTTAAGGTTGTAGCAGAACTGTGATGTGAATGCCTCTTATAGAACAGCACAAACCAGTTTAGGACAGACACAACACTTGCAACATGAGCTGCAACAGTTAGGCTTTGATGCACAGAGTGTGGATCTGTAGTAAAGAAAAACAGCAATTTGCCTTAGAATCCAGAGGTTTCAAAGACAGACATAATGACAGGAAGTAGGAGACAGGACAACGTGGACCCTAACCGAGCCCCCCCCACCCCCAACACAAATCATACTTCTTGCCAAGATGACAGTTTAAAACAATTTTTAGACCCTCCAGATAACACACACATTTTAATTCATTCAACTACCAGAGTTTGGATCGCACTGAGCACATTTTGAAAGGGCCAAGGCAGAGGTTCTGCTGTTAACTGAGAAATCTTAAAATGTTATATGCCAGGACAGTTGCTGAGACAGCAGGTTTTCTGTAGATTGTAGCCCAAAGCTGCAGCTGAGGAAAACTTTAAACAAGCAACTCTTAAAGTCATTCTGCTGCTGCCTCCAATGTCAGAGCTGCAACGGCTTCAATGCTAACAAGTACAGAGGCCGAGAGATACAATCGAGAGATAACAACCTTAATCAACCTGCCATAACTGCATTAAAAATACAGCCCAATTTACCGTTCGTCGTATCGGGAGGTGTCGTCCCGGCCTGAATGTCTGATATTGACATCAGCGCCACCCCGCCGAGTGCCACCAAGACCGCCACCTGCAAAAGTGGGGAAAGGAAATATCAGCTCTATCTAGTTGTGTGCTGTCCGTGTGGCTGGCTGCATGAGAAGGAACAGCCTCCTCCAAACAGTTCTGTCTAGAGCAAGTGGTTCTCTTTCTACAACGTAAATACACCAAGCCCCTTTAAGGAAGGGGAGGTACGGCATAATGCTGAGGGCAATAATGTGATAGGAACAAATTATATAAATAGAAATGCAAAGTATTTGTACTAAGTAGAAACCCTGTACATAACTTTTGAAATGACCATATTCAATCTTGGCTTCTTCTGTATATACTTTATATGCATGCATTTCTTACAACTGAGCTCTCCTATGTATAATCATTTGTCTATCAGTATTTTAAACAGAATTGGAAATAACTGATCAGGCATAGCTATGATGCCTTTCCGTACCTGCCTGTTTTACAACTAAGGCTTTTTCCAAAACAGAAATGAATTGTCACTCCACTGATGCTCTAGATCAGGTGTCGCGAACCATTCCGAGTCTGTAGGCACCTTTGGAATTCTGACCTAGTGTGGTGGGTACAGCCAGAAATTGGCAGCTGCAGAGGCGGAATCACCCACACCACTGCTGCCACAGATTATCCTCCATCGCACAGTGAAGAAACTTATGATTTTGCGCATACTTACCAAGCCTGCGTGGACGCCATCCTTTCACCGTCCGGCCTCTCTCCACATCCACCAGAACCCTCCTGCCATCAATTTTTTTCCCGTCGGCGTGCTTGTATGCCGCTGCAACAGATTAGGAGGGGTATCCAGGGACAGAAGGAGGGCAAAGGGGGTTGCCATTATCCATAGGGCATGAAACAAGCCCACCCTCCCCCAAAGACACATACCACACACAGGGGGAGGCGGTTTTTATGGTCCCAGTGCCCCTGAGGTGAGGAATTGCTCCACATCTGCATGGGAGGAGTTGCCTTAACCTCTATGGCACAGGTGTCAAACTCGTGGCCCTCCAGGTTATGAACTACAGTTCCCATAATCCCACCATGATGGGAACTGCAGTCCATAACATCTGGAGGGCCACGAGTTTGACACCTGTGCTCTATGGGAAGCAAATAGACACTGCAAAGCTTGCCTTGATTTAAGCAGGTGGGACAAAACCCACACAACTGCGGAGAGGGGGAACACAGCCAGCACACTTGCCGGACTGCCTGAACACGGCAGTCGCAAGGCCATGCTTTACGGGCCTCAATCCCTAGAGCTGTGGAGCAACCCCCTCACCGCCCTGTAATGCCACCCTCCCCCTGGCCTCTGCTGCAAAAAGAAAGGAAGGTTATTGAGCAATCAAGACACTCACACTACATACGTCACTGGCCCAGAGGGAAAAGGCTGGGTATGGATGAGAGAGCCCTCCACCCCAGCCCAAAGGAGGCCAGGCTCTGCTGTCCCTTCAGTGGCATCCCCAACCAGCCAGTCCCAAGACTGGTCATGCCCAAGACTGGTCAAAAATCAAAAAGGGTGAATAGGGAGATAGAAATTCCCAGCGTTATTACAGGGTTCTGAAAAGTTTGGGAGGGAAAGGGTAGTACGTACAAAAGACTCCAAGAACACTCTGGGAACTGGCTGGCACCCCTCCCCGAACGACCCCAGCCCACTTTAAGCCTTTACCCCACCCTTGCTGCCATCATCCCGTTACAAATGCCTGAGATGGTTTTGGGGAGGGAAGGGGAATGCTCTCAAGCCACTTGCTAAGGGAAGGGGGGTGGGGCGAGCACAGCTAACAAGTAAAAAGGAAATAAAAGTGTTTACCTGGTGAAACTACTTACAAAACCATTGAAACTTTTAACTCCTCAAACTCACTGCATCGGGCTGCTAGCGCTGGGGCCCGAGGCGCAGCTCCCCCCTGCCTGGGCGCCCCCGGCTGGGGCGGTATTTTGGTTTTTTTGCATTTTAGCTGCTGAGCCGACCTTCCCTGCCTTACCTGTCTCAGCAGCTGAGGTCGGACACTTGGATCCCACCCTGCCAACCCCACCCCAGACCTCCCCATCCTAACCCACCCACTAGGACAAGTTCTTCACTAGGAACTAGGTTCCAGTTTATGACTGAAGGGGATCCTTAAAAACCTCATGGTTCTCATGCACCACCGCCCTCCAAGCGTACCAAAGCCAGCTAGATGTGGCAGTTCCTACAAGGAGACGCCATGGTCAACCAAGCAGCACTACTAGTTCTTTAAACCCACAAATTTCAGAACTATTCATTTCCCTTTTAAATCACATCCACCACCAAATTCAGGCAGCCAAACATTACTACCATATACTATTATCAAAATGCCTGAAACAGCTCAAAAATGTGTGATGGAATCTCTCAAGAATGAACATTAAAGTTCATGGCACTGGGAACAGGAAAGGGGCAACCGCAACGTATGCCCAATATTTAAAAAAAATAAAATTCAGGGGAAGTATTTTTTTCTCCCATCTGATACGGTCCACAAAGTCAACCATATGCATACGAGGCAGAAACGTTCTCCTCACAGACAGTAAACAGATGAGCTGAAATTCTCTCTTCAACGTGAGCTCACAAAGCAGAGTGCAGAATTTTTCTTCTTCTCACTCATATAGGTATACACAAGCAGAAAGACAAAACGCTCCATCCCTTCCCAAGGAAAACTTTCTCTCATAGTGGGCGACGATTATTAATTCAGAGCAAAAGCTTAGAAGTGATCCATTTCAAACAAAAGTCTCGAGGAAGGGGAAAAAAAACACACTGGCTATAAGATGTGATGGCTGAAAATGCTTTACTTCATACGCTGAAGTAAAATTACACAGCGATAAAGCTTCAAGTTTTAAAAAAAAAGAAGTCCAGAAAGCAGCTTCTCTGTGAAGGAAGAAGGAAATACTTTCTAGTGGTCTGTTGATCCACTGTCTCTGCCTTGCTTTTTTTTTATCCAAAAGATTTCTCAGCCTTTGTCCAATCACCAACGGCAAAAATGTCATCCTGGGTTATGCAGCCAGCCGTCATACTGAGAAGCAGGCAGCCAGTTTGGATGTCGGGTCATGTGGATGTACCACCTCCTCTTAAAAACACAGCACCTTCAAGTGAATTTCCAGACAAAGAACACACACACTGGACCCAGACTGGCAAGGGGCAGACCCCCCAACTCTTAGGTTCACCATTTTACTGGACAGAGGAGATGAAGCTGAGCCTTTTCCAGTGAAGAGGTCAGTCCGTGGTTGGGAGCGTCCCAGCTGGCTTACCTGAAACCACCCTCACATCTTACCTTCATCTTTGTGAGACTTTACAAAGAAACATAACAGCCCTGAACTAATAGCCCTGAACTAAGAACCCCTCGGAGCTGTCAAGAAGATAAAGGGATGTAGGTAACATCTAATGTGACAGGAAAACTCAGCTGGAACATCCAGGAATATTATGACCGACTCAAAAATGTTACCAACTAAGCTCTTTCCTACTGTCATTTTAAGCTCCTAATTAAAGGTTTTTTAACTGAAATTTACCCTGTAGTTCTTCTCCCGTGTAGGAGAGGCCAGCAACCCTCCCGAAAGACTCCAAAGAGGAGCTTATGCACTCATTTTCTGTAGGCAAACATCACAAAATGAAGAATTCCTGCAATTCTTGCTGTCACCAAACGTAACAGTGTGTAAGGGAAAGGTACAGCCATTGAAGAAAAAGTGAAGTGAGGTATTTAATGGGCATTTTTAAAATCCATGGTTGTATCTCAGATTTGCCACATTTTTATTAGAGGAAGACCTTTCTAGGAATCCAAGTAAATATGCAAGGACACCGGGGGGTGGGGGTCCTCTCTCCTTGTGGCAAGGCTGCTCTATAAAAAATGAATATGTGGCTGGGAGTGTCAATTCTAAACTAAGTTCAATTGATTGAAAAGGGTCCAACTCTGTTTAGGATTTCATTGAAAATCACACTCCACAGATTATCAGAATTCAGTCCAGACTTGGGTTACAGGCTCATGAGGCTGAGAAAAGAGCTCCAAGGCTTACCACGTCAAACTAGCCATGTCTCTCAAGGAACAGAGAATGACAGCTTACCGTTACAGATCCAGAAATACTAAGCTGTCAAATGTCCTGTTGCTGATGTTTGGTAGCAAACAGTTTGGTAACCCTAACCCCCCACCCACACCCCCGTTTGCTAACCATGCAGGCAAGCTCAGCACGTAACATTTCTTTTCCCCGGATTCAGAAGTCAGCAGTGAAGATTTTGTGAACAAAGGGTTTTTTTAAAATTAACTTTCCCACCTGGTCAACAGTGCCCCAAAGCAAAACTGCAGATAATCAATACCCATCAGCCTTTATAGTCCTCCATTTAGCCTTACACTGCTACTTTTGATACTCTAGCCAAAACCTCCTCTTGTACCAGAAAGAAAACTGAATAAAGATCTTCAGACTGACCCAATCTAGATTCCTAGGGAGTTTAAAAAACCCAGTTGCTTAAAGGTCTCTCATAGGGCATCTTCCCACTACCAATACGGGAAGGCGACATGGGAGAATGTTCCAGACAGTCCAGATTCTCGGCAGCCCCCCCACCCCACCCCGTTTGGCATTCCTAGCTACATCCTGCCTCAGAAAAGACTGAAGCCTCCAAAGACTACAAGGCTGGAAAAGCTATGCTAAAGGAACCAGACAGAAAAGCAGATAACAAGAAAGAACAGCAAGGAATGTGTAATATACCTGAACTACCTTCTCTATGCAATGTTCAGGAACCCAGCAACAATAGACAAGTTGCCTGCTTAAAACCCACATCAGGAGTCGAACAATTTGGAACCTCTGATGAGACAGACATCCCAATTGTGTCCCACCTGCAGGTCCACTGTGGCCTTGGCAAGCCACACCTGGGATTGTCAAAGAGATCCATCTACCTATCTTTGTGCCCCGCCCCCTCGGACCTCTCCATTTAGATTGATGACTAAAAGCAGAGCTCAAATATCCTCAGTCTGGCTTGCTATCAATGTGCAAGTCCAAGAGTACAGGCAAAATACATGCTCCCTTCTAAGAAACACACACCCGCCACTCAGGGAATGTGAATAGAGAACGTACTAACTCCCTCAAGTTTCACAAGATGTAACTGCAGCTGCTCTAGGTGAACTGCTTTGCTACCGTTGCAATTGCATACCCCAAGACAAGGAACCTTCCGAGACAGAAACCAAAAGGACAGAAAGTAGTCTGCGTGCAAGTTCTCAGAACCTCAACCAGACCCAAGCAGGCCAACAATGAGAACAGCCTTCCCCCTCCCAACTAAGTTTGTCTGCTAAATTTCCACAGGGGTTTTACTCTGTACATTGGGTACTCCGTTAACACTTGCAAATAACTCCCTGAATTAAACCCCTCCCACACAGCTGCGTGTGCCAAGAATAGCAAAAAAAGAAGAGAGCTGTGTGTGCAGCTTCCCCAATTGCAGGCTTTTTTCCCAAGGAGACAGAAGAAAAAAGGTGGCATAGGTGGTACTTTTTCATCCTGTGCCAAAGATCTGGGTCTTCTGCTTTAAGAGAGAAGGAGCCATACTGCAAAGGCATAGCTCAGGATGTAAGCACCTGAAATCACTTTGGAAACAATGTGAAAGACTTATCCTCTGTAGCACCAGGCACGTCTTGGAGCAAACATCACTTGCTACAGATGAAAAAAGGCCAAATTACAGAGCTACCATAATATTTCTCAAGAAACAGGGGTTTGATTTAAGTCAGGGCCGTCAGTAGCAAGACAGTAAAAAAAACCCCACTCTTCCAAAGAGCTCTAATACAATTGCACAGTAACTCTAGGCCATGTCTGAGTGACTATTTTGGGAGTCTCAAATCAGCACAATCCATTTAACCTGAGGAACACTTTAGTCTTCACAATCAGGATTGCTGAGTGGCTAAAGGCATTGAGCATCAGCACTCGTGAATAGATTATCAGCAGGTGGCCTTGATAGATTTTATTCAGTGTTAATGACAGGAGGTGGAACCAAGAAGAAATATTTTGGTCTAGCCAATCTGAAAGAGTGTTTTGTGGGATGTCCTCAGGCAAGTTCCATTTCGGGGAAGGAGAACTGGTCCTGACCAACTTTTCTCCCACAAGCAAGCCATTTCATTCTTGATAGTGGCCAACCCGGCACCAGAGAGACTACCAAATGGCACATGTGTGGCTTGGAGAGGGAGGATCCACTCAGGATATTTGAGCCCTACTGAGAAGAGCTGGCCTATTCTTCTCTTCCTCCACAATCACAGAGCACAAGGAGCCCATTTCTCCTTCCACCTCCACGCAGTAAGAGAACAGCGCAGAAGCCGGAAGAGAAACAAGCCCCCCTTCTTCCTTCCCTCCACCCCTCCCACTACACCATGTTACCTAACACCTGTCTTTGACTTGGCTTGTGTGAAGAAGTGTGTTGGGTACTGCGGTTTCTTACCAATTATACAAACCCTTATACCAACCATACAATGAGATGTTGTAAAGGGGAAGCATAAGGATCAGCTGCAAGCCAGCAGTGGCAATAGCCATCAGAAAGGTGGCTGCAGTGACAATAAGAACACAGAATTAATACACCCCGCTCACAACACGTCTCTCAACAACAGCATCTTTTTCAAAATAAAACACAGCTACAAGTCAAAGTTACACTTGCTTTAGAAAAACGTCTTCACAGCATTCCTTCTCCCTTTTTAAACAGTTAATAGAAAGGAGATGGGCAACAGTTCAGAGTGCAGGGGCAGCCTTTACATAACTCCACTGGGTCCCCACACTGCAAGCAGTCATGCCAGCCTGCTCTCCAAAATAGATGCTGGCATGACTAGCTGCCCGCCCTCAGCCTATGGGGTTCCTCCTCCCGAAACACAAGGGGGAGCTTGAGGAGTAAAAAGGAGAGCTGTCGAACTGTTGCCTGCTACTTTAGCACATAAGTTAAAAATTGCGGCACCCCAGTTACGTTAATTTGCACTTTTGCAATAAGACAAACCAACCGAAGTAAAACACCCCAAAAGAGGAATAGCCGACCTAGGGTAAACTGGAATTCCCAATTCCAAACCCTACAATGAACTGCAGACTTTGCAGAGAGAAGGGGACAAAACCTCTTCACTCCTACACTCTGTTGTTGACTGGATTTCGAGGGAACCCTTTCCAATCACAACGGGACCAGATTAACGGAACCTGGGTGCTCGCCAAACCAAGCAGGCTCCCCCACTTTGTACTTACCTGTTTTGGGGGGAGGGGAGCCCAAGCCCTTAATAACTCAAGGGCTTAAAAAAATTTAAGGGATTTTTTTTAAAAAAAACACACACACATGCGTTTACAATACAAGTTAACTAACGAGATATAAAGGTATCCCCAAAAAAGATTATACTTACAGTGCATGTCACGCTCATGTTCATATTCTATGAAGGCATAGCCACGGGGCTTGCTGGAACGCTTATTGTACACCATATAAATCTGAAAAGGAATGTATGGAAGCTGAAAGGATTGACTAAACAAGGACGCTTCTCAAAATACACGTCAAAATTGACAAACTTCACTTTCAGTCCCAAAGCAGCGTACTCTTTTACCCATACAACCCTGTTACTTAAAAAGACCACCTACACCCATAGCTTCTCATTCCCCAGTTCATTGACAGAGCTTGCTGAAGTGTATTTGGGCAAGTGTTTTTACAATAAATGTAAAATGATACTGCAGAGAGGCAGAAGATGCTGGAACGCTCGACTCCAAAACCCATTTTACAAGACTTGTAAGAAAGCTTGGAAGTTATCGCTATGGGCCAGCAAGTCATTAATAGCGCTAAATAAAAGTGGAAGAGGGAGCACAGCAAGACGTGTGCGTAAATACCACTTGGAAAAACTGCCTCGCCAGGACAGATCAGCTGGCCCGAAAGATATCTGGCCTTCTCCATCATAACTTGCTTCCTTTCCCCACCCTTTCGGTTTCCTCTTTCTTCCCCTCTTCCATTAAGCCATTCCCCTTAATTCGGGATTGATTCTATGGTGCTATTTACAATATATGGTCACATATTTTACTCTGTTAATTCATTGTTGTTAGCCATCCTGAACCCACGAAAGGGAAGGGGAGTCTAGAAATCACATTTTAAACAAGTAAATAAAACTGTTTTCCAAACAACATCTATATGCAAAACAAAGGTTCTACTATTTACTCATCTTGGGGGGAAATACTACGGACGAGTCCTCAAACTTTTGCGGCCCTTTTAAAAAATCCATCACGAGTTTAACCACAACAAGATGATCCCTGACATTAAAAACACAATCATATGGAGAGGAAACCAAAGCAGAAAGAAAACTCCTTTTAAAGGAACAGACTGTTGATGAAACTAAGCAGGAAACTGAACACTTAACAAAATTCCACCAACCTCCCCATAGGCACAGTAGATATGCTGGCAATCTATGTCAGGCCTTGATAAATCTTCTTTGGCTCCAGGAGCCAACCCCCAAAATTTAGGAGCTAGACTCATTTTTCAGTCTTCAGGGTTTTATAATTTAAAGAACCTATTTTTTTAAAATTGTTGCTACCAAAAAAATCTAATCTTCAGCTCTTCATAATTGTATTACCGCTATGACAAAGGGGTCTCAGTATATAAATAAAGGTAACTTCTACCCAATGTTCCATAATTCCATTACTGTTTTAAAAAGCTCCATTTACTTGCATTTGGGATCCACCAGAAGCAAAGGCTGTTAAGTTAACGATGACAAGACATTTGCACAAATGAATTTTTATGTCACATTACAAAACAAATTCTGATGTGAAATTATTACTTCTGCAGTACTGAGGATCATTAAAAAACACTACAATAAAATCATTACTGGAATTGCTTGATCTACATATAATCAAAATGCTCATTTTCAACAGGAAAATACAACAACTGCGTAGATGCTTTGGCATTTGCACAAACCTGGAACAATATACATTTCCTCACTTACCCTTTTTATAGGGCCATATACTTCAAATTCCCGCCTCAGTTTAGATTCTGTTGTATCATAGTTCTATAAGGGAAATGGCAAGCCCAGTTAACAGAACACATAGGGATCATAGTGACCGCAGACTGAACATGCAAGGACTCCTTGGTCTGCTATCAAAACTGTTTATTTCCATTTGTGTCTCAACATCTCTCAAAAGTGCAGGTGAACAGCAATTTTGTAAAACAATGCATTGGCAAGAGTAAGAAGGAATAGGTTCACTTACAACTCTGGCCACAAATAGTGTCTTGAAGGCATCTCCTTGGGCATTGGGATCATTATGAGGGTCCCCTGGTTGGAACAAGAATAAGGCACTGGATAAGAGCAGAATCGGGGAAAGTATCTTCCCCACCACCATGTTCTGTTACTCATGTAACATGAGGCCTTAGCATCAACCGATGTGATAATCTTCAGCTTGAGGAACATCTTGAAGATGTTAAAGCAGTTAGAGGAAAAATGTTACATGAATGTCACAAAACTCATTCCCCATCACCATGTGGATTTCTCTGCAACTTACACATCTTCAATTCGCTCTCAACTTCTTGCTGCCGGCGTTCAATCTTCTCTCGTCTCTGCAAGAAAAAGCACAGGGAAGTCAGAAAGAGAACTAATTATGGACAGAACAAAGCAACATTTGCCTTTCCAGACTCATTGTGCAGAGAAGCACAAGACCTTACCAACTCTACTGGGTGCATTTATCTCATTCCTTTCTCCTCCACTACTGCCTAGCCCTAGCCCAGGGGTAGGGAACCTTTAACACTCAAAGAGCCATTTGGACCCGGAACCGGAAAAGAAACGCAGACGCCAGAAAATAATTTTGACATTTGCGAAATAAAGATAACACTATATATAGAGGTTTTTTTTTTACCTTTTACTCCGCTCATTCTGAGAAGCGCATGGATGCACCACCCTGCTGCCTGCAGGGCAGAAGAGCCGCATGCGGCTCTCGAGCCGCAGGTTCCCTACCCCTGCCCTAGCCCAAACAAGGACACAAACAAGGCATTCTCACATGCAGGCTAAGAATTCTGGCTCCAACTACTGCCAGAGGACATAAAAAGGTCAATGACAGGTTAAATTTTGTCAGTAACAAACAAGTATTCTTAAAGTGTTACTTTTACTAAAACAATAAGCATGCATTAAATTTACAAACAGATGGATATTTCTTATAATTTTCTTATTATAATTATCTAACTATAATTCTTACAATTAGAACAAAACTATTATTGTGAAAAATTAAAAATTTACTTTCTTTTAAAGAAGGGTAATACATTTACAATTTAAACTGATGATTGTTTGGAAATCTTGCAGTTCTGTCAAGCGGCCAGTAGGCGCTCTGCTCTGCTAATAAGTTTGCTCGCAACTGCTACAGAGCTCAGAAGCAAAGAAACTCATTCCTATGCTTGCTAGAGATACCATAATGAAATCAGACAAGGTAAGCTGCCATCGACAGAGGTGCACTCTGAGCTGCATGAAATACCTGACTGCAATCAAACTGACCAAAGTACTGTTTAAATCCCCATGCAGCTGTATCCTACACATACCTTACGTTCCATCCGTTCTTCCCGCGTC
Source organism: Sphaerodactylus townsendi (assembly GCF_021028975.2). NCBI lineage: Eukaryota > Metazoa > Chordata > Lepidosauria > Squamata > Sphaerodactylidae > Sphaerodactylus > Sphaerodactylus townsendi. Next base: position 18,841,974 of record NC_059439.1, on the reverse strand, counting down.
TCTGCGCGAGTAGGTGGGGGAGCATCGCGCGGGTCCTGGAAGAAAAGTTCACTTTAACAGCTGACTCACAAAAAGTAACGAAGATAACATAAAGCAGTTAAGATGGTCAGAAATCACCAGAGCAACAGTTGTTATGTTTCTGTTCATTCTATGCCCCACCAAATCATGCTTGTCTGAGACAGCCAACCTTAGCCTGAAGCACCCACCTCAAACTCTCGAATGTAGGGAGCAATGCCACAATAGGGCTGGTTATGGTGTTTCTCATGGGGTAGTTTCTCTAAAGGAGGCAAGTAGGGAATAGGATCACGGGGGGCAAAGAGTGCCAACAAATTTGGGGGCAGGAACTGCGTCATCTTGGAAAAACCTATAAGGTTAGAGGGAAAAAAAAGAAATGTGATTATACAGGGCAGGGTGATGGAAGAGAGGCTAAACGATTACAGGAGGCAGCGCAGCCAAACTCACAAAGGCTCCTTGTCTCATTTCTGCTTAAGCAGCCCTTCAGACCCAATTTAAAATTATTCTGCCAGTTACCCACACAATGCTGTTTCAGCTGGACTCACTCCATGCAAGATGTCAGCATGCCAAAGATCCATAACTAAGCCTAGCTCATAACCTGTTAAAGTTGCACACACACACAGCAACACTACACAGTATACGTTAATTTAAACCGTTTCATGCTGTGCACATGAAATGTGACATGGCTTCAGTGCCCTTCTCGTCTGCCATCGTCACATGCCAATCACATCTTAGTTCCCCTCCTCATCTTCCCAAACAATGGTTGTCAATCCTGTAATCGGCTAATCTAATATTTCCACCATCACGCTTCCTTACACAAGCTCAGAAAAACTGAATTATTTGGGTAACTGATATGCTGCTTTTCTACCAATCAGCCCACAACATTGTTTACGCCTCCTCCATTTTACCTTCACAACCATTTCACCATCACTACCTGGTATGGCAGGTTAGCCAACGGGACACTAGCTGGCTCAAAACTACCTAGCGAGATTCTACGGCACAGGGACAACGTGCTGGCCCTCGCCACGGAACCCCAGACCCTTCCCGCCCTCGAAATCTGATATTACTACAGCCTTCCCCATGTACAGTTCCAGAGTGTTTTGCTTCTCCGCTGCATCCCTGGCTTCTGCCCTGTTTTTATCCCCTTAAAAACCATTGCCTGGCTCAACCTGCAAGCACTCCACGAGACGCAAATTGTCTATAGTCTATGGATCCTTTTTCGTAAATTGGCATAATAAACCAGACACAAGTTTAGTCATATGCTTCCTTCCTGCTCCCTCCATCCGCCCCCCCCCCCCGTCCTCAAGGGGGCTTCCTCCATTGCTTATCTTTCCAGCTGCTCTAGTCTCACGCCCCCTCCTTTACCCACCTGTCGTCACGGTCGCAGCCCCCTCCCCCTCTTCACCTGGGCCTCCCAGGCCACCACATGCGCCCCCTCCGCCAACCTCAGAGCGCCGAGGCCTCCTCCGACGCAGGCCTCAAGCCCCCACTGCTCACCTGAGCACCCCAAACACCGTCCCTTCTACCTCGCGGTAGACAATCCCCCCTCCCAAAGAAAACCAGTCGTTTCTCGTCCTTATCTCTCCCACCCCCCCTCCCTCAGGCTCCTATGACCGCGCTCCTTTCCTCCCCTCACACGGTCGCCGTCCTTCCTCCGCTCGGCGCCTCCCGCCGCCTCAGGCTGGGCCTACTCCTCGCTCGCTCTGCGCATGCTCACAGCTCCGGCTCTCCCACCACGCCTCGGATCCCTGGGCAAATAGGGAGGCGTGGAGGAAAGGGACGGATCACGGGAGGGAAATGGACGGATTTTGTTATTCTCGCGGGTTCTTCCGCGGTCATTTTTCTTTTCGGTTGAGGTGAATAATGAGGGGGAGGTAATAAGAGAAAATAGTGCCTCGGGAATTGTAAATAAGCGCCTTGGGGCACTACATGGCTCATTCCGCATAGCGTATTTATAACGGGTTGCAAGCGTTATCAATAAACCCGATAAATGGAATGAGCCCTTATTGTATCGTTTTGAGTTTGCAAGTTGCCTCTAAATAAAACAAACAAATAAAACACACCAGCAGGCTGTCAACTTCCTTAGGGTCCCCTGCTGAGTCTGTGAATAAGACAACCGTTTCCATTGGCCCTTGGCTCATCCCGCACAGCATATTTATCACGAGTTGCAATATTTATAAATGAATTCCTTTTTCCATTTATAAAAAGGGAAACTTGTTCAGCACTGCATATTTATAATGATTCAAATGTGGCTCTCCCAGATATTAGTAGTGTTACCACCTGCACACTTAATTTGCTATACCACACTGGCTCCCACTATTGATCTTGTTATTGATCAGTCTTCTTCTGTCACTGTTTTTACAATCTTATTGTATCGTTTTGACTGTGTAAGCTGCTTTTACAACATTTCTAAATGAAAACAAATAAATAAAGCACACCGGCAGGCTGCCAACTTGTTTAGGGTCCCCTGGGGAGTCTGAGTAAGACAACCATTTTCAACAGGCACCTTCTAGATTGCTGTTCAGTCTCTTTGCCAGTATTTGACACAGTTTCATAAACAAATAAAGTTCATGTTTTTATGGTCGGCCGAACTGTGGAATAGGGAAGTTTTTTCCTGGGCTAAATCCAGGGGGTTGGGCATCTACTGTGGCATCTGTTGTGGTGCCAACAATCTGAATCGTGGAGGAGTAAAAGCATGTGGCCTCTGCCTCATTAGAACCTATGTCGCAGTAAACACGTGTAGTCTTTAAAATACAATTTGATTAGGGTTGTCAGCCTCCAGGTGGGGCCCGGAGACCTCCTGGAATTACAACTGATCTCCCAACCACAGAGCTCAGATCCTCTGGAGACGTGCAGGCTCCACTCTCCTCCCCAAATCTTCAAGAATTTCCTAACTCTGACCCCTTCCGCACGTGCAGAATAATGCACTTTCAATTCCCTTTCACAATTGTTTGCAAGTGGATTTTGCTATTCTGCACAGCCTCAAAGTGCATTGAAAGTGGATTGAAAGTGCATTGTTCTGCATGTGCAGAAGGGGCCCATGTGACTCAGTCCTCTGCTGTTTTCTGTGGACCAACGTTTCAGACTGAAGGTTGGCTGCATTTTTTAATACTCCCATACGCACAAAGCCATCTTTCTGTAGAACTGGACTGGGCAAACCCCTTCTCCCTGGCAATCTAGTTTTCAAAGTGCAGGGAATGATTTTGAGTGTTTGTGCATCTGTGTGTGAACACACACACCCCCAAACACACACCGTGTCATCTGGTTGTATCTACGTGGTCCCACGAGGCTGCATGGCCCCTCTAGGGTACCAAGGCAGTAGCATCATTCATTGCCTGGGACTCTTGTTATTAGAAAGCCATCATGGTTTCATCTCGGACAGCAGACTAGAATTTCAATCTAGCTCATGGCCACCATGGGGAGTTGCAGTCACACAGCATCTGTATGTTCACTGTGGCAATACGATCCTGACATGATGAGGAGGCCCGATCTGGATTGGGGCTGTCGTGCAGGAGAGAAAGGAGCAGATAAGCAGATAAGCAACCAAGGCCTTCTGAAGTCAGACATCCCCCTTAAGAACATAAGAAGTGTCCTGGTGGATCAGACCAGTGGTCCACCTAGTCCAGCATCCTGCCTCACACAGTGACCAACCAGTTTCTCTGGAGGTTCAACAACAGTGAATAGAGCCCAAGGCCTTCCTCTGGTTTTGCCTCCTGGTGCTGGGATTCAGGGGTTTATTGTCTCTGAATGTGGAGGATCCCTTTAGTCACCATGGCCAACAGTCACTGATAGACCTATCTTCCACAAATCTGTCCTCCTTTTAAAACTGTCCATGCCTGTGGCCACCACTGCATCCTGTGGCAGTGATTTCCATATTTTAATCATTCTCTGTGTCAAGGGCTCATTCCGCACATGCAGAATAATGCACTTTCAAACTGCTTTCCGTGCTCTTTGAAGCTGTGCGGAATAGCAAAATCCACTTGCAAACAGTTGTGAAAGTGGTTTGAAAACGCATTATTTTGCATGTGTGGAAGGGGCCCTTAAGGAGTATTTCCTTTTGTCTGTCCTAAATCTACTGCCCATCAGCTGAACTGATCTTGAATTCCAGCGCATGCGATGTTTCCAGCCTACAGCTACTTCTACCATTGGTTTACAACTGGCAAAAATAGATGACTGAACAGAACTGGCTGGCTGCAGGTGGCACTGTTAGACAATAAATGTTTTCAGAAAGAGCGATCAGGAAAAATCCTGCCAGGGAGTGGTGGCGGCGGCCGGCGTGAGTCAGTAAAAGAGCAGAAACCCTTATCAAGACTGCAAGGGACATAAGAAATCATCCTTTTTTAATATTATGGATACAAACAAACACAACCACAAAGCAGTTTGCAATTAAGCCCTTGATCTGGTCTGCCCAAGCAGCCGGATGATGATGATGAAGAAGAAGAAGAAGAAGAAGAAGAAGAAGAAGAAGAAGAAGAAGAAGAGGAGGAGGAGGAGGAGGAGGAGGAGGAGGAGTTTGGATTTATATCCCCCCTTTCTCTCCTGTAGGAGACTCAAAGGGGCTTACAATCTGCTTGCCCTTCCCCCCTCACAACAAACACCCTGTAAGGTAGGTGGGGCTGAGAGAGCTCTGGGAAGCTGTGACTAGCCCAAGGTCACCCAGCTGGCGTGTGTGGGAGTGTACAGGCTAATCTGAATTCCCCAGATAAGCCTCCACAGCTCAGGCGGCAGAGCGGGGAATCAAACCCGGTTCCTCCAGATTAGATACATGAGCTCTTAACCTCCTACGCCACTGCTGCTCCTGGTAGAATCTGGAAGTGATCAAATATTCTTTTCTCAGACTGGACATATGGAGTATCACCTTTTTAAACCCCACCCCCCTGCAAAAAATATCTGCAAATAAATTTTCAGTGCATTATTTAGCTTATCTCATAGGGGTGCCAACTCTAGGTAGAAAAACTCCTGGAGCTTTGTGGGGAGTGGAACCTGGGAAGGGTGAGATTTGGGGAGTGGGGGAACCTCTGCTATGTGTAATGCCACCTAAACGACCCTCTAAATCACGTCATTTTCTCCAGGGGAAATGATCTGTGATGTCTGGAGATCAGCTGTAATACCAAGAGATCTCCAGGATCCCCCTGGAGGTTGGCAAACCCTGTTTGATGTGCCAGTTTTTCCAAACTGATGAACGATTAATGAAAGGGAAATTAAATAATAATAATAAAACCTCCTTGCGCTGTGAAATGGTACGGTTCACTCTACCAACTCAGCAGTCTTCCACTTTACTCCCATCTAATTCTGGTGCACGTTTCAGCCAGAACTACTTCTTCTAAAACAGTGACCCTGATAATTGGGAACTCCTCTTCCGTAGTACACAGGTCCAAGCAAACCCGTCCCTGTGCTAGCCTCATGGTGTAGTGGTGAAGAGCAGATGGATTCTAATCTGGAGAACCGGGTTTGATTCCTCACTCCTCCACCTGAGTGACAGAGGCTCATCTGGTGAACCAGATGTGTTTCCGCACTCCTACGTTCCTGCTGGGTGGCCTAGCAGTCACAGGCTAGTCACAGTTCTCTCAGAACTCCCTCAGCCCCACCTTCGTTGCAAGGTGTCTGTTGTGGGGAGAGGAGGGAAAAGGAGCCTGTAAGCCACCTTGAGTCTCCTCACAGGACAGAAAAGTGGGGGTATAAATCCAACTCCTCCTCCTCCTCCCCCTCCTCTCCTCCTCCTCCTCCTCCCCCTCCCCCTCCTCCCCCTCCCCCTCCCCCTCCCCCCCCCTCCTCCTCCTCCTCCTCCTCCTCCTCCTCCTCCTCCTCCTCCTTCTTCTTCTTCTTCTTCTTCTTCTTCTTCTTCTTCTTCTTCTTCTTCTTCTTCTTCTTCTTCTTCTTCTTCTTCTTCTTCTTCTTCTTCTTCTTCTTCTTCTTCTTCTTCTTCTTCTTCTTCTTCTTCTCATGTGATGCCAGCTGTGCCAGAAAGGTGGAGGCTTGCCCCGTTCACATGTCCAGGAGAATGAGGTGGCTGAGGCCTAAAATGGTGGAATTAATTGTGCCGGATTCTGTAGGTAGAGGAACGTGAAATATTACAGGTTAGAATAGCTCCCAATGTCAAAACTTTCCCCCAAACAGAAAAACAGCACAGCAGTGAAAGAAAGGTGGTAAAATGCTTACCTGTACTGTTTTTTGTTTTCTGTTTGCGTGACGTTTCTTGGATGAAAGAAGCATCAAAGTTGGACCACCTGAGTTGCAATCAGAAGTGGTGTATTCTATATTACCTCCATAGGGCTTGGCCATTTCATGCTTCTGCACATACTAATCAGGCCTTAGTGATTTAGCAGATACTACAGGAGTTTTGTAATTGTTGTAATCCATTGGGGGAGATGTCGAATGGGTAGGCTGACCAGACGTCCCGCTTTTGGCGGGACAGTCCCGCCTTCAAACAATTTGTCCTGCGTCCCGCAGGTTATTTCAATTGTCCCGATTTTTGGGAGGCTGCTGCACTGCCTTCTGGGGCGCAAGGCAGTGCAGCAGCCTCCCGCGCGCACGGCCTCAGGAGCACGGTCTTCTGGGGCAGGAAACGGCAGCGCCCCAGAAGGCAGTGTGCTCCTGCGGCTGCGTGCGCATGCGGCCACCTACCCCCGTCCCGGTTCACAAAGGTGACCATTTGGTCACCTTACGAATGGGGCCAAATGTAAGGCAGCACAGAAGAGGTGGAAAAGAGTTTGGATTTATACCCCGCCTTTCTCTCCTGTAAGGAGCCTCAAGGTGGCTTACAAGCTCCTTTCCCTTCCTCTCTCCACAACAAACACTTTGTGAGGTAGGTGGGGCTGAGAGAGTTCTGAGAGGACTGTGACCGACCCAAGGTCACCCAGCAGGCTTCATGTGTACGAGTAGCGGGGAATCAAACCCAGCTCACCTGATAAGAGTCCGCCGCTCATGTGGAGGAGTGGGGGAATCAAACCCGGTTCCCCAGATTAGAGTCCACCTGCTCTTAACCACTACACCACGCTGGGTCTCTAAATAAACTAATAAACTGAACGCCCGTTTTGCATTTGATGACTGGAGAGAACAGAGAGAATGAAGGTATTTTAAGAAAAGGCCAGGTCATGAAGGCAGGAAGGTTAGACTTAATACAGGATGACTGATGAGTGTGCAGTAATTTTATGTGCCCACTTTTGAATGTGGACGTTGGCAGCTAGGAAAGGCTGTCTTAGGTGCCAGAGAAATGAAGAGCCCTAAGTGGGGCTGAGTGTAAGATTTCCTTGGCCTCCAATCCAAATCTCAACAGAACCCTTAAGCCCCTCTCCTCTAGTTTATGAGGCCTCACTTGCTTCTCCAAGAATCCAGGAGTCCCGGTTCTAGGGCACTCTCTTTCTAGAGAGCACAAGAGTTCTGGCTCACAATCCTCGCGGAGGTGCCCTGCCAATCCCTCCCAATGCCCCCGGGCACTTTGCCTGCCCCCTATGTCACCACCATTCCAGTTATTTTTAGCTCCCTCCCACCCCTGATCAAAGTGCTGCTGGGATTGTTTTTAGGCATGGGGGTGGGGGTGGCGCTGGGATTTTGGCAACGGGGCCAAGAGTTTGTACCGTCCTGGGCAACTCGATACCTCTAGGTCTGGAGAAAGTGTTTACAGGCAGAAACCTTGGAGGCTGGCATTGGAAGACAGGGGTGTTCTCAGAAAGGGGACATAGAGAAGAGCAGTGGGGGAGGATCTAGAGTTGGGGGGTGTCTTAGAAGAAAAAAACCAGAGCAAAACTGGATGCAGTGGGGTGCAGGAGAATGGCTTTAACAGGAAATGCCAAGAAAGAAACGAGAGGACACGAAGTAGGGGACGAATAAGGAGAAGGGGAGAGAAGCCGGCCAGGAACTAGATCATGTTTGAAGTGGGGAATGAACCAGTGAAGGCAGAGAAAGGGAAGCTAAGGTGGCCAGAGAGGAAGGGAGGGAAAGAACCAGCCGAGATACAGACAAAGGTGTGAGTGATTCCGTTTTGCAAAGGGCACGGCACAGGACAGCCCAGCAAAGAGCTGAAGGAAGTCCCAAGCCATTCTCTGGAGAGGTTTAGGGCCTCAGGGGTGGGGTAAAGTTTGAATTATGGCTCCCTGCCTCATCCCAGGATCCGTGTAGCTGCCAGCTGCGCCATGGATGAGCTGTTGCCGCCAACAGTGGGGGATAGCGATCCCATTGTCCCCTGCAAGGGGCGTTCTCACAAGGACTGTTGCGAGCGGGTCGTGATCAACGTTTCAGGCCTACGCTTCGAGACCCAAGCAAAGACCTTGCTCCAGTTCCCCGACACTCTCCTGGGTGACCCACAACGTCGGGTGCGCTATTATGACCCCCTGCGCAAGGAGTATTTCTTTGACCGCAACCGGCCGTGCTTCGACTCCATCCTGTACTATTACCAATCTGGAGGACGCCTCCGGCGGCCGGCCAACATCCCCATCGATGTCTTCCTGGAGGAACTCAAGTTCTACCAGCTTGGAGAGGAGGTCCTCTCCAAATTCCGTGACGACGAGGGCTTCATCAAGGAAGAAGAGGCACCCATGCCTGACAGGGAATTCCTCAAGCAAGTGTGGCTACTCTTTGAGCATCCCGAGACCTCCCAAGCGGCCCGCATCATTGCCATCATCTCAGTGATGGTCATCCTCATCTCTATTGTGATCTTCTGCTTGGAGACCCTGCCTGAGTTTCGGGATGAGGAGGACATGTCACTACCGGTGAGTAGTGACCGCTGTTTTGACCTGTTTTCCTCTGCTTGCTCTCTTATTTTCCTTCTCTTCTGTTAGCACCAGTTGACATAAAACATTGAGTAGGTTTAAAATGGAGTCTGAGGGCACATGCCGAATAATGCACTTTGCCGAATAATGCACTTTGCCGAATAATGCACTTTTGCACATGCTGAATAATGCACTTTCAATCCACTTTCAGTGCACCTTGCAGCTGGATTTTGTTGTGCAAAATAGCAAAATCCGCCTGCAAATAATTGTGAAAGTGGATTGAAAGTGCATTATTCTGCATGCGCAGAAGTAACCTGAGTTCCCCTCGCTCAAAACTGTCAAATTACAATTCTGGGAGTAAGTGTGTGTTTTACTTAATACTGATGCAGAATTCCAACTCTCTCCACATCTGTTTGGCCACATTTCACTGCCAGCACCTTCCACTATCCCAGTTTCTCCAGGGACATTCAAAGTTCGCAAAAACCAAACTATGTCACATTCTGAATGGAACGCATGGAAAATATAACATCTGAAGTTCACGTTCCTTTCAGCCCATCATTTTGCTGGCTTTCCATTCATCCCACGGCTTCCCCACCAAAGTCTGAAGCCAGCCAATCGCTGCTAAAGTCTCCAACCTAAGGACATATAAAAACATGTCTTACAGTTTTACCCCAGCATTGATTCCCAAAATAAGCTGGATCTCCCCTCTTGGCACGGGAGCCTTTAAGTGAGTCTCCTGAGGACAGACCACCAGAGACTCACTGCTAAATGAAATGTTAGAATAAATCACTGGCAGTACAGTTGATGAGTCACAGTAGTGAAAAAATGGAAATAAAATCTGTGTGTTTCTTTCTCCGTTCCTTCCCAATCCTTACAAGGCCCATATCCACCAAGTAGGATAGATGAAGGACATTCCAAGACAAAATGTGGAGAAGAAAAAGGCTGAGATTTATGTGAAGGAGCCAAGTTCTGTTTTGTGAGGCTGCAGTGTTGGGAAAGGAACACTGCCCCAATAATTAAGCTATTTAGCAGTCTTATATTTGGGCTTCCCTCTTTTAGCAACAATTTGGACCTACCAAAGAAGGGAAATTAAAGGTGGATTCTCTTGTTTTTGTTATCACCACAAAGGCAGGGATACGTATGGCAGAGAGTCATGGAAAAGATCCAAATCTAAATGAACTACCGTGTTTCCCCAAATATAAGACAGTGTATTATATTAATTTTTGCTCCCAAAGATGTGCTATGTCTTATTTTCAGGGGATGTCTTATTTTTCCTGTGTTCTGTTCGTCGGGCATGCTTCCAAACAAAAACTTTGCTGTGTCTTACTTTCGGGGGATGCCTTATATTTCACACTTCAGCAAAACCTCTACTATGTCTTATTTTTCGGGGATGTCTTATATTAGGGGAAACAGGGTAAGGCTGATTCCGCATGGGCCAAAAACAGCAGTGTGAAAATGGTATAAAAGGGTTTAAAATGGTGTAAAAGGCTGATGGGAATTGTAGTCACAACACTCTTTTTGGCCCATGCGGAATCAGCCTAAGATTAACAAGGCCACAACCTGAGCACACACCTTGGGACCATCCCATAATTTGGCTACAAAGTGGGAAAAGCCACTCTTTGAGACTGTGAACGAGATCCTTCGAACAGTCTTCTAATCCACATCTATCAACTATCCGCCTTCAGAAATCTCAAATTGTGGTGTTCTTTGAAGTGGCAACATCATTCATGCGATGTGCCCGAGCTCCCACTGGCATATTGCTACCTTCTCCCCTAATGCATTGGAATGTCTGCGCCATTTTCATTCCCTGCCTGTCCTTTGTCTCCTCCGTTTTCTGTGACCCCCTGACTGCTTTTGAGTGCAGCAGCAAAGAAATGTTACTTCAGCCCTGGCTGATGTTGATGATGTGAAGCTGGAGACCTGAAGAGCCGAACGCTGCATCCTTTCAGAGCTGAAAAATGAAACCACATCTATGCAGCTGAGGATGCAGGGATTCTTTGGGAAGTTCCCTAGTATGTGAACCTTAGGGAGGACCAGGGCTAGTGGATAAAAAAAGGAGAATGAGCTGCCATAGGGCTAGTGGGATCAGTAGGGCTTCTAAATTGGAAGATAAGCCTTCTAAGAAGGTCTGAGCAGCATCTATTACCTGCACAGTGTTTGGAGTTACAGACAAATATGTCCAAGATCGTTTCCGCCTGGCAAAATTATAACTGTGTACCACTGGTTTTTTTTTTAACCTGGGTCTATTTTATCCTGGTTTCTCCCTCCACACAGCTGCCCATTCCTTTCCAGGAGCTGGGAGTTAATACTCCAGTTTGTTCCGCACGAGCCCAGGTCTTTTGTATTTACACCACAAGTGCTTCCTAGCATGTGCAAATCTCTTGATTGGTTGAGAGTGGCAAGTTGGGGGAAATAAACTGGTTCTGCTCCCATGATGTTTGCACAGCAGTGGGGTCACCTCAGGATATTTGAAAAGAATTGCCAATTTGGCGATTTTTTAAAATCCAGGGCTAAGGGAACTATCGTGGGGCAACACTGGGGCAGGCCCGCGTTAGCACTGGGAACTGTGTGGAAAACTTGCATGAACCTGGATAATTCACTTGCCCATCCCAGGATATTTGGACCGTGTGGAAATAGCTCAAAAGACGAGGCTGGTCTTAAAGAACATCCCGTGGTGGAGAACCTATAGCACTCCAGATGTTTATGGACTACAATTCCCATCAGCCCCTGCCAGCATGGCCAATTGACCATGCTGGAAGGGGCTGATGGGAATTGTAGATCATGAACATCTGGAGTGCCATAGGTTCACCACCACTGACATTGCTTCCTCCCAGGGTGGATTTGATTTAAATCAAATCAAATCAATTAAAATGCTGATTTTCTACATAAAGACTCATTCTTCCTGGCCTAGTCTTATAATTACAATAAGGTGAAAGTTTCATTTTTTTGAAGAATAATTTTTAGATTAGTTTTACAGTTATATCAGAAATGACTGATTTGGATATACTGTTAGAAATACACAGATAATTGTGAAACTATTGCAAGCTGAAATGTCTCTAGTTTCATTCAGGTCATTGGGCCTTGCATTTCTTTGTTGCCCAAAATAATTTTACAAAAACTTCTGGAAAGACCATGACCTTATGAATGGACTGACGGAACTCATTTATCAAAAAAGTTCAAATATTGCATGAACATATAGTCTCATGCTTTATCATTAAAATCTCATTCTTATTTCATGGTGGACTCTAATATATCTTAAATAGAAAACTATCTTTTGATAGATTTCATCTCAAAAAGCATTTTATTGTTGAAAATTTTTTGATTTAAATTTTAAAAAACCAGATTTTTCTGTTTTAAAGAATGGCCCCTTCCGCACACGCAAAATAATGCGTTTTCAAACCACTTTCACAACTGTTTGCAAGTGAATTTTGCTATTCCGCACATCTTCAAAGAGCACTGAAAGCAGTTTGAAAGTGCATTATTCTGCATGTGCGGAATGAGCCAATGATTGATCTTATCCACTCTGCTTCTGTCCTACCCCCCAAATAAGATATATTCCAAAAACTTTGCTTTACCAAGCCATGATGGGATTCCTGGTCCCATGACTGCCTAATGCAGGAGCTATGGCTGGATGGTGATCTGTCAGGAGTGCTTTGCTTATGTGGGGAGCTATGCAGAGAGCTGGACTTGATTGCCCTTGGGGTCTCTTCCAACTTTATGAATCTGTGATATCCATGGGCAAGAAGTAGGTGCTTAATTACTCCCCTACCTTACGTTCTCCCCCGCAGTATCTTCCATAAGTGCCTCTACCTATCTCTTTAATATCAGTTTGAGCTACAAACAAATAACAGGTGGTCCCTTCATCTGAAGGGTTACCAACTCTGAGTTGGGAAATGTCTGGAGATTTAGGAATAGAGCTGGGAAAGGGGAGGGAGAGACCTCAGCAGGACAAAATGCCATACAATCCATCCTCCTAAGGCTGATTATACACTGGTGGCAGTGGTGGGGTCCAAAAATTTTAGTAACAGGTTCCCATGGTGGTGGGATTCAAACTGTGGTGTAGTGCCAATGGGGCTGGGCGGAGTACTCCGGGGGCGTGGCCGGGCATTCCGGGGGCGGGGCATTCCTGGGCGGGGCAGTGGCAAGGACGCAGCCGCTGCGCCGGTCCTTGGGAGGGAAACGAATGCACGCAGGCGCAGGCTGCCACACATGCCGGTGCACCTCCTGCTAGACTGCTTCAAGTTCTGCGTGCTACTGCTGAGAGGAGGGGCGTAACGAAGGCAAAAATCACGTGGCAAAATCACCCATTAGTAACCCCCTCTCGGCACACACAAATAATTAGTAACCTACTCTCAGGAACCTGTGAGAACCTGCTGGATCCCATCTCTGACTCGTGGTCCGTCCCACAGTGAGGGTAGAGATTAATTGCAGGCATGCTCAGACTTATGCTGTGGCAGATTCCAGAAACTCCTCAGAGTGGGCAAATTCTAACGTTTTCCCCGGCTTTGGGGTTTCCACTCCTCCTGGTCTCTCCTCCCCCTTCCAGTCTTCACAGTCATTTCTGGGGGATTGACGGCCAGCTTAAAAAAAAAATAACAATAACGAGCCTTTGCAATAGCAATATGAAAAAGCAATATTAAAAAAATCTGAGGGCTTTTTTAAAAATGAAAGGCAAACTTGCGACCAGTCAGGAGTGACCCCGAAGTGGAGTCATGCAAGCTGCGTAGCAGGCAGTGGGGGGGCTTCCACACGTGTAAACAAAGAAACACGAGGAGCGAAGAGCAAAGGGGAAACACTGTGGAGCGAAGAGCCTTGAGGAAAGCGCTCCTTGCATAATGGGCCTCAGTAGCATTTTCTCCAGGGAACTGAGAAGCATAGCCTGAGATCAGTTGTAATTCCAGGAGATCTCCAGACTCAGCCTGAAGGTTAGAAACCCTACATCAGCTGCCCATTTCTGCATAGATTTTCGCTGGAGGAACCTGTCTCTGTAACCTGAAAATCAGATGTAGTTTGGGAGATCTCCAGATGCCCGGTTAGTGCTTCTCCCCACCCAAAATTATTTCCTCATTATCGTTAGCCACAGATGTGCAGGGGGAAATCTAGCTTGTGAGGGATAGAATTCTGGTCCTTGTTTCCAGCCCTTCGGCTCATCCGGCCCCCTCGCTCTTTCTCAGAGAATCTGGAATAATTTCTAACTTCTGCATCCTTGGTGTGAGGAAATTGCCACATTTATGTATATTTATGTAAATATTTACACCTCCCTTTTCTCCCCAAAGTGGCTTAAAGCACCGTTCTCCCCTCTTCCATTTTGTGCTCAAGATGACAACCATGTGAGGTAGGCTAAACCAGTTAGTCCTCCAAGTGAATTTCCATGGCAGTTAGAATTCAAACAAAAGGTCTACCAGGTGCTGGCATGACACTCGGACATCTATAACTGTGGGGAAAAGAGCAGGAGGGGAAAGAGTTAAACAGCCCCTCCTCTCCCACTTTTCCAGACGGAAAAAACCCAGTCCTCCTAAACCTGCTTTTGGGCTTTATTTCTGTGGGTCCGCAGGCAAAGTTCTACATCATAGCATAGTCGTTAAAAACAGGTGGATTCTAATCTGGAGAACCGGATTTGATTCCCCACTGCTCCACCTGAGTGGCAGAGGCTTATCTGGTGAACCAGATGTGTTTCCGCACTCCTACATTCCTGCTGGGTGACCTTGGGCTAGTCATAGTTCTCTCTGAACTCTCTCAGCCCCACCTACCTCACATGGAGTCTGTTGTGGGGAGAGGAAGGGAAAGGAGCTTGTCGCTCGCTTTGAGACTCCTTACAGTCGAGAAAAGGAGGGTATACATCTTCTTCTTCTTCCCTCTTGCTCAAAGATTGAAATGTAACCTCCTTATGCAAAGGCTGCGAACTTGAGAATGACAGCTATTCGGAGGCGGCTGTGCCCTTTGTGAAATGTTTGTTGGTTTTCGGAGCCGTCTGGGGAAAATGGAATGCTGGACTAGAAAGGCTTCAAGGTCACCATTTGCCAAGGGAGTGAAAAAACCACAACCTAGGGCCGGGCCTGGATGAGTCACCATGCCAAATAAATTTGGACGTACGGGTCGCTGTACCAAAAAGGGGGATCTTGGCGTTCCGGCCCTCAGTTTTAACCAGCAAGCAGCCGTCCTGAATAATTTCTGCTCAACCCTTACCAGACTCAGACCCCCTCCCAGGTAGTCAGAGAGTCTTGCAACATGGCTTTGGCACCTGTCTTCCTAATAAGTTGACAGTAACTGTTGCAAACCCTGCGTTAGCTGATCAGCAACGGGACTCGGGTCAGGAGCAGGTGGGTAGGATTAACACCTCGTGGTGCTGTATCTCCCACCCGGGGCTCCTGCCTTTCTGACAGCGGCAGCGGGAGGGGACGACTGATGTAATCTTTCTGGCTTTTAAGGCCAGAAAGACATGTCTCCTGAGGCCAAGAAGGGAATCCCTGAAGGGCACATAGCTCTGTAGACCCCTGCTGCCCCTCCCGTATCATGTGCCGCCCCAAACCTGCCCAGCCCGCTCCCTCTTTCATCTGTGATGCACCATCACATGTCTGGACACCCAGGGAGATGGTTCAGTCCTAAGTTGCCCTCCCAGTATATTTTATAAGTCATGCTGTTTTCTTTCCTTTTTTGCTTTTTATAATTTTTTAATTGTATAGAATATTTGTACATTTGTTACAATCAATATCTTCATTCCATCTATCCATTTTTCCATTTTCTTCCCCCTCCCCCTCTTTTCTAATGGTTTTTTCATGCAAGCAGCAGAAGATTCATTCTTCTTATTCTCTTATTCCATAGTTCTTCGTTAAATCCGGCTTCTTCCATCCATTTTTCATATAATGTCCATAGCTTCATAATATCTTCCATTTTTTCTTTCCATAATTTACTTTTCGTCAGTCTCTCAAAGATCTCTAACTGTATTTGTTCCCAGATGTATTCCAACCATTTTGAAACTGTCCATTTTTTGTTATCTTTCCAGCCCAACGCCAACACTGCGTGTGCTGCTCTAATCATTATTTTATACATTGGTTCCAAACTTCTGTTCACTCTTATATCCTCTATTATCTTCTTTCCTTTTTTGCCAGCTAAACGTACACCGTTGGCAAACATTTTTGTTCTGAAATCCAAATATTGGCCTGTTGTATTTTACGTCCCCCCACCCCACCTTCTTAGGATACATCAGAAGCAATAGGAAGAATGCTATGGGTCACCGGAACATTTCCCCAGCCAGACAAATTCCAGATGTGGGGAAGAGGTCAGGAAAACAATGCTGAAGAAGGGGTTAAAAGCAGCTGTTTGGGAGGCCCAAACTTTGGACGAAGGCCCACGCCATGGCCTTCATCCAAACTTTGAGCCTCCCAAACAGCTGTTACTTACCGGTAGGAAATGCTCAGAAGAGGTCTGGTCCTCAGGGATCTTTCTGTCATTTGGCTTTCTGCCCCAAATACCCTTGCCTCCAAAGCAGGGTCGCCTGAAGAAAAAAGGTTCTGTTTGCTTTGCAGTGGGGTTTTCTCACCAGTTTTTTGTTCACACAGGGATTCTCCTCCTACAAAGTGTTCCTAGCCCAGCTGATCCGCTGTTTTGCCTGCTTGCCACTTCCTTATTGTTTCCATGCAATTTCCATTTGGGAGGTTGCCTGCCACCTCCCCCCTCCCCCACACTTTTACCATCTTTGGTCTAGCTAGCATGACCATGTTAAAAAAAAAGCATAGAGGAATGAGAAAACCCAAGGAAAGCCTAAAACATGGTGATCTCCTTCACTTTCCTTGCAAAGAGAGAGAAAAAAAGCCATGCTTTGCTTTTGGAAACCACGGGGATTCTCTGATCTGAAGGTGGGGTGACTGCCCAAGAGGGGAAAAAGTGTGCATAACCAAGAATCAAACCAAAAGGGAATGTACACTCAATACAAAGGATATGCATAGAAGCCCACTGGCTGGAGCACAGTTCTTCAGAGTACCCACAAGACGTCCTTCTCTAAATAACGGCACTAGACTCAACAAGGACGTAATTGCGACAGGGGGCAGGGCAAATGGTGAGCTCTGGAGCTGTGAGCATGCGTGCCCTGGGCCGGCTGGGCGGCTGAGTCACACCCAGTCCTGATCGCGTAATGTGCACGAGATGAAAAAGGGTGGAGCATGCTCCCTATATATTAGGCAGCACGCGGTTGCTCCGACCTCTTTTGACGCCTGGAGCAAAACTGACCCTTCCCTTCCCTCCCTAATTTTTAAGGGTTGGGAGGGCTGCTTTTCGTCGCAGCCCTGGTGGTTTGGGCAGAGGAGCACATTCTTTTGGGGAGGCCGGCTGGTGTCCCAGACCTCCTCGTGGTTGGGGGCCTCCTTAAGAGGCTGGGGCGGGCTCATGGTGCATTTAAGCCTGACACCCCAACCGTTAGGGGGTTACAAAGGGCAGGCGCCCCGGCGGTCCTATACCTCTCTGTCCTCCACAATAGGGATTGGGGTTGTTGCCGGGGTCAGCCAGGGGTGCTGACTGGCTGCCGATCGGATGTGCTCCTCTTGATGGCCTAGCTTCTGCCTTAAGGAGGTTGTAACAATAAAGAGGGCTGCGGCCCGTTTAATTCCAAAGATGTGTCCTGTGATTATTCACCGGATAAGCATCTGCACTTCTGGAGGCAAATGTTCCCCTTCCACGATTTCCCTTAATTTGCACTGAGGTTTCCCCAGTCTGCTTTCTTCCGAACTTCCTTGAAAAATCAGAGCCAACATAGGTTTGCTAGCTGCAGAGACAAGAAGGTGCAGGTTTCTGAAGCTCTCTGCTCATATCTAGCTCCATTTTCCCTGTGTAACTTCACCTCTGCCCACCATTTCTTCCTACCACTAGCAGGCTTTTTTTCCTAACACTGGGGCTTTCCCCACTCACCTTCTGCTGCGCGCTACTCCGGGAAAGTAGCGCGGGGTCCAGCGGCGCTCCCCACTTGCAAGGGCAGCAACCACGCAGCCGCCCCGACGCTGCCGCTCTTGCACCACCTCAGCGCACGTCATTCCCGGTGCTGAAGAAACGGCACCTTTTGATTACCCCGCACGGAGCGTGGAGCGCAGGGTCACGGGGAAGCCCGAGAGCGCGCCAGGAATGACGCGCGCTGAGGGGGCGCGAGAGCGGCGCGCAGCAGAAGGTGAGTGGGGAAAGCCCCCAAATGGTAGTGAAGTATCTTGCTGTGGAATCCAACAGTATACTCACATACCTACTACTGATTTTTTAATGAACTCTTGCGGCAAGGGGGAGGGTAGCGAGCACATGGGGATACATGCAGTGGTGGGATTCAAATAATTCAACAACCGGTTCTGGTGGTGGGATTCAAGTAATTTAACAACTGGTTATTTACAAGCACCATTTTGACAGCCATTTGAACAACCGGTTCTGCTGAAATGGTGCGAACCGGCTGAATCCCACCGCTGGATACATGGTAAACACTCCCATGTAGAACCCCTTTTACAAAAGATCTGTAATCCAAGCCCTATGAGGAGAGACTTAGGGAGCTGGGGATGTTTAGTTTGGTGAAGAGAAGGTTAAGAGGTGACACGATAGCTGTGTTTGGATATCTGAAGGGATGTCATGTTGGGGAGGGAACAAGCTTGTTTTCTGTGGCTCCAGAGACTAGGACCAGGAGTAATGGGTTCAAGGTGTAGGAAAAGAGATTCCTCTTAAACATCAGGAAAAACTTCCTGACTGTCTGGGCTGTTCGACAGTGGAATGCCCTACCTCAGAGTCTGGTGGAGCCTCCTTCTTTGGAGGTTTTTAAAGAGAGGCTGGATGACCATCTGTGAGGAGTGCTTTGATTGTGTGTTCCTGCATTTCAGGGGGTTGGACTTGATGGCCCTTGGGGTCTCTTCCAACTCTATGATTCTATGATTCTGTGAAAAGCCTCTGGATTTACTGCGGTAACAGCATCCAAGCACTGGATGTATTTACACATTAAACGTCCAAGGGTATTTTAAAAACGGGGTTTAATGGTTGCCCATTTGCTGAATTTGAAAAGTTTAAGAGCAGGATTCCTGGATCTGAAATCACATCCATCAGTCAGTAGTTTCGGCTTCAGTACTGTGGGTATGAAGAAATCCCCAAGTATGTGTCACAACCAATGTATTTTCAGATGTTTCACAATGAGAGTTTAAATGCGGACGAGGTGACAACTGAGTTGCGTGGTGAGTGATAGCTTCATCAGCTGGCTGCAGGTCCGCAATTCAGGTTGAATTGATGGGCTTCACAGCAGCAAGAAGTTCACAAACTTTGCAGTCTGCAGTGTGTTCCCTGCTGCTTTATGTTCGACCGAACACGTGCAACTAGTATTTGATGTGGTGCTGCAAAACAGGGTGATTCCAAGGGAGCCCTGCTGCTGCTATAAATAGGGGCTCCAGCCTCCAGGTGGGACTTGGGAATCCCCTGGAACTGGAATTACAGTTCATCTCCAGAATACAGGGATCAGTTCCCCTGGATAAAATGGATACTTTGGAGGGTGGACTGTATGGCATTGTACCCCATTAAGGTACCCTGTCCCCCCAAGTTATGACCCCAAACAGTGGTGGGATCCAAAAATTTTAGTAACAGGTTCCCATGGTGGTGGGATTCAAACAGTGGCGTAGCGCCAATGGGGCTGGGCAGAGCATTCCGGGGGCGGGGCATTAATAATTTCTCTGTTACTGTAAAAAACTCTTACTATAAAAAAAGTTCCTAATTTCCAGCTGGTATCTTTCTGTCCATAATTTAAACTCATTATAGCAAGTCCTATCGTCTACTGCCAACAGAAACAACTACTTCTCCTCTGATAGACTGCCTGTCAAATACTTAATACTTTCAAATACTTAATTTTGTTTCTCAAAATCAAAAGAAGGATACTTTCCTTAAACAAGGAACTTTACCATATTTCTAAAACATGTTTTTAAAACAGCCCAACAGGGAGAATTATCCTGTTTTCTACGTTCGCTAACCAGCCACATAGGAAACAACAGGACTTCATGATTTTTGGACCTAATGGAATTTCTAACGGAAAAGCAGACCCGATTAGTAACCCCCTCTCGGCACACACAAATAATTAGTAACCCACACTCGGGAACTGGTGAGAACCTGCTGGATCCCACCTCTGACCCCAAATCTCCAAGAGTTTCTCAATTTGGATCTGGCAACACTCTCCCCCCAATCCCACACTGGTGGCCAGAAGAGAATGCTCAACCCTAGCTGTAAAAGATATGCAAGCTTTGGAGCTACACAGAAACTTTCTTCTGGGAGAATATTTATTTATTTAATCATAAATCGATCCTTTTTTTTGCCAAAATGGGGCTCAGGGCAGGTCACGATTCAGCAACAACATACTACAGTCTTAACAAACCAGCAGTAACGATTTACAAGCATTGTCAGACTAAAATTTGATTAAATTCCAAGTTCCATAAATTGGGCATACTGATAGCACAGCTGGTATACCGTCTTCTCTTTCTCTTGGTGGAGTGGAGGATAAGAATAGAATACAGAACCCCAGATATCAGAGATGATCAAGAATGAACTAAGAATGGAGGTGGAAAGGAAATAGAGATGAGGGGGAAATTGACGACACGTGGGCCAATTACATAGAGACCCATTCTTCTTCTTCTTCTTCTTCTTCTTCATCTTCTTCTTCTTCTTCTTCTTCTTCTTCTTCTTCTTCTTCTTCTTCTTCTTCTTCTTCTTCTTCTTCTTCTTCTTCTTCTTCTTCTTCTTCTTCTTCTTCTTCTTCTTCTTCTTCTTCTTCTTCTTCTTCTTCTTCTTCTTCTTCTTCTTCTTCTTGGAGTACCTTGGAGCTTCCTGTGCTGTTATGGCACATTTGCTAATGTTGTTAGTGGAGAGTGTGGGGTGGAACACAGACGTTTTTAAGGCCCATTCCAGCCAAATGCAGCTTCTGAAGTTTTGTCAGCAGCCTTGAATCTGGGAGATAAGGTGGGTCTGGTAACTCTTTGGAAAAAAATAAACTGAAATAAATAAGTTGCTTTCAGACAACAGATGTGAAACATGTAAACACTGTGTGCTGTTCTTGGGCAATGACTTCCTCGAAATACAGGCACTGAAAACAGAACCCATGTTGAGACATGCTGTTCGTGCATTTAAGGAGCTGGTTGACACACAGAGATTTGCTGTTTGGCTTTCTTAATGCAGGGAAGAGGCTTTGCAAGCAGAAAGAGTCCCCAGCATCTCCATGGAAAAGGCCTTGGAGGAGAGGATCTGTTAGGAGCTGTGTAGGGGGAAGAAAAGCCTTCTCTTGCAGCAGGAATTTGGGGTGGGGTCTGGGGAGCCCTATTTGGGTCCCTGTATGTTTACAGCTCCTGGCACGGATAGCCCAGGCTAGCCTGATCTTGGAAGCCAAGCAGTACTTGGATAGGAGACAACCAAGGTTGCTACTAGAGCAGGGGTCGGCAACCTTTAGCACCCAAAGAGCCATTTGGCCCCGCCTCCCCAAGCCCTGCCCCCACCCTCGGCCTCCCCAAGCCCTGCCTTCAGCCAAGTGGGCGGGATAGACAGTGGCGGCAATGCCAATGATGGCAAGTTGCACTTGGGATGCGACGAGCGTGCCTCCTTCCCCGCCCCCTTCTTCCTTCCTCCCTCCAGCATCCTTTCCTCTCCTTCCCAGGCACCAGACAAGGAAGGAAGGAAGGAAGGAAGGAAGGAAGGAAGGAAGGAAGGAAGGAAGGAAGGAAGGAAGGAAGGAAGGAAGGAAGGAAGGAAGGAAGGAAGGAAGGAAGGAAGGAAGGCGCGCTTATCGTGTCCCAAGTGCAACTTGCCGTCGTTGGCGTTGCCGCTGCGGAGCCACAATACAAGGACAAAAGAGCCGCATGCGGCTCCGGAGCCATGGGTTGCCGACTCCTGTACTAGAGGCAGGTAATGGCAAACCACCTCTTAATATCGTTTATCCTGAAAACCCTTTGGATTTCCATATGTGGATTGTGAATTGATGACAAAAAAAATTACAGCTGCAGGGCAATTAATATGTCCCTGGGGCTGTTTCAGGTCAAGAAAATGAGGTGGGTGGAAGTCATCAACCCCTCCTTTATCAGCACCACCAGCCACGCATGACTGATTTTTCAAGGGAAAAACAAACCACCCATCCTGGGATTCCCAGAATCATGTGTAGCCTTACGATCCCAGATTCCTCTCTCTCTGATCCTTCTTTCTCTGCCTACCTGTTGCCCGATGCTTTTTGGAGAAATGATGGCACAGAAGTAAAACGACCACAAAACACATGTCCAGTTTTACTTTGGCACATGTAAGTTGTGGCAGGTAGATGAGCTGGATTCTTGAGCTGGATACAATCTAATTTACTAATAAAAAGTAGCAACGCACTGTTGATCTCGCCTGTACCACATAATGTACAGAATGCAGACCTTCGCAGGTTAACCATAAAATCACAATACATTTGGGGTGCGGGTGGAATCAGGAAAAAAAAATCAGTATATCAATTGTTAAGCTATAAAAAAAGAGCCAGGAAGAGTTTGAAGGTAGTACCAAAGTTCGATTTTTATGGTATTTTAGATAGCTGGCCCCATTGTTATTATTATTATAGAAATTGAGGATTTCTAGCCACGGCCTTCCCCAAAATTTAATGGTGGGAGACCAGTACTCCTAAGACACTGGAGACACTTCAGGGGTGGGGGAATAGGTTTATATTTAGTCAATTTTCTCCACAAAAATGCCATCAAGGGAGAGTCACATGATGAGCCTTTTCAGCGTCTCGACCCCTCATCCCCTCGGAAACTGAGAAGCTGTCAACTTGGTGGAGTCTCTTGGCTTATTTTAGCCGCCGTGGTCTAGAAAGCCATCAACATCAGAGGCCGATTACTTGGAACTGTATTTAGCAAAGCTGTTTTATGTAATGGCTTGATGACAGTCTGTGTGGTTAAGCTGAGGGGCGATTCCTGCTGCTTCAAGCAAGCTGTGTTGTTGGGTGGGGAGTCTGCCGGCCCCTCCACTTTCTTTAGCTTTGCGTGTGTGTTTTTCGCTGTCTTGGTAAACATGAATGAAATTGCTTACAGCTCCCCAACCCTCCAGATGTTCATGGACTGTGATTCCCATCACCTCTGCTAGTTGGCCATGCTGGCAGGAGCTGATGGGAATCATAGTCCATGAACATCTGGAAAGCCGTAGATTGGAGACTCCTGAACTGGTTAACATTGAATTGAATTGGTTGAATGGGTTAATATCGAACATTTAATGCTGTTAGTGTTAATTCTGGTTAATATCGAACAATTAATGCTGTTGGTGTCTTTCACTGTTTGTTCATTTTTAAGCATCCTTGATAGCAGATCCAGAGATTTTGGATTTGAAGATCTGAGAAACCAGCCAAATTATACCTTTCCTGTCTTAAATACCTTATGCTCATTTTCTTCATCTACATCTTTGTCTCGTCTTATGCCTGGAGGGGAAAAATGAGCTCAAAAGTTTGTACAATTATTTGTGTCATTTTTGGTTGGTCCTGATAAAAAGTGTTATGTGGAATTTGGGGCGGGGTGGGGCTGAATTTTGCCTGGACAAACACAGCTTGTTATGATAGCTTTCTTCTCGCGTCCTGTGGACAGAGCTACTAACCACCTTATTTATCCCATTTTCTACCCTAATTAGATTCCTTTCCTAATAAAGGCATAGCATTTTCCCGTAAAACCATGTTGTTCCCTGACATTTTAGGGACTTCCTTTATTTGAAACAGAAATGTTTTCTGTTTGTTTCCTGTTATTCTCGCAGTATGGGGCCTGTGTTCTGGGAAAGGACTGTGTGAATATTCATGTTCCTATTGTCATTATGATTCAAATTGTTGAGGGTCTAAAAATGGAAGAACATCTTAAGAACACTGAAGCCAATTAGAAAATCCCCCCTGGCATTATTTATTCACTCATTTATTATTTACAAAACTCCACATACCACTTTTTAATTTGTGTTCACAAAGCAGCATATACAAGCAATTTAACATGAATACACAGAACAATTAAAATATGAATTTTTATACTTTTGTGGTTCTAAAACAACATGAAATACAAACATGCCTTGTTCTCATTAGCTCTGAAAAATCCATTATGTACTGAAAATGTTTCCATTTTAATTGTGGGAGAAGAAGAAGAAGAAGAAGAAGAAGAAGAAGAAGAAGAAGAAGAAGAAGAAGAAGGAGAGGAGGAGGAGGAGGAGGAGGAGGAGGAGGAGTTTATATACCCTCTTTCTCTCCTGTAAGAGATTCAAAGGTGCTTACAAACTCCTTTCCCTTCCCCCATCACACCCTGTGAGGTAGGTGGGCCTGAGAGAGCTCCAAAGAACTGTGACTAGACCAAGGTCACCCAGCTGGCATGTGTTGGAGTGCACAAGCTAATCTAGTTCACCAGATAAGTCTCCACAGCTCAAGCGGCAGAGAGGGGAATCAAATCCGGTTCCTCCAGTGCACCTGCTCTTAACCACTACCCCAAGCTGGGAGGGAGAGAACTGATTGCCTAAAGATTTTATTGGCTACCACCCAATGAAATCATCATGAGTAACCCCTCCCCATTCCTGGAGCAGTTTTTCAACTGCTTATGCGATTATATTTAAAAACAACAAAGAATGCAGATGTGTCTGAACATATATATGTGTCTTTAAAATATATGTCTGAAAAAACAGCCCATTTTTTAAAAAAAATTACTTCTTTTATAGTTTGCCTTTCTGTCTGAAACTCACAACAAAGTACAATATATAAAAAAAAAACTTTGGACAACATGCGACATCCTACTAAAATACACCAGGACTAGGATGACAGAATCAGAAAACAAAACAGATAACCATCTGAAGCAAGGGACTCCAACCAGATGTTCATGGACTATGATTCCCATTAGCTCTGCCAATTGGCCATATTGGCCATGTTGGCAGGGGCTTAGGGGAGGTGCAGTCCATGAACATCTGAAGGGGCATGGGCAGAGGTGGGATCCAGCAGGTTCTCACAGGTTCCCGAGAGTAGGTTACTAATTATTTGTGTGTGCCGAGAGGGGGTTACTAATTGGTGATTTTGCCACGTGATTTTTGCCTTAGTTACTCCTCTCAGCAGTAGCGCGCAGAACTTGAAGCAGTCTAGCAGGAGGTGCACCGGCGTGCGTGGCAGCCTGCGCCTGCGTGCATTCGTTTCCCGCCAAGGACCAGCGCAGTGGCTGCGTCCTTGCCACAGCCTCACCCAGGAATGCCCGCCCCCAGAATGCCCGGCCACGCCCCCTTGTGCCCTGCCACAGTTTGAATCCCACCACCATGGGAACCTGTTACTAAAATGTTTGGATCCCACCACTGGGCATAGGTTGGAGACATACATATAGGTTGGAGAATGACATACATATAGCATGACACACATTAAACAATCCAGAAAGTAGACTGCAAAGGTTGAAGACAGGGCAATAAAAGCAAGACAATATATACAATAAACATAGCAACAGACCACATTCCTATTCCCTTATAAACGCACCCTCTTGGATTGTCCCATCATGCTGTGATTCCGATCCCTTTATAAAAATGTCCTCCTTGGCTTTGGACGTTCTGCAGAAAGACAGAAGGCTGGGAACCTTTCTGACCTGTTCAACAAGATGGGAGTCACCGCAAAGAATGCAGCTGACAATTTGTTACCCTTTTGCTGGATGGCTCTTTCAAGAAAAAGTTGCTCAGATGAGTGAAGCTGTCATGGCAGAGAATAGCTCTTATAGACAAGGAAAGCTGGAAAGGGAGACAGGCCAACTTTTAAACAGGGTGGAGGCACATTTTCAAATGCCGTTGGAAGGACAACAAATTGTCAGTTATGTACTTCTTTCTGTCATCACATGGGGATATCTTTAACCTTCATTGGCATGAAAAGAATACAAACTGCAAAAGAGAACAAAGGTTGCTAAACAGATATTAAAATCGAACAATAAGCAATATTCTCAGTAGAAAGCAATTTCACCAGATAAAAGTGATTAAGAGAATTGCACTTTTAAAGCATCCACCAAAAATTCTGCAGCCACCGCAGGGTCGCGATCGTTTGATAAATACTGAATTGCACGGTCCTTCTTTACCAATCTTTTAGACTAAAATATGGCCAAGAGAAACTCTCAACATGGGCCTTCATATAAGCGATAATCTAGAATTATGTGAGGTACTGAATCCGGTGTATTCATTCCACATGGGCAAAGCCTGTCCTGGAAAGGAACTCATTGGAATCGCCAACACAGGGGATACCATTTGGGTTCTTTGCCTTAGCATAGAACTGTATATCTGTAATGAAAATCTCCGCGTTGCTGCTTCTAGCCAAAAGTCCTTCAGTTGGATATTTGCTGTTACAAAGGGGTAGGAAATGCTTGGTACTGGGGGAAAGCAGCAGGTTGGGTGTGAGTGAAGAAGAAGAAGAAGAAGAAGAAGAAGAAGAAGAAGAAGAAGAAGAAGAAGAAGAAGAAGAAGAAGAAGAAGAAGACGAAGAAGAAGAAGAAGAAGAAGAAGAGGAGGAGGAGGAGGAGGAGGAGGAGGAGGAGGAGGAGGAGGAGGAGGAGGAAGAGGAGGAGGAGGAGGAGGAGGAGAAGGGGAAGGGGAAGGGGAAGGGGAAGGGGAAGGAGAAGGAGAAGGAGGAGGAGGAAGAGGAGGAGGAGGAGGAGAAAGAGAAGGAAAAGAGGAGGAGTAGTAGTAGTAGTAGTTTGGATTTAGATCCCTCCTTTCTCTCCTGTAAGTAGGCTCAAGGTGGCTTAAAACCTCCTTTCCCTTCCTCTCCACACAACAAGTGCGGAAACACATCTGGTTCTCCAGATAAGCCTCTGCCACTCAGGTAGAGGAGTGGGGAATCAAACCTGGTTCTCCAGATAAGCCTCTGCCACTCAGGTGGAGGAGTGGGGAATCAAACCTGGTTCTCCAGATTAGAATCCACCTGCTCTTAACCACTAAACCACATGCATATACACTGATTATTTCTTTTTAACCTATAGTCTGTAATTCAGGGTGGGTGTTTATTACTCTATGGGCGTTTCCCCACTTACCTTAAGCCACACGCTACTCTCCTCAAGTAGTGAGGGGTCCCCCAGCACTCCACACTACAGGGGCGGCGACAACGCAGCCACCCCGACACTACCGCTGTCGCGCCCCCTCAGCGCGCGACATTCCTGGCGCCTTTTGAAACGGCGCCTTTTGATGACCCCGCGCAGAGTGCGGGGTCGTGGAGAAGCCCGGGCGCGCGCCAGAAATGGTGCGCGCTGGGAGTTGCGCGCAGCAACCTTTGGACCAAGGTAAGTGGGGAAACGCCCTATGTCACCTTTCCTCCAAGGAGATCAGAGCAGAATACACAGCCCCTCACCCATTTTATCCCCTCATGGCTGATCCCTGTCACTAATATTTCGCGCTAGCTCTCAATAAAATTAGAATGATGAAGAGAGCAGGTCAGAGCCATTAAAATACAAATGAGAAAATCAGATGTAAATGGCAAGCTGTGCCCTCCCCCCCCCCAAAAAACCTCTGAGGCATACTTTCAGGATCCCTTAAGAATATTGACTTGATCCTGTCTGGCATGACTATTTTCCACAGGGCGAATGTGGACACTGTGCGAACCTCACAATATTGTGTTTCTATGGAACCAGAAGCAATGTGAACTGAGACAGCTCTAGGCTGGCACCAGGTCTGCCTCTGTCCATACTGTCCATTTTAGATACTATGGAAGCTCACCCATCCCCACTTTCTTTGACGCTTCACGGTGGCACAGGGCTTTGTATGGCTGCAGAAGACCAGGCCTCACACACAGCCTCCATCGTTCACTCAAAATTGCACAAAGTGCTTAACATGTGGTTGGAAGAGTTGAAGAGTTGGATTTATATCCCTCCTTTCTCTCCTATAGGAGACTCAAAGCGGCTTGCAAACACCTTTCCCTTCCCCCCTCACAACAAACACCCTGTGAGGTAGGTGGGGCTGAGAGAGCTCTGAAGAACTGTGACTAGCCCAAGGTCACCCAGCTGGCATGTGTGGGAGTGCACAGGCTAATCTGAATTCCCCAGATGAGCCTCCACAGCTCAGGCGGCAGAGCGGGGAATCAAACCCGGTTCCTCCAGATTAGAGTACACCTGCTCTTAACCACTAAAGGATGACTTTCTTCTCCTATTCCCGTGGTGGCGAACCTTTGGCACTCCAGATGTTATGGACTACAATTCCCATCAGTCCCTGCCAGCATGGCCAATTGGGGTGGAAAATGGAGACGAGCACTGAATCCTGTGTTACTCCCATATTATCCTGCTGTTTGTGATATATGAACTGCGGTTCAGGGATGGTTTGGGTTGTTACAATGGCACAGGTTACAGGACCAAGCTGAATCCAAAGGCCCCTTAGAGGAAATAACAGCAATAGGCACTGACTGGTCTCCTAGGCAGCTGGGCCAGTCGCCATTCAGCTTGGACTCCCCCGTCACCTCAATACCAGCAACCAGGTCTGCTCTGAGCACTCCCTGCCAACACCGCTGCCTCCCTGCTCTGAGCACTCCCTGCCAACACCGCTGGGGGGTTGTTTGGCTCGTACCATGTCCTTGCAGAGCACAATATGCCGAGGAACTTTCCTGATAAGTCCAGCGGCCAATCCGCCCCATGTGCATGCGATGAATAGTTAGACCCTTGTAATGATATTACGATACAACAGTTTTGCCATTTGAAACGCAAAGTACACTAGCCCTGAAGGATCGTGAGGGATCTAAATCAGGATGTAAAGCCAGAGTGGTGTAGTGGTGAAGAGCAAGTAGATTCTAATCCAGAGAACCGGGTTTGATTCCCCACTCCTTCACCTGAGTAGCAGAGGCTTATCTGGTGAACCAGAGGTGTTTCCGCACTTCCACGTTCCTGCTGGGTGACCTTGGGCTAGTCACAGTTCTCTCTGAACTTTCTTAGCCCCACCTACCTCACAGTGTGTCTGTTGTGGGGAGAGGAAGGGAAAGGAGTTTGTGAGCCACCTTGAGTCTCCTTACAGGAGAGAAAGGTGGGGTATAAATACTAAACTGTTAAGTGCCTTAGAGGATGGCTTGAATACCCTTGATGTAAAGCTAATCTGGAGCTTGAAAGGTTTATGGATAGGAACTGGTTAGAACCTTGCTCTGAGACATCTAGAGCAGGGGTTTGCAACCTACGGCTCTCCAGATGTTCATGGACTACAATTCCCATCAGCCCTGCCACTTTGCCATGCTGGCAGGGGCTGATGGGAATTGTAGTCCATGAACATCTGGAGAGCCATAGGTTGCAGACCCCTGATCTAGAGGATGGATGGGATGTGGAATAAATAACATCAGAGGACCAGCATGGTGTAGTGGTTATAGCATCAGACTAGGCTCTAAAAGACCCAGGTTTGAACCAGTGGTGGGATTCAGCTGGTTCACACCACTTCAGCAGAACCTGTTGTTAAAACGGTGCTTGTTCACAACCAGTTGTTAAATTATTTGAATCCACCCCCGGAACCGGTTGTTAAATTATTTGAATCCCAACCATTGGTTTGAACTCCCTTTCTGCTCTGGAAGCTCGCCGGGCCACCTTTGGCCAGTCACTTCCTCAGCTTAGCCCCCCCCCCCCCACTCTCCCCGCTGTTGTTGTAAGGAGAAAACAGGGAATGGAAGAACGACATTGCAAGCTCCTTTGGGTCCCCCTTTGATGAGCACAGCAGAGTATAAATACAACGAAATAAATAACATAAGTGTAACTCAAGTTCCATCCAGAGTGCAGGATTTGCGTTCATTATCCCTACCACAAATTTAAAGAAGCCCCCATGCTTGAATCCTCCTCCTAGACAAAGCTGGTGGTTGGGTGGGGACTCCTCAAGGAATCCTACAGATGGAGTGACCCAGTCTGGAGGCTATTCTGAGTCCAAACTGATCTGAGACAGCATTCTCCCCCCCGCTCCACCTACCTCCTACCCCGCTTGCAAGGCAAAGAAGCCCTGCTTACATAGAGAACAGGAGTCAAAATTAGCGAGCCAGGAAATTAGAGCTGTCCAGAGGACAGAGCTGGGAGGGCCATTTGACCTTGACATTCGGCTTTTCTCCAAACCTTGGAAACTGCTTTTGCTTCCCTCAGGGAACGTCTAGGCTGGACTGGTATTCCCACTGTGCTCCCCCTACCCATGACTGGACTCTGTCCTGGCATTTTTTGAAACTGATCTGCAGCAGATAGATTGTGATATTAAGAAGAAGAACAGCTGGTTTTTATGCCTCACTTGCCTTGACCATATGGAGCCTCAAAGCGGTTTACAATCGGCTTTCTCCCCCTTCACAACAAGCACCTTGTGAGGTAGGTGAGGCTGAGAGAGTTCCGAGAGAGCTGTGACCGGCCTAAGGTCACCCAGCAGGCTTCATGTGTAGGAGTGGGGAATCCCACCTGGTCCACTAGATTAGATTCTGCCGCTCCTGTGGAAGAGTGGGGAATCAAACCTGATTCTTCCAGTTAGAGTCTGCTCCTCTTAACCACAATTACTGTTTTAACCATCTCTCTTTACTTCAAAGTGCCCCAAATGGAGCCAAGGACGTACATCAAATTTATTTTATTTATTTATTTTATTTTATTGGATTTTTATACCGCCCCATCCCCGGAGGGGATCCCTTCTCTCTGCCTAAATAAATCAATTCACCAATCTGTGCAGAGCAAATTTCCCTCCGTACACCCAAAAGCAAGGGGGTAGAGGGGAGGCAATTTTCACCAGGAAAATAGGGAATGGCAGAAAGGCCACACCGGCCTTTCCCTTTAAATTACAAGTCATTACAAAGGCCCCTTCCGCACATGCAGAATAATGCCCTTTCAATCCACTTTCAATGCACTTTGAAGTCATGCAGAATAGTAAAATCCACCTGCAGACCATTGTGAAAGTCAATTGAAAATGCATTATCCTGCATGTACGGAAAGAGCCACTGAATCACAGAATGTGTAGCTCTAGCCTAACATAGGAAAAGGCTTGAGTTACATTAATTAAGAGCTGTTGAAAAGCTTTCTTGGAAACAGTGCCTTTTCAAAGGGGTGCCCTTCTTTTGAAAGGGTGCCATTGATCTGAAATGTGCATGTGTTCAACCCCCCCTTCTCCTTTAGAGGTAGATAGATTTCATTGGACTGAAAAGCTTAGCTACACATTGATAAGTAAACACCATTAACAGAAAACCAAAACACAAAATTGCCCAATAACTAGTGGCTCTGTCATAGCCTTACTTCCAAGCTGTGAGGAACAGAAACAGAGAAGTTTATTTTAGTACATTCTTAACTGAATCAAAACTGCAATGGTGGAACAAAATGAGATTGCAACAGAGATGCATATAACACAACGACAAATGTATGGGAAGAACTTAAATCAGAAGACAGCATATACCAAATAGCTAGCCAATCACGTAATCGTTTATATGAAGTGCAAACATTCTCAGAGTCTTCCTGATCTTCTTACACAAGGTTTAATAAGGTGGGAATTCCAGATAAGTACCTGTTTGGCTAAGGCTGTTCACTCCAATAAGATAAAAGGATGAATGTCCTATTCTTGGGACCCTTCAAGCAGGCATCTATTAATCTAAAAATAATCCTAATACATCTACAAAACCACAAATATTGATATATATTCCGATAAATAATGTAATAAATATCATTCACTATAAATAGATTTTAAATGTAAACAGTTTATAATAAATAATGCAGTACAGTTGTCTACAGATGCCAGTAAAATATGTTCTAGATTCACTGAACTCATCTAAACGCCATCTGCAAAGCCACTGGAAGCATTTCGAGTGATCACTGTGTAATACCTATTTTATGACACCACAGAGGAGGAGGAGGAGGAGGAGGAGGAGGAGGAGGAGGAGGAGGAAGAAGAAGAAGAAGGAGGAGGAGGAGGAGGAGGAGGAGGAGGAGGAGGAGGAGGTTTGGATTTATACCCCCGTCTCTCCTTTAGGAGACTCAAAGGGGCTTACAATCTCCTTTCCCTTCCCTCCCCCCACAACAAATACCCTGTGAGGTGTGTGGGGCTGAGAGAGCTCCGAAGAACTGTGACTAGCCCAAGGTCACCCAGCTGGCTTGTGTTGGAGTGCACAAGCTAATCTAGTTCCCCAGATAAGCCTCCACAGCTCAAGTGGCAGAGTGGGGAATCAAACCCGGTTCTCCAGATTAGAGTGCACCTGCTCTTAACCACCACTACACCACTGCTGTAGGGGTCAAGAACCCTTTGCCATCCCACCTGAAGCCCACCTCAGCTTGCTTGGCATCCCATCGCCTGAGCATCCTCTCGGAGGGGCCAAGAACAGTGTCCAAACATAGGCATGAGTGTGAAAGCTCAGCCGCTGGCTCCCCTCCACGGTTGCTAAAGTTGTGTAATATTGGTGGTGTCAAGTATATAACGGGAACTGCGTATGGGGAGGGGGCTGTAGGAGGATGAAGCCATCAGGGAGAAGCGTCTAGGAATACTGAAACGAGGGGGTATCTTAATGGCAGCTCTACTGAGATGGAGGATTGTGAAATGTTGGCAAGGGGGCACGATTTCAACGTTGGAGAGGGCAGAAGGCGAAATGGCAGAGAGCAGCGATTCCATATTTCAGTGCCGGAGTCTAGCCCCATCCTTTTTCTCGCTGTCCTCCCAGGTTTTCTCCCTTTCCTCTATTTATAGGCTGGTGTTGCTTTCTTCTGGAGCTGCTACATTTTTGCTCCAAGCTAACTTGATCTCACCAGATCTCAGAAGCTGAGGAGGATCAGCCCTAGTCAATATTGGATGGGAGGCCACCAAAGAAGCTCGGGGTTGCTATGCAGAGGCAGACAATGGCAAACCACCTCCGAATGCCTCTTACCACAGGGTTGCTGTAATTTGGCTGCAACTTGACGGCAGTTTCCATCACCAGAGGAAGCATTAAATAAGTTTCTGGGCGTCGGCCAGGAAAATAGTTTTCCCTAGGAAAATATAACTCGTGCTGCGGTGGATGGGTTTTAGCTCCCTTTAACTGACACTAGCTAAATGGTTAGCCAGACTGAAGTGGTATAACTACGAGGGAAGGTCAGAAGGCAGGCCCGGAGCATGTGACACTTCTTTTTGGTCTCCCCGGTTGCTTCAATGCGGCGGTGATTTTCTGTGGGGCTCTTGCTACCAAGAGGCAGCCACTGCAGTCACGGCGCATCCAGATAGGAGTTTTCCCTGCATGTTCATTGTTTCCGCCACCCCTGCACATAGAGGGAGAAGAGTTTGGATTTATCCCCCACCTTTCTCTCCTGTAAGGAGACTCAAGGTGGCTTACAAGTTCCTTTCCCTTCCTCTCCCCACAGCAGACACCTTGTGAGGTAGGTGGGGCTGAGAGAGTTCTGAGAGAACTGTGACTAGCCCAAGGTCACCCAGCAGGAATGTAGGATGGCGGGAACACATCTGGTTCACCAGATAAGCCTCTGCCACTCAGGTTGAGGAGTGGGGGAATCAAATCCGGTTCTCCAGATTAGAATCCACATTCTTAACCACGACACCACGCTGGCTCCATAGTGGCTATTCCTATCACCACCGTCCTATCACCACTACCCTAACCCCCAAGAGGCTTAAAACATTTCAGTGATGGCTGCATCACTATAGCATTATAACTGGACAGAAAGGTTGGGCGTGAATATCTAAAATAATGCTGTAGCAGTTACTGATTATTTTTATTGGTATTGGGGGGAGGGGGAGAGGCTGGGAGGGTCACGGAAAATAGTCCTGATGAAAGCCCCATGAAAATGCATACCTTCCATCCCACCTCTGGGAAAACACATACCTTCTGGCCTGCCCAGTGCGCAAACATTATCTTTCCCAGAGGGTCGTATCAAGCCAGGCTGAGGAAAGATTCGAAGAGAACTGGAAAACGCAGAAAAGAGGATTAGGGGAAGAGGTCAGGCGGACGCTCCCCCCAAAAGCCCACCCTTGTTTGGTTGTCGAATCAGAGTGGAAGCCACCTGGCGAGCAACTAAGTTCCTTTCTCCCAACAGCCTGGGGGCAATCTGTGACCACTGGATGATCAACATCTGTTGGTACCCTGGACAGTTCCCTCCCTGTCTCACCCCAAGTGAGGAGCAACCATGAGATGGAATAAAGACAGAAATTTGAAGCTGTGATGGAGTGATGGGGAACTGGGTAGAAAGATAGGATTGTGGGCTGCCTCTGCCAGTTTTTTGAGGAGCCTATTCAGCTTTTCTCAAGATAAGCCTGAGAGGATGGGGTGATATTATTGGAGGGGGTAGAACCTAGCATCCTGACTACAGGAAGTATATGATTAAGGTCTTCGGCATTTTTTCTGAATAGCAGTTCCATGACACTGTTTTGAAGAGAGGTGAAGCAAGGGGGGGGGGGGAGGATTATTTATCCTTTTCCTTCCATGTGTCATCTACAATTTAGAACGCCCCCCCCCCCCAAGCCACAGTTTTGCTGGGGAGGTGGAGCATCTAGGCGTCAAATGCAAAACTTGTTCCCAATTTTATATGTGTGCATGTGTGTGTGTGTATGTATATGTATATATAACTGTGTATATGTATATATATAACTGTGTATGTATGATGACTGTGTGTGTGTGTTTATATATATATAACTATATATATAACTATATATATATAACTATATATATAACTATATATATAACTATATATATAACTATATAACTATATAACTATATCTATCTATCTATCTATCTATCTATCTATCTATCTATCTATCTATCTATCTATCTATCTATCTATCTATCTATCTATCTATCTATCTATCTATCTATCTATCTATCTATCTATCTATCTATCTATCTATCTATCTATCTATCTATCTATCTATCTATCTATCTATCTAACTCTATAACTCTATAACTCTCTCTCTCTCTCTCTCTCTATATATATATATATATATATATATAACTATATAAATAACTATATATATAACTATATATATAACTATATATATAACTATAGTTATGTATATAACTATATATAACTATATATATAACTATATATATATAACTATATAAATATATAAATATATAACTATATATATAACTATATATATAACTATATATATAACTATATAACTATATATATAACTATTATTATTATTATTATTATTATTATTATTATTATTATTATTATTATTATTATTATTATTATTATTATTATTATTATTATTATTATTTATTTAATTTGTATACCGCCCGATCCCCGAAGGGGATATATAACTATATATATAACTATATAACACTATATATATATATATATATAACTATATAACTATATATAAACTGTACTGTTTCTGTAAGAAAAAGTTCTTTTTAGTCCCATGACAGTAGCCACTGATGGTGTAACGTGGTGTAGTGGTTAGAGCAGGTGGACTCTAATCTAGAGAACCGGGTTTGATTTCCCCCCTCCACATGAGTAATGGAGTCTTATCTGATGAGCCATATTTGTTTCCCCACTCCTACATTCCTGTTGGGTGACCTTGAGCTAGTCGCAGGTCTTTGGAAGTCTCTCCGCCCCACCTACCTCCAGAGGTGTCTGTTGTGGCGAGAAGAAGGGACAGGAATTTGTAAGCCCCTTTGAGTCTCCCTCCAGGAAAGAAAGTGGGGTATAAATCCAATCTCTTCTTCCTCTCTGTGAATCTCAATCTGTCCTTTTCGAAGCTGTTCATACTAGAGGCTATCTGTGAATTGATTGGCCGTAAATTCCTACCAACATGTTCAGTGACGGCCTCTAGCTAAGTGGTTTGAAAGGGGAGTTAGATAACCTTCCCTCTCTATGGACAAGCACTGCCCATTTCAAATGGTGTGTGTGTGGTGGTGGGGGGGACCAGGAGCAGAGGTTTTTTTTAAAAAACCCTTCTGTAGCAACCCTTCCCCAATCTTTAATGCTTCAGAGCTACGTACACAAGATATTCTAATAATGGATCTCTTGGATCACATCTTGCTTGAACTCTAGGGGAAAACATAACAACATATAAGATGCTGCGGCTGGATCAGGCTCATGGTCCATCTAATCCAGCATCTTGTTTTATGCAGCAACCAACCACTTTCCTGGAAGGCCAGCAAAGAAGTCATAGAGGCCAAGGGCTTCCCCTCGTGTTGCGTCCCAGCCCTGGTATTCAGTGATTTATTACCTATGAATGTGGAGTTTCCCTGTTGTAGTCCTGGCTAGTAGCCATGGATAGCTCTCTCCTCCACAAATCTTTTCATGTCATCTAGTACCCATCGCTAGATCCACTGGCAGTGAATTTTACTTGAGGTTTAGCCTGCTTCTTCCAATGGATTGCAATGTTTTGTATAATATGGCCCATTTCTAAACTCCTCTAGCTTTGGTAGAACTGTTTGGTCACATTAGTACAGCCACCTGGTGGGCCACCGCGAGCAGCAGAGTGCTGGACTAGATGGACTCTGGTCTGATCCAGCAGGCTAGTTCTTATGTTCTTATGTTCTTATGTCTTTATCTCTCTCTCTCTCTCTCTCTTCCTACTTCAAGCAGTCTCTTCATCATCGCATGAATAGCAGTGTACCACACGTCGCGCCCGCAAAGAACCATTTCGACGATCCCTTCTTCATCGTGGAAACCATCTGCATTTGCTGGTTCTCCTTTGAGCTCTTGGTACGCTTCCTGTCCAGTCCGAGCAAGCCGGCTTTCTTCAAGAACGTCATGAACATGATTGACTTCGTGGCGATCATCCCTTACTTTGTCACCCTGGGCACTGAAGTCGCTCGCCAGAAGGGGGTGTCCCAGCCTGCCATGTCCTTGGCCATCCTCAGAGTCATCCGGTTGGTGAGGGTCTTCCGAATCTTCAAGCTCTCCAGGCACTCCAAAGGCTTGCAGATCCTAGGGCAGACGCTCAAGGCCAGCATGAGGGAGCTCGGTTTGCTCATCTTCTTCCTCTTCATCGGCGTCATCCTCTTCTCAAGCGCCGCCTACTTTGCCGAAGCCGATCACGAGGGCACGTCCTTCACCAGCATCCCCGCCGCCTTCTGGTGGGCTGTGGTCAGCATGACAACTGTGGGATACGGCGACATGTACCCTGAGACTATGGGCGGCAAAATCGTGGGTTCCTTGTGCGCCATCGCTGGAGTCCTCACCATCTCCCTCCCGGTGCCTGTCATCGTCTCCAACTTCAGCTACTTCTACCATCGCGAGACGGAGTGTGAGGACCAAGGCCAATACACCCACATCACGATGTGCCCATACACCCCACAGCCGTCCCCGGCCGCCATCCGCGAGAAAGCTCATCTCAAGGAGAAACACCTCAAGGACGCTGTGGAGCATTCAGAACTTCTGGATGGCATGGTGCCCATGGGCAACTCAGAAGCACCCAACAAACGCCTTGTGACTGAAGTGTGACCACCCAGTCCAAGCACCCGACCCCCCCACGTCCTGCAAATAACCTTCCCTTCACCTCCGCGTCTTCAACTTTGTATAATAGGGTGGTAGATTAGCCAATACCAATTGGTCTCCTGTTGGGCCTAAAATCCTTGAAGAACAGCAATGGATTTGGAGAGAACATTTCCCATCAGGTTTTGAGAGGGAACTGAAGGGATGGCCATGTCTAAATTTGGGATGAGGTAATGGCACAGTGGGCTGCCCCTGGAGCAGACATGGCGGCGGGGGGGTGGGGGATGTGTGTGGAAACGGTGCCTCTGGTAGTCATGTGGACGCTGTTGCAAGGAGACAGTTGCGTAAACACACACGCTCTGCCGCTCTTCTCCTTCCGTGGTTGGTCTAGGGTGCCGTCAGTCCCCAGAAAGTATAGCCTCCTCTCCTTTTACTCCTTTCTCTGCCTGGTCACCCTCCACCCATCTGTGACTCAAAGCACCCTTGGCACGAAGGAGCCGCCATGAAATCACAGCTATGTGTTCTTGGGTTTCATCTGCTGGACCGCGCAATGGAACATACCCAGAGCAACCCAAGCCCCAAATAGCAAGAGTTGGGGAGGGGGGTGGTGGAATAGAAATGAGAATGCAAGGAGCCAACCATTCTGAAATCAGGGTATTGCGGGGAACACCGTCATTGCAGGGTATCTACATTTTTCAGATGAGGCCGGCTGTTGGAAAAGAGCCCTTGGTTTCCGTCTGCCCCATGAAACAGAACCCTTCCCATTAGTTCCTACAAACTGAGAGCTAATTCCTACCTTAGCAGGAATCCTCTCTGCTCATTAAATGGGGTAGGATAAGAACTCGCTACTCTCTCGAAGGCTACAACTCAGCTGGAATACTTATACGGCTTTTTTTATTTTTTGGACAGAACGGCTTATTTTTCTTCCCAGTTCCAAACCAGCCATTGGTTCCTCATGAAGAAACAGATGCTAAATATGTCTGTTTCTCTGGCCTCAGCTCTCCCGATCTACAGCGCAACCAGACCCGACCAAATCTCATGTCCCGTCAAATAGCCGGCCCCATCCTTGGGCGGGGCAAGGCGGCTCAGAACAGGTGGCAGATTTTTATTTTGTCTGGTATTACATACTGGACTGGGATACTATTTTTTGACTCGGGCAACGAAATGTCTCCAGCCAGAATCTCCTTATAGCTAACTCGACAGAATCTCCTTATAGCTCAGTCGAAGCTGACATAATTCTTCCTTTTCATCTCGACGCAGAAACAAACAAAACAAAAAAGCAAAACGTTCACTGTTTCGTTGCAGCCGTTTCCCACTGGGCATATAGGAGAGTGCGCTAGACGTGATCCTGGAAGAACTTTGTCTCCTGGGCCCAGAGAAGCCAAACTGATCCACTGCATCCCTCCATCTCACAGGTTCTTCAATACCTGCAGAACGGATTTGATGAGGGTCTCAGGAGCTCAACCCTGCGGAGACCCTAATATCAACGGTTGCCATTTTGCTGAAAGGGACAAGATGCATATTGTCTGAAAATACATGTGTTGCCCTTTTCAGACAAAAGGAAAACCGCACATTATTAGAAGGATTATGCCCAGCACTCTTTCCTTGCATATACCTGCCAGGCTTCCATTATGAATAGTGGAAGGGTAGGAGGGATAGAAAATCCATCAAATTCATAAACAGCTTTTAGAGAAGAGTTTGGATTTGTACCCCACCTTTCTCTCCTGTAAGGAGACTCAAAATGGCTTACAAGCTCCTTCCCTTCCTCTCCCCATAACAGACACTTTGTGAGGTAGGTGGGGCTGAGAGAGTTCAGAGAGAGCTGTGACTAGCCCAAGGTCACCCAGCAGGAATGTAGGAGTGCGGAAACACATCTGGTTCACCAGATCAGCCTCTGCCACAAAGGTGGAGGAGTGGGGAATCAAACCCAGTTCTCCAGATTAGAATCCACCTGCTCTTAACCACTACACCACGCTGGCTCTCTTTTAGAAGTCTCAGTACAAACCAGTGGTAACCAGAACAGGCGGGATTCTCCGGTTCCTTGAGGATAAAATCTGTGCTCTAAACATACACACACACACACACGCCATACAAAAAAAATCAGTCTGAACTCTCTGGAATTTAATCTCTGTAATCATGCTGAGTTATTTGTGAGGGGAAAGTGGATCTCCAAGTCTTAAACCAGCAATTATGATCAAACTGTGCCCTAGGCCTAGGGGGAGAAAGGCATCCCTTCTTGATCGTGATTTGCCAGCCACTTCATGTCTTAATTTATATAGTGTTAAGTGCCGTGGGTCTTAAGTCCTGGGTAGAGCCTGGCCCAAACGGAAGTTTACACTCAACCCATCGTGGCATTTTCTCTCGACATCGTTTACGTTCGCACAGAGAATCTGGAGCAAAAACACTTTAGAAACGGAGGGTAAATCCGCAGCTGCTTGAGAGTTTATGCAAGTTGTAAATGTACAGTTATGCATGCATTAGGAACCGGGTGAGCGACTATTTAAACCTGTGCCAGGAACAGAATCGTGTAGGCTTCCAATTCGCAGAGAAAGCAGGGATCCTGGTTCGAGATGAGCACACAACAGCAGTGTCACTGTCTTTGATCTTATTTGGCTTTCTTTAATGGGACTTTGTCATAGTGAGATAACTGGCAGGAAATGTGAAAGGTAACTATGCTGCGGTTTACTGTGGAGGTAGTCTGTAGGTGTGGCACGCCTGACTGTGTAATGGTTAAGGCATCAAAGTCCAACAAGAGTCCAGTTGCATTAGAACACAAGCAAGCACAAAAATTAAGATTGGCACCTGAATCATAAAGGCCTTTAGAAGAATGTGACACCCATAGCTGCAGGATAGGTTCTTTAAAAACTCTTGTCAGGAGAAATGATGGCAGGAAGAATAATAATTTGGATTTACACCCCCCTTTCTCTCCTGTAAGGAGATTCAAGGTGGCTTACAAGCTCCTTTCCCTTCCTCTCCCTACAACAGACACCTTGTGAGGTAGGTGGGGTTGGGAGAGTTCTGAGAGAACTGTGACTAGCCCAAGGTCACCCAGCAGGAATGTAGGAGTGCGGAAACACATCTGGCTCACCAGATAAGCCTCTGCCACTCAGGTGGAGGAGTGGGGAATCAAACCTGGTTCTCCAGATTTAGAGCCCACCTTCTCTTAACCATTACACCACGTTGGCAGTAGTGTAACATTCACGTCTGTACACAGCAAGATGTAATTTCTCCAGTTTATGTAGCGTGGACCTCTTTTGTCGACGATCCCTAATTGCAGGATAATTTGCAAAGTAAACTACCGCGTGGCTAACTCCATTCCTTGTAGTTAGTACTCCTACACACAGCAATTATCCAGCAATTACTTTTCTGCGGTTATCCAGGTATGGATAACTGTTGTGGAAATTGTTACAAGGAAG
Source organism: Sphaerodactylus townsendi (assembly GCF_021028975.2). Lineage (NCBI taxonomy): Eukaryota > Metazoa > Chordata > Lepidosauria > Squamata > Sphaerodactylidae > Sphaerodactylus > Sphaerodactylus townsendi. The sequence goes on along the minus strand of NC_059439.1, from coordinate 18,801,546 downwards.
TGTGGATAGGCTTGTAGGACCTGTTTAAATATACACTGTGTACGGTAGGTGGTATCAGCTATAGGTTGCAGCCACTTGATAGATGGGATCCAACCAGATTTTCTGCCGGTGAGAAAAGAGAGACGGGATCCCATTTGACCATCCGTGGAAACTGCATCAGCGGAAGCCAAGTGGGACCAGGGCCATCTGGCTGGATCTCACTGAATATTTAGATTCAGCAGAAACGTATAACACAGTTCAGTTTTTCCTAGGCTCTGCTATTCAAACTGCAGATGGGAGAACCCCATATTTGAATCCTCTATTATTTAAAAAAATCCCTGCTCCCAGAAAGCTGGTCCATGTGGCAGAAGGATTCTCGACTAGCCTTCAGCTTGATGAGCTAGTTTTCTGTGTGCAGATGTGGGTTGTGCTTCCTAGCAAATATTGTCCAGGAAAAGGATCACATGGTTCTACTGCAGGTTTAGATTGGCTCTCACCTTATTTCCCCTTGACTTCCCCTCCCCTGCTTTTGAAGAAGTTGCCGGTGGTGATAATGCTCCTTGATGCCGTAATTCTCATACTCCATTGGTGTGCAGAATGGCTGGATTATCTCTTAGTAGCCAGGTTGAAAGATCCATCACATCTTGCAGCTAAAAGGGGGATGAATTTGGCTAAACCACTGCAGCATGTGGCTAAACCACTCTGTAATAGCAGATGATTCTATGTATATTAATGGCAATAAATAGGATTGCAATCATTTTTTTTTCCTGATAGAGTTTCTGTGTCTTTAATGGAGATGCAGTCATGGGGATGGCTGCAGCTGCTAGAGACTCAGGAACTCTGCCATGAAAACAGGGTGGACACTGTGTATATAGCGACCATGGGGCAACTGTACTATAGGGAACAATAAACAATAAACAGAGTAATTAAGAAGTACATGGCTTTCATCTGCCAGCTCCCTGTTAGTACCAATAAGGCCCCTTCTGCACATGCAGAATAATGCACTTTCAGCCCACTTTCAACGTACTTTGCAGCTGGATTTTACTGTGCAGAGAAGCAAAATCCACTTGCAAACAATTGTGAAAGTGGATTGAAAGCGTATTATTCTGCATGTGCGGAAGGGGCCTCAGTCTGCTTCCACAGAGAGGTTTGGTGCCACCTCGGCTTCCTTGTTGCTGACAGGCTTTTGTTTCTACCCTCATTCTATCTATCGCAACCTCTCCAATGCGTCACTTTCCCCCCCACAAATGGCTAAATGGACTTTTACAAATAGCTTCTTTTTACAAATGGATCATTGGCCAATGTTGCTTACTGATGCGTTTTTTTTCTGATCTAAAATTTGAATGCAATTAAGCTGTAGCAATATTCTGATTACCAATTTTTCAAAAGCTCTCCGACGTCTTCCTGTGGTGGGAGAGGGTGGCCCTGGGCGGGTGGGGTAAGGCCAGGGCAGGGAGAGTCAACACGTGGATCTTAACCCTTCAAAAGCCTGTGCATTCTCAGCGGCAACAGAAGGAGCCTTAGAAAACTATCTCCATGTGGAAGTCACCAGAGTCTGCAGCTCTGTACATACTGACATGGAAGTAAGCTACTGCCAAACCTCTTGAGATTTGGGTGTTGTGGGTTTTCTGGGTTGTACGGCAGTGTTCCAATAGCATTTTCTCCTGATGTTTCGCCTGCATCTGTGGCTACTATATTCAGAGGGTTTGTTGAGACTTGCTTCCAAGTAAACTGGGTGTCTTACACTGGTTAAACAATTTTAAAATATAGGCACTAGTTGAACATGAACGGTAACTTCAATGCAACTACTGTATAGCAAAGGAAGCATAAACAGTCCATCGAATCAACGCTGCCTGGTTAAAAATAAGCAGTAGCTATGGTGCATTACCAGGGAATAATATGTCTTTTTGGCAAAGAGTCTCCAGTTCTTAGCCACGCATGGTATCTTCCCCTTCGCATCTTGGAAAGGTGGCGGCTTCAATCGGACTCCCCATTCCCACACTGCTGACACCAACATTTATTTCAGTGACTCAGAACTTCTCCTGACAATGTCTGTACCCCATGCTAAGGATGTGCTAAGCTTTCTGTCTCCAACTGGGGCAGTTCCTTACAAGGAAGGATGAATACCAAGCAAGCAGACCTCAGACGCTGATGCTACTTATTTGTACTGATTATTCCACAGTTGCTCAGCGGAAACTCCACGGGCTCTAGCAGAAGAGAGCCTCAGTCTCAATTTGTCAAGGGGTTTCACCAGGAAATAAATCTTCCATCGACACAGGCAACGGACTTTGGCCCACCTTCTTCTGGACAAAAAGATCTCCACCTTCTGACCTTTGAGGCACTGTCAGTTGATCCGCCGAGCATGTTTTGAAAAACCTGTGCCGCTTCTCAGTTCAGCTACTCCTAAAGAGGTTACCCGTTGCTTTCTGTAAAGACGGTTCCAGAGAGCCGTATCAGTTTGAAAGCACTGCACAGGGGGCATCTTGATCAATATGGGAAGGGGACGTTTGCAGTACTGGCAAATATTGGGAGTGCCTCCCTGACGGATGCTGAATTACCTTCTTGGAAATATAGGGGGCCTCGGGCCTAGTCCTGAACAGAAACCCAAAAGGCAGTGGCATTTTCATGCGTGCTTCTGCTTGACGCCCAACCTGTCTTAACCGGACGCCACTGAATCCAGTGGAAATGGACCATGGGTCTCTGGGTGTCGAGCTTTGTTTACAGAATGATGCCTTTGCTTTATCCCGGAATGAACTGATTCCCTTCCCGTTATCTTGTATAACAGTTCCCCGCCCCACCCCAGCCATCTTGAATGTGATTGTGAAGAGAAAGAGATCTCGCCCTGTTTATTTATCTGAAATAAAGTACAAGACACTTGTTAATTTATCAAGAAGGGAAATGAGGATGAACCGGGTTTTTTTTTTGCATGGTTTAACCCCCCCTCCCAGCCCAAATGCAGATGGGGTTCTGTCAGTGGCGTACCTAGGCAAACTGGAGCCCTGGGCAAAACCTGAGTTTGATGCCCCCCCCCCCACAACAACAACAACCTTTATTAGGCATTGAAAGAATAAAAGAAAGAAAGAAAACAAGCATTGGCAGGAAGGGGGTGGATTTAAAAGGAGAATCTGAAGAAATGTTTAGGGTGTGCCTGCTGTCAGGGGTGCAATTATTAAGATAGCAGCACCAAAATTTCAGAGTATCTTCATGAGACCCAACTGATGATACCACCCAGGTTTGGTGAAGTTTGGTTCAGGGGGTCCAAAGTTATGGACCCTCAAAGGTGTAGCCCCCATCTCCTATTAGCTCCCATTGGAAACAATGGGGGATGGGGACACTCCCTATGGGGAGTCCATAATTTTGGATTCCCTGAACCAAACATCACCAAACATGGGTGATATCATTAGGATAGTCGCATGAAAAATCCCTGAAATTTTGGTGCCGCTAGCCTAAAAACTGCGACCCCTGCAGGCCAAAAACAGAAAAAACTCTGAAAATTCAAAAAAATCCCACCTGCATTTTTGGTGCCCCCCACAAGGTGGTGCCCTGGGCAACTGCCCACTTTGCCCAATGGGAGGAACGCCTCTGGGTTGTGTCCACAAAGCCCTGGAGGGTGACTGAGGTGAAGATACCTCAGAATGACCCATCCCCGGCTCTCTACACCTTTCCCTTGCCTTTACTTAGGGCACCGGGTCTCCTGGGTCCCTTTCTCAGAGGCCCGGTCATCTCGCTGCCCTGCTGAGATGGCAAGGTTTAAATATAGACTGCCAGAATATCGCAGATTCCAGCGAGGCCCCGGCACCGAAAATTGGCCGGACAAGCAAGACTTAGGGGGAACGGGATGCTTCTTTTAAAGGCATGGCTCCGGATGGGAGGACAGATGAGGGCGAGAACGCCCCCTAGAGGAATCAAATTGCCTGGCGTACTGGCATGGGGTTATCCAGGATGAAATCCTAATTATGAAGAGCGGAAGGCAGCCTTCAGTTAAATTCAGCAAGGCCTCTTGGCCAGCTCCCGGCCAGCTAATTGTCAATCATATATCTTCCATGTGAGGTAGCTGGATTAGTCTTGCGTTTGCCGACTGGCTAGGGGGAAAATTCCCTCTGTTCCGTTAACCGAGGTTTGATGATGAGGGGAAACGGGCCGGTTGAAACTCTGCAGAGTCCGGAGCGAAATCAGCTCACTTGACCATCGATGCGGCTCGAATCGGCATTCAAGGGATCGATTTAAAAGAAGAAGAAGAAGAAGAAGAAGAAGAAGAAGAAGAAGAAGAAGAAGAAGAAGAAGAAGAAGAAGAAGAACAACAACAACAACAACAACAACAACAACAACAACAACAACAAGAAGAAGAAGAGTTTTGGATTTATATCCCCCCTTTCTCTCCTGCAGGAGACTCAAAGGGGCTGACAAACTCCTTGCCCTTCCCCCCTCACAACAAACACCCTGTGAGGTAGGTGGGGCTGAGAGAGCTCCAAAGAGCTGTGACTAGCCCAAGGTCACCCAGCTGGCATGTGTGGGAGTGTACAGGCTAATCTGAATTTCCCAGATAAGCCTCCACAGCTCAGGCGGCAGAGCTGGGAATCAAACCCGGTTCCTCCAGATTAGATACACGAGCTCTTAACCTCCTACGCCACTGCTGCTCCTCATCTGTAGCAGCACCTTAAAGATTAACCAGTAAAAGCTTTTGTGAGTCAAAGCTCAATTCCACAGAGGCACTGGAATATAACTCAGGCTGAAGTTCCATAGGCAACCCCTATTTTGTTGAGCTGGGGGACACTACAGACCTGTTGGCAAGTTAAATCTATCTCCTCTAGGGTCTGGAAGGGGTCAAGACTACTCCTGTGGATGGTATTTGAGGTAAAGATTCCCCCCCGCCCCACCGGGATAGATAGCTGAGCTGTGGGTAGGTCCCCAAGAACCAGGTCACGGTGGGCATCGGTGGCTGTTCAGGGATGTCACCCCAGCCCACCCTACCCCCCCTCCACATGCTCAGTGCTAACTTTGAGGTTGGGGAATCACATGTGGTTCCCTGTCAGCTGAGGCCAAACTTGTGTTTCCTGCGTAAACAGCCTGCCTGTCCGGGTACCTAAAAATAGCGTGTCCTGGAACATGAGAGATGAAGCGGGGGGGGGGGGGGGATGGGGTTTACCTATGGCCAGCTGCGTTGGCTTTGAAATGGGAAAAGCCCAGAGTGGAAAGGAATGCCACTTAGCAGGAGGAGGCTATTCCTAATGACTCGAGAAACTTTGCCACTTAAGCAGGAGGGGGCTTGGGTCTCTGGGTTGCGCTCACTTGGAGAAGGGAGAAGAAGAAGAAGAGTTTGGATTTATATCCCCCCTTTCTCTCCTGCAGGAGACTCAAAGGGGCTTACAATCTCCTTGCCCTTCCCCCCTCACAAGAAACACCCTGTGAGGTGGGTGGGGCTGAGAGAGCTCCGAGAAGCTGTGACTAGCCCAAGGTCACCCAGCTGGCGTGTGTGGGAGCGTACAGGCTAATCTGAGGCCCTTTCCCCACTTACCTTAAGCCCCGCGCTACTCTCTGCAAGTAGCGCAGGGTCCCACTGCACTCCCCACGTAAGGGGCGGCAACAGCGCAGCCGCCCGGACGCTGCTGCTCTTGCGCCCGCTCAGCGCACGGCATCCCTGGCGCTGGCAAAAACGGCACAGAGCGCGGGGTTGTGGGGACGCCCAGATGCGCGCTAGGGATGCCGCGCGCTCAGAGCAGCGCGCAGCGACGGCGGCAGCAGGAGAAGTGGGGAAAGGCCCTGAATTCCCCAGATAAGCCTCCACAGCTCAGGCGGCAGAGCTGGGAATCAAACCAGGTTCCTCCAGATTAGATACAAGAGCTCTTAACCTCCTACGCCACTGCTGCTCAGGCTTCTGGCTGAGGTAGGATGGGTTTTTCCTGCCCTATACCCTCAAGGGTCTTGGGTTAGTCACAGTTCTCTTGGAACTCTCTCAGCCACACCTACCTCACCAGGTGTCTGTTGTGGGGAGAGGAAGGGAAAGGAGCTTGTAAGCCACCTAGAGTCTCCTTACAGGAGAGAGAGGTGGGGTATGAATCCTCCTCCTCCACCGCCTCTCCTCCTCCGCCTCCTCCTTCTCCTCCTCTCGTTCAAGCTAATACTAGTACAAGGGGAAATGTGGGGGGGGGGGGTGTCAAAGTACCAAGGGAATGTTGGGGTTCATCTTTCATACACTAGGGGTCACTGTTTGCAAAGGGAATAAGCAGCAGTACCAAACAGGTAGATTTAACTATGGGCACGCTGATAAGAATCAATATTAGTGTTAGCTGGTTGGAAATCCTCTCCAGGAAGGGAGACGTGAGCTACAGTTCCCTGTAGCTCTTCCATTTCTTACTTCATAAAACCAGTTGCTTCTTTCAAATCTGCTTAGGCAGTAAATTCAATCCTCCTTTTCACAAATCACAATGATTTTCTCCGTTCCCTTGCCTTCCAGCTGGGAACAAATAGGATTCTTGCGGCTCCTTATAGACAAACCAGTTTAGCTGTTGTGGGTTTTCTGGGCTGTGTGGCCATGGTCTGGTTTGTTCCTAATGTTTTGCCTGCATCTATGGCTGGCATCTTCAGAGGCATGTCACAGTAAGATGTGTTTCTCTCCGTGGCACAGCGTGGAGTGATTTTGCAGTGGGGTATATGTTTTGCCCACCTCACAGGTGGGAGGAGGGTGAGAGGCGCATTTGCATGTGTCCGGGTAGAGTTCAATTGCAGTAACATGCCCTGAAGAGCCAGTGTGATGTAGTGGTTAAGAGCAGGAGCACTCTAATCTGGAGAACCGGGTTTGATTCCCCACTCTGCCACTTGAGCTGTGGAAGCTTATCTGGTGAACCAGATTAGCTTGTGCTCTCTAACACATGCCAGCGGGGTGACCTTGGGCTAGCCACAGTTCTTCGGAGCTCTCTCAGCCCCACCCACCTCACAGGGTGTTTGTTGTGGGCGGGGGGAAGAGAAAGGGGTTTGTAAGCCCCTTTGAGTCTCCTTACAGGAGAGAAAGGGGGGGGGATATAAATCCAAACTATTCTTCTTCTTCTTCTAAAGGTGGGCAAAACGTTAAGAACAAAAATGACCAGACCACAGTCACACAACCTGGAAAACCGACAACAGCTAGTTGATTCCAGCAGTGGACGCCTTTGACAGTGGTAACACTTGGGCTGTGGAGGCTTATCTGGTGAACCAGATTAGCTTGTCCACTCCGACACATGCCAGCTGGGTGACCTTGGGCTAGTCACAGTTCTTCAGAGCTCTCTCAGCCCCACACACCTCACAGGGTGTTTGTTGTGGGGAGGGGAGAAGGGAAAGGAGATGGTAAGCCCCTTTGAGTCTCTTCACAGGAGAGAAAGGGGGGGGGATATAAATCCAAACTGTTCTTCTTCTTCTCCCCAGGGCACTTGGGGATGGAGCCTGGGGGGGGGGGGGACAGAGGCTTCAGTGGGGTACAGTCCCACAGAATCCACCCTCCAAAGCATCCACTTTATCTGGGGGGGAGGGGAATAATTTATGTAGCCTTGAAATGAGCAGTAATTTGCCATGTCAAAGTTCTGGGAGACCCCTTTGTCTCAGCTGGAGGCTAGCATCCCTATCAATTCCCCCAGATAAAACTGATGCTTCGGAGGATTGCCTCTATGGAATTGAGCCCCACTGAGATTTCTGCCCTCCCCAGCCTCCGTCCCCAAATCTCCAAGAGCTGTCCAAACTGGATCTGGCAACCCTACACTCCCCACCAGGGACGTAGGTATAGATTTCTTATGGGGAGGGTTTGGGGGGGGCCACACTCCCACCCGCCCCTAGGGCATGGCCACGCCTCCCCAAGCCCTGCCCCCAGCCTAACGCTTATAAAAGCAGCTCTACAAGGCCAGGGACGGCAGACTCCCTCGCCCTGCCCTCCCCTGCCCCCCACCAGCTGGGCTCCCAGCCAGCAGCTGGCAGTTCCTTCTGCCCTCCCCTCTGGGAAGAGGTGTAGAGGGAAAATGGAGCCCGGTGCAAAATCTGAGTCCCCTGCCCCCCGGGCAGCCGCTGTGATGCTAGAATCCACCCCCAAACAGCATCACTTTCAATGGTGTTTAAACTGGAGAGCCCAAATTCTCCTTTTAAATCCACCTTAAAGGGAGAATCTCAAGGTCCCTGGTTAAAAATAGCATTGAAAGTGATGCTGTTTGGGAGTCAATTATCCCCCAATGAAACAGCATCACTTTCAATGTAATAGTAGTGAAGTTAAGAGCAGGTGCTTTCTAATCTGGAGGAACCGGGTTTGATTCCCTGCTCTGCCACTTGAGCTGTGGAGGCTTATCTGGGGAATTCAGATTAGCCTGTACACTCCCACACACGCCAGTTGGGTGACCTTGAGCTAGTCACAGCTTTTCAGAGCTCTCTCAGCCCCACCCACCTCACAGGATGTTTGTTGTGAGGGGGAAGGGCAAGGAGATTGTAAGCTCCTTTGAGTCTCCTACAGGAGAGAAAGGGGGATATAAATCCAAACTCTTCTTCTTCTTCTTCTTCTTCTTCTTCTTCTAAACTGAGGACCTCAGATTCTCCCTTTAAATCCATGCCAAAGGGGGTGGATTTAAAAAGAAATTTGGGGGGTGCCTGCTGTCAGGGATGCAATTGTTAAGCCAGAAGCTCCAAACTTTTAGGGTATCTTTAGGAGACTCTCCTAATGATACCACCCAGTTTTGGTGAAGTTTGGTTCAGGGGGTCCAAAGTTATGGACCCTCAAAGGTATAGCCCTCATCTTCTGTTAGCTCCCATTGGAAACAATGGAGGATGGGTCACCCCCTTTGGGAGTCCATCGCTTTGGACCCCCTGGACCAAACTTCACAAAACCTAGGTGGTATCAGTAAGAGACTCTCCTGATGATACCACCCGAGTTCAGTGAAATTTAGTTCAGGGTGGCAAAAGTTATGAACCCTCAAAGGAGTAACCCCCAACTTGTATCAGCTCCCAACGGAAACAATGGAGGGATAGGGGCAACCTTTCGGGAGTCCATAACTTTGGACCCCCTGAACCAAACCTCACCAAACCTGGGGTAGTATCATCAGGAGACTCCACCAAACAATCCCGGAAAGTTTGGTGCTGCTAGCCCAAACAATGCGCCCCCTGCAGGTAAAGCAAAAAACACTGACTTTAAAAACCCACAAACTGGTGGGCGGAGCTTCGGACATGAATGGGGGGGGGGGTTTCAAACCCGAGAACCCCCCCTTACCTACGTGCTTGCTCCCCACCAGTGGGCAGGAGCTACGGTCGGCGGCCCTTCTACACCAAGCCCACATCTGTTAAAAAGGTGCATCTGTTAAATTTTTCAAAGTGAATGGGGACCCAAAGTGGTTTATGGCATCACTTTCTTCTCCTGTCATTCATCCTGACAACTCCAACAACTTTGTGAGGTCAGTTAGGCTGAAGCCCCTTCCGCACGTGCAGAATTAGTCCCAAGAGACCCAGGTTGAATCCTGACTCTGCCATAAAAGCATCAAGAGTAAACTTGGGCTATTTACTCTGTCTAAGGCCCTTCCGCACATGCAGAATAATGCATTTTCAATCCACTTTCAATGCACTTTGCAGCTGGATTCTACGATGCGGAATACCAAAATCCACTTGCAAACAATTGTGAAAGTGGATTGAAAGTGCGGGGCCTTTCCCCATTTACCTTAATCCCCCCTATGCCGCGCACTGCTCTCAGAGCGCGGCATCCCTGGCGCACTCCCGGGCGTCCCCACGACGTCATCACAAGGCGCTGTTTAAAAGAGCGCCAGGGATGCCGCACACTGAGCAGGCGCGACAGCGGCAGTGGCAGGGCAGCTGCGCTGTCGCTGCCCCTGTCGTGGGGAGTGCTGGGGGACCCCACGCTACTTTCAGAGAGTAGCGCGGGGCTTAAGGTAAGTGGGGAAAGGCCCGCACTTTCAATCCACTTTCACAATTGTTTGCAAGTGGATTTTGGTATTCCGCACGTAAAATCCAGCTGCAAAGTGCATTGAAAGTGGATTGAAAATGCATTATTCTGCATGTGCGGAAGGGGCCTTAGACAGAGTAAATGGCCCAAGTTTACTCTTGATGCTTTCATGGCAGAGTCAGGATTCAACCTGGGTCTCTTGGGACTAAGTCTGACCTGCTAGCCCCTACACCAGCGGTTCTCAACCTGTGGGTTGCCTAAGACTCTCTGCATCAGTGTTTTCCATCTGTAAAATGGATAAATGTTAGGGTTGGGGGTCACCACAACATGAGGAACTGTATTAAAGGGTCGCGGCATTGGGAAGGTTGAGAACCACTGCCCTACACCCTGCTGAATGGGATTGTCATGCAGCTATTTAAAGCACAAAAGCGTGTATGTTGGGAGGGGGGGGTTAACAACACGTCCTTAGCTCACTTCATTTTTGATCAAGAGCACTCCAAAAACACATTTCTGTTCCAAACGATCAAGCCCCCGCTTTGATCATATCTGAGAACTCTGGCTCCGGGAGCGCAAATTCCTTCCACCCCTGGCAGCCCCTCCCTGGATTTCTGTCCATTTTACACCTGGTCCCGCTAATGTTTTTCTCCTGGATGCATTCATGTCTTAGCCAAGAGACTGCCAAATCCATCTGGGGCCCAAACAAGGGAGAGAAGGATGAGCCAACGGCAGGATCCTATTGCCAGCTCTATTGTGCTTCTAATCCTGGCATTGACAGCTCAACTGCAGATGCACACCCCGGCCTTGGAAGGATGCGGATGCAGCAATGCGGCCGGTAGGGCTGAAATCTGAACAGGGCTGCTATTCCCAGTCTCTTTCAAAGGTGTTGGTTCCTTTAGAAGCTGCAAAGAAGGGAAACTTCTGCCAAGCGCTGCTTCAACTGTTATCACCTGCATTTTTTGTTGTTGTTACTGTCAAATACTATGTACTTATAATTGTATTACCATTGGTGCAATATTACAATAGAAGAAGGCAAGCAGAGAGGGTTGCCAGGTCCCCCCTGGCTAATGGTGGAGTATGGGGGGAGGGGTAAGGTTGCCAGATGCATGCTGGGAAACTCCAGGAGAGCCTGCAAAGGACGGGGACCACGGTGGAGCACAATAACACAGAGTCCACCCTCCAAAGCAGTGGTTCTCAACCTTCCTAATGCCGCGACCCTTTAACACCCTTCAATGGTGACCCCCAACCATAACATTATTTGTGTCTCGGTTCCTAAGACCATTGGAAATAGACGACCCCTGTGAAAGGGTCGTTCGACTCCCAAAAGGGTCGCGACCCACAGGTTGAGAACCACTGCTCCAAAGCATCCATTCTCTCCAGGGGAACTGAGCTCTGTAGTCTGGAGTTGAGCTGTTGTTCCAGGGCGCCCCCAGGTTCCACCTGGGGGCTGCATCCCTACAAGAAGAAAGTTACAATACACCAACCTTTATTAGGCATATTAAAATAGGCTCCAGAGCGTTACAGACATTTCTGAAGTACAAATCAAAGGTACATTCAAAACACAGACAGATAAACTGTATCTAGCATTGGACATTACTTAGAAAGTTCTGTCACTTGTAAAAGAAATTTTGCTACTTTTTCCAAGAGCACGGCCTCTGTATTATTTAACAAAAGCTCCACAACAGAGTTGTCAGAGTCTCCTTCAGGTTTGTCTAAGACCCGCCCAGGAGAGAAATTTCTAATACCCACATATCTTGGACAGTCAAGTATAATGTGAGCAAGAGTCTCCGCTTGGTTTTTACAGTGTGGACAGACCCAATCCTGGAGAGAGAGAGATAGGTAGCGACCCTTTGTAATGGCCAATGGGAAAGTATTGCACCTGGCCCTTGTAATAATCCATCTCTGTTGGGATTCAGTTAATAGTTCAAGATATTTGGATATGTGCCCCTGTTCAGGTACTATTCCGACAGAAAGGGGTGAACAGAAAGAAGAAAGTTAATCTGCAGCAGTGAAGAGCACTTTTGGAGTCTATTTTTCCAGACAAGAAACTATGGTTGCCATCCTCCAGGCAGGGCCTGGAGTCCTGGAATCTTGAAGCATCTGCTGAGATCAGTTTCCCTGGGGCAAACAGAAGCAGGCACTGTGGCATCGAACCTTTCCTTGGCTCCCTTCTCCTCAAAACCTTCACCTTCCCCACATTCTGCTCAAAATCTCTAGGAATTTCTCAACCCACAGCTGTCAATCCTACTAGGAAGTGGGCTAGATCAGGGGTAGGGAACCTGCGGCTCTCCAGATGTTCAGGAACTACAATTCCCATCAGCCTCTGTCAGCATGGCCAATTGGCCATGCTGATAGGGGCTGATGGGAATTGTAGTTCCTGAACATCCGGAGAGCCGCAGGTTCCCTACCCCTGGGCTAGATAAATCATAGAATCATGGAGCTGGGAGAGACCCCACCGGCCATCAAGTCCAACCCCCTGCCGTGCAGGAACACACAATCAAAGCACTCCTGACAGATGGCCATCCAGCCTCCCTTTAAAAACCTCCAAAGGAGGAGACTCCACCATGCTCCAAGGTCGTGCATTCCACTGTTCAACAGCCCTGCCAGTCAGGAAGTTTTTCTTGATGTTTAGGTTCTTTTCCTTCCCCTTGAACCCATGACTCCTGGTCCTGGTCTCTGGAGCAGCAGAAAACAAGCCTGCTCCCTCACCAACATGACATCCCTTCAAATATCTAAACATGGCTATTATGTCACCTCTTAACTTTCTCTTCACCAGACATCCCCAGCTCCCTAAGTCTCCCAAACCCAGCTTTTCTGCAGGTGGAAAAGAAATCCCCCTTGACCACCCAAAAAAGCTGGGGGTCAGCCTGGACAATAGCTACACACTACCATCTGAACAAAAAGAACTGGGAAAGAGTGAAGACTGCCAGATGAATGAGAAAGAAGAGTGGCATGGAGGTAGATAATATCCAGAGGTGGGATCCAGCGGGGTTCTCACAGGTTCCTGAGAGTAAGTTACTAATTATTTGTGTGTGCCGAGAGGGGGTTACTAATTGGTGATTTTTGCCTTAGTTACGCCCCTCCTCTCAGCAGTAGTGCGCAGAACTTGAAGCAGTCTAGCAGGAGGTGCACCGGTGTGCGTGGCAGCCTGCGCCTGCGTGCATTCGTTTCCCGCCCAAGGACCGGCGCAGCGGCTGCGTCCTTGCCACAGCCCCACCCAGGAATGCCCCGCCCCCGGAATGCCCGGCCACGCCCCAGAATGCCCCGTCCAGCCCCATTGGAGCTATGCCACAGTTTGAATCCCACCACCATGGGAACCTGTTACTAAAATTTTTGGATCCCACCACTGATAATATCCCCTGAAAACTGGGTTTTCTGGGTTGCCAGCCTCAACTAGGGCCCAGTGTTCAAGAATTACAAGAAGCCAAGAAGCCAGACCGAGTTCCACCAATACGGACTATGTAAGCGCCATCGCTTTTGGAGTAGCACCGTCAAATCTCCGGGATTTTCCACGCCTGAGCATTGGCAAAGCCTTGTTACGCGAGTTTGAAGTGGGGAATTCAAAAAGATGTCTCAAGGGACAGTTTAAAAGTTGGCAACCCTTAACCATTCAGGAGTGAAAAAAAAAAACCCGGATGGATCCCTCAAAATCCCCATTACCCGCCACTTTTCACAAAGAGCCTCAAAGCCGGGTGCACGGAGGAGCAACCACGTTCATGCCACGCTTGCCTTACAAACCACAAAGAACCCTTCGGAACCACAAAAGCAGCCAGCGCATCCATCATGGCTAGAGATCGGCTGTCAGAGATTGGGACTGATGAAGCATTCTCTTGCCGAACGCCTGCCAAAGTAAACTTTAATGCACTGCCAGGAGTCTTCGATGACTTCTTCTTGAACTACGTGAACTGCTTTGGCTCCTGGCATAAGTCATTCTGGGAACTCTAATGCAGAGAGGTCTTGAGGCCAAGCTTTTGAGCACGTGTCAATACTTTTGAAGTTCCCTAAGGGACCGCCTCCCCTCCCAGGTAGGGAAAACAGCATAGGATAGGCACGGGTCTTCAAACTATGGCCCTCCAGATATTCACAGACTACAATTCCCATGAGCCCTACCACTTGGACATGCTGGCAGGGGTTGATGGGAATTGTAGTCCATGAACATCTGGAGGGCCATAGTTTGAAGACCCCTGGGATAGAGGCTTCAGTCTCTTCTTCCCCTGTGCTACAGTCCCAGTCCTAATTAGGGCCTGCATGTTTGGAAATAAAGAAGAAGAAGAGTTGGATTTATATCCCCCCCTTTCTCTCCTGTGAAGAGACTCAAAGGGGCTTATAAACTCCTTTCCCTCACCCCCTCACAAAAAAACACCCTGTGAAGTAGGTGGGGCTGAGAGCTCAAAAGAACTGTGACTAGTCCAAGGTCACCAAGGTGGCGTGTGTTCTGAGGAGGAGGAGGAGGAGGAGGAGTTTGAATTTATATCCCCCCTTTCCAGTGGTGGGATTCAGCAGGTTCGCACCACTTTGGCAGAACCGGTTGTTAAAATGGTGCTTGTAAACAACCAGTTGTTAAATAATTTGAATCCCACCTCCGGAACCAGTTGTTAAATAATTTGAATCCCACCACTGCCCCCTTCTCTCCTGTAAGGAGACTCAAAGGGACTTACAATCTCCTTTCCCTCCCACCCCACCCCCCATGAGACGGATAGGGCTAAGAGAGACGAATTGTGGCTAGCTCAAGGTCACCCAACTGGCATGTGTTGGAGTGCACAAGCTAATCTGGTTCACCAGATAAACCTCCACAGCTCAAGTGGCAGAGCGCAGAATCAAACCTGATTCCCCAGATTAGAGTGCACCTGCTCTTAACCACTATGCCACTGATGCTCTTGAGTTCCCAGCTGCAGCATAACCTGTGGCAAGGGCACAGCTGGGTAAAACAGATCCCACCTTGCTGCTGCGCCCGCCCCCAAGAGCTATCTAGAGCCCATTGTATTGTTCAGTACAACGGGCTCTCCTGTTAGCATTACATAAATGATCTGACCTCTCTAACTATGCAGTCTGGTTTACAAAGAAGTTTATTTGGTCTCCTTTGTCCTCTTCTGGCCTTCTTCCATCTGTATCTCGTGAGAGCCTGCCTGAATTTTGCACATCTCACTGCGGATTGATCAACTCGCTCCGTTTTTGGGGAGGACAGAGAGCCTGAGCAGCCACCAACCAAGCCCTCTTTTTCTTCCGAGCCTCTTGCCGCCCAGCAATATGGGCTTCATTTCTCCACATCTGTTGCATCTGGTTTTTACTGGCCAGAATGCAATTTCCGCCTATTAAAAAAAAAAATCCCCTACCAGTCCCACAGCTCCTTCAAACTTTTCTAGCTGGGCAGACGATTGACACTTCCATGCCGAAAAGAGGGGCCCACGGGAGGGAACAGGACGGGGGAAGATGGAAGATCTCTGTCTGCAGCAGCAGCAGCAGGAGGAAGCCAGGCTAATGAACGAGGCTAGTCCCTGTGATGTGAACTCCTGGATGCCCCTGTGCTGCGTGCCATTCCATCATTGGCACGCCCAATATAACATCTAACCTACACTGCTACCCCCCCGCCTGGCCTTGGGTTCGGGCGCCATATTTTCATACTTTCATACTTTCATAATCTTACTGGTATATATATTGTACTGATGCTGTTTATTTTATGAATTCTGTACATTGTTTTAACTTGTTTTAATTTATTTATTCTGTGTATTGTTGTTTGGCCAATCGTATATGACATTGTGTCTGGCCTTGTGTACACCGCCCAGCAGTGGCGTATCTGCCTAGGGACAAGGGGTACCCCTTGTCCCAGAGGCACTCCCTCTTCTGTCCGCGATGGGAGAGCGCCAAAATCGACCCCGTCCGAGACGCGCCAAAATGGCGGCTCAGCGGGAACTTCCTGCTGCCTGCAAGCCCCCTCAACCCCACCCTGGACTCCTCCCTCTCTTCCTCCCCCCCGCCAGCTGGGTCGAGGGCAGTGTGGGCGGAGCCAAGGTGGGCGGGGCAGGGGCACAGCCTGGGGGCGTCCTGGAGACAATTTGTCTCCGGGCGCCATTTACCCCTAGTACGCCTCTGCTGCCCAGAGCCCTTCGGGGATGGGCGGTTTATAAATGCGATAAATAAATAAATTAAGAAATAAATAAATAAACTCCCCACTACTAGCAGCAACAAGGTGGACAGAGATGCATGGTGGCAAAGAAGTGTCAGCAACAATATTATTTATCATCTCTATCAGAGGAAGAATCTGGGGTGTGGCTCAGTGACAAAGCAGCTGGCTTATGTGCGGAAGAGTTTGGATTTATACTCCACTTTGCTCACCCATGAGGAGTCTCCATGCAGTTTTCAATTGCCTCCCTTCCCCTCCCCGCAACAGATACTTCGATAACGCTCAGAGAGAACTGTGATTGGCCCACGGGCACCCAGCAGGCTCCCAGGAGGAGGAGTTGGGAATCAAACTGAGTTCTCCAAATTAGAGTCTGATGCTCTTTTTCCTGACGTTTCGCCCATATCTGTGACTAACACCTTCAGAGGCCAGCCACAGATGCGGGCGAAACGTCAGGAGAAAATGCTACTAAAACACGGCCATACAGCCAAGAAACCACACAACACCCCAGTGATTCTGGCTGTGAAAGCCTTTGACAATACACTTTACAAGCCCTCTTCTAATTTGCAAAAGATCAGACATGTCCATGCCAGTGGTGGGATCCAAAAATTTTAGTAACAGGTTCCCATGGTGGTGGGATTCAAACTGTGGCGTAGTGCCAATGGGGCTGGGCGGGGCATGACGGGGGCGTGACCGGGCATTCCGGGGGCGGGGCATTCCTGGGCGGGGCTGTGGCAAGGACGCAGCCACTGCACCGGTCCTTGGATGGGAAACGAATGCACGCAGGCGCAGGCTGCCACGCACGCCGGTGCACCTCCTGCTAGACTGCTTCAAGTTCTGCATGCTAGTGCTGAGAAGAGGGGCATAACTAAGGCAAAAATCATGTGGCAAAATCACCAATTAGTAACCCCCTCTCAGCACACACAAATAATTAGTAACCTACTCTAGGGAACCTGTGAGAACCTGCTGGATCCCACCTCTGGTCCATGCTCCACCTTTCCCCCCCATTCTAACCCTCACATAGAGAAAGATAAAGCAATTATCTTCCCACCTGGACGATCTGACCTCTTCGTCAATAAAATAGTATGTTGCGATGTCATAGAGCAAGAAGTCAGATACTATGGTGGATGACGTATCAGACTCGGGACGTCTTAACTGAAATCCCCAGGCAGCTCATGGAACGATCTTGGACCAATTGCAAGCAGACTAGCCGAGCTAAGAAACTAAAGATTTCTCCATATAACTCTCTGATCTATTTTTGGTCCCATTACTTGGGATGTAGGTGCCAATCTGGGAATCTAAGGGAGATCCCGCCCCCAGCACCTGCCTAACATCTGGGTAAAGCTAGACAGGAGGACAGATGTGCATGGGCTGCATCTGGCTTGAGATGGGGGCAGGCAGGAGAGATTCCCTCCCCTGAGGAGCAAAACAATTGTTCACTCCTTGTACCAGTTCAGAGAGAAACAGGGTAAGTGGGTGGTTTCTCTGCAGAGAGCTGGGGAGAACTGGCTCTGAGATTAAATATATCTGCACCGAAATCATGGGCAGTCAGCCCTCTTGTACTCTCTCTCTTTCTTAAAGGAGCAGCAGTGGCGTAGTGGTTAAGAGCAGGTTCCAATCTGGAGAACCGGGTTTGATTCCCCCCCTCTGCCACTTGAGCTGTGGAGGCTTATAAGGAGACCTAGATTAGCCTGTCCACTCCAACACACACCAGCTGGGTGACCTTGGGTTAGTCACAGTTCTTCTGAGCTCTCTCAGCTCCACCCATCTCACATTTGGGGGGGGGGGAAGGGAAAGGAGATGGGGGGGAAAGGAGATTGTAAGACTCTTTGAGTCTCCTTACAGGAGAGAAAGGGGGGATATAAATCCAAACTACTCCTCCTCCTCCTCCTTCTGCCCCTCCTGGGAAAATTAATCCTCTCCCTGTGTTCTTAGGTGGAAGAGGAGGCATCCACACCTACACACTTGGCTACCAGGAGCAGTAGGCGTAGTGGTTAAGAGCAGGTGCATTCTAATCTGGAGGAACCGGGTTTGATTCCCTGCTCTGCCGCTTGAGCTGTGGAGGCTTATCTGGGGAATTCAGATTGGCCTGTGCACTCCCACACGCCAGCTGGGTGACCTTGGGCAAGTCACAGTTCTTCTGAGCTCCCTCAGCCCCATCTACCTCACAGGGTGTTTGTTGTGAGGGGGGAAAGGCAAGGAGATTGTAAGCCCTTTTGAGTCTCCTACAGGAGAAAAAGGGGGGATATAAATCCAAACTTTTCCTCTTCTTCTTCTACCACCAATGAGAAACAGCATTGAACCTTAGGATAGGACAGGGGTCCCCAAACTTTTTAAACAGGGGGCCAGTTCACTGTCCCTCAGACTGTTGGAGGGCCGGACTAAAAAAAACTATGAACAAATTCCTATGCACAAATGATTGTAAAATGTTTGATTTCACCTTTCAGCCTTTCTGTCATGATCTATTTTTAGAACAGTGACCAAAGTATGTCAAGTACAGGGTGGGCTCCAAATATTGTTGGGGAGACTGTGGAATACCTTCCCCTGTAAAAAAAAAAAAAAAGCAGCAGAACTTTCCCAATGAAGCATTCCATCTAACCCAGGATCAGGTATCTTCCTGGGTTCTTTCCTCCCTAGCAGCCAGCGAGCGATTCACCAGCCTGGCTGATGCCAATGGGAGTGAGGCGGAACAGAAAGCCTGAGAGCAACACATGGAGTAGCCGAGAGGGAAGGGCGGAGCAGGCATTGCCACATGTAAGATTTCCAACTCTGGGTCAGAAAATTCATGGAGATTTGGGGGTGCCATCATGTAACTGCAATCAACAGCCGTTGGGGCCAGTTCCTCCTCTCCCTCGAGCCCCCACTGCACAAGAATGGAGCCATCGCTGCCATGCCTGGCGGGCCGGATAAATGCCTTCAGGGGGCCACATCTGGCCCCCGGGCCATAGTTTGGGGACCCCTGGGATAGGACCTTGATGAAGAGCAGAAGAATGAGCACAGAGAAAAAAGTGCCATAGCAATACCCACCTTTTGGTTTCCATTTTGATTTGGGGAGCCCATTCATCTCTGTCTGATTTGGAAAGCCAGCTTTGTGTAGTGGTTAAAGCACCTGACTAGCACATGGGAAACACAACTTCAAATCCTTACTCTGCAATGGAAGCTCACTGGTTGCCCTGGGGTGACTCAGTCTCTCTCACCCTGAGCATAAAATGAAAGAGCGGAGCTACCTATGGCCATTTATGCACTTGTGGTCTGCTTCGCATTGAGTGCTCAGTCCCTTCAGTTTGGATTCTCTGTAATGCATGTGTTTCCCCTCTCCCAAAATCACCATGCTTCAGATCAGAAAACCTCTGTGGTTTCCTCTCGCTTCGCAGGGGAAGCGAAGAGAGGCGCAGCATGTGCTTGGCTTGCATTGGGTTTTCTCACCCCTCCTCCTGCCCTCCCAAAAGTAGTCCCTCCCACTCTGCCAGGCAGCAATCCAGAGCAATAAGAACGGCTTTCTTTTTTAAAAAAAAAATACTGCCTGTCTATCATGAGAGCAATAGACTGGTGAAATCTACATGAAATGTACATGGTCTAACACAGTGGTTCTCAACCTGTCGGTCGGGACCCCTTTGGGGGTCGGACGACCCTTTCACAGGGGTCACCTAAGACTCTCTGCATCAGTGTTCTCTATCTGTAAAATTGATAAATGTTAGGGTTGGGGGGTCACCACAACATGAGGAACTGTATTAAAGGGTCGCGCCATTAGGAAGGTTGAGAACCACTAGACCCAACATAGCACACACAGCCCACAAAGCAACAGAAAGCAATCTCCCCGTCTGAGGATGCACAGAGAGAACGGGTGAGTGAAATGGTGGTTGGGATCATCTGGGCACAATTCACCACAGGAGAATCCTGCTTAACAAAACAGATGGGGAAAACCCACTGGGAAGCTGACAGCCGCGGGTGAGCACTGCATGCATAAAGGGTCAGACCCTTGGAGAAAGAAAGGGATAAAAACATACTAAATATCAGTGGTGGGATCCAAAAAATGTAGTAACAGGTTCCCATGGTGGTGGGATTCAAACTGTGGCGTAGCGCCAATGGGGCTGGGCGGGGCACAACGGGAGCGGGGCAGGGCATTCCTGGGCGGGGCTGTGGCAAGGACGCAGCTGCTGCGCCGGTCCTTGGGCGGGAAACGAATGCCCGCAGGCGTAGGCTGCCACGCACGCCGGTGCACCTCCTGCTAGACTGCTTCAAGTTCTGCACGCTACTGCTGAGAGGAGGGGCGTAACTAAGGCAAAAATCACATGGCAAAACCACCAATTAGTAACCCCCTTTCGGCACACACAAATAATTAGTAACCTACTCTCGGGAACCTGTGAGAACCTGCTGGATCCCACCTCTGCTAAATATGCGATAATACATTTGTCCACTCCCCAAAGCGGCACAGAGTGGTGACTGGTGGTACATATTGTAAACTCACGACCCCATCCAAAAGGGTGTGTGTGTGAATCCAGCTTTGGAGGCAGCACAGGCTTATGCCAGCAGATTTGACCTCCCTGTGACACTAGCCCCAGAGAGAGGGGTGGATCTGACAACAGATGGCCACTGTGGCCCACTGAAATGTCTGAGTGTAGCAGCATGCGCCATGGCAGTGCTCCTGTACTCCCACTGCCTGCTCCGGAGGGTGGAGTCGGCTTCCATCCCAGCTTCGTCACCAGAAAAGCCTGCGCCCAGCTCTTGGACTGACGCCACCTTTTCGGAGGGCTTTCCGACAGCGGGCGATTTCTCCATAGGGAAACTGTGGGGTTATTTAACTTAATGTTTCGCAGAGCAGCGGGATAAGAGACCATGAGACAGTTGCTGGTTTCATATAAATGAGTTGACTGACTAATAGGAAGGGTTTACATGGAAGAAAATAAAGAACAGCTTTCTATCCCATCACTAACTTGGTTACATTGCTTAGCACCACATGGTGCCTACCCAGCAAGACGAAGATTAACCTCTTGTGATCTCAACAATGTGTGCCTCGTGCTAGTCGATCTGCGTGTGTGAGCGAGACAAAGAAACATACATTAGTTTATAACTTCTGTCTATGTGACTTGTCTCGCAGAGTCAGTGCGGAAGGGGGGGTTGGCTGACCAATAGCTTAATCAATGGCCATAAAACTCTGACCTCAGTATCTAATTAGCATGCCCATAGTTAACCCCTTCATGTCTGAATTGTGACAGACACTTGCAAATCCCAGCAGAAACCCTATGGAGAGCTTTCCAATGGCGGGCAGTTTCTTTTGCCCTTTTGGCTCCTCCCACTGTTGGAAAGCCATCCTGGGAATGACAGGGCAGGGCGGCTACTGAACTGCATCTGGGCCCTCAGCCGTATGTATTGCTATGTGTTCAGGTTATGGCCAAGCACAAGTAGCTCTCCAGACAGGTGGCTCTCTGCGTACAATACCCGTGCACTTGCCACATATTTGTTTCGGAGGATTTAGCTTTCTTTCTTCAGAGGAACTATTCTTGTTTAGGGCAACTGCATTTTCCCTGCATTCAAACCAGAAACTGTTTGACTTTGGCATGATGAGATTCTTACAGTGCGTATTCATTGCTGAGAAATATGTAACGTTTGAGGCAGTAGTTTGGGCTGCCGTTGGAGGACAGGAATCAACAAAAACCGCCTCCTCTTGTGCCCGTGGGATCTAACTCATGGCCTGGTAAATAACACCTCATTAACCTTCCATTAAAGGGATGGGAGGTTGTTGTTGTTTTTTCACCAGGCAATCTTATACTCTTTGCCTATTCAACAACCACGCAGTTTTCTGCCGTCTTTCTTCCCGGCTACCGTTTCCCTGGTGCACTGCTGCAACATGCTGACACTAGCTCACTTTCTAAGTGTGAAAATCAGCAAGACTCTCTCTCGTTTCCACACCCATCATTGTCCTGCCATTCCACGAACCTTTACGGATTTTTTAACAAATGAATCCCTTTCAGCTACGCACTCCTCCCCCGGGCTTCAAGCTAGTCCTGGAGTTCTCAATATGCTCCCTTTACGAAAAAGCATTTTTTTAAAAAAGTAGAGAACAGCAGAGTAATGTCTCTCTATAGCAATGCTACAACTGGTTGTGGTGGGTTTTCCGGGCTGTGTGGCCATGGTCTGGTGGATCTTGTTCCTAACATTTCGCCTGCATCTGTGGCTGGCATCTTCAGAGGTGTATCACAGAGGGAAGACTGTTACACACTGGGGATTTCCCCACTGACAGAGGTGAACTGGTTTCTACCTAGGTTCGCCTCAGTGAATCCCCACTGCCACCGAGCTCAACATTGTTTTGTCTCAGTTCCCCTCCCCCCCCCCCAGAACTGCAACATCCTTGTCGCAGTTATGAACTACACTTTTCTGCCGGAACAAGGTCGATACCGCTTTGAAGCATTGAAGTGGGGAAGCATCGAAACGACACCTCATCCGTTCAACCAATCACGAGCCGCTTTTGTGGCATGCACAGAACGCGAGAGTCGTGGCGGGCAGAAAGCGCATGTAACTGTAAACTGTAAAAACTGTAAAACAAAAAGAACGCTCCCATTTCCCGCCATAGCACAAGCTCCAATCACGATGGAGGAGCGAAACAGGCACCAAGACGATCCCGCCCACTTAGCTCAGTTCCAGGGGGCCAACTCAGTTGCTGTGGGGACAGCCTGGAATCGCCCTCCACTGAAGGGAACCGAGTCGACCTTAGCTCCCTTCTGTAGTGGGGAAAGCCCCACTGTGTCCAGTGAGAAGGGAATGTTTAGTGCAGTGGTTCTCAACCTGGGGGTCGGGACCTCTTTGGGGGTCGAACGACCCTTTCACAGGGGTCACCTAAGACTCTGCATCAGTGGTCTCCATCTGTAAAATGGATAAATGTTAGGGTTGGGGATCACCACATGAGGAACTGTATTAAAGGGTCGCGGTATTAGGAAGGTTGAGAACCACTGGTTTAGTGGAAGGTCTGTGTCCAGTGAGAAGGGAATGTTTAGTGGGGTATATATTGTCCATGTCCCAGGGTGGGGAACCAATAAGCAAGTTCCCCACCTTGGGACATGGACAATATATACCCCACTAAACATTCCCTTCTCACTGGACACACTGTGTAGCAGACTTCCCTCCGTGATACACCTCTGAAGATGCCAGCCACAAATGCAGGTGAAACATTAGGAACAAGATCCACCAGACCACGGCCACAGAGCCTGGAAAACCCACCATAACCAGTTGAATCTGGCCGTGAAAGCCTTCGACGCTTCAACTGGGGTTATCAGATGGGCCTTGTAGCACAGAACTTAGAATGATCTTATGATCTTAGCATCGGATCATATGAATGTTGTTATGTTGTGTTATTATGAAACGATGTCTGAACTTATTGTTATTATGTAATGATGGTTGTTGAATTGATGTGTAATTGATAACCTGATATTGAATACTGTGAAGATTGTTTACCATTCTTGTTGCTACGACCAGTTTATTGCTGTGTTTACTGTTTTGGTGCATTGTAATTGCTATCTATTATTGTTATGTATTATTGTTTGATGTTGTTCACCACCCTGAGCCCTTCGGGGGAGGGCGGTATACAAATTAAAAATCCAAATGATCACAAAATGGCAGCCGGAAAACGTTTTCAAGGGGGCGAGTGGGGACAAACGGCGTCTTTGAAAACGTTTGCAAAATGTTTGCAAAACGTTTTCAGGGGCTTGTGTGGAAGGAACCTTAGATTGGAGGAAGGCGTCAAACTTGAGACAAAAGGAAAGATGGGGTATAAATCTTTTGGTAGATAAATACATGGATACGTAAACTTCACTCCTGGTGGGGGGTAGGAGAGAGGGGGATTCCCCCCCAGTATCAACTGAATAACACTGCATAGCAGGCGTGGCATAGACTAACATATCCTAGCTGAACTTCATGAAGACAGACTAGTTGATGGCCTGTCACAATGAGCTCACTCAGGGTGCTTCCGCATTGTCGTGCTCGACCTGAGATCGACTAGAGTCCGACCCGAGTCCTCCGCACAGACGTAGCGTCGGACTCGTGTCTGACTCAACTCACCTCCCTCTCGCCATTGAATTTCTCGACTCTACTGGGGAGTTGAGTCGACTGGCGGACTCGGGTTGCACTCGAGCCGAAGCCGACGGAGTGCGGAATCTCCGTCACTCGACTCTGCCATGTAGCCAATCACAACTAAGTATTTCGCCCATGCGCAGAAGGGGAGACTCGTGGCGGCGCGAAAAGCTTTGGGCATGCGCAGAACGGGGGACACAGCAACCAATCGGAACGCAGCACAGGGAGGTGGTCCCGCCCTCTGAGCTCGGCTCCGGAGACACGAGTCGGCTGCTGTGCGGAGGAATGGGAGGACTCGAGTCAAGGTAAGACTCCGCCGACACGAGTCAAACCTGAGTCGACTCGTGTGTCCGGAAGGGCTCTCAGCAAAGCACAAAAGCAGAAGGTAAACATCAAGGCGATCTAAAAAAAAAAAGAAGTTCTTGAAACCTTTAAATGTGCAATGTGTTTTGAGGTATCCAGTGATTCCTCCGCAAGGCTGCCTATAAAATGTCAGCATCTGCCCAGCCTACATTAAAAACAGAATTCTGCCAGCAATCAGAATTATTTCATATCTATTACTTACTGTTGTTTGCTGAGAATAACCTATCATTGGCTGGATGCATTATACAGTGGAACCTCAGTTTTCATTGGCAATCCGTCCGAAAAGAATCGATGAAAACCGAAACCGATGAAAACCGAGGCAAACTTTTCCATAGGAATCAATGTAAATCCAATTAATCCGTTTGAGGCACTCCAAAAAACATACCCAAAACACATTTTTTTGGTGAATAAACATAGTGTTTAATGCTGAAAACAGTCACAAACAATAACACGAGGACCAGCTTCAGAGCCAGTGGACCAATGTCGCACCAGAAAGCTGTCCAAAGAGGTCTGTTTCTGATGCCTCTTTAAGATTTGTCTGAAATGGGGCAAGACATTGTCATTAAACAAGTTGAAGACACGGCCTGCAACAGCTTTGTCTGGGTGATTTTTCTCCGCAGACCCCTGTACCTTACTGCAAATCAATGAAAACCGAGGCAAATCAATGAAAACCGAGACAACTTTTTCACTGAAAAAATCGATGAAAACCGAAATCGATGAAAACCGAAGGCAATGAAAACCGAGGTTCCACTGTATATACCTCAATATCAGTTTATATATATATATTAAAAAGACAGGGCAAATAACATCTCTGGTCTGTTTGATCAGTAGGTCCAACTTCTCTGCAAGACTTGCAAAGACTCTCATGACATCTTGAAAGCAAAGTACAGTACAAGCTTCAATAGAATGGTACCTTTCCAAGTTCGTTGAAGTTATTGGGCTTAGACATGTACTGTAAATGTATTATGGAATGTCCTTAAATGAACCTGTGCCCACTTGGTCAGACCCACAGAAGGTGATGCCAAAATTGGATTATCCTTCTTGGATTCCACAAGATGGGTTGTTGTTGTTTTCCTTCTACAAAGGACATGGACTGCCCCTTTGAAAAGAACTGTTTCTCAGACCAAGGTTTTGCCTATTATTATTATTATTATTATTATTATTATTATTATTATTATTATTATTATTATTATTATTATTATTATTATTATTATTATTATTATTATAATATACATAACAACACAGCACAAGTGTCTGGAATTCATCTCTGAATATTGAGTCCTTCCCAAGGACCTAGGATATTAGAGGTATTTGCGTAGAATATGTGCAGTTCCTAGAAGTTCTGCTTTCTGCAGCATGTGGACTGATGTTCTGTCCAAGTTTAGGCTTTCCAGATGTTTTTCAAGATTTCTTGGGATTCCTCCTAGAGCACCGACTACTAGTGGGATTACTGTTGTTCTTTTTTGCCATCATCATCATCATCATCATCATCATCATCATCATCATCATCATCATCATCATCATCATCATCATCATCATCATCATCATCATCATCATCATCATCATCAAATTAATATACCGCCCCATCCCCAAAGGGCTCTGGGCGGTGTATAGCATAAAATCACATATTATTGTTACATTACATTTATACCCAACTTTTTCCGGAAGACTCAAGGTGGCTACAGGCAGATTTACAAGCAGATCTCCAGAAAGCTCTCTTTGCACAGGTCATTAGAGGAGGAGGAATAGGAGGAGGAGGAGGAGGAGGAGGAGGAGGAGGAGGAGGAGAGTTGGATTTATATCCCTCCCCTTTCTCTCCTGTAGGAGACTCAAAGGGGGTTACTAACACCATTCCCTTCCCCCTTCACAATAAACATCTTGTGAGGTAGATGGGGCTGAGAGAGCTCTGTAGAGCTATGACCAGCCCAAGGTCACCCAGCTGGCGTGTGTCGGAGTGTACAGACTGATCTGAATTCCCCAGATAAGCCTCCACAGCTCAGGTGGCAGAGCTGGGAATCAAACCCGGTTCCTCCAGATTAGAGTACACCTGCTCTTAACCACTACGCCACTGCTGGTGGCAGCTGCTGACAAAGAGAAAAGGAAACCCTGAAGACATTGCATCACACATGACAACCCTAGTGTGTTTTATGCCATTTCCTCCGCTCGTGATGAATTGTGCGTGGAAAAGTTTAGAAGTAGATTAAGACAATAGCACACCTCAAGCCACGAAAGGATGTTGTGTACATCGTGTTCATTTCATAGGGTAACTTCCCAATACATGGAACCCTCTTTTTAATCAGGCCAGATGTTACAAAATAAAAAAGGGAATGAGCAGATTTTAAGCAGCATGTTCAGGTCTTGTTGTTTAAGAATCATACGGCTTTTCTGACAGGCAAAGTAGATTCAGGCTTCAGAACTGCTGAAGAGTTCAGGGGAACTTGAAAACTTGCACGTTATTATTTGTCACGGGGCTGGTTCTAATAAAGAAATTACATGGATTGGATTTTTGGCTTTGGGGATCTGTCTCTGAAATGCCAGCCAAGGAAAGCTAGCCTCTCTTGCATACCACACTTCTTGCTTTTAGGAACAGTTTAGTACTGGAGGATCTTTCTTGTGTGTTTGGCCTTGAAGGAAGGTGCCAGAAATCTCTTTACCTTCTCCTTCTTTGCACGTTAAAACAGCAACAGGAAATTCAAGGTGCTCTTTTGACATTTTGGTCCATTTCAAGGCAACCTCACAGAGCCCTTTAAAAAGACAGTCACCCTAGTGCACAGTTATGCTCCAATGGAACTAAAGCATGCTTTAAAACCATATTTAAAACCATAATCACCAACCACAAATGGAGAGTTCACACCCTCCACACCACCTGTAAGAATAAGGTAGCTTTATAGTTGCTCCTTTCCTAATTTTGTTTCCTTATTGCTATCTCACCTTTTGCTTTTTTAAAAAAAAGTCTGTCAGTCACAATTTTTTTCCATTACGCAGCGATGGAACAGGAAATATTAAAAACAAAACACAGTTTTCGTGCCCAGCCCCAAACCACGAGGCTCTGCCTTCTCTCCACCAGGTACTGTAAGTGTAATAAGCCTTTTAATTAAACATTTCCTAATCTGGTTTCCTCTTTTGACTCTCAAGCCATTTATTTATTTATTTATTTATTTATTTTTATTTTCTTAGACTTTTATGCCGCCCCATCCCCAAAGGGCTTTAAACAGATGTGAGGGAGAAACTACATTGCAAGACCTTTTTTTAAAAAAATAACAGGGGAGCTGTTAGTCACACCAGCATTCCCATTGCTCCAGTGTTGTGTAGTGGTTAAGAGCAGGTGGATTCTAATCTGGAGAGCCAAGTTTGATAACCCATCCCTCCACCGGAGTGGCAGAGGCTTATCTGGTGAACCGGATTTGTTTCTGCAGTCCTACATTCCTGGTGGGTGACCTTGGGCTAGTCGCAGTTCTTTGGAACTCTCTCAGCCCCACCAGCCTCACCAGGTGTCTGTTGTAGGGAGAGGAAGGGAAAGGAGCTTGTAAGTCACCTTGAGTCTCCTTACAGGAAAGAAAGGTGGGGTATAAATCCAAAACTCTTCTTCTTCTGCCAGGCACATCACACTGTCCTCATGGAACACACTAACGCTACAATTCTGCTCAAAGTCAAATATATCACCATAAACCACAGTTTTAAAAAGTGAGGGGGAGCATGGAAAACTCTGGAGTACATCATTCAGGTTATGTGTTATAATCACCTAGAAACCGCCCAGTGCTTATTTTGGTTGCTCTTTCCTGTATGTTTTGCAAAGATGGGGTGGGAGTTAGAAACAGCGTCTATTGGAATCTGTCAGCTCAAACATCTTCTTTGCATAGTTCAGACCAGGGGTAGGGAACCTTTAGCACTCAAAGAGCCATTTGGACCCGTTTTCCATGGGAAAAGAAAACACTTGGAGCCGCAAATAATTTTTGACATTTAAAATAAAGATAACACTGTATATGTTGGGGTTTTTTTTACCTTTTACTCCGCTCATTCTGAGAAGCGCATGGATGCGTCTGTCCTGCTGCCTGCAGGGCGGGCAAGAATGGGGCCAGCGGCTCGGCCTCTCCGGCCGCCGGGAAAGCACCCGCCCCGCTCCAATGGGGCAGGCGAGAGGGGAAGCCCGTGGTGCGACCCAGCCGGCCGCGGGCAGTTGGTGTGCCCGCCTTGCTGCCTGTAGGGCGGGCAAGGATGGGGCCAGCGGCTTGGCTCGTGGAGCCGCAGTGCAAGGGCAGAAGAGCCGCATGCGGCTCTTGAGCCGCAGGTTCCCTACCCCTGGTTCAGACCAACCCCCAGCATACAGGATTTTAAACTGGACAGCACAGATAGAACAGTGCTTATTACAGCATCTGTCTCTCTTTTTTAAAAAAATGGTACACTGTTTCCCAACAAGATTCCAATCGGAGCTGCTACATCTTCGGGCATTCGCCTCCTTTTCTCTCAAAGCATCTCTTCCCTGAATCAGAGGGCTCGTCCTGACTTTCTTTAGCTTCATTAGTGCAGGAGATACTCCAGAAAAGACTAGGAGGCATCCCCTTTATATCTGCAGGAAAAACTCATTTGGAAACAGCTGACTCCATTATTTTTGAGTTGGAACCTCCCACCGTCTTGCGATTGGCCCCAGGCCCCCATGGCGGCCCAGAACCAGTTTACAACAATCAAAGAAGTGCTCACTGGCTCAACAAAGCTGGAGATCTTTGGCCATTTATCTGCTGCATTTCAAGGATTCAAAGTTGAAGTGTACTCAATTAAAAGAGATACTTATTAGCAGAGATGCAGAAGCAGCATCCAGTGGGAAAGAAAAGAGCCAGAGATACCTGGACTTGCTTTATATAAAAGTTGACTAATTTAAAAGGGGTAGGGTTACATGGAATAAAACAAATAAATGCTGTACTGTTGTGTTACAAATTTACAGTACTAACTATACACTTAAGACTACATCTTGATCTTGCTTCCTACTTCTCTCTGTCATCCCTGAATTCTTCTCAGAGGACGGATAAGCGGGGTTATCACAGGTTTGAGAGTAGGTTACTAATTAAGCTGTATTATTGCCGAAAGGGGGTTACTAATTGGTGATTTTGCCACGTGATTTTTGCCTTAGTTATGCCCCTCCTCTCAGCAGTAGCGCACAGAACTTGAAGCAGTCTAGCAGGAGGTGCACCGGTGTGCGTGGCAACCTGCACCTGCGTGCATTCATTTCCCGGCCAAGGACCGGCACAGCGGCTGTGTCCTTGCCACAGCCCCACCCAGGAATGCCCCGCCCCTGGAATGCCCGGCCACGCCACCGTCATGCCCCGCCCAGCCCCATTGGCGCTACGCCACAGTTTGAATCCCACCACCATGGGAACCTGTTACTAAAATTTTTGGATCCCACCACTGGGTCTTCTCCCTTGAAACAAAGAATGCTAGTTAACTTTATACCTTCTGATGTACGGGCTCACTGATATGTAAACAATGGCTATCTGACTGAGCAATAGCTAATCAATAGGTCAGGTCACAAGCAGTGACTTCAGCAACTTGTTTACATACAAACAGCCAACCCTTTTATAACTGAGTTGTGACAGACACTTGCAAATACCGACAAAAGTGCATCATTTAATTGTCACAACTCTGCTATCAGATGAGTTGTTCCTAAAATTGAGCTGGCCTTTTTCACCATTGCAGCCCACTGAGTGGGCTTAAAAATATATCTGTCAGCTTTCAACCATTTCTTAGAACCTGGTACTGTGCGAAGGCATCTGGACCTGTTTGGCCTAAACCCACGTGGTCCATCTCCCCCTCCTGCCTCCTCCCCTCATCCTGCCCCAACACTCACTCTAATACCATCTGGATCCTGCGCCTCTTCCTTCTCCCGCTCTCCCTTTTGATCCTATCAGATGTCAGGTATTAAATAATTTGGCAGTGGCAGGTAAAGCAAGCCAGGTCAATCCGAAATCCACACCTGTTTCAAGGCAGACAAGCTTGAAATGGGAGCAGGCTTCTCCACCCCCACCCAACCTCCGAGATGACAAGCTGAGAAACATCAACCGGTAATAGCTGGCAAAGTCCAGGTGGCAACAGGGATTGAGGCTCTGGCCCGAGGCAATCAGATAGATCTTTCCTATCTTTCACTTTTCAAAGCAAAACCACCCCCCACAAAACTCCCTGTCTTGGTTACAGGTAAACGTGTTCTGCCATTTCACAGAGTCCACCTAGTCATTAAAATTTTCCACTTGTGTTTCTATCCCTCTGGTGGAGCCTGGAATCTGGAGATTTCGGGTGGATAGGGACCACAATGGAGTAGACTGCCACAAAGCCCAGCCTCGAGGCAAAGGCACACACCTTGAACTCTGGGAGGAAGCAGAAAAGGAGCAGGCAGAAAGCAAAAGGTAAGCGATGCTTTCGGGGGGTTAAAATTCCTTACTGTGTGCATTTTTGGAGGGCTTGTGTGTTTGCTTTTTGAGGGCTTGGGAAGGCTTTTGTGCATGTGAGGGTTTTCTTTGTCCTGGCTGTGCGCTTGCATGAGGCTTCTCAGAGGTGGGGCTTCTGGTGAGTCACCACCACTATTTAACTGCCATTCAGTTGTCTTCAGCACTCTCATTGAAGTAGCGGCATGTGCCAAATGGTGTATACAGTTTTTTTGTTGGTAAACATCAATCTTGGGGGAGACAATAGAAGGTGAGTTAGTCTGGACTCGGGTAGAGGCTCCAGACAGTAAGTGTCATTCCCTGGAGCTCAGTGAATTAGTCCTTGGTTAAAAAGACAAGACTTTTTGAAGTAAACACTATTGAGGACTACTAAATATGGATAGTCAGTGAGTTGCTGCAATCACCTGAAATAGCTGTGGAATTTTTTGTTGTGGTGGTGGTTTTTTGCTATGTGATGTGGTTATTTACACCTGCAGTAAGTGTAAGCTGGTTGCTCTTTTGGAAGAGAAGGTCCAGCAGCTAGAGATGCAAGTAACTACAGAACATTAAGAAAAATAAAGATTTCCTGGACAAAAAGGAGCAGTCAATAATCAGTGTGGAACTCACAGGAGATCTCTCTGAGGAGGATAGAAGCTCTCAAAGCTTTTCCCAAAAAGGAAACACTGCTCATTCAGGAGAAAATGAAACAGAAGATACAGTAGGAGAAATTCATCACAAAATAAAGAGGTAGCGCAGGAATAACTGGTTACTTTAAACAAATTCAAATATCCAGGGCCTGATGAACTGCATCCCAGGATATTAAAAGAACTCGCAGAAGTAAACTGAGAACCACTTGCTATAATCTTTGAGAACTCCTGAAGAACAGGAGATGTCCCAGTGGACTGGAGGAGGGCTAATGTTATTCTCCTCTTCAAAAAAGAGGACCCTAATAATTACCGTCCAGTCAGCCTGACGTCAATGCCAGGAAAGATTCTGGAGCAGATCATTAGACAGTCAGTGAGTAAGCACTTAGAAGGGAACAGTGTGATCACTAAAAGTCAACATGGGTTTCTCAAAACCAAATCATGCCAGACTAATATCATCTCTTTTTTTGATAATGACACGCTTGGTAGACAAAAGGAATGCTGTTGATGTAGCATACTTAGATTTTAGTAAAGCCTTTGATAAGGTGCCCCATGGAGAATGCAGAGGCATTTATATTTTAGCTTTAAAAGGGGCTTGGACAGATTTATGGAGGAGAAGTCAATCTATGGCTACCAATCTTGATCCTCCTTGATCTGAGATTGCAAATGCCTTAACAGACCAGGTGCTTGGGAGCAGCAGCAGCAGCAGCAGGCCATTGCTTTCACACCCTTCATGTGAGCTCCCAAAGGCACCTGGTGGGCCACTGCTAGTAGCAGAGTGCTGGACTAGATGGACTCTGGTCTGATCCAGCAGGCTAGTTCTTATGTTCTTATATTTTATTTCATTTAGTTATAATTTGATTCATAAACTGCCTTTCCCCACAGATGGCTCAGGGAGGCTTACAACAAAAATTGTCTTTGCAACGAAATGTCTGCATGGAGTTTTCTGTGCATTTTTTTCTGTCAGCTGCCGTTTTCTCTGCCATGCCACTAGAAGGCTTTTTTAGAGCTTAAAAAAAAAATCAGCAATTGCTATATTGCTACCATTTAATTAAAAAAACACCCTCCAGGGACATGCCAGGAAAAACAGTGACTGAAGAGGGACGATTGACAGAAAATGGCACGGATGTGGGTGGGGCCTTTGAAAATATGCTCCTACCTGTCCAGGTGGCATGTTACTCTTGGATGCTATTCTTTCGAGAAACATCACAGTGTGCTGAGGATAGGGAAAACCCGGATAGTGGATGAAGGATGATGTTTGGTGGATGCCCCCTAAAAACAGCAGTTCAGCTTGGAAACACATTTGGAGAAAAACATTCTTCTGGAAACACCCTATGGATACAAACCCACAGGAGGGACCTGAGAATTCACCGTAATTACAGGTCATGTTCAGAGTGGAGTGGTAACAAGGAGGGGCGGGGCCTAGCCTGGCTAGGAAGAAAGAGGAGGAGCAAGTGGGTTGGATGAGGACCCTTAAAAGCTCTGAGGGGAGAGCCAAAGGAAGGCCTGGGGGGCAGTGACATAGCGACAGAAAATGGAGCCTGGGGTAAGAACTGAGTGTTCCGCCCCCCTGGGGTGAGGAGGGGGGCTGGAGGCTGACAAAGACCAGGAGCTTGTGGGACCCACCTTCCCGACTTGCTCTGTCGCCCGGCGGGGCCACCACCCAGAAGGCACGCGGATGGGGAAGCGGTGGAGTTGGCCCAGCGACGCCCTCGGGGTGGCCGGGCCAGTGTGCTATCTGCAGAGGGGTGGGCCCTTCCTTCCCCGGAGAGCACCAGCCATGTGGGACCCGGGGGAGGAGGAGGGGCATGGGGGCACCCCACGTGACTACATGGGTGCTGCCTGGGGACATTTGCCCCCATATGTCCCCTGAGTGGTACACCCCTGCTGGGGTGGGGAACAGAACCCAGATTGAAGGAAGAGAATAAAAAAGGTGAGGAGCTGGACAGCCTGGGAGGAAGCTTCCTTGTAGCTGCGCCTGATTCAGGAGGACCTGTTAGTCTTGGGAAGGGGCTGCTGAATTGCACCTGCACCCAGGTGCCCTGTCTAAGGCCGGAGGAAGGGCTCCTCAGACCCTGCAGAGGTGCACCCCAGGTGATGCTGGGGTCTCAGAGGCTCAACAGGGCATTTCACCCCACTGAGGCCCTTGTCTTCCCCAGGCTCCATCTCCATATCTCCAGGAGTTTCCCAAACTGGATCTAGCAACCCTCCCCCCAACCCTCCCCTGCCGGTGGCTGGGCAGGACCTAGTAACCTTAGCCTTAGTCTCAAACCTTATGCTATTTATTCAGAGCAGGCGGCGGCAGCAATGGGAGGCCAGGACTGTGGTCTGTTGTGGAATTACAAGGGGAAACATTTTTTTTTCTCCTTTGGTCCTTCCTTCAGGGGAACGGAAACAAAATAAAAGGAATCTACGGCTGGGCAGAGGGGTGGGTCGGTGGGGGTAGCCTGAAGTCAAGATGGAAGAACAGCCGCCTGTTTTCCTGCCCCGCTTCCCCCCCCTCACACACACACACACACTTCCTCAGCCCTTTGCCAACACAGTCATGCCAGAGGGGGAAGCTGAGAGAAGATGGTTTGCATTACCCTGAATGCGCTGTCATTACCTCCGGGCCGTCCTTGCCTTTGAAGGACGGAAGCGCTGCAAGACGTGAGATTCATTTTGTGCGGAGTCTCCATGGACTCTCAGCCCCACAGGTTTTGACCTCTGATCTTTTACCTTTCCTTCGCTGGTACATCTGTGGATGGTGGGCCAAGGAAACGGAGGGGATTGTGGGATTATCCGCTACCTCCTAGAAAGCGGCAGAAAAGAGCAAGAGCCCAGCAGCCGTTGAGACTCACGACATTTCTGGCAGAGTATGAGTTTTTGTGAGTTACGGATCACTTCTTCAGATACCAGAATAGGATGCGGGGTAGCAGAGGTCCAGTTGGTCGCCAGAGATCTCCTGGGAATACAGCTCCAGGTGTAATTCACCTGGAGATCAATTCACCTAGAGAAAATGGCTGCTTTGGTCCTTCCAGATATTTCCCAACCCAGATCCTCCTTGATCCTCCTTGATCTCAGATTGCAAATGCCTTAGCAGACCAGGTGCTCAGGAGCAGCAGCAGCAGCAGGCCATTGCTTTCACATCCTGCATGTGAGCTCCCAAAGGCACCTGGTGGGCCACTGCGAGTAGCAGAATGCTGGACTAGATGGACTCTGGTCTGATCCAGCAGGCTAGTTCAAAGAAATAAAAAACAAACAAACTGGCGCCCCTTACAAGATGCTATGTCAAATGGGATATATATCAATTTGTAGAGCAGGGACTTATCTTTTTGTTCAAATTAGCTCTGCTAATCTTTATGGTGCTTACAATCGTCCTATTAATAATAACGATATAACATGTGTTTTCCAGTCTCTCGGTGCTCCACCGTTTCAGCCCTTGGCTGCCAAACTGATCTTGATTTCCCCCTTTTTTTTATTTCTGTCCGGATTTCCTGATGTAGCAATCCATGGCTCTCCAGCTAAGCCCCGGCAGCTCGATTGTTTTCAGATAAACTGCCTTTCCAACAATAACAATTTCTCAAATCGGTGTTTGGCCCCAAGCAAAGAGGAAGGGGAAACATCATAAAGAGGGATGGTTTTCGCAGTAACAAAAATGGAATCGCTTCTGGTTATTCATCAACCTGCTCGGCTCGGTGGGTCTTTTCCCTGATCCAGAGAGCCCAAAGCCCCCAGTTCAAGATGTTCATCCACTTTGCCTTTCATGGGCATCTGTCCCTTATTTTGATGGCAGCTGGAAATTGCAATGGCTTTAACAGGCATCCCTGATTTCTGGGAAATAGCCCTTTCCCCCATTTAATGTAACAGATGTCTTTTATCTTCTAATATCCCGCACATGGCTGCTGCTATTTGTCATTTTGATGAAGCCACCATAAGGTACCCCCACACACAGATCCATCAATGTCTGCCGAGGCCAGCTTCGCTCCCTATAACCCACCCAAGTGTCTTCCCAAGCCGTTTCAGGTCCATTACTTTCCCTAAAAATGTCCAGCCTTCCCACTAATTCTTCCATATCCTTTTATTGCACCCTCCAGAATCCAAGACCCTCTGTCTAGTCGACTCTATTAGTTTCAAATAGCTGGCTTCCAGTTTGCTCAGTTCAGTCCTGACTTAATGCGAAGTACCTGCTTTAACCCAGAGAGCCCTTCACGAAACGCACATATCCAAAGCAGAAGAAGAGTTTGGATTTCTACACCTCTTTATACCACCCATTTCTCTCCTGTAAGGAGATTCAAAGGGGCTTTCTACCCTTCCCTTCCTCTCCCCACAACCTTGTGAGGTAGGTGGAGCTGAGAGATTTCTGAAGAACTTCGACTCGCCCAAGGTCACCTAGCAGGCTTCATGTGAAGGAGCGGGGAAACAAATCCAGTTAACCAGATAAGAGTCTGCTGCTCAGGTGGAGGAATGAAGAATCAAATCCGGTTCTCCAGATTGGAGTCCACGTGCTTTTAACCACTACACCGTACTGCCTCTCAAAGAACTCTGTCTTTCCCTGGATGAGCCCTTATTTTTCTTGTTTAGATATTTATACCCCACTTTTCTTCTCAACTGAGGCCCAAAGCTGCGTACAATATCATTCCCCCATCCTCCATTTTATCCTTGCAACTCCAACTGTTGTGAGTCAGGTCACACACTATAAATAGGACTTAAGCGTACTGAATAGCAATTAATAAATGAAAAACACCACCAGTCCTGTTGTTTAAGAACACACAGACTTTGATACTTACTACTAATTTACTAAGTGAACTGAAAAATGAAAATAAGTGCACTACTGTCTAAAATTACAATTACAAAATACATAAATACCATTAAGTCTCTCATGTATGCTGACAGTAAAGGACAGCATCTTTAAATTCAATCTGTGTTTCATTACACAGCAAAGCAAAATGAATTCATAGATCATAATTGTTCCTATGTGTACATTTTCTGTATACATATATTGTTAGTGGTATGTAATTTTTGTAATTTTTGTATTTATATTCAGATATTGTATTTATATTCAAATATTGTATTTGTATTCAGATCCTCTGAAGATGCCAGCCAAAGATTGCAGGCGAAATGTCAGGAGAAAATGCTACCGGAACACGGCCATACAGCCCGGAAACCCCACTAACACCCCAGTGATTCCGGCCATGAAAGCCTTTGACAATGTTTGTATTTATGTATGTTCACAGCTGTTTTAGACAGTAGTGCACTTATTTTCACTTTTCAATTCACTCGGTAAATTAGTAGGAAGTATCGAAGCTGGTGGGTCAAGTTGGTGGGAATTTGAAACCTGTCTCTCTGATCTTAGTCTCTATTTACCATACTGGGCATAGAGATGTTCCAAAGTACGTATGTACATAAACCCTATCAGGCTACAACCAGTGGTGGGATTCAGCCGGTTCGCACCACTTCGGCAGAACCGGCAGGGGCGTAACGAGGCAGCCCTGGGCAAACTGTAGCCCTGGGCAAAACCTGAGTTGGATTGCCCCCCCGCCCCCCCGCCCCATGGGCAGCCACTCCACCACGACCAAATTTTTTTTTGCAGTCTCCTGATGAGACTCTGAAAGTTTTGAGACTGTGCCTTCAGAAATGTCCTCCACCCCAGCCTGCAACCCCTATGGACAGCAATACAGAAAACTCAATGCAGAACAAAGGTTCTTGGGCAAATTTCTGGGATGTTCCTGCAGGGGGCGCATTTTTGGATGTATCGGCACCAAAATTTCAAGGTATCATCTGGAAACTGTCCTTATGGTACCCCTCAAGTTTGGTGCAGTTTGGTTCAGGGGGGCCAAAGTTATGGACCCTCAAAACTGTAGCCCCCATCTCCTATTAGCTCTCATTGGAAACAATGGGGGATGGGGCACCCCCTTTGGGAGTCCATAACTTTGGACTCCTTGAACCAAACCTCACCAAACTTGGGAGGTAGCATCAGGACAGTCTCCTGATGATACGCTGAAACTTTGGTGCCACTAGCCTAAAAACTGCGCCCCCTGCAGGCCAAAAACGGAAAACCACTAAAAATACCCAAAAACGAACCCTGGATTTTGATGCCCCCCACAAGGTGATGCCCTGGGCAGCTGCCCACCTTGCCCAATGGGCATTACGCCCCTGAGAACCGGTTTTAAAATGGTGCTTGTAGACAACTAGTTATTAAATTATTTGAATCCCACCACTGGAACCGGTGATTAAATTATTTGAACTCCACCACTGGCCACAACCAATATACTGTGAACTCAGCAAGGTGCTTTCAAGGCAAGAGGGAAGGAGATGTAGTTTGCCCATTGCCTTCCTCTGCAGAGGCTTCCTTGGTGGTCTTCCATCCAACACCAACCCTACTTAGCTTCCTAGATGTGACAGGGTTGGGCTACGCCATGCCACCCTGCCTCCCTGTTAACGGACTTCTAGATTTTGTAATTGTCGATTTTAAACCTCTTTGAACTTTAGCCATGGGACAACATCGTTTCTTAAAAAAAAACCGAACGCAGTAATAACTTCCAAATGTATCACGGGGAACATCAAGTACATTGTACCTTCCTCTCTTCCCACACACTTTATTCTGTTTTTGTGGCGTTTCTTGAGGAATGATCTCGGTTGTTTTCTCTCCTTTTTTTTCCCCCCAGGGCCCATTAATTGAAAGAGGACTTGACAACGATCGGGTTTCTTTCCCTTGTTCAGCAGATGTTACGACCAGGCCATCGACAAAGGAATTATTTTTAATTTGCCCTCTCCTTACATAACTCCCCTTTCCTCATCCATCCATCCAGCTACGAGAGCAGAGGCAAGACATCAAAGCGGCTGTTCGCGTCTCCCTTGAAGCGCACGCGTTCCCGGCGTCCCTTTTATTAATTTGGAAAATGCTTTTTTTTAAAGGGCAAAACGAACAATAAAAGAAATAGCTAGGCACTGCTGGATTAGGGTACTAATATTTACCAAATGTGAGACAACCCCCCCAACCCCTTGCAATTTTCTATCCCTCCCCCCTCAGCGATGCTCTGGATTGGTTTGTTCACTCAGCACTCCCTTCCCCCTCAAACCCTTTAAAAACATATAATTTGACCCATTTTTTTACATTCTTTGTCCAAGCGGTTCACTTCTGTTTGTCCTTAGGAGACGGGGAGGATTTCAAACAGAACAGGGCAGGGCGAACATGGAAACCAGCACTCCCAAACTTTGACAAGGCAATGGCAGACAATGGTTAGACAATAAATACACAGTTGGCACATGATGAACAGGAACAAGACTCAGTTTTCAAGGGCGGGGGTGGGGGCTTGGGAGTTGAGAGAAGGGGTGGGTTTCTTGGTTTAATACACATTACCGCAGAATAGTTTTACAGCGAATTCTTGTACGCCAAAGAATCAATGGACATCAAATAGTAATATTTAGAAACCAGTCAGGGAACGTTTAGGTCTCACAGGCATGATCTAAGAGTTACAGTTCTCTTGCAAAGGGACTTCAAAGAAAGAATTCAACATGAAATCACTGCGTTAGAATTCATTAACAAATCCAAGGCAAAAATCCCACCCACCCCCTAAAAAAATCAATAGGGACCTAGGATTCCTAAACTCACCATGGGAGCAAATGTCTTGCATGTCCTTCACCTTATAGACATCAGTTA
The DNA here is from genome assembly GCF_021028975.2 of Sphaerodactylus townsendi. NCBI lineage: Eukaryota > Metazoa > Chordata > Lepidosauria > Squamata > Sphaerodactylidae > Sphaerodactylus > Sphaerodactylus townsendi. The sequence continues at coordinate 18,762,431 of NC_059439.1, read as the reverse complement.
TTATACTTCTGTAACTTCCTATTGTATCCTTGTAGTGTGGCTTCTTAGTTTACAACAGAACAGTTTACAACATCAAGTTCCGACTGACTTCTAGTGATCCCAGCAAGGGGCTTTTAAGGCAGGTGAGAAGCAGAGGTGGTTTGCCTTCTTCTGCAGAGGATCCTTTAGTGATCTCCGTCCCGTGTACCAACCCTGCTTAGCTTTTAAGATCTGACGAGATCAGGCTATAGCTGTGGTGGCGAACCTTTGGCACTCCAGATGTTGTGGACTACAATTCCCATCAGCCCCTGCCAGCATGACCAATTGGCCATGCTGGCAGGGGCTGATGGGAATTGTAGTCCATAACATCTGGAGTGCCAGAGGTTCACCACCACTGGATAGTATACCATGTTGCCTTCCCTCCAATAATTGGTTTAAAGGTAAAAGTAAGTCCCCTGTGCAAGCACCAGTCATTATTGACCCATGGGGTGATGTCACATCCTGTTTACTAGGCAGACTTGTTTACGGGGTGGCTCACCACTGCCTTCCCCAGTCATCTATACTTTATCCCCAGCAGGCTGAGTCAACAAGGGGCACTTTCGCACTTGCAGAATAATGCGCTTTCAATCCACTTTCAATGCACTCTGCAGCTGGGTTTTACTGTGCGGAATAGCAAAATCCACTTGCAAATGTAACCTCTAACTGTGGGTTCTGTGGGGCAGAACTTGGAATGAGTTTGCAACAACAAATTTTAAAAACAAAATGGCTTACTTTCTTAACATATAACATCAAACATCAACATTTAACGTCACACTTCAAGGTCCTGTTCAGGTTTCATTTCAAGTCCTTCTAGTTACAGTCTTCTGATATTGCCAAGTCCAATTCTTTCTGCAAGTGGGTTGGCTCCTGAAGACTCCAAGGGCTTGGTGAACAGGATTCAACATGATGAAGGTTTCCAAGAGAACTCTCACCCATTACAAACACCAAAAACCCTAAGCAAGGTGTTAAGGGCTTATACCAGGGGTAGGGTTCCCTACCCCTGGCTTATACAAATCAAGGTCCAAGTCTGGTAGCCTTGTTTCCTCCAAACTACATGAGCTCTGCAGCCTCTTGCTGCTTTTAGTCTCCACCCCTTTCTGGGTCAACCCATTCTGAGCATGGGGGTTACACAAACAGTTCTGGAAGTGCATTGAACGTGCATTATTCTGCATGTGCGCAAGTGCCCCTTGAGCTGGCTACTTGAAACCAACATCCACCGGGATTGGACTCAGGTTGTGAGCAGAGCTTGAACTACAGTACTGTAGTTTACGTGTCTAAGCAACAGGGCTCCTTCCAGTCACTGGTCAGAAAAAGGAAACACATAGTTGAGCAAATGACTACCAGCATCCCAGGAAAGAAACACAAAAACAAACAATTACCTCCATATGATGGTGAATTTAGAGGGAGGCCAAATGATCTTTAAAGTTTCCAGATTTCCAGTCAGGCTGTATTCACATTCTCACTCTCCCCGCCATTTTGTTGGACTCCGTTCTTGAACCTCCAGCAGTGGCGTAATGGTTTAGAGCAGGTGCACTCTAATCTGGAGAACCGGGTTTGATTCCCCGCTCTGCCACTTCAGCTGTGGAGGCTTATCTGGTGAACCAGATTTGTTTGTGCCCTCCAACGCATGCCAGCTGGGTGGCCTTGGGCTAATCACAGTTCTTTGGAGCTTTCTCAGCCCCACCCATCTCAGAGGGTGTTTGTTGTGAAGGGGGGAAGGGAAAGGAGATTGCAAAGCCCTTTGAGTCTCCTTACAGGAGAGAAAGGGGGATATAAATCCAAAATCATCTTCTTCTCGAGAAGATCAAGCAGAGCTCTTCTTGTGCTCTGCTCTGAGAATTAATATGATGTACTGGATACTATGCCCGGAAAGTGGGAATTCAGATTTTTGTTTAAACAACTGAGCCCTTCGGGGGAGGGCGGTTTATAAATATAATAAATAATAATAATAATAATAATAATAATAATAATGATAATAATACGAAAGTGACTGGATAGGATGCAAGAAAGTTTCCCTGCTGAACCAGTCCTGTGGGTGGGTGGGATCAGGCACCCCTGCCCCGTCAAGGGACTGTGTTTGGCTCTAGGGGTTTAGAGCAGGTGCACTCTAATCTGGAGAACCGGGTGTGATTCCCCGCTCTGCCACTTCAGCTGTGGAGGCTTATCTGGTGAACCAGATTAGTTTGTGCCAATCCCTAGTTCCTCCAATCAAAAGAGAAAAGCTTTAAATGTGACTCTGGGGTTTATTCAGAATTAAATGCCGATCGTTTACACAACCTTTTACATTTCAGTAAGGGTAGCCCCGTCACAAAGAAGCCTAAGAAAAGTTATCATGCGGCTCATTAAAAACGAACAGAATTATTGTACTGTAAATTTGTGTGAACTAACGCCTGCTTCTTCAGATGGTTGGCATGAAGCATGCTTCAAGTCATGTATCCAAGGAAAGGAACTCTAGCCCGCAACAACCTTCGTGGCATGATAAGGCAACCGCAAGACATTTCCACATGTTTTAAGTGTAAGTGGTACGTTTACCACTTCTGACAAACGATTCCCATTTTCTTACAATGGCTACCAGCCAATAAGAATAAGCTGTGTTTATGTATGCTGATTTTAAGGATGCCTAATTCTGTGTTGGACAGCAGCCAGCCCATTTACCCAGTCGGCACCTAACACTTCCACGTGCCACTTGACAGTGTTCCCATATGGCTGGCAGAAAACCAGTTTTCTTGCTTTAAAACAGGAGTCTAACAAATTTTGCTGGTGGTTGGGGAATATTGAAACTTTGAACATTATCATACTTGGAAGTTAGATGAAGATGACATGCTAAGAAAAATATTCAAGCATGTGGTATCTAAATGCAAAAATCTGGGGGATCTAAATGCAAAAATCTGTGTTTTCTAAGTGCCAGTGGTATATATTTCTTTTTAACAAGCTCTGGCAGCCAATGAATTTCCTAAAAGTGCCTTGCCAATCTTTGCTTTATTATCAGACATTTTCCCCTTGAAGTAGGCACCTAGCCCAAGAGAAAGGAGAAGGTATCATTTACTGGATCCCAGGAGATGTTTAGCCCAGACAGACAGCCCATGACCATGATATGGTATATTTATATTATTTCAGAGGTGTAACAAAAATATTTATTTCATGACTGATGAGATTACAACCATGGGCGAGAATTGTGTATGTGTAAGGGAAGGTGTTATAAATTTGTGCAAGGCTCCAAAAATGTTTCTTTGGCATCCCCCCGAGATGAGCTATTAACACTCTCGTTCCTCACCAAATACATTGAAAGAGGAACAGTATTTTTAAAAAGTACAACTATAGTCAAATGCTATACAAAACACTGGAATAGAAAAGTTGTATTTCAAAAGTGCTTCGGCTGAGTGGCACTATTGAGAACCTAGTTTTAGCATATTTTAATTACCGGTTTCTTTAGTGAATTATAGCTGAATGTTCACTGTTTTTCGTTTTTCAAAAAATTGGCTTTGTAGGATTTTATGCTGTAAACCTCTTAGGGAGCTTTACAAAATTGAAAAGCAGTTTAAACTAATTTGTCCTGATGAAATGAGAGGATCTTCATTATGTGGAGCTTTTTAAGGTTCCTCTTTATTTTTGCTGCCACAGAATTACAAAACTACCTCTTCCCACTATTTGAAAGAGGACTGACCTTGTCATCTAATTTACCTCAGCTGCAACATTTTCGGAGGCATTTTTATTCAGCAAATTGCCTATTATTTAAATTATTGTTAGAAATTGTTGTTATTGCTTGAATTTGCTCCCTCATGACCTGAAGGATTTCAGATTGGGCCAATGCTCTTGAATATGAACTGCAGAGAGGGGGTGGGACCTGACAGAATCAGCTCAACAGCTAGATTATTAGATAAAACCAAAGATTCGGAAAGAACGTCTTGCATTTTTTGGAGCTGGTGTGGATGCTCACAACTTCTGTGATATACTGTTTTAGTTATCTGCCAGAGAAAACGATGACTGAAATAAGTAAGTCCGTTACCTCACGCTGACCTTTTCAAATGATCCTGCCAGATTGCACCCAAATATAAACCTAATTCAGTGTATTTCTGCAAAAGCTTTGGAACCATGGACACCCATGTTTGATGGGTTGCAATGAACTTTTGAGGTGTTTAAGGATATAATACATTTGAATTTTTTTATTTTGACTCCTGCTCACATTTGAGCAGGGGTTAGAATTACTTCTCTCTTTATTTCTTTGAAATATATATTACCCATCCATCCATCCATCCATCCATCCATCCATCCATCCATCCATCCATCCATCCATCCATTCAATCCATCCATCCATCCATCCGTCCATCCATCAGTCCATCCATCCATCCATCCATCCATCCATCCATCCATCCATCCATCCATCCATCCATCCATCCATCCATCCATCCATCCATCCATCCATCCATCCATCCATCCATCCATCCATCCATCCATCCATCCATCCATCCATCCATCCATCCATAGGGATCTTGACGTGGCTTACAAAAGTGTTTAATTGGTTGAGTAAAGTGATTTGAGTCGCCAGCAGAGTGAAAGGCCAAATCTTGGTATATTTACTGGCCAATATGTTCCATGAATTCCAAAGTCTGATGTCTCAGTTGTGGTCAGCTGAGGTCAGAAAGGATTCTCTCCTCTTCACTTAACCTTCTTTCTTATTCTCCTTCTTTTCTTTGTGGAGCTATAATGGTCCTAAACTGAAAGACAGAATGTTGAGTAGCACACAGCTGTATCCAATAAAAACCTTTGGGGTAACTTGGGTAGACTTTTTGGTCCAAGTCAAAAAGTATCGTTGGGCCAATTCGAGGCATTTTCTCACCCTCAAGCAAGATAAATCTATTGGATTGGATCCCACTGACCATTTCTGTAGATGAAAGAGAGGACTATTTTCACTGATTTTCCTCCTCATGCTATTCCTCCAGAAGCAGCATTTGGAGAACTATAGTTGGAAGGTGAACATGTCTCGAATAAGTCCTTCCATCAGCAGAGATTTGGGAAGGATCCGAGCCAATATTCAGGTCATGTCCATGGGCTCCTGAAGCTGAGAACGAGCCAAATCATGGCAAGGCGCTGGCACACTCTGTCCCAGGTATGAAGGCTTGTCTATACTACAACAAACTTTGGAGGTGTAGAATCATAGAACCATAGAGATGGAAGAGACCCCAAGGGCCATCAAATCCAACCCCCTGCAATGCATGAAAACACAATCAAAACACCCCTGACAGATGGCCGTTCAACCTCTCTTTAAAACATCCTAAAGAAGGAGACTCCACCACACTCTGAGGTAGGGCAGCCCTAACAGCCCTAACACTGTCGAACAGCCCTAACAGTCAGGAAGTTTTTCCTGATGTTTAGGTGGAATCTCTTTTCCTGCACCTTGAACCCATGACTCCGTGTCCTAGTGTCTGGAGCAGCAGAAGACAAGCTTGCTCCCTCACCCACATGCCATCCCTTCAAATATCTAAACATGGCTAAAATGTCACCTCTTCACCTTCTCTTCACCAAACTAAACATCCCCAGCTCCCTAAGTCTCTCCTCATAGTGCATGGATTCCAGACCTTTTACCATTTTGGTTGCTCACCTCTGGACCCGTCCCAGCTTGTCAATATCCTTCTTGAATTGAGGTGCCTAGAACTATACACAATATTCCAGGTGAGGCAGAATAGTGAAATACAATTACATCCCTCGATGTAGACACTATACTCCTATTGATACAGCCCAAAAACGCATTGGGTCTCTTGGCCGCCGTATCACATACTTTAAGTACTCCAGGGAAAACTTCAGAGATCTGGTCCCTGGTTAAAATGACTTCTTTGGAGGATGAAATTTATGGCATTATAATCCACATTATAATCCTTTCTCCCCAAATCTGCCCTCAGCAGGCTGCATCCCCAAACCAACAGGACTTTCCCAGCTCAATGGGCCATTCTATTGAGGAGGGTGCTGATGAGTCTCAGAGATCTCCAATCATACATCCTCTAGTCTATAACCAGAGGTGGGATCCAGCAGGTTCTCACCAGTTCCCGAGAGTAGGTTACTAATTATTTGTGTGTGCCGAGAGGAGGTTACTAATTGGGTCTGCTTTTCCGTTAGAAATTCCATTAGGTCCAAAAATCATGAAGTCCTGTTGTTTCCTATGTGGCTGGTTTTAGCGAGCGGCTGAAAACAGGATCATTCTCCCAGGTAGAATGTTTTAAAAACATGTTTTAGAAATATGGTAAAGTTCCTTGTTTAAGAAAAATTATGCCTAACGTTTGAGCTCTAGAAACAAAATTAAGTATTTTGAAAGTATTAAGTATTTGACAGGCAGTCCATTAGAGGAGAAGTAGTTGTTTCTGTTGGCAGTAGACGATAGGACTTGCTGTAATGAGTTTAAATTATGGACAGAAAGATACCAGCTGGAAATTAGGAACTTTTTTTTTCAGTAAGAGTTTTTTACAGTAACAGAGAAATTATTAATGCTCCATCCCTGGAATGCCTGGCCACGCCCCCGTCGTGCCCCGCCCAGCCCCATTGGCACTACGCCACTGTTTGAATCCCACCACCATGGGAACCTGTTACTAAAAATTTTGGATCCCACCACTGTCTATAACTATTTGAAACATGGTGGTGTTCATATGGGCAGACTGGTTTGGGATTGGGAAGAAACGTTCTCTTAAGTGATGATGATCCCGAGGATTCTCACCTGCTTTGAAAGGCTTAATAGGACATTTCTGAAGAGCTTGTGGGAAATTGTGGCCTATATCCAGCAGGTGGACCTAGGCTGGCTATCTGCAGTCTGGTCTGGATGGCCTTTAGGTTCTGTTTCTCTCTATTAATACGAACCAAGAGGCAGTCTGCAGAAATATGGGCCTGCTTTGCTTTCTAGAAAGTTCTTTTCACTAACGTCTTTGTGTGGAATGTCCAGGTTTTTGTGTATACATAGCTGCTTCAAAAGAAAACATGAGGTATGCCTCCCCTTTTGAAGGCTTTTTAGACCGGAGTCCAACATGTATTGTTTCCCTCCCCAACAATGGAAACATTTTCAGGGAAATGAAGGGGAGGCAAGGAATATGCCTTTCTCTCTTAGATATTTTCCTGGGTAATTGGAGAAGGCTATCTTTGTTAATTACTGATGTCTCTGTCCCTCTTTGAGACAGACAAGGCCGCCTATTCATGCCAACAAAAGGCACGGAGAGAGACAGGTCTGGGATTTGTGCTGCCAGCGGCCCACCGTTTGATGTGAGGTGCTGAAAAGAGGCAGCTGGCTTTGTGTTCTTGAAAAAGGCAGGCCGCGGTTCTAAAACCCAGCCCAGATGAGGGATGCTGGGGAGATGTAGGGTTTTTTTTAAAAAAAAGTAAGGAAAAGATTAGTCCTTAATGCCAGGTAAAGACAATCTCAGGTTCAAGACAACAATATTTTGAGGCTCTTCACCACATCCGTTGTTTCATAAGCACACCCATGTTGCCTTCCTGGGTCAGACCCAAGTCCATCTAAACCATTATTCTGTTTACAGTCATAGGAACCTGCACCGTGTGCAAACTCACAAGGAAGGTGATGGTTTTTCCTAGGCCCCCTCCACACAACAAATGTAAACCGGGTTGCAGTCGGGATAAAGGAACCTGTTCTCGTGTTCACGTGCATATGTGCAGGGAGTGATTGGCGCCCACAGAAACAATCCGGGTTGCTGTTGCACTTCGCACGGAGACGCGTCTATGTTTTTTTAATTAATTCCCATTCACGAATAACTACACAGACATGCACAAATTAACCCCCACAGCCATGCCGATGTCCCACAAAATAACCATCTGCACCTGCACAGCTATGCAGGTACAAACTGCAGATTTTTTTTTTTTAAGGAAAAGGGAGGCAAATAAAACGCCATTCGTTTGCGAGTGGCTGCAACCCGGGATTTTTGAAAAGACTTGATAGTTTAGCAATTAAAAAAAAAATGAGTAGGGAGAAATAACATGGGGCAGGCTCATTTTGAGGGCAGAATTTATGCATCTTAAGAACATAAGAGCATAAGAACTAGCCTGCTGGATCAGACCAGAGTCCATCTAGTCCAGCACTCTGCTACTTTCGCAGTGGCCCACCAGGAAGGTGCCTTTCAGGGGCTCACATGCGGGGAGGTGAAAGCAATGGCCTTCTGCTGCTGCTGCCTCTGGGCACCTGGTCTGCTAAAGGCATTTGCAATCTGAGATCAAGGAGGATCAAGATTGGTAGCCATAGATCGACTTCTCCTCCATAAATCTGTCCAAGCCCTTTTTAAAGCTATCCAGGTTAGTGGCCATCACCACCTCCTGTGGCAGCATATTCCAAACACCAATCACACGTTGTGTGAAGAAGTGTTTCCTTTTATTAGTCCTAATTCTTCCCCCCAGCATTTTCAATGAATGCCCCCTGGTATCTTACACCGGTGAAGTGTTTATTGGCCCGTGTGGAAGGGGCATATGGTAATCCAAGGCATAACATCTCTTGAACTGGGGTAACCATATATGGGTGACCAAAAAAGAGATCAAGAACCCTCAAGAAAAAGACACAAGCGGGTAGCATTTGCACAAAATCTGCATACGCTAATTTACATTTCTATACGTACTATAACGTTAGGATAGCTTGAAATAAAGACTTCCACTCCAGTAGGAACAAGGTTTGAAAATGTAGAGTGCATTTCTCTCCTGTAAGGAGTCTCCAAGTGGCTTACAAACTCCTTCCCTTCCTCTCCCAATAGACGCCTTGTGAGGTAGGTGGGGATGAGAGAGTTCTGAGAGAACTGTGACTGGCCCAAGGTCACCCAGCAGGCTTCATGTGAAAGAGCAGGGGAACAAATCCAGTTCACCAGATAAGAGTCCACTGCTCATGTGGAGAAGTGGGGAATCAACCCCGGTTCTCCAGATTAGAGTCCACCTGCTCTCAACCACTACACCTCGCTAACTAATGGGTTAACTAATGGAATAGTGGTGACATACTCATTGAGCTTCCTCTGCGGTTGTCTCATCAATGTCAGTTCACTACATTTGTTGATTTTAAAAAATCCATTTTTTCTGGTACGCCAATAGCATTTTGCACAAACCTTCCCGACAAAAAATAAGGACAAATTCAGATAAATATTTCAAAGCTGCATCCAAATCAGCCATCAAAGGGAACCTGTTGTAGATAACTATCCTTTTTTACTTGAAGTGCATTCTTGGAAATGCCAGCCGAAGTTGGAATGTCCTTTATTTCAATTTGGAAGATCTATGTTTATAGATTCTGAATTCTGAACAGCAGAGTAAGATATTTGATGGCAATGCTTCCTTCAGAGTCTTCTCTGGCGTTCCAATTTTTCATGTTAATAAAGCAGCAGGGGAGAAATGTTTACAAGAGGAATGTGGTTAAGAGGTTGTGTTAGAGCTGGGAAGACTCGGAGTGAAATCGGCCACCAAGCTCATTGGGTGAGCTCGCTAGCTTCTCCCCCAGCCCACCTCACAAAGTTTCTGTGAGGTTAAATGCAGGAAAGGAGAACCACAGATGCAGGCGAAACGTCAGGAGGGAATGCTGCTAGAACACGGCCATACAGCCCGCAAACCACACAGCACTTTGATGATTTCCCGGCCAGCCTGCGTGGCACCGACAATGGCTCCCATGTGGACTGTTTAGAGCAGTGATGGCGAACCTTTTTGAGACCGAGTGCCCAAATTGCCACCCAAAACGCAGGCTATGCGAAAGTACCCAGCCACGGCGAATTTGAGCACGAATACTGAGGTTTAAGTTTAGTAAAAACGATTGGCTCAGAGGCGTGCATTACTCAGGAGTAAGCTTGGTGGTAGTCGGTGGCTTTGCTTTGAAGCAACCATGCAACTCTTCCAGCGGGTGAATCATGATTCTAGGAGAGTTTACTCAGAAGCAAGCCCCGTTGCCAGCAACCGAGCTTACTCCCAGGTAAAGGATCGTGCTTTAGTTCTTTGCATGAAAATCAGTGGGGTTTAACAGCGCTTAACAGGGCACTGCTTCCCCAAACTAGGCCTTAGGTTTAATGCTAATAATTGAGCCCAGCGGCCCAGGCCAGCCTAGATGTGTGGGTGGAGGGTGGGGGCGACTCTGTTTGTGCGTGCCCACAGAGAGGGCTCCAAGTGCCACCTCTGGCACCCGTGCCATAGGTTCGCCACCACCGGTTTAGAGCTTTTGGACGGAAGGACAAATCTGGTCCACCTGACAGGATTGTCGTGACACTTGCTAAACTAAACGTACTCCGCCTTGCTTTAGGCACTTCGGGAGAATTCTACGTAATTGCGAAACAATACACTGATGATGATAGAATGATAAGCTAACGTTTACATTTCCTATGTCTGGCTGGAAGGTCCTTTCAGTTTGAAAAATGGCCGGCTGCCTGTGGTTTCACAATGGAGGCCCTTCCATAAATTATACCTGACAAAACCAGGATGACATAGCGGTTAAAAAATGAAGATAAATGACGAGAGGGGGGAAGAGATGCTTGTCTTTATGCGTGTGTCTGTGACATGTGTTACGGCCAGTCTTCTTGTGACTGGACAAATGAATTTGGCGCCACATTGGAAACGAGACGCCTTCACCTTCCGTTTGCTCGGTGCAGGGCATTTCCTTCCCCCCAAGCACAGCCCAAAGGGCCCCTTGGAGCCTCGCTCCGTTTCCAAGCTGGTGTGAACGGTCCGAGTTCGAGTCAAAGGCCCCTTCCGCACATGCAGAACAATGCCCTTTCAATCCACTTTCAGTGCACGTTGCAGCTGGATTTTACTGTGCGGAAGAGCCACATCCACTTGCAGACAATTGCGAAAGTGGATTGAAAGTGGATTATTCTGCATGTGCGGAAGGTGCAAAAGAGAGCCGGTTTCTGACCAACATGCAGAAGAATTTTGAGATTTTGCAAGTGTCTGTCACAGGGGTAGGGAACCTGCGGCTCTCCAGATGTTCAGGAACTACAATTCCCATCAGCCCCTGCCCCCCCCCCCCCCACCCCCCCCCCCCCCCACCCCCCCCCCCCCCCACCCCCCCCCCCCCCCACCCCCCCCCCCCCCCACCCCCCCCCCCCCCCACCCCCCCCCCCCCCCACCCCCCCCCCCCCCCACCCCCCCCCCCCCCCACCCCCCCCCCCCCCCACCCCCCCCCCCCCCCACCCCCCCCCCCCCCCACCCCCCCCCCCCCCCACCCCCCCCCCCCCCCACCCCCCCCCCCCCCCACCCCCCCCCCCCCCCACCCCCCCCCCCCCCCACCCCCCCCCCCCCCCACCCCCCCCCCCCCCCACCCCCCCCCCCCCCCACCCCCCCCCCCCCCCACCCCCCCCCCCCCCCACCCCCCCCCCCCCCCACCCCCCCCCCCCCCCACCCCCCCCCCCCCCCACCCCCCCCCCCCCCCACCCCCCCCCCCCCCCACCCCCCCCCCCCCCCACCCCCCCCCCCCCCCACCCCCCCCCCCCCCCACCCCCCCCCCCCCCCACCCCCCCCCCCCCCCACCCCCCCCCCCCCCCACCCCCCCCCCCCCCCACCCCCCCCCCCCCCCACCCCCCCCCCCCCCCACCCCCCCCCCCCCCCACCCCCCCCCCCCCCCACCCCCCCCCCCCCCCACCCCCCCCCCCCCCCACCCCCCCCCCCCCCCACCCCCCCCCCCCCCCACCCCCCCCCCCCCCCACCCCCCCCCCCCCCCACCCCCCCCCCCCCCCACCCCCCCCCCCCCCCACCCCCCCCCCCCCCCACCCCCCCCCCCCCCCACCCCCCCCCCCCCCCACCCCCCCCCCCCCCCACCCCCCCCCCCCCCCACCCCCCCCCCCCCCCACCCCCCCCCCCCCCCACCCCCCCCCCCCCCCACCCCCCCCCCCCCCCACCCCCCCCCCCCCCCACCCCCCCCCCCCCCCACCCCCCCCCCCCCCCACCCCCCCCCCCCCCCACCCCCCCCCCCCCCCACCCCCCCCCCCCCCCACCCCCCCCCCCCCCCACCCCCCCCCCCCCCCACCCCCCCCCCCCCCCACCCCCCCCCCCCCCCACCCCCCCCCCCCCCCACCCCCCCCCCCCCCCACCCCCCCCCCCCCCCACCCCCCCCCCCCCCCACCCCCCCCCCCCCCCACCCCCCCCCCCCCCCACCCCCCCCCCCCCCCACCCCCCCCCCCCCCCACCCCCCCCCCCCCCCACCCCCCCCCCCCCCCACCCCCCCCCCCCCCCACCCCCCCCCCCCCCCACCCCCCCCCCCCCCCACCCCCCCCCCCCCCCACCCCCCCCCCCCCCCACCCCCCCCCCCCCCCACCCCCCCCCCCCCCCACCCCCCCCCCCCCCCACCCCCCCCCCCCCCCACCCCCCCCCCCCCCCACCCCCCCCCCCCCCCACCCCCCCCCCCCCCCACCCCCCCCCCCCCCCACCCCCCCCCCCCCCCACCCCCCCCCCCCCCCACCCCCCCCCCCCCCCACCCCCCCCCCCCCCCACCCCCCCCCCCCCCCACCCCCCCCCCCCCCCACCCCCCCCCCCCCCCACCCCCCCCCCCCCCCACCCCCCCCCCCCCCCACCCCCCCCCCCCCCCACCCCCCCCCCCCCCCACCCCCCCCCCCCCCCACCCCCCCCCCCCCCCACCCCCCCCCCCCCCCACCCCCCCCCCCCCCCACCCCCCCCCCCCCCCACCCCCCCCCCCCCCCACCCCCCCCCCCCCCCACCCCCCCCCCCCCCCACCCCCCCCCCCCCCCACCCCCCCCCCCCCCCACCCCCCCCCCCCCCCACCCCCCCCCCCCCCCACCCCCCCCCCCCCCCACCCCCCCCCCCCCCCACCCCCCCCCCCCCCCACCCCCCCCCCCCCCCACCCCCCCCCCCCCCCACCCCCCCCCCCCCCCACCCCCCCCCCCCCCCACCCCCCCCCCCCCCCACCCCCCCCCCCCCCCACCCCCCCCCCCCCCCACCCCCCCCCCCCCCCACCCCCCCCCCCCCCCACCCCCCCCCCCCCCCACCCCCCCCCCCCCCCACCCCCCCCCCCCCCCACCCCCCCCCCCCCCCACCCCCCCCCCCCCCCACCCCCCCCCCCCCCCACCCCCCCCCCCCCCCACCCCCCCCCCCCCCCACCCCCCCCCCCCCCCACCCCCCCCCCCCCCCACCCCCCCCCCCCCCCACCCCCCCCCCCCCCCACCCCCCCCCCCCCCCACCCCCCCCCCCCCCCACCCCCCCCCCCCCCCACCCCCCCCCCCCCCCACCCCCCCCCCCCCCCACCCCCCCCCCCCCCCACCCCCCCCCCCCCCCACCCCCCCCCCCCCCCACCCCCCCCCCCCCCCACCCCCCCCCCCCCCCACCCCCCCCCCCCCCCACCCCCCCCCCCCCCCACCCCCCCCCCCCCCCACCCCCCCCCCCCCCCACCCCCCCCCCCCCCCACCCCCCCCCCCCCCCACCCCCCCCCCCCCCCACCCCCCCCCCCCCCCACCCCCCCCCCCCCCCACCCCCCCCCCCCCCCACCCCCCCCCCCCCCCACCCCCCCCCCCCCCCACCCCCCCCCCCCCCCACCCCCCCCCCCCCCCACCCCCCCCCCCCCCCACCCCCCCCCCCCCCCACCCCCCCCCCCCCCCACCCCCCCCCCCCCCCACCCCCCCCCCCCCCCACCCCCCCCCCCCCCCACCCCCCCCCCCCCCCACCCCCCCCCCCCCCCACCCCCCCCCCCCCCCACCCCCCCCCCCCCCCACCCCCCCCCCCCCCCACCCCCCCCCCCCCCCACCCCCCCCCCCCCCCACCCCCCCCCCCCCCCACCCCCCCCCCCCCCCACCCCCCCCCCCCCCCACCCCCCCCCCCCCCCACCCCCCCCCCCCCCCACCCCCCCCCCCCCCCACCCCCCCCCCCCCCCACCCCCCCCCCCCCCCACCCCCCCCCCCCCCCACCCCCCCCCCCCCCCACCCCCCCCCCCCCCCACCCCCCCCCCCCCCCACCCCCCCCCCCCCCCACCCCCCCCCCCCCCCACCCCCCCCCCCCCCCACCCCCCCCCCCCCCCACCCCCCCCCCCCCCCACCCCCCCCCCCCCCCACCCCCCCCCCCCCCCACCCCCCCCCCCCCCCACCCCCCCCCCCCCCCACCCCCCCCCCCCCCCACCCCCCCCCCCCCCCACCCCCCCCCCCCCCCACCCCCCCCCCCCCCCACCCCCCCCCCCCCCCACCCCCCCCCCCCCCCACCCCCCCCCCCCCCCACCCCCCCCCCCCCCCACCCCCCCCCCCCCCCACCCCCCCCCCCCCCCACCCCCCCCCCCCCCCACCCCCCCCCCCCCCCACCCCCCCCCCCCCCCACCCCCCCCCCCCCCCACCCCCCCCCCCCCCCACCCCCCCCCCCCCCCACCCCCCCCCCCCCCCACCCCCCCCCCCCCCCACCCCCCCCCCCCCCCACCCCCCCCCCCCCCCACCCCCCCCCCCCCCCACCCCCCCCCCCCCCCACCCCCCCCCCCCCCCACCCCCCCCCCCCCCCACCCCCCCCCCCCCCCACCCCCCCCCCCCCCCACCCCCCCCCCCCCCCACCCCCCCCCCCCCCCACCCCCCCCCCCCCCCACCCCCCCCCCCCCCCACCCCCCCCCCCCCCCACCCCCCCCCCCCCCCACCCCCCCCCCCCCCCACCCCCCCCCCCCCCCACCCCCCCCCCCCCCCACCCCCCCCCCCCCCCACCCCCCCCCCCCCCCACCCCCCCCCCCCCCCACCCCCCCCCCCCCCCACCCCCCCCCCCCCCCACCCCCCCCCCCCCCCACCCCCCCCCCCCCCCACCCCCCCCCCCCCCCACCCCCCCCCCCCCCCACCCCCCCCCCCCCCCACCCCCCCCCCCCCCCACCCCCCCCCCCCCCCACCCCCCCCCCCCCCCACCCCCCCCCCCCCCCACCCCCCCCCCCCCCCACCCCCCCCCCCCCCCACCCCCCCCCCCCCCCACCCCCCCCCCCCCCCACCCCCCCCCCCCCCCACCCCCCCCCCCCCCCACCCCCCCCCCCCCCCACCCCCCCCCCCCCCCACCCCCCCCCCCCCCCACCCCCCCCCCCCCCCACCCCCCCCCCCCCCCACCCCCCCCCCCCCCCACCCCCCCCCCCCCCCACCCCCCCCCCCCCCCACCCCCCCCCCCCCCCACCCCCCCCCCCCCCCACCCCCCCCCCCCCCCACCCCCCCCCCCCCCCACCCCCCCCCCCCCCCACCCCCCCCCCCCCCCACCCCCCCCCCCCCCCACCCCCCCCCCCCCCCACCCCCCCCCCCCCCCACCCCCCCCCCCCCCCACCCCCCCCCCCCCCCACCCCCCCCCCCCCCCACCCCCCCCCCCCCCCACCCCCCCCCCCCCCCACCCCCCCCCCCCCCCACCCCCCCCCCCCCCCACCCCCCCCCCCCCCCACCCCCCCCCCCCCCCACCCCCCCCCCCCCCCACCCCCCCCCCCCCCCACCCCCCCCCCCCCCCACCCCCCCCCCCCCCCACCCCCCCCCCCCCCCACCCCCCCCCCCCCCCACCCCCCCCCCCCCCCACCCCCCCCCCCCCCCACCCCCCCCCCCCCCCACCCCCCCCCCCCCCCACCCCCCCCCCCCCCCACCCCCCCCCCCCCCCACCCCCCCCCCCCCCCACCCCCCCCCCCCCCCACCCCCCCCCCCCCCCACCCCCCCCCCCCCCCACCCCCCCCCCCCCCCACCCCCCCCCCCCCCCACCCCCCCCCCCCCCCACCCCCCCCCCCCCCCACCCCCCCCCCCCCCCACCCCCCCCCCCCCCCACCCCCCCCCCCCCCCACCCCCCCCCCCCCCCACCCCCCCCCCCCCCCACCCCCCCCCCCCCCCACCCCCCCCCCCCCCCACCCCCCCCCCCCCCCACCCCCCCCCCCCCCCACCCCCCCCCCCCCCCACCCCCCCCCCCCCCCACCCCCCCCCCCCCCCACCCCCCCCCCCCCCCACCCCCCCCCCCCCCCACCCCCCCCCCCCCCCACCCCCCCCCCCCCCCACCCCCCCCCCCCCCCACCCCCCCCCCCCCCCACCCCCCCAAAGAAGAAGAACAACAACAACAACAACAACAACAACAACAACAACAACAACAACAACCCCAACAACAACAACAACAACAACAACAACAACAACAACAACAACAACAACAACAACAACAACAAGAACAAGAACAAGAACAAGAACAAGAACAAGAACAAGAACAAGAACAAGAACAAGAAGAGTTGGATTTATATCCCCCCTTTCTCTCCTGTAAGGAGACTCAAAGGGGCTTATAATCTCCTTTCCCTTCCCCCCTCACAACAAACACCCTGTAAGGTAGGTGGGGCTGAGAGAACTCCGAGAGAACTGTGACTAGCCCAAGGTCACCCAGCTGGCGTGTGTGGGAGTGCACAAGCTAATCTGGTTCCCCAGATAAGCCTCCACAGCTCAAGTGGCAGAGCGGGGAATCAAACCCGGTTCCTCCAGATTAGAGTGCACCTGCTCTTAACCACTACACCATGCTTGTAAAGAGCAGGAAGCTTGAAACAAGACTGTCAACCAACCTTTCCGCAACGCCCTCGATTAATGCGGAAAATGCAAACAAACGCAATTAAAATTGCCTTTTGATTTTTCCGCACAAGCATGTCGGGCAGCAGGACAGGATCCCAAAAGTGCTTTGTGGGGCCCGTGCAGTTAGATGGGCTAGTTTTTGAGACGTGCTCTGGACCACCCTGTTCCCATCTTTCCATCTCTGATTCCTTGTCCCAGGGTTGAATTCAAATTAGCTTTTTAATGAACCCATTGGGGAAGGACGGCCTGAAAGGCGAATCAATCGACCAAATCAAAGCTTTCCTGCTGGTGAAAAGGGGGAAGAGGAGATCCAGTTTAACCATTCCAAAAGGGTATGGTGGAGACCTGTATGTGCGAAAGGGGCTATCGTAAGGGTTAGAATTGGGTAAAACTGAGTGGGGGAAAATGGGCTGGATCTAACCATGCATCTGTAGGAAGGGCCGGGGATATATTGCGATGAACATGTTTGGCAGCTGACTTTACAATATTCAACTGTGACTATCAGAGGTCCACCGATACCCAGCACTGTTATAACAGTTCTTAGTGGCTGTTTCCGCACAGTCCAAATATCCCCGATTGGGCAAGTTAAATATCCTGGTTCGTGTAAGTTTTCCATACAGTTCCTGGTGCTAAAGCGGGCCTGCCCTGGTGTTGCCCTGCGATATTTCACTTAGCCCGGGATTTTAAAAAATCGCCAAATTGGTGATGCTTCTCAAATAGCCCGGGGTGACCCCGTTGCCGTGCCAACACCACAGGAGCAGAACTGGTTTATTCTTCCCGCCTCGCTGCTCTGGGTCGACCAATCAAGAGGGATGCACTTGCGGTGTAAATATAAAAGCTCACGTGGAACAAACTGGAGTATTGCCTCCCAGTACTAACTCGGCTCCTGGAAATAAACAAGCAGCTGTGTGGAGGGAGAAACCGGGATAAAATAGACCCAGGTTTTTTTTTTAAATGGTGGTACCCAGGTATAATTTTGCCATGCGGAAACAATGTGAGTAGTAGAAGAAGTCTTTATTTACGGTCAATGGCCATACAGGGGTATCAAACTCGCGGCCCTCCAGATATCCATGAACTACAATTTCCATCAGTCCCTCCCAACATGAGCATTGGCTATACTGGCAAGGGCTGATGGGAATTGTAGTTCATGAACATCTGGAGGGCCACGAGTTTGACACCTGCGAACTATACGACGTGAGTATGAAATAGCTACATGGATGGAAGAGTGTGTCCGCGGGTCACAGCGGAGAGAGGAAAAGCCGTCCTCGGTATAGAGCTGTGCTCTCAGTAATACTCTGCATGTTCCCCCTGCAAAGTTCTGATTCTCCCTCTCCGTAACAGTTAGAAACTGCAACAAGCTGAAAGCCAGAACGGTCAGGGATCCAGATGGCAGGGCAGACCTATTGATTGGCTATTGGCTCAGTCAGCTAGCCATTGCTTACATTGTTAGAGAATAGCATCTGAGAGTTCTCCAGAAAGCGAACTCCGTTTCTTTTGCACCGAGCACCTGGAAAGCCAACATGCGAGACAGGTGAACAAACAAATAGATAGAGCACAATAAAATCAGTAATCATTAAATAACGGCTCTATATATATTAAAACCAACCCCATTAAAATGCAGCGATCTAACATCAATTATATCGATGGCGTCCTACTAATGGATCCCCTAAAAGAAAAGGGGGGGAGGGGAGAGACAGCAGGGTCCACAGATGTTGTAGAGGAAAAAGGGGGGGCCATCAGCGGCCGGACTCCCCAAAGGCCCGGTGGAACAACTCTGTCTTGCAGGCCCTGCAAAAATCATTAAGATCCTGCAGGGCCCGCGTAGCTGGTAGGTTTGCATAGATAGAAGGGTGCTTGGTGGAGCTGGTATCTGGTCTTCCGGGAAGAAGAGACAACAGGAGCCTCCAGCTGATAAATACAAAAACCAGTAGCTGCTCAAATGTCCCCCGGACACCAGACACTACAAGCAGGTCCCTTGAAAGGTCGAACAGCACGAGACAACCTAGGAAAGTTCACAAGTTCCTCTCTGGAGAGGTAATTCGAGATGAGTAGCAGGTTCGCCTGTAGCGGCAAAATAAAACCGGACTCTAGTGGCCCCTTAAAGACAAATGAGATTTATTTACAGAAGCTAGCGCCCGGATAAATTCGGTTCGTTTTCACTGTGCCACCGAGCTCCTGTTTTGTTTATCTGGGGAGAGAGCATGACCAAGTACAGAAGGGAGCCAAATCACACCCACAGATGCTGTCCCACCCCCACGCCCCCGCCTTTATACACACGTAACTTATGAATGAGAGCCGTCATACGCACACATTGATTTGCTTAGATTCTGCACACAAAATCTTGACTACGTTTACCAAGGCAACCAATCACCCAGCCAAATCCTGTGCACATGGCTGTGTTATACAGAACATGCAGGAGTGTGAGCCGTGGACCAGTGAGTCCACCCTCCTGTGTACACAGTAGCATGTAGCCGGGTGCAAAATCTGAGTTTTCCACCCCCTCCCTTTTGGACAGCCGCCCTCCCCCACCAAGATCAAACAACTTTTTTTGCATCAGGTCTTGAAGTCAGTCCTTCTCCCTGGGGGGGGGGGGGGAGGAGGAGTGTGGTGGTGATTTTTCGCCCCCCATGTGACTAAATGGCTGCAGCCCCGGGGGCATTTGACCCCATATGTCCCCCTGGGTGGTACGCCCCTGTGTGCACATTTATGCTTCCCAGATGGGAACTTGTCAAAGGTCTTCCTGCATTTCAGAAATCATAGTAAACAATCCAAGCAGTGCCCTGTTTCCCTGGGGTGGATCTTCAACCTTCCCAGACAGGTAAGCTACTTTTAACCCTGATCTTTTAAGCACATCTGTTTTTACCTTTGGCTCTGTCGTTCTTTCTCTCGTTCTTCTCTCCCTCCCTCCTTTCTCCAGGAAATGTTCAGTATGCTTTCAGTGCAACCCACCTTTGGTCAGGAAAACTGGTCAATAATGCAGCAACCAAGAGGTCAATGCTCTTTGTGTCTATGTATCTGCCCTCTATGACACTTTGGGGTTTGGAGTCCCTACTGTTCACTGCTGAATGTATCTCAAACTGGAAGTCTACCCCAGAAGAAGAAGAAGAAGAAGAAGAAGAAGAAGAAGAAGAAGAAGAAGAAGAAGAAGAAGAAGAAGAAGAAGAAGAAGAAGAAGAAGAAGAAGAAGAAGAAGAAGAAGAAGAAGAAGAAGAAGAAGAAGAAGAAGAAGAAGAAGAGGAGGAGGAGGAGGAGGAGGAGGAGGAGAGGAAGAAGAGGAAGAGGAAGAGGAGGAGGAGGAGGAAGAGGAGGAGGAGGAGGAGTAGTTTGGATTTATATCCCCCCTTTCTCTCCTGCAGGAGACTCAAAGGGGCTTACAATCTCCTTGCCCTTCCCCCCCTCACAACAAACACCCTGCGAGGTAGGTGGGGCTGAGAGAGCTCCGAGAAGCTGTGACTAGCCCAAGGACACCCAGCTGGCGTGTGTGGGAATGTCCAGGCTAATCTGAATTCCCCAGATAAGCCTCCACAGCTCAGGCGGCAGAGCTGGGAATCAAACCCGGTTCCTCCAGATTAGATGCACGAGCTCTTAACCCCCTATGCCACTGCTGCTCCTCTTCTGTTCCACTGTGCTAATATGTAATTCTACGAAGAGGACAGAGAAACGGATTTGGGGCATCTTTGGGGAACGCAGCTCCCAAAAAGATGGACGGCATTTTCGCCAACAGAACCCGGACTCGCCTCAGCCTTCAGAACAGCCCTCGCCAGCGAGGAAGGCAGAATACTCTTTGTTGCTGCCCCTCCAGCGATTCCTGCCCACCTTGGACCATTTCCCTGTTTCCAGTCGCGCCACGAAGGAGCACGCTCCCTTCAACTGCGCGCCTCTCTGCTCAACCAATGCAGGCAGGCGGCTAGTCCGCATTGAGCCTCCTCCTCCTCCCTATCCCTCATTCCCTGAAAGAACAACAACAGCAGGAGTGGGTCCTGGGCTGCTTCCGCACGTGCAGAATAAAGCACTTTCAATCCACTTTCACAACTGTTTGCAAGGGGATGCTGCTATTCCGCACAGTAAAATCCAGCTGCCAAGTGCATTGAAAAGGGATCAACGTGGTGGGATTTCCAGGCTGGGTGGCCGTGGTCCGGTAGATCTTGGGCCTAACACATCGACACGTTAGGACCGAGAGCTACCAGGCCACAGCCCCCCAGCCTGGAAAGCCCACAACAACCAGTTGAATCTGGCAGCTGGAAGCCTTCGACAATGGATTGAAAGCGCATTATTCTGCATGTGCGGAAAGGGGTCCCGGCTTGGCGTGCTGGCCCTGAAGGGGTTTGGCGGCGCCTCTCCCGGAGCGCCCGCGGTCAGCGCGCCCAGCCTGGAGTGGGTCTCGAACGCGGAGTCCCTCCGACTGCGCCCTGCGCGCCCCGCGCTCGCCTTCTGCTCGGCTCCTGCTCCAAACCAGTTCCTCCGGTCCTGCTCCACCTGGGTCTTCCCCTTCTGCTGTCTTAGCCGTCCCATTCTTCCCCACTTCCAAGCGCTCTTCCTTCCCCCCCTCGCCAAGATCGGGAGCGGAGCCTCCAGCGACACTCTCCCCCCCCCCCCCTCGCTCTCCCTCTCTCCACCCGCCCCCTCGACTCCAGCAGCCTTCGCGCTCCTTGAACAGCAAAGCCGGGAATGGGATCCCGGGCGAGAGAGGGTCCCCTTTGGCGTGTGCGGACCTGAACGGGCTCCCCACTGGCTGGAGGAGGAGAAAAGGACGCCCCCCACCCACCCTCTACCTATGCCAAGGGGCAGGAGCGCGGACCCCCGGGCACCGCCTGGGCATCCCCAAGGTAGGAGATCCCGGGTTGGAAGAGTCTGTCCTCTTGCCTGATCTAGACCCCACTCCCTGTCCGGGGAACCTAGCAAGCCCCCCTCCCCACCCAATATCCTTATTGCCTACTTCCCTGCCTCTTGGAGCACTCCCCCCCCCCCACACACACAACCCAAGGAACCCAGACTTCAGCGACATCCCTTCCCTTTCGCCTTAATGCCCCTCAGAGAATCCAGCCCTAAAACTGCCGCCCCCTCTTGATGCTTCTTCTCAGCCCAAGCGCTCAGGTGTCCCAGCTGGGAAGACTTTACTCCTTATTTGGGATCTACTGCGGCCAGGTAAAGAGGGAACAGGGGACACGGCCATGGTCAAGGGAAACATCACCTTACACACACACACACACACACAGAGAGAGAGAGAGAGAGAGGAGAGAGAGAGATTTGCCTACAAGGAGGGCTAGATGGAAACCAGCTGGGGAGAGATGAATGGAAAGGCGGAAATATCCCTGGCTTGTTCGCTCCTCCATCCCGCCTGGTTTGGATTACTGGCTGGTGATGCGAAGCAGGGCGCCTGGTTCCTTGGACGGAGGGCATACCAGCGGCAGAAAAGTTGGAGCAAGAGTTGCCTCCGAGATTTCACCCCCTTTCCCCTGAATCCCACCACACCACACACTCACTGCAATAATCAGTCACAAATAGCAGACGTGATGGGTCTTCAAAAGCGTAGGAAACAGAATCGCCCTTCTGACAGCCCTCGAGCCACCCAGACTTTTAGGACTGTAGGGTCTTTACAGTTTGGTTAAATAGGATCCAGGTTTCCATGTCTGATATCCAGCAATGAGTTTTCTGGGATGGTTGTGGGATCTGGATGCAAAGACGGCTGGGGGGTCTCAGACAGGAGCAATAACTCAAAGGGGATGCCCGTGATTCTCCCATCCCCGTTTTATCCTTACAACAATCCTGTGAAGCAGGCAGCTGCCCCCAAAATCACCCAGTGAACGTCCCATCGATGATGAGGATTTAAATGCAGGTCTCTCGGATCTAGTCTGACATGCCAACCAATACAGAGTAGAGCAGGGGTTATCAGAATGGGTAGGATTCAGGGGTACTAAGTGAGACTCGGAAATAGCAAATTTTAACGACTTAACGACTCCCGGATATTCAAGATTCAACTGTAAACCGTGAACTAACACACACAACCAATCCAGTTGAAACTTTTTAACCACATTAAATTGTTGTTATTTTTGACACTTCGTAAAATTAGTGGCATGTTGACAATTAAGCCTTTAGGAGTGGAATAGTAGTCAGAGAAGATGTAGAACAGAATTGGGTCTCAGCTTACATCAGTAGGTTCCATTTCCCCCATCTCCTTTTGTTTCTGACCAAACGGATTTGTGCCTTTGGCGTGCACGCTAAAAATATTGTCCCCTTTCATGGCACAACAAAAGTTACTGCGGATTATGCCTTCCATGGTCCGTAAATAATACTCCCGAGGATTAGTCAGATCAGGGTAGGTAGTGAAGGCCAAAACGTTTGGATCTCGTGACCTACAATGGAATCCTAAACAAACGTACAAAGTCCCACTGAACTCCATGGAATTTACTCTGGAGTATACAAGCCTAGGATGGCCCTGTTGCTCTAGAGAGAGTATGAGTGAGGAGATTATTGCAAGCATATACCACAATCCTAATCACATGTACTCAGAAATAAATCTCACGGTATTCAGGGGGACTTGTTCCCTAGTAAATTTATTTAGGATTACTGCTCTTGTTTAGATTAGAATAAGGGAGGAGAATCCTGCCTAGATCAATGATGGCAAACTTATGGCACTCCAGATGTTCATGAACTACAATTCCCATCAGCCCCTGCCAGCATGGCCAATTGTAGGTTCGCCACTACAGCCCTAGATTCTCTCTGGTGCGAGCCTAAACTCTTAGGTTCCCTGGAAAAGGTCATCTCCTATCTTAGCCAGAGATACTTTAGTTCCGGGATCTCGATATTGAGTCTTTTGTCCCAAGGTAATCTTCATTCCCCGCTCTCAGTGTCTCCTTCATTCCCCCTTCTCGGTTTCCCCTTCATTCCCCCCTCTTGGTTTCCCCGGGCAGCAATAACACTGAGGCATCTGCTTTGACTTCAGGGTAAATTCAAAGCAACTAAATTGACGCGGAAAGGCATTCAAGTGTTGCAAAAGCAGATGGGAAGCCAGATCTCTCTGTGAGGAACGAGGGCAGGTATTACTGCAATGTGGAGGGCCCAGATCCCGTGCATCGTGGCTGGTTACAGGATTCTCTGGTGGGCGGGTTCTGAGCAGCCATAATAAGGAATGCTACCCACTCGGGATTTCTGAATCTTGTGGGAAGGGAGGTTTCCCAGGTTTAAGCAGACGCGGAGAGCGGAAGGCTTCAAGCAAAGAAAGCCCACTCCGTTGAGGGTATAATTAGGGGCTCAAGCCCCAAATGAAGACATTGGAAAAAAATTTGGCAACCTTTGCATTTTGGCGTTCATTTGTCCAAACAAATGCAAGTTTCTGATCCTCATGAAAAAAACCCTGGAAATTGTACAAGGAGTCAAGCAGCGGCTCTTTTAATACCTCCCCTCCTTTCCTGTGGCATCCTATTTACTGACTCCACAAACCTCGTCCACCTGAGGCCCATATCCTTTCCTCTTTTCTAGTTCATGTGCTTTGAAGTTATTGAACTTCCTGACTGTCAGGGCTGTTCGACAGTGAAATTCTCTGCCTCGGAGAGGGGTGGAGTCTCCGTCTTTGGAGGTTTTTAAAGAGAGGCTGGATGAACATATGTCAGGAGTGCTTTGATTGTGTGTTCCTGCATGGCAGGGGGTTGGACTGGATGGCCCTTGGGGTCTCTTCCAACTCCATGATTCTAAGATGCAAACTTGATTGATGCTTGAAAGCAGACAGAATTATTGTATTATTGTGTGTTGATAAGTGCCCTCCTCCCAAGGAGCTCAGGATAGCAAAATGTAGTTTTTTCTTTAAATCCTCCTTTTAGCCTTTTCTTTAAATCCTCCTTTTAGCCTCACAACGACCCTGTTAGGTAGGTTAGTCCAAGAGGCAACCATCAGACCAAACTTTCCCAGCGAGATTCACGGCTGAGTCAAAATTTGATCCTGGGTCTGCTGGTCACGATCTGAGCCTCCGACTTCTGCGCAACTTCTGGCCTTTGTGAAGAAGCAACCGGAGCTGGCCGTGCGAGGGCAGTGGTAGACATTCTGTTTGTTTTGTCAACAGTGGATACAGAATCCGCCCCGCCCAGGCATTGCTCAAGGTGGGGAGCCAGATCCGCCCCTAACAAGACCCATCGGAGGAGAGGAAGAACGGGTTAGCTACTGCAGGCCAGAACCGTGGGCATCTTCCACAAAAGCTGCATTTCCCTGCCTCCCTGATTGGCGTCAGGGCTGGAAGGTGGCAGGTTAGAGCCTGCCCGGTGCTAAGCTACGCGCATACCTCCTCGGAGCAGGGGCTGGCTGCCTTGCACATTCTGAATGCCTGCAAGCTTTGCGCAGCAGCGCCCGCAACCGGCACTCTCTCACCTGGGAGGGGAGCGAGGTCACGGGAGCTGGGCATTGTGGGGGAAAAGGTGGCTCATGCAAATCGCCTAAGGGTCAGGCTCGACTCTCTCTCAGGATTGTTTGCTTAGCCACTGGGCACCACTCCCCTCTGAGAGAACCCAGCTGTCCTGGCCCCACCCTGTTCTCAGCCACAGAACGCAGGCCCCTGGGGTCCTTCCGCTGCTCTTACAAAGCCGTGAGGAGTCCACAGAACAACGTGACACTCTTATCTACTTCCCACAAAGAACTTGGAAGACTTCTTGTTTTCCTGCTCTAGCTGTTCTGATGGACTTTGTTCCGGGGACACCCACGGGCCCCTTCCACACATGCCGAATAATGCACTTTCAATCCACTTTCAATGTGCTTAGCGTACAGAACTGCGAAATCCCCTTGCAAACAATTGTGAAAGTGGATTGAAAGTGCATTATTCGGCATGTGCGGAAGGGGCCGTGGACTACCTCAGCCCCTTCCTTCTTTTCAACAAGCCTTATTGGGGAAGTTGGGATGGCTGACTTTTGGTCCTTTCTACCTCTAGGTAAAGGTAAAGTTTCCCCTTCAGTCGTATTTGACCCTGGGGTACCACTGCAAGCAGTGGTTTCATAGGCAAGCCGTTTTTGTGGGGGAGTTTGCCATTGCTTTCCCCGGCTATTCTTTACCCCCTAGCTATGTGCTAAGAATCAGTGGTGGCGAACCTTTGGCACTCCAGATGTTATGGACTACAATTCCCATCAGCCCCTGCCAGCATGGCCAATTGGCTGTGCTGGCAGGGGCTGATGGGAATTGTAGTCCATAACATCTGGAGTGCCAAAGGTTCGCCACCACGATGCTAGGTACTCATTTACCGACCAAGGAATGGATGGATGGCTGAGTTGACCATGAGCCAGCTGCCAGGATATCTGACCCACGGGGGGCTCGAAGCTACCTCTAACCCACTCCACCCCAGACTATTCCTATCCCCCACTTATTCTGTCCACGAGATAACAGTTTTCTCTTCGGAGGACCCAAATCTGGAAGGAGAAGAGATCTCAGTGCAAAAAGAACCTTGCCTCTTTTTCCTATAATCTTGCCCGGTCCTTCATGAAGGGGAAGATATTTATTTTCCCTATCTCCCCCTACCCTATTTCCCCTCCCCTGTTGAAAGAGTGCCATGCACTGGTGGAGTGAAATAGGTAGAAAGTGGGTTTAGCTCCGCCTAGATCGACTGGGGGGGGGGTGGAGGAAAAGGAAGAGGGGGATTGTGGAGGGACCGTCAGTGGCAGTTCAAAGGCGAGAGGGATTAGCCACCCGTCCAACCCCATCCCCCATGTGGCAGCCCTCCTCAGATGTTACCACATCTGGATCCCATTCCCTTGGCTCCCGTCAGCAGCTGCAGAATCCGCAGGCGTCACCTGATGTTTCCCAGCTGACCCTGGGATAGGAAAAGGAGTTGCTGGGCAAAGAGGTGTTCCCTAAACCACTTTACAAAAGTGTGTGTGCGTATATCAGGGGTCTTCAAACTATGGCCCTCCAGATGTTCATAAACTACAATTCCCATCAGCCCTGCCACTTAGCCATGCTGGCAGGGGCTGATGGGAATTGTAGTCCATGAACATCTGGAGGGCCATAGTTTGGAGACCCCTGGCGTATATCAAGGGTAGGGATTACCTGCATGTCCCGGGAGGGCATTGTTTGGCATAATTGTAGCTACTCCTCCAAGCATTTTCAGCCTCACTGGGTTGCGGTTTCCCGAGGGAGGACAGAGTAGTGGTGTGGTGGTTAAGAGCAGGGGGAGTCTCATCTGGAAAACCGGGTTTGATTCCCCGCTCCTCCATGTGAGCAGAGGACTCTGACCTGGTGAACTGGACTTGTGCATTATTCTGCATGTGCGGAAAGGGCCTCAGGGCTGAAAGCCCTATGAATTTTTGACATGTACTTCAGAGCAGTGATCTGTGACCTTTCCAGACCCCGGGGGCATTTTTAACCCAGACAAGTGCTTGGGACACAGCGCACTGCAAGCCACTGGAAGAAACAGGACATCAGGGTCACAAGATGGGAAGAGGGGGAGCTAGAACTATGACCCTAACTGGGGTCAAGGCAAATACCATGGTCATTATGGCATCATTGCTCTCTATAAGCGGCAGGTCCTTCCACAAAACCACCAACAACAAAATATAATGGCTGTATGACCCAACAGTGGGTCTTATTTTATAGGCTAAAGACCACTGCTTTGAAGACTTAAAATGGAGGAACCTTACCTTGATCTAGGCCTCCTGGGTTATGTCTACTGACAGTTTCGATTTTGGCAGCATGGTGTAGTGGTTAAGAGCAGGTGCACTCTAATCTGGAGAACCAGGTTTGACCCCCTGCTCTGCCACTTGAGCTGTGGAGGCTTATCTGGTGAACCAGATTAGCTTCTGCCCTCCAACACATGCCAGCTGGGTGACCTGGGGCTAGTCACAGTTCTTCGGAGCTCTCTCAGCCCCACCCACCTCATAGGGTGTTTGTTGGGGGGGGGAGGGAAGGGAAAGGAGATTGTAAGCCCCTTTGAGTCTCCTTGCACGAGAGAAAGGGGGGATATATAAAGTCAAACTCCTTCTCCTCGTCTTCTTCAAAATGGAGGAATTTCAGTCTAGGCCAACTGGGTTCTGTCTCTTGACAGTTTTGCTTTTGCTTTCCTTCTCTAGTTCCTGTGACTGACATCAAGCCCTGTGGCCACTCTGCCTTCCTTGACAGACTTCTATCTTCTGCCGTGCAGTCTTTGGTCAATGGTGGGAAATGGAGTCCTCTGGGAAAGAGTCTGTTCCCCTCACTCATCCCAGGGAGAAACGAGGATGAGGCTACAGGTTTGTGGAGACCCTGAGGAGTCCAGCTATTCAGGCACATGAACTACAAGCAGGTATCAGTGCCCGGAAGGAACTGGGCAGCACAGCGAAGACACCAAGAAGGCTACACTCTTCCCAGGCTTGTTTGCCTCAGGAAGCATCCAAGGAAGACGCTAGGCTTCAAGGTCATGTGTAAAGCCCAGTATCTGCTTGGCTGTAGCCGAAGGAAACACTGAAACCACAGGTAACCTCCCGCTTCCCATCTCTGAAGACCTAACAGTTTTATTATGGCATAAACTGTAATCGACCATACTCCGTCTCAGATAAAGATCAGGTCAGTTGAGGTGCAGCGGTCAAGAAAATTTTATGCTTCCACGTTAGAACATAGTCCTGGACGAATATGAGGATTATCATTCATTTCTACGTGCTGCCTTTGTCAAAACCATTGTTGTTTACGTTATTGAACATGGTACCTTGATATAAAAAGGTAAAGTTTCCCCTTCAGTCGTATCCGGCCCTGGGGTACCACTGCGAGCAGTGATTTCATAGGCAAGCCTCTTTTGTGGGGTAGTTTGCCATTGCTTTCCCCAGCTATTCTTTACCCCCCTAGCTATGTGCTAGGTACTCATTTACCGACCAAGGAATGGATGGATGGCTGAGCTGACCATGAGCCAGCTGCCAGGATATCTGACCCACAGGGGGCTTGAACTCCTGACCGTGTGAGTGGCAGTGCAAGCACTTAACCACTACGCCACGTGGCTCAGTCACCTTGATATAAGAGCATTTATAGTGCATTGTATTTTTACTGAACAGGGCTAGGTAGGCATTCAGACCCAGGCAGAGCATTCTACAACAATGAAGATCCGGCATGTTGAGTTCTGCGGCGGAGGAATATACAGCTCTACTCACATCTTTTTCTGAGGCAGACTTTAGAACCCACTTTCTCAGATGCGTGAAATAGAAACCTCCCCTAGCAGAAATAAAATATGTATTCTCCAAGGCTTCCATTACCAGAATCAACTGGAGGTTGTGAGTTTTCTGGGCTGTGTGGCCGTGGACTGGTAGACTACAGCCACACAGCCTAGAAAACCCGCAACAGCTAGGGATAAATAGGTTTAAAACTGATGTGAAGAATTGAATATATCACTTAGTACTTGATCCCTTTAATTGGAGATGCTGGGAACCGATTCCGGGACTGATTCCGGGACTTTGCTCTGCCTGATGCTCTGCCTTTTAAGTGACAGCCCCTCTTCAAATTTTGAAGACTAGGTTAATAGACAATGAAGTGAAACGGGCATTTTTTGTATTGCTCTACTCAAAAGCATACAGACTAAGTACAGGGACTGTTCTCAATCCCTGAAAAATGTGGGTAACCCAAACTACCTAGTGACACTGTGCAAGTTGATACCAGCAGAGGCTAAGGGAGGTTTTATTTAAACCCAAGTTAAAATAATTAAATCATTGGCTGATTACCCATGGCTGGCTCTGCCCTGCCCTGCCCTTGCCCTGCTCTGGTGCAAAAGTCACCCCAGAAGTGCTCCTGCTTTCTGCAGGGAAAGTGAGAAGCACAGGTGGTTGCTGACCGGCTTGGCCCTGATGGGTCTTTCCTCAAAAACCAAAACAGCCCTGGAAAAGACCCTGCTTCTCCCCCCTGCCTTTTCCTGACAAAAACCAAATCTGGAAGACTGGTAATGCTGTTGGTGGTTGCCTATCAACAACCACTGAGGGTATCAGTTTCTTAAAGCTGCAGGCGCTTCATTTAAATTATTTTTCTACCCCATTTTTTGAAAGATTTCAGCTCTTACTGCAAACCTGGGGCTTCCTCAGGTTTGAAGAAATAGCTGACTTATCTGTCCATGACTTGAAACTCTTGTTTAAGTATTCACAGATTTGGCCAAATTGAAAAATAGATATATCAGTTAGACAAATTCATGGGAGGAAGGATTATCAATATGAGCCACAATGATTAAATTGACCTTCTGTTTTCAGCAGGGGCCAACAAGGGAAAGGCCTTGACCTCTGTGCTCTGTTTGCCGGCCCTCCTAGTGGTTGGCCACTGTGTGGAAGAAGAAGAAGAGTTTGGATTTATATCTCCCCTTTCTCTCCTGTAAGGAAACTCAAAGGGGCTTACAATCTCCTCCCGCCCCCCCCAGCCCTTCTCACAACAAACACCCTGTGAGGTGGGTGGGGCTGAGAGAGCTCCAAAGAACTGTGACTAGCCCAAGGTCACCCAGCTGGCGTGTGCTGGAGTGCACAAGCTAATCTCCTTCACCAGATAAGCCTCCACAGCTCAAGTGGCAGAGCAGGGAATCAAACCTGGTTTCCCAGATTAGAGTACACCACGCTGGATTAGGTGATCTGATGCAGCAGGACTCTTTGTGCATCGTAATGCTTTGCAGGGATAAGTGGATTATAGGCCTGTAAGATCTGCTCTCTTTTTTTAAGGGTCCACTAACCTCAGTTGCTCATAAAATAGCTGCTCAGGGGCAGAAACTGGTGAGTCAGGGAGTGGAACACACTGAAAGCACTCACTTCCTCTGGGTGTATAACTACTGCAGGTGTGTACACGTTCCCTATCGCCAAGCAACAACATCAGCACATTGCATTGGGTCATCGTGGATCATCTTAACACAATCCAGGCTTACGACAATATCACCAGCATGAAACGAGAACTAAAAAGTGCATACACAGCAGATGAGCCAAGCTGTACACATCATATGCAGATCAACATGTATGTACACGTAGCGTAGGATTAAGGAGTTTAAGAGATAAAGGACTATCTAGATGACCTATATCGATTTTGTCCCTCTGAAGCTGCAATTATCTTTGCAATAAGTAAAGGAAAAGGACCACTGAGGTCGAGTCTTACCTAGGGAGCAGCAGTGGCAGTAGTGGTTAAGAGCAGGTGCATTCTAATCTGGAGGAACCAGGTTTGATTCCCGCTCTGCCGCTTGAGCTGTGGAGGCTTATCTGGGGAATTCAGATTAGCCTGTGCACTCCCACACACGCCAGCTGGGTGACCTTGGGCTAGTCACAGCTTTTCGGAGCTCTCTCAGCCCCACCCACCTCAGAGGGTGTTTGTTGTGAGCAGGGAAGGGCAAGGAGATTGTAAGCCCCTTTGAGTCTCCTTACAGGAGAGAAAGGGGGGATATAAATCCAAACTCTTCTCTTCTTCTCTTCTCAAAGATAATCAGTGAGTCCGTGACCACTCACCAAAAACGCATGCACAGCTGATGACTCAAGGAAGTGAGCCCAGCCACAAATAAGTAATTATATACTGCCTTGTATAATCAAAGCATTAAGTCAGAATAACCTGTTTCCAGAATTGTTACCTCCATATCTCAGCATGGCAATTTGGCCATGGCTGAAAGGGGCTGGGATGGGAATTGTAGTTCCCGAACATCTGGAGAGCCGCAGGTCTCTACCCTGCCGTAGAAGGAAGGGTAGGAACCTCTTTGACTCTCAGATGCTGGGGTACAATTCCGTAACCCCTTTCAGCAATTTGGCGTACTGAAAGGGAACTGATGGGAACTATGGATCCCTATCTGAAACTATGATTCCTAAATAAATATTCTACAGATAATATCACCAGTTTTACAAATGGGAAATGCTGAGGGTTATCCAGATGGGAAATGAAGCATATGGTAATTAAGATCTGTTTTTAAAATGCTAGTTAGCAGCTGCTTTGAAGATAAGGGAGGGTCATGAGAAAGTTAACCCTGTGAAGAAAAGCAGACATGCTAAGAGAATCTTAGCCTCTTGGAGGACTGGTCTACCACCCATTTAAAAGCATGGGGTAGTAGAGGCTGTCCTCCACGGCCCCAATGCTTTTCAATGGGCAGTAGACCAGTCCTCCAAGAGGCTAAGATTCTCTTAGCATGTCTGCTTTTCTTCGCAGATGCCTCATCAAAAATTTAAAAAGGAAAACTACATATTGCTGGAATCGGCAGGATGAGCAGAGTACCACTATGTACCTTTTGGGCTGAAAAGGCGCCCAGGATCAGAGCCTGCAGAGCAAACGCAGGCAGGGAGGATCTGACCAGGGAGGAAACTGACCAGAGGAGGAAACTGGCCAGAGAGCTCAGGAGGAAACTGACCAGAGAACTTAAAGACCAGGTGGGAGAAAGCCTCTTTTCTCCTCTGACACCTGTGTTGTTCAGACAAACAATGAGAGGTAGCTTTTTTAAAGAGGTCCCCAGGAGGTCTTATTTGTGTGTCCAGACGTTCTATTTGTGCTCTGCAGAATGGACCATTCTTTAATTCATAGAATCACAGAGTTGGAAGAGATCCCCAAGGGCCATCAAGTCCAACCCCCTGCCATGCAGGAACACACAGTCAAAGCACTCCCGATATATGTTCAGTCAGCCTCGCTTGAAAAACCTCCGAAGAAGGAGACTCCATCACTCTCCAAGGCAGTGAATTCCACTTTCGAACAGCCCTGACAGTCAGAAAGTTCTTCTAATGTTTAGGTGGAATCACTTTTCCTGCACCTTCATTGCTCCATGGCCTAGTCTCTGAGGCAAGCTTGCTCCCTCTTCGACATGGCATCCCTTCAAATATTTAAACATAGCTATTATGCCCCCCCCCCCTTTAACCTTCGCTTCTCCAGACTAAACATCCCCAGCTCCCTAGGTCTCTCTTCGTAGGGCATGGATTCCAGGCCTTTTACCATTTTGGTTGCCCTCCTCTGGACACGTTCCGGCTTGGACTAGCCTCCAGTGACTGTACCTTTTTTTTGTTTTTACTTATTGCAAAGATAATTGCAGATTCAGAGGGACAATATAAACTGTTAACAAGATATGAGAAGCACGTGCTAAACAAACAACCCGGCAGCCCTTCCTCCAGCTTCAAAACAGTTGCATGGGCTACTAATCAGTTTAAAACAAACAAACATAAGAGAGTCTATTCCTGCTTTCCTTGCATCCCATCTGGGTTAATGCTTTGGCAATCAAAGACGATCGGTTTCAGGGGGGATGCAAAACATGTGCAGAACAGATAACTTGTGAAAGCGAGCCAAGCCACAAACTATAGGCCGAGGCACGCATACGCAGCAGTGCAGAGACAGCCTTATGTAACCACACACATAAGGCACTCACAAAACCAGCCTCTCACCTCCAGGCAAACAGGACAGATACAGAAAGAGCACAACACTTGCAGCAAACCTACTCACAAGCACACACTGCTCTCCTTCTCACTTAGAGGAACAACACGTAATATACAGTCAGCCCCATCGAACGGGCTGGACAGCCAGTCGTGGTGCCAGCCATGCCAGCCTGCCCTCCCAGGGCGGTTTCCTGGCATTATGAGGAAATTTAAAATGCAAAAAAGCTTCCCCACTGCCAGGAAGCCCCATTAGGCTTAGTGGATTTATGCCACTTTTTTGGTGCCATAAGTCCAAAGCCCTGGCTGCTGGTGCAATAAGAACAATGGTCAGAAGGCTCCTCCCCCGGCCTGTCCCACTATGCCAGCAGCAGGGGTGCAGAGACGCGGGTGCAGCATCCAACGCTGTGTCCCATCACTAGGGAGGGTCACAGCAGTTGCCCACCAATGGATTCACTCCTCTGCTAGGGCAAATGCCCTGGAAAGGGCAAATCTGCTGGTGCTGCCCCATGCCACGCCCACTAGTAGATTTGAGCCCTTCCCTTTGGATGCGGAGAAATAGCTTCCTCAGCCTGTTATATTTGGGCTGTGCAGCAACCACCAAGATGCCTGTTGTGGGAGAAGGAAGGGAAGGAGTTTGTAAGCCCCTTTCAGTGCCCTTACTCAAGAGGTGGTATAAATCCAAGGGGTGGTATAAAAGGGTGATATAAATCCAAACTCCTGCTCTTCTTCTTGTTCTTCTTGTTCTTGTTGTTGTTGTTGTTGTTGTTCTTCTTCTTCTTCTTCTTCTTTTTCTTCTTCTTCTTTTTCTTCTTCTTCTTCTTCTTCTCCTCCTCCTCCTCCTTCTCCTCCTTCTCCTCCTCCTCCTCCTTATTCCTCTTCTTCCTCTTCCTCCTCCTCCTCCTTCCCATGCCATTTTCCCTAAGACAACTTTGAGGGGGGGTCTGTTTGGTCTATTTTGGGGCTCCACATGCTACACTTAGTCCACACGGAGCTCAACAGCAGAGCAAACAGCCCCCTACAGCTCTCTCAGCTTGGGAAAATGTTGTTGAAGGGAAGACCTTCTTGCCCTGCTCACGCGCTCTAACCAGAACCGCCAGCCCTCAGGAACATTCATTTCCTCATCTTTCAAGCCAGCGTGGTGTAGTGGTTAACAGCAGGTGGATTCTAATCTGGAGAAACGGGTTTGATTCCCCACTCCACCTGACAGAGGCTTATCTGGTAAACCAGATGTGTTTCCGCACTCCTGCTGGGTGACCTTAGGCTAGTCACAGTTCTTCGGAACTCTCTCAGCCCCACCCACCTCACAAGGTGTCTGTTGTGGGGAGAGGAAGGGAAAAGAATTTGTAAGCCACCCTGAGTCTCCTTACAGGAGAGGAAGGTGGGATATAAATCCAAACTCTTCTGTTTTACTTCATGTGACACAAGTTGGGCCACAGAAACTCCATCCCAGCTTGTCCCACAAGTTTCATCTAGTTGAGCCCTCAGGAAATAAACTGAAAGCCACAGAGTCTGTCCTCTCCCCCCACCCCCCACCACCCCCAGAACTGGCCAGGTACATTCCCAAAAATGTGTTCCCTTCAGCAGCCTCCCTGCCTGCCGCATTGGGGGTCAACGGAAGTTTCCCAACAACGTTCAAAGGAGGCCCCAACACAGTTTGTTGCTGTAATCTAATCTGGGTGTGATTGGAGAACGGATAACCGTGGCCAGATCTTGCTTTTCACTGAACGGACCCAGCTGGCAAAGTTGGCTAAAGGTGGGGCTTGTCGCAGAGGAGGCCCGAATTTCCTCTGGAAACAGAGGCAGAATTGCACTTCCAGACTGCAAACTCACTAGGTCAAGGAAAAAGCGACTGTGTCTGGAGGAGGCCATCGCGAGGGCCAGTTTCAACATTACAAAGCACCCAAATTGAATCCAGAGGTCCCCGCCCAATGTCCTTGTGAGCAACAGTCGCATGTGAGTTGCACAATTCTCCTGTGGGTGGTGGGTGATTCCGATCAGGGCTGCAGGGTTCCTGGAAAGGGTGCTTTAGCCTCCTTCCCCCGTCCCCCATCAGCCCCATTTTTCTGACTTGAAAAAATAATAGAGTTGGAAGAGACCTCAAGGGCCATCAAGTCCAATCTCCTGCCATGCAGGAACACACAATGAAAGCACTCCTGACAGATGGCCATCCAGCCACTCTTTAAAAACCTCCACAGAAGGAGACTCCACCACACTCCGAGGCAGTGCATTCCACTGTCCAACAGCCCTGACGGTCAGGAAGTTTTTTCTGATGTTTAGAAGAAGAAGAAGAGTTTGGATGTATATCCCCCCTTTCTCTCCTGCAGGAGACTCAAAGGGGCTGACAACCTCCTTGCCCTTCCCCCCTCACAACAAACACCCTGTGAGGTGGGTGGGGCTGAGAGAGCTCCGAGAAGCTGTGACTAGCCCAAGGTCACCCAGCTGGCGTGTGTGGGAGTGCCCAGGCTAATCTGAGTTCCCCAGAGAAGCCTCCACAGCTCAGGCGGCAGAGCGGGGAATCAAACCCGGTTCCTCCAGATCAGATACACGAGCTCTTAACCTCCTGCGCCACTGCTGCTCTCTTAGGTGGAATCTCTTGCCCAACACCTTGAACCCACCTTGCCCCTAGTCTCTGGAGCAGCAGAAGACAAGCTTCCTCCCTCACCCACATGACCTCCCTTCAAATATCTAAACATGGCTAAAATGTCACCTCTTCACCTTCTCTTCACCAAACTAAACATCCCCAGCTCCCTAAGTCTCTCCTCATAGGGCATGGATGAGGTTGAGAAGGTGGTTCTATTTGGCCTGTTGGGGAAACTCCCAAGTTTTCATGTTCAGTGTTGCCTTCTCTGGGTAAAGAAATACCTGGAAGTATTGTGAATGGTGCCTGAAGAGGCAGAGTTTGGGAAAGGGAGGGGCTTCAGTGAGGGCTAATGCCATATAGAGTCCACCTTCCTTGGCAGTCACTTCCTCCAGGTAAACCAATCTCTGTTGCCTAGAGATCAGTTGTAATCCCAGGACACCTCCAGCCATCATCTGGAAGTTCCACCATGTCACAAGACTGGATATCTTATTTTAAAACAAAACTTAGAACTACTTTACTACTGTGTACAGTATCGAACTTGACATTTCAAACTTGAGAACGGCGCACCATAAAGCTTGTGTGCCAGGCGTAAGCAGCTGTATATACCCTGTTTCCTTGAATATACGACATCCCCTGAAAATAAGACGTAGTAGAGTTTTTGCTGAAGTGTGAAATATAAGGCATCCCCCAAAAGTAAGACGTAGCAAAGTTTTTGTTTGGAAGCATGCCCGACGAACAGAACACAGAAAAAACAAGACATCCCCTGAAAATAAGACATAGCGCATCTTTGGGAGCAAAAATTAATGTAAGACACTGTCTTATTTTCAGGGAAACCTTCCGCACATGAAGACTAACACACTTTCAATCCACTTTCACAATTGCTTGCAAGTGTATTTTGCTATTCCACACAGTAAAATCCAGCTGCAAAGTGCATTAAAAGTGGACTGAAAGTGCATTATTTTGCATGTGCGGAAGGGGCCTCAGAAACAAGTCCCCCATTCCTGTACAACAGTGGCAAAGTGGATAAGAGCAGGTGCACTCTAATCTGGAGGAACCAGGTTTGATTCCCCGCTCTGCCGCTTGTGCTGTGGAGGCTTATCTGGGGAATTCAGATTAGCCTGTGCACTCCAGCACGTACCGACTAGGTGACCTTGGGCTAGGCACAGTTCTTTGGAGTTCTCTCAGCCCCACCTACCTCACAGGGTGTTTGTTGTGAGCAGGGAAGGGCAAGGAGTTTGTAAGCCCCTTTGAGTCTCCTGCAGGAGAGAAAAGGGGGATAGAAATCCAACTTTTCTTCTTCTTCTTCTTCTTCTTCTTCTTCTTCTTCTTCTTCTTCTTCTTCTTCTTCTTCTTCTTCTTCTTCTTCTTCTTCTTCTTCTTCTTCTTCTTCACTGTACTGATATTATTTAAGTGTCACAGTGGAGATTGAAGAACAAGTCCCCCACAATTGTACACTGTGTTGAAACTTTGGAGATTTGCCTTGTATACAGTAATAAAGCATACAGTAGTAAAGTATCTCTAAGTTTTTATTAGCTATCCAGTCTTGTGACTGCAAGCTTCTTCTTCTTCTTCTTCTTCTTTTTTTTTTTGGTACAAATTGTTCTAGTTTGACCATCCGGAGGTTGGCAACCTTCTTTCACATCGGTTTCCCTCAGTGGCCAAATATTGCTTCTCAGACTGTTTAGAACAGGCAAAATGGAGCAACGATCTGCAGGAGTCGCTGAGTCTCCTTTTTCATACACGCTGCAATCATGAACCAAATAGTGCACAGCAGACAGGGGAACTTTGGAACTCATGTCCGATTGTTACAAAGGACATCGGGTGGGGACCCCAGACCAAACATTGCTCTTCAGTGAGAAAATCAGCCCCAAGGTTAGCAATCAACAGGATCTCAGTCTGGACTGAGTCTCATCTTTGAACAAGCTTGAGACTTCAAAAACTGGAACTAGACAAGATGGATTTGTGGGAAAAGGAGATTTGGGTAAAAAAAATCAGTTTCAAAGAAACAATATACATTCAGTTAAATGGTTAGCGAACTATTTGAAGAAAAGAAAGGAGAAACAAAGAGTGAGAAAGTTAAAGGATGAAAGGAATCAGATAATGACAGAAAATAAATTAATTAGGAAAAAAATTTGAGGAATTTTACCAACAACTATTTAATTATGAAAGAAACACACACTACGAGGAGAAAATGAATAAAACCATTTCTCAGGAAGATAGGATAGCTATAGAAGAGACCATAACACAAGAAGAAATATTTAGGGTAATTAAAGAATTAAAAAAGAATAAATCCCCCGGGACAGATGGGTTCACAGCGGAATATTATAAGGAAATGGCTAAACGAATGAATGAATGAATGAATGAATGAATGAATGAATGAATGAATGAATGAAAAAGAGACTTCAAAAACTGCGCCACCGTGGCTGACACTTGAAGAACCGGCACGACGCTTGCAACAAAAGGTATTGGGGGCCATTCTAGTGAATCACAGGAACACGTCCTTCGTTCTAAGCATTGCGAAGGTCGACTTTGAACCGACTCCAGATGATAATGGAGAAAGATAAATATGGGAGGAGAGTTAATCGAAGAAGTTATCAGTCTTGGGAACTAGGCCAGTGAATTGTGCATGCCTCATCAAGGGCTCCTGAGTTCCTTTCCTGCCTCCAGCGTGAACATGGGGAGAACCGCGAGGCAATTTCCAAAGTCCTTGTTTGTATTTTCTGCCATCCATGGAGGGCCTCTCAGCAGGGTTGATTTACAGTCTCATTCCAGCCTCGCTGAATGCATGGGTGATTTGGGCCTGGTGTTTTTCCTTTTCCCAGATGTGTTTTCTTTTTCTTACACAGGTCTCCGCTGCACAGGGAGTGATGCTTATTCTGTTCCATGCCATGATTACCCCGCTGTTCTGTGTCACCTGTGCTGCGCCACTTCCGAACCACAGTGCCCGCCCCAACACTACTGAGGCCCTCTGGGCTGAGACCCCTCTTGGGGACTGGGACCTCTTCTCTCCACGTGTCACCCTTTCAAGCTACCAGCCTATTGATCCACCTATGCTTTTTCTCATGGAGGACTCTGGTGCCCACCCGGGGCAGGCCGCTAACAGAACACTGAAGTCGAAACGGTCTGTGGAGGGGGCCATACGGCGGGGGGAGATGTCGGTGTGCGACAGCGTCAACGTCTGGGTGACGGACAAGCGTACAGCCGTGGACATTCGCGGCAAAACCGTGACCGTGCTTTCAGAGGTCCAAACGTTGACCGGGCCGCTCAAGCAATATTTCTTTGAGACCAAGTGTAATCCCGCGGGAGGCACGGTGGGGGGTTGCCGCGGCGTGGATCGACGCCACTGGATCTCCGAGTGCAAGGCCAAACAGTCGTACGTGAGGGCGCTCACGATGGATTCGGACAAGATTGTGGCTTGGCGCTGGATCCGAATCGATACCTCCTGTGTTTGCACCCTCCTCACCCGCACTGGCCGGACGTAGGGAAGCGCAGAGTGGGGGGGAGAAAGGAGCGTAGTATGTGTTTTCTTATTGGCAGACCAAGGCTTTTTTTACTCGCACTGAAGCAGAGAACGGTGTTCAGCCATGGATTGGCGTGATCCCTCAGTCCAACATCATCATCTCTCATTGGCCAAGGGGACGTGCGCAGGGTTCCTGCTGCCCATGAAGGCAGGGGTATGGCCTCTGCTGCCATCTTTGACTCGCAGATCGTCTCGCCATGGCTGGATTCTATAGCATTAGTCGCGCCCATAGGGTACCTCTCATTGGCTGACTGCACTGCTGGAAAGTATCCTTGACAGATTTGGCGGACCAGCTGTGGAAAGAAAACATTCTGCTTGGGAGATGGCCACAAAGATAAACGGAGTTCTTCATGTATGACTAATGATTAAATGGGCACATATGGTTGCCATATGAGGCTAGGGCATTGCTGACTCAGAGCTCTTGGTTCAGACCGTCTTTTCCTGCGAATCCTTCCTTTTCAGCCATGGACTGCACGGTGCATCTCTCTGTGGTACGGGCTGTTCCGTTCACTGTTTCCCAGACCTTGTAACCCCTGATTGCCCTTTCTGTTGCTGTGTCTCTACCAAGGTTCTCCGGCATGGGACAGAAAGTTCTTGGGTGTATTTTTGAGTGCCTGGAGCCATGCCTGCTAAGCCCCATAATTGCCACAGGGACCGTGGCTACACATTGTGCCCCTATAGAGTAGCCATCATTTCCTTTTGGCTGTGGTTTGGAGGGGAAGTCCAGGGGTCCAGTAAGCTGGTCGACTGTTACTTGTGTGGAGCTCTCGATACATTCCAAAGGAATCCCAGAGTTCCGAGACCCCCATTTGAAAGCCACTGTTCTCGATCAGAGTTACCTCTGGAATCCCCCTGTGCTTTCTTTCCCTCTCTTCCTATTTATTACCTCCCCTCCCCTCCAGCTGTGTCTGAACCTGTGCTGCCATTTTGATTGTTAACTTATTTGTGTACCTGACTCTGCAAGAAATAATTTCTGGGGGGGGAATGTGGCAGGGGGAGGGGAGGGGGAGCGTGGATTAAAAGAATGAGAAGTATGCCTGCTACTTCACACACCGTGTCTTGAGTGATGTACAAGCTTTGATGAATGTGGAAGGCAAGTGCCTTGGGAGCGAAAGTCGTGCCACCACAAGCTCGCTAACATCTCCCCGTCCCAACAAGTTGCATTTTACACACACACACACACACACACACACACACACACACACACACACACACACACACACACACACACACACAAAAGCAGTAGTATCATCGTGTGGCTCTGCTGTAAACCCCACAGTCTTTCCCTCCCCCCAAAAGAGAAGGGATTTCTCCCTCCCTGCCTGCCTGCCTGCCTAAAATTCAAAAAGGGAAATTATCCATTGACTACCATCCAATGGTCAGAAGTGGAATTGCAAAGCCGTTTCCTGAAGAGTGTTGCCACTTTGGAGAGCTGCCACTACAGACCAAACTACAGGATATGTTGTTTAAAAACCAGCTTCTGGGTCCTCCAGCAGTTGTGGGGGATGT
This sequence comes from Sphaerodactylus townsendi, assembly GCF_021028975.2. NCBI lineage: Eukaryota > Metazoa > Chordata > Lepidosauria > Squamata > Sphaerodactylidae > Sphaerodactylus > Sphaerodactylus townsendi. Next base: position 18,722,060 of record NC_059439.1, on the reverse strand, counting down.
GCCAGCTTTCCCAGTGGAGAGTTATTTGCACAACTTCAGAGCTGCCAGCGGAATTGTTAAACTGCTCCGAAACATATTGTGTAATCTGGCTGTCAGATGACCAGTTCTGTAAAAAGCAGCAAGAGAGCGTTATCGATACGATGAAAGATTTCTGTGCGGAAGCAGGCCGGCTTGTTTATTTTTGAAAGGGCTCCGATCCCATATAAAGGAGTGTGGGCACAAGTTCTGGCCCGTATTCCTGTCATTCTGGTCAGCAAAGTTTGAAGCCTTCCTCCAGTTTGAGCAAACCTTCCGCTGTAGGAAGAGCTAACTGAAGTTGGAGGAAGCTTTTTACGGGACAAATTGGGGCTGAGTAGTAAAGTATCTGCTTGCAGGCAGAAGGTCCCAAATACACTCTCCGACACCTCTGGTTAAATGGATCGGCTCCAAACCCTGGAGAACGGCTGCCAGAAAGGCCCCTTCCGCACGTGCAGAATAAGGCACTTTCAATTAAAAAATCGGATAGTGTTGGGCAGTCGTTTGATAATATTGCGCCTTCTGGCTTGCTACCAACCTGTGACAGGGTGGGAAACGGCAAGCCCCAGAAGGCCATGCTCCTGCAGCCGCGCGCGCAGGAGGTTGCCTTGCGCCCCAGAAGGCAGTGCGGCAGCCTCCCAAAAATCGGGACAATTTAAATTACCTGCGGGACAAATTGTTTGAAGGTGGGACTGTCCCGCCAAAAGCGGGACGTCTGGTCAGCCTGCTTTCAATCCACTTTCACAATTGTTTGCAAGTGGATTTTGCTATTCCGCACAGTAAAATCCAGCCGCAAAGTGCACTGGAAGTGGATTGAAAGTGCCAAATTCTATCAGTGATACTCAGAGGGTTGGGAATCACAGCTGGCTCTTTGATATGCCATCTCTGGCTACACCGAACGCCATTCCCCAACATGGCAGATCCTCCATAGATCAGGAAAGTGGGTAAGACTAATGGGTTGTGCTTGACTGGCTGTTCCCACATAGTACAGAGAGAGGTTTGAACCAGAGGTGGGATCCAGCAGGTTCTCACAGGTTCCCGAGAGTAGGTTACTAATTATCTGTGTGTGCCAAGAGGGGGTTACTAATTGGTGATTTTGCCACGTGATTTTTGCCTTAGTTACACCCCTCCTCTCAGCAGTAGCGTGCAGAACTTGAAGCAGTCTAGCAGGAGGTGCAATCGGCGGGAGCGTTGCATGGCAGCTCCGCGCTCTCGCATGCATCTTCAAGTTTCCTCGCCTCTAGGATCTGGCAGCGCGCGTTATGCATTAAGCGGCAGTTGCAGCGGCTATGCGCCCTTGCCACAGCCCTCGCCCCAGGAATGCCCCTTCGGGCCTCTCGAATGCCTGGCCATGGCCCCCCCATTGCCCCGCAATTTCCAGTCCCCATACTGGCCCACATGCTTACGCATTTACAGTTTGAATCTCACCACCATGGGAACCTGTTACTAAATTTTTTGGATCCCACCACTGGTTTGAGCCATGCTGTCCTAACCACCCTGTTTCATGCAACACTAAAGTTCATCTTAGAGGGAAGGAACATAAGGAAGTGTTTATCTTTTTAACATCCAGACTAATAAAAAGTTCTGGGGAATTTGGAAGTTTGCATGCTGTGCTGTGTCTTAAGTTAGACCTGCAAACGCTTCCCTTTGCTGCAGAGATAAAAGGGCTGGTAAGATCCAGCGAGGGCAGGGAGAGGCTGTGCCGCATGCACAGAGGTCCTCTGGTCATTAAAAAGGTCACCGTTCTACATTTAATATGAATAATTATATCTTTTTGTACGTATGTTATGTGGCTTGGTACAACGGACGTATAGAAGAGAAAGAAGAGTTGGCTTTTATACCCTGCTTTGCTCAACCTTTAAGGAGTCTCAAAGCGGCCTCCTTTCCCTTCCACTCCTCACAACAGACACCTTGTGGGGCTGAGAGAGTTCGGAGAGAACTGTGACTAACCAAGGGAGGCTTCATGTGTAGGAGTGGGGAAACAAATCCAGTTCATGACATTAGAGTCTGGCTCTCTCAACTACTACACCACGCTGGCTCTCATATACTAGTCACGTGGTGCATTTGTGGTTCTCTGTGAGCCGCAGAGTAAAAACCATTGACCATGGCAGAACTGGCTGATTCCACGTGTTCCACAAGACCATTCCACGTGTTCACTCTTTTGCTAAGCTGAGTGGTGGGATATTTATTTGTTTGTTTGTTTGTTTGTTTGTTTGTTTGTTTGTTTAAAGGTAAAAGTATTAGAATAGGAGCCCATGCATAAGTAGAACAAGAGTTTGGATTTATACCCCATCTTTCTCTCCTGCAAGGAGACTCGAGGTGGCTGACAAGCTCCTTTCCCTTCCTCTCCCCACAACAGACACCTGGTGAGGTGGGTGGGGCTGAGAGAGTTATGAGAGAACTGTGACTAGCCCAAGGTCACCAGGCAGGAATGTAGGAGTGCGGAAACACATCTGGTTCACCAGATAAGCCTCCGCCACTCAGGTGGAGGAGTGGGGGAATCAAACCCGGTTCTCCAGATTAGAATCCACCTGCTCTTCACCACCACACCAGGCTGGCTGTAGGAGCAGAGCATTATTTATCACGAGGGATGTTAGGAACACTCTTGTTTTTAAAGGGCAACACCGTTACACAAGTTATGTGGATGTCTGTTACCACATCAGGAAAAATCCACAGCCAATTCAAAACGTCTCTAGGTCTGATACATGCTACTCCACTCCATCCCAGTTCTTGTGCAGCTAGCCAACAGCGACAGCCACGCCGGCCCCTTGCTAGAGGGATACCTTAACCCAGAGGTGGGATCCAACCAGTTCTCACCACTTCTCTAGAAGTGGTTACTAATTTTTTCTAAGCGCCGAGAAGGGGTTACTAAAGCAACCTCCCTGCCCAGTAGGGACTGGAGGGGCGTGTGTGGGGCTGCGCCACTGTTTGCATCCCACCACCCTCGGAACCTGTTATTAAAATTTTTGGATCCCACCACTGCCTTAACCTCTTTGCCAACCCCCCCCCCCCAGCCTGCTTCAAAAAGTGGAGTACTGTACCCCCCACTACGATCTGCAAACCAGAGAGGCAAATGCCCTCAGCCTTAAACCACTGCAGGCACTTGAAGAAGAAGAAGAAGAAGAAGAAGAAGAAGAAGAAGAAGAAGAAGAAGAAGAAGAAGAAGAAGAAGAAGAAGAAGAAGAAGAAGAAGAAGAAGAAGAAGAAGAAGAAGGGGAAGGGGAAGGGGAAGGGGAAGAAGAAGGGGAAGAAGAAGGGGAAGGGGAAAGGGAAGAGGAGGAGGAGGAGGAGGAGGAGGAGTTTGGATGTATATCCCCCCTTTCTCTCCTGCAGGAGACTCAAAGGGGCTTGAAATCTCCTTGCCCTTCCCCCCTCACAACAAGCACCCTGTGAGGTGGGCGGGGCTGAGAGAGCTCTGAAGAGCTGTGACTAGCCCAAGGTCACAGAGTTTGGATTTATACCCTGCCTTTTTTTTTACTGTAAGGAGACTCAAAGGTGTTTACAAACTCCTTTCCCTTCTGCTCCCCACACCAGGCACCTTGTGAGATAGCTGGGGCTGTAGAGAATAGCGACCGGCCCAAGGTCACCCAGAAGGACTGTAGGAATGAGGAAACAAAACTGGTTCACCAAGATAAGAGTCCATCGCTCATGTGGAGGAGTGGGGAATCAAACGCAGTTCTCTTGGTTACAGTCCACCTGTTCTTAACCACTGCACCATACTGGCTCTCTGCGGATGGACAGCCTTAAACAGCAAGGCTGTCTATCCACAGTGATGTGAATGGATGGTTTTGGGGCCCCGGGGGGGACTGGGAAGATGGAGGCTGGGAGCATGCATGGGGGCAGGGAGCGGGGGAAGAGACATGAGAGGCACTGGGGGCTTTAGCCAGGAATGACCACCAGCGGGTCCACCCCAGCCTGAGGGTGTTCGGCCCCATGCTGCAGCAGAGATAGTCTCCAGTTACTCCAGACAAATTGAAACCAGGTGGTTGCGAGGATGCCAGCCGAGCCTCACTGAGTGATAAATTCATCTTTTGATCTTCTGTGAAATCTCTAGAGTGGAACCATATAGTCCAGTGGTGGCGAACCTTTGGCACTCCAGATGTTATGGACTACAATTCCCATCAGCCCCTGCCAGCATGGCCAATTGGCTGTGCTGACAGGGGCTGATGGGAATTGTAGTCCATAACATCTGGGAGTGCCAAAGGTTCGCCACCACAGTTATAGGCAGAGGGAAGCCATGGGTTGTCACCTACTGTGTGAAGGGTCGGAAATCCTGGGCGGTGATGGACACGTAGGGGTCGTTGAGCCGCAAGACAGCTTTGTCGCGGATGTAGAAGGGCGTTCCTGCCAGCTCTTCGTTCCTGGTGCTGGGCACGATAGACTGTAAGGGGGTCAAGGCCACTGGTGGGGGAACGAAGCCTCGAACCCACCACCACCACTCCCTTTCCTGCCAAAGAATCAGCTACCCTCCCCGCCCCCGCCCCCGCCCCCCCCGCCCCCAACACAGCACTTGCGTTTTGAGCACACAGAAATTGCATTACGAGAGCACAGAAATTACTTCCTGGTGGGATGGGCTGGAAACATTAAAATAAAGGAATGTTACCCCCAAATTCGGTGAGAATCCACCGATTCTCACCGAAGGGAGAAGGGACCACAAAAATCCCTGCCAAAAAGCGGGATTTCCATTTTATACCTGTGCAAGGCTGTGCTTTTAACATCATGTGCACATACGTATTATTATTATTTATTAAATTTAGTATACCGCCCTATCTCCGAAGGGCTCAGGGCGGTGTACAGATAAAACATCAGCTAAAAACATACATATAATTAAAACAACAGTCGTATCTTAGAGCATCGCCCACGCCCTTACGAAACCCTCCTAATGCGAAATAATGGGTCCATGAGGGTAAAGAGGAGGGGGAAGGGGCACCCTCAGCGGCCGGTCTCTCCAAAGGCCAGGTGACAAATCAGCTGTCCCAAGACCAGCTTTGATCTGTTTCATTTTAACCCAAACTTCCTTTATGGAGGCTCCTCCTCCACCGATTCTCACCGAAGGTTATTTATTAATTCCTTCGATTTAACCCTTTTGTACAAGCAGAATTACATTTGCGGAAGTGAACTTTTTCAAAATTATGTTCCAAGAGGGGGTCAAGAACCCTTAGAGATGGTGGGGGGGGGGGGCAAAATGGGAGGGGTCCGCAAGGCAAGGGAGAAATTGGTTGGAATTGCACAGCCTCAAAAAAACCTACCCTGAAAGATTCCACTCGAGTCTGTCTCAGAAAAAGATGTTAGTAGGGGGTTGTGTATTTCTTTGCCACACAGTTCAACATGCTAGACCTGCTGAAAAGCTCCGCTAGGTCCTAATGCCTACCTAGCTCTGTTGCCCCTTCCTCCCGATCCATTAGAAAGTAAAAATACATTTTGACATTCAGTTTAATTACCATGTTCAATAATGTACAAAATAATGGTTTTGACAAAGGCAGTGAGTAAAAATAAACGATAATTCTCCTATTCGTTCGGGACTATACTCTAATGCGGAAGGAGACAATTCTGCCAGCCGCTGGACCTCCACTACCGAACTAATATCTTTTTCTGAGACAGAGCATGATCTAACTCGGAACAGAACTCCATGCGAAAGTACGGGAGAGGTGTGACTCAGCAAAAGGCAGGAATGAGGGTGGGATGCCCCCCCCCCCGGCCTTGGCAGATCACTCACCTTAGATGCCCCCTCTGTGTGGTGAGCGGCCAACCCAAAGGGTTGTGGTCCAGCATGGAAGGCCGGGTAGTGTGGCAGATTGGGCCAGCCGGGGTAGCGGTCCCTCATCTCACTCTGTTGGTTAGCCATGGTCAGTGGGAATCTCCATGCCCTCTGCTGCAGCTGTGAGGGAGAAGAGCTTGTCGGAGAAGCAGGGATCCCGTGGGGAAAGGACACCCCCCGAGGAAGTTTTGGTAACAGAACACATGTTTTGACCGCCTTATTTATTTATTAATTAAATTTGTATACCGCCCTCCCCCGAGGGGCTCAGAGCGGTGTCCAACAATCATATAGCTAACATTAAACAATCCCTCTCTGGCCTTTAGATCGGGCGCCTGTTTTTAACAACTTCTGTTGTTTTTATTTGTATTTATTTAAAGTAATTGCTGCTATCGGGTTTTAATGGGGTTAAGCTATATTTTTGTACTTATTTGCTGTCACTGAGAACAGCTATATTGTGAGCCGCCTCGAGCCCTTCGGGGGTGAGGCGGCCTATAAATCTAACTAACAAACAAACAAATAAATAAGGGACCATATTTGCATAATTCATTTAGATTTCAGATGGCATCCGAAGTTCCCCCTCTCCCCCTACTTTGCGCCCGCAGGAGGCCAGATGTTTATTTTAAAGCGAGTTTTCGATGTTATCCCGGCTGGCCGAATGCCTGGCGGAGCAGGTCCATTTTACAGGCCCTGCGGAAACTCTGTATGTCCCGTAGCGCCCTGATCTCACCTGGGAGCCTGTTCCACCAGGTAGGGGCCAGGGCTGTACAGGCCCTGGCCCTCGTAGAGACTACTCAGATCGCTTTAGGGCCAGGGATCACCAGCAGGTCCGCCTCCGAGGAGCGGAGGGACCTAACAGGACGATACAGGGAGAAATGGTCCCTTAGTATGCTGGTCCAAGGCCGCGAATGGCCTTGCCAGTTAAAGGTTTTCAAGAGGCAGATGCGGGGGGTGAACATTCTCTTCCCAGGCCCCGAGAGAAACAGAAGAGTTTGGATTTATATCCCCCCTTTCTCTCCTATAAGGAGACTCAAGGTGGCTTACAATCTCCTTTCCCTTCCCGCCCCCCACAACAAACACCCCATGGGGTGGGTGGGGCTGAGAGAGCTTCGAAGAACTGTGACTAGCCCAAGGTCACCCAGCTGGCGTGTGTTGGAGTGCCCAAGCTAATCTGGTTCACCAGATAAGCCTCCACAGCTCAACTGGCAGAGCAGGGACTCAAACCTGCTTCTCCAGATGAGAGCGCACCCGCTCTTAACCACTACGCTACTGCTGCTCGAACAGCGACACATTATTTGCTCGGTCCTAATTAAAGGAACGATGTGGATTGCGCTCTTGAGTTTCTGGAGTTTTCTTTCGGAACAGCATGGATGACAACTTCTTGCTGCCTATCAGAGTGCACCATACTGAGCTAGACGGACCTAGTGGTTTGACATGGGAAACAGCTGTGGCTCCTTGTTCCCGGTCCTTCCACCACATTTTTAGATCTCCCGTTGCCCGCTTTCTTCGCCACCTCTTGAATTGCTTTGTAACATCTAACATGATGAAGGATTCCGGTGAACTCAAAAGCCTGCACGTTGTTTTGGGTTCTTTCGGTTGTTAATATGGCATAGGCCAGTGATGGCGAACCTTTTCGAGAGTGAGTGCCCAAACTGCAACCCAAAACCCACTTATTTATCGCAAAGTGCCAACATGGCAATTTAATCTGAATATTGAGGTTTTAGTTAGAAAAAAACGGTTTGCTCCGAGGCGTGCGTTACTCAGGAGTAAGCTTGGTGGTAGTTGGTGGCTTTGCTTTGAAGCCACCGTGCAACTCTTCCAACGGGTGAATCACAACCCTAGGAGGGTTTACTCAGAAGCAAGCCCCAGTGCCAGCAACCGAGCTTACTCCCAGGTAAAGGATTGCGCTTTAGTTCTTCACATGAAAATCAGTGGGGTTTAACAGCGCTTAACAGGGTTACCTACACTGCTTCCCCAAAACTAGGGCTCATTCCGCACATGCAGAATAATGCACTTTCAAACTGCTTTCAGTGCTCTTTAAGGCTGTGCGGAATAGCAAAATCCACTTGCAAACAGTTGTGAAAGTGGTTTGAAAACGCATTATTTTGCGTGTGCGGAAAGGGCCTTTGTCTTAGGTTTAATGCTAATAATCGAGCCCAGCGGCCTAGGCTGGCCTAGATGTGTGGGGGGTGGGGGCAACTGTTTGAGTGTGCCCACAGAGAGGGCTCTGAGTGCCACCTCTGGCACCCGTGCCATAGGTTCGCCACCACTGGCATAGGCCAATCTCATCAGATTGGAAGCGAATCAGGGTTGGCACCTGAAAGGAAGACCACCAAGGACGACTCTGCAGAGGAAGGCGTGGCAAAGCCCTTGTGCTTCTCACCTGCCTTGAAAGCGGCTGTAAGTCGGCATGATGACACTTCACACATCGTAAAAGATATTACACGGCAGTCTTCTTTTTTTTTTGTTGATCGGCCTAAAGCACACAGGTGTCAATCTTGCGGCCCTCCAGATATTCATGAACTACAATTCCCATCAGCCCTTGCCAGTATAGCCAATGCTCATGTTGGGAGGGACTGATGGGAATTGTAGTTCATGAACATCTGGAGGGCCATGAGTTTGACACTCTTAAGGGCAGTTTCATTCGCAAGGATGCAAAATAAAGGAACTACCTTAGCCCCAAAGACTCTCTTGTTCAACAGCTCTGCGCTTTAGGAAATCCCCCAGGTACCAGCATCTGCCTAAGCACCTTGTGGTCTCTGGAAAGCATATGCAAGAATAACCCAGAGGCTGATGTTTGTCGTACTCTAGGCTTCACTCCTTTGCAATGCAGTCGTCCCTACTCCCAATTTCCATTCACCTGGAAGTCCCATGGAACTCTATGGGACCTACTCCCGAGTAAACAAGCAGAGATGTGAGCTAGAGGCTGACTACTACATACCACCCTGTCTCTCCTTATCCAAATGCCCGTCCTTAAATAAGGACCTTAAGAAAGCACTTTGGAGGACCCAGGCATTTGGGTTCCGGGCTGCCACGAAGCCCCCGGTACCAGCATCTCCTGAGCCAAGAGGCACGTTCCACACCAGCTCCTACCTTCTCTCTCAAATCTTTGTTGTAGTGGACGGTCCAGTGCAGGGCAGCCACAGAGTGGCGTGGCTGAGCCAGAGCCCCCCCAAGGGTTTTCGGGCTGTGGGCCAGTTGCTTCGTGGTCGCCAGCCGTGGAATGACCTCGTCTTGCCATATTTTCTGAGAGGCAGGGGGCAACGGCTCGTGGATCGTGGACTGGTGGAGAGGAGGAACAATGAGAAGAATCATAAGGGGGGGTGCATGGATCCAGTGCCGAGTTTAGATGGAGAGGCCCCAGGGGTCTGCAACCTGTGGTTCTCCAGATGTTCATGGACTACAATTCCCATCAGCCCCTGCCAAAATTGGCCAATGCTGGCAGGGGTTGATGGGAATTGTAGTCCATGAACATCTGGAGAGCCGCAGGTTGCAGACCCCTGCGGCCTAGGCTATTCCACTGGTGAGGCCTCTCCCAACCCCCAACCCCCAAGGACTAGAGGAAGATGGGGTCTCAGTGAAGTTCTGGAAGGACAAAATCAACTCAGAAATCAATGCTAGTATTAGTAACTAGACAGTATTATTCTGAAATGGAGTGCAAGGAAAATTGCTGAAGGGTTTAGACTACAGCAGGGTGTCCGACTCTAACCCTCCAGATATTCATGGACTATGATTCCCATCAGCCCCTGGGCAGGAGTGTTTTAACTCTGGCCCTCCAGATGTTAACAGACTACCATTCCTGGTGGGAATAATCGTCTGCAAACATCTGGAGGGAAGAGTTGGACACACCTGCCACTGCATGGATCCAACCGGAACCCAGATGTTCTACCATCCGTGCTCCTTGCCAGGGGACCGGCGTCCGGGGTTCGAGGCTGCCCTAGCCCTCCTCTGGCGGACAAACCCAAAGCCCTCTCAGCCTCCCTCAACCAAATCGGCCCCACTGCGACCAACTGGACCCAAACCAGCCCAAGCTGGGTGTGAGTTTGCTCACCCGTGCAAATGGGGGTGGGAAGGGCAACGGGGGTCTGTAATCGAGCCCCACGCCACTGCTGGTCAGCCACCAGTCTTCCCGACGTCTGGGCACCAGCAGCCCGGAGCCCGCCATGCCCCGCTCCGCATTTGGGACATGGTGCGCGGGGCCTGTTTCCGCGGGCTGCGGGCGGCTGGAACGTTTGTGACAAACGTTGCTATGGAGACGGAACGCTGAGAAGCCGAGCGTTCTATCCGGCCTTTGTGAGCCGGATTCTCTCTGACAATTGGTTTTGGCCCCAGAAGGGGGTGGGATCAAGGGAGAGGCCTGGCTTCTCTTAGCCGGCAGGCTTCTAAAGGTTAGGCTGCTCCACGAGCTCCAAGCCAAAAGTGTCTCGTTATTTCAATAACATTTATTCAGTGTTAAGTCTAAAATGCAACTCTTTTGAAAGAATAAAGACTTGCTATTTCGCTTCCAGCCAGGAGATGGCACTCAAGGACAGAGAAAATGTTCATCTCTAAGGCTCCATGTAAAATGCAGTTTTGCTGGTTTAGGAAGCGTCTGGCCGGACACAATCCAGTTTTAATTTCCAAGGGTCTTGCTTTCCATAACTACCAAGAAAAGGGAAGTATTCAGAACACTGGAAATCAGATCACGTGCCTTTGGATTTTTTATTTTTCCATTGGAGTGGTAAACCTCCTGCCCACCTCTACCAAGTTGGGCATGCTCTTTCAGGGAATTAAATTTTGTTTGATTGTTTACTTTATTTATTTCCTGCTTCCTTCCCGATATGGAACCCAAAACAGCTCACATTGTTCCTCTCGCCTCCAGGAGTATAGTGTCTAGATTTACGGATGTAATTGTACCTCTCTATTCTGCATTGGTTAGACCTCACCTGGAATATTGTGTACAGTTCTGGGCACCGCAATTCAAGAAGGATATTGACAAGCAGGAACAAGTCCAGAGGAGGGCAACCAAAATGGTAAAAGGTCTGGAATCCATGTCCTACGAGGAGAGACTTAGGGAGCTGGGGATGTTTAGTTTGGTGAAGAGGTGACATGATAGCCATGTTTAGATATTTGAAGGGACATCAAGCTTGTTTTCTGCTGCTCCAGAGGCAAGGACCAGGAGTCATGGGTTCAAGGTGAAGGACAAGAGATTCCACCTAAACATCAGGAAAAAACTTTCTGACAGTAAGGGCTGTTTGACAATGGAATGCACTACCTTGGAGTGTGGTGGAGTCTCCTTCTTGGGAGGTTTTTAAAGAGAGGCTGGATGGTCATCTGACAGGAGTGCTTTGATTGTATGTTCCTGCATTGCAGGGGGTTGGACTTGATGGCCCTTGGGGGTCTCTTCCAATTCTATGATTCTATTATTTGATTCTCACAACAACCCTGTGAAGTAAGCCAGGCTGAACGTGTTTGGCTGGCCTGCAGTTACCCGGATTGTTTCCATGGTAGAACAGGGATTCAAGATAACAAAACAAATACCACTATACCCAGGCTGCTAAATGCTGGGTTGTGAAATGCCAATAAACAAATGTGAAACTGTGAATACCAGCAACCCCCACCCCCATTAAATTCTTATAAGCAAACCAACAACTTCAGAGAATTCAAACAACCATAAATAACTACAGTATTGGTAACGTATAAACATTAGGAACATTGAAGCTACAATCCAGGATCTACAAGACGTGTCTGGCTCGCGGCCCTCCAGATGTTATGGACTACAGTTCCCATCATCAGTGCCCAGTTCTATACACACATGGCTTCAGGTGAGGTCTAACCAATGCAGAAATAGGGAGGTACAATTACATCAAGCGTAGAAATCTAGACACTATAACTCCTGGAGGCAGGAGGAACAATGAGCTAGGCTATTTTGGGTTCACCATATCAGGGAAGGAAGCAGGAAATAAATAAAGTAAAACAATCAAACAAAATTGAATTCCCTGAAAGAGAGCATGCCCAACTTGAGTAAGAGGTGGAGGCAGGAGGTTTACCTACTCAATGGAAAAATAAAAAATCCAGCAGGCACGTGATCTGATTTCCAGTGTTCTGAATACTTCCCTTTTCTTGGTAGTTATGGAAAGCAAGACCCTTGGAAATTAAAACTGGATTGTGTCCCGGCCAGACGCTTCCCTAAACCAGCAAAACTGCATTTTGCACATGGAGCCTTAGGGTAGAACATTTTCTCTGTCCTTGGGGTGCCATCTCTGGCTGGAAGCGAAATAGCAAGTCTTTATTCTTTCAAAAGAGTTGCATTTTAGACTTAACACTGAATAAATGTTATTGAAATAGCAGAGACACTTTTTTGGCTTGGAGCTCATTGGAGCAGCCTAACCTTTAGAAGCCTACCGGCTAAAGAAAGTTGACCTCTCCTTGATCCCACCCCCCTTCTGGGGCCAAATGTCCAATTGTCAGAGAGGAATTCAGCTCACAAGGAGCCGGATAGAACGCTCAGCTTCTCAGCGTCTCCGTCTCCATAGCAACGTTTGTCACAAACGTTCCAGCCGCCCTGCAGCTCCACGGAAACAGGGAAGGCCCCAGCGCCATCTGGTCCCAAATGCGGAGCGGGGCTTGGCGTGGCTCCAGGCTGCTGGGTACCTAGACGTCAGGAGAGACTGGTGGCTGACCAGCGGTGGCGTGGGGCTCGATTACAGACCCCTGTTGCCCTTCCCACCCCCATTTGCGCGGGTGAGCAAACTCACACCCAACTTGGGCTGGTTTGGGTCCAGTTGGTACTGGTGAGGGCCGGGATTGTGGCTTGAGGGGAGGCTGAGAGGCTGGCTTGGGTTTGTCCTGAAGAGGGAGGGCTAGGGCAGCCCTCGAACCCCGGGACACGGTCCCCTGGCAAGGGAGCACGGATGGTAGAGGCATCTAGGTTTCCCGGTTGGACCAATAAAATTGGCAGGTGTGTCCAACTCTTCCCTACTGGTGTTTTGCAGGCGATTATTCCCACCAGGAATGGTAGTCTGTTAACATCTGGAGGGCCAGAAGGATAAAACACCTCCTGCCCAGGGGGGCTGATGTAGGAATCATAGTCCATGAACATCTGGAGGGTTAGAGTGGACACCCTGCAGATCTAAAACCCCTTCAGCAATTTTCCTTGTACCCATTTCCAAAGAATGTGCATCTAGTTACTAATACTAGCATTGGTTCTAGAGTTGATTTTGTCTCTGGTCCGAACTCTTTCAATTGGAGACCCCATCTTCACTCTAGTCCTGGGGGGGTTGGGGGGTTGGGAGGAACACCTCACCAGTGGAGACCAGCCTAGGCGCGGGGTCTGCAACCTGCGGCTCTCCAGATGTTCATGGACTACAATTCCCATCAACCCTGCCAGCATTGGGCCAATTTTGGCAGGTGGAGCTGGTAGGGTATGAATCCCATGAACATCTGAGAAGCCACAGGTTGCAGGCTGGGGCTCCACGATCTAAACTCGGCACTGGATCCATGCACCCCCCCCCCTGGTGATTCTTCTCATTGTTCCCTCCTCTCCACCAGTCTGACGCATCCACTCGAGCCGTTGCCCCCTGCCTCTGTATAGAAAATATGCAGGCAAGGCAGAGGTCCATTCCAGGTCATGCACTGGCGGCAAACAACTGGCCCACAGCCCGAAAACCCTTGGGGGGGCTCTGGCTCAGCACGCCACTCTGTGGCTACCCTGCACTGGACCCGTCCACTAAGCAACAAAAGATTTGAGAGAGAAGGTAGGAGCTGGTGTGGAGCGTGCCCTCTTAACTCAGGAGATGCTGAGTACCCGGGGGGGGGCAGTGGCAGCCCTGGAACCCAAAATGCCTGGGTCCCTCCAAAGTGCTTTCTTTAAGGTCCTTATTTAAGGACGGGCATTTGGATAAGGAGAGACAGGGTGGTATGGTAGGTAGCCTCTAGCTCACATCTCCTGCTTGTTTACTTTCAGGTAGGTCCCACTAGAGTTCCATGGGACTTCCAGGTGAATGGAAATTGGGGGGAGTAGGGGCGACTGCATTGCAAAGGAGTGAAGCCCACAGAATGCGACAAACATCCCAGCCTCTAGGTTAATATTCTTGCATTATGCTTCCAGAGAATGCCACAAGGTGCGTTTTAGGCAGATACTGGTACCTGGGGATTTCCTAAAGTGCAGGAGTTGCTGCTTGAACAAGAGAGTCTTTGGGGCTAAGGTAGTTCCTTGTGATGGCATCCTTGCAGATGAGAGAGCACACTTTCAAGAGTGTCAAAGTCATGGCTCCTTCCAGGGAAAATATGTTCATGAACTACAATTCCCATGGTCCCTCCCAACACATTGAGCATTACCTGGCAAGGGGCTGATGGGAATTGTAGGTCATGAATATCTGGAGAGCCGCATAAGATCGACACCTGTGTTAGCTTTAGGCCGATCAACAAAAAAAAAAAAAGAAGACTGCCGTGTAATATCTTTTTTACGATGTGTGAAGTGTCATCATGCCGAATTTCTTACAGCGGCACAAGGCGGGTGAGAAACGCAAAGCTGGCTCTTTGGGCTGCATGCTTCCCTCTGCAGAGTGCCGCCCTAAGTGGTCTTCTTTCCCAGGTTCCAACCACAGGATTAAACTTTCCCAATCTGATAGAGATTGGCTCCATGCCAGTAGTGCAGCTGAAGACCTATGGCATCGCAGGTGCCAGAGGTGGCACTCAGAGCCCTCTGTAAGGCACACGCATAGGCAGCGAGTCTCCCACCCCCCCCCACACATCTAGGGAACTGGCTGGCAAAATGGAGCTGGCGTGTAGCATTTTTCAAAACCTAGAATAAAGGCCCTTCAGCACATGTGCAAAATAATGCGTATTTCAAACCACTTTCTACAACTGTTTGCAAGTGGGTTTTGCTATTCCATACAACCTTAAAGAGCACTGAAAGCAGTTTGAAAGTGCATTATTCTCACGTAATGCGGAATGAGCCCCTAGTTTGGGGAAGCAGGTGTAGGTAAACTCCTGTTGCCAGCTGTTAAACCCACTGATTTTCGTAGTGAAAGGGCAAAAGCAATCCTTTACCTGGGAGTAAAGCTGGGTTGCTGGCATAGGGCTTGCTTCTGGAGTAAACCCCTCCCTAGGGTTGTGATTCACCCGTTCAAGAAGAGTTGCCGCGGTGGCTTCAAGCAAAGCCACCAACTACCACCAAGCTTACTCCTGGAGTAACGCCTTACTTCCGAACAAGCCGCTTTTTTCTAACTAAAACCTCAATATTCAGGGATTAAATTGCCATGTTGGCACCTCTTTGCGATAAATAAGGTGGGTTTTGGGTTGCAGTTTTACAGGCACTCACTCTCGAAAAGGTTAAGCCATCACTGGCCTATGCCATATTAACAACCTAGAAAGAACCCAAAACAATCGTGCAGGCTTTTAGGAGTTCACCGGAATCCTTCATCATGTTAGATGTTAAGCAAAGCAATTCAAAGAATTGGCGAAGCGGGCAAACAGGAGATCTAAAAATGTGGTGGAAGGACCGGGAACAAGAACCCTGGCTGTTTCCTCTATGTCAAACCACTAGGTCCTGTCTTAGCTCAGTATATGGTGCACTCTGATAGGCAGCAAGTAGTTGTCATCCATGCTGTTCAAAGAAAACTCCAGAAACTCAAAGGCAAGCCAATCCACATCGTTCCTTTAGTGGGACCGAAAGCAAAATAATGTGTAAGCTGTTCGAGGCAGCAGTAGCGTAGTGGTTAAGAGCTGGCGGGTCGCTCTCATCTGGAGAAGCAGGTTTTGGAGTCCCTTGCTCTGCCAGTTGAGCTGTGGAGGCTTATCTGGTGAACCAGATTGGCGCAGGCACTCCAACCCTGCGCCATAGCTGGGTGACCCTTTGGGCTTAGTCACAGTTCTTGAGAGTTTCCTTCTCTAAAGGCCTGCACCCCACCCTAAGTGGGGTGTTTTGTTGTGAGGCGGGGAAGGGAAAGGAGATTGTAAGCCACCTTGGAGTCTCCTTATAGGAGAGAAAGGGATATGTAATCCAAAACTCTTCTTGCTTCTCCCAGGGCCTGGGAAGAGAATGTTCACCCCCGCGTCTGCCTCACCGAAAACTCTTTGCCCCAACTGGCAAAGGGCCATTCAGCTGACCTTGGACCAGCATGCTCACTAAAGGGACCATCTCTCCCTGTATGAAAAGGCCCTGTTAAGGTCCCTCGAGAAAACTCCTCCGGAGGCCCGGACCTGCTGGGTGATCCCTGGCCCCTAAAGCGATCCTGAGTAGTCTTACTGAGGAATGGGAGGCCTCGCGCAACTCCCTAGCCCCTACCTGGTGGAACAGGGCTCCCAGGTGAGATCAGAGCTTCTGGGACATACAGAGAGTTTCATGGGGCCTGTAAAATGGACCTCGCTCGCCATGTAGCATTCGGCCAGCCGGGAAGATAACATCCCAACTTAAGCTTTAAAAGTAAACATCTGGCCTCTCTTGGTATAGGCAAAGTAGGGGAGAGGGGGGAACTTCTCGGATGCCATCTGAGAAATCTAAATGAATTATGCAGATATGGTCCCTTATTTATTTTGTTTTGTTTTGTTAGTTCTGCGTTTATAGGCATCTCACCTCGCGAAGGCTTCGAGAGAGCGACTCCACAATACTAACTGTTCTCAGTGACAGCAAATAAGGCCTACAAAAAATAAACCTGTACATTAAAACCCGATAGCAGCAATTACTTTAAATAAATACAAATAAAAACAGCAGAAGTTATTAAAACGAAACCCGATCTAAAGACAGAGGGATTGTTTAATGTTAACTATATGATTGTTGGACACGCTCTGAGCCCCTCGGTAGGTATACAAGTGAGTATCACAAATAAATAAAGCGGTCAAAACATGTGTTCTGTTACCAAAACTTCCTCGGGGGGTGTCCTTTCCCCCACCCAGGATCCCTAACCTTCTCCGACAAGCTCTTCTCCCTCACAGCTGCAGCAGAGGGGCATGGGAATTCCACACTGACCATGGCTAACCAACAAGGTGAGATCTTGGGACCCACCTTTACCCGGCTGGCCCAATCTGCCACACTACCCGGCCCTTCCATGCTGGACCACAACCCTTTGGGTTGGCCGCTCCTGCAGAGGGGGGCATCTAAGGTGAGTGATCTGCCAAGGCCGAGGGGCATCCCACCCTCATTCCCACCACCTTTGCCAGTCGCACCTCTCCCGTGCACTTTCGCATGGGAGTTCTGTTCCGGTTAGATCATGCTCTGTCTCAGAAAAAGATATTGATTCGGTAGTGGAGGTCCAGCTGGCTGGCAGAATTGTCTCCTTCCGCATTAGGTATAGTCGAGCGAATGGGAGAATTATCGTTTATTTTTTACTCACTGCCTTTGTCAAAACCATTTATTTTTGTACATTATTGAACATGAGTAATTAAACTGAATGTCAAAATGTATTTTACTTTCTAATGGATCGGAGGAAGGGGCAACAGAGCTAGGTAGGCATTAGGACCTAGGCCAGACTTTTCAGCAGGTCCTAGCATGTTGAACTGTGTGGCAAAGAAATACACAACCCTACTAACATCTTTTTCTGAGACGGACTCGAGGTGGAATCTTTCAGGGTAGGTTTTTTTGAGGCTGTGCAATTCCAAGCCAATTTCTCCCTTGCCTTGCGGACCTCCCATTTTACCCCACCATCTCTAAGGGTTCTTGACCCTCTTGGAACATAATTTTGAAAAGTTCCGCTTCGCAAATGTAATTCTGCTTGTACAAAGGGTTAAATCGAAGGAATTAATAAATAACCAACCGGTGAGAATGCGGTGGAGGAGGAGCCTCCATAAAGGAAGTTTGGGTTAAAATGAAACAGATCAAAGCTGGTCTTGGGACAGCTGATTTGTCCTGGCCTTTGGAGACCGGCTGGGGTGCCCCCTCCCTCTTACCCCTCATGGACCCATTGTTAGCATTAGGAGGTTTAGAAGTAAGGCGATGGGCGATGCTCTAAGATCGACTGTTGTTTTAATTATATGTATGTTTTTTTTAGCTGATGTTTTATCAGCAGCCTATGAGCCCTTAGAATGGGAAGTGGTATACCATTAATAAATAATAATATCATTATGTGCACATGATGTTAAAAAAGCACAGCCCTTGCACAGGTATAAAATCAAATCCAGCTTTTGGCAGGGTTTTGTAGTCCCATACTCCCTTGATGAGAATCGGTGGATTCTCACCCGAGATTTAGAGAATAACATTCCTTTATTTTAATGTTTCCAGCCCATCCCACCAGGAAGTAATTTCTGTGCTCTAAGTAATGCAATTTCTGTGTGTGCTCAAAAGCAAGTGCACTGTGTTGGGGGCAGTGAGGAGGGTAGCTGATTCTTTGGCGGAAAGGTGAGTGGTGGTGGTGGGTTGGGGCTTAGTTCCCCACCAGTGGCCTTGACTTACCTGATCTATCGTGCCCAGCACCAGGAACGAAGAGCTGGCAGGAGCGCCCTTCTACATCCCTTTGACAAAGCTGTCTTAGCGGCTCAGCGACCCCTCGTGTCCATCACCTTGGGATTTCCAGACCCTTCACACAGTGGTGACAACCCATGGCTTCCCTCTGCCCTATAGCTGTGGTGGCGAGACCTTTGGCACTCCCAGATGTTATGGACTACAGATCCCATCAGCCCCTGTCAGCACAGCCAATTGGCCATGCTGGCAGGGGCTGTCAGAATATAATCCATAGCCTCTGGGTCCTCCTCTAACTTTCAATGACATTTCTGTTGACTCACCTTTTCAGCTGACCTGCTCCTAACCTAGGTGCTCTGGTCATTTTGTCCCTGACCAGGTCTGCATGCATTTGTTTGTCATGGTGCCTATTTATGATTTTCTTAAATGTTTCCTAAATTATGATGCAATTCTTTAACATTTTGTTCAATTACACTGTTTTCTGTAATCCCTGGTAAGGGGCACAATGCTATATAGGTAACAAACCCCCCTACCTCTGCCATTGGGAACCTTATTCATAGAATCATAGAGTTGGAAGAGACCCCCAAGGGCCATCAAGTCCAACCCCCTGCAGTGCAGGAACACATAATCAAAGCATTGCTGGCAGATGGCCATCCAGCCTCTCTTTAAAAATCCTCCAAATTGGAGACTCCACCACACTCCGAGGTAGTGCATTCCACTGTCGAACAGCCCTGACGGTCAGGAAGTTTTTCCTGATGTTTGGATGGAATCTCTTTTCCTTCAACTTGAATCCTTTGCTCCGTGTCCTAGTCTCAGAGGCAGCAGAAAACAAGCTTGCTCCCTCACCAACATGACATCCCTTCAAATACCTAAACATGGCTATCCTGTCACCTCTTTATCTTCTCTTCACCAAACTAAACATCCCCAGCTCCCTAAGTCTCTCCGCGTAGGGCATGGATTCCAGACCTTTTACCATTTTGGTTGCCCTCCTTTGGACCCGTCCCAGCTTGTCAATATCCTTCTTGAATTGCACTGCCCAGAACTGTACACAATATTCCAGGTGACGTCTAACCAGTGCAGAACAGAGAGGTATTCACAGCAGTATTATTATTTTTTTAGATCCTCAGATTTTAAATTGCTGCTGCTCAAAGCGTTCCAAGCTTGTTTTTTTAACCTCTAAGGCACAGATGTCAAACTGGCGGCCCTCCAGATGTTATGGACTACAGTTCCCATCATCCCCTGCCAGCATCATGCTGGCAGGGGATGATGGGAACTGTAGTCCATAACATCTGGAGGGCCACGAGTTTGACACCTAAGCTCTAAGGGAATAGACGCATGATTTTTTTTAAGGCGAGACTCTTTGGATGTTGAAAAAAAATGACCCTAGTATCACATTCAATGTTCTTTTTCCAACGCAGCAGAATAAGCCTTGTTCTCCTTCCACAGAAACCAGGCGTTCAGATTTTTTTCCCCCCACTGTGTGTTCTCTTGCTCTGTTTCTACACAGGAAACAGCTACAAGGTTATGCCCGAAAGGATGATTTGAAACTGGACCCTTATCCCCTGATCCGGGTGCCTGGGCCAATGCGGGACGTCAGCAAATTTCACCTCGGGACTCGGGTGCCTCGCCTGGCTCCCAACACAAGTGCCGTGCCGCACCGCGGCCTGCTCAGCCTGGCCCGGGAGTCCTACCAACTTCCCAGTGACCACCGGAGAACGTGGGACCGCTTCTGCCCAGCGGAGCGGCCACCCACAGTCTCCTACAAGGTGCCCGTGGTAGAGATCATGAGTGTGCCAGGCATGTATGAGACAGAGTATAAGTGTTACGGAAGCAGCAAACCCAAGCCAGTGTGAGAAAAGGGTGCACTAATTCCATAAGAGTTTCAGACCCAATCTTTGTTGGGGGTGTGTGTTCATTTTCATGACGTGATTCTGCACGGCTGCATGGTATTTAGAGCCATTTGGGATGGGGGGTGGGGGGTGGACAGCGTATCTCGGACTCTACTCCAGATCAGAAATGAGCTGTTTTAGGGATGAGGAGGCTGTCGGGGAATTAATTTGCACGTCCAGCTTCCGGAAGAGATGACCAGAGAAAATAAAAGTCAAGCTAATGAAATCAGTTTCAGACCCTGTTTTTCTCTCAAACAGAAATATATATATTTTGTTGGATGTGTGTGTTCATTTTCATGCATGGTAATCAGAGCCATTTGGGGGGAAACAGAGTATCTTGGACTCTACTCCAGATTAGAAATGAGCTGCTTTAGGGATGAGGAGGCCGTAGGAAAATTAATTCACCCGTTCAGCTTCCGGAAGAGATGCCCAGAGAAAATAAAAGGCAAGCTAATGAAATCAACAAACCAAAGTGAATTTCTGTGGGGGAATTAACATTAGCTCCAGCATTCCAGTGTTTCAAGCCAACTTGCCAAAGTGCCACAAACGAATTGATCCTTCATTTTAACTTGCTGTCATTTGGAGCTTACTCCATGCATGGGAGCTCTTCAGAAGATGATGATGATGATGATTTTGGATTTATATTCCCCCCTTTCTCTCCTGTAAGGAGACTCAAAGGGGCTTACAATCTGCTTTCCCTTCCCCCTTCCCCCCCCCCCCAACAAACACGCTGTGAGGTGGGTGGGTCTGAGAGAGCTCCGAAGAACTGTGACTAGCCCCAGGTCAACCAGCTGGCATGTGTTGGGAGTGCACAAGCTAATCTTGTTCACCAGATAAGCCTCCATGGTTCAAGTTGCAGAGCGGGGAATCAAACCCAGTTCTCTAGATCAGACTGCACCTGCTCTTAACTACTATACCACGCTAGCTCTCAGCAGCTGGCCTGAACACAACAGATAGCAGGGGCTTCCAAGTAGAGATTTGAAGGCTGGTCTCCCCAACAATCTACTCCCTCTGGCCCCAGACACCTTTGCTTCCCTTAATAGCAAGCGGCAGCTGTGCTGTTTTTACTACAGGCCCAGGATTGTTCCAGGAACAGCAGATTCAGCAGCTAGGGTGGGAAGGAAGCCCCAAGGGCAGAAGGGATTTTTCACCTAGGTGAGCAATCCCTCCTTGCCTTCGCAGCATCCTGCTCGGCACAGCTCAGAGCCATGGCCTTGGCTAAGAGGCGGAAGGGATGGAGAGCTTGTGGAAAATCAGCCATACAGGGAGGGGGGCAGAGAGGAAAGTGGTGAATGCTACCCATATCCACCGGACAGAGAGCAGGACAATAGATATATGTACTAGCAGCAAAGCCCATTTTATGCTCAAATAAAATGGACTCTAGATCAGTGATGGCGAACCTATGGCACGGGCGCCTGAGGTGGCACTCGGAGCCCTCTCTGCGGGCACACACACAGAGTTCATCATGTGGGGAGCGAAAAATCACTCCCCCCCCCCACACACACATCTAGGCTGGCCTGGGCCTCTGAGCATGATGTGCGCACACCGCAGTGAGCAGGGAGGGCTGGTGGGTCTGGTGCCTGTGCTCCGGTGACTGCTGCCCGAGGGTGGGGGTGGGGGGGCAGAGGAGGCAGAGATGCTAGAGAGGCACAGAGCGGTGCGCGCAGGACTTGCTAGAGACTAGAGCAGGCTGGCCCCTGCTCAAGCCGGTGGGGCGTAGGAAGAGGGAGCCAACCAGTTTTTTTCTAAACTAAAACCTCAGCATTCAGGAGCAGCAGTGGTGTAGGAGGTTAAGAGCTCGTGTATCTAATCTGGAGGAACCGGGTTTGATTCCCCGCTCTGCCGCCTGAGCTGTGGAGGCTTATCTGGGGAATTCAGATTAGCCTGTACACTCCCACACACACCAGCTGGGTGACCTTGGGCTAGTCACAGCTTTTCGGAGCTCTCTCAGCCCCACCTACCTCACAGGGTGTTTGTTGTGAGGGGGGAAGGGAAAGGAGATTGTAAGCCCCTTTGAGTCTCCTGCAGGAGAGAAAGGGGGGATATAAATCCAAACTCTTCTTCTCCTTCTTCTTAAATTGCCGGGTTAGCAATTTGCGATAAATAACTGGGGTTTGGGTTGCAATTTGGGCACTCAGTCTCAAAAAGGTTCGCCATCACTGCTCTAGATGGTGGAGGGGAGGGGAGGGAGGGGGGTTGGGAGGCTGGTGCCAGATCCGACTGGGAAGCAGGCCCAGCTTGGTTTTGGGGCAGGGGGAGGCCAGGCAGGGACATGGGAGTGGCAGTGGGGGAAATAGGAAGCTGGTGGCAGCGCGGCAGCAGGTGGCAAGCCGCCACTGACCCAGCAGGCCTGGCTTGGTGTTTGGGGCAGGCCGGGCAGGGTAATGGGAGGCTGATGGTGGGGTAGTGTGTGGCAAGCTGCCACTGTCCCAGCAGCTCTGGCTTGGTGTTTGGGGTGGGGGAAAGGAAGCAGGGGACTGGCAGCGGGCCAATCGCCGCACAGGACTCAGTTCCACACATGGCTGAGTCCTGCGCAGAGATTGGCCAGGAGTGTTTTGTCGCAACAGCAGGCAATTGTCTGTTTATATAAAGAGACAGAGAATGCATACATATGGGCATAGTTAGATGCTCCTCTCGGAGAATAGAGAACCAAGTCCTCCTTCAGTCGTAAACTCTCAGAGCGACTTTGGGGCACTTGCTTGCCCACTGGGATGGGAAACTCCTGGATATTTGGGGGACAGAAGGCTGGGGAGGGCAGGGTTTGGGGATGTGTAGGGCCTCGGTGGAGACTAATGCCAAAGTCCACCTTTCTAAGCAGCCATTTTCTCCCAGGGACTTGATCTCTTGTTGCCTGGAGACCTGAATCCCAGGAGAGCTCCAGCTGCCACCTGGAGATTTTTATAATATAAGGTACATGCAAAAAATGCTTCTTCACCAAAATAAATCATTCAAACTTACAAGTGACTGCAATGTTTACAATGCTGAGACATCTTTTCAAAGTTGTTTAAGCAAAAAATCACTACAAAACCATTTTGACTGACACTCAAAGATGTCTCTGCATTGCAAATATTGTAGTCACTTGTAAGTTTGAATGATTTATTTTGGTGAACGATTAGAGAAGCATTTTTTGCATGTACCTTATATCATAAAGATTCAAAAACAATCATTGTTTTTTATTGTTTCAATTTTATTGTTTCAATTTTCAATTTTTTTTATTGTTTCAATTTTTATACCGCCCGATCCCCGAAGGGGATCTTGTTGTCTTGTTGAAGGCTTTCACGGCCGGAATCACTGGGGCGCTTTGTGATTTCCGGGCAGTATGGCCGTGTTCTAGCAGCATTCTCTCCTGACGTTTTGCCTGCATCTGTGGCTGGCATCTGAAAATCCTTCAGATCCTCTGAAGATGCCAGCCACAGATACAGGCGAAACGTCAGGAGAGAATGCTGCTAGAACATGGCCATACAGCCCAGAAACCACACAGCACCCTAACTATCATTGTCTTGGGGCAAGTGAATTAGCCTTTTGGATGTAAAAATGGATGAAGAAGAAGAAGAAGAAGAAGGAGGAGGAGGAGGAGGAGGAGGAGGAGGCTTGCCCTTCCCCCCTCACAACAAACACCCTGTGAGGTAGGTGGGGCTGAGAGAGCTCCGAGAAGCTACGACTAGTCCAAGGTCACCCAGCTGGCGTGTGTGGGAGTGTACAGGCTAATCTGAATTCCCCAGATAAGCCTCCACAGCTCAGGCGGCAGAGCGGGGAATCAAACCCGGTTCCTCCAGATTAGATACACGAGCTCTTAATCTCCTACGCCACTGCTGCTCCTTATATATTGACTGTACTTATATAGTGCACCTACCCCATAATAATTTTTTGAATAGGGTGGGACCACCTAGAGATTGACAACCAAACCTCCAAGCCTAAGTGACAGCACAGGATGACTGTGATAAAATTGGGGGAAACACTTCGAATTTCTTGGAGGAGGAGGAGGAATTTTGCTGAGGTTAGGAAAAAATAAAGGATTCTGGGACTAAATCGAGGGCTGCCTCATGGTTAACTTAGTAGATGAGAGTCTAATCTTCCTGCTTAAAGCTAGGATGTCAGGGAGGATGAGCTTGGTTGTGGGGAGCGAGAAAGGAGGCGCACAGCCTTGTGTTGTCAGAGAGAAAGTGCCTCGTTGGTCACTGGGCTTAGAGGACAGGGCTTGGATGGCAACAAGATATGCCCCCTCCTCTGCTTGGCCTTGGGACTACCATCGGTATGGCAACGGGAGGAGGCAGCTAGGACTTCACACTATAAAAAGACAACAAGACAGAGGTGCTCGGAAGAAGCCCAGAGGCCACTATGAAGTTAACCCAGGTAGGTGCCATGAAGGGGAAATCCTGAAGCTGAAATGGGGTGGGCGCGTATCGGAGGGTCGCTCTTAACGTCAGAGCCTAGAAACCAGAGATGCCGCTTTTTCTTCACGCAGGATGGTTTTGAAGCTGTCCTCCATACCTATAACTGCAACTCTCGACCATCGACACCGCCCCCACCAGGCCCGTCCCTGATTGGTTCGCTAGCTTAGCCTAAAGAACAAATAGTCGTCTCTGTTTTTTCTTCATTACGGCTGAGCTTGACATTCGCATTTCGCTCTGTGCTTCCTGCGTCCCCTGTGCTTCCTGCATCCCACAGCCCGGCTGTCTTGTTTCAAACCTCCCATGTGCAGTGAGAGGGTTTGCAAATAGCATTTGAAGAAGT
The DNA here is from genome assembly GCF_021028975.2 of Sphaerodactylus townsendi. Taxonomy (NCBI): domain Eukaryota; kingdom Metazoa; phylum Chordata; class Lepidosauria; order Squamata; family Sphaerodactylidae; genus Sphaerodactylus; species Sphaerodactylus townsendi. The sequence continues at coordinate 18,697,291 of NC_059439.1, read as the reverse complement.
GCTTTATGGCGGGGTAAAGCTGTGCAGCCTTTTAAAAGGTGCCCAAGACTTGGTAGCACGACAGGAAAATAAGATGCAGCGGAAATAGTGGCCAATGGCGGAAGGGGCGCAGAAAAAGGTACACAGCATCTTATGTGGATGTCCTATTGCAGTGGTGGCGAACCTGTGGCACTCCAGATGTTTGGGACAATTCCCATCAGCCCCTGCCAGCATGGCCAATTGGCTATGTTTGCAGGAGCTGATGGGAATTGTAGTCCATAACATCTGGAGTGCCAAAGGTTTGCCGCCACAGTCCTATTGCCTGTGCCCGTGCCTTTGCAGTCCCATCGGCAATGAATGCAAAATGGAGATTCTATGTAAAAAGAAGAAGAGTTTGGATTTATATCCCACCTTTCTCTCCTGTAAGGAGACTCAAGGTGGCTTACAAGCTCCTTTCCCTTCCTCTCCCCACAGCAGACACCTTGTGAGGTAGGTAGGGCTGAGAGAGTTCTGAAGAACTGTGACTAGCCCAAGGTCACCCAGCAGGAATGTAGGGTTGCAGAAACACATCTGGTTCATCAGATAAGCCTCAGCCACTCAGGTGGAGGAGTGGGGAAACAAACCCGGTTCTCCAGATTAGAATCCACCTGCTCTTAACCACCACACCATGCTTGCTGTAAGGAGTCAGACTTTGACAGACCCAGATCATTAAGAACGTGTGCATTTAGACAAACAGCTTGTGGCAGTGGACGCCAGAAGCTGCAAACATCCTTGTGAATGTTCCAACAGGCTAAAACCAAGTGATTATTCCCTTTTATGTATGGCGTAGGCTGTGTGTGGGTCTGTCTCTCTCTCACCATCTGATCACTTGGCTCCAGTAAGTCAGAACATTCAGTCACTCCACCCCCACACACCAAAGACACAACGGCAAGTACATTACCACATCAGCTATTTGTATTACACTCTTGTAGTGTACAAGAGCCGGACAAAATGGCAGGCCTGCTCGAGTTACAACTCTTCCGCTTGCACCTTTGACTCCTCGGTAGCTCTTGGCTTTTCAGTTCTCCCCACGTTTCTGCCCAGGAGAATAAGCCCTGGCTGGCTGCCTTCTTGCTTCTGGTTGCCAGCCACTGCGCCGGCCGCAGGATCGACCCCGTCAGAAGCCCTTCCTGCCGCCCTATCAACGCCACCATTGCCGCCGAGAAGGACGACTGCCCCGTCTGCATGAGCGTCACCACGTCCATCTGCGGCGGCTACTGCGAGACAAGGGTGCGTGCGAGTGCGTGAAAGGGTGGGGCGGGAGGGGATCCCCTAAAACAGTGGTTCTCAACCTTCCTAATGCCGCGACCCTTTAATACAGTTCCTCATGTTGTGGTGACCCCCAGCCCTAACATTTATCCATTTTGCAGGTGGAGAACACTGATGCAGAGAGTGTTAGGCGACCCCTGTGAAAGGGTCGTTCGGCCCCCAAAGGGGTCCCGACCGACAGGTTCAGAACCACTGCCCTAAAGCTTAGGTGTCAAACTCGCAGCCCTCCAGATGTTATGGACTACAGTTCCCATCATCCCCTGCCAGCATCACGACGGGAACTGTAGTCCATAACATCTGGAGGGCCGCGAGTTTGACACCTGTGCCTAAAGACTGTAGATGGGAGTGGGTTAGCCTGACGGAGCCAAACCATGTCTTAGTGCTCGACTCTCCAGATACAGACCTAAAGATTTACGAGCAGCTCCCCATTTGTTTCCAGAGTACAAGGAACCAAACCGCGAAACAATTTAGTTTTCGGTTTGAATTCGGTTGTCGTTCGTGTGGTTATTCCGCAGCACGGGGGCCATTTAGGGGAGACTGAAGATGCATTAGTTCAGGCACACCTGTTACGGTCAGTCTGACATTTTAGCTCTAAAACCATCGTTCAGAAACACGTCGCTGCTTCAATAACAAGAACGCTGCCCTGTGTCTTGGGTGCTGCCAATCGCCCTGCACCCCTCACCACCTGCTGGCAGGTGACCTGACACTCTGTGGCCTATGGGGAAAAACCACTGCCATTCTCAAGGAGCTGGGAATCACCTGTGCTGATGCTGCAGCAGGAAGGCGCATTTGGTAATCTTGTAGTGGCAGGTGTGTAAGGCTGGAGGGAGTGCTTCAGGTAAGAGGCTATTGCAGATGTGCAGACACTGGCCGAAGGCAGGTAATGGAGAGTTTTCTCTTTTTAAATGGCTTCCTCAGCCCTAAGCACATGCATGCATGAGAGAGACTGACTGGCTGACTAAAGGTGTGAATTGGATAATCTGAGGTTTCTTTAAGCAGGGATGGGTTTTAATGTTACTTTAGCGGTTGCCAAGTTTTTCCCCCAGTTGATCAAGAATAAAAATTATTAGTTTGGGATGTGCGCGTGTGTACATTCTTTTAGTCTTAGTGTGACATTTTTCAGAGCTGAATCAGCTTATGAGAAGCATAGTTAAAGTAAAGTGTGTGTGTGTGTGTGTGTGTGTGTATATATATATACACATATACATATATATATCCTTTACTTTTAGTCTTAGTGTGACATTTTTCAGAGCCAAATTAGCTGTATGAGCAGTATTGTTAAAGTAAAGTGAGTATATGTGTGTGTGTGTGTGTGTGTGTGTGTATATATATAGAAGAATAGAATAGAATCCATACAACAGCCATATATATATATATATATATTTTCTTTACTTTTAGTCTTAGTGTGACATTTTTCAGAGCCAAATTAGTGTATGAGCAGTACTGTTAAAGTGAATGTGTATGTGTGTGTATGTATGTATGAGCCGTATCATTAAAGTGTGTGTGTGTGTGTGTATTTTTAGTCTTAGTGTGATATTTTTCAGAGCAGAATTAGCTGTATGAGCAGTATCATTAAAGTGTATGTGTGTGTGTGTGTATGTATGTATATATATATATATATATATTTTCTTTTAGTCTTAGCGTGACATTTTTCAGAGCCAAATTAGTGTATGAGCAGTATTGTTAAAGGGAATGTGTATGTGTGTATATATACACATTTTTTTCTTTTAGTCTTAGTGTGACACTTTCCTGTGCCAAATTAGCTGTATGAGCAGTATCGTTAAAGTAAAATGTGTGTATGTCCAAGAGAGAGAAAGTGAGGAGTGAAAAAGAGTGAGTAAGCGTGTGAAGTCGTTCCACAGAACCCTCACTTTTAGACCCGCCTCCTTTACAGGAGATACTGCTCAACGTGCTCTCGCCCCACATCCAAAGAGTCTGCACCTACAAGGAGGTGCGCTACGAGACCGTGCGCCTGCGTGGATGTCGGCCAGGGGTTGACCCGTCCTTCACCTACCCTGTGGCCCTCAGTTGCCACTGTGACCTCTGCAAACTGGACTCCAGCGACTGCACCGTTCAGAGCATTGGGCCCAATTTCTGCATCAACCAACGCATCTCCCCCCAATGAAGAGGGCGGGAGGAGGAAGCAATCAATAAACACTGCTCAAGGCCAGCAACTGTGTGTGTATCTTTGAGAGGGGTTAGGTCACTGAATGCAACACAGGAATCCTGATTTCCCAGCATCCTTTTAGACTGCTTTGACACACTAGGACTCTTTCCCCCATCCCCACACCCTTCATACCCCCTTCTGCTTTTCACATGGACCCAATTTCAACTCTCCCCTGTCCTCTTTTTGAACTGATACATCACCGAAAGATGTTTGGTTTCAAGCCTCTCCCCAAACTCACGACTATCCTCGGATCCAGGTTTCTGTTTTAAGGGCACTCCCATTTTGAAGCAGTGGCGTAGTGGTTAAGAGCAGGTGTATTCTAATCTGGAGGAACAGGGTTTGATTCCTTACTCTGCCACTTGAGCTGTGGAGGCTTATCTGGGGAATTCAGATTAGCCTGTACATTCCCAACGCACGCCAGCTGGGTGACCTTGGGCTAGGCACAGTTCTTCGGCGCTCTCTCAGCCCCACCCACTTCACAGGGTGTTTGTTGTGGGGAGAGGAAGGGAAAGGAGTTTGTAAGCCCCTTTGAGTCTCCTAGAGAAAGGGGGGATATAAATCCAAAGAAAAACTCAGAAGAACTGTGACTAGCCCAAGGTCACCCAGCTGGCGTGTGTGGGAGTGCACAGGCTAATTTGAATTCCCCAGATAAGCCTTCACAGCTCCAGTGGCAGAGCAGGGAATCAAACTGGGTTCCTCCAGATTAGAGTGCACCTGCTCTTAACCACTAAGCCACTGCACTGCATGATTAATGCGGTTGGGAACCTCTCTGAAGAAAGACCAAGAAATAAAGAGCGAGATTAATAATATTTGTTAGCAAACAGGAAAAAAATATTACACATGAGAAACGGCTGGGACATACTCTCCTGAGAACAGAAGCTGTTTCAGCTCTGGGAGATGCTGGAGCAAGAGCATCAATGGTCAGATGAGGTCCATGAGAATGTCGTCCTCCATGACACTCGGGGCCGGAACCTGCTGCAACCCTTGCTGGGATACAGGACCCCGGGGGCCGGCATTCATCAGCATCTGGCCTGGGGAGGGAGCAGAAAAGGGGGAAGGGGATACAGCAGTTTGAAAGAGCACGTGGGGGGACTACCTCAGGGACAGGAAAGCTTTTCTACATTGAGATCCCTCCCCAGTTTCTTTCAGCCAGCTACCTCTGGGATAGGGGAAGAATGAACGGTTTTTGGATGAGTTCTGGGCACCGCAATTCAAGAAGGATATTGACGAGCTGGAACGGGTCCAGAGGAGGGCAACCAAAATGGTAAAAGGTCTGGAATCCATGCCCTACGAGGAGAGACTTAGGGAGCTGGGTATGTTTAGTTTGGTGAAGAGAAGGTTAAGAGGTGACATGATAGCCATGTTTAGATATTTGAAGGGATGTCATGTTGGTGAGGGAGCAAGCTTGTTTTCTGCTGCTCCAGAGACTAGGACCAGAGCCCCTTCCACACATGCAAAATAATGCGTTTTCAAACCACTTTCACAACTGTTTGAAAGTGGATTGTGCCATTCCGCACAGCTTCAAAGAGCACTGAAAGCAGTTTGAAAGTGCATTATTCTGCATGTGCGGAATGAGCCCAGGAGTCATGGATTCAAGGTAAAAGGAAAGAGAGTCCACCTAAACATCAGGAAGAACTTCCTGACAGTAAGGGCTGTTCGACAGTGGAATGCACTACCTCGGAGTGTGGGGGAGCCTCCTTCTTTGGAGGTTTTTAAAGAGAGGCTGGATGGCCCTCTGTCAGGAGTGCTTTGATTATATGTTCCTGCATGGCAGTGGGTTGGACTGGATGGCCCTTGGGGGTCTCTTCCAACTCTTCCGATTCTATGAATATGTGAAGTCACCATCGTACCTTGCAACGGTGCCCGGGGTGCCATCTGCCCAGGCCACTGCTGTCCAGGGACTTGGTGCATGAGGGGTTGTCCTTGGAGCTGGAGCTGCTGCTGACCAGGAGGCTGATGCCCCAGCGCCTGTCCCATGGGCTGATGCGGCAGCATTCCTGGAGAACCTTGCTGGAGATGATGGAGGGGCCCCTGCGACTGAGGAACTCCAGCTTGGGGCTACGTACATAGGAAAGAAAGGGGCAGAAAATGAGACACACTGGGATTCACTGTGCAAGCTCATTCATTCTCAGAAGAGGAAGAGGTGGCACCTGGATCAGTTTTTCCAGTGATTGTAGGAAAGGCTATGGAAATGATCCCACCTTTCCAATGAAGCAGTCCTCCCTGTTTCAGTTGCAGATATATGTAGGAGGAGGAGTTTGGATTTATACCGCACCTTTCTCTCGAACAAGGAGACTCAAAGTGGCCTACAAACTCCTTTTCCTTCAGACACCTTGTGAGGTAGGTGGGGCTGAGAGAGTCCTGAGCGAACTGTGACTTGCCCAAGATCACCCAGCAGGAACGTAGGAGCGCAGAAGCTCAGCTGGTTCACCAGAAAAGCCTCTGCCACTCAGGTGGAGCAGTGGTAATCAAACCTAGTGCTCCAGATTATAATCTACCTGCTGTCAACCACTACACCACGCTGGTGATGATGCTTGTGGGTGTGGTCAAGTCACAGCTGGCTTACGGCAACCCCACAGGGTTTTTCGAGGCGAGAAACTTGCAGAGGTGTGTTTGCCATTGCCTGCCTCCGCACGGGCTGGGAGATCACCCAGCAGGCCTCTTGCGGAGGAGTGGGGAATCAAACCCAGTTTCCCAGATCAGAGTCTGCTGCTCTTAACCACTACACCACGCTGGCTCTCGAGTTCCAGGTATGCTTCAAAGATGCTTACTGGCTGCTGGCTCAGGAGGAGGCTGCGGAGCTGCGGGTTGGCTCCGGGGTTCTGGGGCCGAAGCATCGCCCCTCCTTGGGTCGCCTGCTGTCCAGGCTGGGGAGGACCTTGTGTTTGTTGGGGCTGACTGACGGGAGGAGCAGCTGGCTGGGGCTGTTGCATTCTAATCGGCATCTGGGTCAAGAAAAAGAAATCACAGAGATGTTACGAACGCTCGAGGTTTCTTGTGTTCAAGGCCTGCTTTGCCCTCCGGCTGTCAGAGTACGTAAAACATCGCTGAGCATATTGTGAGCAAGGTAGATGAAAAAGATCTAAACGACAGCACATCTGGCAGGTGCAAGAGGTGAAGTCCCGGACAGAGCCAGAGTCAACCGGTTCTGGCTGGACTACCTGACCTTTAAGCCAATTGGACAATACCTGTATATAAGACTGAACAGATGTGATAGCAGTGTTGACAGGGTTTGAGGAGTTTGAGCGAAGCATGCTGTCAGTCTGTACTGTGAATCTGTAAATAGTTTTGTATATAACTGTACCAGAGGTGGGATCCAGCAGGTTCTCATCAGTTCCCGAGAGTGGGTTACTAATTATTTGTGTGTGCCGAGAGGGGGTTACTAATTGGGTCTGCTTTTCCATTCGAAATTCCATTAGGTCCAAAAATCATAAAGTCCTGTTGTTTCCTATGTGGCTGGTTAGCGAAGGTAGAAAACGGGATAATTCTCCCTGTTGCGCTGTTTTAAAAAATGTTTTAGAAATATGGTAAAGTTCCTTGTTTAAGGAAAGTATCCTTCTTTTGATTTCGAGAAACAAAATTAAGTATTTGAAAGTATTAAGTATTTGACAGGCAGTCAATTAGAGGAGAAGTAGTTGTTTCTGTTGGCAGTAGACGATAGGACTTGCTAGAATGAGTTTAAATTATGGACAGAAAGATACCAGCTGGAAATTAGGAACTTTTTTTTACAGTAAGAGTTTTTTACAGTAACAGAGAAATTATTAATACCCCACCCCCAGAATTCCCAGCCATGCCCCCATCGTGTCCCGCCCAGCCCCATTGGTGCTACGCCACTGTTTGAATCCCACCACCATGGGAACCTGTTACTAAAATTTCTGGATCCCACCACTGAACTGCACTGCTTCCTGTGGTGTTTTGCCTATCTTTGTGGTGCATTTTTCTTACTCTTAGTAACAGGCCTTCCGCTGGCCAAGGGTCTACTCTTCAACAAGGACAGCACGACCAGGCCACATGTAGAGGCTGACCCGTGAAGTCATAAAGAGCCGCTGTACAGTTTGCTATGCATTAGGTAAGAAACTGCCACTTTCCCCCAGAGCAGTCAGGCGTAGAGGTATAACTTGCCACCAGGCTTTTAAATCAAGCCAATTACAGAGAAGATGCCAGAACAAACAGACAATTAATAGTCCAGACAAAAACTGCTCCGTGGTATAAACTATTTAAAAGAGATCATATTAGAGCTACATATCTGACCACTACACTAACAAGAAACCTAAGAATAGCCTATACTTCTATTAGATTTCAATCAATGCCTTCAGCAGTGCTTAGATACATTTTCTCAGTGCTTTTGTATCTGTGGAAAACAAGAGCCTGAGGATCTCTTTCATTATATACTCTCCTGTCCTTTATATTCAGAAATAAGGAAAAGGTTTTTGGAGTCAATACTACCTAGGACAGCTTTTTTGTCCGATGATGAGAAACTGATTTTCTTACTATCTGATATTGATTCCTATGTTTCTTACAAGATGGCTCTCTTTGCCCTGGCGGCTAGGAAATTACGAGCAAAGTATTTAAAGCGCTGTTTGATGTTCCAAAGTACTGGCGGTCAACTTAGACTAGCTGAAGAAGCTGCAAAAACACCTGACGTGGAAAGTATTTGATGGGGCATTTTAATTCAGAAATTGTGAATACAAAAAAATTATATTTTAATGTAAAACTAAGTTATTGTTTTAATTTAAATGTTTTAACTGCATGTGTCTCTGTATTGTTATAGCCAATGGCTCAAACAATAAATACTTGACTTGAACTTACAAAGGGGTCTTCTATGAAGTTCCAGGTGGGGGCAGGGGTTTAGAAAAAGAGGGGCCACTACAGAAAGTGTGGGAGGAGGGAAGAAGAAAAGAAGAGTTGATTTTTATGCCCCGCATTTCTCAACCTTTAAGGCGCCTCAGCGTGGCTTATCACCTTCCCCTCCCCACAATAGACACCTTGTGAGGTAGGTGAAGCTGAGAGAGTTTTGAGAGAGCTGTGACTAGCCCAAGGTCACCCGGCAGGCTGCATGTGGAAGAGAGAGGAAACTAACCCAGTTCAACCAATTAGAGTCTGCCAATCATGTGGAGTGGGGCATCAAAACCAGTTCTCCAGATTAGAGTCCGCTGCTCTTAAACCACTGCACCATGGTGACTTTCTAGGACACAGGTGTCAAACTCGCGGCCCTCCAGATGTTATGGACTACAGTTCCCATAATCCCCTGCCAGCATGATGCTGGCAGGGGATGGTGGGAACTGTAGTCCATAACATCTGGAGGGCTGCGAGTTTGACACCTGTGCTCTAGGAAAACGAATTTGTAGGTGCAAGCAAGCAAAACAAACCCTGGAAAACTCTTCGCCTGTGGCTGACAATAAAGGTGAGCGCAGAAAGACGGGAGTCCCTGTGACAATGCTGGAGTCAAGCAGATTTCAGCATGAGTATGACAGCAGTGGCAAGATTGAACTGCTAGATTGGTGCTCAGATAGATCCCATAACCTGGATCTATGTAGGACTCAAGTCTACGGGGCTGATGCAGGAAGGGAGGGGCTGTGGTTCAGTGGTAAAAATACCTGCTTGGTATACTGAAGGTCCCAGCTTCAAAACTTGGCAGCTTCAGACAGAATGATCAATTAACAGGTGACAGAGAAGACCTCTGCCTGAGACTTTGAGAGAGCTGCTGCAAGAATGCTAATGTGGTGCAGTATTTAAGAGCTGGTGGATTCTAATCCGGAGACCCAGGTTTGATTCCCCACTCCTCCACCTGAGTGGCAGAGGCTTATCTGGTGAACCAGATGTGTTTCCGCACTCCCACATTCCTGCTGGGTGACCTTGGGCTAGTCACAGTTCTCTCAGACCTCTCTCAGCCCTACCTACCTCACCAGGTGTCTGTTGTGGGGAGAGGAAGAGAAAGGAGCTTGTCAGCCACCTCGAGTCTCCTTACAGGAGAGAAAGGTGGGGAATAAATCCAAGCTCCTCTTCTTCGAGTCAGAGCAGATAACGCCGACTTTGACAGACAAGTGATCTGTCAGCAATTCCAGGGATTTCATCCCCGAGGATCTGGCAAACCGGCCCATGACTCACCATGCCTTGTTGCCGTTCGTCCATGATTCCCACCTGAGGCATCCCGGGGCTCACCTGCTGCCCACTCATCTGCAAGAGGAGGAGAGGAGGGGTAACTGCTGAGCAGAGGCAATGCGGTCCAACACTCAGACCGACAGCCTTCCCTTATCCAGCTGCTTTCACCAAATTAGCTATAGACAACCTATGTCAGTGGTGGCGAAGGGGCTGATGGAAGGGGCTGATGGGAATTGTAGTCCATAACATCTGGAGTGCCAAAGGTTCGCCACCATGGACCTATGTGATATGCCTTCTTACCTGCTGCTGGACCCCCTGTGCCACCGGCATGGCCCCCGGCTGTTTTGGCAGGAAGTTCTGTGTGCCAGGTGTGGACCCCATAGGTTGAGACCCCCCCATTTGCTGTGAAGAGAAAGAAATGGGAGAAATAAATAAAGGAAACTGAGGGGGGGGGGTGAGATTGTGTCAGACCAGAAGTGACCATCTGTGAACTAGCTAGCATCATTTCAATAAAATACAGCCACGCTTCCCCTGCCCTAAGGGGTCTATGGAGAAGGCTATCAAAACATTAACTTGTAAACAAATATAAACTTGCAAACAAAGGCTCCTTCCACACATGGAGAATAATGCACTTTCAATCCACTTTCACAATCGTTTGAAAGTGGGTTTTGCTATTCCGCACAGTAAAGTCCAGCTGCAAAGTGCACTGAAAGTGCATTATTCTGCATGTGCGGAAGGGGCCAAAATGATGCTGTGTCACAATCAAACAAGAAGAAACGCACAAAAACCTGAACCAGATGCTGAAAAGATCCAGTTCAGACAAAGGAGATCCAATCAAGACCACTGAAGTTCTCCCTATTACTAGAAGATCAGAAATGACATGTTCAGAAACTGTAAACTGTTTCTAACTGGATCCAGAAGTCATTTTCGTGCTAGCCCCAGGTTTGCTCATGAGAAAGTTATGCACATGCTGCTAGAAGTAAAGGGAGATTTGCAGCTTGCCATGGTACCTGCCATAAGGTATGAAGGAACATACTGTTATTATCAGTCATTAGCAAAGCGCGGTCCTTAACCGTCAGTCCATTACTGTCCTCCAAGTATGGAGCGTGATCATCTATTGCTCCCCAGATTGTAACATTCGTACACAGAAAGGCACTCCAGACAAAGGATCTTTATAGAAACAGATATATGATATACAATCTCACCTATACAATCAAAGAGACCTTAGTGCCTAAAGGACCATGGACAGCTCTTTGAATGTTTGATTTCATTCCTATATTTTGGTGCCACCAGGGCGGGGGAGAAATCTAAACTCTGGGATTTTACAGGGTGCAGTATAAAATAGCATTTCTCCAGAAGCCGTCATGACTGGGGTGGCCCAAAACCCCAAATTTCTCCCTACCTTTTGTCCCCAAAAGTTACCTCCCCAAAATTGGGGACACAGCATCTGTCTCTTAATATTTAAAGCCCTTCATGTTCCAGCATATCATCACAACTTATCTGCAGCAGCTGCAATATGAGGCCAACTTGATGAGTGGCCTTAGGCAAGTTACTTTTTTTCTTAACTCTAGTCTCTTACATGCAGCATGAGGCCAATAATATTGCAATATTATGGGCCTCATACTGCAGATAAGAAAGTATCTCGCCTAAGGCCACTCAGTAAGAGAAACTTTACCAAGAAAGTTTCATATCACAGATTGTTCTTGCTTATTATGCAGTAGAACATGGGAAAGCCAAGAGCCCATTAAACAAAGCCCCAGGGTACTTTTGAGGGGAAAGGAGAAGAAGAAGAGTTGGATTTATATCCCTCCCTTTCTCTCCTGTAAGGAAACCCAAAGGGGCTTACAAACTCCTTTCCCTTCCCCACCAAACAAACACCCTGTGAGGTGGGTGAGGCTGAGAGAGTTCTAAAGAACTGTGACTAGCCCAAGGTCACCCAGCTGGCATGTGTTGGAGTGCACAAGCTTATCTGGTTCACTAGATAAGCCTCCACAGCTCAAGTGGCAGAGCGGGGACTCAAACCCGGTTCTCCAGATTAGAGTGCACCTGCTCTTAACCACTCTCTGGGCTGGGGGAAAGGAAATAGGTACCTTTTGTTGTTGAACCTGCTTGTGGTTGGTGATGACCTGTCGAATGCCATTGACAAAGCCGCTCTGGTCATAGGGAATGAGGCCCATAAAGATTTTCTTCTTGGAAGAATACAGCAGCATCAGCACCCGCACCTCACAGGGCGTCGTGTGAGGGAAATGAACGCAGCCCGCCTGCTCCGGAAAAAGACGACGAGGAAGAAGAGTTTGGATTTATACCCCACCTTTCTCTCCTGTAAGGAGCCTCAAGGTGGCTTACAAGCTCCTTTCCCTTCCTCTCCCCCAACAGACACCTTGTGAGGTGGGTAGGGCTGAGAAAGTTCAGAGAGAACTGTGACTAGCCCAAGGTCACCCAGCAGGAATGAAGGAGTGCGGAAACACATCTGGTTCACCAGATAAGCCTCAGTCACTCAGGTGGAGGGATGTGGAATCAAACCCAGATTAGAATCCAACGGCTCTTAACTACTCCACCACGCTGGCAAGCATTAGTCAAAGAAGAACAAGAGCTGGATTTATATCTCCCCTTTCTCTCCTGTAAGGAGACTTAAAGGGGCTGACAATCTCCTTTCCCTTCCAACCCCCCCCCCCCAACACCCTGAGGTTGGTGGGGCTGAGAGAGCTCCAAAGAACTGTGACTAGCTCAAGGTCACCTAGTTGCTAATTGGGAGTGCACAGGCTAATCTGAATTCCCCAGATAAGCCTCCACAGCTCAAGTGGCAGAGCGGGGAATCAAACCCGGTTCTTCCAGATTACAGTGCCCCTGCTCTTAACCACTATGCCACTGCTGCTTTAAGAATCTTCTTATTTCCCCAAAAGCACTATGGAGCCCAGTGTAAAAGATGAAAGCTGCCCACATGATTGACTCCACTTAAAAAAGAGTGAGCAGAGGTTCTTTGCTCATGGTCAGGATTCACCAGCTGTGACTACAAGGATCCAAGGCAATGGGCAAGAAACCCCGTTTCATAATTAAGCCTCCAACCAATGGGAAGACTCAATCTTTGAACCTAGGGTTGCCAGCTCCAGGTTGGGAAATACCGGGAGAGTTTGGAGGTGGAGCCTGAAAGGGGCGGGGTCTGGGGAGGGGAAGGACTTCAGTGAAGTATGATGTCATAGAGACCACTTTTCAAAGTGGTCATTTTCTCCAAGTGTACTGATCTCAGCGGCCTGGAGATCAGTTGTTAACAGCAGGAGATCTCAATCATTACCTAGAGCCATGGCGGCAAACCTTTGGCACTCCAGATGTTATGGACTACAATTCCCATCAGCCCCTGCCAGCATAGCCAATTGACCATGCTGGCAGGGGCTGATGGGAATTGTAGTCCACAACCTCTGGAGTGCCAAAGGTTCGCCACCGCGGACCTAGAGCATAGGTGTCAAACTTGCGGCCCTCCAGATGTTATGGACTACAGTTCCCATAATCCCCGCCAGCATGATGCTGGCAGGGGGATGATGGGAACTGTAGTCCATAACATCTGAAGGGCCGTGAGTTTGACACCTGTGACCTAGAGGTTGGCAGCCTGCTCGTGCCTCAGGCAGGTGGGAGAAATTCTGACTTCTCTAAAGGAACGGAGCTCCCCCCACCCCGCCTGCCCACACCCCCCACCCTCCTGCTCTGCAGCGCCTTACAAATCCATTGCCCATGATGCGGTAGAGCCCCTTCAACGATTCCACGTCCTTGTTGGTGAAATGGAACTGCACCATGCGCGAATTGCGGAACAGGTGGCCCAAAGTGGTCTGCAAGGGAACCAAGACACCCAGCGGTTAAGCGGACGGGAGCCGGGGCTTCATTGACCAGATGCAACGGGTACAGAGGAGGGCAACCAAAATAATAAAAGGTCTGCAATCCATGTCCTAGGAAGGGAGGCATAGGGAGCTGGGAATGTTTGGTGAAGAGAAGGTTAAGCGGTGACATGATAGCCATGTTTCGGTATTTGAAGGGATGTCATGGGGGTGAGGGAGCAAGCTTGTTTTCTGCTGCTCCAGAGACTAGGACCAGGAGTCATGGGTTCAAGGTGAAAGAAAAGAAGTTCCACCTAAACATCAGGAAGAACTTCCCGACAGAAAGGGCTGTTCGACAGTGGAATGCCCTACCTGGGAGTGTGGTGGAGTCTCCTTCTTTGGAGGTTTTTAAAGAGAGGCTGGATGGCCCTCTGTCAAGAATGCTTTTATTATGTGTTCCTACATGGCATGGAGTTGGACTTGATGGCCCTTGGGGTCTCTTCCAACTCTGTGATTCTATGAAAATCAGCAGCAGGCATATGACACCCAACCTGTTCCTTCTGCCTTTCAGGACACAGCAAGCAGCCCCACCCCTACCGTGATGAGCACCTTCTTAAAAAATCAACATGTTGCGCAGGAGAGTTTATTACACTGCCTCCTCCCAATCTTTACAGTGGAAGCAACTGGGACAAAGCTTTGGGCAAAGGTCCAAACGGGGAACCAAAGGCAGGTTTCCCATGGCTCAGACCCAACCCACTCAACACCGGACAGCCCTGGATTTCAGTAGCTACAGCCCAGAGTCAAGCCAGGGGAATCATGAGTGCTTCCTCTTACCAGGAGTTGCTGGGGGATGAGCTGCATGATCAGCTTCTGCGGCCACTGCTCGGCCTTCCTGGAAGGGGGGAAAGAAGAAGAAGAAGAAGAGAGGAGGAGGAGGAAGAAGAGTTTGGATTTATATCCCCCCTTTCTCTCCTGTAAAGGGACTCAAAGACTCCTCCACCCACTCACCCCATAACAAACACCCTTTGAGGTGGGTGGGGCTGAGAGAGCTCCGAAGAACTGTGACTAGCCCAAGGTCACCCAGCTGGCATGTGTCGGAGTACACAAGCTAATCTGGTTCCCCAGATAAGCCTCCACAGCTCAAGTGGCAGAGCGGGGAATCAAACCTGGTTCTCCAGATTAGAGTGCACCTGTTCTTAACCACTACATCACACTGGCTCATGGGAATAAGCAGCTCACTCCACACAGAGGCCACAACTGTATTGAACCTAGGCTTGTTTTTACAGTTATTAACGGTCTGCTAAAAAATATACTGAAGGCCATCTTGGAGAGACGTAGGCCTTTTCCACACAGGTCTTTCACAATGTTTCCTGCCACCAGATGTGACGTTTTATTGTTAGTTCCAGTCTGGAGTCAAATCTCCTCGGCAGCCCCCCATCCCCCCCCCCCCAATAGCCACCCTCCCTTCTATTCTGTAACACAGATTGACAGGAGAAAGGGAACCCCAGAAACTTACAAGTTCTCCCCTTGGTTGACGTACACCTGACAAGGAAGGGAACGAGTAAGTTTGGTGTTGGAATCCACCGAAGTTGGTTTGGGCTTCTAAAGAGAAACAGGCAGACAGTCAAAACATGCCGAGGCAGGGAGGTTTCGGTTCTCAGCTCATCTGACCCCCCCTGCAATTCCGATCTCACCTCTTGCCACTCCAGCACGCCGCTCCAAGCCAGCACCTTATTCGTGATCGACTGCTGAGTTGCACCGATTTGTGCCGCAGCCGGTTGGTTAACGTTCATGTTGCCGGCAGCAACACCGCTGGGCTAGAAGGGTAAAGTCGGAGGACAGTTACAAGCAGCTCTGCCACCGTCAAAACAAATCCACTTTTACACCCTAAGGCCGTGGTGGCGAACCTTTGGCACTCCAGATGTTATGGACTACAATTCCCATCAGCCCCTGCCAGCACGGCCAATTGGCCATGCTGGCAGGGGCTGATGGGAATTGTAGTTCATAACATCTGGAGTGCTAAAGGTTCGCCACCACTGCCCTAAGGGCTAACATACTTGTCCTAAGACAGCGATACGTTTTAAGTTTTTATAACGAACATTCTTATGTTTACATATATACAACAGTACCACTTGAATCTCTAACCCAAATAATGCTTTTCAGTTTACAATACACGCTCACACGTAGCTACAATGTATGCAATACAAATACAGTGGAACCTCGGTGTTCATCGATAATCCGTGCGGGAAACCTCGGTGAAAACGGAAACCGACGAAAACCGAGGCAAACACTGGGAAGCAACGGAACTGCATGGGTCGCCATTTGTTGTTGCAAAATTAGCGCGCCGACAAAATCCAAGACTAAATTTTCAGTGAAAGCATTGGCGAAAACTGAAACCGGCGAAAACTGACGACAACGAAAACCGAGGTTTTACTGCATTAGTAACCTGCAAATAGTCAAATCATCATTCCACAATCATTCCACATTCCACAATTTTGACCCAAAACCAAATATGATTGTGGAATGATGATTGACTATTTGCGTGGTACTAATATTTGTGTTGCATATATTGTAGCTATACGTGAGCGTGCACTGTAAGCTGAAAAGCATTATTTGGGTTAGAGATTCAAGTGGTACTGTTGTATGTATGCATACATAAGAATTTTCATTATAAACACTTAAAATGTATCACTGTCTTGGGATAAGTGTGATTGCCCTTAGGGTGTATAAGTGGATTGGTTGTAGTTACTCAGTACAGTAGACCTTTATTAGGCACAGAATAAATAAATCATGTAACATAATCATATACACAAACACGATAAGGAAATCCAATATCCGAATAATAATAAAACATTGTAAATACAGATCCTCAAATATACAACAAAATATTTTAAAATCAAGCCATTAAGATCAGATTAGATTATGAGAACGACTCACGTTTATCGCAGTGCTAAAATCACACATGGACCTGTGTATTTGAAAACTTACGGGGCTAGATGGAATCAGGTTTTTGATATCGTCTTTCATTTATTACTTCTGCTAGAAAGGTAGCAGCCCTGAGGTTTGTTACCGGGGATAGATCGTTTAATAAATAAGTTACTGCATATGTCAAGGGAAGGCTAGTTTTTGCTTTAAGAAGGGGGTCATATAAATACTGCGTAAATTAGAATGGAGCTGACAGTTTAGGATTGTAGTTACTCAGTACCCCCACCCCACATTTTTTTTAATATGGTGGAATCACTGTCAAAACAAAAGCATGGCTGTGCTAGGGTGGAAAGGCCTGCCGGAAAGGCTGGACTGTTGGGGCCTGCGCGTACCATGGCCGAGGCACCAGGCTGTGGAGGAGTCTGCACGTTCGGCTGGACCAACATTCCGGAGCCTGTAGTCACCGTGGAGACCAGACTCGGCTGGGAAGAAGCAGGAAGCTTGGGAGGCAGAGCTGGAACTGGGCCGGCTGGGTGAGTTTGTGCCGGAGCGGGACTGAATGTGGGTTGCATAGGATTCAAGGGGGAGACTGCAGAGAATGAGAAACAGAGAACGCAACACGCTAACGTCACGCACAGCCTTCAGTCCCACCACCGACTCAGTAGAAACCCATCATTCCTGATCTAAATATTATAAAATTGATAATTGGTAGGTTAGAAGATGGGGGCTCGTGCCACATAACAAGCTCGTGTGGGTAAGAACATAAGAACGAGCCTTGCTGGATCAGACCAGAGTCCATCTAGTCCAGCACTCTGCTACTCGCAGTGGCCCACCAGGTGCCTTTGGGAGCTCACATGGAGGATGTGAAAGCAATGGCCTCCTCCTCCTGCTGCTGCTCCCGAGCACCTGTTCTGCTAAGGCATTTGCAATCTCAGATCAAGGAGGATCAAGATTGGTAGCCATAGACCAACTTCTCCTCCATAAATCTGTCCAAGCCCCTTTTAAAGCTATCCAGGTTAGCAGCCATCTTATCTCCTGTAGGTGAGGATTGGTCTAAGGATGGCAGAAGGCAGATGAGGAACAACCCACAAATGTGAGCTCGGAAAGGTACACAGGAAACGGGGAAGGAGAAGGCGGGCAAAAGGAAACAGGAAGAAGGGAAGGGGTGAGGACGGAATAAGGGAAGGCAGGAGGAAGAGAGCGTGCTCACAGCTGAACTGTTGGCATTTGAGAGCTGATGAGAACACACCGACACCCGCCTTCACCTCCTATAGCCTAACCCCATACTTATTTATGTATTTATTTATTGTTCCACTTATATACTGCCCTCCCCCGGAGGGCTCAGGGCGGTTTACAACAATAGCCAGACAAGTGGAAAACAAAATACATAAAAGTTAAAAATTAAAATGCAGTGCTCAATTATCATAAACCAATTAAAATGTAGATGGCACCCAGCTATTAAAAACTCCTCTTAAGAGGGAAACAGTGGGCCTTAGATTTTGCCCGGGCACACATATCAGCAGCTGGTCTCCCCAAAGGCCCAGTGGAATAACTCAGTCTTGCAGGCCCTGCGGAACTCATTAAGGTCCTGCAGGGCCCAGACAGCTGGAGGGAGAGCATTCCACCAGGCAGGGACCAGGGCCGTAAAAGCTTCTTCCTAACCCTGGTCTGGGGTACAGGCAAGGACTCACAGCGCGTGCCCAGGCTGGCTTTCTGGTTCTTGGCAGCCTCCACTGCGGACTGAGCAGCTGCTTGGGCAGCAGTGAGGGTAGAGGAGGGCTGCACCTGAAGAAGAAACCAAAAGTCAGATTCGAGAGGGGACAGCCCCTGCCCACACCCCCCTCCCAGGTTCAAGGACAGACCTGGTATGGCTGGGACACCGCCGGCATGGCTTGTGGAGGGGTGGCCGGGAGCTGGGGCTGCACAGTGGGGAGCTGGGGCTGGGGCACAGCCTGTTTGGGGGCGCTTCCTCCTGCTACTGAAGACAAAGAAAGAGGAGACTTTAGCTGGCAAACACACCAATAGCAGCAGTGGTGTAGTGGTTAAGAGCAGGTGTACTCTAATGTGGAGGAACCGGGTTTGATTCCCCGCTCTGCCACTTGAGCTGTGGAGGCTTATCTGGGGTCTGTTGTGAGGGGGGAAGGGAAAGGAGTTTGTAAGCCCCCTTGAGTCTCCTATAGGAGAGAAAGGGGGGATATAAATCCAACCCTCCCTCCTCCTCCTTCTTCTTCCAGGCTTGATCTCTTCTTGGGTGAGCATCCGTCGGTACAACAACATGGCATAGACTAGGTTAGCACCACCAGTTCTTACCTGGCAGTACCATGCCCCGGATGAGGATCATATGTCGGGGGTCCTGGCTGTAGTCCTTCAGTTGGGCCTCCAACATGCCCCCCATCACGGCCTTCTCAAAAAGAATCCGCAGTGCAGGCAACTTCCGCGGGGAGATAATGGAAAAGTGGATGCCGCGCTACAGAAAACAATTTTTAAAAGGATGCGTTGTTTATTTATTTATCAGTTTTGATATACCATCCCATCCCTAAGGGGTCTGGGTGGCGTACAGATCAGTAAAAACACAGTTAAGTTTAAAATGTCAGTTAAAACCATTACAAAAACCAGCACTCCAACCTTAACTCCAAAAATCACTACAAATTCAGCATCACGGCTCATCAGGGTGGTTGCACAATGAACTTGAGCTCAGAAGAAGAAGAAGAAGAAGAAGAAGAAGAAGAAGAGGAGGAGGAGGAGGAGGAGGAGGAGGAGGAGGAGGAGGAGGAGGAGGAGGAGGAGGAGTTGTTGTTTGGATTTATATCCCCCCCTTTCTCTCCTGTAGGAGACTCTTCTTCTTCATCATCATCTTAAGCCTGCTTCATCTTAAGCCTGCTTCCCTCACTGTTGGCTTCTTTTCCTGGAATTCTACTCTCTTTGCTGAAACTGGTTCCCGGTTCTTTTTAAAGCATCAGTTCCAACCTTAAGTCATACCCAGCAAAATGGCATCACTTCCAGTGCAACCCAAAAGTGAGGTCATCACATTGGGTAATGCTCTAGCATTTGCTTAAAACTCTACATTTAAAGCACAGAGTTCGAGGCAAAAGATAAGAGTGCCTTCCTTGGTGCAATGTCACTTTCAGATTCTGCTGGAATTGACCTCACTTCTGCTGGAATTGACCACACTGGACCTGACACTGACAGCTTAAGTCCCTACTTCCTCATCTCTCCGCCCATAATGCTGGAGAACACAGGAATCCCGGTTACCATCCAGAAGAAGCGGTCACTCACCTCGCCAATCTTCTGAACCAGGTTCTCTGTCGTATAGCCAGAATATGTGGTGCTTTCCACAGCTGGAAGCAAGTAAGGTGGGGAGTTGCAAATAAGGATGCAGACTTTGTGAGTGGGTCCTCTGTTTGGGGAAGAATATAAAAACAGATTGCCAATGAGGTCAGGGAAATTACATGTCCTGCTTGGATGCAAAGGAGGATTCAGAAGTCAGAGCAATATCATGACGACTTGACTACAGCAACGGGGTCTATTAGAATCATAGAGTTGGAAGAGACCCCAAGGGCCATCAAGTCCAACCCTCTGCAATGCACGAACACATAATCAAAGCACTCCTGACAGATGGCCATCCAGCCTCTCTTTAAAAACCTCCAAAGAAGGAGACTCCGCCACACTCCAAGGTAGTGCATTCCACGGTCGAACAGCCCTCACTGTCAGGAGGTTTTTCCTGCTGTTTAGGTGGAATCTCTTTTCCTTCACCTTGAACCCATTCCTCCTGGTCCTAGTCTCTGGAGCAGCAGAAAACAAGCTTGCTCTCTCACCAACATGACTTCCCTTCAAATATCTAAACATGGCTATCATGTCACCTCTCCACCTTCTCTTCACCAAACTAAACATGCCCAGCTCCCTAAGTCTCTCCTCGTAGGGCGTATTAGTATGGCTTTGAACAGAAGCCTAATGTAAGCCATGCATTTAACACCTGTGGAGTTTTCATGCCTGGGGAATGTACTTGCAGGAGCAGTCTCAGGCCCACGTCAACTGGACTGGATAGACGTGAGAAAGAAAAAACAAAGGCAAAATGTTCAGCATCTAAACCTCTGGCTTAGCATCTAAAGGCTGGCCACCTTTTTAACTCTGATTAGCAGAAGGGTAACAAACCAGGATTCTCACCCAGAATAACAATTGAACACTAACTCTAGTGACTGGTTAGTTGCTGTGTCTGAATGCAGGAATCCTGTCTTTATCCCAGCTTGTTTAGAGCAATGACCAGGGACACATACAGACAGCTGCCAAGTAGCAAGAAGCACCCCAGGCTGTGCCTGCTGCAGGCAACTACGACTGGTTGTGGACAAAGCAAGATTTCCAAGCACATGCTGGGTAGTTTCAACCCTTTGCTGTGAGAAGAAGTCAAATCACGGTTTGAGTGCTGTTAAACCACGGCTTAAACAAACAGGGGTTTTGACATTTGCATGCAAAGAGACAGCAAGCAAGCTCTGAGGGTATCTATTTGAAACTGGAAGCAAATCCTTGCGATATAGACAGGGTCATTTACACCTGAGCTCTTTGCTCTCACTTGGATGCTTCTGGAAAGTGGTTTCTGTCTTCCTTCCACACAGCACCACGGTGGTTCTGGGCACCTCCTAGGATTTTTCCTGTGTTTCTGGTAATCCTTCCCAAACTTCATTGGCTGCAATGTTTTGGGGGAAATCATGGCAAAGCCAAGTGGCACCCATGTGGTCGGGGAAGTCCAGATCATTTTTCCCTGCCCCTGTGGTGACCATTACCTCTACCAACCCCAGAGGGGGGCTTTTAATTCGCAATTAAATGTTTGTTATAGCACCATAACAATGTAATTAACGGGTTCTTAGAATTTTCAGCTTTTTAAGAAGCCTCTATTTATTTATTTATTTATTTCATTTATACTTTGCCATATCTCTATAACTCAAGGCGGCTTACAATAAAAACAATCAAATAAATAATATCGCTATAAACATTTAAAACTGCATAAATACATCAATTTGTTCCATTTTTTGTTGCAGAACTATGCCTTTCCCTTTATATCTTCACAACAAAACAGGCTAGAGACTTTTAAAATGAAAGCTGAGAATCTGAAAGAACTCCAAACGTTTAAACTGGTTCAGAATCATGAAATAAAAACGATGCAGCACACTTTTAATGAGACTGGTCATTTTCAAATGCTAAAAACAGATGGGAACCTCTCACATTCACACACACACTTCATTTCAGCTTCCTGCCCTGCCTTATACGTGGCCCAAAAATAAAACGTACATTTGTTCTCTCATCTTCTTGAAGTCGTCGAAGAGTTGCAGAGCTGTGCTGAGCCCTTCTGAAATGAGACTACAGCTTTCTCCGCCGCCACCCACAAATCTTAAAGGAAGGAGACAACATGGTACTGATTCTTCAACGAATCTTCCTGAAATCCTACACAGAACCTCAAGCATATACAAATCTGTTGCAAACCAAACCAGACTCTTAACCCATGTAGGCCAGAATTATCTTTTTCACATAGCAGCAGCTCTCCAGTTCCTCTGCAGAAGGGCTTTTCTAGCTCTGCTACTAGAGATCCTTTAACTGAAGGGTCCCAAATCTTTTTGAGTCTGTGGGTACCTTTGGAATTCTGACACAGTGTGGTGGCCACAGTCGCAAAGTGGCTGCTGCTGCAGGCATAGCTAGTCGCAAAATGGCTGCCACAGTTACCTTCAGTCACACAGCGAAGATGCTTGTACTATGGTGGCAACTGGTGACAAAGGAACGTTTTTAAAAAATCTGCTGGAGGGGAAGGACTTCAACGCCCTCCCGCATTTTCCATCAGGTCTTCCCTATGCTGACGGTACAGAAATATGCAGAAACATTTTTCCCAATCCAAACAACTATGGCATCAATTCACTCTAGCAAAGAGTTAAGCCATATGAATACAAAGTATTTCCCAGCATCATCTGGACTAGGGGTGTCAAACTCGCGGCCCTCCAGATGTTCATGAACTACAATTCCCATCAGTCCCTCCCAACATGAGCATTGGCTACACTGGCAAAGGATGATGGGAATTGTAGTTCATGAACATCTGGAGGGCCACGAGTTTGACACCTGTGATCTGGACTCTAACTCACTGAATGCTGTCGAGCCACGTGACGAACTCGTAAGCACTGCTAGTTGGTGCATGGCACTGCACATACGACTCAGGGGCACAGTCAACTGTGTTGAATACCACCAGGCTGTACTGGGTACCTCCGTACTGCAGAAGAGAGAAGAAGGAAAAGCTAGTGAGGCAGAAGAAGAGTTTGGATTTATACTCCCCCTTTCTCTCCTGTAAGGAGACTTAAGGGGGCTTACAATCACCTTTCCCTCCCCACCCCCAACAAACACCCTGTGAGGTGGGTGGGGCTGAGAGAGCTTCGAAGAACTGTGCCTAACCCAAGGTCATCCAGCTGGCATGTGTTGGGAGTGCACAAGCTAATCTGGTTCACCAGATAAGCCTCCACAGTGGCAGAGCGACGAATCAAACCCGGTTCTCCAGATTAGAGTGAACCTGCTCTTAACCACTACACCGCGCTGCTTCTGGGCAGCAATGTTTTCAGCACCATGCCCCTTGTGATCTGTGACACTGATTTTCTGCAACTTGTGTTCCAGGGACTCTGACTTTCACCAGAGAATCTTATAAATTGGGCAACAGGCCTAATATAAAGCACACTTTTAATAAATGTGATGGGGTTGCTTAGCTGTTCTGTCTTATTGGAAAATCTTTATTTTGGTACACTAACTGAAATAATTATTGCCTGTAAACAGCAGATAGATCTTTTATACGTTATTTTTGAACGTTTGGGAAGTATTACTCATTTTGGGATGTGACATCATGATTTGGAACGGTATTACTGTTGTAAAATCCTTAGTCAGCAAATATCTGCACTGATCCTTTTCACTCTTGCTCTCTGAATGGCTAGGTAATTCTTACCCAAAAATAATGTGAGAAACAAGAATTCTACCCAATTTTTTCATCCAAACATGGTCTCTATTGCAGTGGCGTATTTGCCTAGGGACGAGGGGGTACCCTCTACCCCGGGCTCCACTAATCTGGTCATGTGGGGGCACAAAATGGGGCTTCCCACGTGACCAGAATGTGAACCCCACGTTCCCAGGAAGACAGCAAGGCAGCAGGAAGTCATCGTCTTTGGGAACCCTTGACCCTGCCCATGTCATCATTGACATGGATGGGGCCAAGGAAGCCGAGGACGCCACCCCCCCAGCTCCCCCCCCCCCGGGCTCCCAGCCGGCAGTCCCTTCTGGAAAGAGCAGAAGTGACTGCTGTCCCCCGTCCTCCAAGAGCTGCTTTTATAAGCACTGAGGCTGGGGGCAGGGCTTGAAGGGAAGGGCTGATGGGGGGCTGCCGCTGCCAGCTGGGAGGGTAGCCGGGCTGGAGGAGGCAGAGCCCCGCCCCGAGGTACGGGGGGGGGCGCCCAGAGACAATTTGTCTCCGGGTGCCATTTCCCCCGATATGCCTCTGCTTTATTGCCATGATGAATAAGTGGTATTTTAATATAAACTCTTGCAGATTGAAAACAACTTCATAAATAAGCACTGACTGCTCCCCCCGCAACAAAAAAATAAAGATCCCCCCAATAAAGGCACCCTTCCACACGTACATCTCCTCCAAAGTCTGTCTCTGCTGGGGGACCACCATTGAAGTACCTGGAAACAAATAAGCAAACATTTTAGCAGACAGACAAGGCCATGCATGGTTCAGGGTTGTCTCCAACTGGGACACGCTGAGAAGTTACGGAAGAGTCGTGAATGAATTGAGAGTAGTTATATTATCACCTATTTGAATGTCAGTGGAAATGATAAGTTGCAAACAATGTGGATACCTTTGTACTTTACTTTGGCAAAGCCTCTAATGGTTTAAAATGTGTATTATTAGTGCTAGATTAATATGGCATTTTTATGCTTCATTTTCCTGGAGGCTTCAAAACAGAATAAACTGGAAACTGAAAAATGAGTCCTTTCTTTGGAAACGTGAATGGGTTTCTTCTTTCTTCTCCATCCCCCCTTTGGTACCCTATCTTTCAGATTGCAAGTCATTATTTTAAACAGCCTTGAACACATAAGGAAAAAGAGAGAACATAATTGTAATTTATTAGTAAAATACCATTAGCAAAATACCATTCCAAGCTTTATTTTATCACAAATATTTCACTGAGGTCAGTGATGCATTTCCAAGTACATGTGCATACTAACACTAAAACGCTACATATGTTTACGTGAATATAAGACCACACAGCATTGCACAGACACTTCCATGGGGATCAGCCCTACTGAAAACAGCACACATTACTCAAAAGTAGAACTCTGTAGCATCTGACTCTATAGCATCTGACAGATATGTTTGGACAAAATATACTGAAATATTTGCGGAAAGAAAGAATTCCTTCTTTGATGCTGCAAAAATATAAAAACTAAATATTTGTTTATCCTTTTCACGCTATTTTTTCTGTACTTCGTCCTCTAAATGTACAATGGGTGTTTTATAGCATTAAAAATCAGCTTTTTTAAAATTGTTAGCATTCTTTAAACACATTTGGGCAATCATAAGAACAAGCCTGCTTGATCAAACCAGAGTCCATCTAGTCCAGCACTCTGCTACATGCAGTGGCCCATCAGTTGCCTTTGGGAGCTCACATGAAGGATGTGAAAGCAATGACCTTCTGCAGCTGCTGCTGCTCTAGAGCACCTGGTCTGCTAAGGTATTTACAAACTCAGATCAAGGAGGATCAAGATTGGTAGCCAAAGATCGACTTCTCCTCCAAGCCCCTTTTAAAGCTATCCAGGTTAGTGGCCACTTCCTGTGGCAACATATTCCAAATCACTGGCAAGTGGACTAGTAAAAACTGGTACATTTTGTAGACTTACTTGCAAAGCCAACACAACATACTTAATAGACATTAAGAGTTTTATCACCAACTTGCATAAAGTTTTGAGTAAACAAACATTTTAACCTTTTGCCTAATCATCCATACAAGCATGCCAATAATTAATAATTAATATTAAATTGCACAAAGGCAGAAAAAGAGCAACAGATTTGCCCAGGCTCACTCAATGAAACTGCAATTTTTCAGAGCAAAGTCTGATTTAATGCCGTGATCTGTAATTTACACTTGTTAGAAGACATCATCTTTTATATTAATAGGTATTTAAATAGCAATATAATTAAACAGGCAGAACCTGGCAATAGGTAAAGTTACTAACTACATAGTCCTTTCTGAGAAAGGAAGCTGTTTGAGCTTCTCTATCTGACTGTACCTGTACCCTACATGAACCTCTTTTTTCTTGCACCAGAGATATTCTTATACGCTGGAACTCACTCAATACTCACTCAATAGCAGGAAGAAGGTAATGCTTGCGCAAGGACTCGAAGTAAGGTCCAAGATTGGCAGTGCCCTCGATGACGAAGACCACATCAGCTACCATCCCCATGGGCTGAGCAGGCATGTCCAGCATTGGCACCACCATCTCCTCCTGCTACCTAGGATGGGGAGGGGCTGTTCACCCACATCACAGCATAAAATTAATCACAGAGGCAAAATTGAAACCAATGATTAATTAACACTATCAGTGCCAAAGGAATAGACACAGAATTCATACGTATCTGATTGGGGTGGGGTAAACAGAACAATGGGAAAGGAAGAGAAATAGAAACTGAGAATTTAGTAGTGGAGGGAAGAGTTATGGTGAGAGAGAATGAAGAAGAAGCAGAGCCACAAGTCAGACAGAGCCAGAGTGGTTTACACAGGACATAAGAAGCCCTCTGGATTAGACCTGAGATCCATCTAGCCTTGCACAATAGCCACTGATGTGCAACCTCAATTGACTTAATTTAACCCTGTCTATTCAAGCCATCGACACCTGCAGTCTATCTCTTGTGGCTGCGAGTTCCACAAGTTAATGATATGCTCAAAAGGGTAAAAGAGGAGACATGACTATGGATTGCTCTGGTCTGAACCTGAGCCACCTGTTCGTCAATTTCATAAGATTACCATAACCTCAACTACAGAAGAGAGAATCCAACATTCTCTGACTATGCTTTCTCCACACTGGTCACCAATTCACCTTAGCAGAAAAGGAAAAAAAGAAATAATCCATAGGCCAAATAAAGGGAGCAGCAGGAAGACACAAAAGGGATTTCCAGCTCAGTGTCCTTTGACATCCCTCATTCCCCCCTCCCTCACCCCACCACCACATTTCGTACCCAACCCAGACATCCGGCTAGCTCCAGCTTGCTTCTCATCAACCGGAAGCGCTATCCTTCTGGTCCGTCCAACCTCGCGCATGCGCGTTATACTCGAACATTCCTGCCTCTTTTGGTGTCCCAACCTTGCGCATGCGCGTTATGCTCAGACATTTCTGCCCCTTTTGACTAGAACTGATTCCCGTTCTTACCGGAGGCGGGGCGATGGAGAGACAGAGACAAGTGACCAGTCACTAAAGAGTACCAGTTACCATGGCAACGGTGCCGCTTGTTTGTCCCGGCATTCAGTGGGGTACCAAGATGGCGGCCCTAAGTTAGGGGGAAGAGTGGGGCATGGTGGTTGGGGTTTGCAAAGAGGAATGAAAAGAGTGGGACCGGGCGGCGGAGTTCCGCAGACTGAAGATGTGGGAGGAAACAGGGGACTCCGTGACCCTGTTGTGCCTCACAGCCAGCAGCGGGGTGCCCTTATATTGCAGGAGTCGGGGTGGCTCCGTCAAGCAGCAGGTGAGGGTTATGGCTGCTGCTTCTCCCTCCCTTATGGGAATCTCATTGTTTCCCGTTTGCTCAGCACAGGGATCTTTCCTGGTGTGCTGATCGGATATACAGATTCCGAAGGGAAGTAGATTTGTCTCGTGGCTGAAAATAATGGAGAGTTGTATGAAACAAGAATCCCGTGGCACCTTGCATGGTAACAAGTGCTTCTGGTTAAAAGTTTCTGTCCTGAATCAGAACTCCATGCTGCATGCGATGAAGAGGTTCAGGAAACCTCACAGGGGAAAACTTTTTGTTAGCTATCAAGATGCCACTGGACTCCTGCTTTATTTTGCGACTTCGAACGAATAGAGGTACCAAGCTGGGAGACTTGTGGCACTTCAAAACCTTTGGCTCATAAAAGACACACAAGCCACTTTCTTGAGAAATGCTAGTCATTTTTGCTGTGCTCAGAACAGTGGTTACATTTTATTAAAATAAAACTACGTTTCTTGCATTTCAGTATATTAATCATGAGATATACATTGTAATGTTATCATTGCAACCTATTTTGATAAAACTGTGCGACTGTTGCCGTCCTTCTGTCTCCCAAAACAGATCAGAACATTTTATTATATTCTTGATTCAATTTTTTTGATTAGTGTGTTTGTAGTGACTGATTTTTTTTAACAAGTACGAAATAAACCAATAATTTAAGAGACTCTAACTCACAAGAAGCTTCTGCTACAGGGCAATGTGCTCATTGTTAAGGTGCCACAAGACTGTAGCCAGTGACAAAATAGCCTTTTGGCACATTTAAAGATTAGAATACTTGTATGACATGACCTTTTGTGAGCAGAATCCAGTTTACCAAATACATTTTAAAAGTTCTTTGTATTATTTACAGTACACCTTGGTCACTGAGACTCAGGATGGATTACTCAGTATAAATGAATGCTATCAGTAGGATAAGTGTTACACTCAGTTGGAAGAAACCTTTCAACTCAACACTTTGTGTGGTTTGTGTGCTACAGTACATAGGCTGGCTTCTGAAAATCCTTCCGGGAAAGACTTTGGGGAGCAGCTACCAGTCAGAGTAGACAATGCTTGGTGAGAGGCCAATGGGTTGACCTACTAGTAAACATGAAACTTTCTTCTAGTCAGTCTAACTTCTTTTCATTGAAACTGTGTGTTAGATTG
The DNA here is from genome assembly GCF_021028975.2 of Sphaerodactylus townsendi. Lineage (NCBI taxonomy): Eukaryota > Metazoa > Chordata > Lepidosauria > Squamata > Sphaerodactylidae > Sphaerodactylus > Sphaerodactylus townsendi. The sequence continues at coordinate 18,669,081 of NC_059439.1, read as the reverse complement.
CATCATGGGGAAGCTGGTAATGTGAAGATTTTGGTTCCAACTGTGGCAGCTGCATAACGGTTGTTATGGTGAAACAGATGAGAACTGCGAAGCACTGAGTAAACAAGAAGTTGTATTTGTATATTTATTTTTATTCCATTGTTTTATATGCAGGGTCATGTTGTAAACTACTCTGAGCCCATCTGGATGGGGGGAGTGGTCTAATAAATCAAATTAATCCAATAATAATAATAATATCATATACAATGATAGCTGCTCATTTGCTCCTCTCCTAGTTGCCCTTCTCAGTGATTGGCTCCCTGAATGGGGTTCACATGTTTGGTTCAAATCTGGATGTCCTGCTGACAGCTGCCTGTACAGAGAATACTCGTGTGGTGTGGAAAGTATTCCACAACAGGTGAGCAAAGAATTTGTAGTCCAAGAACTGCTCCGTTGATATCAGCTGATCCGGTGATACCTATTAATATGCAAATTATAATCAACAGACTTAACATTTTTGTAACTGCCATCAAGTACTGTCAATTCAGAAAGTATTGGTTTCTTTGCTTTTAAAGTCAATTTCTAGTTTCTATGCTTGCATATAAAAATCTAGACCAATCAGGTCCCTACTAATATGCAGGTTGAAGGCTATTTTTATTTAGTACAGCATGTTAAGAATAAGGGTGGTTATGAGACAAAATGGTCTCACACTCTTTTCTTGGCCCCTTCTCTCTCATTCTGATTAGCATCCCCATTGCAACAGTATGCAGCAAGTCTCATAAGACATGTACACTGAGGATTTTGTATGTTATCCAATTCTGAAACCTTGTTAGAACTTGGGGTGGGGTTCCCTCTCACTTTTCTGGTTGCAGAGATCTGTGGCATCAGGTGGTGACCACATCAATGGAGTACAAAGGACAGCAAACCAAAAGGCAATTAAAAGGAGGCCTTGTTTTTTGGGGGGGCTTTCTTTACTTCCTAAGATAACCCCCAAATATCCACTTAGAGCAGCCTGATTGCCCAGCCTAGCCTGACCTTATCAAACTTGGAAGCTAAGCGAGGTCAGCCACAGTTAGTACTTAGATGGGAGATCACCAAGGAAGACAGGTTGCTATGCAGAGGAAGACGGCATTTCCACCTCTGCTCATCCCTTGCCTTCAAAATCCATAGTTCTGAAGTTGCCTTCTTGTAAACTGCTCAAGTGCGTTGGGGGGGAAGCAGTCTAATAAATCAAATTAATAACAATAATTTTAAATATCATATAAAATGAAGAAGAGTTGGATTTATATCCCCCCTTTCTCTCCTGTAAGGAGACTCAAAGGGGCTTACAAACTCCTTTCCTTTCCCCCCTCACAACAAACACCCTGTAAGGTAGGTGGGGCTGAGAGAGCTCTATAGAGCTGTGACCAAGGTCACCCAGCTGGCATGTGTTGGGAGCGCACAAGCTAATCTAGTTCACCAGTTAAGCTTCCACAGCTCAAGTGGCAGAGCGGGGAATCAAGCCCAGTTCTCCAGGTTACAGTGCACCTGCTCTTAACCACTACACCACGCTGGCTCTCCAGTAATGACCTGATAGTAATGACCTGGCAACACACACATTTTTTTATTATGAAGAACTTATTCAGGTCCTTGTAAGTATAAGGATAACGCCCTAACAAGTTGCTAACCATTATAGTGGAAGACAGGTCTTTGAAAATGCACAGAGGTCCCTTGAAAGCTGTAGCATTTAACGGGCAGAGCTTCTATGACATTCTGGCATCAATGTCTCCCTCTTTCTACATTCCCAGCATCACCCTCATTGTCCTGTCCTCCGACGAAGGTGCAAGTGACTTCAGCCTTGGGAGACTCCTCGAGAATGTCTTCAATGCCATGGTGAGCAGTCAGGGGAAGTGGATGGCCATTCCGTCTTCAGGATGTAAAAGGAGCTTCCAGTATAAGCCCAGTCCATTGGTGGATAGGACAGTTATTCTAAGGGGGAGCAGCCGAGTCAGTTATGTGATAAGCATAGCCTTCATTTTAAACATTGCATACAAACGCTGCAGATCCTCTTCAGTGTTAAATCCTCACTGGGTGACAGAACAGATGTTGATGGTTGCCTACGGGCACCATATTGGGGACCCCTATTATAGCAGGAGTGGGGATACCAGTCTGCATTAAAGATTGTGAGCGTAGATTGTAGGCCATTGTAGATGATGAAGAGGAAGAAGAGTTTGGATTTATATCCCCCTCCCTTTCTCTCCTGTAAGGAGACCCAAAGGAGTTTACAATCTCCTTTCCCCCCTCCCCCCACAACAAACACCCTGTGAGGTGGGTGGGGCTGAGAGAGCGTGCCAAAGAACTGTGACTAGCCCAAGGTCTCCCAGATGGCATGTGTTGAAGTGCACAAGCTAATCAGGTTCATCAGATTAGCCTCCACAGCTCAAGTGGCAGAGCGGGGAATCAAACCTGGTTTCCCAGATTAGCGTGCACCTGCTCTTAACCACTACACCACACTTGGCTCTCTTACAGATAAATTACTCTGTAAGAACAGATTGCGATCTTTGTCTCTGGAGTGTTAAAGAAGTTTTGGCTCCTAATGAACACAGAGCACACGCCATCAAACCCAGGGCTAAAAAGCCACTTAGCTGTTGAGAGAGCTGGCTGTGGCGTTCCTTTGCTCGAAGTGCAGCTATCCTCTTTTCCTAGAGCAATTTCCCCTTTGGAATTAGGAGACAATCTTATGTTTTGCTACAGGTGCTAGTGTTGGGCCTGGAGGAACTGGCCAACGCACGCAACATCGAACGTCTCAAAAAGGACCTGAAGGTAACTTTTGGCCCAGAGAGCGAAAGGGCGGAGCAGAAGCGATCATGGATCCTGTTGGGATCTTAAGAGATCGAAATTGCAGAGGCATAGGGGCAACTTCTCACCAGGGCTGATCAAGGGCCCCACCATGTTTTTCCAGGCTGCTGGTTGCTCCCGTGGGTTGTGCCCTTTCAGATCAATTGAAGGGGTCTTTGCCGCAATCTGAAATGCAGAGCAGCTTTGTCGAGAACAGATTTAGAGTCTCCTCCCCCCAGGTCTATCCAAGGCGATACTGCAGGTCACTCAGAAATTGTTCTTCGTGACCAGCTGGAAAGGGTATCAGAATATATATTTTAAAAATAATTAAATTTAAGATTCTGTGAGTGGGCAAGCAAGAGCGCCTTTTGTCAGTGGTGAGGGATGACCAGTGACTTCTTAGCATGATACTTCTTTTTTTTACTTCCCTCTGCAGTTTTATCTGACAGTAATTTTCCAAACTGTTTTTACCACCTGTTCCAAAGTGTTTGGAGAGTCAGGTGTGGGATAACTGTTTTAGATAATAAAGGTGCACCCTGTTCCTCCTGCTCTTTCTAGGCATGTTACAGATTGATTGACAGCTTTCTGGAGCCTGGCAAATGCAGTGCTGACCTGACCCAGTATGTGGAGTGCGCTGTGATGCCCTCCAGGGCCATCCTACAGGTGAGCCTGGCTTTTCAGAAGAGGTTACAACCTCCTATACTCTCCCCCTCCCAGAAATACAAAACCTTGGGGGGTGGGGGTTTGAAGTCAGGGATCACATTTCACTTTCCCATCAGAATGACACTTAAAAGCAACAGAAGTCTAACTGCCACTGTGGTGCCACTGTTGAGCCGCCCCTGTCGAGACGAATCCCTGCCCTGCTGCTAATCTTACTTGGTCCCCTTTTAAATTGTATTGTAAATCCTTTGGTCAAAGACCGTAAATAAATCTTACTACTAGGTCCCCTTGGACAACCCGCAGCCCTGCTCTCTCGCTTAGCCCAACCTACCTCTTAGGGTTGTTGTGAGGACAAAATGGAGAATGGGAGTATTGTGTGCCCCACCCCTTACAGCTGGCATTCCCTCTTCTTTAAGAGGAGAGGTGGTGGCTCAGCGATAGAACATCTACTCTGCATGCAGAAGATCCCAGGTTTAACCTTTGGCACCACTAGTCAAAAGGATGGCATAATAGGTGACAGGAAAGCCTTATGCTTAAAATCTTAAAGAGCTGCTGACAGTCAAAAGCCTCTTCCGCACATGCAGAATGATGCACTTTCAATGCACTTTGCAGCTGGATTTTACTGTACGGAGTAGCAAAATCCACCTGCAAACCATTGTGAAAGTGGATTGAAAGTGCATTATTCTGCATGTGCGGAAGGGGCCAAAGCAGACACAGGCCAGGATAGATCCAAGGTCTGACTTGATGCAAGGCAGTTTCACGAGTTCTATATACTCCAGCTAACCTTACTGCTCCTATCGACAGAAGAGTTAACTGAACAAAAAATGTCAAGGGCTCGCTAATGCAGAGTAACAAATGATTAAAACTTGGCTTGACGTATTCCAAGGATCCCCAGAAAAACAAAGGCGTGTCTCTAGCTTGCAGTCTTCCGTGTTTTCTCCCCCTCCTTCAGGAATGCCTAGAAGCCTTCGCCAGTGCAGCCGAGTCGAGGTTTGGCAGTCTGCTTGCAGGGGGCTATGTACTGTGTGCGACGGAGCAATGGTGGCAGCTTGCCGCCCAGGAGGCCATGCTGCTGGTGTGGATGGTGCGCACACTGCCCCCACACACCGCCCGCGACCTGCCCGTTTACCTTCCTCACGGCAGCCCCACGGTGAGCAAGCAGATAGATCGGGTGGAGAAGAGCTGGGGGGAGCAGGGTCTTCTGATTTTTCTTGTCCCTTTCTCTCTGGCAGGTTCCCCACCGATTCCTGACCTTCCAGCTTGTTCCTGGTTTGGAGGTGGTGCTGTTGTGCGGGCCGACTCCCTCCTTACAGTACCTGGCTGATGAGGTGAGGGGAATATCAATGAAGCAGCCTGCTTTGTTTCCTTGCAGCCTGGCTGGGTTGGAAGGAGCTATTCAACATGTTAAATTGTTGACTTCTGCAATCCCCTCCTAGGGCTGGCCCATCCATTAGATAGGCAAAGGAGGGCAGTGTCTGGGTCAAAGTGTCAGACAAATAGCTGGGAAATTCTGCCACAATGTTTGCTGAGTGATCACGGGCCAGTCCCTGTCTCCCAGCATAAGCTACCTCACAGGATTGTTGCGAGGATGACATGGGAGGGGAAAACCACATATTGCCACCCTAAACTGTCTGGGTAGGATAGAAATGTACTAGATAGGACAATGCCCATTATTTATCCAGCTGCCCAAGGGAATCAAAGGGAGAGCCAAGTCTAAGATCCTTCTCGGTTATGGCAGATAAATCGCAAGAGCTGCCATTAACCTTGGGAGCAGGCGTTGCTAACAACCTCTTTCCACCCACAGCTCGTGAAGCAGTTTTGGCAACCGTTGCTGGATCTCCTGAGGCAAACAGCCAGAGCCTCTCCTCGCTGTCTCTCTCCAAGCATGGCTCTCGCCCCGGGCATTCTTGGGTGAGTCGCTCTGAAGGACTGTTGTTCATGCAGAGGCTTCCAAACACTCCTGTGTCTCTACTCCAAAACCGTACTGTCCGTTCCCTTATCGCCAACAGGTTATTGTTGATCAACCAAGAACAGAGGAAAAGCATCTTCACGGTACAGCCTCACGGCACCTGTGCTGAAGGTAGGGCTCCTGTAAACTGCAAAGGAAAAGACAGCACTTACCTGTTCTCGGGGGGGCATCAAAAACTCTAGTAAAAACTGCCACCTGTTCCATCAGATATTTATGATGGACTTTTCTGTGTGGGGGTAGGCCGGCTATTTCTCTGAAGCCTTTCTAACCAGAAGCCCCCTGCCTCTTGCAGGATCCGAGATGCCTCTGAAGCGACGCCTCTGCGCCCTCCGCTCCTTCTACGCCTTAGCGATCTCTTTGTACTTCCCCTCCGAGAAGTCAGAAGGGACCACAGGTGGGTAATGGTGGCAGGGACCGTTGGCTTCACCCTTTCACGTTTTGTGCTGCCAGCAAAAAGGGGATCAATCTGGGACCTTAAAAACTATGCCAAATATTTGCACACTGGGCAATTTTCAAGTTTTCACACGTTGGGAACTTTGTAGTGGAGAGAAGGGACAAGCAAGGGCTGTTTTCTCTCTCCCCCACTGGTTTAAGACTGAGATAAAAGTAGAGGTTCTTGGGGTGGCCTGGTTGGCGCCTGAGCCAACATTCTGCGTGTTTACAAACTAACTCATAGGCTTGCAGGCAGAGGCATATCTAGGGAAAATGTAGCCCAGTGCAAAATCTGAGTTTTCCGTGCCCCGCCTCCCCCAGAATGGGCAGCCGCCCTCCCCCACCACAAACCAACTTTTTTGCGCCAGGACTTGAAGTCAGTGTTTGGACCCGGGGGAGGAGGAAGGGGGCGATTTCCACCCCCCATGTGACTTATGGCCACAGCCTGGGGACATTCAACCCCATTCAACCCTCTGGGTGGTACCCCCCTGCTTGCAGGACATGTAAGTCTCTTTGCATCTTCTGTGCTTTGGCTGAGGCCTGTTTTGCCTCCTAACTTCCTTGTCCTTCCCTCAGTGCCTCTGCAGGAGGAGTTCCAGGCGGGATTTTCTCACCCTCCGCAGCACTGCTACGTGGTCACTACCATGCACAAGGCCTACGCTATCCACGGGAGGCGGCACCAGCTCTTCCTGCTCCTGAAGCCGGAAGTGCCCACCTTTGCTCTGCGCTCCTTGGCAACCGGCACAATGCAGACCCTCACAGCTGAAGACGCTGCCTTCTGATCAGAGGAGTTCCTAACAGGATGCTGGGATGGGACATGCAGATGTATTTCCTACTGGAGCAGCCCGGATATAGAAGAAATGGCCAAAGCAGGAAAAAATTCTGAAGATGAGATCAAGCACCCCTGACACTCTGGCTATTAAGCGGGAGCTAACCAAGATATTTTTGGGTTGGGAGACTCCCTCCCTACCCCCCTACAGAAAGGAATGCTTGCTTTGAAAAAGAAGTTGGCAAGAAGCGCGTCTCCCGCTACTGTCTGTATGTGTTAATACAACAATTATACAGCAAAAGAAATTATCTCCTGCAGAAGGGATCGGTCAAAAGCGACAGTAGATTTGGAGCTCAGAAATCAAAGTTTATAACACAGTACAGCCTCGCGACCGGCTTACCTGAGTGGAGGTCTGATAATCACTGAAATTGGCCTCAGCCTCAGCACGTTTGCTCCTGCCACGCTCCTCTTAGAATTTCCATGGTAACTTAGCTTCTCTTGGCTTCGTATACTGTACACATTTGTGTTTCTGCCGGTGTCAGTCTCTCAAAGCAATGACTTAAGCTTCAAGAGTGTGGTGCAGCCATCTGAAATGCTGAGACGTGTCCCGTTCAAATCGGGCCTCTGCAAGCTCACAGAAAACCCTCTGGCTCACTCATTCCCTCCTCTCAATTTTGACCTAACCACACAAAGCTGCTATGACAGTTAAAACAATTTTGTGAATCACTTTTTATATAAAGTATTTGAAGCTTTTCCCTGATGTTTAATTGTATCTCAGGAGTTGTCACATCGTCCTTTCAGTGCTGAATTCTCCAGGATGACTGGATTTTAGATTTAAGGTGCAATTCTACATCCACATGTGAAAATGAGTCTCACCGAAGCCAGCCTGACAGCTGAGCTAAACCTGAGAATCGCTTTGTAAACAGGAACTTGGAATATAAAGAAAAAGTAAGGAGTCGGCCTTGTTTTTCAAGTTGAGACAGGTTAAAGAAGAAGAGTTTGGATTTATGCCCCACCTTTCTCTCCAGTAAGGAGACTCAAAGAGGCTTACAAGCTCCTTTCCCTTCCTCTCCCCTTGACACCTTGTGAGGTAGGTGGGGCTGAGAGAGTTCAGAGAGAATTGTGACCAGCCTAAGGTCACCCAGCAGGAGTGTGGGAACACATCTGGTTCACCAGATAAGCCTCTGCCACTCAGGTGGAGGAGTGGGGAATCAAACCCGGTTCTCCAGATTAGAATCCACCGGCTCTTAACCACTACACCACGCTGGCTCTCAAGAACCCCCTGAACATGACCCAAATCATATCTGAAATTCCAAATAAAGCCAGACTTTTTCACACAACTTGGAGGATGACCGCACTAGGGGGAACAAACTTGAATAGACAAACTGACTGGTCTGATTGGTTCCTGCCCCTTTACTGTTGGCCTTAATGCTGGATGGCTTAAAGCAGACAGCGTTAGAAGCCCCTACCAGTGGTGGCGAACCTTTGGCACTCCAGATGTTATGGACTACAATTCCCATCAGCCCCTGCCAGCATGGACAATTGGCTATGCAGGCAGGGGCTGATGGGAATTGTAGTCCATAACATCTGGAGTGCCAAAGGTTCGCCACCACGGCCCTATACTGAGAACAGCAGACTCAGCCTTGTAAAATTATGGCTTCTCCTAGCACAGAAGAAGAAGAGTTTAGATTTATATTCCACCTTTCTCTCCTGTAAAATGGCTTACAAGCTCCTTTCCCTTCCTCTCCCTTGTGAGGTAGGTGGGGCTGAGAGAGTTCCAAAGAACTGGGACTAGCCCAAGGTCACCCAGCAGGAATGTAGGCGTATAGAAACACATCTGGTTCACCAGATAAGCCTCTGCCACTCAGGTGGAGGAGTGGGGAATCAAACCCGGTTCTCCAGATTAGAATCCACCTGCTCTACACCACGCTGGCTCTAAAATTAAGCACTACATCACGTGGACATGTCTCCGCTTCATCTCACACCCAGCTTATGTGCAAAAAGTGATCAGCGCACGCAACGAGTCAGTCAGCGGTGTGGGGGTGGCCCAGCCTGGCTTCATTCTGGCTCTCCCCCGCCCCCACGGCTTTATTAGAGTCACATGGAGATAAGATACAGGCATTCAAAAACCCAGATTAAAACTAAGATGCGCTAGATAACACCTACACAGCAGAGTAACATGGAGCCCGGGCCAGCACGGGAAGCTGGGACACCCCCAAACTAGCGTGAACTGAATCCTCCCCTCCCCACTCCCTTTTTTCCCCAAAACACATTGGGGGGGCAACACTCCAGAGTCCATCTCCCCTTCTTCCTGGCCTGACAGCTTTTTAAGGATACCATTACAAAAACGGCAAGGACTGGGGGGAATAACTCTTTGCTCCTCAAACCCCCTCCCCCCCCCCACGCCACTGTGCAGCTTGCTTCCTTTTGGGGGGTGAGGTGGGAGGGGGGGCGACAGAACAGGAAGGCGGGCCTGTTCTCCGAATCGGATAACTTCCCCACAAAATACACACACTGTAACACTGGAATGGTCCATGACGAAGGAAAGGGAGAATGTGCCCCTGCCGCCCGGAGGAAAATACACAAGGCAAAGGAACACACACAAAGAAAAAAAAACCCCGACGAGCATTCTCTCTTTCCCTTCCCCTCCGGCCAGCTCGGAAGGAAACGGGAGTGGGTGGCGTGTTTCTGCCACTTCCTCCCCCCCCCCTCCCGCCACCCCCAAGGAAGGACACGAAGGGGGAAAAAGGGGTTAACGTTGTAAACAAAATCCAAAAAATGCCAGTCTGACATCGTAAGAGTGTTTGTGTAGGGGCGGGCGAGGGCGAAGACCACAAATCTCAACCTGAAGGAGAGTGGACCAGGCCTACGAGGCAGGAGGGAGGGACGCTGGCTTCATCCAAGGGCCGCCCTCCCAGCAAGAGGAAGATTACTCCTGGAGGATTGACTGACACGTGCCCTCTTTCTCCCCTCCCACCCCCAATTGTACTTCATCCAACCCAGGGACTGCTTTTTGTCTTTGCTCCCTCCTTCCTTATCCATCCCCCCTTGGTGCTGGCCCGGACTAGGCAACGAGAACACAGAGGTTATCACGACAACAGGCAGGGAGCAATACAGTCTTCCCAGAGGCCCCGGTCCGGAAGGGAACCAGAGGGGGCAGATGGAGGCAGCTGGTGTGCGGGGACAGCCTTCTCCCTTCCCTCCTCTGGTGCTGCCGACGCCTCAGAACTGCTGAGAGAGCAGCTCGCAAAGGTGCTTTGAAACGGACTCCTTGCTGGTGCGGAGGGTCAGCCGGTACATCTGTTGGGAGCAAAGAGGTCAACAAAGTCAGCTGAGGAGGAAACCATTTTCCCCCCCGTTTCCCTTTCACTAGATTTTGCTGGAAAGCATTTTTTTTTAGCGCTTGGCTAGGGATCGCATAACCCCCCCCCCCCCCAATGGCATCTGGTTTCCACACTGCTCCCACGGCCAAGTCTATGCAAATGGAAGCCCAGGTTTTCCTTCGGGAATGCCATGGAGGAAAAGAGAGGGCTGGCTTAGATTTGTATCTGTCTTGTGGATACGTACAATAATAGAAGTTGTGTGTAGCAGTTAAGGTGTCTGATGAGGAAGAAGAAGAGTTTGATTTATATCCCCCCTTTCTCTCCAGTAAGGAGACTCAAAGGGGCTTACAAACTCCTTTCCCTTCCCAACAAACACCCTGTGAGGCGGATGGGGCTGAGAGAGCTCTGAAGAACTGTGACTCGCCCAAGGTCACCCAGCTGGCATGTGTTGGAGTGCACAAGCTAATCTGGTTTACCAGGTAAGCCTCCACAGCTCAAGTGGCAGAGCAGGGAATCAAACCCGGTTCTCCAGATTAGAGTGCAACTGCTCTTAACCACTTCACCACGCTGGCTCTGGGAAACCCAGGTTCGAATGCCCGCTCCATCGTGGAAACTTGATGGGTGACCTTGGGCCAGTCACACATTCTCAGCCCTGACCCCAGCTAGTATTTCGATGGGAGACCTTCAAGGCATACCACATAGGTCGGCTGAGACTCAACAGCAAAAAAAAACAACCCTCGTGTGTACGTGGTGTGCTCTGTCTCAGATAAAGATGTTAGTACGGTCAGTTGAGTTGCAGCGGATTTGAATACAGTTGAATACAGTTGAGTTGCAGCACATTTGAATACAGTCCCAAATGAATGTAGGAATTATCATTCATTTGTACACACTGTCTTTGTCAAAACCATTATTTGATTCATTATTGAACACTGCACTTTGATACAAGAGAATTTATGGTTAATTGAATGACTATCATCAAACTTTCAAATGGATGGGGGGAGCAGGGAAAGGTAGGCGGAGCACCCTGCAACAAGGAAGGCCCACCAGGTTGAGTTCTGTGGCAGAGGAATATACAGTCTACTAACATCTTTTTGTGAGACTGAGTATGTACATTCATCGTTGCCTTCCTTTTGGGTTCACCCCACTTGTTCGGTGCATTTCTATCCCACCCTTTCTCCAAGGAGCTCAATTCCCGCAGCTCTGTTTTTATCTTCTCAGCAAACGTTCTTCTGAGGTAGATTAGGCTCACGAACACACCGGTCATTGGCTAAGGCAGCGTTCGTGGCAGAGTGGAGATCTGAACCCAGGTCTCCCAGATTCTATCTAGTCTGACACTCTAACCACCGCTACACCATGCCTTCTGGGTCTTTCCTTTTCTGGCACACCACAGCCACCGCTCCCCTTTGCTCGACCTTCCGATCCCTGCCGACGGCAGAGCCATGGGGAGCCCTTTCCTGCCTCACCTGCGCCTGGCCGTTGGGCTCCAGACGCAGCAAGCATCCAACTTGCAGAGCCTTCGTCTGAATGATGCCAGCTCCTACGTAGTTATCGGGGTTGGGATCCACCTTCTCCAAGAGGGCACTGCCAAAACCCAGCAGCTGTAGGAGGAAGAGAAGACAGGAAATGAACCGGGTAGCAACCGAGAGGCTGCAGAGTTTCCCCACCGTCAGCTTCCTTTGTGGAGGAAGCCAGTCAGCAGGAGAAAAGAGACAAGACAGAACAGAACTGGGACTGGGACAGAGTCATACAGAGAAGGTAGCGTTGCCGTCTGAGAACTTTCCCCCACAGAGTCAGGCCTGACAAACGCACATAATAGAATGCAAATTCCCCACTCCCAGAACTTGCACAATAAACAGTCTCAACCTACAACCCCCCTGCTTCCTAATCGTTCCACCCAATCCTTCTAAATTCAGCCCTTCAACGCAGAGAATGAAGGCTGGCAAACATCAGTGGTATTGTCAGGGCCTGACCACAGGGAAGCAGGGCAAAGGGACCCCATCGCAGTTCAGCATCTTTTGACAAAACGCTGATAAAACAGGAATTCCCATGTACTGAGGCTGCCGATAAACGGAATATGCTGCCACAGGAGGTGGTGATGGCCACTAACCTGGATAACTTTAAAAAGGGCTTGGAGAAGTTGATCTATGGCTACCAATCTTGATCCTCCTTGATCTCAGATTGCAAATGCCTTAGCAGACCAGGTGCTCGGCAGCAGCAGCAGCAGAAGGCCATTGCTTTCACATCCTGCACGTGAGCTCCCAAAGGCACCTGGTGGGCCACTGCGAGTAGCATAGTGCTGGACTAGATGGACTCTGGTCTGATCCAGCAGGCTAGTTCTTATGTTCTTATAATAACACCGTAGTCGTAACAGTCTTTTTTACTGATTCTTTTGTCCGTCGAATCCTGAAAACATTTGCGGGGCAGTTTCGTAGTTCTTTATTCTGTTCGAATAAGCTGAGCAGTCTGACGGTCCTTTAATCTTATCCAAAGCCGTTCCAATTCAAACAGGCGGCTGGTTCAGTCCTGTTTCGATGACCTTCCTTGGCGCTTGCGATTCTCACATGGGACCATCTAAGCCAGTGATGGCGAACCTTTTCGAGACTGAGTGCCCAAATTGCAACCCAAAACCCACTTATTTATCGCAAAGTGCTAACACGACAATTTAACCTGAATACTGAGGTTTTAGTTTAGAAAAAACGGTTGGCTCCAAGGCGCGCATTACTCAGGAGTAAGCTTGGTGGTAGTCGGTGGCTTTGCTTTGAAGCAACCGTGCAACTCTTCCAACGGGTGAATCACAACCCTAGGAGGGTTTACTTAGAAGCAAGCCCCATTGCCAGCAACTGAGCTTACTCCCAGGTAAAGGATCGCGCTTTAGTTCTTCACATGAAAATCAGTGGGGGTTAACAGCGCTTAACAGGATTGCCTACACTGCTTCCCCAAAACTTGGTCTTAGGTTTAATGCTAATAATTGAGCCCAGCGGCCCAGGCCAGCCTAGATGTGTGTGGGGTGGGTGGGGGCGCGTGCCCACAGAGATGGCTCTGAGTGCCACCTCTGGCACCCGTACCATAGGTTCACCACCACTGATCTAAGCTTTTCAGCGAACTCGTGCAAAAAACGACCTGCTTCAAGAGTTCCAAATCTCCCTGCAACAATATGACTAAAATGTTATTATAAGCCAGCTTATCAGCAGCCTCAGCACACAGGAATTCCTGTTTTATCTGAACTATGCCACGTTTTTCCGTTTTTTGTTTACGTTTGATAAAGTGCCTCCAGAGTTGAGAAACTTCAGATCAATTTGCAGTGCTGATTTTAAACAGGCATGCAATTAATGGGCTGATTAAGGACCTTAAGTGTATTTTAGGAACCTCAGGGGACGCTGCCCTTTCGAAAGGAGGCGGCGGTTTGTTAATAGGACTGATAACGCGTAACGTAAGTGGCAAAAGCTCCTAGTGGTTGTCGGAAGGCCATTAAGATAGTTAGGGCCTGATTGCAGCTACAGTTAGAAGGAAACGGGACCGGGAAAACCTTGTTTAGTTGGATGGAAACATGGATTATCAAACAGTATCCGTTATGCAGGTCTCCCAGGTGTATGATGGGGCGGGAGCTTTCTGGAGCCTATTCCTCAACTGCCCTTCCTTGTGATCCCAATCTGAAAGACCATCTCCAGTGATGCTGGTTTGTCAGTCTCCAATTGGCCATGCTGGCAGGGGCTGATGGGAATGGCAGTCCATGAATATCTCGAGCGCCATAGGTTGGCCACCCCTGCCCTATGGTGTACCAGCTCCAAACCAGGAGGTCAACAAAATGGGGTGTTCCCTAAGCAGCCAATAAGGGCAGCTGCTGTTCCTCCGCACTAGCTGTAAGAGGAAATGTTTTAGCTTTGTAAGAGAAGGAGGTGCCTCCAGAATCCCCCCCCCCCGAAAAAAAATCTTTCCTCTTCAATTTTGCCCACAATTTGCCCCTTGGTTAATGTGCCATTCAAAATGGGTAGCTCGTGCATTGCTCTGATTACGTTTGACAGGGACGGAGCAAGGGGGAATGGTGCCCGGTGCACGCGTGTGCCCTGTGTCCTGTAACGCCTTTGACACGCCCCCGCAGGGGCGAACACCCGCTGCGTTGTGCACCTCCCAGCCCCCTTGGTGCTACGCCACTGACATATGTCAGTTTTGGAAGGGGAGGGAAGAAAAAGAGGGGGGAAGCGGCTCACCTTGGCTTTGGTCACCTCTGAATCCATGGCGTGGTTTGCCTTGAAGATTTTCTGGGCTTCCTGCTGTGGCCTGCAGGGGGAAGGAAGAGCAAGAACTCACGATTCTGTGCCCACCCGTCCCTTTGTTGCTTTCCAAGTGCACACCCTGGGCTGTGTTTCCTGAACCTCAGCCACTAACCAGGAGACGCACCCATTGAACTTGATGGAAGTCACCAGAGCAGATATAAAGTGCACTGTGAGCAAAGCAAAAAGCCCCCCTCCCCAATTCCACTGCAAACCTTGGCCTATCACCGACTGGGTTTCTCCTCCCAGGGTAGAAAGATGTCTGCAAGCCCCTCTCCACCCAAATGTGTGTGTGAGTGGTGGCTACCCTCCCCCCCCCCCCCAAATATGACAGCTGATGGGAGAAATCCTAAATCTATTCACCCAGCTGGAATGTTGGAGCGCACAAGCTAATCTAGTTCACCAGATAAGCCTCCACAGCTCAAGTGGCAGAGTGGGGAATCAAACCTTGTTCTCCAGATTAGAGTGCATAGGACTGCCTGACCTCAACCCTCCCTGCCACCCCTCACTTACAGGCTGAGTTGTTTCCAGCGTTGGAAAAAATCCTGTGATTGCATCTCTGTCGCCTGGAAAAACTTGTTGACGGTGATGGGCAGTTTGAGCGTGAGATTCTGCAGTGTTCCACCGTACCTAATAGAAATGGGGGGGGGGGGGCAGGGGGAGACAGCCATTAGAGGGGAGTGACACTTCACTCTTCCCAACATCCCTTTCCCCTCCTTTTATGAAGACTGCAGTCCTGGGGTCCTGATCCATTTCCCTGCTACTGACAAAGGAGAATTGAGGCTCATAGTAAATAACAGGAGAGGAGAACAGGAAGGTGCAATAAATTAATACTGGTCCCCTCTGGTTTGCTTATCTATACTTCACAAAGCTGAGAAGCAGAATGGAGTCCCAAATTCTCCAGCTTTCCCAACCACTATCAGATGATTTAAATGGAGTCCCAAATTCTTCAGCTTTCCCAACCACTATCAGATGGTCTCTCCCAATATTGCCCTCGAAGACCCTGTAGTCCTGGCCCCCAGGGATGTTCAGCTGGCTACGACACGGGCCAGGACTTTCATGGCCCTGGCCCCAGCCTGGTGGAACACTTCCTTTGGTGACATCCAGGCCCTGCAGATCCTGTTTTAGTTTTGCAGTGCCCGTAAAACAGAGCTGTTCTGCCAGGCCTTTTTCTGCTGGGCCAGCTGGGAGTCCCTTTTCTTTAAAAAACCATTCCTGGTCCTCGTCTGGATACGGCGAACGCATCCGTTCTTATGCTCCCATGTTAGGTCTTTTTTTACACCATTTGTTTTGTAATCCGTTTTTAAGCTTATGTGGTTTTCAATGTTTATTTTTTATACTAGTTATTATATTTATCGTATGGATTGTTTTGTATGTTTTGCTGCGAGCCGCCCCGAGTCCTGCAGGAGATTTGGTGGGAGATAAATGTAAGGAATAAATAAATTGGTAAACGGAGTCCCAAATTCTTCTGCTTTCCCAACCGTTATCAGATTTGGTGTCAGTATGAACCTGCCCTGAGGCAGAGGTGTAATAGAAGAAGAAGAAGAAGAAGAAGAAGAAGAAGAAGAAGAAGAAGAAGAAGAAGAAGAAGAAGCAGAAGAAGAAGAAGCAGAAGAAGAAGAAGCAGAAGAAGAAGCAGAAGAAGAAGAAGAAGAAGAAGAAGAAGAAGAGTTCTCTCCTGCAAGGAGACTCAAAGGGGCTGACAAAATGTTTTCCCTTCCCCCCTCACAACAAACACCCTGTGAGGTAGGTGGGGTTAAGAGAGCTCCGAAGAACTGTGACTCGCTCAAGGTCACCCAGCTGGCGTGTGTTGGAGTGTACAGAATTCCCCAGATAAGCCTCCATAACTCTGGCAGCAAGAGCAGGGAATCAAACCCGGTTCCTCCAGATTAGAGTATGCCTGCTCTTAACCACTACGCCACTGTTCCTCCTCTCTCTAATTGGCTCCTGCAGGTGTGTATTGCTGCAACAGACCCCCCCTCAAGCCCTCCTCCTTCTTCCCCTTCATGGGTGTTGGGAGACGGGTACCGAAATTTGATGTTGATGAGGGGAGCCTCTGTGAAGTCGCTCAGGCACTCGATGTTCAAGACCTGCTGAACCTGGGCCCCGCCTTCCACCAGGGGCTCCACCGCTTTCGTCTGGATGTTGAGCAGTGAAACGGCGGTAAGGAAGATGACACGGTCCACATGGAGGCGAGCGGAAGCCCCCCGTGCCTCAAACCCACCCTGAGGCACCCATTCACAAAAAGGATATGATTTTGCAGGTCTCCTGGGTAGCTGACAGTCGGGGTGAAGCTCTGAAACTGAACAGACGTTTTGTTCCCGTAGAAGAGATACATTCGGCCTGGTGGAAGTGAAAGGAGACACGGTTACGTTGTGGAGAAGGCCCCCAACGTGGGGCCTTGGGCACCATGATATGACAGGTAGTTTTTATGTATTTATTTTGGATTTATATCCTGCCGTAGACCACCAAGTGCAGAGGGCTAGATAGGGCCTTAACCAAGCGAGGCTCATGATTGGCTACTGGAAATTGAACTGGCTATGCAGATTTTTAAAAACGCGCGGCGTTACTGAAGTTAAACGGCGGCAACCGTTCTGCAGCTGGCTCCGCCTCCCGCGGCGGCCATTTTGAGGCTGCACCCCTCATGCTGTGCCAAAATCCCAAGTGCGCCCGCAGGCCCAAAGAAGGTACAGAAGACATCATGCTGTCTCCACCACCAGCCTGTTTAACACCTCAGCACCATCCCGTGGGGAGAAAGGATGTCAAGGCAACTGAAAGATGAGACTCCTCCCCCCCCCAATCTCTCTGCTCACAACCTCTCCCCAGGTTCCCAAAATTCGTCTCTCTGCACTGCCCTGGTGAGAATGTCGGACAAGCCAAATCTCATTCAGCTGCAAAACTCACTTGAATCCATCAGTCCTTCTCAACTGAGCCTACTTCATAGTGTTGTCGCTGGGATAAAAAGGAGGTGGGGAAATCCCTGAACTCTTTGGAGTAAAGAGTCCTTCCGGAGTCCTTCCTCCGGCTGTTCGGGCCCTGCGGGACCTTAACGAGTTCCGCAGGGCCTGTAAAACGGAGTTGTTCCGCTGGGCCTTCGGAGGGACCAGCCGCTGAAATGGTGCCCCCCTCCCCCCAGTTGGCTCTTTCATCTCGGCCTATCATCTAATGGGACTCGCTGCCCTCCCTCTCTCCCGGGGAGAATTTTAAAAGTGGGGTTGGCGGACGCCTCTATTATTGTTATCGCTGTTTTAAAGGTTTTAGTAATTTATTTATAATCATATTTTATGTTGTACACCGCCCAGAGCCCCTTGGGGATGGGGCAGTATAAAAGTCCAATCAATCAATCAATCAATCAATCAATCAATCAATCAATCCCATGGAGGAAGCCCCCCCCCCCACCTCACGCAGCATTGATTTGTGCGGGTGAACTTTTTGGGGGCTTGCCAGCCATACATGCCTCTAGGGCCCAGCTCGACCAAATTACATTTATATCATATACAGCCTTCATAACAAATGAGTTCAACATCCCCAACATCCCCTATTTACCTCTTTTCAGGAACAGAGGAATATCACCCTGAGGTAAAGACATAGGCCCCTTCTGCACATGCACAATAACGCACTTTCAATCCACCTTTAATCCACTTTGGAGCTACATTTTACCGTGCGGAATAGCAAAATCCACTTGCAAACCATCGCGAAAGCGGCTTGAAAATGCATTATTCTGCATGTGCGGAAGGGGCCGTGGAGGTGTCTCTCTCCTATCCCCCCTTGCCCGACAAAGCTCTCTTGCTCTGTGTCCTGCACAGCCCCCTGAATGGCCCTCGAAACCAAACCCACCAGGACGGGTGCAGAACCACTCACCTAAGTTCTGCCGGAATTCGGATTTCACCCCAATTTGCAGCAGCTGGTTCTCGAAGAGCACCCCATTGTTCTTACACACAAACCTGCAACAGGCCGCAAAGCACTCTTGTCAGAAACAAGGAAAAGCTGGCGTCACATGCCCTCCCTGCCCTCCGCTACCGATAACTCACTTGGGTACACATACAGCTTACCTACACCTGCCTTCCCATTGTCTAACGCCCGGCCAGCCCTCTGACAAAAGCCCGTTCAAAACTCCACCCTTCCCAAGGGTGCTTTCTTGCACTTGAGAACGGCACCGGCTGTGGGACGCACTTGAGAACGGCACCGGCTGAAGCGAGTTCTGACAAATGAGATCAGCCTGATGGGTGAGGAAGGCTCCCTGTCATGCCCCTAGAGACACCCTCACTATTTTCCTTATTTAAACCTCAGTTATACCCATAGTTAGAATGGGTTTAGTTGCCTTTTGTACAGAATTCTGTGGGAGGAAACCTTAGTTAGACCCTGTCCCTTTAAGAAGCCCTCTAGAGGCAAAGCACTATAGCATTCTTAGTAGTTAGCAGTTCCTGTTTTACAGTCTGTTTAGTTCAGGTGTCTGGGGAAGGCTGGAGACAGCAATATCTCAGACGTTTAAGGTGTTATAGATCCATGGTATTTGAGCAGTCGACAGAATTGCAAGGAAACAGAGTCCACCAGGAGATCTCAGAAGCAGTACAAGCAGAACAACTTCCTTAGAAGCAGTTAAGGAAAAGTTGGTGTCTGCAAGTTCTTCAAACCATCTCCAATCGTTTCCCGCATCGCAAGTATTCATCGTTAGTTAGACTTCATGGGAGGAGTTAGAGTCCTAAACTTTCAGCATTATTAAACTGTTTTTGAACTGTTAATTTGTTTGTCTGTGGGTGAGCAAGGCACCTGATTTAGTTTGCTTGGGGGACAGAAAACTCCCCCTCACAGGCTTCAGGGGAGCGGCTCTCAACCCGCCTCTCCCCACCCCGTACCGAGGAGCCCCGGCCCCACTCCAGGATCTTACTTGTTAAGCAGTTCATCAGCCTCAGCAATAGGCAAAGCGGGATCCTCAGAGACAGAAGCAGCAGCCCCTGAGCTGAAGGGGGGGGGGGGGAAGAAGGTGAAAGGGAAGAAGCGAAGGGGCCCGCGGTTGGGCGGGGGAAGGCAGGGAGAGGAGAGAAAGAGCAGAAAAGGTGAGTCACCAGGACACGGCACCAGGTTAGTACCAGAAAGAGGTCGAGAAAAACACAGAGGCGGCATGCAACAGAGCCAGGGAGGAGCAGGAGGGAAAGACGGCTGAGCACCCTTCCTACAGGGCTTCTGATTGGCTGAGAGCAAAATGGGGTGGACTGCTTTAGTTGACAAACGATCTTGCGTGCGCATGTCCCCTCTGATCAAGAAATCCTTGCAAGCAACTCAGAACTCCTGACCTTCAAACCTCGGGAAACCCGACTCTGAGCTTTATCCTGAGGTCCGAAGATCCCAGGAGTAATCTGAGACCCACATCCGTCTAAACCTAGGTAGGTACCACCCTTAACCCACTTACCATCCCAGAGCACCCTGAAATCCTAGCCATGAACTTTCACTCCTTGGATCCCTAAATCCTTGCCTGTCAGCACGACAGATCTCCTCACCCCCACCCAATCCCTGGCATTAGGTTAGTGCTTTGGCTGAAATCTATGACAAAATCTTTTCTTTCCCATATGCCATTCCAAGAGCATTCTCTGGAAGTGGAGTCGTGGGACACAGAACAGAATGCCGGAGAAGAAGGAAAATATCTGTTCTCCTTATGATTATTGTGCTCGAGAGAGAGGACGTTTATTCATTCCACGTAAAGGGATTTCGCTAGGGCCAGTCGCCTTCGCTCCGCAGACCTTTCACCGCTCAGAAAGCGGCATCCGCGTTCAAGCACGGAGCTGTAAACCCGCTCAACTGCACAGAACCGCACTTTTATTTCTCCTGATCAGCTGAAATGCTGAAATCACACCTCAGCTCCCGGGACAACACATACAGCAAAGCCACTAGATGCCCGCCCACCCCCCTTTTCTGCTGGGGGAGAGCCCTCAATGAGAAAGACTCGTCTGAGCACCATCGAGGCACGGGAAGGGGTAATTAGCGGAGGTCAGGTGGCATCGGCAGAGCGAGTTTCAGCCCCTTACTCTGCAGGCAGACCACCATCCACCCAAAGGGACGCGGGACTCTCGGGAGGTGGCTCCAAGTCACTGCTTCGTCCATGCAGAGCAAGAGAGAAAGAGACAGAGAGAGAGAAACAGAAAACCATTCCTAAAAGGCAGCAGACACAGAGAAAGGAAGGAAGAGAGACAGCGATGGACACAAAGATATACGTGCACAAGAGGACAAAGAAAATAGACGGCAAGACGAAGCCAGGAAGACTGGCACAGACCCCTTGCCCAACGGACAGAAAGAAGAAGAAGAAGAGGTTGGATTGATATCCCCCCTTTCTCTCCTGCAAGGAGACTCAAAGGGGATCACAATCTCCTTTCCCTTCTCCCCCCCCTCCCCCACAACTAACACCCTGTGAGCTGGGTGGGGCTGAGAGAGCTGTGACTAGCCCAAGGTCACCCAGCTGTTATGTGTTGGAGTGCACAAGCTAATCTGGTTCCCCAGATAAGCCTCCACAGCTGAAGTGGCAGAGCGGGGAATCAAACCCAGTTCTCCAGATTAGAGTGCACCTGCTCTTAACCACTACGCCGCTGCTGCTCCTATTACGCCCAAACTTCCTGGAAATGTGTACTTTTCTAGCCTATGGACCCATCTGAAGCCGATTATTCCATTCCCCATTGGCTGATAGCCACCCAAAATTAACACTGCTCCTGCAGGTAACAGGCCCCATATCTCACACTGTGATGCACAAGATGACATAACCTCCCCACCACCGCCGCCTTCCCCCAGATACAGACAGATTCCCAACCTCTTGGTCAAACTGATGTGGAAAACAGGCCTCGTGGTAAGAAAGGGTGAAGACCATTCCCTGCCAATGGATGCCCGGTGAACAGCCATTTCCCTTGCAACCTTGACCCCGGAAGACAGCAGACGGAGAGAGAGTCATAGGACCAAACCCCAGTTTCTCTGCCTCACCTAAGGAAGTTATCTTCAGCACTGGACACGAGGCCAGTCGCGCCTGAGGGGCTGTCAGAGAAAACGTCCACCAGAAGGTTCCCGGCACCGGAGGCGGCACCGGAGGCAGCACCGGGAGCTGCCCGGAGGCCTAGCAAGTCAGCAGACGGGGACGGCGTAGACTGCAAGGAAGCAGGGGAGAAGAGGGAGCGAGTAAGAAACCGAGGGGAAGACCGTTTCGCACATAACACACCTGACTCGGGCAGTGGACCCAAGTACCCCGGTGCCTGTCTTGGGGGAAGAGGAACAGACATGAGGCCCTGCGTTAGAGGTGTATCTAGATAAAATGTTGCCTGGTGCAAAATCTGAGTTTTCCGCCCCACCCCCATATGGACAGCCACCCTCCCTCACCACGACCAAACAACTTTTTTTGCACCAGGTCTTGAAGTCAGTGTATGGATCCAGGGGGAAGAAGGAAGGGTGTGGGGGCGATTTTCTGCCCCCCACATGATTAAATGGCCACAGCCCAGGGACATTTGATCCCATACGTCCCCCTGGGCGGTACGCCCCTGGTCTGTGCTGTGGGTACATGCTTTTTCTCTAGCGCTGCACTAAAATGTGTCCAGAAAAAACAGATTTGTATGCAAATTGGACAGATTTACATCAATGCAAATATACTTCAGTGGTTCTGTGTGGATTGAGGGGGGGGGGGGGCTACTAGGAAAGACACGTTGGCTTCTACAATGTAAAATCTAACTGCCCCACAAGTTGTCCAGCTTCAATGTTAGCAGGAACAGAGCAACTGCTAAAATAAGGTGCCCGGAGACCAAAGGTATCCATACTTACTATCTACCGCGTAAGTTTCTATTTATCTGTAATCGAGGGAACAAGGAAGCAGACGGAAATTATGCCGCAGTACAAGCGGCAGCCTCTTCTAAAAGACACCTTGAGCTGGATTCCAGATAGAATTGTGATTCTGCAACTAATTACCAAGTTGGATGCTTGGAGACGCTTCAGTGGAAGTGGTCGGTCACCAGAGACTTCACAAGGCGACCCTTATCATTAACTTGCTGACTGGCAAACTCCCTTCAAGAGTTCTACGGTGTCAGGGCCACTGCTAAAAAGGCCCTGTCCCATGTAGCCACCCGCCATACTTCTCACACCAGCAAGGGTCTCCAAGGAATAGCGCAACATCTCAGTATACGTACTGAAGCAAGCTGGGAAGCCTACAGTGCACTCCTAAGGACAGTTACTCCATTCTAAATCCATCCAGTTCAGTGGTCTTAGACTAGAGGAACTCTGCACAGGATTGCACTGCTAAGCTTACAGTGCACTCCTAAGGACAGTTACTCCATTCTAAATCCATCCAGTTCAGTGGTCTTCGACTGGAGGAACTCTGCACAGGATTGCATTGCTAAACTTACAGTGCACTCCTAAGGACAGCTACTCCATTCTAAATCCATCCAGTTCAGTGGTCTTAGACTGGAGGAACTCTGCATAAGATTGCATTGCTAAATTTACAGTGCACTCCTATGGACAGCTACTCCATTCTAAATCCATCCAGTTCAGTGGTCTTAGACTGGAGGAACTCTGCACAGGATTGCATTGCCAAACTTACAGTGCACTCCTAAGGACAACTACTCCATTCTAAATCCATCCAGTTCAGTGGTCTTAGACTGCAGTAACTCTGCATAGGATTGCATTGTTCAGATGCTTCTCCCAGCTTTAACTCACGAGGCTACCCTTTCCTACGACCTCAGCATCCTGGTTTTATACACAAAGCCTCATCTTCTGGCCAGCGCCCCTTTTCAAGGCCTCGGCTCTCGTCCTTCCCTTTGGCGTCCCACACTCACAGCTGTGCTGGTCGAGGGCTCCATGCCCCCGTTGATCTCAGAGTTGGGGTCCTTCTTGCCATCGTCTAGCTCGCTCCCGGCTCCAGGGCCCTTCTTCTTCTTGAGCTTAGCCAGGATGGACGACTCGCGTTCGGGGAATGGAGGCATCTCCTCCAGCACCGTGGCCTGAGGGAGAAAGGGAAAGGGTTGGCTTTTAGATCTTACTTTTCTCTACCTTAAGGAATCTCAAAGCAGCTTACCATCACAATCCTTTCCTGTCATGATTTTAATGAGTGCGTGACTTTAAACTGAGAGCTGAGTTCGAGAGAGAAAGGGGCGTGAGAGGGGGATGAGAGAGCGATATGATTGGTTGATACACGTGGGACGGCTGTGCTGGACTGGCGGAAGATGTCAGAGGAGGTGGTGGCAGGATTTCAGAGGGAAAAGAGAGTGTCAAAGCTCTAGTCAGAGAGAGGGAAAGCTCTGTGTGAGCATGGCAGAATGCGTTAAGGCTTCTGAGTGAAAAGACCCAGCGTGTCAAAACTCTGTGTGATCAAAAATCTAAAGCAACCTAAAGTGTGACTGCTACCTATCTAACAGAGGCTATAGCTCTATCAGACAGTAAAAAAGTCAAAAGTACTTCTAACTTTACTTGGTCTCAATTAAGCCTCCGCTGCCTCCCTAGAATCCAGTGTGAAGGAAAAGCTGTCGCCTGCACGCCAAAACCCCCCAAATCCCTGGAGCGCCACTTCCAGCGGTGCCATTCAGAAACAGCACGAGATGAACACAACAGCATGCCCCGTAAGCCAGTCCAACTGTGACTGTTCCTACCCCTCCATCAGAACTGGCTATTCTCTACCCCCCTCACCAAGACATCGGTGCTGGCGATAGAGCTGAGCTTGAGGTACTCGACGGCTCGCTGCTGCAGCTCCACATCGGCGTTGCGGATCTGGCTGTCCGAGCGCAGTACTTCCTGGATGGTGCCCTTGGTCTCGGGGAAGAGGTTGATGAACTTGATGTAGGTTGAGAGAAGCAGGGCCCGTGTGGATACGCTGCACAGGTGGAACTTGGAGTGCAGCAGGTTGAACTGCACGAGAGGGCTGGAGGAGGAGGAAGAAGTGCACAGGTGAGAGAGTGAATGGCTCCCTGGGGCTTGCAAACAGTCCTCTAAAGATCAGCAGAGGAGGAAGTGCATAGGCGAGAGAGTGAATGGCTCCCTGGGGCTTGCAAACAGTCCTCTAAAGATCAGAGGAGGAGGAAGTGCATAGGTGAGAGAGTGAATGGCTCCCTGGGGCTTGCAAACAGTCCTCTAAAGATCAGCGGAGGAGGAAGTGCATAGGTGAGAGAGTGAATGGCTCCCTGGGGCTTGCAAAAAGTCCTCTAATGATCAGCGGAGGAGGAAGTGCATAGGTGAGAGAGTGAATGGCTCCCTGGGGCTTGCAAACAGTCCTCTAATGATCAGCGGAGAAGGAAGTGCATAGGTGAGAGAGTGAATGGCTCCCTGGGGCTTGCAAACAGTCCTCTAAAGATCAGCGGAAGAGGAAGTGCATCGGTGAGAGAGTGAATGGCTCCCTGGGGCTTGCAAACAGTCCTCTAAAGATCAGCGGAGAAGGAAGTGCATCGGTGAGAGAGTGAATGCTCCCTGGGGCTTGCAAACAGTCCTCTAAAGATCAGAGGAGGAGGAAGTGCATAGGTGAGAGAGTGAATGGCTCCCTGGGGCTTGCAAACAGTCCTCTAAAAATCAGAGGAGGAGGAAGTGCATAGGTGAGAGAGTGAATGGCTCCCTGGGGCTTGCAAACAGTCCTCTAAAGATCAGAGGAGGAGGAAGTGCATAGGTGAGAGAGTGAATGGCTCCCTGGGGCTTGCAAACACTCCTCTAAAGATCAGCGGAGGAGGAAGTGCATAGGTGAGAGAGTGAATGGCTCCCTGGGGCTTGCAAACAGTCCTCTAAAGATCGGCGAGCACAGGACGGCTTGGATCTGAAACAGGATGCTCCCTGTCCTCAAGTCAAGAAAGGAAGAGGTTGCCCTATAAGTAACTCTAGTTCTTAACGTGCACTTGTATTTTGTAAAGTCAAGGTAATTCCCAGTGCAAGCACCGGGTCACTACTGACCCATAAGATGATGTCACATCCTGATGTTTGCTAGGCAGACTTTCAGGATTCCAATGGACAAAATTAGATGGAGTGGCCTTAACACCTTATCTACGGGAAGAAGTAGCCTTCTTTCATCTCTGTCAGGCTAGAAAGTTGGCCCCCTATTTATCTCAACTAACTACACCCGTGGTGGTGAACCTTTGGCACTCCAGATGTTATGGACTACAATTCCCATCAGCCCCTGCCAGCATGGTCAATTAGCCGTGCTGGCAGGGGCTGATGGGAATTGTAGTCCATAACATCTGGGGTGCCAAAGGTTCACCACCACTGAACTACACTAACATCTTTATCTGAGACATAGCATAGCTGCCTTATACCAAGTCAGACCACATGGCCCAGTTCAATCTTCTCTCAATGGCAGCAGTTCTTTCTCAGCCCTGAAATTTAGCCTCTGATACGCGCAAAGCTTTTGAATGTACACAGGAAACATGCTTTGGCTATCCAGTCTCATGTATGCCTCGGCTATCCAGTTTAAAATTATTTCATCTGTGAATAAGTTATTAAACCACAGTCTGTGCTACTGTTCAGGAATTCAGATAAATCTCCTGTCCAACTGCGACATTCACCAAACGCCCTCAAGCAAATCTCCCGCAACTTCCATACCTTATTTGGAAATAAAAAGGAGAGAAAGGTGTATCTGCAACCGGCTCGAGCTGCCAAGGTAGGAAGGGGTAGAGGATTCCTCATTCACTCAGACTCTTTGCCTCCTCCTGCAATTGCTTACCTGGAGCGAGGATCTCCTGCAATGAGGTTTCCAAACTCCCCTAGGATGTAACCTCCAACTTTCACCATGTTCTCGTGACAGGCAGGAGCCTGCAGGGCCTAAGGAAAAGGGGTGCATGCAATTCATTATGGGAAGGCAAGGAACAAGCTGTGTTAAGTTTGCCAGGCAATTAATTTGCAGATGGTTTCCATCAGAGACCTCTTGACCCTGTTGACTTGGCATCTTTTAATATCTTCCTGGGTCTTTGGCACAGAGAACTGTTTTGTTAATCTGGGGGTCTTCTTTGGGATGTCCAGCCATGTTGGGGGAGGGGGGCGCAGATAATATTCTCATTTATTGCGTGATCTATCGATCCTCTCAAGGTACTTCAAGTCAATTAGCAGCCCTTTGGTAAAGCGGATAAACGTCCTATGCACTCATTAAAGAAGAAGAAGAGTTTGGATTTATACCCCACCTTTCTCTCCTGTAAGGAGACTCAAAGGGGCTTACACAAGCTCCTTTCCCTTCCTCTCCCCACAACAGACTGAGAGAGTTAAGAGAGAACTGTGACTAGCCCAAGGTCACCCAGCAGGGATGTTAAAGAGCAGAAACACATCTGGTTCACCAGATAAGCCTCTGCCATTCAGGTGGAGGAGTGGGGAATCAAACCCGGTTCTCCAGATTATAATCCACCTGCTCTTAACCACTACACCACCCTGGCTCTCAGGATTCTCCCCACCACTTCAGATGGCGAAGGGGATGTCCCCAATCAATCCAACCTACCTCAAAGACCGTCTTGGCAGCGTAGCCCTGCACATCATCCCGGTTGATGACTATCTGGATGACGCGGTACCACACCTCCTCGCTCACATAGTCCCCGGCGATACGGATCAAATTGAGGATGGTATCCACATACCAACTGTAGTCCACTGCGTATTTCTCGGCCAGGATGGCCACCTTCAAAACCTGATAGAAGAACAGAGGACTCTCTGCTGACTCCCTCTGCACTGCATTTTTTGCCACAACTACCCATTAACCCACACTGGATCCCCCTCAGAAAGACTGAAATTCCTGGCACTTCACCCTACACTCACTCACTGAATCCCTCAAAATGGTGCCCATTTAATTCCCCAGGTTTACATTCCACTCTTCCTCCAAGGAATTCCATACGTGGATGAGACAATCTCATCTTTCCCCCGTACAACAACAATATAAGCATAAGCATAAGCATTTATTGTCATTGTGCACGCACAATGAAATGTACAGCAGCATTCCTCGATGCACACAATTTCAGACTCATACCCCATCCTCACTTTCCCCTTCCTCCACCCATCCCTACACAGCCCCAAACACATCAACACGAAGCCGCGGAGTTTAGCATAGCCACAGCTCTAGAGTAGAAGCTGTCTCTAAGGCTCATTCCACACATGCAGAATAATGCACTTTCAAACTGCTTTCAGTGCTCTTTGAAGCTGTGCGGAATAGCAAAATCCACTTGCAAACAGTTGTGAAAGTGGTTTGAAAACACATTATTTTGCGTGTGTGGAAGGGGTCTAAGCCTCTTTGTCCTAGTTTTGATAGACCTGTATCATCTGGAGATTGAAACCTAGGCCCAATTGGGGTCCCGTTTTTTATTCTAAGGACTTTTTCAGTGGGAAAATATGGGGGGGGGGGACCCTCCCATAAATATTTTCTCTTTCTAAGCAAGAAAAACCTTCCATAATGGGAATAATAATAGCACAGTTATTCCAAATGTGTAGCATAGAAAAGACTAAGGAGTAGTTCTTTTTAAAAAAGATCTTTTCAAAAAAGATATTTAAAAAAAGATTTTTACAAGGTAGATATATACTACACTTTCAGGATTATTTTTTTGTTTGAATGTAAACAACACTGGCAACTATTAATATGCTACAAAGTGTTGAAAGATAATCCAAATATGCTGGTAGTCAGACTTACTGTGGCTGTTATAGGAGTGTTTCTGTCCAAATAATGCACTATTCTTGAATGAAGAATTTGTTTTCTACCGTTAACATGTATTTGTTCTTACTGCTCAAGTAACACGATTTGAAGATACGTGTGCTTTGGTAGCATAAACAACAGCTGGTTGCAACTCTTTCTCAAGTAAGCATATTTGTAAATTTTCTTATAGAAAATGACACATCAGCACATTTAAATACCATTAATATGCAAAACAGTACCATTCTATATGCTAACTAAGTTATAAATGGCCCTTTTATGTGGTTCAATCAGTACAGAGGGATAGGTTTGATAGGAAAGCAAGTATTCAATCTATCTCTATTTTTCCAGAAAATTTCCCTCCCCCCCCCACCCCCAGTGCCTTCAGAATTTCTAGAAATTTTACATCTCTAGTCTCATTTGACGCAGTCAGAAGAAGGAGAAGAGTTTGGATTGACATCCCACCTTTCTTTCCTGTAAGGAGACTCAAGGTGGCTTGCAAGCTCCTTCCCCTTCCTTTCCCCACAACAGACCCCTTGAGAGGTAGGTGGGGCTGAGAGAGTTCAGAGAGAACTGTGACTGGCCCAAGGTTACCCCGCCCATCTAGAAATTGATGCCCCCACTTACAATCTCCTCACGGATGGAGTAATCCGCTGTCTCCAGGTAGCTAAGCATCTCCGAGACTATCTGCTTGGCATTTGTGCGGTCACACATGGCATAGAGGAGGTCGGCGGCCCGCTGGCGTACGCTCACGTCTCGCTCCGTCTGGGAAGAGGAAAGGGTAGATAATGAGTGCTGAGTTACTAACATCCACCCAGCCCTGACATGATCCATGGCAGCAAACTTCTGAAGACCTACAACAATTTACCACTCTGATCACCAGTGGAGTGGATGAGAAAAAGATGGCGCTCTTGGGCCTACATTCTGGCATGTTGTTTCTCAGCTGCTACATCCAAGCCAGAATCTCCACACTACCAACCCAGACTCCACTAAATGTAATTTTGGTGGCCTCTTCCCATCAAAGTTGCTGATTTTTTATGCCAAAATTGAAAGGCTACTGGGAGCTGTTTTCAATTACATTTTAATAAAACTGTGGTTTTATTATTGTACTGCTATGCTGTTAGGCACCCCAAGCTCCATTCTGGGGAATGGGAGGGATAAAAATCTAAAGAAATAAAACACAAATGACCAAAAATACATTGCTTGCCCTCCCAAGTCCTTCTTTCACCGATGCATGGAATTATCAAATCCTGGATATCCTACTCCTGTGGTGGCGAACCTTTGGCACTCCAGATGTTAAGGACTACAATTCCCATCAGCCCCTGCCAGCATGACCAATTGGCCATGCTGGCAGGGGCTGATGGGAATTGTAGTCCATAACATCTGGAGTGCCAAAGGATCGCCACCACTGTACCTACTCCTTCCAAGTGAAAAAATAAATCACTGGTCCTCATGAGATGAAGTCAACAAGTCCAGAGGAGGGCAACCAAAATGGTAAAAGGTCTGGAATCCTTGCCCTACAAGGAGGGACTTAGGGAGCTAGGTATGTTTAGTTTGGCGAAGAGAAGGTGAAGAGGTGACATGATAGCCATGTTTATCTGAAGGGATGTCATGTTGGTGAGGGAGCAAGCTTGTTTTCTGCAGCTCCAGAGACTATGACCAGGAGGAATGGGTTCGAGGTGAAGGAAAAGCGATTCCACCTAAACATCAGGAAAAACTTCCTGACAGTAAGGGCTGTTCGACAGTGGAATGCACTACCTCAGTGAGTGGTGGAGTTTTCTTTGGAGATTTTTAAAGAGAGGCTGGATGGCCATCTGTCAGGAGTGCTTTGATTGTGTGTTCCTGCATTGCAAGAGGTTGGACTTGATGACCCTTGGGGTCTCTTCCAGCTCTATGATTCCATGACATATCCCTAGAGCTTCATATCAGCAACATTTCCCCCCCTCCCAAGGCTCCCCTTGCCCGCCTTCTCCCTGTACTCGCCCATGCAGATTCTGACCTTGAGGGCATTGATGACCGTCTCAATGTGCGTCTTGACAGCTTCGTGGGAGAATTCAGAGCTGGCCAGCGTGCACATGCTCTCCAGCGCCAGGTATCGCAGGTTGGTCTCACGATGCTGTAGGAACTGCCCTAGCTGGTTACAGGCCCGCACCAACAGGTTGGGTTCACTGTGGGCCAAAAAACCACAGGGATAATCTCTAGGCTGGACACAGAGGAAAGGGTCACACCAATGGGAGCGAGGACTGAGCACTATGTCTGCCATTCGACCATCATTTTCAAAGCCACCTCTTGTTCCAACGTCTGCCATTTTTACTTTTCTGATTCCCCTTCCTCCGGCTTTGCCCAACTGGCCATGCTGGCAGAGGCTGGTGGGAATTGTAGTCCGTGAACATCTGGAGCACCGTAGTTTGGCCACCCCTGGTCTAGGTGCTCACCTGTCATAGTGGATGATGAGGCTGATGGCTTCGAAAAGGATGGCGTTCTTGGCGTTGGAATGCTGGACCTTCTTGGACTTGGGCGGCTCCTGGGCCTTGTTGAGGATCGTCTCCAGGCACTCAACCAGGCGCCCTTTCACAGCTGCATCTTCTGTGGGGGAAGAAGTGGGAGTGGGCAGAGCACAAAGGGGAAGGGTGGGTTATTCGTTTCTTATATCATTCCTATCCCACCCTTCCCTCTTTCGCAGAGGCTTCGGTCAGCTTAAGGCGAGCCAGCGGGGCTGGTAAAGAAGACACTTTAAGCCAAAAGTGATCCCCCAGTTCCGCAAAGAACAAGATGCATCAGTGTGCCACCATAATGTGTGGTGTAGTGGTGAAGAGCAGGTGGATTCTAATCTGGAGAACCGGATTTGATTTCCCGCTCCTCCACCTGAGTGGCGGAGGCTTATCTGGTGAACCAGATGTGTTTCCGCACTCCTACATTCCTGCTGGGTGACCTTGGGCTAGCCACAGTTCTCAGGACTCTCTCAGCCCCACGTACCTCACCAGGTGTCTGTTGTGGGGAGAGGAAGGGAAAGGAGCTTGTAAGCCATCTTGAGTCTCCTGAAAGGAGAGAAAGGTGGGGTACAAATCCAAACTCTTCTCTTCTTCTTCTACGGTGTCCATGGTTCCCATTTTTCCCCCTCATGACAACACTGTTAGGCAGCTTAGCCCGGGAGAGCAACTGGCCCAAGGTTAGATAGTGACCTTCACGTTGGCACAGTCGCCACCAAAGGCCCGTCCAAACAGTGCAACTTTACACTCCATGAAAAAAGACCTCCTCATGTCCTCAAGGGGAGCATTCCAGAGGGCTGCACTAGATCTGCTGATGAGCGACAGCCTCGTGTACGTTAAAATGGGATCTCTTCCACGGTGCTGAGAGCCGTTCTCTCTTGCTGCTTTAGGATTGAAGCGAGGCCCGTTCCGCACAGGCAGAATAATGCACTTTCAATCCACTTTCAGTACACCTCGCAGCTGTGCGGAATAGCTCAAGTTGGGGAGAAGAACCTTTAGGGGAAGGGTGGTAGAAGACTAAGGAAGAAGAAGAGTTTGGATTTATATCCTCCCTTTCTCTCCTGTGAGGAGACTCAAGGTGGCTTACAAGCTCCTTTCCCTTCCTCTCGCCACAACAGACACCTTGTGAGGTAGGTGGGGCTGAGAGAGTGCTGAAGAACTGTGACTAGAAGAACAGTTTGGATT
The DNA here is from genome assembly GCF_021028975.2 of Sphaerodactylus townsendi. NCBI lineage: Eukaryota > Metazoa > Chordata > Lepidosauria > Squamata > Sphaerodactylidae > Sphaerodactylus > Sphaerodactylus townsendi. The sequence goes on along the minus strand of NC_059439.1, from coordinate 18,637,599 downwards.
TATACCCCACCTTTCTCTCCTGTGAGGAGACTCAAGGTGGCTTACAAGCTCCTTTCCCTTCTTCTCCCCACAACAAACATCCTGTGAGGCAGATGGGGCTGAGAGAGCTCCGAAGAACTGTGACTAGCCCAAGGTCAGCCAGCTGGCATGTGTGGGAGTGTACAGGCTAATCTGAATTCCCCAGATAAGTCTCCACAGCTCAAGCGGCAGAGCGGGGAATCAAACCCAGTTTCTCCAGATTACAATGCACCTGCTCTTAACCACTACGCCACTGCTGCCAGGAATGGATAAAGTCCCAAGCTCAATTTAGTTCTAAGCCTCTTCCTTACCTGGAGGAGGATAGCATTGCAGAAGCCTCAAAAGCTTGACGGAGAGCCAGGGGGCTGGCACGAAGTAATAGGTGTAGTCCTGGAGGTCCGTGGAGGCTGAAGACACAATCTGCAAGGACGAAGTGTAAAAAATACATAAATAGGGGTTCTGCAGTGAAAAGCAGGATTCCTCAGGGTAAACTCAGTTGCTCGCTTCCCGCAAATGCAAAATCAAAACAGTTGAAACCCTGCCGTAAGAACGGTGGAACCATCAGCGATCCACAATTGAAGAACAAAAGAGCAGAGTTTGAAAAATGTAGAACAAGGCAGCGGAGCAGTAGATAAACATCTAACAAGTAGTTCCAAAGATTATTAAGAGAGCCGTTCGAACGGAAAGAGAATCAGCCTCAAATAAAAGTCAGTAATCAAAGCTCAGAAGCATTTTTAAAAAGTTTTAAGCCAGCACCAAAACATGAACAGAGAAGACACCAGGTTTATGACAGAAGAGACAGCTTTACAGAACCCTGGGGCCACCACGGAGAAGACCACCCCTCTGGGGGCGACCTGCCTCTCCTTAGTGAACAGGGGATCGCTCATTTGTCCAGAACACAGGCTGGTTTATCACAAAACGTAAGAAAGCTTTGCCTTTGGTTCTAACTTGCAGTGCCTTCTCGCCACCTAAGAGAAGCTAGAGGGCTTGGAGGATAATTCTGTTCCTTCCTGGCCTGTTAGAGAACAGGAAGCCAGCTCTTTCCTCCAAGGCAAAGCAATATGTGTGCCACTTTCTGGCACCAAACTCCATATCCAGAAAATCCCACTACCATCTCAGCAGCCCACAATGATATATCCAAAAGACCATCTATAAAACCCATCACACTTTCTGAACCCTCAACCCTTCCCCTGCTAAACTGTGGTAAATGAAGAGGAAGAAGAGTTTGGATTTATACCCTGCCTTTCTCTCCTGTAAGGAGACTCAAAGGGGCTTACAATCTCCTTGCCCTTCCCCCCTCACAACATGTGATGCAGATGGGGCTGAGAGAGTTCCGAATAACTGGGACTAGCCCAAGGTCACCCAGCAGACAGGTAGGAGTGCGGAAACACATCTGGTTCACCAGATAAGCCTCCGCCACTCAGGTGGACGAGTGAGGAATCAAACCCGGTTCTCCAGATTAGAATCCACCTGCTCTTAATCACTTCACCACCCTGGTTCTCAAAATGCCTCTTCAGAGGCAGTCAAGTCTGTGAGGACTCACTTGGGCAAAAGACGCTTGTTGTATGCAAATGAAGCCCTTTCAATTGACAACATTCACTTGACAGAAGCAACAAGAACATTTCACACCAGACATTACTCCTCTTGGCAGTACTCATCCCAACAGAAGAGTAACACAGAGCTCACCCTGCTGAGTCGGGAGACGGCCAGGGAGACGCAGGTCTTGAAGTCGTCGGGATTCTTCTTGCAGAGGCAGGCAATGAGGCTCACGGCCGCAGTCACCACCCCCTGAATAAAGAAAAGGAGAGGTGGGAGCAGATGAAAGCCCCCGAAAAGGGAGGAAAGGCCTGCCGGAGGTACAAAACATACCGCTTCCCTATGGCTTGTGGTGCGGTGGCAGCATAAGAAGAAGAAGAAGAAGAGTTTGGATTTATATCCCCCCTTTCTCTCCTGCAGGAGACTCAAAGGGGCTTACAATCTCCTTGCCCTTCCCCCCTCACAACAAACACCCTGTGAGGTAGGTGGGGCTGAGAGAGCTCCGAGAAGCTGTGACTAGCCCAAGGACACCCAGCTGGCGTGTGTGGGAGTGCACAGGCTAATCTGAATTCCCCAGATAAACCTCCACAGCTCAGGCGGAAGAGTTGTGAATTAAACCCGGTTCCTCCAGATTAGATACACGAGCTCTTACACTGCTGCTCCACTTTAAAAGCAAAAAGGGGGGAATAGAGGCGCGTACAGCACAGTTAAGGAGGAATGTTTGCGACAAAGGCAGACAGAGGAATCATTTTGAGTTATGTGGGAAACCATCTTCCAGGCAGAAGGGGCGGACTGGCCAATAAATTGGGGGGATAAATTGGGGTCTGTAAGTCACCATCTTGGGATAGTTTAAGTCAGGGATGGCCAACCTATGGTGCTCCAGATGTTCAAGGACTACAATTCCCATCAGCCCCCGCCAGCACGGCCAGTTGGTGTTTTGTGATGTGAGGGAGGACAGGAGGTTGGCTAATTGACGATAACGTGTGTGCGCACGTCACCAGAAAGTACCATGTGCTGATCGTTCAAGAGGTGCACCACTCGCGACGTCCACTCGCCCATGGGCACCAAGTCTGGGGAAGTCTTGTAAAGGCGCAAGAGGCACAGGGCCGCACTCTGCTTCACGCTGTCCATGGTGTCACTGGGGCACAAACAGAAAGGGGGGAGAGTCAAGGAACCCAAGGTTATATGTGTCAGTGAATCTATCACCAAAAAGGGGAAAAGAAGAACTCAACCAGGACAATACAGAGAACCACAAAGAAAACTTACAAAAATGGTTAGCAAGTTAAACATATTTATCATATAGCACACACGATGAAGTTAGTTGAATTCTATAATAATCTTTTTTTGCATGATTTTTATAATAATCTTTCTGTGTTATGACTACTGAGGAAAGCTAAACAAGCCGAAACACATACGATCCTTTGTCGGTCACTAACATAATTGTATCAACAACAACGTTTGGGATATGTACAACCCTTTCCGCTGATTTTTAAAGGTGTAGCCTGAAGCTCAGGCCTAACTTCATTGTGTACATAATAAACATGTTTATTTTGGTATAGATTTTATAAGTTTTCAGCTCAACCTTTGAGGTTCTCTCTACATGTGTCAGTCACTTTTTGCTATATATGGCCTGAAGCCTTTACAATTTCTCACCCCAGAATACACCAACCTGATTTATATGCTAATATAAATGCCCAGAATTGGCCAAAAATGACAATAACAAATAATATCTTAAAAGAAGATGATGACGATTTTGGATTTATATCCCACCTTTCTCTCCTGTAAGGAGACTCAAGGTGGCCTACAAGCTCCTTTCCCTTCCTCTCCCCACAACATATACCTTGTGAGGTAGGTGGGGCTGAGAGAGTTCTGAATGAACTGTGACTAGCCCAAGGTCACCCAGCAGAAATGTAGGAGTGTGGAAACACACCTGGTTCGCCAGATAAGCCTCTGCCACTCAGGTGGAGGAGTGGGGAATCAAACCTGGTTCCCCAGATTAGAATTCACCTGCTCTTAACCACTACACCAAAAACTTTTAAAAATCCCAATTTCAAAACCATCCAAAACTTACGACAGATATTACATGTTTTAAGCCTTACATACTTTCAGCATGTTTAAACTTTTACCAGCTACAGCAAAACATGAAGCCTTGTGGGTAATTACAGGGTCCACATCAGATAGGAGTGTGTGACCAACCTCCATTTCTCCCCTCGCTCCCCACAAGCGGGCCCTTTTCTGAAGGTGTAGGCTCACCCGGCCACCAGGATGCGGGGGATCTCAGAGGCAAAGGCCTCTGCCATCTCACGGCTGCCCACGTTTGCAATGCAGTGCAAGGCCAGGCACATGAAGGTGGGGTTGCGACTCGCGAGGTCGTTCTTGATGGCGTTGTTGATGAGGCGGATCAGCTCGCTGTTGGAGTTCACCAGCACCGAAATGAACAGGTAGCCCTGTGCAGGCAGACAGAGACACAGATAGGCAGGGGTCAGCTGGGAACCTGGGAAGAAGCACGGCCAATACCTTTCAAGGAAAGGAGTTTTTCAAAACAGGCCTGTATCAGAGGCAACAAAGTACCATTTCTCTCTTTTTAAAAAAATTAGAATTTATTAAAAAATTAAAAACACAATCCGTTCACTTCCTGATCAATACAATACAAGAGAAGGAAATCAACATAATTCATCACCATCTGCTTTCATTTGAGGTAGATTTTCCCTCCTCTTAACGTTTCCTTTTCCTTATTCTCCTTAATACCTCCATCACAGCAACTGCCTACATAGTAACTTAAACCTTATTCCCGAGGTACAATAAATTTCCCCCCCTTTTTTTACTATTATCTATCTTCTATTTTAAGTATTCCTCTTATTCTACTACTTTCCAGAGTAAACCATTACTGAAAACAAAATGGTCATTATTACAAACCGAATCTATATAAATTAACATTACCTCATAATTATATTCAAATTCAAGAATCACAGAGTTACGAAATACCATTTTTCAATCAATCTGTAGAATGGTACATTTTTATCTAACCCTTCCTCCGTGGAGCTCAGGGAAAGGACTCCCTTTCTCAGTTTACCCTCACAGCAACCCCTGCGAGGTAGACTAGGTGACGGGAAAGACCCCAGTCTCGGACTCACAATTTGCTTCTCCGTGTACTTATTGGAGCTAAGCAGGTTGACGGCTTCCATGTGTCCAAAATCGATGTCGTGGCCCAGCAGGAAGATGAAGAGCAGCTTGCAGACATATTTTTTCTTGCTGTAACCGTCCAAGGCTTTATCTCCTGTGAGGGGAGAAAATAAAGGGAGAGCAATGGCGCTGTTCAAAAGAGAAAGGTGACCACCAGAAGAGCAAGAAGGGGAACATCAGATGTGAGAACACCCAAGCGCTTCGCTAACAGCCTTTGAGGAGGCACTCATATTTGAAATCTGGTATGTGTGCGAGAGGAGGCACTCTAAGATTATCCTCCAGTTTCTACAAGATCCCAACGACTCCCTATGGATCCCAGCAATATTCCCATACTTTCTAGGTTAATTTTGAAAACAGATGCCACCATGGTGTAGTAGTTAAGAGCAGGTGCACTCTAATCTGGAGAACTGGGTTTGATTTCCCGCTCTGCCACTTGAGCTGGTGAACCAGATTAGCTTGTGCACTCCAGCACATGACAGCTGGGTGACCTTGGGCTAGTCACAGCTCTATGGAGCTCTCTCAGCCCCACCCACGTCATAGGGTGTTTGTTGTGGGGTGTGAGTGGGGGAAGGGAAAGGAAATTGTAAGCCCCTTTGAGTATCCTTACAGGACAGATTGGGGGGGATATAAATCCAAGCTCTTGTTCTTCTTCTTTCTTACAACTGTTTAATTTTTTGTTGTTGTTATCAACCTGAGTAAGATGTATCCTGCACCTTCTGTTAACGCCAAGACAAAATCCAGGCAAGATTAGAGAGCCAGTGTGATGGACATAAGAACACAAGTATAGCTTGCTGGATCAGCATGCTGTTTCACACAGGTGGATTCCACATGGGTCAAAAACAGCTGTGAAAACGGTGTAAAAGGGTTTACATAGTTTTCACTCCGTTTTCACACCACTGTTTTTGGCCCATGTGGAATCTGCCACAGTGGCCAACCAGTTTCCCTAGAACACCAACAAAGAATAATATAGTGGTCACTGTTGCATTAAAAGCAAGGAGACCTGGATGCATTCAGTCATGAATTTTGCTGGGAAACTGCAGGCAACTGATCCTGTTTTCTCAGAAGTATTTATATCCTCCCTATCTCTCCTGTAAGGAGACTCAAAGGGGCTTACAATCTCCTTTCCCTTTCCGCCCCACAACAAACACCGTGAGGTGGGTGGGGCTGAGAGAGAGCTCCAAAGAACTGTGACTAGCCCAAGGTCACCCAGCTGGCAGGTGTTGGAGTGCACCAGCTAATCTGGTTCACCAGATAAGCCTCCACAGTTCAAGTGGCAGAGCGGGGAATCAAACCCGGTTCTCCAGATTAGAGTGCACCTGCTCTTAACCACTACACCACGCTGACTCTCTGCTTAGATCCGAGGGCCTGGGAATACGATTTTTCAGCCTCCTGACCTGGAAGCCACCAACGTACTCCAGCTCTTCATCGCTTTTAACCCTGAAAGTGGGTCACCACTATCTGCCGCCTGTGGACACAGAGCGGCACCTGACGACAGAGCATCCCTAACAGGGAAGCAGCAAAGATGAGGAGAACCGAAGCAGCTTGGTTTGATAAGCATGGGTGGGTGGGGAAGCAGGCGTGAGTAAGACAGGATGACTCAGGGAGCTGCCAAAGAGCAGTCCGCAGCACAGGAGCCAACATACCCTGCAAGAGCCGAGAACAGGGAAGGGAACGTTGGTGTTTGTTGTGGGCAAGCAGAAGGCATCAATCATGTCCAGAAAGCACAAGGTCAGGTACAGAATGTGCTCACCTTTGAATTTGGAGCGGATGTTGGCCAGTTCCTTGTTGATGCGCTTGATTTCGGCCTCTTTGCTCTTACCTGCAATCAAAGACAAAGGGATTCAAAACAATGGAGAGGCCGGCCCCTCCCACGAGATGCCCACCCCGACACACCTGGCTAGTTAATGAACGCCTACCCGTCACAAGCAGGGCTAGCGGAGCCAGGGTAAACATAAAACAGGAAAAGGAGTCTCGGGGCACTTTAAACAACAATCGGTTGCGGCGTAAGCCTTAGTGGGTGAGAACCCTCTTCCCCAGACACATGAAGCCGCCGTGCTTAGTCAGCAGATGTAGGCAGACAGGCACACATTTACTGACTTCGTTTACATCCTGCCTTTCCCTCTGACAGGGACCCAAAGCAAGAGGAGATTACGTTTTCCTCTCCTCCATTTTATCTTCATAACAACCCTGTAAGTTAGGCTAGGCCAGTGATGGCGAACCTTTTCGAGACCGAGTGCCCAAATTGCAACCCAAAACCCACTTATTTATTGCAAAGTGCCAACATGGCAATTTAACCTGAATACTGAGGTTTTAGTTTAGAAAAAATGGTTGGCTCCAAGGTGCGCGTTACTCGGGAGTAAGCTTGGTGGTAGTTGTTGGCTTTGCTTTGAAGCAACCGTGCAACTCTTCCAATGGGTGAATCACGACCCTAGGAGGGTTTACTCAGAAGCAAGCCACATTGCCAGCAACCGAGCTTACTCCCAAGTAAAGGATCGCGCTTTAGTTCTTTGCATGAAAATCAGTGGGGTTTAACAGCACTTAACAGGGTTACCTATACTGTTTCCCCAAAACTAGGTCTTAGGTTTAATGCTAATAATCAAGCCCAGCAGCCCAGGCCAGCCTAGATGTGTTGGGGGGGGGGGGGCGATTTCCCCCCCACATGATGAACTTTGTTTGTGCGTGCCCACAGAGAGGGCTCTGAGTGCCACCTCTGGCACCCGTGCCTTAGGTTCGCCATCACTGGGCTAGGCTGAGAGCGTGTGCGCCTGGTCTAAAAACCGGGAGCAAAAACCAAACCCATGGGGATCCCTTGCATATGAAACTGCTTCTGCTGCGTGGCTTCCATCAATGTAGGGAATACTGGGAGGGAGGAATGCTGTCAGCTTGCCCAGGGTCAAGAATTCAAATAGCCCAAGCATCAGAGCCGCCATTTATGGAGGAGCCACGCAGCTTTTTTCTACGCGGATCCCTACCCAAACACAGCAGCCCCGGTAGCTGTGTGAGAAGGGAAATTATTTACACAGCAGAGGTTAATGGACAGCGAAAGGTATTTCCTCTATAAGGAGGATACGCTAATTCCTGACTTAGAATCATGGAAGAGACCCCAAGGGCCATCAAGTCCAACCCCCTGCCATGCAGGAACGTACAATCAAAGCACTCCAGATATATGTTCATCCAGCCTCTGTTGAATAACCTCCAAAGAAAGAGACTCCACCACTCTCCGAGACGGTGGATTCCACTGTCGAACAGCCCTGACAGTCAGAACGTTCTTCCTCATGTTTAGGAGGAATCTCTTTTCCTGCCCCTTGAATCCATTACTCCGTGTCCTAGTCTCTGAGGCAGCAGAAAACAAGCCGGCTCCCTCTTCGACATGAAATCCCTTCAAATGTTTAAACATGGCTATTACGTCCCCCCTTAACCTTCGCTTCTCCAGACTAAACATCCCCAGCTCCCGAAGTCTCTCCTCGTAGGGCATGGATTCCAGACCTTTTACCATCCAACCATAACTTCCGATTCAAGGGGGATACAGCATCACCATTCCTTGTTCATCTTTTCCCTCTGCCCACATCTGAGGTAAAATAAAGCCCTGCTGGATCAGTCCAGTGGTCCAACAGGTCCAGCATCCTGTTTGCCATAGCAGCCAACCAGTTATCCTTCGCCTGGTGATACCTCCTAAAACTGGCATTCAAAGGTTTATCGCCTCTGGATGTGGAGGTTTCCCTTAGTCACCATGGCTAGTAGGTATTGATGGACCCTATACTTCAGTCACTCAGCCTAATTCCCTTTTAAAGCTGTCGATGTTCCGTTCTCTGGCACCAAATTCCACAACTCAATTACTCACTGAGTGAAGAAATACTTCCTGGAATAAAAGAGGGAAAAGCTACACACACACCCCCCCAACTCCTTGCATTCACTGCAATTAACTCAGGGAACCCTGCTCAATACGAGGAAGGGGGGGGGGGGATTATGTCGTTATGGCTCATTGCTGGAGCCCAAAATGAAAACAGAACAGCTGGCTGTAGAATTATAGGGCCTGAATTGCTCTCCACTTTTGCTCTGATAGCATCCTGAGAAGCGCTGAAAAATGAACAGCTGGATTTTGCTACACTGAGGAACTGCAAACAGTTCTTTGGGAACCCAAATCACACAGGTGGGTCCTTCATACAGCCACCTCAAGGAAGAGAGATGTTTTATAGGAGGATCCATAATCTCAAGTGAACAGGTGGTCGAGATGTCAACATATGCCCTCTGGTACAGACAGGAATACTGGTAAAACATCCAGCAGATGGGCTGACAGATCTGTGAAACTGGTGTATTCATTCCATCCTGAGAATAAAACTTGGAATAGCTTCCACGTGGTTCCCAAAGCACACCGCTGCTATGGGATTCAACGGTCCCGGATCAGTTCCTGGAGACACTCCAAGCCCAGACAGGAATTTCTAAGGCCCCTTTGGCACATGCAGAAGAATGCACTTTCAATCCACTTTCACAATGGTTTGCAAGTGGATTGTGCTATTCCACACAGCAAAATCCAGCTACAATGCGCATTGAAAGTGGATTGAACGTGCATTATTCTGTGTGTGAGGAAGGGGCCAGAGTTCTTCCACATTCTCAGGCAATAAACCTCTGAATATCAGAAGCAAAATTAGGGGTAGTAGGCCATGGCCTCTTATGTTTGTTGGCCCTCCCGGTCAACTAGGTGGCCAGTGCATGATACCGGCTGCTGGTCTACTTCATAGGTGTCAAACTCGCAGCCCTCCAGATGTTATGGACTACACTCCCCATCATCCCCTGCCAGCATGATGCTGGCAGGGGATGATGGGAACTGTAGTCCATAACATCTGGAGGGCCTCGAGTTTGACACTTGTGGTCTACATGGTCTGCAGGTCTTCATGGTCCACAGGTCTGCTCCAGCAGGGCACCACTTCTGTCCTTAGTTTACAAGTCTGGAGCCACCGGATCCCTCACATTAGCACTTCAGCCATGACACTGACCCATGGACGCAGATTCCTCCTGTATCTGCAAAAGAGGATGGGCACGCCAGCACTGAGACAGCCTCTCCTCTGGTTTTTCCGGCTCAAAAGCAGCACTTCCCACACATTTTTCAGTGTTTCCTGGACTGCCTGTGACTTCACACGCCAGTGCCAGAGACAGCTCACAAGTTTCCTGCAACACTCCCCACCCCAACAACCGCCAAGGCACACTCGAGTCTTTTCCAGCAGACCCAACACTGGTGACTCACACCCCTCGCACAATCCCCCTGTCTCAAATTATGAACCCCCAAGGCCTTGGAAAAACACATCTCTCCTTCCCAATGGATTCACCCCCTTCAACTATCAGTGCCATTTTCTGGTTCCTTTCGCCCTTTGCCCCCCCCCCCCCCTATTTATTTTGTCCATTTTGCAGAGAGAATTGGAGACCAAGAGGACACATTTAGCAGACAGGGATCTGGGATCATCTGGAGCGAAACTGGATTCATTGCAAAGGCTTCATACGTTTCACACATGTGCTCAAGAGGAAATTCCGACAGCTGCAATTTTGTCATCCCTCTCCCCTTTACATGACTGCCAATTTCCCTCTTGAATACGGTCCGGTAAGGACCCTTAACCTCCTCTGCATCTGGCCATCCTATACAAGACAACACTGCTGCAATCATACAGGCATTTTCTTTCTGGCACCGTGGTTCTGAAGTCTGGTTTTCTGCAAAGAAAACAGACAAAGCCACCGGCACCTCTAAGACGCCAAGAGTGACAAGAAGACCTTAGATCTCCACACGCAGCACAGCCAGAAACAAATACAAAAGCAGAACTGAGCTCCGTTCAGATCCTGATATTGAAGGAAAGAGGCGGATCCAACATATCCTCTGCTGGCTTGGTTCCCCTTCATGGAGTCAGGCCTCACCGCCAGATGACTCTCTTTGTAAATCCTAACACAATGAAGATGTCTTAGGAATGTCTGAGCGGGTGACATAGTTACAGCTTGCTACGTCCTGATCAAACTCTTGGTTTGGAACGTTCTCCAGGATTACAGAAACTTTCGTACTCAGACCTTTCTATAGATCTCCAAGTTGCTTTTCAGTTGGGGAAGGGACATCTCTGGTGATAGGAAATGAGCTCGGCCTGCTGTCATCTAAAAAAGAACCACTACTTAGCAAAAACATATTATTCTTGCAAAACTGAAGTGTTGCACAACACTATTTTTTTTTCTGCCAAGGAGAGGGGGAAGGGGTGACTGGAAGAACAATCCAAAACAGTTCCACCCTTTTGAAGCCATCGACAGCACTGAGATCAGAAATGTACACGTCTGCTAAGGACTGCCCTGCAAGGTTTGTAAGAAGGGAGAATACTTAAATGGGCCAGCTGACCAAGCCCAATTCAATACCCCTGCACAGACCTCCACCCAGAAGGAAGAGGAACTCAGATCTCCCTGGTTTCAAATACAACTCATGTTTCCTAGAATTTGCTCCTATACAGCACTTCCTACATTGTTTTCAAAAATCGGTGAAACATGGACCGCTTCTGTGAATGCATACAACATTTTTTTTGCGCCATGCTGACTAGTAAGGTCTTCTTTCCAAGTTCTCCAAAATGCTTTTGCAGCACAACACCACAGAGCTTCAAACATACACTCTCCAATCTTGCAGTATAAGGGCCACCCTTGGAATCCCGGGGTCAATTACCCTTTTGTCCAGATCCCAGGCCACATCCACAGGGTCAGAAACCTCACAGAAAAATGGAGCCACCTCACAGCAAGCAGAAACTCTTCTGTACTTCCTTAAGAGCACAGAACGTGACTCCTCGATGCAAAATCCAGAGCCCTCTCCCCGCTTTTGTTATTGTTGCACCCACTGCTTTTTCATTACTTTGCTGGAGACTGCATCTTACAGAACGATACAGAGCTATCTAAACCTACCACAGTGCAAAGCCAGATAAAACAAAAACAAAAACCTGGGGAAACACCCCCAGGACAAAGAAAGTGATTCATACAGAGACCAGTCCATGAACTCATCCCCCACCTGCAATGTCCAGGCCAGAATTCCCACTCTGGCTCAGCTGCATCTCTTCGGATGCTTTTTGCTATACAAGATGGTCAGTAAGATCTTGCACCCACGCAAGACCCTTCAGATCTCCTCCAACCCATTGCCCTGGTCTGTCTCTCCAATCTATCTGGCTGGAGCATGAGACTAGAATCTAAGAAACATAGGTTTGAATCCCCACCCAAAAGGAAGAGGAACTCAGATCTCTTCAAATACAACCCAAGTTTCCTAGAACTTGCTCCAAAACAGCATTTTCTACATTGTTTTCAAATATGGGTGAAATGTGGACTGCTTGTGTGAATGCATCTAACATCGTTTGTGGAGCACACCTGGGTTTGTGGAGCACACCTGGGACTCTTTCTCTCTCAGCCTGATCTACTGCACAGGGTTGTTGAGGTTAAAAAAAAAAGAGAGGATAATACTGTTGTTAGCCGCTCTGGGCAGAAAATCGAAGTACAAGACAAACGACCTACGTCTCCTCTATTCCTGATTGCCCCCAAGATGCACACCTTTTCTCCCAATCTCCTTTCTGACTCTCGCACCTTGGGTCCCTCCAAACGAAAAGTCCTGGAATCCAACCAAACCTGGATCCTTAATCTTCACACACAAACACACGCCCCAAACCCTTCCAGAAGCGCCGCCACAACAGTTTTGGGGAGTCTCCAGCCAGCACAGCCTACTCCGGCCCTGCGGCTCGCAGGGATCCCTGCTTTCTCACAGATCCCCCACAGGGCGCCCATCTCCCCTTGGGCACCCACGCATACGCGGTCCACTGGGTGTCCATTCAGCGGCCAGACCGCGTCTCCACCCCAGGGGCACCCTCCCGCAGTCCTCCCCAGAGTCCGCATCTGCCCCAGCGCACCCACGCCCGGTTCGCCCCCCACGCTCCCCGGCCCCTCCCCTCGCAGTCCCCCCTCGGGTCCGCTCACAGTTCCGGATGTCGGAGATGAACACAGCCAGGCCCCGCATCCCGTCTCCCTTGGAAACGGCCGGCATGGTGGCGGTAGCGGATCGGGACCCGGCGCTGCTCCGTTCCGCTCCGCGCCCGAACCTGGCCCAGAAGCACCGAACCGACCCGGAGCGATTCGATTGGCAAGCCACTCCGTCCGTCAGCTGTCTCTTTCGCGTCCTATTGGGGGGCTGCGGCGCCTCTCAACACAAGCCGGATTTCTATTGGCCGAAGTCAAACTAGCCTCGTCTAGGATTGGACAAAGAGTACGTATCCCGGTTGCGCCCCGCCCTATAAGATCCGGTGGGCCCGTATGTCAAATAAGTCCCCGCCGCTGTGCATTTGCCATTGGGCGAAGGGCACGCTAAAACCCCGCCTATGCCACTCTCCCTCCCGCCGCCGTGCATAATATCTCTTTCTCAATGGTCGCTAGGAAACGTCGCTCAAGCTCCACCTCGCCCTTTCCCCGCCCCTCGTGGCACTTCTTGCGAAATCGCCGAGCTGGCTATTTTAAAAATCTCCACCCCTTGGACTGCCAGTCAACCCTTCGTCTCGTTTCTTATTGGATGAAACAGCTCTTGTCTGTCAAACCAAATTGCTTGTTCCATTGGCTGGATGACCTATCACAGAAACGGCGGCTTAAAGGAGCGCATGGGGGAGTGGAACTATCAGGGAGGCATTTCCAAAGAGGCGGGACGAATGTCATCAATGAGCTTGGGCCAATCAACGCCGGGATGACGGTGGCCGTGGATTCGAATCCTCGGTTTCAGCTGGTGCTTAGTTGTAAAACAGAGCCCTAGGTTGAAGGTTCGAATACCCGCTGTGCTATAGAAGGACTCAGATTGAGCAGACTCTCTCAGCATAACGCACTTCACAGACTTGGTATTGGAAGCCTCTTTGGGTCCCCAATGGGGAGAAAAAAGTGTATAAATATCTAAACAAATTAAAAGGGCTCATTAAGGGAGAATCACAAAGCTGGAGTGCCATCCCGTCTAGCAAGTCCTTAGGTGTTTATAAAGATGCTTTAAACTTTACTTTCAAGGATGTAGAGTGCCATAAAGTCCACCTCCTCACAACTCTCACGTGACCATGACATATGACACAGGGTACCCATGCGCAATCTTTGTATTCCGTACCGTGTAAATAGGCTAACAATTTTAAATTCGTTGGCACCTAAATGACTAGGCTGTGCAGAGGAGGGCAACCAAAATGGTAAAAGGTCTGGAATCCATGCCTTACGAGGATGGACTTAGGGAGCTAGGTATGTTTAGTTTGGTGAAGAGAAGGTGAAGAGGGGACATGATAGTCATGTTTCGATATTTGAAGGGATGTCATGTTGTTGAGGGAGCAAGCTTGTTTTCTGCTGCTTCAGAGACTAGGACCAGGAGGAATGGGTTCGAGGTGAAGGAAAAGAGATTCCACCTAAACATCAGGAAAAACTTCCTGACAGTGAGGGCTGTTCGACAGTGGAATGCACTACCTTGCAGTGTGTGGAGTCTCCTTCTTTGGTGGTTTTTAAAGAGAGACTGGATGGCCATCTGTCAGGAGTGTTTTGATTATGTGTTCCTACATTGCAGAGGGTTGGACTTGATGGTCCTTGGGGTCTCTTCCAACTCTATGATTCTAATAGACACATAAGAACGTAAGAACATAAGAACTAGCCTGCTGGATCAGACCAGAGTCCATCTAGTCCAGCATTCTTCTTCTCGCAATGGCCCACCAGGTGCCTTTGGGAGCTCATGTGCAGGATGTGAAAGCAATGGCCTTCTGCTGCTGCTGCTCCTGAGCACCTGGTCTGCTAAGACATTTGCAATCTGAGATCAAGGAGGATCAAGATTGGTAGCCATAGATCGACTTCTCCTCCATAAATCACAGTTGCTATAATCAAGTCATGCTATAATCAAGTCATGATGATATTGCCCTGACCTCTGAATCCTTCTTTGTATTCAAGCAGGACATGTAATTTCCCTGACCCTTGTGGTCTCTTTCAACTCTATGATTCTATGAGAAAGGACCTCGAAGCTAGATGATGATGATGATGATGATGATGATGATTATCATTATTATTATTATTATTATTATTATTATTATTATTTGCTATCATTCTGTTTCTCCCACCAGCAGGTTTTTCTTTGGCCTTCTCTGCTGCTGGATCTTGACCATCGATGCAACCCACTGTTGAATAGGACTATTCAATAGTCTGTTATTCACAAGGTTGCCAAGTCTGGGTTGGGAAATACCTGGAGATTTTTTTTGGGGGGGGGGATCCTGGGGAAAGCGAATTTGGGGAGAAGAGTGACCTTTGGGGAGTTCAGTTGTCATGCCAGGAGATCACCAGAGCCCATCTGAAAGGTGGATGCCCTAATTTTAGCCAACCCGCAGTCAAGGTGACATGACATGACATTTCATTTCTCCCCAAGCCCTTGAGATCCTGAGGAGGTCCAAGGCCAGAGGACAAAATCCAAAATCAGCCGCCAGCGAAAGCCGCCTCTCCATCTCTCTCTAAATTGGGATGTCAAACCATTGAAAGGCAGAGAAGAAAGAAGGCAATGACACCCCCACTCCCCACCCACCAAATCCCAGAGAGTCCAAAGGAAAAAGAGGCTGGGATCAACTGAGGCAGAACTAGAGGAAGAAAATATTCAGAAGCAAGTCTTGTTCTCCTATTCAACAGGACTTATTTCCAGAAACATGTTTTCAGAATTGCACTGATAGGTTATTACACTCAGTTGATAGATCCTCCTTTCCCTTTCAGCCCTACAGCCTTGGCCTACTATAGCTACTTCCTTAGAAGACTGTAATGACATCATAGAATCCTGGCAGTAGAAGCAACAGGTAGAAGGGCAGGGTCATGTGATCATAGCCACCATGGCAACCGTTGTGAGGTCACAGGGAGCAGATGGGAGAGTCTAGCCACTCTTGGAGTGACAGTTGGCTTGGTGGTGGTGGATATTCCCTGTGGTGTAGGAGAAAAAAAGTCCACCCTTGAGCCCAACCCACAATGGCGAACATTGTGGTGAAAACCATCTGGCAATCCAAGGAGATTAATGAAGCTGGAGACACCCCGACAGGAGCGGAGAGCCGGCCTCAGAGCTGCAAGGAGCAGCTGGGGAAATCTACCAGCATCAAGACCTTCCCTAAAAAGAAGAAAGCCGTCTCTTTCCATGGGTGGGAGCCCTGGGAAAGCGAGGGGTGGAGGTGGAGTTCAACACACTGCTTGGGGTGTATTGAGAAGGGATTATTGTCTTAGAAGAGTTCTGTACTGTCGAAAAGATCTCACTGGGGGGGGGGGGGGGCACAAGTCACCAAAGCTGGTTTAATCAAAACGGTCTGATCCCCCTGGTGGATAGACACATTGGGAACCTTCTTTTCTAAAATAACTGAAGGATCCAACCACCCCTGGTGTGGTGTCCTGCATTCAGTGTGGTGTCCTGCATTCAGGTGCGTACCGCTCAGGGGGGCATATGGGGTCAAATGTCCCCAGGCTGTGGCCCCTTAGTCACGTGGGGGTGGAAAATCGCCCCCCCCCCCACTCCTCCTTCCCCCTGGGCCATACACTCCTTTCCCCCGGGCCCATACACCAAAAACTCTTCTTCTTCAAGACCTGGTCCAAAAAAAGTTGTTTGGTAGTGGAGGAGGAGGCCCATATGGGAGTGCCCCCCCCCCCCCCGGAAAACTTAGATTTTGCACCGGGCTACATTTTCCCTAGAATCGTCCTTGCCTGCATTTGACCCTAGAAACCAGAGCTCTCTCTTCCAGCAACCTATATATTTTATTCTACATTTCCCACCCATACTTCCTTCCATCGTGGGACTCAAGGGGGGGAGGGGGTTACACTCAGACAACAAAAGGTACCATCCGAGCGCAGACCATACCAAGATCTTACTGAACTTACTGGATCATGTGGGTACCAGTCATATCCCTCGCCCATGATCTCCTTAGAGCAGCCATTCTCAACCAGGGTTCCGTGGTACCCTGGGGTGCCGCGGCAACACTACCGCCCCTCCCCCCTCATTTTTGTGGTGTCTCCCACCGGCGCCAGCAAGGACACGGAGCTGGCCCATGGGGCAGGGCCTGCCACAAGGTCAGCAGCCGCCGCCACCCCCAGTGCTTCCCTTCACCCTGGGAGGGGAAGATGGGGGGTGTGGCAAGCAGGGGCAATGGGAGGGGAAGTTGGAGGGTGGCGGCAGGGGTACCGTGAGATATGAAGAGTGAGGTCAAGAGTATCCTGACCTCGAAAAGGTTGGGAAACACTGCCTTAGAGAGTGGGTAGATTGAAAATGTAGCCTGTAGTGAGGTAAGGGACGTCATCCTATTTTCCTAACTAATAGACCATTTTCCTATCTCAGGGTTGAGCCTCACTTGACTAGTGAAAGCCCAAACCTCAACTTGAAGCGCTCCTCTGCCTGCACCAACGTTTCACTCCTGAACCTGACTGATGGGGAGCATGAAGACCCCACCACTGAGAATAAGCCCTCAGACGAAGGTGGTTCCCCAGAGGGGGCAGCTGGGGAAAGAAGGGACCCCCCACCCCCTGTCAAGGCAACCTGGTCGGAGGAGGAGTATGACGCCCCTGTCCAACAGGTGGGTGAAAACTGCAGACATACATAGGTGCTGACGTTCTCGTCAGAGGAACGTTTCACCCCCAAAAGGTGCCTTAAGAACCTCCAAAAACTCTCCTCCTTCAAGCAGGAAAATTAAACAGGAGGTTGACGGCATCTTAAAAACTAACCAGATTTATTCCAGCGTGAACCAGAATTTATTTATTTATTTATAATTGGTTTTATATACCGCCCCTCCCCCGAAGGGCTCTGGGCGGTGAACAACACAATAAAACAACAATTACATTAAAACTCCATTAAAACAGCAAATTAACAAAATTACATTGGAGTCCAGCATAAAACTTCATAAACCCACCCAAGGAAGAAACAAGATAAGAGAGCGGAGGGCCCCCATAAGTATTAAGGGGCCCAGAGTGTAAAGGGGAGGGGAAAGGGGGAAAGGGGCACACATCAGTGGCCGGGCCCCCCAAAAGCCCGGTGGAATAATTCAGTGTTACAGGCCCTGCGGAACTCTCCAAGATCCCGCAGGGCCCGGATAGTTGGTGGTAAGGTGTTCCACCAGGCAGGGGCCAGAGCTGTAAAGGCCCTGGCCCAGGTAGAGGTCAGCCTTTGGCTGAAGGCAGAACTGAGCTTTCAACTTGACTGGCCTTCCTTTCTGCCCACCTCCCCTTTTTAAAAATTTCCTTCCTTGGTGTTGAGTATGCTTTCATTGTTGCCTACTCCTTCCCAACGGCGCTGCAATATGGTGATGTAATGTACAAGGATGATGGTTGATTTGATTGTTATGTGTATTGTTGTAAGCCACCCGCAGCCCATTGAAGGAGAAGGATGGCGTATAAAATAAATAATCCCAGCACCACTGAATCACTCCTCCTCCTCCTCCTCCTCCTCCTCCTCCTCTCTCTCTCTCTCTCTCTGTGCACATATTTCCATAGAAAAGAATGGAAAGAAAATAATCTAAGAAAATAATCGAATGACATCTCTCCTAACTATGCAACACACTTTCCCCTAAAGTTTTCCCTATTTAGAAGGATTGATTTGATCCACAACCCTACTCTACAGTTGCCAGCGTCCAGGTGTCCCCTGGAGATCTTCCGCCATTACAGTTGATTTTCACATAGCCAAGATCAGTTCTCCTGGATAAAATGGCTGCCTGGGAGGGTGGACTCTATAGTACCATGCCCTGCTGAGGTCCCTCCCTGCTTCCAAACCCTGCTGTCCCTAGGCTGCTCTCCAGAAAAAAATCTCCAAATATTTCCCAACCCACATCTGGCAACCCTACTTCCTTCCCGTGTTAAAGTTCTTGGGTTAAGAGACATGCCGTAGATGTGCAAAGAAGATGGAAGCACTCGGAAAACTCACCTGACTCACCCCCCCTTGCCCTCTCCTCCAACAGGAAGTGAGCAATAGTGGCCTCTTGCGAGCCAAGGACTCTATCACGAGCCTCAAGGAGAGGACCTCCAAGGTCAACCGCCATGTTCAGAATCTGCAGGTCTGGAGAATGTCACAATTCGATCGCCTGTTCCATCATTTGACATACAGTCAAGGGTCCCCGACCTTTCTGAGCCTGTGGGGGGGGGGGGCCTTCGGAATTACGAGGGAGGGTGGCGAATGCCATCCCAAAATGGCTGCCACAAGAGATGGAGCAAAACACAATACTGCCGTCTTACTATTCACCCCCTTACTTCCTATGGATATTTTGATGTCAAAAGTCAGTAGATGTCCACAGTTCGTCAGTTCTCACCAGCATGTTCTGCCCTGACAAGATAATCCTGACCAATTCAAAGCCCATCAGCAGTGGCGTAGGAGGTTAAGAGCTCGTGTATCTAATCTGGAGGAACCGGGTTGATTCCCAGCTCTGCCGCCTGAGCTGTGGAGGCTTATCTGGGGAATTCAGATTAGCCTGTGCACTCCCACACATGCCAGCTGGGTGACCTTGGGCTAGTCACAGCTTCTCGGAGCTCTCTCAGCCCCACCTACCTCACAGGGTGTTTGTTGTGAGGGGGGAAGGGCAAGGAGATTGTAAGCCCCTTTGAGTCTCCTGCAGGAGAGAAAGGGGGGATATAAATCCAAACTCTTCTTCTTCTAACAACACTAGCTCAGGATCTTGTACATTTACGAATTAGTGCCACAAGTGTGATAAAACCTGGATGTGGTTGTGTGGGGTCGTAATTTGATAATTTTGAACAGGAGCATATGGTTGAATTCTACATAGTTCTGACATTTTTGCACATGTTCACCATAGTTAGATTTGCTTGGTCCGAAGTGCCCCAGCCGGCTACGTGTGGAGGAGTGGGGAATCAAACCTGGTTCTCCAGACTAAAGCCCACCACTCTTAACCGCTATACCAGGGGTCTGCAACCTGTGACTTTCCAGATGGCAGGGGCTGATGGGAATTGGAGTCCATGAACATCTGGGGAGCCACAGGTTGCAGACCCCTGCGCTATACTATGCAGGCATACAAGGGGCAGATTTTTATCAGGACTGTGGGGCAAGGAGGCTTCGGCTTCCCTTCAGTGCCATTTTATTGATTCAAAACAGCACCAGGAACAGCACTGGCCTGTTCTAGTGGGGGAACTTGCAGGTAGCCCAGGGGTCTGCAACCTATGGCTCTCCAAATGTTCATGAACTACAATTCCCATCAGCCCCTGCCAGCATGAACTACAATTCCCATCAGCCCCTGCCAGCATGGCCCTGCTGACGGGGGCTGATGGGAATTGTAGTTCATGAACATCTGGAGAGCTGCAGGTTGCAGACCCCTGGTGTAGCCCATGAGAATACATGTAACCCATCAGTACATGTAAGTTTCCTCAACAGGGCAAATCATAGCCTCTTGAGGCCATTTTGAATCAGTAAATTAGCATGGTGATCTTAGGGCAGTGACGGCGAACCTTTTTGAGACCGAGTGCCCAAACTGCAACCCAAAACCCACTTATTTATCGCAAAGTGCCAACAAGGCAATTTAACCTGAATACTGAGGTTTTAGTTTAGAAAAAATGGTTGGCTCTGAGGCGTGCGTTACTTGGGAGTAAGCTTGGTGGTGGAAGGTGGCTTTGCTTTGAAGCAACCATACAACTCTTCAAACGGGTGAATCATGACCCTGGGAGAGGTTACTCAGAAGCAAGCCCCATTGCCAGCAACCGAGCTTACTCCCAGGTAAAGGATCATGCTTTAGTTCCTTGCATGAAAATCAGTGGGGTTTAACAGCGCTTAACAGGGTTACCTACACGGCTTCCCCAAAACTAGGTCTTAGGTTTAATGCTAATAATCGAGCCCAGTGGCCCAGGCCAGCCTAGATGTGTGTGTGTGTGTGGGGGGGGTGATTTCCCCCCCACATGATTAACTCAGTGCATACCCACGGAGAGGGCTCTGAGTGCCACCTCTGGCACCCGTGCCATAGGTTTGCCATCACTGGCTTAGGGTTTTCAATTCTAGCTTGGAAAACTCCTGGATATTTAGGGGTGAAGCTTGGGAGGGCAGAGTTTGTGATGAGGCAGAGCTTGGGAGAACATGATGGAATTCTAGGCCTTCCATTTCTTCTCACCTCTATGGTAGGCCATAGAGTCTACCCTTCAAAGCTATCATTTTCTCCAGGGGAACTGATATCTTTAGCCTGGAGATCAGTTCTAATTCCAGGAGAATTCCAGGCCCTGCCTTGAAGCGGAGGACACTAGATAAGTCTCCCCCACTCAGTGCACCACTCCAAATCCCAACTTGAAACAGGCCCTCATACACAGAGGAATAGCTCCAAGGGGGAGGGGGCACAATGCATCGGGCGCACGCCCCTGTGGGGGTGTGGTAAGGGCTTTCCAGGAGCGGGGCAGGGGTGTTCCGGGGGTGGGGCAGGGGCATTCTGGGGTGGGGGTGTTCTGGGGTGGGATAGGGGTGGAGGACCCACCGGCGCACCGGGCACTTTCCCCCCTTGCTACGCCTTCTCATACACCCAGGAATTTGGTTTCAAGCAGGAAACTCCTAGTTTCAGTTGACAGCTCCCAGGCAGGGCACCAGGATGCTCGCCTCTTGTAGTCAGGAGGGATGTTGGATCAGGCAGATATGGCTCCCTCTTCACGTGAGCTTGCATTTGGGAACAGTGACCTCCTCAGCCACTCCTCTTCCTCTCTCCCTGCATGCAGAATGAGTACACGGCACTGTCCGAAAACCTGGAGCAGCACAAGCAGGAAGCTGAACGACTAGAAGACTACTGCGCTCAGCTCAAGGTGAGCGCGACGGGTGTGCTGTTCGTACCAAGAGAAGTTGCAGAGATGAGCTGCCCAGCCCTTCACATAAAGCCACGTGCAGTGCCGTTTTGTTTTTCACGTTCTTGTCCTTTTGCGGATGCGTGGTTCTTGGAAGGATGGCATCTTTTCTTTTCTTTTTTTTTAATGAGGATTAGTTCTATAGGATCCATAGGGTACTGTTACCCAGAGGCATATCTAGGGAAAATGCAGCAGGTGCAAAATCTGAGTTTTCCACTCCCGCTGCTCCCCTGTATGGGCGGCTGCCCTCCCCCACCATGACCAAACAACTTTTTTTGCACCAGGTGTTGAAGTCAGTGAACGGAGCCAGGGAGAAAGGGGAAGGTGTGTGGGGGGGTGATTTTCTATGCCCCCACCCCCCCCCCGTGACTAAATGGCCGCAGCCCAGGGACATTCGACCTCATGTATTCCCCTAGGCCAGTGGTGGCGAACCTTTGGCACTCTAGATGTTATGGACTACAATTCCCATCAGCCTCTACCAGCATGGCCAATTGGCCTTGCTGGGAGGAACTGATAAGTATAGTCTGAATACCAAGGTCGCTATAACTAGACATGCAGCCCTGCTGTTACCATGTTAGCACATCTGTCAGGTCTCCCGCTTTTATTGATTACCCTTTCTTATAGAAAGCCCAGAGCAGCTTCCCACCCATTCCGTGGCGCTCCCATCCATTTAATCTCATCCAAATTTACCTTCACAACCTCAGGTGCTTCCAGCTCGGATATGAGGCCCATCTAGAGAAAGAGAGGATGAGCTGCCTCTCTTTCACCGTGAACTCTCACCTCTCCCTGCTGTTTTGTTGTCGTTGGCTTCGCATTCATTCTCCCACTTCCTAAACAGGTGCTTCCTTGCCATGACACTTCTGCCCTCCCGGTAGATAAATATGCAGACATCCATGGCTTTCTTCCTTTTTGCTTTGCATCTGGGCTCGCTACCCTCCAGGTAGTTTATTCCTGAGTTTATTCACCTGGTATATTGACCATGCACCTATGTGTCCATTATCAAGATCGTCTGCTTTTCCATTTTTAAAAGGGTAAAACCAACAGGGGCTAATTCAGGTTGGAGCTATCGTACACAAGGAGGGGTTGGGTATATTTGGTCCATGTGTTCCAGTCACAGAAGCATGATATTGAGCAAAGTAAATCAAACCTCCCAAGAAGCAAGTTGCAAAAAGTAAAACTTAATGTTTATTCCAGCAGATTCTGCTCACATTCCTGTTGCAGTTGATTGAAGGATACAAACCTAGGAGCACATTTCCCTAGCACAAATGGGCAGCTTTTCCGGCATCAATTGGGTGCAAGTATGTTTCTGCAGAAATTTCTCTTTCCATTGCGGTGGAAAGAGTGGGGAACAACAGATAATGAGAGAGGAGGAGGGCGAAGGGTCAGAGGGCAGCTCCCAAGTACAGACAATGAAAGGAACATACCATTCAAGAGATAACACTCACATACTTAGTGTGATTTACTCCCCCCATCCACCCACCCACCCACACACCCACACACTTCAGATTTTCCTCTATGCTATACACAGAAATATATCACTGCCCCTGCTCCTTATTTAACTTATCTGGATAACAGATCACAAGGAGAGCTTTTACGCTTGCAGAAGTGCACATTTACCTTCTGCAGTCTTAGAAGGGAAATATCAAAAGATGCCTTACGCTGCAAGGTTATGTTCTTGCTCTCTGAAGTCTGTAGAAACTATAGCATATGTTAGTAAAGTGTCCCCTTTATGAGGAGGCAAGGAAAAAATGCCTGTCATCTACTACACAAATTGACATATTGTTCTGATAAAGTTTGTTGTGAAAAACGATTACAAGATAAGAAGGAAAATATTACTAAATGGGTAGCAAAATTCTGTCTATTCATTGAAAGAAAATGATCATGAATAATTTATCCCCTTAGATATTTTTATTTGTTCAGTATTTTTATGCTGCTCTGGTGTGTTTACAAAGTATAATGATCTATAGATGGATAGTGCTGGAATACGGGAGAGAGATCTGCATTCTTGTTTTGTTGTAGATATTTTGGAGTATTGTAATATATCTGGTCATTGACTGTAAATAAAGTCGTCGTCTTCACACACACACACACACACACACACACACACACACACACACACACACACACACACACACACACACACACACACACACACACACACACACACACACACACACACACACACACACACACACACAATAACCAGGCATGCTGAGTTGCTCACTCCAGCAGAGGAATGGCTACCTCTTTCCCCACCTCATGGCCGTTTCCCCAATTTACAGCTTATCTCATCCTCCAGCAGTGATTTGCCACAGAAAGAAGAAAATGTAGCTGGTAGACAAGGAGGGTCAAAGTAACTTTGGGTGTTTCCGCACTACAAAAGGGAGTGAAGGTCGACTCGGTTCCCTTCAATGGGGGGCGATTCCTGGCTGTCCGCACAGCAACTTCCTTGGCCCCCTGGAACCGAGCTAAGTGGGCGGGTACCTGTTTCGCTCCTCGATCATTGATTGAAGCTTGTATTCACGGAGGGAAACGGGAGCGTTCTTTGTTTTTTTTTACAGTTTCCGTGCATTAAAAGCAGCTCACAGTAGCATTGTTTCGCACGCTGAACTACTTCCGGCAGCAGTCCAGAGCTCACGAAGCTTTTAGGCGCCAAAATTTTTCCAGTCAGTGATTTCTCCTCGTCACTTTGAAACGATCTCGATATCGTAGCTTCGAAACGTGAGGGGAAACTGTATAAAAAAAGCCGCGCTCTCTGCCCGTCCGCGACTCTCTCCCATTCTGCGCGTCGCGAGCGATGGCCCGGCTCCTGATTGGTTGAATGGATGCGGTGTCGTTCCGATGCGTCCGCGTTTCGAGAGCTTCGAAGCGATATGCGACCTTGTTCCACCAGCGAGTGGGAGTTCATAACTTTCACGACAGGGGATGTCCCAGCGCGGTTCCGAGCGGGGGGAACAGAGACAAGACAACGTCGAGCTCGGTTGTAGTGCGGATACACTGAGTTGAACCTGAGTAGAAACCAGTACAACCCAGTAAGTGCGGAAGGTCCCTTTGTCTGGCAGGGCTTCTAACTAAGAAGGACGTCTGGCCAGGGCAAGATGGCCGCCTCTTCACTTTTTGCAACAGGCGGCTCTCTCAGCGATTCTCCTTCTGTTCTCTGTACGCAGAGCGAGTGCACGGTGCTGTGCGAAAACCTGGCCTGGCGCAGACAGGAGGCCAAAAACCTGGTGGAGTACTGCACTCAGCTCAAGGTGAGCATCAAGGGCGTGTCCATGGCCATTTACGAACGTACTGCTTGCTGTGAGGTTTGCCTTCAGTTAATCCCATTTAGACGTGAGATTCATTCATGGCAAGAGAGCTCAATCATCTTGTTTTCTGCCTTGAACCGCAATTTCATCCAACTTTGCTTCTTAGTGTCAACGTTATTGTCCCATTCCCCTAAATACTGCTTCTCCATCAGTACGCTTTTGTCCTTCTCAGCCATTGCTGTCCTGCCATCAAGGGCAAGCAGGATTGAAACTAGAATTTCACACAGCATTGGGTATTGTGTGATGTTTTGAATTAAACATCCAGCAGTTGTCCCTGGAGAGAAAATCCTACAATATTGTTCACTAGGTAGCAAGTCCTGTTCAGCAAATGTTCTACTTCTTCCTGAATTTCCTTAGTGTTCCTTTTTCAAAGTTAGTTCAACATCTCAAGAATCAGTCGTGAATTACCAGTTCTTCTGGGGTATTGTGTGTAGGGTTGCCAATTTCCAGGAGGTAGATGGAGGTCTCCTAGGATTACAACTGATCTCCAAAGATCAAAGATCACCTGGAGACAATGGCCACCCCACCCTTTTCAGGTTCCACCCCCAAATTCTCCAGGTGTTTCCCAACACAGAGGAGGTAACCCTAATCGCGTGGGATTGTGGGAGGTTAACGCTTTTCTCTTTGCGTTCAAAACTCTTTCTCATTTTTATGTTACTCCCAACGATGGTAATAGAGCAATTATGAAAGAACAACCTTAACATGATACAATTGAAAGTTGGGAGAAATGGACTTAACTGCAAAGAGAAACAGTCCTTAAGGGACACACAAGAACCAGTAATGGCTGACTCAGGAATGCCACAGCTGGCATTGAGAGAGCAAGAATTAATTAAGCCGGGATCAGAAGGGAAGGAGTGTGTTACCTGGGAGACAGGCAACTCGCTTGTCCCTTTTGTATACTTCATGTGTCACAACAATTTGCCTCACGGTTTATATTTACCAGCACGGATCTTTTTCTACAGGAGAAGACGCTGCTCCGGAAATATTTACAATTACATTTACAAAAGCCTCAGATGAATGTATTTATTTATTTACATTTGTATAACCAGTTTTTCTTCCCAATGGTGGATACGCTCACAACAAGGAGTCTTCCAGCACAATTTGGTCCTCTTCCCTTTTCTCCTCACAGTGAGGCAGAGTGGAAATTCGAACTCGGGCCTCCTAGATCCTAGTCCGGCACTCTAGCCATTACTTCACAAAAACTGAGGGGCGATGATAGCTATCAACTGAGCACGTGGCAACGATGGGTGAATACTGCCCAATCTGAGGACTGCTGACTGAAAAAACAGTCTATCGCCGTGGTGGCAAACCTTTGGCACTCCAGATGTTATGGATTACAATTCCCATCTTCCCCTGCCAGCATAGCCAACTGGCCATGCTGGCAGGGGCTGATGGGAATTGTAGTCCATAACATCTGGAGTGCCAAAGGTTCGCCAACACTGGACTATCAGCTCAAAAGGAAGCTCATTTTGAACTGGCAATTCAGTCATAATTTCAGGCAAGGGCGTCGACTCGTCACGAACTTGAATATTACAAGCAGGGAAAATTAGACTAATGATCCTATTATGTTTGAGTTTCATTGACATGATACCGTGAAGCTTATAAATAATGGGCTCATCATGCAGATTTCCCCGGCTTGTAATATTCAGTTGCTTGGTGAATCCGTCTCCCCAGACTTCAAATTAAATTTCAAACATTGTAATCCCACGGGGATCCGCCCATCAGCTACAGGCTTCCTTGGAGCCCATCAGCTACAGGCTTCCTTGGAGCCCGTCAGCTACAGGCTTCCTTCCATGCTTCTACCCATAAGGAAATTGGCAGCCCAAGGGAGAGTGACTGGCCCAAGGTCAACCAGATATTTGCCAAGTCCCCCAGGGCACTTGTGGGGGATGGGGGGTTAGGGTTGCTTGATCCAGGTTAGGAAACTCCTGGAGATTTGGGGAATGAGCCTGGGAAGGAGGAGGAGGAGGAGGAGGAGGAGGAGGAGGAAGAGTTGGATTTATATCCCCACTTTCACTCCTGTAAGGAGACTCAAAGGGGATTATATTCTCGTTTCCCCTCCCTCCCCCACAACAAACATCCTGTGAGGTGGGTGAGGCTGAGAGAGCTCCAAAGAACTGTGACTAGCCCAAGGTCACCCAGCTGGCACGTGCTGGAGCGCACAAGCTAATCTGGTTGACCAGATAAGCCTCCACAGCTCAAGTGCCAGAGCGGGGACGCAAACCCGGTTGCTCCAGATTAGAGTGCACCTGCTCTTGACCACTTCACCACGCTGGCTAGTCACTATCTGATTTAGATTATGTTTTTAACTTTAAAAAAATGTTTTAGTTGTATTTATAAATTGTTGTAAGCCGCCCTGCTCCTGCAAGGGGAAGGGCAGCATATAAAACTGATGACAGGCAGGCAGGCAGGCAGATGATAGATAGATAGACAGATAGACAGACAGACAGACAGACAGACAGACAGACAGACAGACTACAGTGAGGGACTGTTATCAGTTCTTGATTGAGATTTGTAAGCTGCCCCATAACTATTGGTTCAGCTTCTGGGTCATAATTAAGTAATGGGGTTGCTTTTACTGTGCATTGAGTGATACGAATTACATATTAAAATACCCACCCTGCATTTATTCCAGTGCTAAGCGTTGGGTGGTTCTGAGCATTGGTGGCAGGGCCAGATCTCTTCAACCTACAAACTTCAGCAGAAATACACCCACTTTTGCGAGATGTTAGAGTGACATCGCTGTGTCTGAATTGGCAAGGCGTGGGCAGAGGCAGGCAGGGTTGTTTGTGCCGGTTTCCATGGATGCAGGAGAGCCACCAGAGGCCTAGCGCAAATACAACCCGCCCACCTCCTCCTTGGATTAAATCCCCTGGTACTTAAAAAACTGATGTGCATTTAAAAAAAATAATCAGTGAAAAACCAAAGCATTTCCACGTGAGTTTTCTGGAGGTACGTCTAGGCGATTCGATGCAAATGAATCGTGTCGTTCACTTCCAGTCATTCCCTTTTATTTCACTGGCAGGCTAACTCCCCCTCCCCCTTGCCCATTTTTGTCCCACAGGAGAGGTGCCGAAAGGTCACAAAGTCCGTTGAAGATACCGAAGTTAAGACCAACGTGCTGAAGAAAAACTCAGCGCTGCTGGAGGTGAGAGAGGAGAGCGTTAGAGACCGAACAGACACGGGGTATGGGCAGTGTTGGGATTCAGCCGGTTCGCACCACTTCGGCAGAACCGGTCGTTAAAATGGTGCTTGTAAACAACCAGTTGTTGAATTATTTGAATCCCACCACTGGGTGTGGGTCTGTCTTTCTTATATGCCAATTTTTTTGGGATGTTTTTATCCCATCCTTCCTCCAAGGAGCTCAGAAGAATGCACACACTTTCCTGTCCTCCATTTTTCCCTCACCTCACAATGTCTCCACAAGGTAGGTTAGGCTGAGAAAGAATGCCCATATTATCCAGCAGGTTTCCATGACAGGAGAAGAGTCAAACTGGATCCTAGTCTGACACCCTAACCCAGTGTTTCCCAACCTTTTCAAGGTCAGGGTACCCTTGACCTCACTCTTCATATCTCACGTTACCCCTGCCGCCACCCTCCACCTTCCCCTCCCATTGCCCCTGCTTGCCACACCCCCCACCTTCCCCTCCCAGGGTGAAGGGTAGCACTGGGGGTGGTGGTGGCTGCTGACCTTGTGGCAGGCCCTGCCCCATGGACCAGCTCCATGTCCTTGCTGGCGCCGGTGGGAGACACCACAAAAATGAGGGGGGGGGGTAGTGTTGCCGCAGTACCCCTGGGACATGCTCACAGCACACCAGGGTACCAGGGAACCCTGGTTGAGAATGGCTGCCCTAACTACTATACCACACTAGTGAAATCACCACCCTTCCATAAATAGAATCATAGAGTTGTAAGAGACCCCAATGGCCATCAAGTCCAACCCCCTGCCATGCAGAAACACACAATCAAAGCACTCCTGACAGGTGGCCATCCAGCCTCTCTTTAAAAACCTCCAAAGAAGGAGACTCCACCACACTCTGAGGTAGTGCAATCCACTGTCGAACAGCCCTTGCTGTCAAGAGGTTTTTCCTGATGTTTAGGTGGAATTTCTTTTCCTTCACCTTGAACCCATTCCTCCTGGTCCTAGTCTCTGGAGCAGCAGAAAGCAAGCTTGCTCCTTCACCAACATGACATTCCTTCAAATATCTAAACATGGCTGTCATGTCCCCTCTTCACCTTCTCTTCACCAAACTAAACATCCCCAGCTCCCTAAGTCTCTCCTCGTAGGGCAAGGATTCCAGACCTTTTACCATTTTGGTTGCCCTCCTCTGGACCCGTGCTCAATACCACTTCCAAGATTCATGTCAACGCCCAGCAGTATCCTCAGAAATGGGCACTGTAACCAGAGTCTGCAGATAATTATTGCTAACGTTTCGTAACAGGACGTGTGTTGCAGAGTTCTCTGCCTTGGACAGAAGCCCGAGAATGTTTTAAACCAGGTATCCCCAGCATGGCTCCTGGGCGGGCTGTGGGGCCTGCCAACACCTTTGCTGGTCCCTGCTAAAAAATTTTTTAGAAAATGGGTGTGTCCAGGTAGGGCCCAACAGGGCTTCAGGTTGCCTTTGGAGATCTGGCTGTGCAAATAACGTTGTTCTGGTGGCAGCAGCATTAGCTTAATTCTTCTCTCTCTTGGTGTAGTGTAGTAGTGGCTAAGAGCAGGTGCACTCTGATCTGGAGGAACCGGGTTTGATTCCCAGCTCTGCCACTTGAGCTGTGGAGGCTTATCTGGGGAATTCAGATTAGCCTGTACACTCCAACACACGCCAGCTGGGTGACCTTGGGCTAGTCACAGCTTTTCGGAGCTCTCTCAGCCCCACCTACCTCACAGGGTGTTTGTTGTGAGGGGGGAAGGGCAAGGAAATTGTAAGCCCCTTTGAGTTTCCTACAGGAGAGAAACGGGGGATATAAATCCAAACTCTTCTTCTTCTTCTTCCTCTTTCCCAGTGCATTTTTGAAAATTCCACCTCTTGTCCCTTGCTCGTGGCCTTCCTTTGTGGTACGGTTCCACCTCTCATGGTACCCATCTTGTAGTGGTGCCCTCCACCTTGTGTCAGAATCCCAGAGGTGCCCGCTGGCTCAAAAAGGTTGGAGACCCCGGATTTCAGCCAAGTTTCCTCGCAAAATAAAACAGGAAATGTTTTTGGACGTTTGTCTGCTGAAAACGTTGGGATCTCCTTTAGCTAGGAGGGAAAGGTCTTTTCTAAGCAGCATCCAAGTGTGGCTCTGATCCTGATCTCTCTGCCCTTCCCCATTCTCTTCATTTGCTATGGGTTCTAATTCCTGACAAAATCCCTTTTCAACCAGCACCAGTGAGGCTGTTCTGAAATCAATTTGTGCAGACTGCATAGCGTGCCACTTGTACGCAGCTTTGCCCGAACAGTTTATTCCAGGCTCTTGAGGAACGCTGATCTCATCTCCGAAGAGAGCTCACAGTACGTTCCTTAGTTACAGAGAGAAACCCACATTTCTCCAGACTTTGCTACCGAAACGACAGCTGTGGATGTGAACAAATCTGGTGCTGCCCAGCTGTTAAAACTTGCTCCTCAACCCCCATTTCAGCCTCACTGCTGGGCTAGGGGAGCAGCAGTGGCGTAGTGGCTAAGAGCAGGTGCACTCTGATCTGGAGGAACCGGGTTTGATTCCCAGCTCTGCCGCTTGAGTTGTGGAGCTTATCTGGGGAATTCAGCCTGTGCACTCCCACACATGCAAGCTAGGCGACCTTGGGCTAGTCAAAGCTTTCCGGAGCTCTCTCAGCCCCACCCACCTCACAGGGTGTTTGTTGTGAGGGGGGAAGGGCAAGGAGATTGTCAGCCCCTTTGAGTCTCCTATAGGAGAGAAAGGGGGGATATAAATCCAAACTCCTACTCCTACTCCTCCTTAAAAATGTTTGTAAGGGATACATAAATCCATTCATTCATCGCCTTGTTGATTAAAAAAATTAAATACCAAATTGCTCTCTTGGTGACGTGACAGTGGCTACCCAATCAGTGCTACGCACAGCCAGCTTCTGCTGTAAGCTTACATTCTGTTAAAGCTTCCATCTTGTATAGCAGGGGTCTCCACCCTGCGGCCTTCCAGATGTTCATGGACTATGATTCCCATCAGCTCTGCCAATTCGCCATTCTGGCAGGGGATTATGGGAATTGTAGTCCATTAATATCTGGAGGGCTGTAGGTTGGGGACCCCTGCTGTAGAGGGTCAGGGATCTCTTCCATCCCTGCCTCTCTGCTCAGTCCAAGGCCCATAATGCACAGGGAGCTTACCGCGACCAGCTGGAGCATTTGCCGCACCATCTTTGCTTCGGGCATGTTTGCTATTATTGGCCATTGCCCTATTTCTCCAAACTCGTTGCCCTGTGTCAGTGGTGGGATCCAAAAATTTTAGTAACAGGTCCCCATGGTGGTGGGATTCAAAATGTGGCATAGCACCAATGGGGCTGGGCGGGGCACGACGGGGGCATGGCCGGGCATTCCAGGGGCGGGGCATTCCTGGGTGGGGCTGTGGCAAGGACGCAGCCGCTGCGCCGGGTCCTTGGGCAGGAAACAAATGCACGCAGGTGCAGGCTGCCACGCAAGCCGGTGCACCTCCTGCTAGACTGCTTCAAGTTCCGCACACTACTGCTGAGAGGCGGGGCGTAACTAAGGCAAAAATCACGTGGCAAAATCACCAATTGGTAACCCCCTCTCGGCACACACAAATAATTAGTAACCTACTCTCGGGAACCTGTGAGAACCTGCTGGATCCCACCTCTGCCCTGTGTGCAGTAGAGCAGGCATTACCTGGTATAATGCCTCAGTCCACCCTCCAAAGCAGCCATTTTCTGCCAGAGAACTGGTCTCAATAGTCTGGAGGTCACTTGTAATACCAGATTTCCAGGATCTGCCTGAGGGCTGGCAGCCATATAGTGATTTCAGAGTCAACTTGTAAGGCCTGCCGGGCTTTCAGGATTTGAATGAGGACTGTGACATTATGCAGCACTCCAGGAAGTCCTTGTTTCGAGTCTCTCTTTTGCAGTGAGCTTATCAGGTGCCTGCTCTCAGACTTCTCTCTCTATATACAGTACAGGAGGTAATAATTATGATTAATTTACATATTTTAATTTACATATTTGGTCCTTTGTTATCTTGCCCTTCCCTCAAGGATTAAGAGTCCCCACCAGAATCCTCACAGCAGTCCCACGAGGGAAGGAACCAACGTCTGGTCTATGGCTCGCTAATGAGTTCATTTAATTTATCTATTTGATTTTTGCCGCACCCTTTCTCAATAAGCTTGGCTCAGGGTGGCTTTTAATAAATACAGTACAACAGTAAAACAGGTAAACATGAATACACTAAACACCAGTTAGTAAAACATAAAAGCAACAAACAGCGCAGGGGCCCCAATCATAAGGAAGGGACAAAATTCATAAAAATAGGGGCACTATAATAAATAGGGGAATCGAAAAAAGAGGGAGGGGGTAAGAAAAAGAGTTGACTTTTATACCCATTTTTTTCTACCTTTAAGGGGTTTCAGAGCGGCTTATAAACTCCTTTTCCCTTCCCCTCCCCACCGCAGACACCTTGTGAGGAAGGTGGGGATGAGAGAGTTCTGAGAGAACTGTGACCAGCCCAAGGTCACCCAGCAGGCCTCATATGTAGGAGAGGGGAATTAAACCCGGTTCACCGGGTTAGAGTCTGCCATTTTTAATTGCGACACCATGCTGACTCTTCCATGCGTATCCAGCAACATCTTTCAGTTATACAACCTCGTATTGCTCGCTCTGATGGGCAGCGGCCCTTCAGTTAGAGAGAATGGCTGGGATTGAAGCTGCGACCTCTGTTGCACAAAGCTGGAACAGAGCTGTGACCTCACCTGTCAAAAGGTCCCTCCACTTGTTGGGTAGATAGATAGATGTTTATTACGGCCTTTTGGCCAGCCAATAGTTTAAAATCAGAGTACATGTGAATACATAGCACTCCACCTATACAAAAATATAATATAAATTGTAAAATCCATTATAAAATCTATTGATAAATAACATTAGCTTCAGGCATTATTACAGTCCTCATCACGCAGTGCAGCTCTTTGTCTTAATAAGGAACTACGCTTGTTGTGTACCAATATACAAAATTGAGCTACCTTCTGTGAAATGGTGGAAACACGATCTTCTAATAACATTCTTACAGAATTCGTATCTGAGTTATCTATGAATGGATATACATGACGAGTTAGCAATGGTTGGATTAACAGCTCCCTTTCACCTTCGTGTAACTTGCAATGCAGTAAGATATGTGACACTGAGTCTACTTCCCCTGAGCCGCACACACAGGTTCTCCTGTGTCTTGGAATATTTTGGAATCGTCCCATCAGATTAGCTGACGGGAAGGCATCGAAGCGAGCCCCAGTTGTTGGGTAAATTTCACAGCATCTTTCTTTCCTCCCCCCACCCCCATCCCTTTAGGAGAAGCTGTGCTTCTTACAGCGCCAAGTTCAAGCAGAAGACCTCAGCCAGCAAGTGAAGCCGCTCCTGGAAAACGTGTCCCAGCATCTCTCCATATTCAAGACCCCAGACCCTCTTGAACAATATCCTTCCAACTGTGCCAGATGCGCCAGGTATTCCATTCAGGAAGAAAAGGATTTAGATGGCTCAAAACTAAGGAACATGGCTCGAGCTGAGAGTACAATCTAAGGCCCCTTCCGCACACACAAATTAACGCGTTTTCAAACCACTTTCACAACTGTTTGCAAGTGGATTTTGCTATTCCGCACAGCCTCAAAGAGCACTGAAAGCAGTTTGAAAGTGCATTATTTTGCATGTGCGGAATGAGCCTATGCCTGGGATAATTAGATTTAAGTCCAGTAGCACCTTAGAGTACAACAAGGTGTTCGGGGTATGCTGGGAAGAAAAAAATGAGAAAATATGCGACAACGGCCAAGTTAGCTAATCTTGGGAATAGAAAGCCGAAGGAGGAGTTTGATGTGAAATAAAAATGATATTTTATATATTGTACTGAAATGGTTTTAAAAAATTATGTTTTTGATCATTTTTACATATTAATCAGATTAAAAATTTACGGCTAGGCTCTTTTCCCCAAGTGAATATGTACTGTGGTTTTAGTTGATATATTATTAGTATAGCAGGGGAAATTAAGTAAAGGAAAGGAAGACTCCTCTGAATTAAAAAAATGAAATATAGGAGCAGCAGTGGCGTAGGAGGTTAAGGGCTCATGTACCTAATCTGAAGGAACCGGGTTTGATTCCCCGCTCTGCCACCTGAGCTGTGGAGGTTTATCTGGGGAATTCAGATTAGCCTGTACACTCCCACACACGCCAGCTGGATGACCTTGGGCTAGTCACAGCTTCTCGGAGCTCTCTCAGCCCCACCTACCTCACAGGGTGTTTGTTGTGATCCCCCCCCCCCACCCCCCCCCCCCCCCACCCCCCCCCCCCCCCACCCCCCCCCCCCCCCACCCCCCCCCCCCCCCACCCCCCCCCCCCCCCACCCCCCCCCCCCCCCACCCCCCCCCCCCCCCACCCCCCCCCCCCCCCACCCCCCCCCCCCCCCACCCCCCCCCCCCCCCACCCCCCCCCCCCCCCACCCCCCCCCCCCCCCACCCCCCCCCCCCCCCACCCCCCCCCCCCCCCACCCCCCCCCCCCCCCACCCCCCCCCCCCCCCACCCCCCCCCCCCCCCACCCCCCCCCCCCCCCACCCCCCCCCCCCCCCACCCCCCCCCCCCCCCACCCCCCCCCCCCCCCACCCCCCCCCCCCCCCACCCCCCCCCCCCCCCACCCCCCCCCCCCCCCACCCCCCCCCCCCCCCACCCCCCCCCCCCCCCACCCCCCCCCCCCCCCACCCCCCCCCCCCCCCACCCCCCCCCCCCCCCACCCCCCCCCCCCCCCACCCCCCCCCCCCCCCACCCCCCCCCCCCCCCACCCCCCCCCCCCCCCACCCCCCCCCCCCCCCACCCCCCCCCCCCCCCACCCCCCCCCCCCCCCACCCCCCCCCCCCCCCACCCCCCCCCCCCCCCACCCCCCCCCCCCCCCACCCCCCCCCCCCCCCACCCCCCCCCCCCCCCACCCCCCCCCCCCCCCACCCCCCCCCCCCCCCACCCCCCCCCCCCCCCACCCCCCCCCCCCCCCACCCCCCCCCCCCCCCACCCCCCCCCCCCCCCACCCCCCCCCCCCCCCACCCCCCCCCCCCCCCACCCCCCCCCCCCCCCACCCCCCCCCCCCCCCACCCCCCCCCCCCCCCACCCCCCCCCCCCCCCACCCCCCCCCCCCCCCACCCCCCCCCCCCCCCACCCCCCCCCCCCCCCACCCCCCCCCCCCCCCACCCCCCCCCCCCCCCACCCCCCCCCCCCCCCACCCCCCCCCCCCCCCACCCCCCCCCCCCCCCACCCCCCCCCCCCCCCACCCCCCCCCCCCCCCACCCCCCCCCCCCCCCACCCCCCCCCCCCCCCACCCCCCCCCCCCCCCACCCCCCCCCCCCCCCACCCCCCCCCCCCCCCACCCCCCCCCCCCCCCACCCCCCCCCCCCCCCACCCCCCCCCCCCCCCACCCCCCCCCCCCCCCACCCCCCCCCCCCCCCACCCCCCCCCCCCCCCACCCCCCCCCCCCCCCACCCCCCCCCCCCCCCACCCCCCCCCCCCCCCACCCCCCCCCCCCCCCACCCCCCCCCCCCCCCACCCCCCCCCCCCCCCACCCCCCCCCCCCCCCACCCCCCCCCCCCCCCACCCCCCCCCCCCCCCACCCCCCCCCCCCCCCACCCCCCCCCCCCCCCACCCCCCCCCCCCCCCACCCCCCCCCCCCCCCACCCCCCCCCCCCCCCACCCCCCCCCCCCCCCACCCCCCCCCCCCCCCACCCCCCCCCCCCCCCACCCCCCCCCCCCCCCACCCCCCCCCCCCCCCACCCCCCCCCCCCCCCACCCCCCCCCCCCCCCACCCCCCCCCCCCCCCACCCCCCCCCCCCCCCACCCCCCCCCCCCCCCACCCCCCCCCCCCCCCACCCCCCCCCCCCCCCACCCCCCCCCCCCCCCACCCCCCCCCCCCCCCACCCCCCCCCCCCCCCACCCCCCCCCCCCCCCACCCCCCCCCCCCCCCACCCCCCCCCCCCCCCACCCCCCCCCCCCCCCACCCCCCCCCCCCCCCACCCCCCCCCCCCCCCACCCCCCCCCCCCCCCACCCCCCCCCCCCCCCACCCCCCCCCCCCCCCACCCCCCCCCCCCCCCACCCCCCCCCCCCCCCACCCCCCCCCCCCCCCACCCCCCCCCCCCCCCACCCCCCCCCCCCCCCACCCCCCCCCCCCCCCACCCCCCCCCCCCCCCACCCCCCCCCCCCCCCACCCCCCCCCCCCCCCACCCCCCCCCCCCCCCACCCCCCCCCCCCCCCACCCCCCCCCCCCCCCACCCCCCCCCCCCCCCACCCCCCCCCCCCCCCACCCCCCCCCCCCCCCACCCCCCCCCCCCCCCACCCCCCCCCCCCCCCACCCCCCCCCCCCCCCACCCCCCCCCCCCCCCACCCCCCCCCCCCCCCACCCCCCCCCCCCCCCACCCCCCCCCCCCCCCACCCCCCCCCCCCCCCACCCCCCCCCCCCCCCACCCCCCCCCCCCCCCACCCCCCCCCCCCCCCACCCCCCCCCCCCCCCACCCCCCCCCCCCCCCACCCCCCCCCCCCCCCACCCCCCCCCCCCCCCACCCCCCCCCCCCCCCACCCCCCCCCCCCCCCACCCCCCCCCCCCCCCACCCCCCCCCCCCCCCACCCCCCCCCCCCCCCACCCCCCCCCCCCCCCACCCCCCCCCCCCCCCACCCCCCCCCCCCCCCACCCCCCCCCCCCCCCACCCCCCCCCCCCCCCACCCCCCCCCCCCCCCACCCCCCCCCCCCCCCACCCCCCCCCCCCCCCACCCCCCCCCCCCCCCACCCCCCCCCCCCCCCACCCCCCCCCCCCCCCACCCCCCCCCCCCCCCACCCCCCCCCCCCCCCACCCCCCCCCCCCCCCACCCCCCCCCCCCCCCACCCCCCCCCCCCCCCACCCCCCCCCCCCCCCACCCCCCCCCCCCCCCACCCCCCCCCCCCCCCACCCCCCCCCCCCCCCACCCCCCCCCCCCCCCACCCCCCCCCCCCCCCACCCCCCCCCCCCCCCACCCCCCCCCCCCCCCACCCCCCCCCCCCCCCACCCCCCCCCCCCCCCACCCCCCCCCCCCCCCACCCCCCCCCCCCCCCACCCCCCCCCCCCCCCACCCCCCCCCCCCCCCACCCCCCCCCCCCCCCACCCCCCCCCCCCCCCACCCCCCCCCCCCCCCACCCCCCCCCCCCCCCACCCCCCCCCCCCCCCACCCCCCCCCCCCCCCACCCCCCCCCCCCCCCACCCCCCCCCCCCCCCACCCCCCCCCCCCCCCACCCCCCCCCCCCCCCACCCCCCCCCCCCCCCACCCCCCCCCCCCCCCACCCCCCCCCCCCCCCACCCCCCCCCCCCCCCACCCCCCCCCCCCCCCACCCCCCCCCCCCCCCACCCCCCCCCCCCCCCACCCCCCCCCCCCCCCACCCCCCCCCCCCCCCACCCCCCCCCCCCCCCACCCCCCCCCCCCCCCACCCCCCCCCCCCCCCACCCCCCCCCCCCCCCACCCCCCCCCCCCCCCACCCCCCCCCCCCCCCACCCCCCCCCCCCCCCACCCCCCCCCCCCCCCACCCCCCCCCCCCCCCACCCCCCCCCCCCCCCACCCCCCCCCCCCCCCACCCCCCCCCCCCCCCACCCCCCCCCCCCCCCACCCCCCCCCCCCCCCACCCCCCCCCCCCCCCACCCCCCCCCCCCCCCACCCCCCCCCCCCCCCACCCCCCCCCCCCCCCACCCCCCCCCCCCCCCACCCCCCCCCCCCCCCACCCCCCCCCCCCCCCACCCCCCCCCCCCCCCACCCCCCCCCCCCCCCACCCCCCCCCCCCCCCACCCCCCCCCCCCCCCACCCCCCCCCCCCCCCACCCCCCCCCCCCCCCACCCCCCCCCCCCCCCACCCCCCCCCCCCCCCACCCCCCCCCCCCCCCACCCCCCCCCCCCCCCACCCCCCCCCCCCCCCACCCCCCCCCCCCCCCACCCCCCCCCCCCCCCACCCCCCCCCCCCCCCACCCCCCCCCCCCCCCACCCCCCCCCCCCCCCACCCCCCCCCCCCCCCACCCCCCCCCCCCCCCACCCCCCCCCCCCCCCACCCCCCCCCCCCCCCACCCCCCCCCCCCCCCACCCCCCCCCCCCCCCACCCCCCCCCCCCCCCACCCCCCCCCCCCCCCACCCCCCCCCCCCCCCACCCCCCCCCCCCCCCACCCCCCCCCCCCCCCACCCCCCCCCCCCCCCACCCCCCCCCCCCCCCACCCCCCCCCCCCCCCACCCCCCCCCCCCCCCACCCCCCCCCCCCCCCACCCCCCCCCCCCCCCACCCCCCCCCCCCCCCACCCCCCCCCCCCCCCACCCCCCCCCCCCCCCACCCCCCCCCCCCCCCACCCCCCCCCCCCCCCACCCCCCCCCCCCCCCACCCCCCCCCCCCCCCACCCCCCCCCCCCCCCACCCCCCCCCCCCCCCACCCCCCCCCCCCCCCACCCCCCCCCCCCCCCACCCCCCCCCCCCCCCACCCCCCCCCCCCCCCACCCCCCCCCCCCCCCACCCCCCCCCCCCCCCACCCCCCCCCCCCCCCACCCCCCCCCCCCCCCACCCCCCCCCCCCCCCACCCCCCCCCCCCCCCACCCCCCCCCCCCCCCACCCCCCCCCCCCCCCACCCCCCCCCCCCCCCACCCC
Source organism: Sphaerodactylus townsendi (assembly GCF_021028975.2). Lineage (NCBI taxonomy): Eukaryota > Metazoa > Chordata > Lepidosauria > Squamata > Sphaerodactylidae > Sphaerodactylus > Sphaerodactylus townsendi. The sequence goes on along the minus strand of NC_059439.1, from coordinate 18,598,934 downwards.
CCCCCCCCCCCACCCCCCCCCCCCCCCACCCCCCCCCCCCCCCACCCCCCCCCCCCCCCACCCCCCCCCCCCCCCACCCCCCCCCCCCCCCACCCCCCCCCCCCCCCACCCCCCCCCCCCCCCACCCCCCCCCCCCCCCACCCCCCCCCCCCCCCACCCCCCCCCCCCCCCACCCCCCCCCCCCCCCACCCCCCCCCCCCCCCACCCCCCCCCCCCCCCACCCCCCCCCCCCCCCACCCCCCCCCCCCCCCACCCCCCCCCCCCCCCACCCCCCCCCCCCCCCACCCCCCCCCCCCCCCACCCCCCCCCCCCCCCACCCCCCCCCCCCCCCACCCCCCCCCCCCCCCACCCCCCCCCCCCCCCACCCCCCCCCCCCCCCACCCCCCCCCCCCCCCACCCCCCCCCCCCCCCACCCCCCCCCCCCCCCACCCCCCCCCCCCCCCACCCCCCCCCCCCCCCACCCCCCCCCCCCCCCACCCCCCCCCCCCCCCACCCCCCCCCCCCCCCACCCCCCCCCCCCCCCACCCCCCCCCCCCCCCACCCCCCCCCCCCCCCACCCCCCCCCCCCCCCACCCCCCCCCCCCCCCACCCCCCCCCCCCCCCACCCCCCCCCCCCCCCACCCCCCCCCCCCCCCACCCCCCCCCCCCCCCACCCCCCCCCCCCCCCACCCCCCCCCCCCCCCACCCCCCCCCCCCCCCACCCCCCCCCCCCCCCACCCCCCCCCCCCCCCACCCCCCCCCCCCCCCACCCCCCCCCCCCCCCACCCCCCCCCCCCCCCACCCCCCCCCCCCCCCACCCCCCCCCCCCCCCACCCCCCCCCCCCCCCACCCCCCCCCCCCCCCACCCCCCCCCCCCCCCACCCCCCCCCCCCCCCACCCCCCCCCCCCCCCACCCCCCCCCCCCCCCACCCCCCCCCCCCCCCACCCCCCCCCCCCCCCACCCCCCCCCCCCCCCACCCCCCCCCCCCCCCACCCCCCCCCCCCCCCACCCCCCCCCCCCCCCACCCCCCCCCCCCCCCACCCCCCCCCCCCCCCACCCCCCCCCCCCCCCACCCCCCCCCCCCCCCACCCCCCCCCCCCCCCACCCCCCCCCCCCCCCACCCCCCCCCCCCCCCACCCCCCCCCCCCCCCACCCCCCCCCCCCCCCACCCCCCCCCCCCCCCACCCCCCCCCCCCCCCACCCCCCCCCCCCCCCACCCCCCCCCCCCCCCACCCCCCCCCCCCCCCACCCCCCCCCCCCCCCACCCCCCCCCCCCCCCACCCCCCCCCCCCCCCACCCCCCCCCCCCCCCACCCCCCCCCCCCCCCACCCCCCCCCCCCCCCACCCCCCCCCCCCCCCACCCCCCCCCCCCCCCACCCCCCCCCCCCCCCACCCCCCCCCCCCCCCACCCCCCCCCCCCCCCACCCCCCCCCCCCCCCACCCCCCCCCCCCCCCACCCCCCCCCCCCCCCACCCCCCCCCCCCCCCACCCCCCCCCCCCCCCACCCCCCCCCCCCCCCACCCCCCCCCCCCCCCACCCCCCCCCCCCCCCACCCCCCCCCCCCCCCACCCCCCCCCCCCCCCACCCCCCCCCCCCCCCACCCCCCCCCCCCCCCACCCCCCCCCCCCCCCACCCCCCCCCCCCCCCACCCCCCCCCCCCCCCACCCCCCCCCCCCCCCACCCCCCCCCCCCCCCACCCCCCCCCCCCCCCACCCCCCCCCCCCCCCACCCCCCCCCCCCCCCACCCCCCCCCCCCCCCACCCCCCCCCCCCCCCACCCCCCCCCCCCCCCACCCCCCCCCCCCCCCACCCCCCCCCCCCCCCACCCCCCCCCCCCCCCACCCCCCCCCCCCCCCACCCCCCCCCCCCCCCACCCCCCCCCCCCCCCACCCCCCCCCCCCCCCACCCCCCCCCCCCCCCACCCCCCCCCCCCCCCACCCCCCCCCCCCCCCACCCCCCCCCCCCCCCACCCCCCCCCCCCCCCACCCCCCCCCCCCCCCACCCCCCCCCCCCCCCACCCCCCCCCCCCCCCACCCCCCCCCCCCCCCACCCCCCCCCCCCCCCACCCCCCCCCCCCCCCACCCCCCCCCCCCCCCACCCCCCCCCCCCCCCACCCCCCCCCCCCCCCACCCCCCCCCCCCCCCACCCCCCCCCCCCCCCACCCCCCCCCCCCCCCACCCCCCCCCCCCCCCACCCCCCCCCCCCCCCACCCCCCCCCCCCCCCACCCCCCCCCCCCCCCACCCCCCCCCCCCCCCACCCCCCCCCCCCCCCACCCCCCCCCCCCCCCACCCCCCCCCCCCCCCACCCCCCCCCCCCCCCACCCCCCCCCCCCCCCACCCCCCCCCCCCCCCACCCCCCCCCCCCCCCACCCCCCCCCCCCCCCACCCCCCCCCCCCCCCACCCCCCCCCCCCCCCACCCCCCCCCCCCCCCACCCCCCCCCCCCCCCACCCCCCCCCCCCCCCACCCCCCCCCCCCCCCACCCCCCCCCCCCCCCACCCCCCCCCCCCCCCACCCCCCCCCCCCCCCACCCCCCCCCCCCCCCACCCCCCCCCCCCCCCACCCCCCCCCCCCCCCACCCCCCCCCCCCCCCACCCCCCCCCCCCCCCACCCCCCCCCCCCCCCACCCCCCCCCCCCCCCACCCCCCCCCCCCCCCACCCCCCCCCCCCCCCACCCCCCCCCCCCCCCACCCCCCCCCCCCCCCACCCCCCCCCCCCCCCACCCCCCCCCCCCCCCACCCCCCCCCCCCCCCACCCCCCCCCCCCCCCACCCCCCCCCCCCCCCACCCCCCCCCCCCCCCACCCCCCCCCCCCCCCACCCCCCCCCCCCCCCACCCCCCCCCCCCCCCACCCCCCCCCCCCCCCACCCCCCCCCCCCCCCACCCCCCCCCCCCCCCACCCCCCCCCCCCCCCACCCCCCCCCCCCCCCACCCCCCCCCCCCCCCACCCCCCCCCCCCCCCACCCCCCCCCCCCCCCACCCCCCCCCCCCCCCACCCCCCCCCCCCCCCACCCCCCCCCCCCCCCACCCCCCCCCCCCCCCACCCCCCCCCCCCCCCACCCCCCCCCCCCCCCACCCCCCCCCCCCCCCACCCCCCCCCCCCCCCACCCCCCCCCCCCCCCACCCCCCCCCCCCCCCACCCCCCCCCCCCCCCACCCCCCCCCCCCCCCACCCCCCCCCCCCCCCACCCCCCCCCCCCCCCACCCCCCCCCCCCCCCACCCCCCCCCCCCCCCACCCCCCCCCCCCCCCACCCCCCCCCCCCCCCACCCCCCCCCCCCCCCACCCCCCCCCCCCCCCACCCCCCCCCCCCCCCACCCCCCCCCCCCCCCACCCCCCCCCCCCCCCACCCCCCCCCCCCCCCACCCCCCCCCCCCCCCACCCCCCCCCCCCCCCACCCCCCCCCCCCCCCACCCCCCCCCCCCCCCACCCCCCCCCCCCCCCACCCCCCCCCCCCCCCACCCCCCCCCCCCCCCACCCCCCCCCCCCCCCACCCCCCCCCCCCCCCACCCCCCCCCCCCCCCACCCCCCCCCCCCCCCACCCCCCCCCCCCCCCACCCCCCCCCCCCCCCACCCCCCCCCCCCCCCACCCCCCCCCCCCCCCACCCCCCCCCCCCCCCACCCCCCCCCCCCCCCACCCCCCCCCCCCCCCACCCCCCCCCCCCCCCACCCCCCCCCCCCCCCACCCCCCCCCCCCCCCACCCCCCCCCCCCCCCACCCCCCCCCCCCCCCACCCCCCCCCCCCCCCACCCCCCCCCCCCCCCACCCCCCCCCCCCCCCACCCCCCCCCCCCCCCACCCCCCCCCCCCCCCACCCCCCCCCCCCCCCACCCCCCCCCCCCCCCACCCCCCCCCCCCCCCACCCCCCCCCCCCCCCACCCCCCCCCCCCCCCACCCCCCCCCCCCCCCACCCCCCCCCCCCCCCACCCCCCCCCCCCCCCACCCCCCCCCCCCCCCACCCCCCCCCCCCCCCACCCCCCCCCCCCCCCACCCCCCCCCCCCCCCACCCCCCCCCCCCCCCACCCCCCCCCCCCCCCACCCCCCCCCCCCCCCACCCCCCCCCCCCCCCACCCCCCCCCCCCCCCACCCCCCCCCCCCCCCACCCCCCCCCCCCCCCACCCCCCCCCCCCCCCACCCCCCCCCCCCCCCACCCCCCCCCCCCCCCACCCCCCCCCCCCCCCACCCCCCCCCCCCCCCACCCCCCCCCCCCCCCACCCCCCCCCCCCCCCACCCCCCCCCCCCCCCACCCCCCCCCCCCCCCACCCCCCCCCCCCCCCACCCCCCCCCCCCCCCACCCCCCCCCCCCCCCACCCCCCCCCCCCCCCACCCCCCCCCCCCCCCACCCCCCCCCCCCCCCACCCCCCCCCCCCCCCACCCCCCCCCCCCCCCACCCCCCCCCCCCCCCACCCCCCCCCCCCCCCACCCCCCCCCCCCCCCACCCCCCCCCCCCCCCACCCCCCCCCCCCCCCACCCCCCCCCCCCCCCACCCCCCCCCCCCCCCACCCCCCCCCCCCCCCACCCCCCCCCCCCCCCACCCCCCCCCCCCCCCACCCCCCCCCCCCCCCACCCCCCCCCCCCCCCACCCCCCCCCCCCCCCACCCCCCCCCCCCCCCACCCCCCCCCCCCCCCACCCCCCCCCCCCCCCACCCCCCCCCCCCCCCACCCCCCCCCCCCCCCACCCCCCCCCCCCCCCACCCCCCCCCCCCCCCACCCCCCCCCCCCCCCACCCCCCCCCCCCCCCACCCCCCCCCCCCCCCACCCCCCCCCCCCCCCACCCCCCCCCCCCCCCACCCCCCCCCCCCCCCACCCCCCCCCCCCCCCACCCCCCCCCCCCCCCACCCCCCCCCCCCCCCACCCCCCCCCCCCCCCACCCCCCCCCCCCCCCACCCCCCCCCCCCCCCACCCCCCCCCCCCCCCACCCCCCCCCCCCCCCACCCCCCCCCCCCCCCACCCCCCCCCCCCCCCACCCCCCCCCCCCCCCACCCCCCCCCCCCCCCACCCCCCCCCCCCCCCACCCCCCCCCCCCCCCACCCCCCCCCCCCCCCACCCCCCCCCCCCCCCACCCCCCCCCCCCCCCACCCCCCCCCCCCCCCACCCCCCCCCCCCCCCACCCCCCCCCCCCCCCACCCCCCCCCCCCCCCACCCCCCCCCCCCCCCACCCCCCCCCCCCCCCACCCCCCCCCCCCCCCACCCCCCCCCCCCCCCACCCCCCCCCCCCCCCACCCCCCCCCCCCCCCACCCCCCCCCCCCCCCACCCCCCCCCCCCCCCACCCCCCCCCCCCCCCACCCCCCCCCCCCCCCACCCCCCCCCCCCCCCACCCCCCCCCCCCCCCACCCCCCCCCCCCCCCACCCCCCCCCCCCCCCACCCCCCCCCCCCCCCACCCCCCCCCCCCCCCACCCCCCCCCCCCCCCACCCCCCCCCCCCCCCACCCCCCCCCCCCCCCACCCCCCCCCCCCCCCACCCCCCCCCCCCCCCACCCCCCCCCCCCCCCACCCCCCCCCCCCCCCACCCCCCCCCCCCCCCACCCCCCCCCCCCCCCACCCCCCCCCCCCCCCACCCCCCCCCCCCCCCACCCCCCCCCCCCCCCACCCCCCCCCCCCCCCACCCCCCCCCCCCCCCACCCCCCCCCCCCCCCACCCCCCCCCCCCCCCACCCCCCCCCCCCCCCACCCCCCCCCCCCCCCACCCCCCCCCCCCCCCACCCCCCCCCCCCCCCACCCCCCCCCCCCCCCACCCCCCCCCCCCCCCACCCCCCCCCCCCCCCACCCCCCCCCCCCCCCACCCCCCCCCCCCCCCACCCCCCCCCCCCCCCACCCCCCCCCCCCCCCACCCCCCCCCCCCCCCACCCCCCCCCCCCCCCACCCCCCCCCCCCCCCACCCCCCCCCCCCCCCACCCCCCCCCCCCCCCACCCCCCCCCCCCCCCACCCCCCCCCCCCCCCACCCCCCCCCCCCCCCACCCCCCCCCCCCCCCACCCCCCCCCCCCCCCACCCCCCCCCCCCCCCACCCCCCCCCCCCCCCACCCCCCCCCCCCCCCACCCCCCCCCCCCCCCACCCCCCCCCCCCCCCACCCCCCCCCCCCCCCACCCCCCCCCCCCCCCACCCCCCCCCCCCCCCACCCCCCCCCCCCCCCACCCCCCCCCCCCCCCACCCCCCCCCCCCCCCACCCCCCCCCCCCCCCACCCCCCCCCCCCCCCACCCCCCCCCCCCCCCACCCCCCCCCCCCCCCACCCCCCCCCCCCCCCACCCCCCCCCCCCCCCACCCCCCCCCCCCCCCACCCCCCCCCCCCCCCACCCCCCCCCCCCCCCACCCCCCCCCCCCCCCACCCCCCCCCCCCCCCACCCCCCCCCCCCCCCACCCCCCCCCCCCCCCACCCCCCCCCCCCCCCACCCCCCCCCCCCCCCACCCCCCCCCCCCCCCACCCCCCCCCCCCCCCACCCCCCCCCCCCCCCACCCCCCCCCCCCCCCACCCCCCCCCCCCCCCACCCCCCCCCCCCCCCACCCCCCCCCCCCCCCACCCCCCCCCCCCCCCACCCCCCCCCCCCCCCACCCCCCCCCCCCCCCACCCCCCCCCCCCCCCACCCCCCCCCCCCCCCACCCCCCCCCCCCCCCACCCCCCCCCCCCCCCACCCCCCCCCCCCCCCACCCCCCCCCCCCCCCACCCCCCCCCCCCCCCACCCCCCCCCCCCCCCACCCCCCCCCCCCCCCACCCCCCCCCCCCCCCACCCCCCCCCCCCCCCACCCCCCCCCCCCCCCACCCCCCCCCCCCCCCACCCCCCCCCCCCCCCACCCCCCCCCCCCCCCACCCCCCCCCCCCCCCACCCCCCCCCCCCCCCACCCCCCCCCCCCCCCACCCCCCCCCCCCCCCACCCCCCCCCCCCCCCACCCCCCCCCCCCCCCACCCCCCCCCCCCCCCACCCCCCCCCCCCCCCACCCCCCCCCCCCCCCACCCCCCCCCCCCCCCACCCCCCCCCCCCCCCACCCCCCCCCCCCCCCACCCCCCCCCCCCCCCACCCCCCCCCCCCCCCACCCCCCCCCCCCCCCACCCCCCCCCCCCCCCACCCCCCCCCCCCCCCACCCCCCCCCCCCCCCACCCCCCCCCCCCCCCACCCCCCCCCCCCCCCACCCCCCCCCCCCCCCACCCCCCCCCCCCCCCACCCCCCCCCCCCCCCACCCCCCCCCCCCCCCACCCCCCCCCCCCCCCACCCCCCCCCCCCCCCACCCCCCCCCCCCCCCACCCCCCCCCCCCCCCACCCCCCCCCCCCCCCACCCCCCCCCCCCCCCACCCCCCCCCCCCCCCACCCCCCCCCCCCCCCACCCCCCCCCCCCCCCACCCCCCCCCCCCCCCACCCCCCCCCCCCCCCACCCCCCCCCCCCCCCACCCCCCCCCCCCCCCACCCCCCCCCCCCCCCACCCCCCCCCCCCCCCACCCCCCCCCCCCCCCACCCCCCCCCCCCCCCACCCCCCCCCCCCCCCACCCCCCCCCCCCCCCACCCCCCCCCCCCCCCACCCCCCCCCCCCCCCACCCCCCCCCCCCCCCACCCCCCCCCCCCCCCACCCCCCCCCCCCCCCACCCCCCCCCCCCCCCACCCCCCCCCCCCCCCACCCCCCCCCCCCCCCACCCCCCCCCCCCCCCACCCCCCCCCCCCCCCACCCCCCCCCCCCCCCACCCCCCCCCCCCCCCACCCCCCCCCCCCCCCACCCCCCCCCCCCCCCACCCCCCCCCCCCCCCACCCCCCCCCCCCCCCACCCCCCCCCCCCCCCACCCCCCCCCCCCCCCACCCCCCCCCCCCCCCACCCCCCCCCCCCCCCACCCCCCCCCCCCCCCACCCCCCCCCCCCCCCACCCCCCCCCCCCCCCACCCCCCCCCCCCCCCACCCCCCCCCCCCCCCACCCCCCCCCCCCCCCACCCCCCCCCCCCCCCACCCCCCCCCCCCCCCACCCCCCCCCCCCCCCACCCCCCCCCCCCCCCACCCCCCCCCCCCCCCACCCCCCCCCCCCCCCACCCCCCCCCCCCCCCACCCCCCCCCCCCCCCACCCCCCCCCCCCCCCACCCCCCCCCCCCCCCACCCCCCCCCCCCCCCACCCCCCCCCCCCCCCACCCCCCCCCCCCCCCACCCCCCCCCCCCCCCACCCCCCCCCCCCCCCACCCCCCCCCCCCCCCACCCCCCCCCCCCCCCACCCCCCCCCCCCCCCACCCCCCCCCCCCCCCACCCCCCCCCCCCCCCACCCCCCCCCCCCCCCACCCCCCCCCCCCCCCACCCCCCCCCCCCCCCACCCCCCCCCCCCCCCACCCCCCCCCCCCCCCACCCCCCCCCCCCCCCACCCCCCCCCCCCCCCACCCCCCCCCCCCCCCACCCCCCCCCCCCCCCACCCCCCCCCCCCCCCACCCCCCCCCCCCCCCACCCCCCCCCCCCCCCACCCCCCCCCCCCCCCACCCCCCCCCCCCCCCACCCCCCCCCCCCCCCACCCCCCCCCCCCCCCACCCCCCCCCCCCCCCACCCCCCCCCCCCCCCACCCCCCCCCCCCCCCACCCCCCCCCCCCCCCACCCCCCCCCCCCCCCACCCCCCCCCCCCCCCACCCCCCCCCCCCCCCACCCCCCCCCCCCCCCACCCCCCCCCCCCCCCACCCCCCCCCCCCCCCACCCCCCCCCCCCCCCACCCCCCCCCCCCCCCACCCCCCCCCCCCCCCACCCCCCCCCCCCCCCACCCCCCCCCCCCCCCACCCCCCCCCCCCCCCACCCCCCCCCCCCCCCACCCCCCCCCCCCCCCACCCCCCCCCCCCCCCACCCCCCCCCCCCCCCACCCCCCCCCCCCCCCACCCCCCCCCCCCCCCACCCCCCCCCCCCCCCACCCCCCCCCCCCCCCACCCCCCCCCCCCCCCACCCCCCCCCCCCCCCACCCCCCCCCCCCCCCACCCCCCCCCCCCCCCACCCCCCCCCCCCCCCACCCCCCCCCCCCCCCACCCCCCCCCCCCCCCACCCCCCCCCCCCCCCACCCCCCCCCCCCCCCACCCCCCCCCCCCCCCACCCCCCCCCCCCCCCACCCCCCCCCCCCCCCACCCCCCCCCCCCCCCACCCCCCCCCCCCCCCACCCCCCCCCCCCCCCACCCCCCCCCCCCCCCACCCCCCCCCCCCCCCACCCCCCCCCCCCCCCACCCCCCCCCCCCCCCACCCCCCCCCCCCCCCACCCCCCCCCCCCCCCACCCCCCCCCCCCCCCACCCCCCCCCCCCCCCACCCCCCCCCCCCCCCACCCCCCCCCCCCCCCACCCCCCCCCCCCCCCACCCCCCCCCCCCCCCACCCCCCCCCCCCCCCACCCCCCCCCCCCCCCACCCCCCCCCCCCCCCACCCCCCCCCCCCCCCACCCCCCCCCCCCCCCACCCCCCCCCCCCCCCACCCCCCCCCCCCCCCACCCCCCCCCCCCCCCACCCCCCCCCCCCCCCACCCCCCCCCCCCCCCACCCCCCCCCCCCCCCACCCCCCCCCCCCCCCACCCCCCCCCCCCCCCACCCCCCCCCCCCCCCACCCCCCCCCCCCCCCACCCCCCCCCCCCCCCACCCCCCCCCCCCCCCACCCCCCCCCCCCCCCACCCCCCCCCCCCCCCACCCCCCCCCCCCCCCACCCCCCCCCCCCCCCACCCCCCCCCCCCCCCACCCCCCCCCCCCCCCACCCCCCCCCCCCCCCACCCCCCCCCCCCCCCACCCCCCCCCCCCCCCACCCCCCCCCCCCCCCACCCCCCCCCCCCCCCACCCCCCCCCCCCCCCACCCCCCCCCCCCCCCACCCCCCCCCCCCCCCACCCCCCCCCCCCCCCACCCCCCCCCCCCCCCACCCCCCCCCCCCCCCACCCCCCCCCCCCCCCACCCCCCCCCCCCCCCACCCCCCCCCCCCCCCACCCCCCCCCCCCCCCACCCCCCCCCCCCCCCACCCCCCCCCCCCCCCACCCCCCCCCCCCCCCACCCCCCCCCCCCCCCACCCCCCCCCCCCCCCACCCCCCCCCCCCCCCACCCCCCCCCCCCCCCACCCCCCCCCCCCCCCACCCCCCCCCCCCCCCACCCCCCCCCCCCCCCACCCCCCCCCCCCCCCACCCCCCCCCCCCCCCACCCCCCCCCCCCCCCACCCCCCCCCCCCCCCACCCCCCCCCCCCCCCACCCCCCCCCCCCCCCACCCCCCCCCCCCCCCACCCCCCCCCCCCCCCACCCCCCCCCCCCCCCACCCCCCCCCCCCCCCACCCCCCCCCCCCCCCACCCCCCCCCCCCCCCACCCCCCCCCCCCCCCACCCCCCCCCCCCCCCACCCCCCCCCCCCCCCACCCCCCCCCCCCCCCACCCCCCCCCCCCCCCACCCCCCCCCCCCCCCACCCCCCCCCCCCCCCACCCCCCCCCCCCCCCACCCCCCCCCCCCCCCACCCCCCCCCCCCCCCACCCCCCCCCCCCCCCACCCCCCCCCCCCCCCACCCCCCCCCCCCCCCACCCCCCCCCCCCCCCACCCCCCCCCCCCCCCACCCCCCCCCCCCCCCACCCCCCCCCCCCCCCACCCCCCCCCCCCCCCACCCCCCCCCCCCCCCACCCCCCCCCCCCCCCACCCCCCCCCCCCCCCACCCCCCCCCCCCCCCACCCCCCCCCCCCCCCACCCCCCCCCCCCCCCACCCCCCCCCCCCCCCACCCCCCCCCCCCCCCACCCCCCCCCCCCCCCACCCCCCCCCCCCCCCACCCCCCCCCCCCCCCACCCCCCCCCCCCCCCACCCCCCCCCCCCCCCACCCCCCCCCCCCCCCACCCCCCCCCCCCCCCACCCCCCCCCCCCCCCACCCCCCCCCCCCCCCACCCCCCCCCCCCCCCACCCCCCCCCCCCCCCACCCCCCCCCCCCCCCACCCCCCCCCCCCCCCACCCCCCCCCCCCCCCACCCCCCCCCCCCCCCACCCCCCCCCCCCCCCACCCCCCCCCCCCCCCACCCCCCCCCCCCCCCACCCCCCCCCCCCCCCACCCCCCCCCCCCCCCACCCCCCCCCCCCCCCACCCCCCCCCCCCCCCACCCCCCCCCCCCCCCACCCCCCCCCCCCCCCACCCCCCCCCCCCCCCACCCCCCCCCCCCCCCACCCCCCCCCCCCCCCACCCCCCCCCCCCCCCACCCCCCCCCCCCCCCACCCCCCCCCCCCCCCACCCCCCCCCCCCCCCACCCCCCCCCCCCCCCACCCCCCCCCCCCCCCACCCCCCCCCCCCCCCACCCCCCCCCCCCCCCACCCCCCCCCCCCCCCACCCCCCCCCCCCCCCACCCCCCCCCCCCCCCACCCCCCCCCCCCCCCACCCCCCCCCCCCCCCACCCCCCCCCCCCCCCACCCCCCCCCCCCCCCACCCCCCCCCCCCCCCACCCCCCCCCCCCCCCACCCCCCCCCCCCCCCACCCCCCCCCCCCCCCACCCCCCCCCCCCCCCACCCCCCCCCCCCCCCACCCCCCCCCCCCCCCACCCCCCCCCCCCCCCACCCCCCCCCCCCCCCACCCCCCCCCCCCCCCACCCCCCCCCCCCCCCACCCCCCCCCCCCCCCACCCCCCCCCCCCCCCACCCCCCCCCCCCCCCACCCCCCCCCCCCCCCACCCCCCCCCCCCCCCACCCCCCCCCCCCCCCACCCCCCCCCCCCCCCACCCCCCCCCCCCCCCACCCCCCCCCCCCCCCACCCCCCCCCCCCCCCACCCCCCCCCCCCCCCACCCCCCCCCCCCCCCACCCCCCCCCCCCCCCACCCCCCCCCCCCCCCACCCCCCCCCCCCCCCACCCCCCCCCCCCCCCACCCCCCCCCCCCCCCACCCCCCCCCCCCCCCACCCCCCCCCCCCCCCACCCCCCCCCCCCCCCACCCCCCCCCCCCCCCACCCCCCCCCCCCCCCACCCCCCCCCCCCCCCACCCCCCCCCCCCCCCACCCCCCCCCCCCCCCACCCCCCCCCCCCCCCACCCCCCCCCCCCCCCACCCCCCCCCCCCCCCACCCCCCCCCCCCCCCACCCCCCCCCCCCCCCACCCCCCCCCCCCCCCACCCCCCCCCCCCCCCACCCCCCCCCCCCCCCACCCCCCCCCCCCCCCACCCCCCCCCCCCCCCACCCCCCCCCCCCCCCACCCCCCCCCCCCCCCACCCCCCCCCCCCCCCACCCCCCCCCCCCCCCACCCCCCCCCCCCCCCACCCCCCCCCCCCCCCACCCCCCCCCCCCCCCACCCCCCCCCCCCCCCACCCCCCCCCCCCCCCACCCCCCCCCCCCCCCACCCCCCCCCCCCCCCACCCCCCCCCCCCCCCACCCCCCCCCCCCCCCACCCCCCCCCCCCCCCACCCCCCCCCCCCCCCACCCCCCCCCCCCCCCACCCCCCCCCCCCCCCACCCCCCCCCCCCCCCACCCCCCCCCCCCCCCACCCCCCCCCCCCCCCACCCCCCCCCCCCCCCACCCCCCCCCCCCCCCACCCCCCCCCCCCCCCACCCCCCCCCCCCCCCACCCCCCCCCCCCCCCACCCCCCCCCCCCCCCACCCCCCCCCCCCCCCACCCCCCCCCCCCCCCACCCCCCCCCCCCCCCACCCCCCCCCCCCCCCACCCCCCCCCCCCCCCACCCCCCCCCCCCCCCACCCCCCCCCCCCCCCACCCCCCCCCCCCCCCACCCCCCCCCCCCCCCACCCCCCCCCCCCCCCACCCCCCCCCCCCCCCACCCCCCCCCCCCCCCACCCCCCCCCCCCCCCACCCCCCCCCCCCCCCACCCCCCCCCCCCCCCACCCCCCCCCCCCCCCACCCCCCCCCCCCCCCACCCCCCCCCCCCCCCACCCCCCCCCCCCCCCACCCCCCCCCCCCCCCACCCCCCCCCCCCCCCACCCCCCCCCCCCCCCACCCCCCCCCCCCCCCACCCCCCCCCCCCCCCACCCCCCCCCCCCCCCACCCCCCCCCCCCCCCACCCCCCCCCCCCCCCACCCCCCCCCCCCCCCACCCCCCCCCCCCCCCACCCCCCCCCCCCCCCACCCCCCCCCCCCCCCACCCCCCCCCCCCCCCACCCCCCCCCCCCCCCACCCCCCCCCCCCCCCACCCCCCCCCCCCCCCACCCCCCCCCCCCCCCACCCCCCCCCCCCCCCACCCCCCCCCCCCCCCACCCCCCCCCCCCCCCACCCCCCCCCCCCCCCACCCCCCCCCCCCCCCACCCCCCCCCCCCCCCACCCCCCCCCCCCCCCACCCCCCCCCCCCCCCACCCCCCCCCCCCCCCACCCCCCCCCCCCCCCACCCCCCCCCCCCCCCACCCCCCCCCCCCCCCACCCCCCCCCCCCCCCACCCCCCCCCCCCCCCACCCCCCCCCCCCCCCACCCCCCCCCCCCCCCACCCCCCCCCCCCCCCACCCCCCCCCCCCCCCACCCCCCCCCCCCCCCACCCCCCCCCCCCCCCACCCCCCCCCCCCCCCACCCCCCCCCCCCCCCACCCCCCCCCCCCCCCACCCCCCCCCCCCCCCACCCCCCCCCCCCCCCACCCCCCCCCCCCCCCACCCCCCCCCCCCCCCACCCCCCCCCCCCCCCACCCCCCCCCCCCCCCACCCCCCCCCCCCCCCACCCCCCCCCCCCCCCACCCCCCCCCCCCCCCACCCCCCCCCCCCCCCACCCCCCCCCCCCCCCACCCCCCCCCCCCCCCACCCCCCCCCCCCCCCACCCCCCCCCCCCCCCACCCCCCCCCCCCCCCACCCCCCCCCCCCCCCACCCCCCCCCCCCCCCACCCCCCCCCCCCCCCACCCCCCCCCCCCCCCACCCCCCCCCCCCCCCACCCCCCCCCCCCCCCACCCCCCCCCCCCCCCACCCCCCCCCCCCCCCACCCCCCCCCCCCCCCACCCCCCCCCCCCCCCACCCCCCCCCCCCCCCACCCCCCCCCCCCCCCACCCCCCCCCCCCCCCACCCCCCCCCCCCCCCACCCCCCCCCCCCCCCACCCCCCCCCCCCCCCACCCCCCCCCCCCCCCACCCCCCCCCCCCCCCACCCCCCCCCCCCCCCACCCCCCCCCCCCCCCACCCCCCCCCCCCCCCACCCCCCCCCCCCCCCACCCCCCCCCCCCCCCACCCCCCCCCCCCCCCACCCCCCCCCCCCCCCACCCCCCCCCCCCCCCACCCCCCCCCCCCCCCACCCCCCCCCCCCCCCACCCCCCCCCCCCCCCACCCCCCCCCCCCCCCACCCCCCCCCCCCCCCACCCCCCCCCCCCCCCACCCCCCCCCCCCCCCACCCCCCCCCCCCCCCACCCCCCCCCCCCCCCACCCCCCCCCCCCCCCACCCCCCCCCCCCCCCACCCCCCCCCCCCCCCACCCCCCCCCCCCCCCACCCCCCCCCCCCCCCACCCCCCCCCCCCCCCACCCCCCCCCCCCCCCACCCCCCCCCCCCCCCACCCCCCCCCCCCCCCACCCCCCCCCCCCCCCACCCCCCCCCCCCCCCACCCCCCCCCCCCCCCACCCCCCCCCCCCCCCACCCCCCCCCCCCCCCACCCCCCCCCCCCCCCACCCCCCCCCCCCCCCACCCCCCCCCCCCCCCACCCCCCCCCCCCCCCACCCCCCCCCCCCCCCACCCCCCCCCCCCCCCACCCCCCCCCCCCCCCACCCCCCCCCCCCCCCACCCCCCCCCCCCCCCACCCCCCCCCCCCCCCACCCCCCCCCCCCCCCACCCCCCCCCCCCCCCACCCCCCCCCCCCCCCACCCCCCCCCCCCCCCACCCCCCCCCCCCCCCACCCCCCCCCCCCCCCACCCCCCCCCCCCCCCACCCCCCCCCCCCCCCACCCCCCCCCCCCCCCACCCCCCCCCCCCCCCACCCCCCCCCCCCCCCACCCCCCCCCCCCCCCACCCCCCCCCCCCCCCACCCCCCCCCCCCCCCACCCCCCCCCCCCCCCACCCCCCCCCCCCCCCACCCCCCCCCCCCCCCACCCCCCCCCCCCCCCACCCCCCCCCCCCCCCACCCCCCCCCCCCCCCACCCCCCCCCCCCCCCACCCCCCCCCCCCCCCACCCCCCCCCCCCCCCACCCCCCCCCCCCCCCACCCCCCCCCCCCCCCACCCCCCCCCCCCCCCACCCCCCCCCCCCCCCACCCCCCCCCCCCCCCACCCCCCCCCCCCCCCACCCCCCCCCCCCCCCACCCCCCCCCCCCCCCACCCCCCCCCCCCCCCACCCCCCCCCCCCCCCACCCCCCCCCCCCCCCACCCCCCCCCCCCCCCACCCCCCCCCCCCCCCACCCCCCCCCCCCCCCACCCCCCCCCCCCCCCACCCCCCCCCCCCCCCACCCCCCCCCCCCCCCACCCCCCCCCCCCCCCACCCCCCCCCCCCCCCACCCCCCCCCCCCCCCACCCCCCCCCCCCCCCACCCCCCCCCCCCCCCACCCCCCCCCCCCCCCACCCCCCCCCCCCCCCACCCCCCCCCCCCCCCACCCCCCCCCCCCCCCACCCCCCCCCCCCCCCACCCCCCCCCCCCCCCACCCCCCCCCCCCCCCACCCCCCCCCCCCCCCACCCCCCCCCCCCCCCACCCCCCCCCCCCCCCACCCCCCCCCCCCCCCACCCCCCCCCCCCCCCACCCCCCCCCCCCCCCACCCCCCCGAAACCCCCCCCACCCCCCCCCCCACCCACCCCCCCCCCCCCCCCCCCCCCCCCCCCCCCACCCCCCCCCCCCCCCCCCCCCCCCCCCCCCCACCCACCATTCCTACTATCAGATCCTCTGAAGATGCCAGCCACAGATGCAGGCGAAACGTCAGGAGAGAACGCTGCAAGAACACGGCCATACAGCCCGGAAACCACACAGCACCCCAGTGATTCCGGCCATGAAAGCCTTCGACAATACATTGTCTTTGTTTTCTTTTTGCTGGCCTTGTGGCCGTAATAAACTATTCATTCCTCACTCCGCCATGGAAACTTGCTGGGTATGCTTGGGCCAGTAAAGCGGTCAGCATCAACCCTGACTAGTATTTGGATGGGAGGTCTCCAAGGAATTCCAGGGTTGTGACGCCTCTGAATGTCTCTTGCCTTGAGGACCCTGTGGGGTTCCCATGCTTGCTCAGCTTGACAGCACTTTACACAGACACATACCTCCCAGAGGTGACCAACGACAGGTGCATCTGCCCAGGAGTGTTCGGCATTCAAGCCAGCCTTCCCATTGCGGAAAACTACCAGCGTGAAAGATTTGTCAAACCACCTGTTGGGAAAGAGCTAGGAGTTGTGATCCTTCCTGGGGCAATGACATTCCTAATGAAATCCCCAAGCATCACCAGGGTTTGCAAGAGAGAAACCAGGAACCCAGGCTGAGTAACCAGTAATGTGTGCAGAGGGGAGAAAGCTTTCAAAGACACCCCCTCCAGCCCACCCTTTGGTGGGGTCCTGCTCACTTGGCTTTTAAAAGTAAAAAAAAAACCCTCTTGCAAACAAGATCTCTGATTTGTGCTGATTTCGTGATGGCAAAGGAGATAAAGGCAGAGCAGAAAACAAGATGGAGAGGGGAATTGAACGGCGTGGAGCTGAAAAAGGCTCCTTTGCATAATAGGGTGGAGTTGGAAGGAGATAGCCCCCTTTCCCATAATATGCTGCCCAGAAAGGTTTTTGGCTAGTGGGTGGAAGGAGGTACATTCCAGCCATCTCCTGTGTGATGAGAGGTCCATAGTACTAACTTTTGCTGGGGGTGGAGAATTTTTTGAAACCAAAACTCTACATGGGGTCCAGCAGCTATGCTGGGGAACATTTAACAATGTCACTCATGCAAATCACAGAAGTACAGACACCCCTCGGCGAAGCTGCTCGTGGGCATAGCAAAACAGACTGTGGTTGTTTCCCCACTTACCTCGACCCAAGGTTGCTGCGCGCTACTCCCAGCGCGCGTCATTTCTGGCGCGCTCCCAGGCTTCCCAAGGCACTGTTTCTAGGAGCGCCAGGAATGATGCGCGCTGAGGGGGTGTGACAGCGGCAGCGTCAGGGCAGCTGCGTTGTTGCTGCCCCTGTAGGGGGGAGTGCCGGGGGACCCCGCGCTACTTGGGGAGAGTAGCACGCAGCAGCAGGTAAGTGGGGAAATGACCCCAGATGCTATGTAAGTACTGACCCTCGCTAGTAGCTTCTAGATTAAATCAGGAGAACAGCATAAGGGAAAGAGTTCAATATCCCCTGTCCCAATGCTACTGCATTGATCAGATTTGGAATTTTCTGCATGGACCTACCCTGTTTCCCCAAATATAAGACATCCCCTAAAAATAAGACATAGTAGAGGTTTTGCTGAAGTGCGAAATATAAGGCATCCCCCGAAAATAAGACGTAGCAAAGTTTTTGTTTGGAAGCATGCCCGACGAACAGAACACAGAAAAATAAGACATCCCCTGAAAATAAGACATAGCGCATCTTTGGGAGCAAAAATTAATATAAGACACTGTCTTATATTCGGGGAAACAGGGTATTTGTTTGTTTTCATCAAAACAAGGTGGGAAAGGGGGCAATTCATACATTGTAAAGTCCAAGCGGCAGGTGCACAGGGTGTTGATCGGAAGCACTCTGTTTTCAGAACTTTATTTCCAAGCATTGTCGGGCCTAATTTGGATCAGGACTGGGGACTACAAAGGCTCATGAACACGATGAGGCTTCGCTTCCCCCAGTGCCCCCAATCACGATATGGAATATTATCCCCTGCAACATTGCTAGGACCATTTCCCATTTCCCAAAAGGAAGACCCAACAGAGAATGATTCCCATGGGATCTCCTTCTTCCACTGCTGCCCAGAGCTTCTCCTATTGGGAAATGGGAAACCAGTCCAGCTTCGCCAGTCAGGCATGAGTTCTTGCATGTAAGCAGCCATGCCAACCTAATGCCGTCCCTATCCATAAATGGGAATGTTGGACAGCTTTTTTCTCACGAAGAACGGGCAGTGCCATCTAGATTGCCCAAGTAGCAGAACTCACCTGTCATAACAGCGCCCATGTAGCAGGGACTTGGCATAGGCGTCCAGCGCCTGACCTGGATTGGGCCCCTGTAATCCTTGTTCGCTGGTGTCCAGGGTGACAAAGAAGGCGGCTTTCTCCACAACATTCAGAGATTGTTGGTTCTTCCCTGACTGGAAGTACGTTTGGCGGGCCCGGGCCCAGGGATCTCTGCAAAGAGCAACGTAGTCACAAGAGCTGGTGTGGTACAGTGGTTAGAATACTGGGTAGCTTTGGGAGACCTGAGGAACCTTAGGAGAGTTGAGAGACCAGATCCATTCTAAGATTCCACTGGGAGAAAATCAAGTCAATTTCTGCTTCCTGGAACATCTGATGGGGAAAAGGGCTATGGAATGATCTGGCAAGGATGCGGGAATTGGGACCAAGGGAACATAGGGGCCATTTCTGCATGGCCAAAATACCCCGGGGTGAGAAAGAAAAATATCCCTGTGCGGCCGAGAGGTGCACGGTTCTAGTTCACGGTGCTAGCGCAGCGGGCCACACTGCCTCAGTAATAAGCACATAGCAATATTTACTATTGCACGGGGATTTTCAAAAATCGCCAGTTTGGAGATTCTTTTTAAAAATCCCTGTGTGACCCAGCTTGTGCCTGCTACCATGCAAAAACCAATTGGGAGCAGGACCGGTTTATTTTTCCCGCCCAGCCGCCCCATCAGCCGTTTCATTCAAGCTGCCACTCAAAAACAACAGCCAATCAGAACGTGGGACACCGGGCACGCTCCGAGAAGCTTCCGACGTAAATACAGAAGTCCTGTGCTCACGCAGAGCAAACAGGATCATTTCCTCCTGGTCCTAACTCTGCTGCTGGGAAGAAATGGGGTTCCTCCATGCCACTTCTCAGGGAAAATTACACACACCAAAGTGAAAAGCCGAAAACTTGTACCCTTTAACCACCGCCGCAATAATGACCCCAAAAATTAAGTTCTCCCCGCTGGAAATTGCAATTTACTTATAAGTAACCAAAATAATTCTATAGTTTTACAAACAGTAACAAAATGTTTTGGAAGTCAAATTGTAGCCTGTTGGGTACAAGTTTTCTTTATTTTCACTTTGGTGTGTACCTTCCCCTTTTGCTTAGCATGGAGGAATCTCCTTCGGGGGCCTTGGCATCCACTAGCCTCCTGGCTTTTAATGACCAGGATTCTACAATCCTTAAAAGATAGAGGTAACACTTTACCATCTGGGATCTCAGGTGATTGGTCCCACATATTTACTCTTAAGAAATGTTCAAAACCAGAAGGTATGGTACGTACTTTTGAGTGCCAGCAGATTATGTGTGTGACCTTATGATTTGAGGACCTCTGAATACAGAAATGTTTAATGATGATGAGGTTTTCAAAAGCAGATGGGCAGCTATTCTCAACAAATGCTCCCATGACCTGATGTTATTGTTGATTGATAGATCTTTATCAGAAATGTCTACTATTGACAAGGAATTGGACAATTGTTTGTCTAAATTAAAATCCTCTACTGTTGGTGATGATTTTGATATTAAGTTAGCTCAAATTGATGCTGACATAAAAACTTTTAGTGATAACATTCATGACTTCCAAAACATTTTGTTACTGTTTGTAAAACTACAGAATTATTTTGGTTACTTATAAGTAAATTGCTACTCCAGTGGGAGAGCTAATTTTTGAAGTCATTATTGTAGCCTGTTGGGTACAAGTTTTCTTTATTTTCACAGGGAAGAAATGGGGAGCCGTGCGGAAGAAGAAACAGGGATAAATTAAGCACAGTATTAAGACCCTGGTTCAAACCCGGTATAATTGTGCTATATGGAAACAGCCAGGGGGTTGCACTTGCTAGCGCCGTGAAGGAATGGACCATGGTAGGGGTGGTCTCACCTGTCCGCAGCAGTCAAGACTGGCAGCTTCTCCTCGCCGGGCAGAGGTGGCGTTGGGTTGTCCAGAATTGACTGAAACTGGGCCTGAAGTTCACGAGGTTGCAGGAGTCTCCCGTTGTAGTACAGCCACACCCGAAAGAAGCGCCCAGCGTGGTATACTGCGATGTGCTCGCTGTCTCTCATATGCTGTACTCGGTCTGGGGGTAGGGAGGAAAGGCAGCGGGCGTGAAGGGCGGTGATTTGCGGCAAAGCACTAGCTTTGCAGGAGGTTTCGAGTTCCATCCCCTGGCATTTGTGGTTAAAGGGGACCCTGAACAGAAGGATGCAAAAGGCTCCCACCCGAGGCCAGATTTACATATGCAAGAGGATGAGGAAGTGTGAGTTAGTAGAATGCTGAGGCATTAAAAGGCACCCACTTCTGATCACGGGTGGATTCCAGCGTTGAATATTCCTTTGAATTGACAAAAGAAACATCTATGCTGTTTTGGGAGAAGGTGGCAATAAAAGGAACTGCTCCAATTCTAAAGCCCCAAGAGACCCATTGAGCTGTGGCTCAATGGTCGAACGTCTGTTTTGGGTACAGAAGGCCATGGGTTCAAGCCCAGCCATCTCCGGTTGAAAACTTGACATGGAAGACCTCTCCCAGAGACCCGGGAGACCCACTGCCTGCCAGAGCAAACAATACTGACCAGGACTGACCAATAGGCTGAGGCCCCTTCCGCACATGCAGAATGACGCAGTTTCAATCCACTTTCACAATTGTTTGCCAGTGGATTTTGCTATTCCGCACAGTAAAACCCAGCTGCAAAGTGAATTGAGAGTGGATTGAAAGTGCATTATTCTGCATGTGCAGAAGGGGCCTGACTCAATACAAAGCAGCCTCACGTGTTCAGTTTCTGTTCCCCCATCCTTGAAGTGTACCCTCCCCTATTCCTGATGGAGAGACCAGAGTCCCCCAAAACAGCACAGGGACGGATCTGAAAGAGAGGGGAGCCCATTTCAAGCCCTCCTCTGCAGGTTCTTTAAGGACGTTGATATCAGGGACAGGGAAGTAGGGTGTGCCGCAGCGTCATACCTCCCTCTTTGCCTGGGATACGTGTTGTATTAAACATGCGTTCAAACTGAGCCGAGCACATGGGCAGGGAGCCTTGGATCATCATCTGGGGAAAGCAGCGGCAGAGGAGGGGAAAGAGAGAAATGGAGAGAGAAGCAGTCAAGATGGTATGCCTGCAAAGCCAAGTAAACAGTCCAATGACATTAAGAGCCTTCTAGCACAAGCGGAACCTTCCTTTCTCCCCAAAAGTTAGAAAAGTCAAACCAAAGCATACAGGCAAAGCTCAAAATGCAAAATCCAGCGACATCCGAGCTTTGCAAGTGAGTGTCCCCAGGACGCACAGCAGGGGGAGCAAGGAATCCAGAACAGCCGCAGGCGGCGACAGATTTGTAGAATACAACCGTGACCGAGAACAGCGGGGTCTGAAGAATAAAATCCTAGCATCTCAGGACTCAAAACCGGATCAGAAAGCCCATCAAGAGACACCGTCAAGCCGAAGGCACCCTGCAAAAGGCCCCTGGCTAGGGGAAGGGTGGGGGGTTGTTTCACAGTGCCCCCTGAGTCACTTACCCTGACCCACCCCAGGTATCCGGGTGGTGTTGAAGAGACGTTCCCACTGAGCGGCACAGAGGGGGATGCAGGAAGAAGGGACTGGGTTCTGTTTTGGGAGGGGACCCCAGGGTTAGATTGGGAGAAAACATACCAAAAACGGGGGGAGGGGGGAATCAATGAACCATAGTTAAGGAACATTTAAAGTCAACTGAGAAAGGATTTGTTAAATTAGTAAGGAAGAAGAGAACCAACACTGAAAATTTTAGGCCCTACAGTACACACACATCGTTTAACACAAGATATGCTGTCTCGAAAAGGAACTGCCGAAGACAATTGTCGTGGGCCATTTGTGCATTTGGGATCTCCTTTGTATTGAGTGTACATTCCTTCTGGGTTTTGATTTTCGGTTACACACACATTTCCCCCTCTTCAGAACTCACTGCGCTCTCAGATCAGAGAATCCCCACAGTTTTCGAAAACTGTTAAAGCGTAACTTTTTCTCTCCATTCACAGGGAAAGCAAAGGAGATCCTTGTGCATTAAGCTTTCTTCAGGTTTTCTTGCTCCTCCCCACCTTCCCCCACCCACACAACAACAGTTTCTCTCACTCTTTGAGCCACCATTTCAAAATTATCAGAAGAGCTTTCTTTCTTTTTTAAATTTTAATGCTGAAGCTCTGTGGCTCCAGTATGATCATGTGAAATTGACATGAAATTGGCATGGTCTAGCTATGTAACACTAGAGCAGACCTGGGCATTATACGGCCCGCGGGCCACATCTGGCCCGCCAGATGATCCTGACTGGCCCCCCTGCCGTGCTGGGGAGCGAGGCGCCTTTGAAAGCCCCACAGAAGCCGGTTGCCTTGGCTGCCGGCTTCTGCGGGGTTTTCAAAAGCGCCTCCCCCCCCTGCCTTTTGGCCCGGCCCTCCACAATATTTTCTGTTTCTTATGCGGCCCCATGGAAAAAATAATTGCCCACCCCAGCACTAGAGCGAAGGCCGCACATAAAAAAAGTGACAGGCTACTTCCCAAAATGGAGGTTGCACAGAAACAACAAGGAAGCAGTGGGTGGGCAAAATGGCAGTTCGGTTCAGGATACTTTGCAGGAGGAGAATCTTGGGTGTAAGCAAAAAACTGCAGGAAAACCCCACTGCAAACCTAACAGCAGTGAGATAAATAATGCATGCTTAAAGGGCTATGGTGTCCTTGATGAGTGCATCTTTGAATGTACACAGACTGACTTGAAGTCCAGTTTCTGCACCCAGGGCTAAGTGTGCTACATTTCCTTTATAAGAACTTAGTAAAATATAATGGTGGCGGCTTAGGTTCATGTGTGAATGTGGCTGGGTCCCGAACTTCAGCAAAGAGACATCTGAGAAGAGCGTTCTAAGAGGAAAATAGCTAGGTAGGTTGGGTCTATGCTGAAGTCCTTTCCGGCCCAATCCCTACGTCATCATTATGGGAGAAAAGGCTTCCGGCTGCTCCGCCCTCCATCCCACCACAGTATCCAGGTTTGGCTCTCAGCGTGGTGTAGTGGTTAAGAGCAGGTGCATTCTAATCTGGAGAACCAGGTTTGATTCCCCGCTCTGCCCCTTGAGCTGTGGAGGCTTATCTGGTGAAATATATTAGCTTGCGCAATCCAACACATGCCAGCTGGGTGACCTTGGGCTAGTCACAGTTCTTCAGAGCTCTCTCGGCCCCACCTACTGTTTGTTGTGAGGGGGGAAGGGAAAGGAGTTTGTAATGTCCTTTGAGTCTCCTTATAGGAGAGAAAGGGGGGATATAAATCCAAACCCTTCTTCTTCTACTACTTACAGGCTTTATCTCTTCTCGGGTGAGCTTCCGTCGGTACAACAACATGGCATAGACTAGGTTAGCAGCACGAGCAGCCTGGATTGGGGTTGGGGTTACATACAGGAAATCCTACAAAACGAGTGCACAGGAAGGGGTCAAAGTTTGAAGAGAAGCATCCCCACCCCCTAATGTATACACAGTATCTTTCCCCAGCTTCTGAAACTCACCATGGCGTAATAGTTGCTATTTACCATCAGAGGGCCTCGTGAACGGAGATAGATGTACTCTTCCCACCAGTCACTCACCTGGGGAGGTGGAAAGGAGAATTAAAAACACACACAAACACACATTTGTGTTCTGCGTGCATACTCAGAGGAGTCCCCTCTCCCTTTGAGGACCACTCACATAGTTGGATGCCCACCAAGATTTCAGCTTGAGGTACCACTGCAAACGAGGTCCCAGGTTGCGTTCGAAGTCGCGGGCAAGACCGGTCATGCGCTGGAACTCGGCATCCGTCAGAAGAGGTCGTACAGACTCCAGGTACTGGGGGTGTGTAGAAGAACAGTGTGTGACCAAAAGAGCATGGCAGCAAAGACCCATTGCTTTGCTTCAGTCCACCCACCAACCTGTTCTTGAACGTTTGTTCTGTGAAAACCAGTTTGGACAAGGAGGGTCCTATGGACAAAGAGGTGGGGGGGGGGGGAGTGCTGACTTTTTATCTTGCTTAGACAGTTCGCTTTGGGAACTTGCCTTGGAAGACTGTGAATAGCAAGCCCAGACAAGCCTCAGGCCCCTTCCGCACATGCAGAATAATGCACTTTCAATCCAGTTTCACGATTGTTTGCAAGTGAATTTTGCTATTCCGCACAGTGAAATCCAGCTGCAAAGGGCATTGAAAGTGCGTTACTCTGCATGCGTGGAAGGGGCCTCAGTGGTGCTGTTTGGATTCAACCGGTAGCAGCAGCACAGGCAGAAGAGATGCTCAGTTTCCATCATTCTCACCATGACCTGGGCTCTAGTGAAGCAACACTTGGGACGAGTGAGGGCTGCTAGCAGAGGTGGGAACCAACCAGTTCTCACCTCTAGAAGTGGTTACTAATTTTTTCAGAGTGCCGAGAACGGGTTACTAAAGCAACCTCCTGCCCAATAGGGACTGGAGGTGCATGTGTGCAGCAGCACCACTGTTTGAATCCCACCACCATTGGAACCTGTTATTAAAATTTTTAGATCCCACCACTGGCTATTGGCCTGAAGTAGCCACTTGGCTTGGTTTGTTTTGGGGCCTTTTCAACTTCTCAGTCCACCACTGAGGGAAGGAAAGGGATACTGTACACAAGTACAGGTCTGAAGGAAGGAAATACATGCTTCAAAAGGGAAGGTGGAGTTGAACAGAATGACCATGGCGGGGTATAATGTCCAAAAGTCCATCCTCCAAAGCGGCCATTTCCTTCAGGCCAACTGACCTCTGTAGCTTGGAGATCAGCTGTAATTCCAGGAGATCTCCAGGCCCCACCAGGAGGTTGGCAACTCTAAATATAATAAATGCAATTTTAAAAAAAGAGGGCAGGGTGCAGAACAGAATCGGACTCACGCGTCGCATCGTATCCTTGATAGATGGGACAGGCAGACGAGGCAGCGAGGACTGATAGCTATACAGCATGGCTTTCCGGCCAGCAAAGATTTTCACCAGAGCCTTCGATGAGGGAAAACCAAATACAAGGTTTCAGTCGGGACAAAGTTCTGTTCCTGCCTCCCATCCCTCTGCTTTTCAAAACCCCTCGTTTGACTGAACTCACCCCCTCGAAAAAGTTTTCTGGCTGTCGTTTTGTGGTCGTTCTCTTCCCCACCCCACCCCCTTTTTTTTACAGATCTGTAGATCTAATGCTACTATGGCTTCAAAGCCTCGTGCTGAGATTCTATAGGGATCATAGACCCTCCCTCACCCTCCCTCAGAAAACTGATGGAAATACAGTGTGAGACAGCCAGTGCGAGCTCCGCAAATGGCGCCGAGGAGGAGATCCACACAGCAAGTGAAAACGGTCCCACAAAAGAAACGCTTCCAGAAAACTGTTTTCAAAAAAATAATCAGGCTCATTCTGCACATGCAGAATAATGCACTTTCAAACTGCTTTCAGTGTTCTTTGAAGCTGTGCGGAATGGCACAATCCACTTGCAAACAGTTGTGAAAGTGGTTTGAAAACGCATTATTTTGTGTGTGCGGAATGAGCCC
Source organism: Sphaerodactylus townsendi (assembly GCF_021028975.2). Taxonomy (NCBI): domain Eukaryota; kingdom Metazoa; phylum Chordata; class Lepidosauria; order Squamata; family Sphaerodactylidae; genus Sphaerodactylus; species Sphaerodactylus townsendi. The sequence goes on along the minus strand of NC_059439.1, from coordinate 18,573,549 downwards.
CAGTTGGGAACAGCATGCAAATAAAACGTTTTCAGGATGGAAATAAAACGTTTTGGGCTAAAAACCGTGGAGGAAAAGTTTTATTTCCTGTCTCAAAACATTTTATTTGTTTTTTTGCGGAAAAAGCCTTTCAGTGGCAGTGGGCAAACCAGCGGTTCAAGCACCAGCTGTTTTCAGGTGCCTTCCCAGCCGTATGACTCAAGCCGTGTGGGTTTTTTAAAAACCAAGGCACCCCAAAAGGTCCAGCTGCCAATATTTGTTTGTACTCCATTTATTCACCTGCTTCCCAATAGTGAATGCATGAAGCTGCTCTATATTGAATCAGACCATTGGTGTATCCCTGTCAGTATTGTAAGCAGATGATAGCAGTGACGTAGTGGTTAAGAGCAGGTGCACTCTAACTTGGAGAACCGGGTTTGATTCCCCACTCTGCCACTTGAGCTGTGGAGGCTTCTCTAGTGAACCAGATGAGCTTGTGCACTCCAACACATGCCAGTTAGGTGACCTTGGGTTCGTCACAGTTCTTTGGAGCTCTCTCAGCTCCACCCTCCTCACAGGGTTTTTGTTGGGAGTGGGGAGGAGATTGTAAGCCCCTTACAGGAGAGAAAGGGGGGATATAAATCCAAACTACTACTCCTTTTCCTCTATTCAGATGGTCATGGCTCTGCATGGTCTCAGGAAGAGCTCTTTTACGCTGCCTACGTTACTCTTTTACCTGGAGATGCTGTCAATTGAATTTGGGACCCTGAACTCAAGGCTTTTCCAATACATACCAGCCAGATCTTGGTGATGTTGGACATCTTGCCATGCTCTTCATACATCCATCCATGGTAGCACAGCAGCATCCTGAGAATGGTCCGCATGGTCAGGATGAGGGCCAGCCATAGCCCTGTGGAAAAGGCCAAGGCACTGAGGACATTCTGGCCCTGATCTGACAGGTAGTCACTGGGGTCAGTGTGACAGAGAAGAGAAACAAGAGACAGTCAGAATTTTAAAACACACGCACACACCATAAAGCAGATGGATCCATCTTACAAAAACATAACCCCCAGTTCTAGATTTAAGCCCCTCTGTTCTAGATTACACAAATGCACACCCCAATTTCCAGTCTTTCTGTTTCAAACTGTTTACTCCAGCACCTTCTCAACAGTGGCCAAAACATGACCTGGGAGGCTCATTAGAAAACATCAGCATTTGAGAATCAGATAAACTATTTATGAAAAGGGAAGTTCCAGCACAGCTGTTATGTTTAACAGCCATTGATAAAACTTATCAGTTGTGACTCCCAGATCCCCACTGGGTCCTGTCAAGAATGGTATGCTATGAGTTCCCAAGTGAAACCTGATTCCCAGGTACATGGGGTCCAATTCAGATTGGGACTGTGTGGCATGCAGAGAGAATGAGTTGAAGAAGAAGAAGAAGAAGAAGAAGAAGAAGAGGCGGAGGAGGAGGAGGAGGAGGAGGAGTTTGGATTTATATCCCCCCTTTCTCTCCTGTAGGAGACTCAAAGGGGCTGACAATCTCCTTGCCCTTCCCCCCTCACAACAAACACCCTGTGAGGTAGGTGGGGCTGAGAGAGCTCAGAGAAGCTTTGACTAGCCCAAGGTCACTCAGCTGGCGTGTGTGGGAGTGTACAGGCTAATCTGAATTGCCCAGATAAGCCTCTACAGCTCAGGCGGCAGAGCTGGGAATCAAACCCGGTTCCTCCAGATTAGATACATGAGCTCTTAACCTCCTATGCCACTGCTGCTCCTAAGTCATCCCTGTGTGGTTTTTCTAATCAAAAACAACTATTTGCCCATATATACAAATGGCTACAAAAAAGAACCCCCAATGAGGGTGAACCACATCTTCCTGGGGCTATTTCAGTCTAGGAAGGGCTATTTCGGACTAGGAACCACAATCCTGATCTGAATTGGACCCACACACAGAGGAGAATCAAGTTTTACCCTGGATCTCCTAGTGCAGGGGTAGGGAACCTGTGGCTCTCCAGATGTTCCCCCACCCCCCCCCCCCCCCACCCCCCCCCCCCCCCACCCCCCCCCCCCCCCACCCCCCCCCCCCCCCACCCCCCCCCCCCCCCACCCCCCCCCCCCCCCACCCCCCCCCCCCCCCACCCCCCCCCCCCCCCACCCCCCCCCCCCCCCACCCCCCCCCCCCCCCACCCCCCCCCCCCCCCACCCCCCCCCCCCCCCACCCCCCCCCCCCCCCACCCCCCCCCCCCCCCACCCCCCCCCCCCCCCACCCCCCCCCCCCCCCACCCCCCCCCCCCCCCACCCCCCCCCCCCCCCACCCCCCCCCCCCCCCACCCCCCCCCCCCCCCACCCCCCCCCCCCCCCACCCCCCCCCCCCCCCACCCCCCCCCCCCCCCACCCCCCCCCCCCCCCACCCCCCCCCCCCCCCACCCCCCCCCCCCCCCACCCCCCCCCCCCCCCACCCCCCCCCCCCCCCACCCCCCCCCCCCCCCACCCCCCCCCCCCCCCACCCCCCCCCCCCCCCACCCCCCCCCCCCCCCACCCCCCCCCCCCCCCACCCCCCCCCCCCCCCACCCCCCCCCCCCCCCACCCCCCCCCCCCCCCACCCCCCCCCCCCCCCACCCCCCCCCCCCCCCACCCCCCCCCCCCCCCACCCCCCCCCCCCCCCACCCCCCCCCCCCCCCACCCCCCCCCCCCCCCACCCCCCCCCCCCCCCACCCCCCCCCCCCCCCACCCCCCCCCCCCCCCACCCCCCCCCCCCCCCACCCCCCCCCCCCCCCACCCCCCCCCCCCCCCACCCCCCCCCCCCCCCACCCCCCCCCCCCCCCACCCCCCCCCCCCCCCACCCCCCCCCCCCCCCACCCCCCCCCCCCCCCACCCCCCCCCCCCCCCACCCCCCCCCCCCCCCACCCCCCCCCCCCCCCACCCCCCCCCCCCCCCACCCCCCCCCCCCCCCACCCCCCCCCCCCCCCACCCCCCCCCCCCCCCACCCCCCCCCCCCCCCACCCCCCCCCCCCCCCACCCCCCCCCCCCCCCACCCCCCCCCCCCCCCACCCCCCCCCCCCCCCACCCCCCCCCCCCCCCACCCCCCCCCCCCCCCACCCCCCCCCCCCCCCACCCCCCCCCCCCCCCACCCCCCCCCCCCCCCACCCCCCCCCCCCCCCACCCCCCCCCCCCCCCACCCCCCCCCCCCCCCACCCCCCCCCCCCCCCACCCCCCCCCCCCCCCACCCCCCCCCCCCCCCACCCCCCCCCCCCCCCACCCCCCCCCCCCCCCACCCCCCCCCCCCCCCACCCCCCCCCCCCCCCACCCCCCCCCCCCCCCACCCCCCCCCCCCCCCACCCCCCCCCCCCCCCACCCCCCCCCCCCCCCACCCCCCCCCCCCCCCACCCCCCCCCCCCCCCACCCCCCCCCCCCCCCACCCCCCCCCCCCCCCACCCCCCCCCCCCCCCACCCCCCCCCCCCCCCACCCCCCCCCCCCCCCACCCCCCCCCCCCCCCACCCCCCCCCCCCCCCACCCCCCCCCCCCCCCACCCCCCCCCCCCCCCACCCCCCCCCCCCCCCACCCCCCCCCCCCCCCACCCCCCCCCCCCCCCACCCCCCCCCCCCCCCACCCCCCCCCCCCCCCACCCCCCCCCCCCCCCACCCCCCCCCCCCCCCACCCCCCCCCCCCCCCACCCCCCCCCCCCCCCACCCCCCCCCCCCCCCACCCCCCCCCCCCCCCACCCCCCCCCCCCCCCACCCCCCCCCCCCCCCACCCCCCCCCCCCCCCACCCCCCCCCCCCCCCACCCCCCCCCCCCCCCACCCCCCCCCCCCCCCACCCCCCCCCCCCCCCACCCCCCCCCCCCCCCACCCCCCCCCCCCCCCACCCCCCCCCCCCCCCACCCCCCCCCCCCCCCACCCCCCCCCCCCCCCACCCCCCCCCCCCCCCACCCCCCCCCCCCCCCACCCCCCCCCCCCCCCACCCCCCCCCCCCCCCACCCCCCCCCCCCCCCACCCCCCCCCCCCCCCACCCCCCCCCCCCCCCACCCCCCCCCCCCCCCACCCCCCCCCCCCCCCACCCCCCCCCCCCCCCACCCCCCCCCCCCCCCACCCCCCCCCCCCCCCACCCCCCCCCCCCCCCACCCCCCCCCCCCCCCACCCCCCCCCCCCCCCACCCCCCCCCCCCCCCACCCCCCCCCCCCCCCACCCCCCCCCCCCCCCACCCCCCCCCCCCCCCACCCCCCCCCCCCCCCACCCCCCCCCCCCCCCACCCCCCCCCCCCCCCACCCCCCCCCCCCCCCACCCCCCCCCCCCCCCACCCCCCCCCCCCCCCACCCCCCCCCCCCCCCACCCCCCCCCCCCCCCACCCCCCCCCCCCCCCACCCCCCCCCCCCCCCACCCCCCCCCCCCCCCACCCCCCCCCCCCCCCACCCCCCCCCCCCCCCACCCCCCCCCCCCCCCACCCCCCCCCCCCCCCACCCCCCCCCCCCCCCACCCCCCCCCCCCCCCACCCCCCCCCCCCCCCACCCCCCCCCCCCCCCACCCCCCCCCCCCCCCACCCCCCCCCCCCCCCACCCCCCCCCCCCCCCACCCCCCCCCCCCCCCACCCCCCCCCCCCCCCACCCCCCCCCCCCCCCACCCCCCCCCCCCCCCACCCCCCCCCCCCCCCACCCCCCCCCCCCCCCACCCCCCCCCCCCCCCACCCCCCCCCCCCCCCACCCCCCCCCCCCCCCACCCCCCCCCCCCCCCACCCCCCCCCCCCCCCACCCCCCCCCCCCCCCACCCCCCCCCCCCCCCACCCCCCCCCCCCCCCACCCCCCCCCCCCCCCACCCCCCCCCCCCCCCACCCCCCCCCCCCCCCACCCCCCCCCCCCCCCACCCCCCCCCCCCCCCACCCCCCCCCCCCCCCACCCCCCCCCCCCCCCACCCCCCCCCCCCCCCACCCCCCCCCCCCCCCACCCCCCCCCCCCCCCACCCCCCCCCCCCCCCACCCCCCCCCCCCCCCACCCCCCCCCCCCCCCACCCCCCCCCCCCCCCACCCCCCCCCCCCCCCACCCCCCCCCCCCCCCACCCCCCCCCCCCCCCACCCCCCCCCCCCCCCACCCCCCCCCCCCCCCACCCCCCCCCCCCCCCACCCCCCCCCCCCCCCACCCCCCCCCCCCCCCACCCCCCCCCCCCCCCACCCCCCCCCCCCCCCACCCCCCCCCCCCCCCACCCCCCCCCCCCCCCACCCCCCCCCCCCCCCACCCCCCCCCCCCCCCACCCCCCCCCCCCCCCACCCCCCCCCCCCCCCACCCCCCCCCCCCCCCACCCCCCCCCCCCCCCACCCCCCCCCCCCCCCACCCCCCCCCCCCCCCACCCCCCCCCCCCCCCACCCCCCCCCCCCCCCACCCCCCCCCCCCCCCACCCCCCCCCCCCCCCACCCCCCCCCCCCCCCACCCCCCCCCCCCCCCACCCCCCCCCCCCCCCACCCCCCCCCCCCCCCACCCCCCCCCCCCCCCACCCCCCCCCCCCCCCACCCCCCCCCCCCCCCACCCCCCCCCCCCCCCACCCCCCCCCCCCCCCACCCCCCCCCCCCCCCACCCCCCCCCCCCCCCACCCCCCCCCCCCCCCACCCCCCCCCCCCCCCACCCCCCCCCCCCCCCACCCCCCCCCCCCCCCACCCCCCCCCCCCCCCACCCCCCCCCCCCCCCACCCCCCCCCCCCCCCACCCCCCCCCCCCCCCACCCCCCCCCCCCCCCACCCCCCCCCCCCCCCACCCCCCCCCCCCCCCACCCCCCCCCCCCCCCACCCCCCCCCCCCCCCACCCCCCCCCCCCCCCACCCCCCCCCCCCCCCACCCCCCCCCCCCCCCACCCCCCCCCCCCCCCACCCCCCCCCCCCCCCACCCCCCCCCCCCCCCACCCCCCCCCCCCCCCACCCCCCCCCCCCCCCACCCCCCCCCCCCCCCACCCCCCCCCCCCCCCACCCCCCCCCCCCCCCACCCCCCCCCCCCCCCACCCCCCCCCCCCCCCACCCCCCCCCCCCCCCACCCCCCCCCCCCCCCACCCCCCCCCCCCCCCACCCCCCCCCCCCCCCACCCCCCCCCCCCCCCACCCCCCCCCCCCCCCACCCCCCCCCCCCCCCACCCCCCCCCCCCCCCACCCCCCCCCCCCCCCACCCCCCCCCCCCCCCACCCCCCCCCCCCCCCACCCCCCCCCCCCCCCACCCCCCCCCCCCCCCACCCCCCCCCCCCCCCACCCCCCCCCCCCCCCACCCCCCCCCCCCCCCACCCCCCCCCCCCCCCACCCCCCCCCCCCCCCACCCCCCCCCCCCCCCACCCCCCCCCCCCCCCACCCCCCCCCCCCCCCACCCCCCCCCCCCCCCACCCCCCCCCCCCCCCACCCCCCCCCCCCCCCACCCCCCCCCCCCCCCACCCCCCCCCCCCCCCACCCCCCCCCCCCCCCACCCCCCCCCCCCCCCACCCCCCCCCCCCCCCACCCCCCCCCCCCCCCACCCCCCCCCCCCCCCACCCCCCCCCCCCCCCACCCCCCCCCCCCCCCACCCCCCCCCCCCCCCACCCCCCCCCCCCCCCACCCCCCCCCCCCCCCACCCCCCCCCCCCCCCACCCCCCCCCCCCCCCACCCCCCCCCCCCCCCACCCCCCCCCCCCCCCACCCCCCCCCCCCCCCACCCCCCCCCCCCCCCACCCCCCCCCCCCCCCACCCCCCCCCCCCCCCACCCCCCCCCCCCCCCACCCCCCCCCCCCCCCACCCCCCCCCCCCCCCACCCCCCCCCCCCCCCACCCCCCCCCCCCCCCACCCCCCCCCCCCCCCACCCCCCCCCCCCCCCACCCCCCCCCCCCCCCACCCCCCCCCCCCCCCACCCCCCCCCCCCCCCACCCCCCCCCCCCCCCACCCCCCCCCCCCCCCACCCCCCCCCCCCCCCACCCCCCCCCCCCCCCACCCCCCCCCCCCCCCACCCCCCCCCCCCCCCACCCCCCCCCCCCCCCACCCCCCCCCCCCCCCACCCCCCCCCCCCCCCACCCCCCCCCCCCCCCACCCCCCCCCCCCCCCACCCCCCCCCCCCCCCACCCCCCCCCCCCCCCACCCCCCCCCCCCCCCACCCCCCCCCCCCCCCACCCCCCCCCCCCCCCACCCCCCCCCCCCCCCACCCCCCCCCCCCCCCACCCCCCCCCCCCCCCACCCCCCCCCCCCCCCACCCCCCCCCCCCCCCACCCCCCCCCCCCCCCACCCCCCCCCCCCCCCACCCCCCCCCCCCCCCACCCCCCCCCCCCCCCACCCCCCCCCCCCCCCACCCCCCCCCCCCCCCACCCCCCCCCCCCCCCACCCCCCCCCCCCCCCACCCCCCCCCCCCCCCACCCCCCCCCCCCCCCACCCCCCCCCCCCCCCACCCCCCCCCCCCCCCACCCCCCCCCCCCCCCACCCCCCCCCCCCCCCACCCCCCCCCCCCCCCACCCCCCCCCCCCCCCACCCCCCCCCCCCCCCACCCCCCCCCCCCCCCACCCCCCCCCCCCCCCACCCCCCCCCCCCCCCACCCCCCCCCCCCCCCACCCCCCCCCCCCCCCACCCCCCCCCCCCCCCACCCCCCCCCCCCCCCACCCCCCCCCCCCCCCACCCCCCCCCCCCCCCACCCCCCCCCCCCCCCACCCCCCCCCCCCCCCACCCCCCCCCCCCCCCACCCCCCCCCCCCCCCACCCCCCCCCCCCCCCACCCCCCCCCCCCCCCACCCCCCCCCCCCCCCACCCCCCCCCCCCCCCACCCCCCCCCCCCCCCACCCCCCCCCCCCCCCACCCCCCCCCCCCCCCACCCCCCCCCCCCCCCACCCCCCCCCCCCCCCACCCCCCCCCCCCCCCACCCCCCCCCCCCCCCACCCCCCCCCCCCCCCACCCCCCCCCCCCCCCACCCCCCCCCCCCCCCACCCCCCCCCCCCCCCACCCCCCCCCCCCCCCACCCCCCCCCCCCCCCACCCCCCCCCCCCCCCACCCCCCCCCCCCCCCACCCCCCCCCCCCCCCACCCCCCCCCCCCCCCACCCCCCCCCCCCCCCACCCCCCCCCCCCCCCACCCCCCCCCCCCCCCACCCCCCCCCCCCCCCACCCCCCCCCCCCCCCACCCCCCCCCCCCCCCACCCCCCCCCCCCCCCACCCCCCCCCCCCCCCACCCCCCCCCCCCCCCACCCCCCCCCCCCCCCACCCCCCCCCCCCCCCACCCCCCCCCCCCCCCACCCCCCCCCCCCCCCACCCCCCCCCCCCCCCACCCCCCCCCCCCCCCACCCCCCCCCCCCCCCACCCCCCCCCCCCCCCACCCCCCCCCCCCCCCACCCCCCCCCCCCCCCACCCCCCCCCCCCCCCACCCCCCCCCCCCCCCACCCCCCCCCCCCCCCACCCCCCCCCCCCCCCACCCCCCCCCCCCCCCACCCCCCCCCCCCCCCACCCCCCCCCCCCCCCACCCCCCCCCCCCCCCACCCCCCCCCCCCCCCACCCCCCCCCCCCCCCACCCCCCCCCCCCCCCACCCCCCCCCCCCCCCACCCCCCCCCCCCCCCACCCCCCCCCCCCCCCACCCCCCCCCCCCCCCACCCCCCCCCCCCCCCACCCCCCCCCCCCCCCACCCCCCCCCCCCCCCACCCCCCCCCCCCCCCACCCCCCCCCCCCCCCACCCCCCCCCCCCCCCACCCCCCCCCCCCCCCACCCCCCCCCCCCCCCACCCCCCCCCCCCCCCACCCCCCCCCCCCCCCACCCCCCCCCCCCCCCACCCCCCCCCCCCCCCACCCCCCCCCCCCCCCACCCCCCCCCCCCCCCACCCCCCCCCCCCCCCACCCCCCCCCCCCCCCACCCCCCCCCCCCCCCACCCCCCCCCCCCCCCACCCCCCCCCCCCCCCACCCCCCCCCCCCCCCACCCCCCCCCCCCCCCACCCCCCCCCCCCCCCACCCCCCCCCCCCCCCACCCCCCCCCCCCCCCACCCCCCCCCCCCCCCACCCCCCCCCCCCCCCACCCCCCCCCCCCCCCACCCCCCCCCCCCCCCACCCCCCCCCCCCCCCACCCCCCCCCCCCCCCACCCCCCCCCCCCCCCACCCCCCCCCCCCCCCACCCCCCCCCCCCCCCACCCCCCCCCCCCCCCACCCCCCCCCCCCCCCACCCCCCCCCCCCCCCACCCCCCCCCCCCCCCACCCCCCCCCCCCCCCACCCCCCCCCCCCCCCACCCCCCCCCCCCCCCACCCCCCCCCCCCCCCACCCCCCCCCCCCCCCACCCCCCCCCCCCCCCACCCCCCCCCCCCCCCACCCCCCCCCCCCCCCACCCCCCCCCCCCCCCACCCCCCCCCCCCCCCACCCCCCCCCCCCCCCACCCCCCCCCCCCCCCACCCCCCCCCCCCCCCACCCCCCCCCCCCCCCACCCCCCCCCCCCCCCACCCCCCCCCCCCCCCACCCCCCCCCCCCCCCACCCCCCCCCCCCCCCACCCCCCCCCCCCCCCACCCCCCCCCCCCCCCACCCCCCCCCCCCCCCACCCCCCCCCCCCCCCACCCCCCCCCCCCCCCACCCCCCCCCCCCCCCACCCCCCCCCCCCCCCACCCCCCCCCCCCCCCACCCCCCCCCCCCCCCACCCCCCCCCCCCCCCACCCCCCCCCCCCCCCACCCCCCCCCCCCCCCACCCCCCCCCCCCCCCACCCCCCCCCCCCCCCACCCCCCCCCCCCCCCACCCCCCCCCCCCCCCACCCCCCCCCCCCCCCACCCCCCCCCCCCCCCACCCCCCCCCCCCCCCACCCCCCCCCCCCCCCACCCCCCCCCCCCCCCACCCCCCCCCCCCCCCACCCCCCCCCCCCCCCACCCCCCCCCCCCCCCACCCCCCCCCCCCCCCACCCCCCCCCCCCCCCACCCCCCCCCCCCCCCACCCCCCCCCCCCCCCACCCCCCCCCCCCCCCACCCCCCCCCCCCCCCACCCCCCCCCCCCCCCACCCCCCCCCCCCCCCACCCCCCCCCCCCCCCACCCCCCCCCCCCCCCACCCCCCCCCCCCCCCACCCCCCCCCCCCCCCACCCCCCCCCCCCCCCACCCCCCCCCCCCCCCACCCCCCCCCCCCCCCACCCCCCCCCCCCCCCACCCCCCCCCCCCCCCACCCCCCCCCCCCCCCACCCCCCCCCCCCCCCACCCCCCCCCCCCCCCACCCCCCCCCCCCCCCACCCCCCCCCCCCCCCACCCCCCCCCCCCCCCACCCCCCCCCCCCCCCACCCCCCCCCCCCCCCACCCCCCCCCCCCCCCACCCCCCCCCCCCCCCACCCCCCCCCCCCCCCACCCCCCCCCCCCCCCACCCCCCCCCCCCCCCACCCCCCCCCCCCCCCACCCCCCCCCCCCCCCACCCCCCCCCCCCCCCACCCCCCCCCCCCCCCACCCCCCCCCCCCCCCACCCCCCCCCCCCCCCACCCCCCCCCCCCCCCACCCCCCCCCCCCCCCACCCCCCCCCCCCCCCACCCCCCCCCCCCCCCACCCCCCCCCCCCCCCACCCCCCCCCCCCCCCACCCCCCCCCCCCCCCACCCCCCCCCCCCCCCACCCCCCCCCCCCCCCACCCCCCCCCCCCCCCACCCCCCCCCCCCCCCACCCCCCCCCCCCCCCACCCCCCCCCCCCCCCACCCCCCCCCCCCCCCACCCCCCCCCCCCCCCACCCCCCCCCCCCCCCACCCCCCCCCCCCCCCACCCCCCCCCCCCCCCACCCCCCCCCCCCCCCACCCCCCCCCCCCCCCACCCCCCCCCCCCCCCACCCCCCCCCCCCCCCACCCCCCCCCCCCCCCACCCCCCCCCCCCCCCACCCCCCCCCCCCCCCACCCCCCCCCCCCCCCACCCCCCCCCCCCCCCACCCCCCCCCCCCCCCACCCCCCCCCCCCCCCACCCCCCCCCCCCCCCACCCCCCCCCCCCCCCACCCCCCCCCCCCCCCACCCCCCCCCCCCCCCACCCCCCCCCCCCCCCACCCCCCCCCCCCCCCACCCCCCCCCCCCCCCACCCCCCCCCCCCCCCACCCCCCCCCCCCCCCACCCCCCCCCCCCCCCACCCCCCCCCCCCCCCACCCCCCCCCCCCCCCACCCCCCCCCCCCCCCACCCCCCCCCCCCCCCACCCCCCCCCCCCCCCACCCCCCCCCCCCCCCACCCCCCCCCCCCCCCACCCCCCCCCCCCCCCACCCCCCCCCCCCCCCACCCCCCCCCCCCCCCACCCCCCCCCCCCCCCACCCCCCCCCCCCCCCACCCCCCCCCCCCCCCACCCCCCCCCCCCCCCACCCCCCCCCCCCCCCACCCCCCCCCCCCCCCACCCCCCCCCCCCCCCACCCCCCCCCCCCCCCACCCCCCCCCCCCCCCACCCCCCCCCCCCCCCACCCCCCCCCCCCCCCACCCCCCCCCCCCCCCACCCCCCCCCCCCCCCACCCCCCCCCCCCCCCACCCCCCCCCCCCCCCACCCCCCCCCCCCCCCACCCCCCCCCCCCCCCACCCCCCCCCCCCCCCACCCCCCCCCCCCCCCACCCCCCCCCCCCCCCACCCCCCCCCCCCCCCACCCCCCCCCCCCCCCACCCCCCCCCCCCCCCACCCCCCCCCCCCCCCACCCCCCCCCCCCCCCACCCCCCCCCCCCCCCACCCCCCCCCCCCCCCACCCCCCCCCCCCCCCACCCCCCCCCCCCCCCACCCCCCCCCCCCCCCACCCCCCCCCCCCCCCACCCCCCCCCCCCCCCACCCCCCCCCCCCCCCACCCCCCCCCCCCCCCACCCCCCCCCCCCCCCACCCCCCCCCCCCCCCACCCCCCCCCCCCCCCACCCCCCCCCCCCCCCACCCCCCCCCCCCCCCACCCCCCCCCCCCCCCACCCCCCCCCCCCCCCACCCCCCCCCCCCCCCACCCCCCCCCCCCCCCACCCCCCCCCCCCCCCACCCCCCCCCCCCCCCACCCCCCCCCCCCCCCACCCCCCCCCCCCCCCACCCCCCCCCCCCCCCACCCCCCCCCCCCCCCACCCCCCCCCCCCCCCACCCCCCCCCCCCCCCACCCCCCCCCCCCCCCACCCCCCCCCAGGAGAATGTCTGGGAACTGAAGAAGTGTGGGAGACATCTTAAAGATATAAGCACAGCAAGTGAAAACGTTTTCAGAAAAAGAATCACTAAAATCCAGAATGCATATAAAATGTTTTGAGGCTGGAAATAAAATGTTTGGCACTAAAAACCATGGGGGACTCCTCAGAGGAAACATTTTATTTCCTGCCTCAAAATGTTTTATTTTGGTTGTGTGGAAAGGGCCCTTGTATAGTAGCAAATAACCTGCTGACACCAGTTCTGGGACACCTGGACTCAAATTTCTGCTCAGTCATGGATTTCTAGAGAGGTTTTTATGTAAATGAGGATAGTAAGGAAAGTACAGCAGCAGGTGTGCTGTAGTGGTTACAGTGGCAGACTAGGGACAAATCCCGGCACTGTCACAAAATCTCTGGATGACCTTGGGCTCATCACAGGCCCCTTCTGCACATGCAGAATAATGCACTTTCAATCCACTTTCAATGCACTTTGCTGCTGGATTTTACTGTGCAGAATAGCAAAATCCACTTGCAAACAATTGTGAAAGTGGATTGAAAGCAGGGACGGAGCAAGGTGAAACTGCGCCCAGTGTGCATGCGCGCCCAGCACCCCTTCAAGCCCCCGTCTGCCCCCGTCCACCCCAGAATGCCCTGAGAACACCCCGGAACACCCCTGCCACACCCTCAGAACGCCCTGGGAACGCCTCCGCAGGGGCGTCCCCCCCCCCCGCCCCTTTGGCGCTATACCTCTGATTGAAAGTGCATTATTCTGCATGTGCAGAAGGGACCACAGTCTCAGCCCAACTTACCTCTCAGGGTTATTATTGTGAGGATAAAGTGAAGGATGGAAGAATGATGTGATAAGCTGTATGTGTTCCCACGAAAAAGAAAAGTGGGAGAAAAATTTTAAAAAATAAGCAGAAATAAATAGGAATCGGCTTTCCTGTGTTATTGTTAACACAGCGGCGAGTGCTGTGCAAAGGATTACCCACAATCTTTCCTTAATGCTGATTCTTGTATGCTTTGATGCTCTCCACCACAGAAGCTGTCACTTCTCAGCATATGCTGTAAAAACCACGAGAGCATAGGAGCGGGATGTTAACTGGTTAACATCCGCCATGTGCTGCCCGCCAAGGACCGGATGCAGCTGGGCTTGAATACAAAGGAAGACTGATGTGCCGGGTTTTTTTCCCTCTGACATAAGCAAATATTGTTGCCCTGCACCACCGGAAGGTTTAAAAATAGTTAAGATTTGCTGCCTGACTGTAGGTTTAAGGTGAGAGAGAAGCGTAAGGCAGGACTCCTGGGTTTTCTGGGTCAGGGGGAACTGGAGCATAATGATGCTACAAAGACCCAGATACCATTGCTTGGGATGGCAGACTGCTTGTCCCCCACCACAGAAAATGCCTTTGAGATTCATAATGCTCCAAACTTTGACTTGGTCTTATCACCTGACAAGGGCAGAAAGAGATGAAGAAGAGAAGAGTTTGGATTTATACCCCACCTTTCTCTCCTGTAAAGAGACTCAAGGTGGCTTACAAGCTCTTTTCCTTTCCTCTCCCCACAACAGACACCTTATAAGGTTGGTGGGGCTGAGAGAGTTCAGAGAGAACTGTGACCAGCCCAAGGCCACCCAGCAGGAATGTAGGAGTACGGAAACACATCTGGTTCACCAGATAAGCCTCTGCCACTCAGGTGCAGGAGTGGGGAATCAAACCCGGTTCTGCAGATTAGAATCCACCTGCTCTTCACCACTACACCACGCTGGCTACCCTGGTTTAGGTTTTAGGGAAATCTGGGAGGCTCCCAACTCTGGAAGCTCACTGGGTCACTTTGGGCCTGCAGCGCATTCCCAGCCTAACTTAACCTTAAGGGTTGTTGTTGCAAGGATAAAATAGAGAAGGGGAGAACAATGTTGTAATCAGCTTGGAGACACTATGAAGGAGAAAAGTGAAGTATAAGCAGCTAAATAAAATAAGTCAAGTTTCCACGCTCTAAAGGCCCTTCGGCACATGCAGAATAATGCACTTCCAATTCACTTTCAATGCAGTTTGCACCTGGATTTTACTGTGTGAAATAGCAAACTCCACCTGCAAACGATTGTGAAAGTGGATTGAAAGTGCATTGTTCTGCCTATGAGGAAGGGGCCTCCATTTTTTGGAGACCATTGTGATCAGCAAGAGTAGCTGATCAGGAAGGCCACAGAAAAACATGTTATTGAAATAGGCTTCAGAGACATGATCACCATCTTGCCGCGAAGGCAGGCCTGCTTCCCACACCAATCCTACTCTTCCAACAGGGATTTTTCTCCTTGAAGATCATGAGTAACCAGAACTTCTGATTCAGACCATCCAGCTGCCATGACCAGCCCACATCATGAACTCCTCATAGGTGCAGGCCACAAAAACCTGAGAAGGTTGGCAGGAGTTCTAAACATTAAATAAACTCCTGCATTTATGGAATCTGGCCTGTTGGCATGCTACCTATATTAATGCCACATTAATGCCCATTCACATATGGTGTTTCCTATAAAGGGTTTATTTCAGTGAAGGAAAACGTATGCTCTTTCATGTACAAAACCCAGTATTTTTTTCCCCCTTGATATGAATACATGAGCTGGAAAGCCAGAATACTCAAAATTAAATGTGCCAGCTTAGCACATACATGTTTCATCTTGCAAGGAGAAATGCATGTGGGCAGCAGCCTACGAAATGAACCGTCAAGGGCAGAGTTTGACGTCTTAAGGTGTGTGGCAGTGATTATTTTTTAATAATATGTGTCTCTTCCTCACTTAAAACAATAATAAAATGCTTAAAAACCACAGGGAATTCAGCAAGGTTTTCCAGAGTGTAAGTCCTTCCTTTAAGAACCTTTAAATGGATAGCCCATTTCTTATGTCCTTGAGAACTACTCTCTTCTCTAGACCACAGTCTTCATTTCACTACATAAAACAATCTCCGTCATAATAAAGTTGCAGGTATCACAAAACTATGTCAGTAGACTGTGTATTCCTCCACCACAGAACTCAAGATGCCAGACCTTTTTTGTCATAGAATGTTCCTCCTGAGTCCTAGTGCCTACCTAGCCCTGTTCTCCCCATTTGTTTGAAAGTTTGATTTTATTTATTTGTTTGTTTGTTTGTTTGTATCTAATTATTTAATTATTTAATTATTTAATTATTTAATTATATACCGCCCCATCCCATGAGGGCTCTGGGCAGTGAACAGCAAATAATATTACATAAACAATAAAAGCAGTAAGTAATTAATATAAATAGCATCATTAAAACATAAAATTACAACGTTTCACATAAACCACTTCACATAAACCACTATAAATGCTCTTGTATCAAATGTTCAGTAATGCACAAAATAATGGGTTTGACAAAGGCAACACATAAAAATGAATAATTCTCATATTTGTCCATTAGAATATATTCTAATGCGGAAGCATACACTTTTATCAACTGCCGCACCTCAACTGGCTGTACTGACATCTTTATCTGAGGGCCTTTCCCCACTTACCTTAAGCCCCGAGCTACTTGAGGAGAGTAGCGCGGGGTCCCCCGGCACTCCGCACGAGAGGGCCGGTGACAGCGCAGCTGCCCCGACGCTGCCGCTGCTGCGCCCTCTCAGCGCGAGGTGTTCCTGGCGCTCTTGCAAAGGGCGCCTTTTGATGACCCTGCACAGAGCACGGGGTCGTGGGGACGCCCGGGCGCACGCCAGGGATGCCACGCGCTGGGAATTGCGCGCAGCGATGGCAGCCGCGGGAAAAGTGGGGAAAGGCCCTGAGACAGAGTAGCTCCAAGAATAATGCAGAGTGTGTGTGTCCCCCCCAATGGGTAACTCCAGGTCATTGGGCACTTCTGCACATGCAGAATAATGAACGTTCAATCCACTTTCACAATTGTTTGCAAGTGGATTTTGCTATTCTGCACAGTAAAACCCAGCTGCAAAAGTGCATTGAAAGTAGATTGAAAGTGCATTCTTCTGCATGTGTGAAAGTGCCCAATGACTGACAGAGGTTGAGAAAACAGCAAGGGAAGGGAAAGGGTTTTTTTTTAATTTGTTCCCCATAATATATTTCTTTCTCTTTTTTTTTAAGTGAAGGAAGATCCTTTCATAGCTGTGCTGGGTGTGTTGAGTTTGACGTTTCTGTGGCATGTTCGGGGCTGATTTCCCAAGTTCTTGGGGCCAGTTGGGGCTGAGCTACTGCCTCCATATGGATTTTCTGTTTTCACTGCAGTATCTTGCAAAGAGTCTCAAGCACAATCCAGGAAGTGGAGGGAAAACCCCATAAATCAGTCCCCTACTGGATAAGGTTCCAATGTTGTTTAGAATTTTCAGAGTGAGAAGAGAAGTTGATCTGTTTGCTTACAGTAAAGGGAATGCCAAGGGAGTGGGAGGACTTTCCCCCTGAGTTCAAGAAGTTCACAGCAGCAGGCTGAACATAAAGTAGTGATACTCTAGGGCCGTGGTGGCGAACCTTTGGCACTCCAGATGCTATGGACTACAATTCCCATCAGTCCCATCAATTTGGCCATGCTGGCAGGGGCTGCTGGGAATTGTAGTCCGTAACATCTGGAGTGCCAAAGGTTCACCACCACTGCTCTAGGGCCCCTTCCACACACACACAATAATGCGTTTTCAAACCACTTTCACAACTGTTTGCAAGTGGATTTGGCTATTCCGCACAGCTTCAAAGAGCACTGAAAGCAGTTTGAAAGTGCATTATTCTGCATGTGCAGAATGAGCCTAGGAAAGGAATCTCAGAGGCTGCTAACCCTATCCCTAATAGTAGATTAAAGAACCCCTAGCCGCCATGCTATGGGGCCCAACATACAAAAAGCTCAACAGCCCCATTCCACCATGTAACATTCAACAAATACATTTTTAATTGCCCAAAAAAGAAAGAAGAAAAAGAATTTGGATTTATATTCCCCCCTTACTCTCCTGTAAGGAGACTCAAAGGCGCTTGCATCTCCTTTTCCTTCCCCCCTCACAACAAACACCCTATGAGGTAGGTGGGGCTGAGAGAGCTCCGAGAAGCTGTGACTAGCCCAAGGCCACCCAGCTGGCGTGTGTTGAAGTGCACAAACTAATCTGGTTCACTAGAGAAGCCTCCACAGCTCAAGTGGCAGAGCGGGGACTCAAACCCAGTTCTCCAGATGAGAGTGCACCTGCTCTTAACCACTGCACCAAGCTGGCTCTTAGGGAATAAAACCTGAGATACTCTGGTCAGCTGGGGACAAGGAAGCTGGTAAAGCCATTCAATTTGCTTTCACATGATGCTTGGATTCAATCCGGGTTGTGCGAGGAAAAAGGAAATTTGCCGATCAGCTTATCAGACCACAGTCTGTCCTTGAAGGAAGACCTTCCAGATCACATACATTTTTTATTCCCTTTCCCTACCTAACATTGCTCAAATGCATTTGAAATCCTTAGGGCAGTGGTGGCGAACCTTTGGCACTCCAGATGTTATGGACTACAATTGGCCATGCTTGCAGGGGCTGATGGGAATTGTAGTCCATAACATCTGGAAGTGCCAAAGGTTCGCCACCACGGCCTTAGGGGATGCCTAGTTGATTACACAGCCTGAACATTCTGGTCCCTAGGCCTAGAAAATATACATTGGCCCTTGAGAAGCGTTACGATTGCAAATCTGGAAAATTAGACACAATCTGGCATTTCCTTACTGAGTGCCACAGATACGTTACTGCTCAGGAGAAGTGGATCACAAATGTACATTCAAAAATGCACCCAAGCTCCAGAGGTGGGCATTGTAGCTAAACTGCTAGCTGATGTTGATCATCATGTGACTCCTGCAGTCTAAATTACAAAATTCCCGGCAACGGCATTCAATAGTAACAATGATGTCTCATGACGTAATTGGATCATTTCTAATCACGTCCTTTGTTTTCCCCTATATTTGCTTACGTCCAATTGGTCTGCACGCATAATGACGAGAAGTGTGATGGACCTTCTTTGTTGAAGACTTGACGGAATGGCTTATGGCCCATCAGTCATAGAAGAAGAAGAAGAAGAAGAAGAAGAAGAGGAGGAGGAGGAGGAGGAGGAGGAGGAGGAGGAGTTTGGATTTATATTCCCCCCTTTCTCTCCTGCAGGAGACTCAAAGGGGCTTACAATCTCCTTGCCCTTCCCCCCTCACAACAAACACCCTGTGAGGTAGGTGGGGCTGAAAGAGCTCCGAGAAGCTGTGACTAGCCCAAGGTCATCCAGCTGGCGTGTGTGGGAGTGTACAGGCTAATCTGAATTCCCCAGATAAGCTTCCACAGCTCAAGCGGCAGAGCGGGGAATCAAACCGGGTTCCTCCAGATTAGATACACGAGCTCTTAACCTCCTACGCCACTGCTGCTCCTAGTAGGAAGTTGCTAAGCCCAAGAAGCACTGTGGTGAATAACTCACACACACCCTATCTTTGCTGACACCCTGAGGCCTCCCATCATTATTCGGGAAGGGAGAAGCACAGGAATATAGGTGAAAAGTCAAGCAACTGTAGCTAGATTGCACAAGCGCTTGTTTTCCCACCCCAGGACTTTCCACTGGCAAGAGAAAAAAAAATTGCAAATGGAGCATCTACTCAGATGGAAGATAAGTTTGTGCCCAAAGGGATCAGAGGATGTTGGCTCGAAGACCCATCTCCTCAGGCTGCAAAAGGGGCATTTCCTGCTCAAAACGAATCCAAAATCTTGTCGTTTCTAATCTTGTCGTTCTTAAATCCCTCTAACCAACCTGTAAGGCCCCGTGTACATGTCCCAATTCGGCCTCTGCGTTCTGCAGAGGCCAATTTGCTGGTGGTTCCCGGCCCCTCTATGATGCGGCTGGCCTCCACGCAGGCCAGGACTTTTACGGCACTGGCCCTGGCCTGGTGGAACACCCTTCCTCCAGCTGTCTGGGCCCTGCGGGACCTGGGTGAGTTCCGCAGGGCCTGTAAGACTGTGTTGTTCCACCGGGCCTTTGGAGGGTCCAGCTGCTGATACGGTGCCCCCTCACTGCTCTGTGCCTTGGGACAGTTACATCAGGGTCCCCTCATATTGAGGGGCCCCACCGTGTCCCCCCCCCCTCATGGGGGTAGGTTTTAAATTGGGGTCGGACGCCTCCTGTTTATTTATGTATTACGGTTATTCGCTGTTTTTGTGAGTTTTAAGCTATTTTATGGGATGGAGCCTATGTATTTATATTTGTATGACCGCTCCTGTTTGATATTTAGATGATGTTGTTCACCGCCCGGAGCCCTTCGGGGATCGGGCGGTATACAAATTGAAGAAATAAATAAATAAAAATAAAAATATTTTTAATTGAAGGTTCATGTAGGAATGATGGCTTGTAGGAATCAATTGGATTACACATACCCTGTCAACACTCAGACACTTCCCAGACTCTTGACAGGAGTCAGACTAAGGCCCCTTCTGCACATTCAGAATAATGCACTTTAAATCCACTTTCACAACTGTTTGCAAGTGGATTTTGCTATTCCACACAGCTGCAAAGTGTACTGAAAGTGCATTATTCTGCATGTGCGGAAGGGGCCCAAGAGAAAGAAGGCAGTAGTGAATTGCAGGACCATCAAGGGCATGACACAACCAAAACACCATGTCCTTTTCCAGGAACATTAGCATGCCAGACTCTCCTGATTCCATCTTGTAATCAAATCAACTGACTGCTATGATCTTTCCCACAAAGACTCCCATCGTCTACAACGTGAGGCGTCAGTGCAATGCTAAAACTGTCTGTGCAGCAAGGGAGGGGCTGACATTAACACAAATGCTACGTCCAGTACCAACCAAGCCGCTCAGTTTCACAGCTCAAAATAAAGGCTGCAAATCTGCAGTCCCTCCCGAAATATCCTTCTGCTTGACTTGCTCCAATGAAGTTGCCCTGGCCCATACCTAGTCCTTGCAGAATTTTTCTGCAAGAATTTTTCTGTGCCTGGATGATAAGAATCACTACAGAAAGGCAAGAGCTTTAGACAGGTATTGGGGGCAATGGGATATAGCTCCTCTGCTTAGTCATCAGAAATTCAGTCTTTGCTTTCAGCCCAACACAAGCCAACATTTTTTCCTCATGTTTTTTTTTTGATGGCCTGAAACACTTTCAGCAACTTATGTTCAGTGTTTCATTCAAGGAAATAAATGTATTGGCTGCTGTCCTCAGAAACCTCTCTCTTACCCTCTCTTGAGAATGAGGAAGCAAGCATCTTTCAAGAGCGCTTAGGAATAAAAGAGAAAAAAAGAGTAAAATAGTATTTTGGCTTCAGGAGGAGTAATCCTGTCACCAGCACCAAGATCTTTAGCCCATATTTATGATGCTATGTCCTTTCTGGCCCCTTTTCCAAGCAAGACACGCTAGGTCAATCAATGTGTTTTCAAACCACTTTTCACAACTTTCATTTGGTAAGTGGATTTTGCTATTCAAGCCATTGCAGTTTCTTCAAAGAGCACTAAAAGAAGTTTGAAAGTGCATTATTCTGCATGTGCGGAATGAGCCTTTGTCTCTCAGCAGTACAATTTACCTCACAAAAACCCACAACAGTGAAAGCAGTGAAATAACTGTTAAAAATACAAGTCGGATTTTGTTACAGAAAAAACTGAACCTAATAGGTCCATGAAAGAGGAGTGAATGGACCAAAAGTCTGAGGTAAAAATAAATGTTTGTACTTGATATTTACAACAGTTTAGACTTGTCATTGCAGAAGGACCTGTGGGAAGAGAGTTCCAAAGACAAGGAGCAACAACAGAAAAGTCCCTGTCTCTACAGCCACCCCTCTTACCTTTGAAAGTGGGTGCATGTAGACTCAGACCACTGTAGATTATCTTTCCTGATGGGCAAGTTAATACAGAAGCAAGAGGTCCTTTTAGCATGGGTTCAGCTGATCCACGGGTATCAGGTCTTTGGGACCCAATGGCACTCGGGGATGAAGTAAACAGAGTTGATGGACTGAGGAAAAAAAACCCATTGATTTTATTTTGAGATCACAGAGCCTTCTTCCCTTGAAACACCTTCCCGTCAGCCTCCCACTCACAAATTCCATTTTCTCAGTCAGGGAACTGGAGCAAAGTAATGAATAGGCACGAGCACTTTCCAAGAAAAAAGGAACCATTACAATACCAGAAGAGAAACACAGAAAGAGATCAGTGATGTACAAAAGGTTCTGAACTACAGGAGCCAGAAATCTTGGCAACTACACCCTTGTTGGAGTCTGTTCTCCTGTCACAGAATCCAAGAGTCCTGCCAGAAGTCACATCCTCCTCTACAACCCCCTCCAGCTGAATACAGATCAGTTGTGTGCCACAAAATTCTCCCCAAACCCAAAGGTCTTTAATCCCATCCGTAGACTGCTTTTTTTAAGACAAGCTATTCCAAAATCTTGGTTCGTGACACTTTCCCCATTCTAGCTAAATAGACCCCCTATGCTTTTTCCACAGAGCCCCAAAACTTTGAATCACGGCCCTACCATATGTGATCCCTAAATCCTTTGTCATTTCTTGCAGTAGAAAATTCTCAGAAAAACCCCAAGCAGTTCCACTAGCAGCCCCTAAGATCCCACTAAATATGACTATCAACACAGTCCCCAGCAACAGGGTACCGTGCTGCAGATCCTTCAGCTCCGCGCTGGTTCCCGTGAGGTTAAGGATTCGCATCTCCTCCACATCCACAGAAACCCTCACCTGCTCCCTGCAGCCTCTGCCAAGGACTGTATGATCAGCCAGGAACTCTATCCTCAAAACTCTTCTTCCGCAAATACCGTCCCATCTCAAAACAAGTTGAACTCGTTTCCCCTGATAGGGCTGAGGCTGCAGCCGGTAAAGTACCCACTCAACACACACCCTACATATGGAAGGAGGATAAAGGAGAGGGTGGGGGAAAACTCTGGGGTGGGTCAGACAGATGTGCAGCCAGCTACAGTAGCTTTGCCTGTAATATACAGTGACAGAACGCAGTCCAGAATCTTTGTGTCTCCACAGTCTCAAAGTTTATGTCTGCTTTAGCCCAGAGCTGAGAGCATCCAGGTATAATATTTTACTGTAGGGTCCCCAATATGGCGTCCATGGGTGCTAGATTAGCTGTCATCACCTCTTTTAGCATCCTCCATGTTTTCAGGAAGTAGATGGGGCCAGGTACGGCTTTTGCCCCGCAAGGCTTCTACTTGACTATTAGAGATGTCATTGGCTGTGCAGATTTCTAAAACTGTTTCTTTGGCAGCAGCTGCCACCACAGCACACGGATCTGCCCTCTGTTACTGAAGTAATGCTTTGCCAATCGTTTTGTGAGTGGCTCCACCTTCTGCAGCTGAAGGTTGAGAACCACTGTGATAGTGGCTAAGAAGAGTAGGTAGATTCTAATCTGGAGACCTGGGTTTGATTCCCCACTCCACCTGAATGGCAGAGGCTTATCTGGTGAACCAGATGTGTTTCCACACTCCTGCATTCCTGCTAGGTGACCTTGGGCTAGTCACAGTTCATTCAGAACTCTCTCAGCCCCACCTACCTGACAAGGTGTCTGTTGTGGGAAGGGAAAGGAGCTTGTAAGCCACCTTGAGTCTTCTTATAGGAGAGAAAGGTGGGGTATAAATCCAAACTCTTCTTCTTCTACAAGCTCACCTGACCCAAGTCCCTACAAGTGATATTGACTTTTCAGACTGCATAATGCTGAAGATTCTGGAAATAATATGGGAAGCAATGGAAATGTGCAAGCATATATTAGCCAGATGTGAAAATACTCTTTCTGAGATATCATGAAATGCACTTCTAATTAGATGTTACAAAAGTTCCTTGCTGCATCTCATAACTCATGACCCCTTTCGTATGTAGGTTCCAAAGCTGTAATGCACTGAAATTTAATCGCCACTTGGCAGCTGTAATATATTGATGGAATGTTGCTGTTTTAAAATGTTTTTGGGCCTTTCCCCACTTACCTTCTGCTGCGCGCTACTCGCGGCACTCCCCACTACAGGGGCGGCGACAACGCAGCCGCCCCGACACTGCCACTGTCACGCCCCCTCAGCGCGCGTCATTCCTGGCGCTCTTCAAAACGGCGCCTTTTGATGACCCCCGCAGAGCGCGGGGTCATGGGGAAGCCCGGGCGCGCGCCAGAAATGACGCGCGCAGTGAGTAGCGCGCAGCGACTGCGGTAGAAGGAAAAGTGGGGAAAGGCCCTGTGTTGTATTGCCATCAACAAGGGGGCTACAAGCAGACCAATCATCATCAAAACTACAGACGTACAGCATGCAAGAAAATTGTGCCATCGTGGCCTGTTACTACAACTCAGAGCCAAAAAAAAACAAAACAGGATGCTTGAAGTGAATGTACGAACTGTGGAAACTGTGGAAACAATATCTGGATTCAAAACAAAGACTGGAGCAATACCTGGAGCAAAGACTGGCAGATCAAATATATATAGATATATATGGAATATATAGATTTGAAAGAAATTCAGAAAAATGGCAAAAAGAAATTAACTGTAACACCAGAAGAAAGAACAGTACATACTCCAGAAATATCGGGAGATGTAAAAGCAGAACTGCCAGATGAAAACGCCAATACAGGAAATAATAGTGCAACTACCAGAAAAGAGTTTGGATTTATACCCCCCCCCCTTTTCTCTCTGTAAAGAGATTCAAAGTGGCTTACAAGCTCCTTCCCTTCCTCTCCCCACAACAGACACCTTGTGAAGTAGGTGGGGCTGAGAGAGTTCTGAAGAACTGTGACTAACCCAAGGTTTTCCAGTAGAAGCCTAAATAGCTAGATATAAGTCACAGCACAGATTCTCCGGCCACCTTGTAATAAGGGGGTGAATAATCACATAAATGCAGATTCCCATTCTGAAGAACACTTTTGGGAATATTTGAGGGAAACACATTTAATGCCCCGACCTTTCTTATTATAGTAGGAAGACAAGCAAAACTGAGGCTGCCTGTTTCCATCTTTTATTCTGGTTGGGCCTGATTTACTGATAACATCGCAGGCCCTACCTATCCCCCCCCCCCTCCCGTCCTTGGTGTGGTTCGGGCGCCATTTTAAATAACGTTTAAATAATGTTGTTTACAATACTTTAGTTGTTTTTAAATATTGCTGCATAGGTTTTAAGGGTTTAAGTTTTGCGTTGCTGTTTGTTGATTTACTGATTTGCTGTTCATTGGAACGGCCATGTTGTGAGCCGCCTCGAGCCCTTCGGGGATGAGGCGGCCTATAAGTTTAATAAATAAATAAATAAATAAAAACGGAGTACTTCTGAAAACCCATGTCTATTGAGCAAAACCACTTCTCTAATGTAATCCTCTATCTCCCTAGCCCTCAAAACACAGATCCCCCTCATGTCAATGAAACATCGATCACTCCCTGCCTCAGCAGAAACATCACAGGCCAGATTATTAATAGTATCCAGTACAGTGATGCCCTTAGGGAACAGCGGGAAGCTACACAGAGAATAATTCCTCTTCCTCCTCCCAGACAGCTGGCACCCCCCAACCAATCTCCAACCCGGACTTTGCTATTGACTTACCTGTCCCACCAGCAAAGCCAGGAAGAACGTTCATTGGTACCCTCTTGAGGGATGTCAGGCAGTCAGCTATGGGAAAATAAAATACAAAATGGAGGGTGGAAAGTGCTGTCCTGTTGCAGCTGACTTGTGGTGACCCCATAGTTTTTTTATGGCAAAAGATAAACAAAGGTGGTTTGCCGCTGCTTGACTCTGCACAGCAGAGGTTTCCTCACAAGTACTAACTAGGGACTATACTCCCAAAAACCAAATCGAAGGAGATCCACTTTAAACCCATCCTACTTACACCATGACCTCACTGCTCCTTCTAAACTATTCCCTTTCTTAGCAACCCAACATTCCTGGCACCCACTAGTTCATGGACCCGAAACATTTCCCCCTCATATGGTTAGCGTGAATAGACTAGGAACAGAGTTCAAATCTGCCCACTGTTCTGGAAGCTTTCTGGGTGACCCTGCTCTCATTCCACTCGTTCCGGCTAACCTACCCCATGGGGTAGTTGTGAGGATAAGATAGGGGAAGGGAGGACAGTTGAGGCCTTGAGGTCTTTGGGAGAAGGATGGGTTTAAAATGAGATAGATCGGTAGCTCTCTTTCGAGGGCAGCAACTCTCTAGGGCAAATGAAATGGGGCAGAGCAAGGCCTCTCTAGGGCAGCAGCTGTCTAGGGCAGACCTTTTGTAGCACCCCCGACTTCAACTGGAGATGTATCCAGGGAAGAATTTTATCTGCTAAACCAGTAACTAGCTTTCCAAAGAGCCTACCAGCCCTGGCTTTCAACCTCCTTACACCTCCCCTTTCTCTGTGCCACCCTCCCAGCTTGTTCAAACCCATTAGGGCCCAGAGCAGCCCTGGACCATCCAGAGCAGCCTAGTCCATCCAGACAACCAGGACCCTCTCCCCATGCAGAAAGGTACTCACTTGGCAGCTGGTTCGGGGGCATGCCCCAGTCAAGTGCATCCTGACCAACTGCTTGGGCGGAGTGCTTCCCCCAAACTAAACTAGCCTCTCTTTTTTGAAGGGGGGGGGGTCAACAGCACCCTTCCTCCCTCTTAGCCCCCCTCCATCACCCCCCCCCTTCCTCCTCTCTCCCTCCACTCCCCTCACCCTGGCTTGGCTGTCCCAGACAAGCCGCTCTCTCTTTACTCTCCCGCCCGCCTTCTGGCTCGCCGGCCGAGAGCATCTCGCATCCTCCAGTTGGCCATGCCGGCTGCGTCCCTACAAAGATTCTCCCATCATCCCTCGCGCCGCTTGATGCTCCCTTACCGCTGCCGATGCTCGCAGCTTCCGGAGCGCCTGCAAATGTGCAGCCGCCTTTGGGCTAGTTTTGGAGGGGCCGCTCGTCTAGGAAGCCAGACCCCTCCTCGCCCCCCCCCCGCGCCCCCCCTTCTCCCGCTGAGGGGCTACTACTAGCTAGTTTCCAAAAACAGATCTGGAAGGGGATCAAGGCTGTGGGAAAGTCACACTTTCTAGCCTGGATGACAGTCCCCTCTTTCCCCCCGCTCCCCCCCCCCTCCAATACCCGGCTGAGATCAAGTTTGTTGCAGTTAAAGGAAAGGCACACTCTGCATATAATCAGAAACCGTTCAGGGGGAGGATATTACGACATAATTTCCCTGGTCATTTCTGAAAGCAATAATATACTTTTTAAAAAATCCATACAGGGACTTCAGTGATATAGATGAGAGAGAGAGAGAGAGAGAGAGAGAGAGAGAGAGAGAGAGAGAGAGAGAGAGAGAGAGCGTAGCATCTTAGACCTGCAAGCTCCAGGTCATTACGGACCCATGGGAGACTGTTTAAAGGGTGATGTGCCAGTGTTTTCCCCCGTCATCTTAGAAGTTCAAAAAATTATTAGGGCAGATTATCCCTCTCTGTCATTACACACACTCAACTGAACACAAAATGTCCAGTAAAAAAAAAAAAGTACAGATCCAAAAGAACATTCGTGCAGTTCAGACATTCTCATCTGCACGGGTGCTGTCCAGTTCCCGTGCTGCTGAGCTCTGTGTAAGCCTTCAAACAGTAAACAGTCACACCTTTTAAACCCATCAGTTTTAAGCTTAGGATGGCTTAAACATCAGAGAATGTTTCTGTAGGCAACAAAGTAGGTACACACAGAGAGGTAATACACAAGTATGTCAGAGCGACAGAAGCAACGTGTGCGATCCATTATTATTTTGTAAAGCCTAGGCTGCCTCTGAGTAATGTTGCAACTGACAAATGATCACAATAAATCTGTTGGTCTCCAAGGTGCCACAAAGCTGTGTTGCCGTTATTTTTATTGTTTTGTTTTTCCGCAATAGGATCAGACATTTAAATAGCTGAAAATACTACACATTGGGGGGAAAGGTACATTTAACTGAATCACTGAATCTCAAAAAGGACATAGCAGAGCTGGAAAAAGTACAGTGTGGTGTAATGGTTGTTGTTGTTGTTGTTGTTGTTAACAACATTGGGTGATGCTTTAGGCTGAAAACGTTTTGTCTTATTATGGCAAATCCTAATTAAAGGTATTAACACGGCTTTTGTTTGGGGATTTTGCTTTGAAACCACAGTGTTACCTGTAGTATGTCAGACATCAGTATCTGACTCATCGGCTGAGGGTTTGGTTTGGTTTTGCTGTCAAGTCGACAGTCAACATGCCATAGGGTTTTCAAGGCAAGAGACATGCAGAGGTGGTTTGCCATTTCCCAACTCAGTGTAGTGACCCAATTCTTCCTTGGTGGTCTCCCATCCATGTACTACAGGGCCAAACCTGCTTAGCTTCTGAGGTCTGATCAAATCGAGCTAGCTTGGGCTATCAAGGTCAGGACAAGCTGAATATTAGATATGGGGGGGGGGAGAGAATATTAGATATGAGGGGGGAGAAGAGAAATGGCGGGAAAATTATCTAGAGAAGTTACATATTCTCTGTCCTTGTTTCTTCTTGCCAGCATTCCAGGGGCACAGCACAGTGTAATGCCAGCTAGCACAGTGCCGTACCAGCTGGCCACATCCTGTGCCCACTGAAGTCAGCTAAGCATCCTACAGCCACCTGATAGGTGAAGACAAAGAGGATTTACCACCACAGACGGACAAAGGTTTCCTCACTTTTTTGTTTTGTTTTGGACGTCCGCTCTAACGAAGACTTCTGGAGGACTCAAAACCTGGCCCATGGTTTTGTGTCATTTTGATTGGCCCTAATAAAAAGTATTTAAGCTGATTTTGTTTTTTGAGTTTGCTACCTTATATTTTTTGCAGAGTTCCATAACAGAGCGGCCAATAAAGTACCTTGTCACTCAGCAGGAGAATGGACCAGATGGTTTACAGCCTTCCCCAGCTCTCTGATCCTAATGATAAACCACGAAGAATTTAATCATTCTCTTTCTTCCCCTTTTATCCCACACGTGGGATTATAACATTGAAAGAGTTGGTTCAACGCATTCCTTTCCCTTTTTCATGCCCCCTATGGTGCCTAGCTTTCTGTTTGCAGAAATTAAATGTGTGAAAGATAATAGGTGAGAACTGATAGCATCTGGAAATCCTATCAAGATTTGCAGTGACCCATCTTCTTCCCCTGCTCACTCCCGAGTGGTGTCTCCTCAGGAAAAAAAAAAACAGGGGAGAGGAAATTGGCGTCACTGTGTTGTGTAAAAATATGACAGCTCGGGGTGTTTGGAACTGTGTTGACGCACATATGATACACAGGGTTGCCTGGAGAAAAATGTCCTGTCCCTTCAATAGACATTTAATGTACAGAAATGGGCAATCAAAGCTATTTATGGCATGGAAGTTAATAACATCCCCAGGTAAACAACATCCTATTTAGCCTCTATTAAAATGGTGGGATATTTTTTGGTAGGTCAGTTGGCAACTCTAATAATATGTTCCTCTCTCTCTCTCTCTCTCTCTCTGTGTGTGTGTGTGTGTGTGTGTGTGTGTGTGTGTGTGTGTGTGACAAAGTCACAATTGCTTTACGGCAACTCCATAGGCCTTTTATGGCAAGAGATGTTCAGAGATGGTTTGCCTCTCAATTTAGGTGTGTTAACGTTTTTGGCCCTCATCTAAGCGTTCTGTCTAGATGGCATGCTGAAAAGTCTGCCTAAATGCCCAACACCTAAGCCAGGGTATGCAACAAGTCGTTCCGTTTTGTCAAAACAACAAAGAGAGTCTTGTGGCTGGCAAATTTATTGTGGCATAGGTTTCCATGGCACAGCCACTTCATCAGACGCATGAAGTGTTGGCAGACAGATTGGTATCAAGAGCTACAAAAAATTTTTAAAAGACAGAAGAAGGAAGAGGGGAACTTTTATGAAGAAGTCCAGTTTTCCAAGACGCGCCGTGTTGCGTTACATCAATGAAAACAAGCACAGCAGGACAATTTGTGTACATTATTCAAATTCATCCTACTTTGCTGTTTCATCAGCAGGAAGGAGTGGGCCACACCTACCCTGATTGTTTCATTTACATTTTTACTGGATTTGATTTTCATCAATGCCCTGAAACGTTACAAACTTTGGGCCTCTCTCCATAATGACTCCCTACCCTTTTGCCTTTCCGCTGTTTGCAGTTTTGTGCATATGTATCTCGCCCGTGGCCTATAACACTTCACGATCCAGCTGAAGTAGACTTATGAAAGCCGATGCCACGATAAATGGGTCAGCCTTTCCAAATGTCACATGACTCTTTGTCATTTAGTTACTCTTCCGCGTTTTTGTTCTGTGCTTGTTTGGAATGGCCAAGTATTAAGAAATAATTTCTTCAGCTGCAGGAATGTGCGCACCCAACAAATGAAACAATTTCAAAGGCGAGTCAAATGTGTGACACATACCCCGTAGCTCCACATTTACCATGAAAGCTACTGTGCTATGCTGACTCCTGTTCAGACATGAGCCAGGGCTAGGGGAGGTGTGCTTCGACATAAAATTGAGGCAGGCCCGGGAAAAGAAACAAACCCAAATCCCCTTTCCCTCCTTTCTCCCACACACAAAATAAATCCCTCTAGAGACAAAATAATACAGGTACAACATTAAAGATTCCAGATATATAAATCTCTTTTACTAACAAATCTGTCTCTCAAACCAATCCATATGCACAAATGAAGTAAACAGAGGAACAAGTCAAGGAATGCCTTTAGGTGATTTTGTTTCTGCCTTTCTGCTCCTCCACTTTGCCTACAACGTCTTTAGTAGGTAACATCAACTTCCACTTTCCAGAGGACTTGTCCGCATGCTGAGCTGTTCTGTTAATCCATAAAAGAGAAATCTCCTGCTTAAGAGGACGGAGTAAACCAGGTCCGCTGTCTTTCAAGGAATTCTGCCCTCTTTTCTGCCTCTCTTTTCCTTCTTTCTCAGCTTCTCTGTCTTGACCGCTGTCCCGGTGGAGGGCAGGTTTGACCACAACAAATACGATTCCATGGCATAGGAGCAGATGAGGAGGTTTATGGGAACGATGCGCAGATGATGCCTTCCAGACATCCACTTCGGAGTCTGCATACTTTCAAAGTTTGCAGGGGGCACCAGCTGTGGATTCTCAAGTGTATGTCAGAACCACCCCCCGTTCTCAGGTGAAGCACCTAGGTGGCCGTTTCACCAAGAAAGCTTCTGTAGATGCCCCTTGCTCTTTCCGGAGCAGAACCTCCAAGCGCCATCGGTCATCCAACCAGTTCTGCGGGCCCTTGCAGAAGCTCGGGGCCCCGTTTTGTTAATGCCAGTGTTTCCTTCCTCCAGACACGGGTTCTTAAGTCGGCACACCAATCGCTTGACGTTTCCTGCGGCCATAGCCCATGGGATCAGCCGCTCCCTTGTTGTTCTTCCCGGATTCATCTTTCTGGTTGTTGCTTCCATAACGATAGAGCAGATTGGCAAGGTTCTGGATCTGGCAAGTGCCTAGGTGACATCCCCGTATGGGAGGTGAAGCGAGCGCGTGGCGGGGGAAACGGTGTCCAGGAATGGAGCTGTGGGCAGAAAAGAGACTTTAAGGAACTCTGGAGACTCAGGGAGGACTGAGAAATAGTCTCCTAGATGTATTTGGGAAAAATATGGGACTAACAGTTTGAGTGCTTAGACAATAGGTAAGCTTTGGACTGGGGCAGGGATGTAATATAGGTGGGACAAGTCAGAGGTATAATGTAGGTGGGAGAGCCAGTGTGGTGTAGTGGTTAAGAGCAGGTGCACCTAATCTGGAGAACCGGGTTCCCCACTCTGCCACTTGAGCTGTGGAGGCTTATCTGGTGGGCTAGATTAGCTTGTGCACTCCAACACATGCCAGCTGGGTGACCTGGGGCTAGTCACAGTTCTTTGGAGCTCTCTCAGCCCCACCTGCCTCACAAGGTGGTTGTTGTGAGGGGGGTAGGGAAAGGAATTTGTACGCTCCTTTGAGTCTCCTTACAGGAGAGAAGGGGAGGATATGAATCCAACTCTTCTTCTTCATCATCTTGCCCTGGGTGCCAGTAGCATGGGGGCTCACAGGCCACCGCCCCCACTGTCCCTGTCACCACCACAGCTGAAGATTGCTGCATTAACCCTGTTTCATTAGACTTCTGAGTACTTTCTGTATGGTGAGTGGGAGGCCATCTGAGGGGCCGGCCAGAATCCTTCAGCTGTTGAGGGGAAGGCTAAGAAGAGTACATTTTTTGCTTCATGGGGTCGCAATTTGGGGGCTGGGGCAATTTTGGTGCGTGTGTGGGCGCCATTTTCTTTAGATAGGTCCCTGGACTGGGGAAGTCACTGGTTTTAGCACTGCAAATGTATCACCCAACAGTTCTGTCACCTACACTTGGGCTGATGCCGGCAGCAACCACATTATCTAAACCCAGGCAGGTAGGATTGTTAGAAACCACTGACATAGGAATCACGAGTATCACTAAGAAGTGTACACACGAACACGCTTGGAAGAATGCATTAAACTGAGCTTACTTGAAATAAGCATTTATAAGAATACAGCTTGCACAAGGATGGGGGCCTTAAACAAAGAAAAGGGTTGAATCCCACCAGCTTTTCGGCTGACACGGAAGGGAGAAAGAGTGATCTCAGACAATTCCCTTCCTCACTGAGGCCCCTTCCGCACATGCAGAATGATGTACTTTCAATCCACTTTCACAATTGTTTGCAAGTGGATTTTGCTATTCCGCATGGTAAAATCCAGCTGCAAACTGCATCGGAAGTGGATTGAACTTGCCTTATTCTGCATGTGCAGAAGGGGCCCGAAATCCCCCTTGTCCACATAAGGGCCCACAAACCCCAGCACTACTTCGGGGAAGGGGTCAAAATGGGCCCCTTCTGCCTCCTGCACCACTGTAAAAGCTGATATAATCTAACCCAACATCTGTTTCATAAGAACATAAGACAAGCCAGCTGGATCAGACCAGAGTCCATCTAGTCCAGCACTCTGCTACTCGCAGTGGCCCACCAGGTGCCTTTGGGAGCTCACCTGCAGGATGTGAAAGCAATGGCCTTCTGCTGCTCCCGCTCCCGAGCACCTGGTCTGCTAAGGCATTTGCAATCTCAGATCAAGGAGGATCGAGATTGGTAGCCATAGATCGACTTCTCCTCCATAAATCTGTCCAAGCCCTTTTTAAAGCTATCCAGGTTAGTGGCCATCACTTATCATTTGAGTCTGACCCAGGGTGAAAAACAGGGGAAATACTTAGGAAGAGTTCACTAACCATTTTGTTAGGGAGACTCCTGATAAATCACTTTGTTCCAAGAAAACCTTTGCCAGCAAACTTTCTCCCTGTCAAGCAGTGATTAAAAGCTCAACAGTTTTACCAGGGGTGTGGGTGGGGAGCAGGAAGTGTTTGTATGCAGGGGGCGGGGAAATAAGCGCTGTGTGATTTTGAATATACAGCTGCCAGTCTGGTATTTCACAACAGCTTGCTCTAAAGCAAAGAGAGACTGACATTCCAAGAATGGTTTCAGGAAGTGTCAATCAAGCAAAATCTTTGATTGATTTCAATATAATTTACATTCCAGATCTGTATCACAGAGCTCCTATTGAGATAAATCATAAAATTGAGAATGAGCCGGGAGGACTTCAGAATTCACTGAGAAAGACTCACGCCCCTTCCACACATGCAGAATAATGCACTTCCATTTTTTAAAAAATTATTTATTAGTTTTGTGCAATAAGAATGAAAAAAAGGATTTTACAAAGTGTATATAATACATTTTATACCTTACATATACATTTGGTATAGTAAAGGGAAAAAAACCACGGTAAAATAGAGGACAGATACTGCATGCTAGTCTAAACTAATAATGCACTTTCAATCCACTTTCAATGCACTTTGAATCTGGATTTTACTGTGTGGAATAGCAGAATCCGCTTGCAAGCAATTGCGAAAGTGAATTGAAAGTGCATAATTCTGCATGTGCGGAAGGGCACTCAGTTCTCCCTGACTGAACAGTTGTCCGGAACCATACAAAATCTAGCAGGTTACAGAAAAGCAGACAGTGGGCGTTTCCCCACTCACAAGGATCCCCCCTATGCCGTGCGCCCGGGCGTCCCCACGCTCTGCGGGGTCATCAAAAGGCGCCGTTTTCTCCAGCACCAGGGATGCCGGGCGCTGAGGGGGCGCGACAGCGGCAGCGTCGGGGCGGCTGCACTGTCGCCGCCCCTGTCGTGGGGAGTGCAGGGGGGACCCCGCGCTACTTGAGGAGAGTAGCGTGGGGCTTAAGGTAAGTGGGGAAAGGCCCTAAGTTCTCCAGAACACTAGCAATTTAAAGGGCCAAACTATATATGACACTGGAGACAGATCCTCAGACATATAAATAAAGGCAAAAAAAAAAGCAGTTGTGAGGGAGAGTTAATATGGATCAGTGCTGGGGAAGTGAAAGGAAAGCTTTATTCTCAAGCTTAGTCCCTAACTTAATCACAAATGTCCCCTTGGTGCTTTGAGCAATAGCAGAGGGGAAAGTCAGCAATTCTATGTTGTGCCTACTGGTTCCCCACTTGATGGCTAAAAGTGGTGGGGAGGGACAGGTTTTTAGAGGGAAAACCATGCAGGGCAACCCCCACACACACAGAAACTCCACAACTGAACCACAACACCTCCTTTCCCCAGCTGTTTTTTACACGCAAGTCTGATCCCATCTTGTGGGTTGTTTGGCCTCTATCCCAGCTGGGCTTGTCTGAGGGAAAGAGATTCATTTCTCATATAAGCCCCCTCCCCCACACACCACACCACAGTGCCACTTACCTCTTAACCAGGTTGAGTTGGCTCCTTGCTACCTCTGAAGGTGCCCACCAAGGGGGTCTTTCCCCTGCCTCCAACCCAGACTCCTCTGGGGCCCGGACATCTGCTTCTCCATGGATTTTCTGGAGGCGGTCCAAGAAGGAGATGACAGGTGGAGGCTGCCTCCTGGAAAAGAGATTGAGCAGAAAGGTATGTGAGGAAGGTCCAGGTAGAACTTCAGTGGGGGCTTCAGTGAAGAAAGGAATTGCCTGAGATCACTCTTTCTCCCATCTGTGTTTGCAGAAAAGCTGGTGGGATCCAACCTTTTTCTTTGTTTATAATAAGGAAAGGATCCTTCGCTTGCTTTTTTCTACCTGACCCTTCTCTTCTTCTATCATATCCCATCCCAAATTTCCTTTTGCCCTCACCTGTCTGGCTTCCACCAAGCCCTCCAAGGTTGACAAAAGGATGCTGTCAGCAAACAGAGCAACACAAGGACACTTCTGGAATCCATGGCCCTGAACTGGAGAAAAAAAGGCACAAATTAATCTGAGATCAGTCACAACACAGTTTTTAGCGTCAAGGCTCACAGAGCATCTTGACGATGACAGTCTCTGAACATGGGCAGATTGCCTTTCCCGCTCATTGCAAATAACCCCAACACCCCAGTCCTGGGCATCAGAAGGTTTTGAGGGTCTTGGCATGGTGGCATCTCTTCGTCATTAGTTGAAGAACCACTGTCTCACTTATAGGGAACTCTGGTTCTCTTTCAAGGAGAGGGCACTTGACTAAATCCAGATTGGGTGCTTGGGATATTCACACAGCTGCAGAGCATTTGCTTTGCAGGTGGGAAGTTCAAACCTCAACACTCCCATTTTTTAAAAAAAAAAATCTGATCGTAGGTGAACAGAAAGACCTCTCCACAGGACCCTGGAAACCTTCTTCCAGTCAGAATAGTCAAGAATGTTAAGGAGCAGCAGTGGCGTAGGAGGTTAAGAGCTCGTGTATCTA
Source organism: Sphaerodactylus townsendi (assembly GCF_021028975.2). Lineage (NCBI taxonomy): Eukaryota > Metazoa > Chordata > Lepidosauria > Squamata > Sphaerodactylidae > Sphaerodactylus > Sphaerodactylus townsendi. Next base: position 18,538,874 of record NC_059439.1, on the reverse strand, counting down.
ATCTGGAGGAACCGGGTTTGATTCTCCGCTCTGCCACCTGAGCTGTGGAGGCTTATCTGGGGGATTCAGATTAGCCTGTACACTCCCACACACGCCAGCTGGGTGACCTTGGGCTAGTCACAGCTTTTCAGAGCTCTCTCAGCCCCACCCACCTCATAGGGTGTTTGTTGTGAGGGAGGGAAGGGCAAGGAGATTGTAAGCCCCTTTGAGTCTCCTACAGGAGAGAAAGGGGGGATATAAAGCCAAAAAGAAAAAGAAAAAAGACTGACATTACTGGACCAAAGCTCCGACCCATTTCATGGCTAAGCGAGCAACCCTTCTCTTTCGCCTGATTATTTTTATAACACCCCGTCCATGACCTCGAGGAGAGTAATAGAACTTTTTCCCCTAGAAAACCCGGGCAGCCTTGAAAAGGCTTTCAGACCAAGCCCGTCAGCCTGCTAAGAAGCCCACGCGCCCCACTGCATTCCCCAGACAATCCAGGAATCTTGAAGAGAAGGACCCACCTGATATTCCCAGATCTTCTGCTCAAGCTCAGCTCTCTTCAGCAAATGTCTCTGTCCAGCAGTGGCTGAGAGTTTGTGTCGAGACAGGCTGTGTGGAGTGTGGTTTATATTCTCACAAGTCAGGAGGTGGAGTCATCAGGGGAAGACTTTACAACCAGGCAGGATGGAGGGGGGGGGGGTCCTTCCTCCTTCCTTGGTAGGATGCCTGTGTCTTTTCCCCATCCCTCCTCACTTCCAGCTGCCTTTCATGTTTTCTGCCGTGCACCCAGGGGTCATGCTGACTCATCACAAACTCAGGCATTTTGTCTGACACCACTTGAGTCTCTTTCCCACTCTCGGTTATATGCACCTGCCTCCCTACAAGGAATGCTTTGTATGTTGAAGTAGAACAGAAGTTGCAGGAGGCATCTAGAGTTAGGGGTCACTCAGAAGGGAAAAGGTCGCTTTTTATTTTTTAAAAAATCTGTTTCCTTACGTGCACATTGCTAGCAAAACAGAAAGTGAGGCTGGGAGAGTTTCGTGAAAAGCCGTGGGAGGATAAACGGCTTTTGTAATGGGCTCTGCCCTTCACCAGGCAATCCACCCCCACATACATAGCTCTTACTCTTGCTAATGAGAATAGCCAACGCGTGGTTAGTAGGGCTGTTGCTAAGAGCAGGTGACCTTCTAATCTGGGAGGAACCAGGGTTCTTGGGCTGCCCTGCTCTGCTCACTTGAGCTGTAGGAGGCTTAATCGAGTGAGAACCAGATATGCTTTCCACACTCCTACGTTCCTGCTGGGTGACCTTGGGCTAGTCACAGTTCTTCAGAGATCTCTCAGTCCCACCTACCTCACAAGCAGAGGTGGGATCCAACCAGTTCTCACCACTTCTCTAGAAGTGGTTACTAATTTTTTCTGAGTGCCGAGAAGGGGTTACTAAAGCAACCTCCCTGCCCAATAGGGACTGGAGGTGCGTGTGTGCGGCGGCGCCACTGTTTGAATCCCACCACCATCGGAACCTGTTATTAATATTTTTGGATCCCACCACTGCTCACAAGGGGAGAGGAAGGGAAAGGAGCTTGTAAGCCACCTTGAATCTCCTTACAGGAGAGAAAGGTGGGATATAAATCTGAACTGTTCTACATGTGCTGGAGCCAATGTATTTGTTTATTCATATGTACAGTGGATGGGGGGAATCCCCTCCCCCCCCCCCAAAAAAAAAGAGCAGAAGATAATCTATATATCACTGCATTCCATGGCTTTAACATTCACAGGTTACTTCTGGAATGGGAACCAAAAATGCTTTAAAAGAACAGAACGTAACTAGTAAGATGGGGAATGACCGAGCAGAAATTAAGTCCCCTTATTCACCACATGCTCCATTTTGTCTGAAAATAAGACCTTCACCTGTTTTCCACAGAAACAGGTAAATACCCATGAATTGCCCCATCATATCTGAGTTCCAGTTCATTACACTCTACTCCTCTCAGAACAATTCTAATTTAATAGTAAACTGGCTAGCTCCTGTATGAATGGCGAAAAGATCCCTCACACAGGAACCCCTGCCTCCCTGACGGACTGCACAACGATACAGAAAAAAAAAGACTAAAATGGGGAAAATATTTTAAAACTAAGATAGTCTAAAAATACACCAGAAGATAAGTCTAAAAGTCTTTTGGGCTCATTCCGCACAAGCAGAATAATGCACTTTCAAACTGCTTTCAGTGCTCTTTGAAGCTGTGCGGAATGGCAAAATCCACTTGCAAACAGTTGTGAAAGTGGTTTGAAAACGCATTATTTTGCGTGTGCGGAAGGGGCCAAAGTTCTTGCTTTGCCAATCCCCATTCCCAGTTACAGTCTCTGGATTTTTCTAGGACTGGAAGATTTCCTGGTCTTTCCCCAGGTCCCTCTGAGCATCTCTCACTGTCTAAAATAGATAGTCTAAAAGATAGTCTAAAAATAGTCTAAGATAGTCTAAAAATACACCAGAAGGGATGGAAGTGTCTGAGTGACCATGGAAGTGGGAAACGCAAGAAAGAAAAAACAGCCTTTTTAAGCCCATAAGAGCTTGTGGGGGGGATTTTGATGGGGGGGGATTTTCAAATCGTTCTCCTTTCCCGTGATTCCGTGTAGATAACAGTTGGCCCTGATTACAAGATAATGAAAACCACAACATCCGTTTGGGGGCTTCCAAGCATGCAGGACAAATATGACTGCAAATATACCAAAAGAAGAATAAATACATCATTTTTTTAAAAACAACAACAACCCTCAGCCTGATACAGGCTGAAAACATGCCAGAAAGTTAAGACAGTTAAAGGGGGGAATCACCCAACTCATAACCTCTGAGTTCCCAGAATTCTTGAGGAGGGAATTGGGGGGGACTTCCAAACTGCTACTGCTTTCGGCACTTCCGCTCATATTTTGGAAAAGACACTGGCACTAGGAACGCCACCTCCGGGTGCAAGCTGGGAATCCCCTGAAATTATAGCTCATCTCCAGATGACAGAGATTAGTTTCCTTGGAGAAAATGGGTGCTCTGGAGGGGCGGAACCTATATACCATCATGCCCCACTGAGATCTTTGTCCTCCCTAGGGTCCACCACTAAATCTCCAGGGGTTTCTGTCAAAACATGTGTTTAGATGAGCAAAATCTAAATGACAGCTGGACCCTCCTTCTAGCAGGTGCCGTGTGCAAATTAGGACTGAGTGCACAGCTTGTATCGTGTGCAAAATCTGATAAGGTGAGGGCACCTGATTGGTACCACTTTTGTATATAGATAGCGCAGACAGCAGAGCGATGTGTGCCTGAAAACACCTGTGGTCTGGCGAAGCACTTTGTCAATAGATAGCAATAAATAGAACTGCACTGGTGACTGTGTGTCCGTCAGTTCTTGTCTACATTGCGTCCTGCAAAGTGGTCTACTCCAAGTAAACCCGCTGTTTCAACAGTTTCTCAACCTGGATCTGGCAACCTACCCCTCCATCCCCCCTCTGGTGGCCAGGGGGACCTGGCAACCCTAAACGGTACCCCAGATGTCTTCCACAGAGATGCCTTCTATTCCACTGATCCCCACCACTAAGCATGTTTAAAGTGCAGTTCAAGCCAGCCAGGATGAAGCCTTTTGAGACCAGACTCCAGGATTCTTCTGGAAAAAACTGGATAGCATTTGAAAGCCAGGATATGTAGGTACGCCCTCCCCATCCACCTTTCCTGTCCAGCTTATTCTTAGCTGCTGAAAATGTTGACTCTTTGGTCATCTGCTAACGTTTCAAGGGCTGACTCACACCTTTGGTTGGTGGGAGATTGAGCCAGGGACGTGCCAGAAAACACAAGACACACAGCTGGGAGTAACAGAAGGAGGAACCGTGGCTATAGTTATGGGGAGGGGGTGGGGGAGAGAATCAGGAAAATAGGATACTGTGAATCAGGATGCGGGAACCAGGTAAGGAGACTCTCGAGATCAAAGTGGACAATAAGGAAACCATAGATTTCAATCCATTTCTAAAAGCTCTTTCAAAGTTCAGTCCTCCTCCCCGCCCAAAGTTTCGCTACCAGTTTTTAAAGGGAGATTGGAAGGAACGCAAGAATGTCTGGAAGCCGGTCAACTGGATGTTACGCAAAATTTTATCTGCACAGAAAGCCGCTGATTTAAACTGCAGGAAGAAACGCTTTATTTAAAGCTGAGTGACGGCGAATTAACCATCAGAGGGAGCAAAATGCATGCCAATCTGGAAAAAAAAACCCCAAAGAAACATGAAGTTAGATGCAAGGAAACTAAGAATCCGCAAAAGCCCTTAGATGTGTACCCAACCTCAGATATTTAGGGATGGGGTATTCAGAAGGAAGACAAAAAAGAGAAGATCCTCTGAAGATGCCAGCCACAGATGCAGGCGAAAGGTCAGGAGAAAATGCTACTAGAACCCGGCCGTACAGCCCAGAAACCACACAACACCCCAGTGATTCTGCCGTGAAAGCCTTCGACAAAAAGAGAAGAGTCTGGATTTCTATCCTGCTTTTTCTCAGCCAGAGGGAGTCTCAAAACGGCTTATCAACTCTTTCCTCCCCCAACAGCAAAACACCTTGTGAGATAGGCGAGGCTGAGAGAATTCTGGGAGAACTGTGACAGGCCCAAGGTCACCCAGCAGGATTCATGTGTAGGAGCACAGAAACCAATTCAGGTCAACAGATTAGAGTCCACCTGGTTCTCCAGATTAGAGTCCACCACTCTTAACCGCTATCCCACAGTGACTTTCGCCACGCTGGAAGAGAAATACACTCTGCACGCCTTTAGATATCTCTTTATAAAGTCATATGACTTCATAGTGTAATTTATGAAATTAATATCTCCCTCTGGCTTCCACAAGGTTGTTGGATCATGAAGTTCCTAACCCTGTTCTGGAGATGATTCTAGGCCAGTGGTGGCAAACCTATGGCACTCCAGATGTTCAAGAACTACAATTCCCATCAACCCCTGCCAGCATGGCCAAAGGTTCGCCACCACGGTTCTAGGCCCTTTCTCCAGCATCAAGAGTAGAGCTTTAGTGAGTCCTGGTCATAACTGAGAGATTATGTTAAACAGATTAACCCGTAGAAATTCAATTCAACTGCTGAGTTTTGAACCAGATCTCCCCATTCTCCTGCCCATGAGAGCCTTTTTCAAGAAGAGGCTTCAGAAAACTTAGCCACAGTCTTGAATACATTAGTCTTATACTGAATCAGACCATTGGCCTATCTGGATCAGCAGTGTCCATTCAATCTGGCAAAGACTCTCCCGGGTTTTAGGCGGGAGTTTCTCACATCACCTCTGACCTCTTCTTTTTAACTGGAAGTGTTGGGGTTGGAACCTGGCACTCTCAGCATGGAAGGCAGACTGCTCTTAAGATTGAGAAATGGCTCCTCCCTTCTTATCATGAATTCTCCTTCAGCAAATCACAGCGCAATCCTGTGTAGAGTTACTTAAGTGTAAGCCCATTGTAATCCTTGAGTAAACCTCATTGCAGTAGTAGAATAACTCTGCGCTGTCAGTCTCTGTGGCCTCTTCCGCACATGCAGAATAACGCACTTTCATTCTGCTTTCAATGAACTTTCCAGTGGGATTTTACCACGCGTAAGAGCAAAATCCACTTTCAAGCAATTGTGGAAGTGGATTGAAAGAGCATTGTTCTGCATGTGCGGAAGGAGCTTTCGGCAGCTCTACATGACTTCTGCCCAAAACCCACACTAGCGTACACCTACAAATATAATGTGTGACGGAGACAAACTCGTGTTTGTAATAGTGAGTCCTAAAAGTACACTCGGCAGCGAGACAGAAATGGCTCCAGTGCCCTTCCATATACACTCTGGTCGAATCCCCACTACCGTCTTAGCCAGGTTTCAGAACACAAACGACCTCAAACCTGGTTAGTTTGTGTTCTGAAACCTGGCTAAGACGGTAGTGGGGATTCGACAGGGGAGGTCGTCCCTCAAACCTGGTTAGTTTGTGTTCTGAAACCTGGCTAAGACGGTAGTGGGGATTCGACCTCTGTGGCAAACTTGGGCTTGATGCCCATGTGTAGAAAGGCCCTAAAATAGGCTGACCAGACGTCCCGCTTTTGGCGGGACAGTCCTGCCTTCAAACAATTTGTCCCGCGTCCTTCGGGTTCTCTAAACTGTCTCAATTTTTGGGAGGCTGCCGCACTGCCTTCTGGGGGGCAAGGCAGTGCGGCAGTGCGGCAGCCTCCCCCGTGCACGGCCGCAGGGAGCCGCGGTCTTCTGAGGGCTTTGCACCGCTTCAGAGGCCCGAGGAAATGGCAAGCCCCAGAAGGTAGTATGCCCTGACTTGCTGCACACTATGCGGCACGCTCTACCCCGTCATCCGGTTCGACTAAAGGTGACCATCTGGTCACCTTACCCTAAAAGATACCCAGTGGGTTTGGAGGGGAATAATTAGATGTTTCTCAACTCCCCTGGTGAGTTGAGATGGTCCATTAACTTTGTGGAAGGGAGGGGAAGATGAGGGGAGCTGGTTGTTTTTCATCCTGTCCTTGGCTGTATACGACTCTTTTCAGCAGCTGGAAAGAGCCGGAAAAAATATGACGCTTATGCGACTGTGACAATGGGAGGCCTGAAGAAGGTGTTAAGAAGGAAACAGCTGGTCTTCAGTGCTGGGGGGAGTGAAAGACCAGACAGGGGAAGGCTGGTGATGGGGAAGGCCTAAGAAAGCCCCTTAGACAGGGTCAGTGGAGTATCTTTTCATTGCGAGGAAGAATAGTCAACGGTTATTGGAGCAGCAGTGGCATAGGAGGTTAAGAGCTCGTGTATCTAATCTGGAGGAGCCGGGTTTGATTCCCAACTCTGCCGCCTGAGTTCTGGAGGCTTCTCTGGGGAATTCAGATTAGCCTGTGCACTCCCACACATGCCAGCTGGGTGACCTTGGGCTAGTCACAGCTTCTCGGAGCTCTCTCAGCCCCACCTACCTCACAGGGTGTTTGTTGTGAGAGGGGAAGGGCAAGGAGATTGTAAGCCCCTTTGAGTCTCCTGCAGGAGAGAAAGGGGGGATATAAATCCAAACTCTTCTTATTATTATTATTGGATGAACAGAGGAGGGAAAGGAGATAAAAAGGGAAATCTTCACAGGTGAAGGCTTATTGGGGAAGCCTTCTCAGGGTTGGAAAGAATGAGGCACACACAGGGATATGGCTTTTACCTCAGAAGCCATCTTTCCCTTTGCTTTGACATCCCAGGCCCCGCTCACGTGCTGCCGTGACACACTGCACGCCAGCCCCCGGAAAGGAAACTGCGGTTCCCTTGATGCGTCCCCCATTTAGAAACCACCTGCGTGTTTTGCCAGCAATAGTATTGTGCCAGCTATTTCCAGAGCTCGGGACCTTGTCTATATTTGTGTTGATTCTGAGCATTCCTTGAACTTTAAAAATGCGTGTTTGGATGGACAAAGGAGCGGAAACGGATGAGGAAGCTAAAACAACAAGGGAGGGCCAATTGTATTCAGGACAGATTCTCGTAACTGGGGAGGGGGGGATTTCTTCAGCGAGGCATTCCAGCAATGCAACGTGTAGATTTGCGGGGCTGGACGAAAGACGGAAAGGGCACCTTGCAGGGCTGGAACAAACGTATCACCTGTTTTTATCGCTTTACGTGCGTGTGCTCTTTTTCTCTCTCTTTCTCAGCTTAGAATGGACAATAACTCAAAAACACAAAGAAGAGCTTTTCTTCTCAGACTTCTTGACTTTAAAAAGTCCAACGTCTTCAGTCTCAGAACTAGACTTTGGGCCCTTCAGAGAGCAAATTTTAACAACAAAAAATTCACAATGAATGGCAGCTTTGTCTTTTTACCTTTTTAAACTTGGAGCCTTGGCGGGAAAGTAGATGAGTCTCCCAGGTATGGAAGTAGGAGGTTAACTGAACGGCAGTCCCAGCCACCATGAAGATGGAATGCTTCTGGAAAGCCAGCGTGGTGTAGTGGTTAAGAGCAGGTGGATTCTAATCTGGAGAACTGGGTTTGATTCCCCACTCCTCCACCTGAGTGGCAGAGGCTTATGTGCAGAGGTGGGATCCAGCAGGTTCTCACAGGTTCCCGAGAGTTATTTGTGTGTGCCGAGAGGGGGTTACTAATTGGTGATTTTGCCACGTGATTTTTGCCTTAGTTACGCCCCTCCTCTCAGCAGTAGCGAGCAGAACTTGAAGCAGTCTAGGAGGTGCGCCAGCTTGCGTGGCAGCCTGCGCCTGCGTGCATTTGTTTCCCACCCACAGCCCTGCCCAGGAATGCCCCGCCTCCGGAATGCCCGGCCACGCCCCCGTTGTGCCCCGCCCAGCCCCATTGGCGCTACGCCACAGTTTGAATCCCACCACCATGGGAACCTGTTACTAAAATTTTTGGATCCCACCACTGCTTATGTGGTGAACCAGATGTGTTTCCACATTCCTACATTCCTGCTGGGTGACCTTGGGCTAGTCACAGTTCTCTCTGACCTCTCTGAGCTCCACTCACCTCACAAGGTATCTGTTGTGGGGAGAGGAGGGGAAAGGAGCTTGTAATCCACCTTGAGACACCTTACAGGGGAGAAAGATGGGGTATAAATCCAAACTCCTCCTCCTCCTCCATTAGTGTTAGGCCTGAAGTTAAAGACTTTCAAACATTGCAAAGTCCTTGTGTCCTGTTGACAGTCATGTTCTGGGAATTCTGTGCTCAGAGAACTTGGCATGTAGAGGCCAAATTCAGATCGGAACTATGGCATATAGGACAGAGGATTTAAGTCTCTACCCCAGTGCCAGCTGCCTAACATGGGTGTCCCTGTTTACATTGCTGGGAAACTGACATGCAGTCCATCTGAATATGTATGTTTCCCCAGCAGGGCAAACAGCAGTTCCCCGAACCACTGCAGATCGAGGAATTAAATGAAAGAGGAAAATATTGATGCATGTTTCTCTCTTCCACAAGCTGTGCAAAGATTCAGGGGCAGCACTACTCACATTTGTGAACGAAAGAACTCTGGAGATTGATGGGGTTGTCATAATATTTCCTTTATTCGCAAATATGCGATAGCACTAGCAGAGCGTAAGAACTCCGAGACAGCAGCGAATCTTGCTGCTCTACATCAGATCTCCAAAGAGAGAAATTGCTCAAGACAATAGGGAACAAAATGGAAACACAACAAAACAAACTGCGCAGACAGAGGCCCCTTCCGCACATGCAGAATAATGCACTTTCACTCCTCTTTCGGTGCACTTTGAAGCTGGATTTTATTGTGCGGAATAGCAAAATCCACTTTCAAGCAGTTGTGAAAGTGGATTGAATGTGCATTATTCTGCATGTGCGGAAGGGGCCTAACAAAGGAAAATACCTTCCCTAGGCAGAAAAGTGCCCCTTTATTCTCCTGTGCATGGGGTCCCTTTACTATCCATGGGACTCATTTTTCCTTCTCCCCTCTTTGGGAGGGTTTTTAAATAAGGATTTTATTGCTGACACTGTTTTATTATATTTACCGCTGTTTTTATTTTAATGGTCTTAATTGTATATGTTTTAACTTTATGTTGTTCACCGCCCAGAGCCCTTCGGGGGTAGGGCGGTATATAAAACTTAGAAATAAATACATAAAATAAATAAAAAAAGATTTCTGAAAATGGTGTTCAAGAGAATGTACTTGAGAAGGGATTGCTGTGAGGAGCCAGGAATGGGAGACTTCCAAATTGCTATTCCCTTTTGCAATTCCGCGCAGGCCCCAATCTTATTTTGAAAAATACACTAGCATTAGAGTTGCCAATTTCCAGGTGGGGGCTGGAGATCTCCTGGAATTGCAACTGATTTCCAGGCTACAGATATCAGTTTCCCTGGAGAAAATGGTGGATTTGGAGAGTGGAGTCTGTGGCACTGAGGTTCCGCTTCTTCCCAGGGTCTTTCCCCAAATTTCCAAGAAGTTCTTATCCAGAACTGGACACTCTAGTGTCCAAACATCTCACTTCCTTTTGAAGGGTTGATTATCCCTTTGGCTTACTGCCCTTTTGGACATGCTTGATAACGTTATTATATGTTGCCCAAGCTAGGCTAGGGATGACCAAAAACAAAATTGAAATTCACTGGCGCTGGACTGTGTTTATTGGCAGGGATCTTCAAGGCCCGCCGGGCCTTTGGAGGGACCAGCCGCTGAAATGGTGCCCCCCACCCCCAGTTAGCTTTGTCATCTAGATTCATCATCTAATGGGATTCTGTCCTCCCTCTCTCCTGGGGAGAATTTTTAAAGTGGGGTGGCGGACACCCCTATTTCCATTATTGTTATTCGCTGTTTTAAAGGTTTTAGTAATTTATTATATTTATGTTTTATGTTGGACACTGCCCAGAGCCCCTAGGGGCCATAGTTTGAAGACCCCTGCACTATGGTGATAGAAAATGCCATCAAGTTGCAGCCAAGGGGTTTCAAAGCAAGAGGCACTCAGAGGTAGTTTGTCATTACTTGACTCTGCATAGAGATCTTGACCCTGCTCCAAGTACTGACAAGATCTGGCTAGCTTGGGCCATTCAGGTCAGGGCAGAGACAAACAGAGGTAGTTTGCCATTGCCTGGCTCTGCATAGAGACCCTGGACGTCCTTGGTGGCTTCCCATCCAAATACTAACCAGGATCAAGCTTGCTTAGCTTCTGAGATCTGATTATACCATAGAGTCTGGGTGAAATACAGCCCCAAACTCCTCTTCCACTCGCCCTGCCCTCCAATCTCCGGGCATTTCTCCAGCCAGCACTAACAACCCAAATCTCGTATTTCATATAAGGAGCTGAAACTGAGAGAGAGGGGTTGTTTAAGGCCACCTGGTGAGTTTGTGGCAAAAGTGACATTCAAACCAGAGCTCCTGCTCCTCTAAGCACATCAGTTGTTAGTCCTATGCCCCCCGTCATACTTCCTGTATCCTTTTGGTATTCTGGTTGACTGCACGTTCCCGTTGTGCTTCCCAGAACGATGAGGAAACAGGTCACAGCATCACACATCAGCTGTATCCAGTGGATAAATATTTAACTTTGGTGCAAAACCCAAAATCTTTTGAGTCACAGGATGCTCAGGGACATGCATGCGGAAAACACTCTCCATTCTGGTCCATCTGAGACAAGGAAGCGTTTTCCTCCTGAAGGAAGTCTTAATATAAAAACACAAACGTCAAGATATTCTGAGTACTGTGAAGAGTTGAACTGCTGTATCTTGGATGTTTACCACAAAAGGTCAAGGCAGTTCATAAAAATGGGTGTAGAGGTTGTACTGATGGTATTTAATAGCCACAATTTAGAAGAAGAGGAGGAGAAGGAGGAGGAGAAGTTTGGATTTATATCCCACCTTTCTCTTCTGCAAGGAGACTCAAGGTGGCTTACAAGCTCCTTTCCCTTCCTCTCCCCACAGACATCTTGTGAGGTAGGTGGGGCTGAGAGAGTTCAGAGAGAACTGTGACTAGCCCAAGGTCACCCAGCAGGAGGGTGGAAACACATCTGGTTTACCAGATAAGCCTCTGCCACTCAGGTGAAGGAGTGCGGTATCAAACCTGGTTCTCCAGATTAGAATCCATCTGCTCTTAACCCAGTGACGTAGCTATAGAATTTTTATGGGGTGGGTTCGGGGGCGTGGCCATGCCCCTACTCACCCCTGGGGGCATGGGCACACCTCCCCAAGCTCTGCCCCTGCCTCAGTGGTCTAAAGCCAGGGAGGGCAGCCTCCTCTCAAGGCACTTGAATTAGGAATCATAGAATTCTGAATGAAAATATATTTTATTTATTTTATTTATTTATACTTTAAATTTCTATCCCGCCCCGTCCCCGAAGGGCTCTGGGCGGCGTACAGCATACAATGGATACAGTCATAAAATATCATAAATAGGCTAAAACTTATAAAAGCAGCGAAACTAGCTACACATTAACATATAAAATGTAGAATGAATAAAAGCATAGATATAGGTATAGGTGGCGCCCGATACCTAATATTAAATTCTTCCCCCTAGAGAGGAACGGCAGATCTTGATAGATGTTAAAGGCCCAGGTGTAGGGCCAGAGAGAGGGGGGGCACCATCAGCGGCTGGTCTCTCCAAAGGCCCGGCGGAACAGCTCTGTCTTGCAGGCCCTGCGGAACTCACCAAGGTCCTGCAGGGCCCGGATAGCTGGTGGAAGAGCGTTCCACCAGGCCGGGGCCAGGGCTGTGAAGGCCCTGGCCCGTGTGGAGGCCAGCCGCATCAGCGAGGGGCCGGGAACCACTAGCAAATTGGCCTCTACGGAACGAAGAGGCCGTGTGGGAACATATTGGGTGATGCGGTCTCGAAGATACGAGGGTCCCAGGCCGCGTAAGGCCTTAAAGGTCAGCACCAACACCTTGAAAACGATCCGGAACTCTACTGGAAGCCAGTGCAGTTGGCGCAACACAGGCTGAATGTGATCCCAACTGGCGCTGCCTGTGAGCAAGCGCGCCACCGCATGTTGGACCAGTTTCAGTCTCCGGATCGAGCGTAAGGGAAGGCCAGCGTAGAGCAAGTTACAATAGTCTAACCTGGAGGTGACCGTTGCATGGATCACAGTGGCCAGGTCCGCTTGGGAGAGGAAGGGGGCCAGCCGCCGGGCCTGGCGAAGATGGAAGAAAGCAACCCGGGTTATATGGGCCACCTGGGTCTCCATAGAAAGAGACAAATCCAGGTGGACCCCCAGGTTGCGCCGCGGAGAATCGGCGCCAATGTGACCCCTCCCACACCGGCGGCTGAAAAGTCCCGCCCTCGCGGCCAAGCCAAAGGATCTCCGTCTTGATGGATTCGGTTTTAACCTGCTCTGCTCGCGAAAACCAACCAGCAACCGCCTCCAGACAATGCTGTAGAGCCGCAGAGGCGGGCTGCTCCCCTCCATCGACAGAATGAGCTGAGTGTCATCCGCGTACTGATGACAGACCAGCCCAAAACTCCGTACCAGCTGAGCAAGGGGTCGTACATAGATGTTAAATAATAGCGGGGATAATAGCGCCCCCTGGGGTACACCGCGAAAGCGGGCACTTCGGAGGCTTGATCCCCGCACCTCACTTGCTGATTCCGACCCCGGAGAAACGAGGCAATCCATTGAAGGACCGTGCCCCGCCTCCGGAGGCGGCCAGGCAGCGGGTCCAAAGGTCGTGATCGACCATATCAAATGCTGCGGTAAGACCTAACAAAGCCAGCAGCGCCGATCCGCCTCGGTCAAGCTGTATACAGAGTGTGTTTGTGACGGCGACGAGAACAGTCTCCGTCCCATGCCCAGCACGGAAGCCGGACTGGGAAGGGGTCAGCCGATGTGTCATCCAGAAAGCCTTGAAGCTGCTCCAGCACCACTCTCTCAATTACCTTCCCCAGAAGCGAAAGATTCGAGACAGGCGGTAATTGGCCAGATCCTGGATCCTAACGGTGGTCTTTTAAGAGTGGGTGGACCACTGCCTCCTTCAACCCATCCGGAAAGACTCCTTGCTCAAGGGAGGCATTGATGATATTCAACAGATGGGGTCGTAGCTCCTCGGCAGGCTTTTACAAGCCAGGAAGGGCACAGATCAGAGGACAGGGAGTTGGTCTAACAGCAGCTAAGGCCCTGTCGCATAGCGGCTTCAGAGAGCAGGGAAAACTGGGCCATGCAAGGGCCCGAAGACGGGCAAGGGAGCCTCCAGTTCGCTAATTGTATCCAACGTGGGGAAGGTCTTGGCGGGCGGCGCGACCTTATCCGTAAAAAAGCTCATAAATGCCTCACAGCTAATGCTCAATTGAGAATTTGAAGAACCCTCTGATAGGGAGGTTAAAGACCGAATTATACGGAACAATTGTGCGCGAGAGCTAGCGGATGCAGAGAGGAGGGAAAGCTCTCTTACGCCTCATGCGTGCATCATCTCATAGGCTTTCATGAACGTCCTATAAGATGTTCGCGCCGCTTCGTCACGATATTTCCTCCATACTCGCTCTAGGCGTCTAAGCGCCCGTTTCATGCGGCGTAACTCCTCCATGTACCATGGAGCACGCCGAGAGCGGGGGCGTAGAGGCCGCCGGGGGGCAACAAACTCGATGGCGTCAGAGAGCCGGGAATTCCAGTCCTTTACCTGCTCATCGAGTGTGCCGGTGGGTTCAGGGTCCCGCAGAGCATTCAGGAAGCCAAGTGGATCCATAAGTCTCTGCGGGCGGGCGTAAATCAGCCCGTCGCCCGCACAAAAATTTTATCCCCTCCCTCCCTCCCTCCTTGCTTGCCTGTGGTTCTAGATTATGTAAGTGGCATGCTTGCTTCTCATCCTCTTCCAGTAATATTTGAAACACGGGGGGGGGGGGTGTACATTGGATGAATGTGAGACTGTTATTGCAGCAAATAATGCATCCTTTATGGCTTCAGGCCTTGGATACAAGGGAAAGTCCAGTCTTGATGGTAGCATGATAAAGTGGCTCTTCATGGGAGGTTATATCAGGGAATAAACAAACCTTTTTGTGCTTTCTGACTTTTGTCAGGAGAGGAAGGCCATCCCATATCCTTCCCTACGCAGCTCTAGCCCATTGCTTGTTTAGCTTAGAAAGTCCCTTCATAACAGAAATTAACTCAGAAGCAAAAATTCCCAGAATTTCATTTTCCAGTTCCCAGCAATTTCGTCCTTGCAAGAAGATGGAAGAGTTTCCCAAACAAAGCCAAACCTTTATGGGCATGCACATAGCAAAACAAAAAGATTTAGAATAAACAGAATAAAATACATAAATGAGATAAAATATTAAAATAAAGATGAAATGGGGATGTATCAATTTCCAGTTTCAAATTTCCCATTACCTAAGTTCTGTTGGAAATTGTACAGAAATAATTTCATGGTTCCGGATCCTATGAGCTATCACTAAAAATGCAGCTATATCAGCTGTTATCTGGGGGGCATTATCACCCAATAGATATCTAATTTTCCCTGTGTCAGAGGTCAATCAATCTTCTTTTAAGTGAAGATTTATCAGTTTATTTCTTTGCTGGCAGTAGAGATTGCAGTGGAGTAAGATGTGTTTGATGGATTCTATTTCCAAATTTCCTAAACCAGTGATAGCGAACCTTTTCGAGACCGAGTGCCCAAATTGCAACCCAAAACCCACTTATTTATCGCAAAGTGCCAACACAGCAATTTAACCTGTATGCTGAGGTTTTAGTTTAGAAAAAACGGTTGGCTCTGAGGTGTGTGTTACTCAGGAGGGTTACTGAGAAGCAAGCCCCATTGCCAGCAACCGAGTTTACTCTCAGGTAAAGGATTACGCTTTAGTTCTTCACATGAAAATCAGTGGGGTTTACAGCGCTTAACAGGGTTACCTAAACTGTTTCCCCAAAACTAGGGGCTGATTCCACAAGGGCCAAAAACAGTGGTGTGAAAACAGTGTGAAAACAGTATAAACTCTTTTACGCCGTTTTAAACCCTTTTACACCATTTTCACACCGTTTTCACACTGCTATTTTGGGCCCCTGCGGAATCAGCCTAGGTCTTAGGTTTAATGCTAATAATCAAGGCCAGCGGCCCAGGCCAGCCTAGATGTGGGAGGGGGGGGAGAGATGGCACTCTGTTTGCGCGTGCCCACAGAGAGGGCTCTGAGTGCTACCTCTGGCACCCGTGCCATAGGTTCGCCACCACTGTCCTAAACCATAGCACAGTATCCCCAGTTCCCCAGGGCACCTTTAGCAGAATCCACAATGTTTATATAGAGATATATTTCAGAAGAGAATGAGGGAGATTTGTCAGGGTCCTAAGTCCTATTCTTGGATAAATTCAAAAAACTCTCCCAGAATTTGTTTATGATTAATTTATAGTGAATTCTAACTCGAGCAATGTTATCAAACACACATCGAGAGCCTCTTTTTTCCCTAAGGATTTGTGCCTTCGGAAGCCCTGAACAACCAACTGAAAAACAACATAAATGTCTTCATGGGAATGGATATTTGCGCTTTCTGCGATTGACCCAGCCCTCGCAATTGACACAATCATCTGCTGATGATCTAGTGCAGTGTTTCCCAATCTTTTCGAGGTCAGGGTACCCTTGACCTCACTCTTCATATCTCACGGTACCCCTGCCGCCACCCTCCACCTTCCCCTCCCATTGCCCCTTCTTGCCACACACCCCACCTTCCCCTCCCAGGGTGAAGGGAAGCACTGGGGGGGGTGGTGGCTGCTGACCAACAGGGCCAGCTCCATGTCCTTGTTGGCGCCAGTGGGAGACACCACAAAAATGAGGGGGGGCGGTAGTGTTGCCGCGGTACCCCTGGGACATGCTCACGGCACCCCAGGGTACCACGGAACCCTGGTTGAGAATGGCTGATCTAGTGGATAGAAAGCCAAGAGAAAAGGACGAAGAAATAGGTGGAAAAATAAAGGGCAGGGAAGGGGAATACAATGAGGAAAGAGACAACGAATGCTAGAGAAGGTAGAGAAAACCTGTAGATATATAAACCCCACAAAACTCTTCAACAGCAGTGTCCACATTTCCTTAGAAATTTCCAGGTTGTTCCTTCTTTTTAGGGAGAGGGGGCAAAATATTATTTGTTCCTATTGTCTGGAGTGCTGTGTGGTTTCCGGGCTGTATGGCCGTGTTCTAGCAGCATTCTCTCCTGACGTTTTGCCTGCATCTGTGGCTGGCATCTTAGTTGCCCAGTTTAACGTGATAGTCAATAAACTCAGAAACTTGTGCGATAGCAGGGCCCAAACAAGACAGTTACATACCTGGGGACAGAGCTGGATGAAGGCAGAAAGTGAACTATTTTAATTTTTAATCCTACAGCTATGATGCTCCTTTAAAAATGTATTTTTACTAAAATGACTAAATTACCATTTTGTGGTAAAGCAGTAGAGTCTCCAAACTGGCCATACTTGTTTAACATGTCTTAACCTGGCCCAATTTTAGAGATGCCAGTTCTGAGGATTTCACTTGAAGCATAAACGTAGTACTAGCAGCATTGCTCCCTTACTGGTATCAGGGACTTCCAAGAGTGGAAATCTATTCAGGGTTTCACTGTAAGCCTCCTTCTTAGGGTCTCGGCTTCTCAAAAGTCTCCAGGAAACTCTCCCCTCCAGGCTTATGCAAACAAATCACCTTCTCTGAAACATTTCAGAATGCAACTCCACCTCTTTCACCCCTGACTGGTTGCACTCCCTGGCTAGGGTCCCTGACCTGATAGGACTAAGGCCCCTTCCGCACATGCAGAATAATGCACTTTCAATCCACTTTCACAATTGATTGCAAGTGAATTTCACTATTCCGCATAGTAAAAATCCAGCCTTGATGAATCTCAAAAAGGATATTGAAGAGATAGAAAAAGTGCAGAGAAGGGCAACGAGGATGATTGAGGGACTGGAGCGCCTTCCTTATGAGGAGAGGCTGCAGCGTTTGGGACTCTTTCGTTTGGAGAGGAGACGTCTGAGGGGGGATATGATTGAAGTCTATACAATTATGCATGGGGTAGAAAATGTTGACAGAGAAATTTTTTCTCTCTTTCTCACAACACTAAAACCAGGGGGCATACAGTGAAAATGCCGGGGGGAAGAATTAGGACTAATAAAAGGAAACATTTCTTCACGCAATGCTTGATTGGTGTTTGGAATATGCTGCCGCAGGAGGTGGTGATGGCCACTAACCTGGATAGCTTTAAAAGGAACAGATTTATGGGGGAGAAGTCAATCTATGGCTACCAATCTTGATCCTCCTTGATCTCAGATTGCAAATGCCTTAGCAGACCAGGTGTTCGGGAGCAGCAGCAGCAGAAGGCCATTGCTTTCACATCTGGCAGGTGAGCTCCCAAAGGCATCAGGTGGGCCACTGTGAGTAGCAGAGTGCTGGACTACATGGACTCTGGTCTGATCCAGCAGACTCTTTCTTGTGTTCTTATGATTCTATGAGGTGGCCAAACGAACATTCTTTCAGATTGCAGGAAGAAGAGAGATCACATTTGGGGATGCAGCTCTGATAAAAATTCCTCGCAAGGAGAAAATCAACACAGCACGGAGGGAATCTTTCAACCTGCTTGCTATTTTTCTGTTTGCATTATTAATTCAGATGACACTCAAAGCTGGGAAATCTCCTTCGTCCTCACTCCAATCGGAACTGAAGCAGCGCATCCCATTTTGACGCTCATTTGGCTGCTTGTGTGAACCAAATCTGATCACATTATTGCAGGGTAAGCTCTCATAGGCAAGAGCTAGCCAGTGGAATATTGGACGAGTGTAATCAAGGGAAAACTTTGAATGAGATTATGGCCTACAGACACTACTGCCCTCCTGTGGCCATTCTGAATTTTATTATGGTTTCTGGAATCTGTAGAGAACATTCACAGGTGCCAGTATTGCTCTTTTGCTACTATTTCAATCAGTGGTGGGATCCCAAAATTTTAATAACAGGTTCCAATGGAGGTGGGATTCAAACAGTGGCGCCGCCGCACACACGCCCCTCCAGTCCCTATTGGGCAGGGAGGTTGCTTTAGTAACTCCTTCTCGGCACTCAGAAAAAATTAGTAACCACTTCTAGAGAAGTAGGGAGAACTGGTTGGATCCCACCTCTGATTTCAGTCCTGGAAATACCTCTTCGATAGACAGTCTCATCCTTTTTTCGGTATTAAGTTTGATGCATGGCGTCTCAAGGGAGCCAGAGTGTGACCCCCTCTCGTTTTTTAAATGCTGCTTTTCAAACAAAGAAGGCCTCTGAAAACTGCTCAGGACCATTAGAATTCAACCTATCAGGCTGATTGCAGGCGGAAATGAAAATAAACATATGCTCTACCCAGTCCTTACAAACGAAAGGTCTCAGAGCTGGGAGTGAAAATGCATATTTGTTTATAGGGATGGTGTTAAGCTCCTTAACCTAGTACAGTGGTGGCGAACCTATGGCACGGGTGCCAGAGGTGGCACTCAGAGCCCTCTCTGTGGGCACGCGCAAACAGAGTGCCATCCCCCCCACACACCCACACACATCTAGGCTGGCCTGGGCCGCTGGGCTTGATTATTAGCATTAAACCTAAGACCTAGGCTGATTCCGCAGGGGCCCAAAACAGCAGTGTGAAAATGGTGTAAAAGGGTTTAAAACGGTGTAAAAGGGTTTATACTGTTTTCACACTGTTTTCACACCACTGTTTTTGGCCCATGTGGAATCAGCCCCTAGTGTGGGGAAAACAGTTTAGGTAACCCTGTTAAGCGCTGTAAACCCCACTGATTTTCATGCGAAGAACTAAAGCGCAATCCTTTACCCGAGAGTAAACTCGGTTGCTGGCAATGGGGCTTGCTTCTGAGTAAACCCTCCTAGGGTCGTGATTCACCCGTTGGAAGAGTTGCATCGTTGCTTCAAAGCAAAGCCACCGACTACCACCAAGCTTACTCCTAAGTAACGCACACCTCAGAGCCAACCGTTTTTTTCTCAACTAAAACCTCAGCATTCAGGTTAAATTGCTGTGTTGGCACTTTGCGATAAATAAGTGGGGTTTGGGTTGCAATTTGGGCACTCGGTCTCGAAAAGGTTCGCTATCACTGACCTAGTACCTTCAAGATCCGTAATGTACTCTTTTGGTATTGTAATGGGATCTGAAGTGTTTGTGGTGTTGACTGAGAGGGAACAGAGGCAAGTCAATCCAGTTGGGAGGAGACAGGATCCTTTGGAGCATGTAGAAAAGGAGACCAAAGGAAATAAATTGCCTTCAGGTAGTGCCAGATTTACCTTTGGGCTTGGCAAGACGAAGTCTCAAAACCTAGGGGACAAGATGTATAATATAATAAACAAGATGTATAATATTTTTGACACTGACATAGGCCTTTCTTACATGCAAGGAAGAGTTATTTACTTCATTTATATCGTTTTCATCTCCAGTGGGAGTGCCCCATTCCCTTCCACTTTAGCCTCACAAAAGCCTCATGAAATGGGTTAAGCTAAGAGCGTATGACTGGCCCAAGGTCACCCAGCAAGCTTCCAGGGTAGAGTGAGGATTCGAACCCGAGCCTTTCCGGTCCTACTCCAACACTGGAGGAGCTCGTGGGAAAAGAGGGAGGAGACCCTTGAATCCAAAACAGCAGGACAAACTGGAACTAAGGAATCAGGCAGCAAGGTCCCCTTGAGACAAAAATACCAACCAGCATATAAAAATTAACTGTCCACGAATTAAGTGTTTAAGCCACTGCCTGGGGCAGAAAGAAGAAAGCTGTGCAGAGATAAAACTAACACAGGTAGCTGAAACGCAGATAAAAATACTTGAATCTCTGCCCCCACGTGACTAGCTAGCTTGTGTCCAGGGACGTGTGACCCCACATGTTCCCGTGAGTGCTCCGCCTCTGCTTAAATGTGTTAATTACTCCAGCTATACATGTATAATTTATCATAATTTCACCTTGCACTAGATTTTCCATTTTGACTACAAGCTAGTCAGAAGTGTCTCCCACCCACTATGAGCAAACATTTCAGATCTTGTTTTGAACTGGCCTTTGGGGGGTTAATAGTCTTTCCCGATCTCGTTGAAGCCCATGCTGGAATAAATTGTGTTCATGTTTCTGGTGCTACTGAACTTGTTTTGATGCTGCTGCCATAGCTACCTCTTTGGAATTTCCAGTTCCTAAATTATCCCGATATAATTTGCAGAAAAGGCCCCTGGGTGGCAGTGTGTAACAAGGGATCGAAAACAGCCAAGTCCAGAATGAAGGGTGTTCTACCGTGTTTCCCCGAATATAAGGCATACCCATGAAATAAGACATAGTAGAGGTTTTGCTGAAGTGATCAATATAAGGCACCCCCCGAAAATAAGGCGTAGCAAAGTTTTTGTTTGCCCGCCACGGAACAGAACACCAGAGCAGGAAGCTGTGGAGCGGCCCCTGGAGGAAGTGCACCAGCAACAGCAACGTTTGGCTTTTTACCCCGCCTTTCTTTCCCATAGAAAGAAACCTCGGGCCACCGAGGAAAGAGCAGCTTCTTTGTGCACGTTGGGAAAGGTTGGGAAAGGTCGTCGTGCCTCTTTTCTCCCTCTCGCCTTCTACTTGAAAGCCACCTTGAGTCTCCTTACAGGAGAGAAAGGTGGTTTATTAATCCAAACTCCTCCTCTTCTTCTAGTAAGTTAAAAAAACCCCTTCTAATATTTTGAGACGTTGCTGCCCACCCCCAGAGCTAGCTGGCCGAGCAGCAAGTGGGCATTTAAACCTGCGCCCGAGGGCCAGTCCAGCCTCTGTTTCTGGCTGGTGGGGCTCGCCGGCGGCAGCGATGGCAGTGCCCAGGCACAGGAGCAAGTGGGCTTAGCTGCTGCCTTCCTCTCCTCCTCCCCACGCCTGCAAGGCTCGGGCTCACCTTGGGGCCCGGGCCGCTGCCCCCTCCGGCCACCCTTGCTGCCTTCTCCCGCCGCTGCTCCCGCCTCCTATCTTCCCAGGAGGGATGATGACAGGGACGCCCTGTTGTGCTGAGGGGAGGTGTCGTCGAGGCGGTGGTCAGGAGCTTCACTCAAGCACAACGCAGGGCCTCTTCTTCCTCCTCTTGTTTACCAGCCCACTTCCACCACCACCTCCCTCCTCCTTCCCCTTACACACTCCTGCAAGTTTGCAAGCTTCAGCTTGCAAAAGACCCTCAAAGTTGCAGAAGCAGCTCTTCCCTGCACCCCCCACAACGGCCCGGGGGTTGCAACTTGCAAGCATCGCCCTGCGGTTTGCAAGCAGCGCTGGAAGGATCGTGGGTATTGCTCCCTCCCATTTTTTTTTGCAAGGGATGCCTGGAGATGCAAAACTGCGAACTTGCCCCCGGGCCTGGGCACATTTGGGTTGGTTGGAAAGACTGGCCCAGGCCGGGGTTTGTTTTGGCGGTCGGGTCCTCCCCATCCTGGTCGGGCGGCGCGCGGCTTGCAAGGCGCACCGGGTCGGTTTCTGCATGCACGGCTGAAGTGGGGAAGGGGGACCAAACAGCTCCCTAGCGGTGCTGGATTCTGCAGCGCTTTTGCACCGCTGCTTAGGCCAGTAGGGAGAATTAGCGTACTTTTAGCAGGAGGCGCTGGGGTGGAGGAAGGAGAGTGAACGGAGCAGGGAGAAAGTCAGAAGGAAAGAGAAAGAGAACGGAGCAGAGAGGGAGCCAAAACAGAAGAGAGAGAAATGCAAGGGGGAGAGAGAGAAGACGAAGCAAGACAGGGAGAGAACAGAGAGAAACTGCAAGAAAGGGCTACCAGGAAGGGAAGGGGGAATTGGAAGCCCTGAGAGTCAGAAGGAGGGGAAAAGAGGAGGGTATCTAGGGAAGAGGCAAACCCTGGGTGGTGCCTCTTCAACAACTCCCGGGACATCCTGCAGTCTGGAAGACGGGTGGGACAGGCAATCACTCTGTAGGGCTAACAGCCTTTATTGAATGACAGACTCCCTAAAACCGGGGTCTCAGACAGGGACAAGACCACCCCAGATAGGGAAGGAGGGAAGGCACAAATTCTTGATAGGATTCACATTTTGTCTAGTTATGCTGGTTTCAGATGACAACTACTCGTACAGTATATATAATAAATGTCTATTTTTGTTCAACAATAAATGTGAATTCTTCTTCATGGAAAAATAAGACATCCCCTGAAAATAAGACATAGCGCATCTTTGTGAGCAAAAATTAATATAAGACACTGTCTTATATTCGGGGAAACAGGGTATCAAACTAAACTTGTCACATGAA
Source organism: Sphaerodactylus townsendi (assembly GCF_021028975.2). NCBI lineage: Eukaryota > Metazoa > Chordata > Lepidosauria > Squamata > Sphaerodactylidae > Sphaerodactylus > Sphaerodactylus townsendi. Next base: position 18,516,272 of record NC_059439.1, on the reverse strand, counting down.
AACAGGGATTACATTAGCTAGGGCTCATTCCGCACATGCAGAATAATGCACTTTCAAACTGCTTTCAATGCTCTTTGAAGCTGTGCGGAACGGCAAAATCCACTTGCAAACAGTTGTGAAAGTGGTTTGAAAACACATTATTTTGCGTGTGCGGAAGGGGCCTAAGATTCATCAAAGCTCATCCTTGAGATAAGAGGCATTCCACCCCAAGACAGAGCAGGGCTTGCCTCTGTGAAATGCAAGTGTTCTGAGCATGTGCAGAATGCCTTTTCTTTCACCCCTGCACAAATGAGCATAGATGGGTGAATCAGTTTATTGGGGAGTGTCCTGCTAGACTTCCATTTCAGCACTTCTCAGTTTAAAAAGGTTGGCTGCGGGAAAGAGAAGCTTGTGTACAATTCTTTTTGCATTGCTTTATCCCCAGATCCTTTTTATGTAGGTCTCAGAAGAGGCAGTGTCGTGCAATGGGGTTAGTGTGTCAAGCTAGGCTCTTAGCCTAATCTATTTTGCAAGGTTGGGGGTGAGTATAAAAAGGGAAATGATACTGACGTAAGTTGCTTTGGGCCCCCACTGGAGAGAAAAGCACGGCATAAATGAAAATAAATATATTTGACATCCGCTTAAAATTCCAATGTGAATTATTTACAGGCTGTGGATCCACATACACTCAAGACAAACATACTAGATACAGGGTGACTCGGCACAATAAAAGGCAGATTATCTATCCTCCACCTGCAGAGGGAACTCTGTACAGCGCCGGAACATTAGAAGCAGTTCCTACTCCAAATTCATTTTATTTTTATTGCACCCAAGGGTCCCAGGACAAGACAGCAGTCTGAGAAGATCAAAATTAGAACAGCCCGAAGGGCTCGAGGCGGCTCACAATATAGCTGTTCTCTAAGACAGCAATCAATACAAAAATATAACTTAGACCCATTAAAACTTGAGCAGCAGTTACTAAAAATAAATACAATAAATACAATTAAAACAACAGAAGTTGTTAAAAACAGGCGCCCGATCTAAAGGCCAAAAGGGGTAGGGGGTAGGCAGGGCCCAAGATGGAGTCAGGGCCCAACCAAGATGGAAAAACAGATGTTCAAGAGCCCTGTTCTCCGACACAATTAGATGGCAAGGTGTAGTTGAGGAGATCCGAGTGGGCCCAGGTGCGCAGAAGCAAGGAGATGGAAGGGTTTACCAGGCTTTAACGTGGGAAAAACAAAGGCAAAGGATAGGGCGGAACTAAACAGAAGTCCAGTGGCACTTTACAGACTAACAACATTAATTCCAGGATGCACTTTCATGAGCCGGATGTAGACACTTTATTGTGTTCAGATAAAATTGGTAGAGTGTGTGAAGGCAGGAATAGAGAGAGTACGGCCCTTTCTGCACCTGCAGAATAATGCACTTTCAATCCCCTTTCACAACTGTTTTGCGAGTGGATTTTGCTATTCTGCACAGTAAAAATCCAGCTGCAAAGTGCATTGAAAGTGCATTATTCTGCATGTGCGGAAGTTGCCTATGTCACAGTCAGTTCATTCCTGGTTTGATCCTGCCATGTCTCCTGGCCGGGATGTGGGATCCTTTCCATCTTCTCTTCCTCCCTCCTTCTTAATTACTGTGGTTGTTCTCCTCGCTCTTTGTATTTCTGCTTCCCAAGCAATGCCTTATCAGCTCATTAGATACCTGCTATTGTAGTTCTTTCAGTATTGTGGAATGCAGATTGTTTTGCCCCGGGGAGACTTCATTGGATCTGGACCAGAGGACTGGTGGGACGCCATTCACTCTTGGGAACTGGTAGTCAGAAATGGTACTGTGTAACATGGGGGGGGGGTGGCATAGTGTTAAGGAGCGGGGGGGGGGTGCAACACACCAAGTGTGTGCCCCTGCAGGGGGTGGGAGGGGTGCAGGGCATGAGTGTGCACTGGGTGCAGTTCCCCCTCACTCCGCCCAAGGGGGGGGGCTGACGTGGGGTATAACAGAGGGTGCTTTGCTGCTTATGCTTTAGTTCTGGCAATAGTAGTCTAAGTGCTTATTCTTGATGCTGCTTCATACAAAATAAATCATCTGAACACAGAGTCTTGTTATTGAACAGTCCAGGGGCACGACAGAGTATATTCTTCAAACAAGTGGGGAAGAACAGAGGTTGGGTGAGTGGTACAGTCCACAGGTCATCGCTAAGCAGAATCATACACCCGGTTTTCAGTACTGGGGAGCAGCAGTGGTGTAGGAGGTTAAGAGCTCGTGTATCTAATCTGGAGGAACCGGGTTTGATTCCCAGCTCTGCAGCTTTGGGCTAGTCACAGTTCTTCTGAGCTCTCTCAGCCCCACCTACCTCACAGGGTGTTTGTTGTGAGGGGGGAAGGGCAAGGAGATTGTCAGTCCCTTTGAGTCTCCTGCAGGAGAGAAAGGGGGGATATAAATCCAAACTCTTCTTCTTCTTCTCTTCTACTGCAGTGGGGTGCTGTAGATGGATTTGCTTCCTAGTTCAGACGCCAACTGAGCTGGAGGTGGGGCAAAGACCGGCTCAGAGCAGAGTTGTCTCTACACCACCCTATCCTCCATCCACTGTACCAGTGAAGGTCCAATTAACACTGGTACAAGGGTTGGGAGACAGGGGGAGAGAGGGGTGCGCTCAAATCCTTACAGACCAGGTGGAGAGAGACATTCCTCAAATCTGTAAAGTCAAAAGGAAAGAGAAAATTAGTAGACAAAAAAATCTGGGCTCAAAGAAGATTTTTTAACACCATAACCAATCTGCCGTTTAACCAATTAGGCACATGAAACACACACATCAGCTAGTGATTTGGGAACCTGGGCTTCATCTCAGCTACTGGTTGGATGCCACACCTGATATACCTGCATGTGGAACCTAATCTCAGAGCCACAGTGTTTGCGCACTCGAAAAATGAGCACAGGTGTTGTCCGTGGCACGGTTCTAACCCAAAACAGCAGAGTCTAAGGAAGTCAAAAGAATCATGAACTTGGCTGCAGATCTAGTGTGGTCAAACCGCAAAGGAACCTTGGGGCTTCGCTAGCTATAAACACGATTAACTCTTGCAAGGAACAGAAACTGCAAGTCTATTTGCAATCGTCCTTCGGTTGCTCTTTGGATGGCCTCAGTTTAAGAGACATGTTTTCAAGCACTTTGGCTTGGTTGAGTGTAATCTCACGCATGCAGGATTTGTTCACCGTTGAATCTTGGCTTAATCTCTGCTCACAGAACCTTCCCTATCTATTTCTCCCACCTCACATCCCCTCCGCTCCAGAAATCTTTTCTGCCGGCTCGCCTTAATATTGTCCCCACAACCATCCTTTGGGGTAGATGTTTGTACATACCTTACAGTGAAATACTTTGCCTCTGTTCTCAGAGACAACAAACATGTCCCACTCTAGCGTGAGTTCTACATACCCCAGCAGGGAACACTTATTGGACCGCTGTTCAAAGCTGGTACCTTGTCTACCATCAAGGAAACAGTACCCTATCTTTTAGGTGATCAGCATTGTTACACAGTGACGGAAGTCATGTCAATTGCTGTGAAGATATGCAACTCAAAATGCAATTTTTGGTAACTTTTTATGCTCAGTTCCAATAAAGGTCGATAGAGAAGATGATGTCAGCTCACCCATCAACAGCAAACACATTTGTGTCTGTGTGTGTAAACAAAAAAATGGTTTTTACTGAAGAATTTTGAGGAAACTGAAAACCTGCTCATTACTTTGTGGAATTTTATTTATTTAGGTCGATTTGTGCGCCGCCCTCCCCACAAGGGCTCAGAGCGGCTTACAGTAATAAATAACAAATAAATTTGATTAAACACTTAAAACAATTAAAACAGTTTAAAACAATTATAGTAGTTAAAAATTATGGTAGTTGAAATCTACTACATTAAAAATATAGTAGTAATTTAGAGTTTGAAGAAGAAGAGTTTGGATTTATATCCCCCCTTTCCCTCCTGCAGGAGACTCAAAGGGGCTGACAATCTCCTTGCCCTTCCCCCCTCACAACAAACACCCTGTGAGGTAGGTGGGGCTGAGAGCGCTCCGAGAAGCTGTGACTAGCCCAAGGCCACCCAGCTGGCGTGTGTGGGAGTGTAGAGGCTAATCTGAATTCCCCAGATAAGCCTCCACAGCTCAGGCGGCAGAGCGGGGAATCAAACCCAGTTCCTCCAGGTTAGATACACGAGCTCTTAACCTCCTACGCCACTGCTGCTTTAAAACAACTGTAGTCATTAAAATCCAATCTAATCCAGTTAAAACAATTTAAAACAGTGATAGTAGTTAAAATCCAATCGAGTTTAAATACATTTAAATTAAAACCAACTAAAAGCTTAATTTCAAATCGCAATTGAAATAAGGCTGGCGTCAGATGCCATTTAAAGCAAGAGGGATTCAGGATTTGGGCGGGCAACCAAGTACAATTAAGTTTTCAGACCTCAACCAAATGCCTGGCGGAACAACTCTGCCTTGCAGGCCCTGCGGAACTGCATTAAATCCTGGAGGACCCTGATCAGTGGTGGGATTCAGCCGGTTCGCACCACTACTGCGGAACCGGTTGTTAAAATGGTGCTTGTAAACAACCAATTGTTAAATTATTTGACTCCCACCACCGGAACTGGTGGTGAAGGAGCAGCAGTGGCGCAGGAGGTTAAGAGCTCGTGTATCTGATCTGGAGGTACCGGGTTTGATTCCCAGCTCTGCCGCCTGAGCTGTGGAGGCTTATCTGGGGAATTCAGATTAGCCTGTACACTCCCACACACGCCAGCTAGGTGACCTTGGGCTAGTCACAGCTTCTCGGAGCTCTCTCAGCCCCACCCACCTCACAGGGTGTTTGTTGTGAGGGGGGAAGGGCAAGGAGATTGTCAGCCCCTTTGAGTCTCCTGCAGGAGAGAAAGGGGGGATATAAATCCAAACTCTTCTTCTTCTCTTCTTAAATTATTTGAATCCCACCACTGATACCTGATAGTAGGTGGCAGAGTGTTCCACCAGGTAGAAGCCAGAGCCGAAAAAGCCCTGGCCCTGGTGGAGGACACTAGTAGGACCAGTGATCACCAGGAGGTTTGCAGTTGCTGATGGTGATGATGGAAGGTGCCACTGAGTCACAGCCAATTTACGGCAACCCTGTAGGGTTTTCAAGGAGAGAGACATACAGAGGTAGCTTGTCACTGTCTGCTTCTGTGTCTCAACCTCAGACTTCCTTGGTGGTCCCCCATCCAAGTACTAACCAGGGATGACTCTGCTAAACTTCTGAGTTCTGAGAAGGCTGAGTTTGCCTGGGCGATTCAGGAATGTGAAACTTCAGCTGAATAGAAAGTATAACACATCTGCTACTTTTGAATGTGTCATGTTTTTGCCCAAGTACCACGGGTTGTTATTTCATATGTTTTCTAGGTTAGCAAGCAAAGTACAGGGGGAATAATTAAGTGGTCTAAAGATACTAGCTTTTTGGTGAGATCGACAAGACACCTGGCACAAACGTCAAACTTCATAACTGCACCTTGAGTCTGCAGCGATATGGTCAAAGAGCTACACTTGTTATGCAAAATGGGCAGCTCGCTTTCTGAGATTTTTGTATAAGCTGACACTTGATCGAGCAACCGGTGTTTCCGGGATTTGAGAGCCAGTGAGGTGTAGTCCTACACATGAAGCCTGCTGGTGACCTTGAGCGAGTCACAGTTCTCTCCAAACTCTTTCAACCCCACCTACCTCATAAGGTGCCTGTTGTGCGGAGAGGAAGGAAAGAAGTTTGTAACCCGCTTTGAGACTCTTGACAGTTGAGAAAGGCGGGCACAAATCCAAACTCTTTTCTCCTTCTTCTTAAAATTTCCCACCACTTAGGGTAACATGAAATCATAAACTGATGCTCCCCATTAACTAATATTTCTTTCTCCATCCAACTTAGGGAAAGCGTCTGACACACAGAATGGCACATTTCCTCTCACAAAACGTTTCACAGGAGCTAGAGTTTCTCTCCATAACCTGACATTTTCCACCTTAATCTCCTCAGATACTTTCACAGTAGGCCTGTCCTTGGCCTTCCATCTTGATATCAACCTTTTCTAGACAGCTTGCGATGCTGTAAAGATGGTACATATACCAGCACTCGAGTATCCCACTTTAGAATCAACACCTTCATTCTGACATCTGTCTTGTACATTTTTAATCCTACATTCCCTCAAGGGTTAAGAGAAACATACATAGATCTACACCCACCCCATTTTGGTTTCACAACAACCCTGTGAGGTGGGGGAGGAGAGCGGGAAGGAAAGACTGGTCTAAAATCACAAAGCGATCGCACAATGGAGCCATACCTAGAAAAACATTGTGTCTTTTGAGACAGAAAATGGATGCAGCACTACTTGGAGCATGCCAAGTTGTATAAGACTCAGGATATTATAACTCAAACATTCTTTTTTTAAAAAATGTATTTATTTAAAATATTTCTAAGCTATCTTTTGACCCAGCTCAGGAAATTCAGGATCCTACAAAGCACTCTTCCTGAAACCAGAGCGATTTCCTGTAAAAAAAATCATGCTACGGTCTAAGAAAGTCAACTCTGAGAACTCAGGAAGAGTCAAGGATAACACCCCACCTTTTCCACCACGTACTTTTACCACACACACACATTCAAAAATAAAGCGCAATTATTACGCTTACCTCTTAAAAGCACAGTACTGATGACTATTTTCCCCACAGGTTATCTTTTTATCTACCACCCTGCCCCGAGGCAAGAGGCCTTTCATTAAATCAAGGCCCACAAATCAGCTTTTTCAAGGAGACCACCTTTTGAATGCCTATCGAGATCAAATAAATAATTCCTGAACTTTTTGCCTACAGGCAGTTTCACATTTAAGGCCAAAATCAGTTTTTGCCATCTACCACAAACGTTGTGCAAATGTAATAACCCTTCGTTGCTAGAATCTACACACGGGGTATTTTTCTGTTTTGTTCTTCAATCGCTCTGCTTTCTAGCCACATATACCCAAATAAGCATTCAAGAGAGAGCCAGAGGCCCTCTAGCTTGCTTGTGGCTAAGGTGAGGTTTGCAATGCAGGTTCTCAGCACAGCCTTTTTGCTATGCTAGCTTTGAGCACGAAACACTTCGTGCGTGCAAATTTCAGCGGCAGAGTGCTGCTCCGGACCTCGGAATCCAGCATATAGCTCAGGCTGACCTACAGTCCAATCCTCAGGGTTGTAATATAGACGTCAAATGATTTAGATGGGTATGATTAAGAACATAAGAACTAGCCTGCTGGATCAGACCAGAGTCCATCTAGTCCAGCATTCTGCTACTCGCAGTGGCCCACCAGGTGCCTTTGGGAGCTCACATGCAGGATGTGAAAGCAATGGTTCGCTGCCGCTGCTGCTGCTCCTGGAGCATCCTTGGTCTGGCTAAGGCATTTGCAATCTGGAGATCAAGGAGGACTCAAGATTGGTAGCCATAGATTGGACTTCTCCTCCATAAATCTGCTGTCCAAGCTTCCTTTTAAAGCGCTATCCAGGTTAGTGGCCATCACCACCTACTGTGGCAGCATATTCCAAACACCAATCACACGCTGTATGAAGAAGTGTTTCTATTGGGGTCCTAATTCTTCCCCCCAGCATTTTCAATGAATGCCCCCTGGTACTAGTATTGTGAGAAAGGGAGAAAGATTTCTCTCTGTCAACATTTTCTACCCCATGCATAATTTTATAGACTTCAATCATATCCCCCCCTCAGACGTCTCCTCTCCAAATTAAAGAGTCCCAAACGCTGCAGCCTCTCCTCATAAGGAAGGTGCTCCAATCCTTCAATCATCCTCGTTGCCCTTCTCTGGACTTTTTCTATCTCTTCGATATCCTTTTTGAGATGTGATATCCTTTTTGAGATGATTCTTCTTCTCTGACCTGGACGGACCAGATATCAAAAGCTAAGCAGGGTCAGGCCTGGTTAGCATTTGTATGGGATACCACCAAGTCAGTCCAGGGTCGCAGAATAGCAAATTCCACTTTCAAATAATTGTGAAAATGGATTGAATGTACATTATTCTGCATGTGCGGAAGGGGCCCCTGAAAGACCAATGCATGAACAGTCTGACTCATGTATGTGTTCATGGTCCGTCCTCCTCAGTGGGTGAAAAAGGGAGACTTCACCTGTCTCCCTCGGTAGCCCTTCTCTCCAGAGGCAGCTGGCCTCCTACGGCCCCGTGATGGGGAAGACAGAATACACCGTGCTGCTCTTCCTCTATGCTTTGTGGCTCCCCACAGCTTATTTTTAGACATGTACTCAAGACAGAAACGAGATGTATCTGTGCTTCAAATGCAGAACGCACAGCAGGAAGCAAGGGGGACCTCAGAACTTGGTCAGAGCGTTCATCAGCTCCAGCATCTCTGCGGAAGCCAAGCAGTTCTGGGTTAGGTCAATCTTTGGAAGAGAGGACTCGCGGCAATCTTATGTAAGCCATTTGGAGATTCAATAAAAGACGGGTATTTATGCAAATAAACTGAATGCTTCCCACCTCCCAAACGATTATTTGCTCTTTGCTACAGAGAAGCCCTTTCCTGACCACTCATTCACCCTCTGATGCCAGGAAACTACTTTGCCCTGGTATTAAATGGGTACCAACAGACCCACAATATGACTTCGCACAAGACACAGAAAAATCATTAATATGGTAAACCTCTGATTTACAGGTGTTTCCAGAGAAACCAACAGATGGCAAGGCCCTATGATTTACATCAAGAGGGCAATGCATGTGAGAGAGAGCGAAGGGCTAGAAAATATTTGAGGGAATGAAGTGTTTTATTCGTCACAAAGAAGGAGGAGGAGGATTTCTACCCCACCTTTCTCTCCTGTAAGGAGACTCAAGGTGGCCTACAAGCTCCTTTCCCTTCCATAATAGACACCTTGTGAGGTAGGTGGGGCTGAGAGAGCTCCGAAGAGCTGTGGCTAGCCCAAGATCACCCAGCAGGAATGTAGGAGTGCGGAAACACATCTGGTTCACCAGATAAGCCTCTGCCACCCAGATGGAGGAGTGGGGAATCAAACCAGGTTCTCCAGATTAGAATCCACCTGCTCTTAACCACTATACCACGCTGATGCTTTATTGTTAATTACCCTTTGGTTAAAAACCACCAAATTGCCTTAGGCCCCTTCCGCACATGCAGAATAATGCACTTTTAAGCCACTTTCAATGCACTTTGCAGCTGTGCGGAATATCAAAATCTGCTTGCAAACAATTGTGAAAGTGGATTGAAAGTGCATTATTCTGCATGTGCGGAAGGGGCCTTAGAAGCAGAAAAGTGGGATACAAAATAGGGTAAATAGATAGGTGGATAGATCCAGACAACCTGTATCCCTGCCAGGAGCCTGACAAACCACAGTCAGAAGTAGTGGGGGGGGGGGTTTGGACCATTCTGGATCCTAGAGATGCAAACTATGTTGAAGAATCACAAAGGCTTGCTGTGATATAATCCTACAACAAGAGAACGCAGCCTGTTTTGCAATCCACTCAACTCAAGGGAAGATGGCTGTTTCAATTGTCCGGAAAACACCCTGGTGGGTCATCACCCCCAGAGGACCATCAGTAGCCAGGAGCAAGCAGAGACCAGGCTTGGCCAGTCCACCAGTACTTGAGGCTCCACCTGGCTCAGACCCTTCAGTGGCAATGCTACGTTGGTGCCAGCTCACCCGCTGTCCCATTAAGAGTGCTGCCATTTTGAGAGAGGAGGCCCTAGGCAAGCTAATTGCTCACCGCTAGCGTCACTGATAAGATCTGAGCTGAGTGTCCTTTGCAGAAGGGTCTTCTAACGCCCTAGAGATTGCCCACCCTTGCCTGGCTCCCGGGCCCTTCTGGCTGAGAGAACATGACCTGTATTTTGCCCTTGCCAGGATGCTCAAACTGCTCCATTCCAGAATGATATCCCATCCCCTTGTAATGGATAGGTGTGGTTGGTTTTACGGAATGGTTGTTCCCAGTGGCGGAGCTACAAGGGGACGAAAAATCACTTACAAGGTCTCCTGGGTAATTCCCATCAGGCCGTTTTTAAGCCTGAACTGTGAATAGGCCTTTTTTTCACCCTGAAAAAGTTCTAGGAAAAGAACTAAGGTAAGTGTGGGAAGGGGGGAGGGGGCGCCGGTGGGAGCATGGGGGGAATATAGACTGCGCACCGGGCGCAGTTTGACCCAGCTACACCTATGGTTGTTCCTACCTGTAAAAAATAAATGGGGCTGTTAATGTGCAATTCCATTGACATTCAAGAGTGCACAGCACTGAAAGACCAACATTTGAAAAGGAGAAGAAATAAGGATGAGGGTGAACATGCCAGAGGTTGTCCACAGCACACAGGGTAGGGTTCCAACACACCATCTGATAAACAGATGTTCTTTTACCACGCCAAGCAAAGAGATAATTTACCAAGTTCCTAAACAGCCTGCTAATGGAAGGTGAACAAGAGGTATTTTTATTTAAAAGCCATTGTAGGAGTCAGTGTGGTATTTTATTTATTTTATTGGATTTATATCCCGCCCTATCCCTGCAGTGATACAATGGTTAGAGTATCAGAAAAGGAGCTGGAAGACTCAGGTTCGAATCTCCACCCTGCCATAAGAGATTGCTGGATGGTCTTAGGTCCACACCGGTCTCTCAACCTAACCTATATCACAGGGTTGTTGCAAGAATGAAACAGAACAGGGAAGAAAGATGCTGTAAACAATTCTGGGTCTCCAATGAAGAGAAAAGCACAGTTCAAATACCTAAATAAGTAAAGATTTGGGATGTGCTTTACATCCTAGAACCATAGAGTTGGAAGAGACCCCAAGGGCCATCCAGTCAAGCCCCTTGCAATGCAGGTACACATAATCAAAATGCAGGAACACACAATCATATCTACCTATGTAAAAGGACTGAAAGAAAATATTTTAGGAGATGAACAAGACTTAACATGGAAACTGACAATATGGAAACTGACAATATTTTGACATTGTAATTGATGCAGGAAACAGCTTTAGAAGCTGCGGAGAGATAATGTTAAGGTTGTCAGTGAAAAATTCAAAGGGGCTAAATTCTTTCTTAAAAAACAGAAACAACAAAAACGAGATCTATTAACGGGTGTGAGAATGACCACAAGATTCAGTACTGCTTCTATCAGATTACAAATAAATTGTATAGCATTTGCATCAGCCACCACAAAAGATGGAAATCAGCTATCAGGAAAAGAGGTTTACATCCACAGTGAGAATATCCAAAGCATACATACTGGGGGAGAGGGAGGCGGGGGGGGGGGACTACATAAGAATAACAGATGATCTATTATGATAATCTTCGTTGATGCTTCGGGGTTTTTAAATAATTGCATATTAAATTTTCTTCAATTTATGATACTAGATCCATTGGCAGTAGCTAAGTTAACTACTGCAAAGGATGGGAGCAGCGCTGAAACTATTTATTAAAGATGGATCACATATTACAAATCATTGAGCGTGGCATTGAGTCTTAACAGCCAATCAGTGCTGCATGCCTGCAGGAGGCATAAGTTAGCACCCTAGTCAAAACAGATTTTTTTAAAAGGGGTCTTACTGTTATGCTTTAACAGAAGAACAAAACTGCTTACTTTCCCCTAACATGGACAGAAGAAATGGGAGAGTCATTAGCAACTAAATTCAGGGAATTATTTTCCAGAGGAGGATACCTCAGTATACAAGATGCCAACATCCAGTTGTTTTGCTGCATTATCCAACATCTGTATTATTCCTGAAGACCCTCTAGAAACCTCAATTTTAGGAGCCTGCAACGGGGGTTGTAATGAGAACTTGGGGTCTCCCTCGCAGGAGGCGGGCAATTTTTTGACAGAGTTTTTCTCTGTTCACAGCTAAAACAGTGGATTTAATTTTCAAGAGCTTAGAACTGGTGACTTCAAAGTTGGACAGCTTAGCGCTGCCAGTAAGAAACCTTTGTTGACAAACTTGAGACAGAATGGAAGATAGACTACAATGGCCAAATTAACACATCTGGTAAACAGGTAGTCAAAACAAGAGGTTGATGAGAAAGGAGAACTGTGTTTCTTATTTGAGGCTGAGTCGACTATGCAAGAATAATAATAATAGTAAGAATATTAATTGGTTAGTGGTTAAGATGTAACTGCTTACTAGATACTTATTGCTGTTTCGGAACTAAAGGTTAAAAAGTCACAAATGTTAAAACTATGTAACCTTCTCTCTGAATGATATCAGTGTTGCAATTTTAAGATCCAATGTGTTAGAGCTAATATATATATATGTATATATATAGAGACAGAGAGAGTTTATGGGTAACTGTTTTCTTTTTCTTTATCGTCTTTTCTGTTATTGAATTATATCTGAGAAAAATTAATAAAACTATTACCAAAAAAAGAGACAGAATGGAAGAGACTTTAGCCAGGTTGCTAAATGTTGAGCGCCAGGCTCCTGTTCTAAGGTAGAGAAGCAAAGCCTGTATAGGGAAAGGCAGTTAATCTCAGGCCTCTTCCACACACTTTCAATCCACTTTCGCGATTGTTTGCAAGTGGATTTTGCTATTCCGCACAGTAAAACCCAGCTGCAAAGTGCATTGAAAGTGGATTGAAAGGGCATTATTGTGCATGTGCGGAAGAGGTCTCAGTAGCTCTGCAGGAGCCACAAATCTGGAAGCCCAACATTTATACTCGGAGGTCTCCCCTGGAACCAAGCCAGCAACCCCCTTTCGCTGGGCATCTCTGTGCTTCCCTTGGAGCAATCTCTGCTGGAGACCTGGAAGCTGGGTCGAGTCAGGAAAGCAGCGGTCCTTGGATACTCTGGGGTTTTTAGCCAGTGGGGTTTTAGGAAGCGAGACAGGATTTATGCAATGGGGCGGATCCGAGCAAACTTCGGAGGCACGAGATCTGGAGCTTTTCAGAAAGGGAGCAGAGCGGAATGCAAAGAGGCAAAGCAAGCAAGGGATCCCAGCGTCTGCACCAAGGAAGGGGATCGAGTCGATTCCAGCCAAGAGCCCCAACACTAAAAATACACACACACACACCAGCAATTAGGAGAAAGCTACAACATTTGCACCCCTCCCTTGCTCCCCCAGCGGTTTGCATCTTACCCTTCCCGGGGCTTGCCTCTTGCCTGCCACGCTCCACCCTGCAGCCCGGCCAAGCGCCTTTGGGTGCAGCCCTTTAAAGCCCGCCCGAGGCTCCCCTACCCCACCCGGGCCCATGGGGTGTGGCGGGAAGCTGGAGTCCTGCAAAGCTTCCTGTTGGGGGGGAAGTGAGCTCAGAGCCCACCCATGAAAGTGCCTGCGCCGGCTTGTCAACAGGAAACAGCAGCTGGGGGAGAGGGGGGGGGGGTGCAGGCGGATCCTGGACCAAAAAATGTTTATTGCAAGAGGGGAGCAGAGTTGCAGAGAACCCCGCGCCCCGGGGGGGGGGGGCGGGGCTCTCCAAACCCGTTAGAGATTTCCAGTGAGGGAGACCCTACTTGATTCCCCAAACTCTGCATGGCCACCTGTCTGTCTGTGCCAGCGGCCCTAAATGCAGCTTGGCACAGATTGGGAATCCCTTGCGGGAAGCATCCTAAATAGGTCTGATATTAGGAGCAAGGGCCATTTGATGCAACGGGGCTTGGTTTCCAGGGAAGTTTTAGAGTTGCAGCATTCTGCGTGCAGAGTTATTGCTATATGTGTGTGTGAGAGAGAAAACTGTATTAAGGGTATTTTTTTATATATATATCTACGATTATGTGCATTTTTTAATAAAGCCCTGATTGGTTTCACAGACATAGTCAATAAAGGTACATGTAAATTGCATCCGGTACATGTGAATTGCATTTGGTACATGTAAATTGCATTTGGTAAATAAATTGCATCAGGTACATGTAAACTGCATCTGGTTATGTACTGGTTCTCTCTCCCAAGGAACAATATGGCGGGTGACGGGGGTGACATTTGATCTTCTCTCCCTCCCCGACCAGTTAGTTTTAACTGAACAGGTCGCCTCAGGGAGAGGCAGACTTTCTGACCTGAGTGTCAAACATGTCGCCCAGTGAAGATGCTGGTATGCCAGCGAAGGGGCAGGATGAGGTACTTGGTCATACATACCAGGAGCCAAGACTCCTGACTGGTCGCTACTCAGGTCTGGGAGATGACGGTGAGCATAAAACAGAGGACCCAACCTTTTTGAGCCTGTGAGCACACTTACTTCAACATGGCTCATGTGTGGGTGTAACCCATGCCATTTCACTATTTGTGTTTGGGTTGGATTGTCGGGCCCAGGAGACAAGAGCTCAGCAATAATGTGCAACTGGTAAGCTTGCTTGCATATTACAAACCACACAGCACCCATATTACAAACTGCTTGCATATTACAAACCCTCCTGAGTTGATCTAGCCTGCAGTAGGAGAAGGAAGGCCCACAGCTCAACTGAGGGAATTACTTAATTTTTACAGGTATGTGGTGGGCCCAATAAGAGAGAAAAGGATATTAGCATTGGGGGGTTGTGGTTTTTCCAGGCTGTATGGCCGTGTTCTAGTAGCATTTTCTCTTGACGTTTCGCCTGCATCGTGGCTGGGATCTTCAGAGGATCTAATGGTAATAAAGCATGTGGAATATATATACCTGTAGAATGTCCAGGGTGGGAGAAAGAACCATTCGCCTATTTTAACAAGTGTAGAGGGTGCAGTTAGCAAGCTTGAATTGCATATATTAGCATTTCCCCAATGTAACAGAGGGGTGTATTAACATGTTAATTATGTTATGCTCCTGAGTTGATCTGACCTGCAACAAGAGAAGGAAACCCTACAGCTCAATTGTGGGAATTGCTTATTTTTTTTACAGGCCCAAGTTGAAGAAAGACCTGCAGCAGCTACACCCTATGCAGAAGAACAGATGGGATAAAGAAGCCCTGCATTGTTGTTTGGACTTCCTTGCTTTTCTTTATTTACTGGGCGCTGTTAGTGGTTGTAACTGTTTTGAGTGCTTTCCCTAAAAGGCACTGAAGAATTTAAGAAGAACATAAGAACAAGCCATCTGGATCAGACCAGAGTCCATCTAGTCCAGCTCTCTGCTACTCGCAGCGGCCCACCAGGTGCCTTTGGGAGCTCACGTGCAGGAGGTGAAAGCAATGGCTTTCTGTGGCTGTTGCTCTTGAGCACCTGGTCTGTTAAGGAATTTGCAATCTCAGATCAAGGAGGATCAAGATTGGTAGCCATAGATCGACTTCTCCTCCATAAATCTGTCCAACCCTTTTTAAAGCTATCCAGGTTAGTGGCCATCACCACCTCTTGTGGCAACATATTCCAAACACCAATCACACGTTGCGTGAAAAAATGTTTCCTTTTATTAGTCCTAATTCTTCCCCCCAGCATTTTCAATGTATGCCCCCTGGTTCTAGTATTGTGAGAAAGAGAGAAAAATTTATCTCTGTCAACTTTTTCTACCCCATGCATAATGCATAATTTTATAGACTTCAATTGTAGCACAATCATTGTTGTGCTGTGTGTGTGTGTGTTCACGATTATTTATCCCTAAATGATTGAAGGTTGTTGTGTTTCAATTAAAGGTTTGTGTTTAAAATAAAGGTTTGTTAATTTGTTCAAGCAATTTCGTGTTTGTTTGCCAAGCCATAGGGTGCTGTCATTATATTCACTTTAAAATTTTCCTAAGTGCAATGGAGATTGATGTGGCCAAGGATAAGGAGGTGACATGGGCAAGAAGGGCTATAGAGGTCTGCGTTCAGTTTCTTCATGGAATGGGAATGAATGATGCAGTGGTGGGATCCAAAAATTTTAGTAACAGGTTCCCATGGTGGTGGGATTCAAACAGTGGTGTGGCGCCAATGGGGCTGGGTGGGGCATGACGGGGGTGAGGCCGGGCATTCCAGGGGCGGGGCATTAATAATTTCTCTGTTACTGTAAAAACTCTTACTGTAAAAAAACTACTTACTGTAAAACTTCTCCTCTAATTGACTGCCTGTCAAATACTTAATACTTTCAAATACTTAATTTTGTTTCTAGAAATCAAAAGAAGGATACTTTCCTTAAACAAGGAACTTTACCATATTTCTAAAACATGTTTTTAAAACAGCCCAACAGGGAGAATTATCCCCTTTTCTGCCTTTGCTAACCAGCCACATAGGAAACAACAGGACTCTATGATTTTTGGATCTAGTGGAATTTCTAATGGAAAAGCAGACCCAATTAGTAACCCCCTCTTGGCACTCACAAATAATTAGTAACCCACTCTCGGGAACTGGTGAGAACCAGCTGGATCCCACCTCTGGAATGATGGGGTAATGCCAAGGGGGTTATTTGGGTTGCCAGCTCTGGGTGGGGAAATACCTGGATATTTTGGAAATGGAGCTTGGGGAAGGGCAGAGGCATAGCTCCAAGGGAGCGCAACACACCAAGCACGCAGCCCTGTGGGGGTGTGGTGAGGGCGTGACGTGGTGTTTCGGGGCGGGGTTGGAGGATATACCAGTGCACCAGGTGCTTTCCCCCCTTGCTACTCCTCTGGGGAAGGGAAGGACTTCAGTAGCGTATAATGCCATTAAATCCACCCCCCCCCCCAAAGCAGCCATTTTCTCCAGAGAGACTGATCTGTTGCCTGGAGAGCAATTACATTAGCAGGAGATCTCCAGGCACCACCTGGAGATTGGCAACCTTAGTGCATAGTTACTCGTTGCTTTCCCATCGTTTCTATCACAGGCATGGCAACTGAGCACTCTGGGGATGCATTCCTAGATGCAGATTGTGGGAGAGAAGATAAGGTGTCCTCTAAAAATGGTATTTTGCAGTAGGTCCCCAGAGGTTTGGCATGTGTTTTCCCACAGTCCCTTGCTCCAATTCCCAGGGAGTCTGGCATACATTCCTTTTATAATATTTTTAAAAAATCCACCTCAGATATTAAAGGACATTTTATACAGAACGCTGCACCAGATCTCAGGTAAAGAAGGCTCCCGTCATCTTAAAAACAGGGTCCAAAAGGAATGGCAGGTTTTCTCTAAGAGAGGAGCAGCAGTGGCGTAGGAGGTTAAGAGCTCGTGTATCTAATCTGGAGGAACCGGGTTTGTTTCTCCGCTTTGCCGCCTGAGCTGTGGAGGCTTATCTGGGGAATTCAGATGAGCCTGTACACTCCCACACACGCCAGCTGGGTGACCTTGGGCTAGTCACAGCTTCTCGGAGCTCTCTCAGCCCCACCTACCTCACAGGGTGTTTGTTGTGAGGGGGCAAGGGCAAGGAGATTGTCAGCCCCTTTGAGTCTCCTACAGGAGAGAAAGGGGGGGATAGAAATCCAAACTCCTCTTCTTCTCTTCTTCTTCTTCTTCTTCTTCTTCTTCTTCTTCTTCTTCTTCTTCTCTTCTTCTTCTTCTTCTTCTTCTTCTTCTTCTTTTTTTCTTCTTCTTCTTCTTCTTCTTCTTCTTCTCTTCTTCTTCTTCTTCTTCTTCTTCTTCTTCTTCTTCTTCTTCTCTTCTCTTCTCTCTTCTTCTTCTCTTCTCTTTCTCTCTCTTCTTCTTCTTCTTCTTCTTCTTCTTCTTCTTCTTCTTCTTCTTCTTCTTCTTCTTCTTCTTCTTCTTCTTCTTCTTCTTCTTCTTCTTCTTCTTCTTCTTCTTCTCCAGCTCTCAAGAATACAAATACAGGGTACACTTTTCCCACAATTCTTTGCTCTGGATGAAGTTGGCTCTGTTTGTATAATGTGTATTAATCCATTCTCTGGTCCATCTTGGCACACAAACATGTATGAAAAGTGGTCCCACGCCCTTGGCCAACGGCCTCCAACCGCTTCCTTCGGCAGGTGCTCCAATCTCAGAAGGGTGTGGTATTTTGTGGTTCTCACAAGTTGCTGTCGGGGGGGGGGGAGGGGGTTGCGAATAAACAGGAACTAAAAAAAGATCCAACTGTGAGAAGAAAAGCTTAGCAAACATACAAATTGCCCTTGGCAGAAAATCGTTCCACAACCTTCCTTACTGGAAGGGGTGACTATGGGCTCGGATTAAAGGCCAAACGTTTGGGAGGAATGTTCCCCCTCCTTGGCAGTCCTAGCTCCTATTAATTTTAGAAACAACACCTTTTTCTGACAGTCTCCATACCTTTAACAAGCTTGAGTCAGGCAGAAATTCTGCTGGTGAAGATTTCCATTCAAAATGGAGGAGCAATAATGTGGCAACAGCTTTACCTATTGAACTTCTCCCCGACTGTGGGACTGTTAGCAGCACAGTGGATGATAACCTCGCAAAAGCAAATGATGAAGGATGGAAGGGTGAGAACAGCGCTCCATCATCTGAACGTCCACCCCGTGCCATACAGGTTTTTATCTTTTATTACAAAATAAAATCTTCAACCTATGATGTGAAAAGTGAGTAGAAACAAGCTATTCTTATTCCCTCTGTGCCAGTAAGTGGGATATTTAAATTGGCTATCATGAAGAAGAAGAAGAGTTTGGATTTATATCCTGCCTTTCTCTCCGATAAGGAGACTCAAGGTGGCTTACAAGCTCCTTTCCCTTCCTTTCCCCACAACAGACATCTTATGAGGTAGGTGGGATTGAGAGAATTCTGAGAGAACTGTGACTAGCCCAAGTTCACCCAGGAGGAATGTAGGAGTGTGGAAACACATCTGGTTCACCAGATAAGCCTCTGCCATTCAGGTGGAGGAGTGGGGAATCAAACCCGGTTCTCCAGATTAGAATCCACCTGCTCTTAACCACTACACCATGCTGGCTCTCACCATGGCTAGTGTGACCCTTAGCTGGAAGAGAAGGCTCTAAAGACTTGGTAGCTATGGTTCTGTTGGGAATTAAAAGCCCAGCCCAGTCCTGAGGAGGCAATGGATCAATGGTTCATCGTGGACCGCATTCTGTTTTCTACAGTGGACTCCAGAAGGCCTATCATACAAGACACTGAGGTGAAAACCATCTCCTGTTCTTCTGCTCCAGCATTAGTAGCAGGACACTGGCTCTAAAGATGGAGGTTACGTTTAGCCATCTTGTCTGACAGCTGTTGATGGGCCAAACCTTCATGAATCTGTCTAATCCACTTTTGAAACTATCTAAGGCCCCTTCCGCACATGCAGAATAATGCACGTTCAATCCACTTTCACAATTGTTTGCAAGTGGATTTTGCTATTCCGCACAGTAAAATCCAGCTCCAGAGTGCACTGAAAGTGGATTGAAAGTGCATTAGTCGTAAGGTGACCAGATTTTCACCTTTTAAAAGCAGGATGCATTTCGACGCACGTACAATACATCGCGAGTCGTTAGGAAGCATTGCCTCTCTGGCGCCTGGTTTCCCACCCTGTCACAGGGCGGGAAAAGGGGAGTGCCCCAGAAGGCAGTGCGCCAGCCTTCCAAAAATCGGGACATTTAAAAAAACCCACAGGATGCGGGACAAATTGGTTAAAAGCAGGACTGTCCCGCCAAAAGCGGGACGTCTGGTCACATTAATTATTCTGCATGTGCGGAAGGGGCCTATGGTAGACGCAACCACATAAGGTCATTATGCAAGGTGTAGAATATTTCTTTTTGACTGTTTTGAACCTGCTGCCCATGGAACGCATAGATTTGTCATCCTTTTGCTCTCCGTGTAGGACCTGTTGTCAGTTAACATCCCTTTCTGTTGTCAATTAACCGGGCATTGGTGTTGCTATAGAGTTGAGATGGTTGCAGCTCTGAATAAAATGGGCCCAGCAACACCTTAAAGAATAACATTATTCTATCTAGCGTGAGCTTTCATGGGTCACTTCTTTAGAGCTCACTTCTTCAGATGCTATGAAGAGGAAATCCTGGTCCATATATTTGCAGAGAAAATGATCAAGGGGTGGGGAAGGCAGAAGCTCTACTGCAGCTCTGAAAATTAAGAAAGGCATCCAAGTAATATCTATTTTCTGCATAAAATACATTCTGCCTTGTTAGACTGTAGCTTCGGAATAAAATAAAAGCCCACTGATAATTTAAAGACTGTGGCTCATTCCGCACATGCAGAATAATGCACTTTCAAACGGCTTTCAGTGCTCTTTGAAGCTGTGCGGAATGGCAAAATCCCCTTGCAAACAGTTGTGAAAGTGGTTTGAAAACGCATTATTTTACGTGTGCGGAAGGGGCCTAACAATTTATTCCAGCATAAATGTATACTGGAATACATTTTGTTAGCCTTTAAGAAGCCGACACACTCTTATTTTATGCTGTGCCTCTGAAGGCCCTTCCACACATGCAGAATAATGCACTTTCAATCCACTTTCACAACTATTTGCAAGTGGATTTTGCTATTCGCACAGTACAATCCTGCTACAAAGTAGATTGAAAGTGGATTGAAAGTGCATTATTCTGCATGTGCGGAAGGGGCTCAAGTGTGTCCAAATTCTGAATCCAGGATCCAAAAGAAGAAGATTACCCTAAATTACTCTCTCAATCTTTCTCTCTCTCAGCCTAATTTGTTTGGGACAGATTCCACCAGCAGTCTTGGGAACAACACAGCCCTTACCTAGCTAAGAGCCACACAGCTCTTTCTGCCGCACAGCGCTCTAAACCGCTGTTTTTCTGCTGTTTTTCCTTCTCATACACATAAGGGGAAAAACCACAAAAAGGGGGTTGGAGGGTAGGAGGTGTCTCACGAAGTAAGGTGTAACGCAAATGTATTGATGCACAAGGAGGCATGGGCGGGGGACAGGAAGATCTGTAAAACGGCAAACAACTGACAGAGCAATAACAGTTCGGGCAACGCAAATAACTTTTTTGTGAAAGGGAAAGGTTCGATCTCCAGCATCCCCAGTTAAAAAGTTCCAGTAGTAAATGATATGAAATGATATGAAATGCCTCCAGTAGTAAATGATATGAAATGATATGAAATGCCTCCGTCTAAGACTCTGTCCCCTCCCGCATAGGCAGAGTATTGCACGTTCAATCCACTTTCACCATTGTTTGCAAGTGGATTTTGCTATTCCCCACAGTAAAAATCCAGCTGCAAAGTGCATTGAAAGTGGATTGAAAGTGCATTGTTCTGCATGTGTGGAAGGGGCCTTTGTAGAGCCCCTGCCAGTGAGAGTAGACAGTGCAGACTTTGATAGACCAGTGCTCTGAAGGCTGCTTTACATGATCGTACTGCATGCAGTTCTATGTGCTTCATTTTGTGAACATTTCCCATTACATCTGTTAAAGCACAGGTGTCAAACTCGCGGCCCTCCAGATGTTATAGACTACAGTTCCCATCATCCTCTGCCAGCATGATGCTGGCAGGGGATGATGGGAACTGTAGTCCATAACATCTGGAGGGCCGTGAGTTTGACACCTATGTGCGAAAGGTTGCTATCGCAGCTCTTCTTTCATGTGAGTTATCCCTAGGCATCATTGCCTAAGGTTGGAATGCATGGCGATGACTCACTGCCAGCCAATCGCCACGCATTCCATCAGGGTCCAGCATTCTAGACCCCCATTGGCCTTCCCCACCACACACGCACAAAGAAAAAGTAAGACCTGGAGGGGCAGTGGTAGTGAAGCACTTTCCCACCTGGCCCAGCACAGGCCCACCCAGTTCCCACTGCCCACCACCACCCTCCAAAAAATGAGCAGAGCCCAGCAGGAAGCAGGGAGGGGGGCAGAAAGGGCTGGATCCTCCATGTGGGGCTCAAGCAGTGCAGGACTTGGGAAGCACAGAAGGGCAATGTCCCAGGAGATCTGCACCCCACAGTTTTCTAAAGCCCATTGCATTGTCCCTCACAATGGGCTTTACTGCTAGTGATGTACACCAATTGTGTGAAACACCTAGAGAAAGAGAGAGCCGTTTCTAACATGTAGGATACATTTTGCAGGAACAGCTCTCTCTGTAGATGTGTCAACCAACATGTCCATGATGTTAGGAACATACCAATGACTTATAGGCTTTTCTTTCACGATTTTCCCCTGCCTCTTCTGAGAGTTTTCCCAGCCTCAATACCCTTCTTTTTCTCTACCTCATCCAACATTCTCAATTTCTCCTGCTTCTTTCAACCTTTACTCTGAGACTGCTTGCTGTCCCCTTCCTCCTTTGCTCTTTTACTATGTTGGCAGCATATACTGAGGGCTAGGTGCAGAGGCATATCTAGGGAAAATGGAGCCTGGGGCAAAATCTGAGTCCATTTAGATACAGGGTGGGGGGAGATTGAACCATCTGCCTATCTCACGGAGGAGAGCCAGGTTGATGACAATGCCCAGATCTACCACTTGAAGCCAGTGAGGCGCCCAGGTCTACCTCCCAGAGCCAGCAATGGCACCCAGGTCTACCGCCCGAAGCCGGTGAGGTGCCCAGGTCTACCATCCGAAGCAGGCGATGGTGCCCAGGTCTACCATCCGAAGTAGGCGACAGTGCCCAGGTCTACCACCCAGAGCCGGCAAGCGCAACCTGGGCCGGGCACCCCCCATGTGATTAGATGGCGTGCACCTGGGGACATGTGACACCACGTGTCCCCATAGCCAGTTCACCCCTGGCTAGGTGTAAGTTTGCACAATGAGACAAACTGTGGTGCCGCAGAGCCATTTCAGGCAGGGGAATAGCCAAGGGGGGAGGCTTAAGTCTCCTCGTCCTATGTGTCATGATCCCAGTCTGATTTGGGCCATGCATGCTTGGGAATTAAGGCTCAGCATAGATCTCCTAGACCACATCCGTCGACAGTCCAGAGTTCCACCACATGGACTTTACGACAAATGAGTTGGCCCTGAGAGGGACTAATGTGTTAATGGTTAATAGATTCAGGAGAAATTGAAGGAAGTGATTCTTTACACAACAAATAATTAAATTGTGGGATTCAGTACCAGTGGATATAGCAATGGCCGCAAACATTGATAGCTTTCAAAGGGGTTAGACAGATTAATAAAGGATAGGCCCATAAATGGTTAGTAGCCATGGAGACTAAAGAAAATCTCCACAGGCAAAGGCAGTAAAACCCTGAATACCAGTGCTAGGAGGCAACTTAAGGGTAGGCCTTGGCCTCTATGCCCCGTTTCTTGAGTCTCCAGAACAACCTGTTGACCACTGTGGCAAGCAGGCTGGTGGGCTAGATGGCCCACCAATCTAATCCAGAAGGGCGCTTTTTATGTTTTATTCGCATTGCACACAAGACGAAGAGCTACACGTGTTATTTACACAGGTCCTTTATTAACACACTCGAAAACACAGTTTGAAACAACAAGTGGTGTGTGTGTCTGTGTGTACTGAGGGGGCCATTTTGTGTAGATCAGAGGTCACTAGTCCTCTGGGATCCAAGTGAAACCCAGCTAAGTGAATTCCATGCAGGGAAGGAAAGAGGTGGGTTAAAGTGAGTCAGGGGGGGCCGAGGTGGTAGGTGGACCGGATAAAGGGCAATCTTGCAGGGAGAAATCCCAATGAACACCACACACCCAAGAAGTGAGACGAGTACCCTCCCCATACTGCAGGTGGGCACGAGAAGTCATGGACAAACATCATCTTTCCCATGATGCTCTAGGAGGGTGAAAGACAGGAAAGGTTAGTGCTTTATTCCCCACAATCCTTTGCAGCAAGGAGTAGAGGTGATTTGGGGGGGCGGGGTTTACACTCTCTGCAGCCGTATAAAAGGGGATAAATGCTTTTGGTTCCTTCACACCGACGCTTTTGTTGATCTCTCTTTCTTCCTCTTATCTGCCCATCCTTTCCAAAAAATTTCAATGTTTTCCTAATTTTTTCCCTTTCCGATATGCGCTCTAGCTTTCAGTTTTCAGTTATTATTTTTGGGGGGTTCTTTTAGGTTCCTATTATTTATTTGTATCAGTTCCCCAACGGGAGGAGGGAAAGTTTGTTCTTTCTTTCCTTCCTTCCACAATTCCTTTGTGTTGGCTCCCTATAGAAGTTTCTTTCTCTTCTCATCATAATTGCAGCAACTTTTCCCAGTCCTCGCTGCCTTCTTTAAGGATCGGGAAAGGAAAGGCAGGCAGGGGAGGGAAGAAGAAAGTCATCCTATCATGGGATGGAGAAGAGAGAAGGGACAGATGACTGAGGGACTGTCCTCCTTCTCCTGTGGCGCATGAGTGTGCACAATTGAGGGGAAGGAGACGGCTCAGCCCTGACAAAGACATGGTTGCTTAACATAGATACATGAAGTTGAGGAAGGCTCCCCTTCGCTACTGTTCCCTACCCCCGGATATTGTGCCCCATCGCTGTTTTAACCCTATTGAGAAAAAGCCCCTTCCTCTTCACACATCTCCAGCTTTCCTTCTGCCTTCCGCTTTCATTTTCCCCTTCACTGCAGCCTTGGCCAATACTGAGAAAGATCCGGGTCCCCGCCTGGGACTTGTACGGGAACCGACACTCCTGGAGAGATTAACCCTAGAAAGAGAGAAAGGAAGAAGAAGAAGAAGAGTTTGGATTTGTACCCCACTTTTCTCAACCGTGAGGAGTCTCAACGCGGCTTACAAACTCTGCCCCTTCCTCTCCCCACAACGGACACCTCGTGAGGTAGGTGGAGCTAAAAGAGCTCGGAGAGAACTGTGACTTGCCCAAGGTCACCCAGCAGGTGAAGGAGTTGGGAATCAAGCCTGGTTCATCAGACTGCTCTTAGCCAGTACACAACCAAGTTGTTAGGAATTCCAAAGGGGTGTTGTTGTGCGTTATGGTTTTTCTGCTGGTGAAAAAATGGAGGAGAAGGGTCCAGTTTGGCCACCCAGAAAGGCTATGCTGGGGGTCATGGGACCTATATGGAGAAAAGCCATGTAGGATGGTGTGATGGAATAGTACCGTAAAACTAGCAAAATCACACATGACTGTGAAAAGCATCTTTGCCTTTTGATCTCCTGGAGGGAGGACAGGAAGCCATACAAAGGTGCCAGGATGAAACTTCAAAGGCCTAAGTTACCTCGTGGCCTGAACAGAGTTTTCCTGAGAAGGAGAAAACAAAAAGTTTTGAATTCCATCTTGAGATGCGGTCAGAAAAGCATCTCTGGGCCATGGGTCCCCGGAAGGGGGACAAAGAACCAAAAGGAACATAAGCAGCTGAGCAACCTCCGTGCATTTAAGTTTTATTTCTTTGATTTCTGTTTTTCAATAAAAATCGTTGAGACCTCAGCTGGTTGGAATTATTGGAGAAAAGAACCCAGGTTTTACTGAAACAAGCGTGGCTCTCCCAGGCTTGCTTTCATCATAGATGGGGTTTGGAGTATAGAGATAAACTGGGTGAGACTGAGGGACGATCTCCAGATTAAAGATAGGGTTACCCAAATCAAGAATGGTTCCCCCAGAATTAAAACTAATACCCAGACTACTAAGATCACTTCCCTTGGAGAAAGTGCTGCTATGGAGGGTGGATTCTACGGAAGTGCTCCTCAACATGGGGCCATGATACCCAGTGACGAAGGGAGGGGGAACTGCGCCCGGGGCATGAACTACCTGCATGCGTGCCCCCCATCCCACCCACCAAAAACTCCAAAATGCCCAAACACGCCCCCCAGCCCCGCCTCCCCACATGACTGCAATGGCGGCGCCCGGGACAAGCTGCCCCGGATGTCCCAATTGCATCTACGTGCCTGATGATACCTGATATTGCTGTCCTCTTGCTTCTTCTCAAAGCAAAAAGTCCATTTTGGCTTTCCTCCCCTTCACTGGACCAGGACTCCTTTTGTCCTGATCCCCGTCGGTGGGACCAGAGGTGGGATCCAGCAGGTTCTCACAGGTTCCCGAGAGTAGGTTACTAATTATTTGTGTGGGCCGAGAGGGGGTTACTAATGGGTGATTTTGCCACATGATTTTTGCCTTAGTTACGCCCCTCCTCTCAGCAATAGCGCGCAGAACTTGAAGCAGTCTAGCAGGAGGTGCACCGGCGTGCGTGGCAGCCTGCGCCTGCGTGCATTCGTTTCCCGCCCAAGGACCGGCGCAGCGGCCAAGCGTCCTTGCCACAGCCCCGCCCAGGAATGTCCCGCCCCTGGAATGCCTGGCCATGCCCCCGTCGTGCCCCGCCCAGCCCCATTGGCGCTACGCCACAGTTTGAATCCCACCACCATGGGAACCTGTTACTAAAATTTTTGGATCCCACCACTGGATGGGACCCCACTAGGTCACCACCACCACCACCCGCATCCCCTTTTGAGCCACTCCGCATCCTCAGTGGCTTCCACCCTTCCATTACCAGTAGAGGCCCCGTTGCTGGAGCTCAGGTTATGAGATGGGAGCTGGGAGGGAGCGTAAGAATCGTAGCTGCGCACCGACGAACTTCCAGGCAGCATGCAGGAATAAGAAGACGTCTGGCTAGCCACAGGAGGCACCGCCTGCTGTTGAGGGCAAAGCGACATACATTCGAAAGGCGGGGGGGAAGAAAAGTGGAGATTAACAAGTTTGGATTTATATCCCACCTTTCACTCCTGTAAGGAGACTCAAAGGGGCTTACAAGCTCCTTCCCCTTCCTCTCCCCACAACAGGAGGGGAGGAAGGTGGGGCTGAGAGAATTCAGAGAGAACTGTGCCTAGCCCAAGGTCACCCAGCAGGAATGTAGGAGTGCAGAAACACATCTAGTTCACCAGATAAGCCTCTGCAATGCCTGTGGAGGAGTGGGGAATTAAACCCAGTTCTCCAGATTAGCATCCACCTGCTCTTAACCACTACACCATGCTGGCTCTCAGGAGGATCAACACCTGCCCTCCCCTCCCCCTTCAAGTCCGTGTCAGTCTTGGCTCATCTTTTTAAAGCTCACCTGGATAGGGAGGCTGTTGGCCATGGAGAAAGTGGGCAAGGGTGGAAGGGCACCGTAGTTATTGCTGAGGGCACTTTCTGTACGGCTCAGCATCGTGCCTGGAAAGAAGAAAGAGGAAGGACATGTGACAAAGGACTGAATCTGCTGAGTTCGTAGAGAAAAGGAGGGGGGGGGGCTGTGGATCTCCCAAATGGTACGAATTCTTCAGGGGGTACAGAGCCAGTTGGATTTACATCAGAGGCGGAGCACTCACCGGGACCTGTGGGCGTCCCATGTCCCGAGGCGCACGTCATGAGTGGGGGGTCAAGAATTGCCCCCTACGCCCCTCCCGTCCGCCCTGCCCCACCAGCCTGCTCCTTCAGACAGCAGAGGCTCTGCTGGCCAAAGGAGCAGCCTGGCAGGACCAGGCCAAGGAGCAGCCTGCGACAACTAAGGTAAGTGGGGCATGGGGGCACACCTGGAGCAGGTATTGCCCTGAGCGCCATCTCCTCCCCTACACCTCTGATTTACATTCAAGCTAAGTAAACTACAACACAAAGTCTCAAATTTTGAGGGGCTTCTAAATACAAAAAAACAATTACAATTTCTAAATTTGGGGTGGGGGGTAATGTTATGTGTGCCAGCACATTGCGACTGCTTGATGGCAACCCCAGCAAGGGGTTTTGCTATTGCCTTCCCCTTCAGAGTCTTCCTCGGTGGCCTCCCGTCCAAGTGCTGGCCATACTTAGCTCCTGAGACCTGATGAAATAGCGCTTGTTGGTATTTTTGCAAGAGTCTGTCACACTTCAATCACGAAAGGGTTCACTGTGTGTATGTTAACTAATGACTGATGTCACTGTTTTGTGACCTGCTTTATTGATTAGCTGTCGGTCAGTCAGTCCGACATTGCTTGCACGCAAGTGGTCACGTAGTCAGAGGTTATAAAGTTAAGTCTGTTTTCTTTGGCCCTTTCCCCACTTACCTTAAGCCCCGTGCTACTCTCCTCAAGTAGTGCGTGGTCCCCCGGAACTCCCCACTACAGGGGCAGCGACAACGCAGCCGCCCTGACGCTGCCGCTTTTGCGCCCCCTCAGCGCGCAGCATCCCTGGCGCTCCTCGAAACGGCGCCTTTTGATGACCCCACGCAGAGCGCGGGGTTGTGGGGACGCCTGGGCGCACACCAGAGATGCTGCGCGCTGAGAGTAGCGGGCAGCAAAGGGTAGCAAAGGTAAGTGGGGAAACGCCCTTTGTTTGAAGAGAAGCCATGCTCACACGCACACACCATGATGCAGAAGCCACGTGAGCAGAAGAAGCCACTATGTGACCACGAGGCTAGGTAGAAAGATGTGACCAAGTATAGTACTATAGGTATGTAGCAAGAAAGTATAGAATTTATTGTTTTTTCTCCATGTAACCTTCCCTAAGAGTAAACTCTTTTTATATACAAGCAACTGAGAATCAGTCTCTTCTGTTCTACTCTGCTAATATGTATATATATTAAAAATTACCAACAACCATGCCACCTTCCTTCCAGGTAATGCTTTGGGGCTTCCTAAACATAACATGGTTTAGAGCAGTGGTGGCAAACCTTTGGCACTCCAGATGTTATGGACTACAATTCCCATCAGACCCTGCCAGCATGGCCAATTTCCCCATGCTGGCAGGGGCTGATGGGAATTGTAGTCCATAACCTCTGGAGTGCCAAAGGTTCGCCACCACGGGTTTAGAGCCTGTCTTAATCCAGTCCCGGTTACGGTACCTTGCTGAATAATTCCTGAAATAGACAATTGAGACTGACTGAGCTGAGTCCATGGCCCCTACCTGATCCAGTAGGTTGTGGCAGGGACTGGTAGACGCTGCTGCCCCCTGTGCCAAAACTGCTGTTTATGGTCAGGTGCCCCCCAGTGCCCCCTGCCTGGCGCCTTTGGTTCCGCAGTTTCTCCTCCCGACGCCACTTGGCACGGCGGTTGGAGAACCAAACCTGGAGGAACGACAGAAAGTAGCCAATTGCCAAGGGAGAGAAGGGGGAAAGGGAAGTTTTATAGCTTCTCTCCTTCCCATCCCAACCATAAGGTCCCCCTCCTATTACCTGAATCCGGGCTTCCGGGAGATCTATTTTTGCTGCCAGGCGTTCGCGGGCAAAGACGTCAGGGTAATGAGTGCGCTCGAATTCTGAGGAACATTGAGGGAGAGGTCAAGTTGAGGAAACAAATTCCCTTTTACCCACCCACCCCAAATCTTTCACATCTTTTCTTGCAAAGCATCCATTCCCAGTCTTCAACAACGACATCAATATCTTGGAACCACCTGGCAGCTAACTTCGGGATTCTGTCTTTCCTATATTATTTCTACTAATTCTCATATTCTTCATTATGTCAGCAAACAAGTCTTTTAAACCAGGGGGCATACATTAGAACCAGGGGGCATACATTGAAAATGCTGGGGGGAAGAATTAGGACTAATAAAAGGAAACACTTCTTCATGCAACGTGTGATTGGTGTTTGGAATATGCTGCCACAGGAGGTGGTGATGGCCACTAACCTGGATAGCTTTAAAAAGGGCTTGGACAGATTTATGGAGGAGAAGTCGATTTATGGCTACCAATCTTGATCCTCTTTGATCTGAGATTGCAAATGCCTTAACAGTCCAGGTGCTTGGGAGCAACAGCCGCAGAAGGCCATTGCTTTCACATCCTGCATGTGAGCTCCCAATGGCACCTGGTGGGCCACTGTGAGCAGCAGAGAGCTGGACTAGATGGACTCTGGTCTGATCCAGCTGGCTTGTTCTTATGTTCTTATGATTGTATCACATCTCCCTTGCCTTGCATATACTAATGAAGCACAGTGGCAGTGCATCCTCTGGATTTTTCAATGCCATTCGTTGGAGTTGGAAAATACTGGATGTTGACATCTGGGATTAAATTGCAGTGCTTTCTGATGTTGTGTCTAAATACCAGCCGTTTTACCCCCTTTCCTGGTGGATCTAACGAATCTGTGCACAGATTCTTCCTTTGCACCAGCTGGCTCTGAGGAGGTATGTCATATGGAAACACTAGAACTCTTTCCTGGGCACTACAATTGCTTTGCCAGTGCCCAAAAATAGGACTGAGAAGGAGCAGCGCAGAAATGTTTGAAGAAAAAGCTGCCAAAGGTGTGCCCAAGCTGCAATGTTGCTTAAATCCACTAGATGGCCATGCATACCGTTGGCCTCCCAACAGCCTAAATCCACTGAGATTTTTTTTATAAAAGGCACTCTTTTCTCTGGGACATTCCAAAATTTTTTAGCCTTATCCGCAGAGTGCCTCTAAGTATGTACGGATTGATTTTCCTATGTAGAAGGAAGCAATTTCTGCTTTTCTGAAAAAAACAAATTACATCTAAAGATTACATTGTCTCAAAACACCATCCTAATAAACAAAAATGTCTTGAAGGTAAGGAACTTCATTTTGTTGGATTGGATGAGGATCCAACCATTTTTTCTGCTGGTAAAAAGAAGAAGAGGAGTTTGGATTTTTATCCCACCTTTCTCTCCTGTAAGGAGACTCAAGGTGGCTTACAAGCGCCTTTCCCTTCCTCCCCCCCAACACCTTGTGAGGTAGGTGGGGCTGAGAGAGTTCTGAAGAACTGTGACTAGCCCAAGGTCACCCAGCAGGAATGTAGGAGTGCGGAAACATATCTGGTTCACCAGATAAGCCTCTGCCACTCAGGTGGAGGAGTGGGGAATCAAACCTGGTTGTCCAGATTACAATCCACCTGCTCTTAACTGCTACAGCACGCTGGCTGTAGGGGTCCCCTCTGACCACACACACTCACACACTCAAAGATTATGCTGCGGACCTGCATGCATGGGTGAAATCCAGGAGTTATAGTATGGAGAATTGGGCGAGACTGAATGAAAAAGCTGTCTGGATCCATCCCTGTGTCATCTATTACTCAGAATATCTGTCCTTCCTACTGAGTATAATTACAGTCCCAGAAAATCTACCTCAAAAGGAGAATTCTGAACAAATCTTGCTTCTCCCACCATGCCCTGTGCCATCCTTTCAAAAGGGGCACCTCATAAAATTTGTTCTTTAGATGCCGTTTTGGTTGCATCCTTAAGAGAGAAAGCCCCTGCCCTGTGGGTTTTTTAAAGGCAGGGTTGAAGCTACCTCTCCATATGCTCCTATAGATGGTGCGAGATAACAAGGCGGTGTGTGTAACATAAGAGAACAGACCACAGGAGTCAGTGGATGGCTTCTCGGTTGGTATGAAACAAATTCACATTTGGAAGGAGCTGCATTTTGTAGACACTGAGGACCGGTAGCAGAATGAGGTAGAAATTAAATGGCAGAGCTCCAAGATGGTAGAAGGGACTGTACCACTTCAGACTCTAGGTAGGCTACATTTTTTGAATTCTCACCTATGTTAAAAATTCTCAATAAATAGAAAAGATGCACAATGGATATATGGCTGGGCTATAATCTTTTGCTGTGGTGTGCTAATTTTTTATCTCGTAGGGAGGCTTTTGTAAATATATGAGGAAACATTCAGAAATGGAATCCCTGTTTGCAGCCTCAGTTGGCATGGTGTGGTCCACTCCACCATCTCAGGATTACAACATCTCAGCAACCCCTCCACTGGCATTACTCCACGGGGTAAATGGCGTACAGCATGCC
Organism: Sphaerodactylus townsendi; assembly: GCF_021028975.2. Taxonomy (NCBI): domain Eukaryota; kingdom Metazoa; phylum Chordata; class Lepidosauria; order Squamata; family Sphaerodactylidae; genus Sphaerodactylus; species Sphaerodactylus townsendi. Next base: position 18,485,010 of record NC_059439.1, on the reverse strand, counting down.
AGTGTCATGCCAGTATGTGACATCACATCCTGCAAAAACATTGAAATGATGTCATTTCAAAGGCTAGTGAGTAAAAATGGGATGGGGCACGCCAATGTCATGCCAGCACAACATGACGTCCGACAAAAAGTAGAAATGATGTAATGATGTTGCAGTGACACTCTAGGATTCATTCACAACTCTATGGTTTAATCAAAAAAGGAAGTGACAGCATGGTGGGAGCACATCAACTCTTCTCTTTTGTTGAAGTAGCACATACGTGTTCACACTTCTAGGATTCATCCATAACTCTATGGTTTAATCAAAAAGGAAGCGACAGCATGATGACATCAGGGTGATACTGTAGGATTCATCCCCTATGGCAGCGATGGCGAACCTTTTCGAGACCAAGTGCCCAAATTGTAACCCAAACCCACTGATTTAATGCAAAGTGCCAACAAGGCAATTTAACCTGAATACTGAGGTTTTCGTTTAGAAAAAACGGTTGGCTCCGAGGTGTGCGTTACTCAGGAGTAAGCTTGGTGGTAGTCGATGGCTTTGCTTTGAAGCAACCGTGCAACTCTTCCAATGGGTGAGTCACGACCCTAGGATTTACTCAGAAGCAAGCCCCATTGCCAGCAACTGAGCTTACTCCCAGGTAAAGGATCGTGCTTTAGTTCTTTGCATGAAAATCAGTGAGGTTTAACAGCGCTTAACAGGGTTACCTACACTACTTCCCCAAAACTAGGGTTTAGGTTTAATGCTAATAATCGAGCCCAGCGGCCCAGGTCAGCCTAGATGTGCGGGGGAGGGGGCACTCTGTTTGCACGTGCCCACAGAGAGGGCTCTGAGTGCCACCTCTGGCACCTGTGCCATAGGTTCGCCATCACTGCCCTATGGTTTAACCATAGAATTGGGAATGAATCACTCCTTGATGTCATGCTGTGTCACTTCCTCTTTCTTTTCTTTAAATTGGAAGTGACATCACACACCAGTGCATTGCCTGTCCCCGCCCCCTGAATCCTCCTGGTGAGTTGCCATCTGAATCTGGCAGCCCTACTTTCTGTTGATTGTGTGAGACCTCACACAGAAAGGTGGCTCTTATTCAGGGCCAGCGGAGCACTTAACCCCGGCCACAAGTCCAGAGAGGGCTTATATGTAAGACACGTTAATTTGGGGGCTTCTCTGAACCTCTGAGAGAGCTGGGACCTCTTAAAGAAGTTTTCTATCTGCAGCGCACACAAACCAGTTCCCTCTTTCGTTATTGGCCGCCTGCCTAATTCATGTTTACACACTTGCATAACTGTCCATGGGAAAATGAAAATAGTCATCTGCCAGCCAGCCCCAGAAGGTTTGCAGAAGCTCACTGAGAAACCACTCAGACTGAAGGCAAACAGGCTTCACTTCCAAAGCTGCTGAGCTGGCTGGATCAGCTGCGTAACCACACCATTAACGAGCGCATGGTGGCAGCACATCGACTCTGCTCTTTGGTTGAAGTAGCACATACGTGTTCACACTTCACATTTAAGTAGCGTTTCCGCTCATCTCGAAAGCATGTTAATGCACAAGAATGAACCAGCACACTGTGCTTAACGATGAGAACAATGACACCCACAGCGTCTTATTGCCTCTTCAGCTTTTCCTTCAGTACCTGCCAGAGGAAGGTTTACCTGCGCTGACCACCTCAACCGACTCTCACCGTTGGTGCCTCGCTTTATCCTTTTTTTCCTCACCTTTCTCCAGCGCCTCTATCTGCTCCTGTGTAAAAGAGGTCCTGTTCCTTTGCAATTTGCGCTTCAGTTGCAGCCGGATTTGGGACTCATCCAGGTCTTGGCTGCTGGCACCTTGAGGGTGCTCAGGGTCCAGCCCGCTGTCCAGTTGCTGGCAGCTCTCTGGGGTCAGGGTGGAAAACACACAAGTGAAACAAAGAAGAATTCTCTACTACCTTCGTCGTCATCCATTTCCCATCCTGTTTGGCCAGCTAACTCCATTGATTGGAGCCTCATAATTCGAAGGTTATGGGTCTCAGTCCCTCACTGGGAATATCAGGCCTCAGGGACATGTTTGTAGCTCAGTAGCAAAGCACAGGCCTTTTCCACACAAGCCCCTGAAAACGTTTTTTAAATAATAATAATAATAATAATAATAATAATAATAATAATAATAATAATAATAATAATAATAATAATAATAATAATAATAATAATAATAATAAGCCTTTATTTGGCATAACAATAATCATAACACAATAAAAAACCTGAGATAAAAGGTACACAAATACAAAGGTTTGAGATAGAATATAAATTATTGATTGTGCATCACCTCCAGTAAAAATCGTGCTACCAATTCACAAGTTTCATTGTCAGTGAAAATGTTTTGCAGACTTAAAAAAAACACATTTGTACGCACTCGCCCCCTCATAAACATTTCCTAGATGCCATTTTGTCATCTCTCTTTTTTAAAGCTCCGTGGGTTTGAGATGCTGTGAAGCTTCAAAGCCTTGTGCTGCAATTCTGTAGGGGTCGTGTCTTCGTAGCTATGAAGGCAGGACCTCCCAAAATTTTTAAAAATGACCAAAATACAGGGCAAGAGTGTGAGCTAGAAAGTAGCACTGACATGGAGTCTGGGGACTAGGGAGGGGCATGGAAAACATTTTAACGAGATTGCACGCCAGTGAAAACGTTTTCACAAAACGGAAACTTGGGCGCAGCACGCAAACAAAACGTTTTGGGCTATGAACCATGCAGAACTCCTCTCAGGAAACATTTTATTCCCTGCCTCAAAATGTTTTATTTGGTTTGTGCAGAAAGGGCTGTAGATGGGAGTCCCAGATTCAGTTCCTGGTCTTGTGGGAGACATCTGACCTTTCTCTCTGCCTGCTGCCAGTTAAGCTAATACTGACCTAGATGCAGTCCAGAGGACAGGCCCCTCCAACTACATTCTTAGATCAAATTACATGTCTGGAGTCCCAGTAACGGAACTCCGGCATCACGCGAAGAACTGCCCTCGGCCCCCTTCCTCACAGACCATAGATGCTCCCTTTCCAGGTCAACACCTGCCCCCTCCTATTCTCTCAGGCCTTCTGTTCCTCCTGGCCGACCGTGTGGAATTTGTTCACAGTGACAGACATTTATTAATAGTTTATACAAGAGTTAATGAATGATTAATTAGCAAGTGTTAAGGAATTGTTAATCCGTCGCTGCACTGCGTGCCCCGTGTGTAGAACCTCGCCTCCCGACACACTTGGCGGGAGGCGGGAGGGCCGGAGGCCTGCGAGGACCTGTGATTCGGGGGCTGTGGGTGTCCCGAAAAGGGGAGGCCACATAAATAAAAAGCCGGGACACCTGGTTTCTCTGAACGGAGCTGATTAGACTTAAGATACCAGAAAGGCATCTGAAATCTCTGGGAACGAGGAGTTCTGTGGCGGTCGGGAGCCCTAGAGGTTGGCATTGTACTGAAGAAGAAGGGAAGTTGGATACCCTGGGTCTGGGGTCTCAGAGTACAATGGCCCGGGTGACAACAGGGGATTTTGGGGAGCCCACGAGGGTTTAACCTTTTATCCCAGGGGAGCTGTGGTCTGAACAGTGACCTTTCTTTGCTTCTACAAAGCCAGGCACTTGGACCTCCGCAGGCGACGCAAAGCCACGGCATCAGCCACAGTGCCCTAATGCGAGGCGACACTGTCAGCTCCCCCGCCTCCCTGAATCCTTTGCTGCCCCTGAAGCAATGAGATCCAAAAGGCCCCCTCGGTGAAGAGTGTCTCTGCTTGGCCCCAGCCCAGACAGCAGTGTTGTCACGATCGCCACCCCCATTCCTGCCACAGCCAAATCCGGCTCGCCCGCCCAGCCCCCAGCCCTGCTCTCTCTCTCTCTCTCTCTCTCTCTCTCTCTCTCCCTCCCTCCCTCCCTCCCTCCCTCCCTCTCCCCCCACACCCCCATCAGCTCTGTTTTGCTGAGAGATCTTTGCAGAATGCAAAGGGAGGAAACACACTTGCATAAGCCCAGAGGGGAAATGGGGTGGGGAGGGCGGGGAAGAGGTTGACGAGAGAGGAGAAGGGAAGTGTGGGGAGGGGAGGCCCTGCACAGTATCTAAAAACAGCACAGATGGAGAGAGAGAAAGAGAGAGGCACAGAAACAGCAAGCTCGGTTCGTGGATCACAGGACCAGCTAAGCCCGCCTTCTCGGACGAACACCAAATATCAGAACCCAGAATTCCAGCCGGGGAATTGGCATTTTAGAGGGTAGCAGAATCAGACCAGGCCGACAAGAGCATATGCCCCCAGACACTATTTGGGTGGGGACGTAAAAGAAGTTTTAAATCTGGCTCTTTGGAATAATCAGACATTTGCAAAGTAGCAAAAGGAAAACCAGAAACTGGCCTCCTTTCCAGGAGGCTTAGTAAGGGCAGCAGGCTAGATTGTACAGCACAGCAGTGTTACATTTTAATTTTCTTCTGCATCTACAGCTGAACACAGTGACACATATATTTCATTAGCATGACAATGTGCTCCTGCCATAGCAGCAGCAAATGGTTGGGGAATGGGTGGGAAAGACATCCACATATCCCCATTCTCACGCTGCTTGCAGGATGGGAATGTCTGTCTCATGATAAAATAAGACAGGAAAAGCTGATCTGCCCATTGGATAGTTATCCCAGGGTTTTTTCCCTTACTGAATTCAATGAGCTACTATTTATGGGGTAATAATTTGAGGGCTGCCATTTCATGTGCTTAAAATAACTGAAATCCTATTATCATGCTTACAAATATCATTAGCTGAAAGCATTTTAAAATAACAGGCTACGTTCTAGAGGAAGGCCATGTGATAGCCCCTCCCCCATACAGCAAGGTATTTGGGTTGTAGCTGCACATATACACAATTTCAGTAGCCTTGTTTGTTTCTTTTAACACTGTACATAGATAATAATCATCTGAACTTATGAAGCTGTCTTTTTTTTTTTTTTTAAATTTTTATTAAAAAGTATAAAAATCATTACAGTTTCCCTTGTCATTATTCTTGACTTTCAAATACGTAAAACATACAACATACATTTTACAATATAGTTGATCACACACAACACAATCCCAAACATAAAAAAGATATTAAAACAAAAACTATAATAACATGACCCTAGTCAATAACTATTTGTGACTATGTAATCACACCGTAGGGTCATTATGAAGCTGTCTTATGCTGGCACCAAAATGTTGGGGTCTCATCCAGAGACTTTCCTTATGATATCCCTCAAGTTTGGTGAAGTTTGGTTCAGGGAGGCCAAAGTTTTGGACCCTCAAAAGGGAAGCCCCCATCTCCTGTTAGCTCCCATTGGAAACAATGGGGGATGGGGGTACCTCCTTTGGGTGTCCATAACTGTGCCCCCCCCAGAACAAAACCTCACCAAACATGGGGAGCATCATCAGGACAGTCCATGAATCAGACTCTGAGATTTTGGTGCCACTATCTTTAAAAATGTGCCTACTGCAGGCCAAAATGTGAAAAAACACCCCCAAAATACAAAAAATTCAAACAGACCCGAATTTTTCAGATATACCCGAATATTCGAATATACCCGAATATGTTATTTGTCTTATTCGGGCATACAGATAATTTTATGCCCGAATAAATCCAAATCCGAATTTTACCGAATTGTTAGGGTATTTACCTAGTGCTGCCCTACGGTGCACCCTGATGAAGTGGTGCCTGGGGGTCCAGCCCTCCTATGCCCCCTAGCTACGCCACTGCACCCTTTTCTCCAGGGGAACTGATACCTGTAGTTAGAAGATGAGCTGTAACTCTGGAGGATCCCCAGGTGCCACCTGGAGGCTGGCATCTACAGTTCCACAAAGGATTATGCAATAGAGTAGACCGTACGTGGCACACTGCGTTTGCATCTGTGCATTTCATACCTGGGTTGGGGGGCCCTGTCACCAGGCTGTCTTGATACCACTCCTGGCGACTGCCCCACGCGCTGTTCTGGATGTTCAGCATTCTGCTCTTCTCATACATTCCATCCACCCCCATGGAATGGAGCCAAAGACCAGAGGGGTAAGGAAAAGGGAAGTGGGGCTGGTGGGTGGGTGACCCCCACCTGGAAGACAGTGAGCTGCAGGGCACACGCCCTGCCCCAGATAAACCTGGAAGACACAGCAAAAGAGAAACAACAAATCAACAGAAGCTGAATGTTGTTAACTGACAGACTCAGTTTCACAAAAAGATGTTAGTAGATTGCATATTCCTCCACCACAGAAAACCACAGCTCCCTCCATCTGCTTGAAAGTTTTAAAGTGAAAAAAATACATTTTGGCTTAAATGTTCTTGCATCAAAGTACCATGTTCAATAATGTACAAAATATTTGTTTTGAGAAAAGCAGTGTGTAAAAATAAATGATTATTCTCATATTTGTTCAGGACTATATTCTAATACAGAAGCATACAACTTTCTCAACTGCTGCACCTCAGCTGACTAAGCTAACATCTTTATGTGAAACAGAATATAGAGAATGTTAAAAGCATAGCCTGCTCCTTAGTAATCAGCCATGGACGCAGCCAGTATGGTGTGGCAGTTGAAATGTCAGACTAGGATCTGGGAGACTCGGATTTGAATTTCACCTTTGCCTTGGGCCAGTCAGTCACTTTCAGCCTAAACTACCTCACAAGGTTGTTGTGAGAATAAAGACGTGGAAACAGTGATGTTGTAAGATGCATTATGTCCCTCTTAGAGAGAAAGCGAGAAAAATGAGTGATCAAGACAGAACTAGTTCATGGCAACCCCATCCATGGGGCTTTCCTGGAAAGAGACAAACCAAAGTAGTTTGTCGTTACCTTTCTTCAAATAGCAACCAACTTTTCCCTTTTGGTCTCTCACTCAAGTACTGACCAAGACCAATTCTGCTCAGCTTTCAAGCCCTGACAAATTCTGGCTAAACCGGGGAGAAAAACAGCATACAAATATCTAAATACAATTAAACAATAGCAGATATAAACAATGTTCCTTCAATGTTTACATTATTCACGTGACATACACAGACCAATCCTACATAGATTCACTTGGAAGTAAATCTAGGGCCCCTTCCGCACATGCAGAATAATGCACTTTCAATCCACTTTCAGTGCACTTTGCAGCTGGATTTTACTGTGCGGAATAGCAAAATCCACTTGCAAACAATTGTGAAAGGAGATTGAAAGTGCATTATTCTGCATGTGCGGAAGGGGCCTAGGTGAATCAAAAGAAGCCTTCTGCGTGTTCACAGAATACACAGATGTGTTCAGTACCAGAAGCAGCAATGGTCTATTTTAAACCAGTTCCTAGGGAAAAGATTTGAGATGATCTTTGGCTTCCTGTCCTCTGATTTAGTTGAAGTGTATAGCCTGGAAATAACATCCCATTAAGCCTCTGCTAAAAGGATATACCATTTTTATCCAGGACTGTTGGCAACCCTAACATTTGTACATGCTGACAGCAATCATCTGGACTGAATTGACACCTTCACCTATTTGAATTATGAAAAGTCTCTCTCCCTGTCTCTTGTGTTCTCTCTCATTCCTTTCCCTACCAGTTTAACATAGTGGCAAGAGCAGCGGACTCTGATCTGGAGAACCGGGTTTGAGTCTCCCCTCCTTCACATGAGCAGTGCAGACTCTAATCTGGTGAAGCAGGTTTATTTCCCCACTCCTCCACATGAAGCCTGCTGGGTGACCTTGGTCCAGTCAAAGTTCTCTCAGAGCTCTCTCAGCCCCACCTAGCTCACAAGGGATCTGTTGTGGGGAGAGGAAGAGAAGCCGCTATAAGACGTAGTTCAAAAAAGCGGGGTATTAATCAAAAGTCATAATCTCTTCTTCTTCTTCTTCTTCTTCTTCCACTACTACTACTATACTGTACATTGGGGAGGGGATTCAGGGATGTCCAGCCCCCTACTTTTCTACATGTCCATGTTCACACCACAGCCAGAGGAAAAGTCCATCACAAGGACATGGGTTTTTTCCCAACATGTCAAGGACCTCTTTCTTTGCCCTTGAAAGCTGCAGATAGTGTGTGGTGTGTGTTTGTGAACAAGGGGGAGGCCTAGGCTATATCCTATTCCTCCCATCGACTCTCAGTACCACAACATTTGACATGAAAAGCCTAAGAAACACAAAGACTCTTTCCGCACATGCAGAATAATGCACTTTCAAACTGCTTTCAGTGCTCTTTGAAGCTGTGCGGAATGGCAAAATTCACTTGCAAACAGTTGTGAAAGTGGTTTGAAAATGCATTATTTTGCGTGTGCGGAAGGGGCCAAAGTTCTTGCTTTGCCAATCCCCATTCCCAGTTACAGTCTCTGGATTTTTCTAGGACTGGAAGATCTCCTGGTCTTTCCCCAGGTCCCTCTGAGCACCTCTCGCTGTCCCCCGCCCCACACACCCTGTCCTGCCCCCAGCTAAAGCAAGATTTAAATGCACTGCTGGCGAGGCAAAAGATCTTACCTTTGCAACTTAATTTTATTTACTTCATTTATACCCACTGTCTTCCTTCATGGGGACCCAAAGCAGCTGATCGTTTCGTTCTGTCCTCCATTTTATCCTCACAACATTTTATCCTCTGCAAGGTAGACTGGGCTAAGAGCATGTGACTGGCCCAAGGCCACCCAATGAGCATCGAAAGCAGAGTAGGAATTTGAACCAGGGTCTCGCAAACCCTAGTTCAGTGATGGCGAGCCTTTAAGAGACCGAGTGCTGGGGGGGAGCAAGGGAAAACTGCGTCAGGGGCACGTGTGCGCCCTCTGCCCCTGCCACGCCCCTGTCTGCCCCCACCCTGCCCTGGAATGCCCCGAATCACCCCCGTCACACCCTCGCCACGTCCCTGCAGGGGCACACGCCCAGTGCATTGCACACCCCTTTCCCCCTTGACACTATGCCACTGCCCAGTGCCCAAACTGGAGCGATGGCGCGTGTGCCCACAAAGAGGGCTCTGAGTGCCACCTCTGGCACCCGTGCCATAAGTTCGCCACCACTGCCCTAGTTGAACTCTAACTACTTCACCACGGTTTGCACGTTAGCCGCATCCTGCTTGTAGTGGATAGTTGTTTTGCTCAGGTGGTTGCCTAGTTTAAATGTGATACTGCGCAAGAGCAAAGGTGTGGGGTTGAGATCTTCCATCACAACAGCATCATAGACTGGCGGGGGGGGGGGGATCAGTATATTTGGAACGGAGGAAAGAAGGAGTTAAAGGAAGGAACCACAAGAAGATTGGCAGATGGATAGATACCCTGTATGCAGGTGGATAAATAAGGATGATCAGACCAACAGACATAAGGTAAGAAGTGAACCAATAGATGAAACATTTGCTGACAGTGAATACAAGAGACAGGCATACATCGCACAGAAGCGTTGACAGGGTATTTTCCCGCCTCGGGCTTTTCCTTGTCAACTATCTGCACCAATCTAGATAGGCCCTAACAACCAACACCTTGAGATCTAGCCTCTAAAATACTCTGCTTTCTGCACTGTGAGATGCTAAAACTTGGGTGTGCATATTCCTTTTATTTACTGCTGAGCTATCTGGATTTTGACGCGTGCGAAGCCAAGCTACGTTTCAGGGACTCGAAACAGCCCCTGAGCACGTCCAGAATCGCTGCTGCTCTGAAGACAGGCCTCTCTTCTTTCCAGCCAGAGGACCAAATGACAGAAGCACCCAAAAGTAGACTCGAGGATGGTAATATGGACTGAGGCACAGCGCAGAGGCAGCGGGGAGGGGTTAGCTGTTTTCTCCGTGTCATACCCTGAATCCAGCATGCCTCCCATAGGCAAATTTAAGTCCCAGCAGAATAAAATACAGGTACTCATATTATGCCAATCTGTTTTCCTCATTTGAGCTTAAAATAGTCCAGGAGAGATGCAATTGTTGACTGGGAAAATGAGGCTGGGCGACGAAGAACTAGATCTTTCTCCCACAGCACCACACTCCCAGCCAAACTTGCTTTTTTCACTCCCCAGGTGCTAGAATGTTGAGGCGGATGGATACTAGTCATGATGCAAAGGTATTCTCCCCAGAGGAACCAGAGGATCGTGCCTATGATATTAGGTGCTCTGGAAAACAAGCAGGATAATGCTGTAGCAGTTATCTTTTTTTGTGGGCTTCCTAGAGGCACCTGGTTAGCCACTGTGTGAACAGACTGCCAGAATTGATGGACCTGAGTCTGATACGCCATGGCTTCTCTTGTGTACTTATGAATGCTCAGGAGAATGAAGTGGTGGACTGTTGAGATGGAGGAAAGTGCAGGAAAATGAGGTGGTGGGATGTTGAGAAGGAGGAAACTGCAGGAGGAGTAAGGTGGTGGATTGTTGAGCCAGACAGATATGCAGGAGAATGAGATGCTGAAATGTTGAAGTGGATAAATGTGCAAGAGAATGAGGTGCTGGAATGTTGAGGCAGACAAATGTGCAGGAGAATGAGGTAGTGGAATGTTGAGATGGAGGAAAATGCAGGAGAATGAGGTGGTGGAATGTTGAGGCAGACAAATGTGCAAGAGAATGAGGTGCTGGAATGTTGAGGCAGACAAATGTGCAGGAGAATAAGGTGGTGGAATGTTGAGGCAGACAAATGTGCAGGAGAATAAGATGGTGGAATGTTGAGGCAGACAGATGTGCAGGAGAATAAGGTGGTGGAATGTTGAGGCAGACAAATGTGCAGGAGAATAAGATGGTGGAATGTTGAGGCAGACAGATGTGCAGGAGAATAAGGTGGTGGAATGTTGAGGCAGACAAATGTGCAGGAGAATAAGATGGTGGAATGTTGAGGCAGACAGATGTGCAGGAGAATGAGGTGCTGGAATGTTGAGGCAGACAAATGTGCAGGAGAATGAGGTGCTGGAATATTGAGAAGGAGGAAACTGCAGGAGAATGAGGTGCTGGAATGTTGAGGCAGATAAATGTTCAGGAGAATGAGGTGGTGGAATGTTGAGGCAGATAAATGTTCAGGAGAATGAGGTGGTGGAATGTTGAGAAGGAGGAAACTGCAGGAGAATGAGGTGCTGGAATGTTGAGATGGAGGAAAAAACAGGAAAACGAGGTGCTGGAATGTTGAGGTGGATAAATGTGCAGGAAAATGAGATGGTCGAATGTTGAGGTGGACAGATGTGCAGGAGGATGAGGTGGTGCAGTGGACTGCATCACTTTAGACTACACAGGGTTACCATTTTGAAATGTTCCCCTGTGTGAAAAATATTTGGGAGAGATGTTCTATATCTATCCAAACCTTTGCTTGGTGTTCGTTTTTTTCTTATTTGCAAGAAGTTTTTATTCTTACATGTGAACCTCTCATTTTCAGTTTGAAGTAGCACAGTCTATTCTTCCTCCTCAGGATGCTACCACCTTTGTTCTGTTCGTGGTTGCTAACCCTCAGGTAGTGGCTGGATATCTCCCTGTATTACAACTAATCCCAGGCAGGCTACATAGATCAATTTCCTTGCAGAAAGTGGCTGCTTTGGAAGGTAGACTCTATGACAGTGCACTTCATCCCCTCCCCCAAACCCTCCCCTTCCCTGGCTCTGCCCCACAACCCTCCAGGAATTTCCCAGCCAAGTGGTGGGAGCCCTGGCTAAGGCTGGAAGCAGGGGTTGAAATCAAGGCAGTCCTTGGGTGAAGGAAAAGAGTCAAGCAGCCACCAGAGATCACACTGCCTTGATCATAGAGCACAATGGAGAGAGCGGTTGACCAGGAAAGTGAGTTCAGAAGCTGTTGAAAAAAATGGGAAAGTGGAACGCCAGGAGAGAGGCTGAAGGAATACACACAGCAAAGCATACAGTGCCAGGTTAAGGTCAATGGAAAATGTCAAAGAGGAAGAAGCAATTGCAAGAGGCAAATTGGTAGAAGAGGGGGTTGGTTATGTGAAAGTTGCATCCACCGGAGACTGACAAACTGTGGTATTTTGTCACCCATTCGCTCCTCACATTTATGTTCTTCAAAGATGCTCAGGATAATGTACATCAACAAGATTACCCTATTTATTTCAGTATTTATATATTGGCCTCCCTTTCCCATCAAATGGGTTCAAAGTGGCTCGCAGCAGTTATATATTACAATTATAAAACCAACTGTAATCATAAAACCAATATCTCTGCACCCAAGAACTAATAGGTAGGAGACCAACTGGGAGGGAAAACAAAGGCAGATTCCTCATGGGCCAAAAACAGCAGTGTGAAAACAGTGTAAACCCTTTTACCCCATTTTAAATCATTTTAAACTGTTTTCACACCGTTGTTTTATGCCCATGCGGAATCTGCCAAAGAAAATAAATGAAGGATATAGAACAATAAACTGAAAAGAACTGGGGAAGAAAAGAAACAGTTAAGTTGAACACTACTGCTGCCCTCAATTATAGGCTTGGTGAAACAGTTCCATCATATAAGCCCTGCAGAACCGAACCAGGTCCCACGGGGCGTGGGTCCCATCTGTGTCCCACCAAACTGGGGCCACAGCTGAAAAGGCTCTGGCTCTCCCCCCACGTCACACGCACGCACACAACAACCACCTTGTCAAATAGGTTAGACCTCAAGGCAAGTGACTTGCCCAAGGTGAGCTTCATAGCCCTGTGGTCAGGATTCAAAGCCAGGTCTTTCCAATCAGACTTGTGTACCTCACTGCCTTGCCCTTTGCTCTATGTGTGATTTTTTTCCCCCTATTGCTGGAGGAAGCATTTGGGGCCATCTGCTCGACTGCTCATAGCAATTTTTCATGCTCTTGCTTTCGGTTTCCTGTTTTGAAGAGCATACAATCCACATCTCTTTCTGCAAGGCCAGGGTGGGGACAGGAAATTAAGGCCCCAAAGAAATCATTTTGACTTGGCCTTTGATTTGTTGAACATTTTGTATGATATGCACCTCAGGATTTTGGGATACACATTTAAATAGAACCAAGTTTTAGTTATTTATTTATTGAAAAAGTTCTATGCCTCTTTTCCTCACGGTTCAAGGTGGCTTACAATAGTTGTCAAAAGCAAAAATAAAACAACAAACATTGAATCTGTCTTTCACTCTGATCTTGCCCTGTATGATACTATTTTATTAATTATGCTTTCATTTTACCCTGCCTTCAAGGAGGTGTTAGAGATTTCCCTCCCTCCAGAACTGCTCTGTGAGGTAAATTAGTCTGAGGGAAAATAATATATTACAGCGCCCTCTCCTTTCTCCTGTGAGGGATCCAAACCTGAGTTTCCTGCAACTACCTGCATGCATTCTAGCTGCTACAGATATCCAAATGAGATAACTAAAGACTGCTGCCCTATCCCCACTAAAGAAATATATAGCAAATAAGATTGTTTCTGCACGGTCCAAATATCCCAGGTTGAGCAAAGGTTTGGCCAAGAAGTTTGCACAGTTCCCAGTCCTAAACCTGGTTTGTCCTGTGATATTTCCCTTGTCCCGGGATTTTCAAAAATCACCAATTTGGTAATCTTTTTCAAAAATCCCGCAGTGAACCCGCTACCATGCAAACTAACACAGGAGCAGAACCAGTTTATTTTTCCCGCCCAGCTGCATGATCTTCTCGCCCTGCCGTCCACCCCCCGATCTCCCCACCTGACAGAGTGTCAGTTTTCAACTCTGCTGAGTCACTGACTGTTGCAACCCGCCCTTCCCGAAACATTTCCCTAAGCACAGTTTCTGCTCATGGTATCGACCGGGTGCCATTTTGCCTGGGTTAATCAGGAGTAGAGTCCCAAAATGTACATGCTCAGAGCACATAGCTAGGAATATGTGCACTTTGGGCCAAATGTTAGTGGGCATATCACGGCGGGGGAGGGGGGTTCCTCTCATTTTCCACAAAAATATGAGAACGTGAGTGGGAATGTGATGTGAGCAGGTGTAAAGGTGGGTGCCAGCAATTCAAAAGGCAGGGCGGAGACGTTCATTCAAGCTGGCTCCCAAAAACAACAGCCAATCAGAACGTGGGACACCAGGGATGTTTGCATATGTGCAGATACGCTTGCGGTGTAAATACAAAAGACCCGGGCTCGTGCGAAACAAACTGGAGTATCTCCTCCTGGTCTTCACTCGATTCCTTCACAGAAACTGGCAGCCATGCGAAGGGAAAAGCCAGAATAAAATAGACCCAGATGGTAAGATACCGACTGTAACCCCGTATAATTGTGTGTGCAGAAAAGGCCTAAGAAAGGGAGAATTCTAGGGAAGGAAATTAGAAAAAGATGCCCAAATTGTAAAGTCACACCAGTGAATAGAGAGACTATAGTCAAATCCAGCTAGGCTTTTACTTCACTCTTATTTGTCATAGAAAGAAAAACACAACAAAACAGCTGAACCAGACCATGCAGAAAATAAAGCTTGCTTTCTATAGGCAAAGCCAGCTTTACAATGCCATCTTTTGTGAAAAGCTATTGACTGTATGGAAACATAAAGTCACTCAGGCAATCTCATATTATTCTTGTAATGAATCTGATTGTCATCACTCGGGCCCCTTCCGCACAAGCAGAATAATGCACTTTCAATCCACTTTCACAATGGTTTGCAAGTGGATTTTGCTATTCCGCACCGCTGCAGAGTGCATTGAAAGTGGATTGAAAGGGAATTATTGCCTTCTAGCTACGGTTGAATTCAGATTGATTTTTTTTTAAAGTGCATCTGGATTTGTATTGTCGAAGGCTTTCACGGCCGGAATCACTTGGGTGCTGTGTGGTTTCCGGGCTGTATGGCCGTGTTCTAGCAGCATTCTCTCCTGACGTTTCGCCTGCATCTGTGGCTGGCATCTTCAGAGGATCTGATCCTCTGAAGATGCCAGCCACAGATGCAGGTGAAACGTCAGGAGAGAATGCTGCTAGAACACGGCCATACAGCCCGGAAACCACACAGCACCCAAATGCATCTGGATTGTCTATAAAGACATAACCTGGTCACACTGGAACAATTATTCTAGGCACCACCATTCCTGTGCCACAGAATATACATTTCCAGCTCCATAAAATGGTATGAAGCAGGCATTCTGATTTTCCAAGACTGTCAGGGGTAACCTCCGTTTTTTGCAGGGGCTGCAAAGCTACGTACCTGGCTATCTGAAACTACAGTCTAGCTGTTGGTATTTTGCAAGTGTCTGTCAAAATTCAGTTACTAAAGGGTTAACTGTATGTAAATAAGTTGTTGAGGTCACTGTTTTATGACCTAGTCTATTGATTAGCCATTGGTCACTGAGATTGCAAATGCCTTAGCAGTCCAGGTGCTCGGGAGCAACAGCCGCAGAAGGCCCTTGCTTTCCCATCCTGCACGTGAGCTCCCAATGGCACCTGGTGAGTCACTGCGAGTAGCAGAGAGCTGGACTAGATGGACTCTGGTCTGATCCAGCTGGCTTGTTCTTATGTTCTTATGTTCTTATGTCAGTAAATCGCCATTGCTTATGTGTCAGGAAGCACATATATCAGAGGTTATAAAGTTCCCTGTTTTCTTTGCTTGAATATATAGCACAAGAGAGAGCCAGGAGGCTAGTTACCAAATAGCTACAAGATGTAGCCTTAAGTGTAAGATTACTGTCTGTCAGTATGAAACTGTATAGCATTTGTTGTTTTTATCCCATGTAACTAGTGGTGGGATTCAAATAATGTAACTACTGGTTGTTTACAAGCACCATTTTAACAGCAGGTTCTGCCAAAGTGGTGCAAACCGGCTGAATCCCACCACTGCATGTAACTTAAGCTAGTAAACTATTTTTATACAAAAAGCAACTCAAAGTATATCTGGCTACCTTTATTTTTCCATTTCTGCATCTCTGCTATTAGGAATCTCTTTGAATATATTAAAAACCTACGAAGGTTACGTTGCCCAGTTTTGCCTTCCTACTAGCCTATGTTTTTGCACTATTATGTGATGAAGCTTTAGAGCTCTTTTTGGACACAGAAGGAAACCAAGTAGGACGATAAGCCCCTTTGATTGGCAAGCAGCGTGAAGTCTCTCAATTGACCAGGTCAGGCATAAACAATGGGAACATAGTGCCAGGTTCACAGAATAGTGCTCCTCCTTGCTGCTGTTTCTCCTTTCTGCAAGCCATTGCTTTAGGAGACTGAAATCTGACAAGACCTACATTGGGGGTATGGCCAACCATAGTCTTGTCTTGGTAGTCTTTTAACAAGACAGCTCCCCTTCAGTATTCATTTTTCAATGTAAGTTTATTGGCCTCCAGATTTAAAGGAATGCCCGTTTGCACAGAAATGGCCCCCAGCCGAGTTCTCTGTATTCGGGATATTTAGAGATGGCGGCCATTTTGATGGGCATTGTGGACATAGTGTGTCCAGCGGTCCCTTCAGTTGAACCTCCCTTCTTCCTACCCAGTTGCAGCCAATTCATTCCCTCCAATTGCAGCTTGAGTTCCAGTCCCTCTACTTGCAAATATTAAAGGGACTAGAGCAGGGATGAAAACCTCCAGGTGGGATTTGGGGATCCCCGGTGTTTTAGCTCATCTCCAGGCAACAGAGAGCAGTTCCTCTGGAGACAGCGGGTGCCCTGGAGGGTGGACTGTATGGTAGGCTGACCAGACGTCCCACTTTTGGCGGGACAGTCCCGCCTTAAAACAATTTGTCCCGTGTCCTGCAGGTTTTTTCAAGTGTCCCGATTTTTTGGAAGGCTGCCGCACTGCCTTCCGGGGCGCACGGCCTTCTGGGGCGCTCCCGTTTCCCGCCATGTGGCCGTGCACGCACCTACCCGCCCGTCCTGGTTCACAAAGGTGACCATCTGGTCACCTTACTCTATGACTTTGCGCCCCACTGAAGTCTCCATCCTCCCTAGGCTCCATCCCCAAATTTCCAAGACTTTCCCAACCTGGATCTGGCAACCTTACCCCCACATCTGCCAGTGATGGCCAGGGTGGACCAGCCTGGTGTAGAACTCCCTGTAGAACTCCCTATGGAGCAGCAGTGGCATAGTGGTTAAGAGCAGGTACATTCTAATCTGGAAGAACCAGGTTTAATTCCCCGCTCTGCCGCCTGAGCTGTGGAGGCTTCTCTGGGGAATTCAAATTAGCCTGTGCACTCCCACACACGCCAGCTGGGTGACCTTGGGCTAGTCACAGTTCTTTGGAGCTCTCTCAGCCCCACCTACCTCACAGGGTGTTTGTTGTGAGGGGGGAAGGGCAAGGAGATTGTCAGCCCCTTTGAGTCTCCTGCAGGAGAGAAAAGGGGGATATAAATCCAAACTCTTCTCTTCTTCTTCTTCTTCTACCTACCTTGAATTCAGTTCAAGTTCTCAGCTTCCTCCTCTTGACCGCTGAGAAACTATTGGGACTGAGGTCACCCATAGGTTGTGAGGTTTAACTTGCTTTAGTTCCCTATGCACTTTAAAAGCATTCCCCACAGTATCCCAATACACCAATACTTTCATTCTTTATTGAGTCAAATATTTTGACCAAAACCATAATTTCCACTGCATCATTATAATGACCAGGCTGACCTCAAAGGGAGATGGTTAGGCTTCAGGTAAACTCCATGGAAGTTCACAGTGGTTTTTGCATTAACTGCAGTATACTTTGTATAATGGAATGAGTAGATTATATACCCCTCAAATTTAATTCCAAATGGCATGCTACTTCTTACTACTATTACCATGACTGCTTTTGAAAAGTGTGATATGCATCCTGAATTTATTTATTTGTTTAGAACATCCCTATCTGAGTTCTCCTCAAGGTGGCTTACAAAAGAACCACTGCTCAGTGTCTTCTAAAATGATCACCAGTATCATCCAGTCCATGCATTAGGATTCTCTTCACAAACCCTGCTCTGTGCCCTTGTCTGTAAGTTGAGGCAAGTGGTGACCACAAGGCACTTTCTGTGGTGGCATCCTGCCTGTGGAACACCCTGTTCCTTGAAGATTGCCTAGCTAGCACCTAACTACTTTATTTTAGGTACAATAAAATATTTCTTTTTACCCAGGCTTTTAAGGAAGAGGTTGGTCTTTCTGAATTGTTTTTGAAATTTGCTTCAAGCCTAGTGAATGTTTTACAAGAATTATTTTACAGTGCAGTTCCAAACAGAGTTATACCCTGCTAGGCCCATTGAAGTCAAGTGGCTTAAAAGTGTTTAACCCTACTCATGATGGAACTAGAGTGGCCAACCTCCAAAGGGCACTTGGAGATCTGCCACTATTACAATTGATCTCCGGGCTATAGAGATTATACTTATAACAAGACTTCATCTGAAAATAGACAGCAATTGCTGCCAGCCTTCTTTAGTGTAATTTCTATTGGGTTGTCCTGTGGAGAAAATGGCTGCTTTAGAGGTTGGCCTGTATGGCATTATACCTTGTGGGGGTCCCTCCCCTTTCCCAGATTCTACCCCCCCCCCCCAAAAAAAAATATCTCCAGGCATTTCCCAACTGAGCTGTCAACCCTAGATGGAACTATTAGGCTTCTATGGGTTTTTTAAAATATGGGTTTTTTAAAATGTTTTATTGGTTTTTAAAATGTTTTATGGGTTTTTTAAAATATGGGTTTTTAAAATGTTTTATGGGTTTTTAAGATGTTTTATGAGTTTTTTTAAAATATGGGTTTTTTAAATGTTTTTATGGGTTTAAAAATATAGGATTTTAAAATGTTGATGTTTAAGATTCTTTTCCTCTTTAATGACTTGTTTTATTTGGTGAGCCACTTCAAGCAGGTTCTTTGGAGAGGGACCATATACATTTTCCAAATAAATAAATAAACTTTAACACCCACTCCTACCCTTGACTAGAAGATTGCCCCAGGGGCCCCATGATATCACAGGGACCTCTTGGGAAACCTCCCACTTCACAATAGAGGGGCACCTGGAGCAAAGTATGCAATTATTTCTCTCTGTATGCACCATTGCAACCAGGCATCTTTTCCTTGGAAACTGGAAAATCAACCCCATGTCTGCAGACAGTTGCTCTACTAGGCCATAGGCCATCCAGATGCTTTGCCACATCAAGCCACAATCACAACAGAAAGCTCTCAGCCACATTAATATCATGATCATGAACCAACTTGTATCACAACCTTATGGCACCCAGAATAAGACATGGTGCCCTCTTACGGCCCCTTCCGCACATGCAAAATAATGCACTTTCAATCCACTTTCAATCCACTTTGCAGCTGGATTTTAAAGTGCGGTACAGCAAAATCCACTTGCAAGCAATTATGAAAGTGGATTGAAAGTGCATTATTCTGCATGTGTGGAAGGGGCCCAAGCTGTGTTCACACAAGTTTTACTGAGCACTTATAAAAACACTACTGAACACAGAGCACAATAATATGTATTACAGAAGTATCACAGTGTGCAGATGTTAATATCCGTTGCTTAGCCTGAAGGATACAAAGGCACATCAACTGCAACAATTTTTTTTAAAAAATAATGTTACTAAAGATAAAGAACCTAGATAGAGTCTCCGCAACTAGAGTTTTGCTGAGCAGTTTATTTTTAAAACAGTTCTTTCTTTCTTGCTTTGCCGAGGTTTGTTTCCTTCGTGGCTTCACACTTGTGGCCAAGTTCAACATGTGTGTTTTTTTGCCTCCGGGCAAAGATTTCAATCTGTAATACTAGAGTGGAGCAATGCATAATACATACTGTAGCTATTTCGAAGGAAGTGCATTCTGGCATCTTTTAACTCCTCACCCGTTGGCTCTGAGGCAAACCAGACATCCCTCCCCCCTTTTTCTAAATCAGTCTCCATGATACTTTATACATGATTGTAAATCAACATACATGGGGGGAAATACATGGGGGGAAATTAGCGGATCTGGTCCACAGAATGTTGCTGCTTGTGGAGAAAATCCACCTGCTCAGCAGTAATATGAGGGGAAAGAGAAAGAACTAGAAACCCCCTCAGATGCAGAAAAGACAAAAACTGCAGCGAAATTTTCTCTGCAAGAATGCGTGCCGAACGAAAAATCAGGAGGGGCGCACCACCGCAAAGGTCATGCCCTGTGCACCCAGGCATTACAGGTTCATATCATGTTTGTAAACATCCCGGGGCACTCACACCCGAAGGACGCATTGCAGCATAGTCACTGCTCCACAGCTACAAATTCCAGATGCACACACACAAAGGGAAAAAAATGATCCATTACAACATTGTTCGGAGCAGAGTTGTGCAGAAGGAAAACAATGTGTCGGAGGACTCCCTCACGATATCCTTGCAGGAGAGAGAGAACTTGCAGGAATTCTCTCTTCTACGTAACAAATTTGCCCCCTGCTTAAAATGGCTGTTATAGCCGTAGGAATCCCCAATTCAAATCAGGCTTTGAGCCTAGCAGGTTTATCAGAACAAGCACTCTGCACAAAACCCTAGTCACGGTAATCCATAAAACAAACATTTCTGGGTTTTAAAGATCCAGGAGTTGTGAGCTTCCACTTGATATCTGCCAAATCTTATTTGCAACCCTAAACAGAGCTGCACCCATTTACGTCTACTGAAGAAAGACTTAACTCATTTAAGTTTGCCCTGCTAACTTCACACTTAAAATCCAAGAGTTTTTATCATATGAGAATCACAGAAACTGGGAGTATTTTTTTTAAATTCAAGTTACTTCTGATCTGTGGAACTGTGAAGTGTCAAATGACTATAAAGTTGCCCTCCGATCAGTATTTGTGATCAACATACAAATCAGTATCCATGATCAATGTATCCTTTATCAAGGACGATGAGAGATAGAAAAAAAGCTAAATTCAGTGCAGGAGAAACATATTAGGCTTGCTTATGTCTGAACTCATTCGATTCAAGGAAATTTGCACTCAGCCCTGCTAGAAGCTGTTTAAAAAGGAAACAATAGAGTTGTAGGGAAAAATGAAAGCACTTCAAATTTAGATTCAGAGAGATTCAAATGCCGAATGGAATGGGGAACTAGTTTGAATGAGAGTTCTGGATTTGGAACCTATTATTTGTTCTGACAACATCAGCAACACATAAGTGGGAGACTGCCCAATTATGCTCTGTATAGGCACAAAAGCCTACAAGGCACAATTTGCAAGGACCAGTGCCACAAACACACAGCTATACTCCCACAGTGGCGGGCCAACACACACGCACTACGTTTCAGGAAATGTGTGTAAGCAGCACAAAAGGAAGAAATAGAAAACAAGCAGAGTACAATCAACAACATGAACAAACAAGGAAAGATCAAATGGGTACATCAGAACCAGGCTGTCTTTGTAACACCCCCCAGCTACAAACATATATTTCTGTTGTGTTTATAAACCAGGCTGGTGGATGTGAGTTTCAACGCATGAAAACTTACGCTGGAGTAAATTTTGTTCAACATTAAAGTGCCATTGGGTGTCTGTTTTATTCTCCTGCTACAGACTAACATGGTCACCCAACTGGAATAGTACTTCAAATTGTAACTCAGTGGGAAGCAGAGATGCACATGCAGCTGGATGTAAATTATACCCAAATACCCGCACCCTGCAGTAGTTCCACATTGTCCTTTTCCCAGTTTTGTAGCCTGATCTGTTTTCTTAGAAGGATAGAACTCTTCTAATTCTGCGTGTGCCGTATTCCATATTTTAAGAATGGTGAAAATCTAATTAGATTGAAGGCTTGCTTATATGTATTATTTTTTAATCAAGAAAACAGGTTTTCCAAAGTGCTTTGGAACCAGACGTCCTCTTCTCCCCTCCCCAGTATGAACAACAGCCTTGAAAACACACACAGAGTAGCTTCATCTGGGGAGCAATGCAAGCCACCGCAGGTACAATAGGCACTTCTGGTTTGAGACAGAAGAAGCCAGTCAAAAGGAAATGAGGTCAGATGAAGTGAAGGTCATTTCTTTGGGGTGTTTGCAGCATAACCGAATGAGCTGATTCAGTTCTTCTGTATCCCTGATACAAGTACGGTCAATCTTGCCCAGCCAAATCCCCCTTCTGAGCATATGTCCATCCATCCCACAGTCCAACCCACCTCCCTCCTATAGGATATCTCTGCTTTTTCTCTATGTTCATCTAACTACAATATTTCTTCCCCGACTCTTCTACACACCCACCTTGTCATAATTTAATTCCAATTCTCAATATAACGTTTCCTCAACAAAACTGAAACGCTGATTTTGGAACTATCACACAGTTCCACGCTAAAACCTTTTTGTGCGTCTGAACAATCCCTTTGGCCCATTCCAAATGTTGGGGCCCTCGATTCTGGGTCACCAAGAGCTGGGGGTATCCCAGGATGTATTGGCCACACCTACTCTGGCACAGGCCACACCCCCATGCGCCATCGCAGCTTTACTAATGGCACACAAAGCAATACCAAAGTAGTACTTTATAACAATATAGAAGCCACAAACACAGCGCCTCCCGCCAATACTGCCGGCATTATGCACAATAAGCTAGCTGCAGCTCTGACTTATAGTTCTGAATGCAGCCTCTGTCATAATTCCCCTCAGACACATATGAAACAGAATTGCACCAATTGCTCATGATCACATATCTGTGAACACACGGCACCCATCACCCACAAATATGGTCTTGAGACCCATCCTAGTGCCATCCAAGCACCTGACGAATGCCACGTTCTTGAAAACACCCAGTGCAAGTACACATCACTTTCATTGTATGCACACAGAAACACACATGAAAATGCCTTTATGACATTTCGCTCCCATGTGCTTTGTTAATAACAGGGACTTCTTTATGGCTGTTCAGGTTTCTTTCCATTTGTGCTCCCCGAAATAGCCCCCTTTCTATAGGCTCAGTAGTTTCGGCACACAGAGCCCCACAAAGCCCCACAAACTTATTTTCCTCAGCGTTAATGCCACCTTTCCCCCTCAGCCTGAAGGTCGGTCGCCCCAGACTGCAAACCACAATAGCAAAGGAGCATTCGTTCCCAGCCCCTTAAATACACACCCCAAAATGGCTGCTCTGCCTAGCCTTCTGCATAGTAAGATGGGCGCAATAAGCTCTTCTGACCTAAGACGAAGACATTTCGGAGGGAAAGCACAAAACTGGATTCTGAACACAGACGAGAAGGATAAATGGACCAAAAGTAAAGGCTGGGGGACATCACAGAAATGCAGAATTTTAAATGGTAATGGAATGGGGGCTTTGAGGTTATGTAATGCCCTACCTCTTCATACATATATCCCCCCCCCACTGCTTTCATATGGAACAGTGTCTTCCCCAAATTCACCAACCAGCACAATCTCTTCGCTCCAACTACCCTTAGAGCTAGATTCCACTTTTGCCCTCCCGCCAGAAGGATCCACAGAATCCCTGCCCCTCTGTGACCCATGCCCAAAAGCTTGGGTCTGCGACAACTCTGGGTGTGTTTGTGGTTTAGCACCAACCGAAAAACTCCAATCCGAACCATCTGTCCTCTCCCAAGATTTCTTTGGTATGGAGTTTGTCAGCTTTCTGCACCCTTCGCCGGACGTATTTATCATTTTCTACAAAGTAGATCCTCACATCAATAGTACAATATAAAATAATATTTTAAAATATACCTGGAATCCTCTAGTTCTGAAAACTGCAAATGAGCGAAACTGGAGCAGGCGAGGGAGAAGGTGAACCTGGTTGTAAACAGTCAGCGACAGGCGGAATTTGGGTCCATACCAGTTAGCTATTTACAAGTGGGGGTTCGATCCAACTGCAATAAAAGAGCACATTTGTTAGTAGGGAAAACTGTGTTTTCAAAGTCCTGCCCACAGATAGTTTGCTTAAATAAATCAGTGAGGTTTAGGGAAATGAACTGGGCTGAAAAGATGCCTAACCCCGGGGGTCTATAGTTGGGGGTAGGGGGAAAAAAGAAGGATACAGGAATGGAAGGATCCCAAAGAACGAACATATTGTGTTGTCAGTGCTTTTTCCCTCCCGCAATCAACCACCCCCTTCCCCACCTTGATCCCCGGCACCCATGCCCGGTGCCTACCTGTTTGTCAGAAGCCAAGCAGTCTTGTGGGCATAAGTTCTCCAATCCTTCCTTTGTCTCCCTGCCACCCAGTTTTAACCTCCCTGCCCAAGTCTTGCTCCCTGGCCTTTACAATTATTTTCTTAGAACCTGATGAACAGGACTTTCCTCAAACCACTTCTGATCACTGCTGGCGAGGTTCTCTTTGTCTCAGCAGTGCCCACCTGACTGTGCCTAGACAGGTGCTTGCCCGTCGCTGCCTACTTTCGCCTCATGCCCCCCGCGAACCCTCAAATACATTCCCCACTTTTCCCTCCTTTCACTCCCTAGCCTTGCTGGGTACCCCGCTCAAATGCCCATCCTTTCTGCCCTTCTTCGGTGTTTCATTTTTTTGGAGATCTCGCCCTCTGCTCTTAGCCCCCTGCCTCGTGATGCCCACCCTATTTGGTCTTCCGACAATGGTTTCGATGCCCCTTGCCGTGCCTGCTGCCCATACCCACAGCCTCTTGTTTGGCGTTGTGAGTGATTCTTGGGCGGGCGTAGTACAGGAATAAATATCATTCCTGGGCACTTTGATGAGGGGGGGAGGCTGGGATGCGCTGGGGGGGGAACGCAATGCTGCTATGACATTTGTGCTAAGTTGTCGTGTCAGATTTGAACTTAATTCCCTCCAATGGATCTGGGGGGGGGGGCAGAGAGAGAGAGAAGTCCCCAGCTATACACCCATGCGCCGTTGCTTGCAGAAATCATAGAGAAGGGGCTTGTCATAGCCAGTCAGGGCTACAGGGTATGGCAAGGATGGGGAGGGGGGGAAATGGGACAGACGGCACAGGGAGAGAGGCGTGGGGTTGCTGCACCTTGTAGTCAAAGGCTGCAGGGATGGAAAAATTAGAAGCCAGGATTTCAGTCTACAAACCTCCATCTGCTGCTGGCTCTGAGGACCTTAGAGTGCAGGTTCATGGATCCCTTTCGCTGTAGTCAAAACAGACTCCAAAGAATCCATTCTCACCAAAATCCAGGAATGCCCCCTGTGCTTCAAACTCTCTATGCACGGTGCTCAAAGCATCCAGGAACCCTGACTTTAAGCCCCTGTCCCCTACGAATGTTCCAACAGGCTGTCCAGGAGAACAACTCTAAATCATGTTCCATCCAGAGGCGTATCTAGGGAAAACGTAGCCAGATGCAAAATCTGAGTTTTCCGCTCCCCGCCCCCTGTATGGTCGGCTGCCCTCCCCCACCATAACCAAACAACTTTTTTTGCATCAGGTCTTGAATTCAGTGTATGGACCCAGGGGGGAGAAGGAGGGGTGTGGGGAGATTTTCTGCCCCCCATGTGACTAAATGACCTCAGCCTGGGGACATTTGACTAGGCTGACCAGACGTCCCGCTTTTGGCGGGACAGTCCCGCCTTCAAACAATTTGTCCCGCGTCCCACGGGTTCTTTAAATTGTCCCGATTTTTGGGAGGCTGCCGCCCTGCCTTCTGGGGCGCAAGGCAGTGCAGCAGCCTCCCACGTGCGCGGCCGCAGGAGCACGGCCTTCTGGGGCTTGCCGTTTGCCACCCTGTCACAGGGCGGGAAACGGCAAGCCCCAGAAGGCAGTGCGCTCCTGCGGCTGCACTCGCGCAGCCGCCTACCCCATCCCAGTTCACAAAGGTGACCATCTGGTCACCTTACATTTGACCCCAAATGTCCCTCAGAATGGTATGCCCCTGGTTCCATCCTAGGGTTGCCAACACTGGGCTGGGAAATTCCTGAAAATTTGGGGATGGGGCTCAAGGAGGACAGAGTTTTGAGAGGGAAAGGACCTCAGTGGGATACAAGGTCATAGACTCCACCCTCCTAAGCAGCCATATTCTCCCCAGCACCTGCTCTTTGGAGATCAGTTGTCGTTCTGGAAGGTCTCCCAGGTTCCACCTGCAGATCGGCAAGTCCATTCAACCCCAGATCAGGGTCCCAAGGAACCCCGGCTTGGTCCAACCACAAATGGCCAGTGCCCGCTCCAGTGGCAGAGGAAGGATCGGAATTCAAGATTCCTTAGAGAAACAGTGAGGCCTACAAGATTTGGTCAAAAGCAGCTGGGCGGGAAAAGCAAAAAGCAGGTTGAGTTGGAGCTTTGGATCAGGACGTATCACAATAAACGGCAAGAGGTCCTGCTTGAGAGGATTTGTAGACAGAATGAGAAGGGAGAGAAGCGGGTCAGCTCTTGGCAGCTTCAAAGGCAAAACACTGGAGCTGGTTCAGGACCAAGCGACAGCGACTAAAGAGAACCACAGGCAGTAGACCTCTTGGTGCCAGGAGGTCCCACCAGGAGAAACCCTTGGGCTCCATGCTTGATTGTTTGCCTTCTAAAGTAACTGGTAGGCCACTGTGTGGGATGCTGGACTAATTGGACCTGCTTCAATCCAGCAGGGCCTTTCTTATGTTCTTATGATCTGCCACTCCAAGAAAGTGGGCAAGATGGGGTCCTTGGTTGAAACCATTGGGTCTGAGTCTAGTAAATAGGGTGAGAGGTAAGGTTGGATTCTGAATTCACGGGGATGCTCCTAAGACCACACAGAGTGCTTTGCTATTGTCTCATGAGGAGACCACACCTAGGTACTGATGCCTTTGGGTCCATGAGGGTGTGTTTAGCTTATCTGGCAGAATTAAGCGTGGATTTGGTGTAAGGTGACCAGATGGGCGGGAAACGGGAGCGCCTGTGATAGGGCAGGAAATGGGAGTGCCCCACAAGGCCATGCGCTCCTGCGGCCGCGCACGCAGGAGGCTGCAGCACTGCCTTGCGCCCCAGAAGGCAATGCGGCAGCCTTCCAAAAATCGGGATGCTTGAAATAACCCGCGGGACACGGGACAAATTGTTTGAAGGCGGGACTGTCCCACCAAAAGCGGGATGTCTGGTCAGCCTAGTTTAGTGAAACCCCAGAGCTTATTCTGTCCCAAGCCAGTGTGAGTTCCCTTTGGAGTTAAGGGTGGGAGTTTTAGGAGAGTGTTCAGATCTGTGTTGGAAAGGTTTACCCTAAGCAGAGACACCTGTGCATGTGTAAAATTATATGTCAAGTAATCTGTAAACTGATACGACCATCTTTAAGTGAAGCCACATCTTGTAACAGCCGTTTAAAAGAAACCATTTGCTCTGTAACCTCTAAGAAAATATCTGCCTAAAAGAAACCAGTAACGCTTAAGTACCTATCTGTAACAACAACCTGAGAAGAAACCCTTGTAAAATAAAATCTAGTTTTTGTGTTTTATCTTTCTGAAGGGCCGTGTGGGATGCAAAGAAGAAATGAATCTGGGCCAATTAGAACCAATTGGACCAAGACAGAGAAAGAAAGAGAAAAGAAGGATTAATTTAGGACAGTGGTGGCGAACCTATGGCACGCGTGCCAGAGGTGGCACTCAGAGCCCTCTCTGTGGGCACACGTGCACAGAGTTGGTCATGTAGGGGGAGCAGAAAATCACCCCCCGTTACACACACATATCTAGGCTGGCTTTGCTTCTGAGTAAACCCTCCTAGGGTCATGATTCACCCATTCGAAGCATTGCGTGGTTGCTTCGCCAAGCTTACTCCCGAGTAACGCACGCCTCAGAGCAAACCGTTTTTTCTAAACTAAAACCTCAGTATTCAGGTTAAATTGCTGTGTTGGCACTTTGCGTTAAATAAGTGGGTTTTGGGTTGCAATTTGGGCACTCGGTCTTGAAAAGGTTCGCCATCGCTGACTTAGGATAATACCCCTTTCCAGATATTATGCTTGCACATATGTGGTGTCGGACAACCACATGTTGCAGACTTCTGAAGCAAGGGGTTGCCACGCTATCTGAGAGGGAAAATGTGAAATTTTCGCATACACGTATAAGCTGTGCATGCAATACAAACCCCTGATTGTTCATAGTGCTGGTTCAAATGTACCAATACTGAAAGTTCATGCATGCATTTTTTTCCAGACAACATGATGTCTGCACATCTCCTCCAAGTGAACTGACCTCTGCAATCTAAGAGATCAGTTTCAATTCTAAGACCTCCAGGCCTCACTTAAAGGTTGGAAAACAACCGGGTCGCCTTGAAACCTCCTAACATTTCTGTGGAACCTCCTCACACAGTTAGGACTCCAGCGTGGTGAGAGTGGTTAAGAGCAGGTGCACTGTAATCTGGAGAACCGGGCTGGATTCCCCGCTCTACCACTTGAGCTGTGGAGGCTTATCTGGTGAACCAGATTAGCTTGTGCACTCCCACACATGCCAGCTGGGTGATCGTGGGCTAGTCGCAGTTCTTCGGAGCTCTCTCAGCCTCACCCACCTCACAGGGTGTTTGTTTGGGGTGGGGGGGAAGGGAAAGGAGATTGTCAGGCCCTTTGAATCTCCTTGCAGGAGAGAAAGGGGGGGGGGAGACAAATCCAAACTCCTCTTCTCCTTCTTCTTCTTGTGCAAGAATTATAGGTGAAAAATGGTAGAACCAATGGCCCCAAAAGGGAGAAGAGCAATGGAATCAGGTCAGGATCAAACAAAAGTGGGGAAAGCAATCTGGAGGGAGAAGTCTGGTCTAAATACAAGGTTGCCAACCCGGGGTGGTTGGAAATTCCTGGAGATTTTGGGGGTGGAGCCTGAGGAAGGTGGGGTTTCAGGTGGGAAAGACCTCAGCAGGACGTAGCTCCCTACAGTCTACCCTGCAAAGCAGCCATTTTCTCCAGGCGAATTGTCCTCTGTAGCCTGGAGACCAGGTATTATTCTGGGAGATCTCCAAAACTCACCTGTAGGCTGGAGACCCCAACTTATCAATAGGAGAAACATGTGGGACACTAATTCAAGGTTTCGCTCAAAGGCCGAAAAAGTCAGGGGGGACCAGTTTCCTGAGATCAGGGTCAAATGGCACACAACTGGGGGGATGGGGGGGAAACACAGCATGGAGTCACTCTTGGGTAGGACCGAACGACCCAGAACAGAAAGAGGCTCTGGAGCAGTGGTTCTCAACATCTGATTCACCAGATAAGCCTCTGCCACTCAGGTGGAGGAGTGGGGAATCAAACCTGGTTCTTCAGATTAGAATCCACCTGCTCTTAACCACTACACCAGTGGCTCTCAACCTTCCTAATGCCGCGACCCTTTAATACAGTTCCTCATGTTGTGGTGACCCCCAACGCTCACATTTATCCATTTTACAGATGGAGAACACTGATGCAGAGGGTCTTAGGTGACCCCTGTGAAAGGGTCGTTCGACCCCCAAAGGGATCCCGACCCCCAGGTTGAGAACCACTGCTCTGGGGTGATCTGGTCATTTCATGGCTGGAACTGCGAGGCAAAATATCTCCTTCAAGATCCCAAGGGACCTGGTAGTTGGAAGTAGCATTATGAAAAGTATGTATGTGTGGCAGTGGTGGGGCGGGGGTGAGGGGGGAGATGGTCCATGTGGTCTGGGAGGGGGGGAGCTAAGTACAAATTTCTGTTGCTGCGACGTGCCGTCAATTAAAAATGCAAAGCAGATTGACTCATGTGTGAAGGGGGCCTGGGGGGAGTCAGAGACTGTCAGGCCCGATCTATCCGCCCGGCGACGCACGACTGGGGGGGGCGGCGGCGTGGCGAAGGGGTAGGCAATGCCTGCAGGGGATGGATTGCTGAGGTTTGCAGCACATAATCCCCCAGTGCTGTCCCCCCCACAGCATTGGGGTGGGGGGAGCAAAAGGCAACAGCCTCTGAATCCGTCAGCGTCTGGGTCTCAAATATTTGCCTTTCTGATCCAGTTAGGGGTTAGGCAGCCACAACGTGCTTCCTGGACCCCCACGCCTGTAATCCCCAAGGAGCCCCAAACACGAATACGGGGGAGCCCCGTATCTCCTGTCCAACTCCATGTCCTTCTTTGCCCTCCCCTGTGCCCCCCCCCTCCCCAGCCCCATCGCTTTGGATTATCTCCCGCCACTGACAGGATCTTGATTTTGTTAATTGCGACTTTAAGGTGGTTCCATTCCAAGCTCTGTCTTTTCTCCAGCCCCCACCCCCCACCCCCTACCCCCACCCCGGCAAATGCTCCTCTCTTAAGGCTGCCCCAGAAATAGCAGTTCAGGGGGCGGAGGAGATTCAGACTCTCAGCCGCACGCCTGGAGGCCCGGCAGCTACAGAAGTTCGGAAGTAGCCAACGATTTCATAGGTCCAGATGCAGCCCCGGCGTTTCCGCAGCGTGAAAAACGGGAGCCGCGGCTAGACGTGTTGCGTGCGCACGCAGGCAGATTTGGCACACTGCCGGGGCGGGAAGGGTGGATGGATGTTTCAGGAGGGCCACAGGACTGCAAGGTAGCAGAGGCCTTATTGGAGAGTCTGGTGGCCTTGACAGCAGCCCCCCCCCTTCCATTTCAAGAAACCTCCGAGCATGAGGTGGCACTCATTGCTTTCTGTCACATGGCTCAAGCCCTTCCCCCCACAACCGGATCCCCGGCACGTGTCACTTCGATGTGAGTCACAGACTGGGCTGGGGCGATCCAGCGCGGCGGAGCGGACTGCCTTTTCCCTTCTCCAGCCGTCTCTTGGGGTCCTGGGGGGGTGCCCAAGACATCATGTCAAAGGGATTGGAACGCGTTCTTCTTTCTCCCTTCGCCCCATTTATGAGCAATCCTCTAATCTCCAACCGGAATGGTCTCACATCCAAGACCCGGCTCGCCACCTTCCTATCCCAATTCTCTCCCCAATGTCTCTGGCGCTAAGCAACCGCAATTTGTTTCCCAGCATAAGGCTCCATGCGCCGGTTTAGCTGCTGTGCCTCAGTTTCCCATCCCTCAATCTCAATTTTGTCTCCTGCCCGGGCTCCGCCACTGTCACTCACACTTGACTCAAAGCCTTCTGGTTTATCCAGGCCTTACCTGGCAATCAGCAACCAGGTAATCAGCAACCTCCTAACTGGGTGTTGTGGGTTTTCCTGGTTGTATGGCCGTGTTCCAGTAGCATTTTCTCCTGACGTTTCGCCTGCATCTGTGGCTGGCATCTTCAGAGGATCCGATGGCAGCCACAGACGTAGGTGAAACGTCAGGAGAAAAAGCTACTGGAACACGGCCATACAACCCGGAAAACCCACAACACCCTAGTGCAGTGGTGGTGAACCTATGGCACGCGTGCCAGAGGTGGCACTCAGAGCCCTCTCTGTGGGCACGTGCACACAGAGTTCATCATGGGGTGTGGCAGAAAATCACCCCCTACACACAAACACACACACACATATAGGCTGGCCTGGGCCACTGGGCACGACCCGTTCAAAGTGTTCCATGGTTGCTTCACCAAGCTTACTCCCGAGTAACGCACGCCTCAGAGCAAACCGTTTTTTCTAAACTAAAACTTCAGTATTCAGGTTAAATTGCCGTGTTGGCACTTTGCGATAAATAAGTGGGTTTTGGGTTGCAATTTGGGCACTCGGTCTCAAAAAGGTTCGCCATCACTGCCCTAGTGATACCAGCCTTCGACAAAACAGCCACCGAATATTCTGACAACCCCACCAGCTCCCCCAAATCCCTTGACCCACATTTTCCTGATATCTGCCTCGCCTCAACTAAGGCCTCCTCCGTCTGACTCCTACACCCCGACATCTTCCCACTGGTGTTTTTAAGACTTGGTCCCACTTGTGTTCCTGGCAACCTATTTTCTACCTTCAAGAGACATGGAGCGATGCCCCCCAAGGCATCTCGGTGGCCTAAAAATCCCACATCTGCTCTGTGGGATTGTCCCGCCTGGGGCCGACCCAGAAAACGCAGCTGGAGGCAAGGAACGAGGGGAGGAGGGAGGAAAAGAGGTATGTCTTTTCAGCCCGGAGTGGATGCCTTCAGCTGGTGTCAGGGAGCCCCTGGGAAGGCGTAGCGGGAGTGTGCCAGATGGTGCCCCCTCTTGTCCTCACTCTCCACAGGGTAGAACCAGATGGGGAGGATGGACCAGCAATGGGAGAGAAGCAGGGAAGAGATTTCAGACGTGAAATACTGAGAATCCGGAGGAACGATGGGATGATCAGGGGAGTTTCCAAAAGGAACCGAGGGATATATTCAGCCAGGCAGAGGAAGACGGATGTCAGAGCAGGTATCATACCAGCTGCCTTTTCTCCTGAACCTTTGTTCTGAATGGGGAAGGAACACACCTCGGTGTGAGGGATAACCAGGTTTAGTTCCTGGTATCTCTGAGAGATCTTGGTCAAGGTAGACAATATTGGGGCCGTTCGCCTGTCCTGAAACAGCGTTATCTGGGGGGAAACCATATGTTCCTTAAGATACACGATCTTGACATCTCTCGACAGGCCTAATAGTACTTCCTGGGGTCGTTTCTGGTTGGGAAACTGGTACAAGGGGGGGAAGGTGAACCCCCTTGTCTTCAAATGATGGGGTGCTGATATGAATCAAGCACCGTGCACGTGGGAACTGAGGAGAATTTGCAACTCACATCTGAGTGTGTTTCTCTGACACAGCACGTAGACTCTGGACCAAAACTGCATTCTCTGTAATGTCTGGATTCCGCCTCAGTGTAAGGCAGTTTTGTATATTGTCCATAGAGGTTGATAGTTATTCCTTTGGTTAACAGCCCTTTAACTCAGCTTGAGGAGGAGGCCAAATACTTTGCCACCCTGAGCAAGGTATTTCCATGTCATTCTGGGGCCAGGCTGGCATGCTTCTATGGCAGGGGTCAGCAACCTTTAGCACCCAAAGAGCCATTTGGCCCTGCCTCCCCAAGCCCCACCCCCAAGCCCTGCCTTTAGCCAAATGGGTGGGATAGACAGTGGTGGCAACGCCAATGGTGGCAAGTTGCACTTGGGATGCGGCAAGCGCGCCTCCCTCCCTCCCTCCCTCTCCTTCCCAGGCACCAGATATGGGAAGGCGGGGGAAAGACACCGGAGGGAGGGAGGGAGGGAGGGAGGGAGGGAGGGAGGGAGGGAGGGAGGGAGGGAGGGAGGAGGGAGGGAGGGAGGGAGGAGGGAGGGAGGAGGAAGGAAGGAAGGAAGGAAGGAAGGAAGGAAGGAAGGAAGGAAGGAAGGAAGGAAGGAAGGAAGGAAGGAAGGAAGGAAGGAAGGAAGGAAGGAAGGAAGGAAGGAAGGAGGGGGTGGGGAAGGAGGCACGCTCTCCGTGTCCCAAGTGCAACTTGCCGTCATTGGCGTCGCCGCTGCGGAGCCACAGTATGAGGACGAAAGAGCCACATGCGGCTCTGGAGCCGCAGGTTGCTGACCCCTGTTCTATGGCAACCTCTGAGGAAAATGGCTAGGGTTGTAATTTGCCTGCTGCTGCTGCTGCTGCTGGGGAAATCTCTGCTGTTCTCCTTTGTACTCCGCTGTCAC
Source organism: Sphaerodactylus townsendi (assembly GCF_021028975.2). Lineage (NCBI taxonomy): Eukaryota > Metazoa > Chordata > Lepidosauria > Squamata > Sphaerodactylidae > Sphaerodactylus > Sphaerodactylus townsendi. The sequence continues at coordinate 18,451,929 of NC_059439.1, read as the reverse complement.
TCGGCAGGGGAAAAATGGTGGGGGCAGAACAACCCACAATGCCACTCCTAGCTGTTGAATCAGAAGTGACGCCACTATGTTGTAGGCTGCTCAAGGATTCGCCTGAAACTCTATGGTTTTTACCACTGAGTTTGGGGTCAACCCTAGAACATCCCACAACCTGGTGAGGTAACTTCCATTTATGTAGCCAGAAGTGATGTTGTACGGTTGTGGCATGCCATTAGGGTAAATCCTGCCCTGCCAATCTCCTGGGGTTGCCAAAGAGGCATAACTAGGGAAAATGTAGCCCGGTGCAAAATCTGAGTTTTCAGGGGGGGGGCCATGGGTGACTACCCTCCCCCACCACAACCAAACAACTTTTTTTGCACCAAGTCATCTCAAAGTTGGGGGGACCTGGGGAGAAGATGAGGGACATAGGGGGTGATTTTCTGTCCCCCCCCCACGTGACTAAATGGCCACAGCCCGGGGACATTTCACCCCATATGTCCCCCTGAGCGGTACACCCCTGGGTTGCCAGCCAAAAAGATCTAACCACCAGTGGTTCACGCCCAGGAAAGGAAGCCGGTCACCTCTGCATTGTTAGCTAGGAGTGAGCAGAGCCCCTACAGGTCAGTACCCCATTCACTGCGTCACCCCAAATAGTTGCTTCCGAGGCTTTGCTGGATAATCAGCCCTGAAACAAGGAAACAAGGAGCAGGGCGGGGTGGGTTGATGGGTTTTTCTGGTGCCGCAGAGCTGTCTGTAAATAGGCACGGCCTGTGATTGGCACAAGTAAGTTAAATATTTTGGGAACTTCCAGTTAGTTCACATGGACCTGGCCTTGAGTCAATAACCTCTGAAAACAATCCCTGCCACAGTATACTCCCCTGCTCAGTTCCTGGTCCACAGACCCGAATGCTGACATATGTGGACGGAGACCGGAAACACCGTACCTATCAAATCCAGTTTGCACGTTTGCTCTTCATTGCGCTGCATCAAAAAATCTGACAGTTACCAAAAATCAGGATAATCCAAATCCAGGCCACTGGGCCAGAGTAAGGGATTCAAAACGTGCACCCGTAAAACTTGAGATTCTCTACACTCTTATGAGCCAAACAATGTCCAGATATTAAGGGCAGGAAAAGGCTACTTAAAGATAGTGCTCTGGAAGTGATGTGATATTTGCAAACTCAGGACCAGAGGACAGAAGGAAGCTATTGTCAGATTTTGAAGACAAAGAGGCGGTGAGGGTTTTTTAAATTTTTTGGCTAAAGAGGAAGGCCGGGTAACGGGTTCAAAAAATCAATTTCAAGAGGGAACCACAGCAGAGAGAGGCTGGGGAGTGGAGAGAAGGTGGTGCGAGCCTAGGCTGACCCCCTGTGGAAGCAATTGTTACTACTAGGCACAGTCCAGACCAGAGCCAGGGGTCAGCAACCTGCGGCTTTCCAGATGTTCATGGACTACAAATCCCATCAGCCATTGGCCATGCTGTCAGGGCTGGATGGGAATTGTAGTCCATGAACATCTGGAGAGCGGCAGGTTGCAGACCCCTGGTCCAGACCTATGAGCACATAAAGGTGCTTTCAGTAAAACCTCTGGTCAGTATAGAGTACTCTGATAGGATGACAGTCAGAGGTTCTTCCTGGTCTGTCTGATCCTTTTAATGGAAAATGCTGCGGATTGAATCTGGGATCTTCTACATGCCAAGAAGATGGGCCACCACTGAACCATAACCTTCCCCATAGCACTCAGGCCCCTTCCGCACATGCAGAATAATGCACTTTCAATCCACTTTCACAATTGTTTGCAAGTGGGTTTTGCTATTCCGTACAGTGGCAAAGTGCACTGAAAGTGGATTGAAAGTGCATTATTCTGCATGGGCAGGAGGGGCCTAACCATTGATTTGATTGCTGAAAAGACTGCCCACAGGACATTCCTTCAGAGTTTTAATAAAAATATTTCTGCAAAAAATTACTTTGGGCATCTTGAAGCCCTAGGTAAAATTGTTTCCCAGTCTTCCACACAATGGAGATCTGGGATTTAGCGGCTTTTTCACAACTAATCTCCTCCCCCCACTAACTGGCCCATTCTCAGTGTCCAGAGCTCTCCCTGCTGCCCCCAACTTGTTTTGCTCCCTCCCCTTCAAAGTGCTTTGACCCTCTTCAGGATATTCTGCTGCAATCCCCTTGCCTGTGAGCAATAATGAAGGAGGAGGAGGAGGAGGAGGAGGAGGAGGAGGAGGAGGAGGAGGAGTTTGGATTTATCTCCCACCTTTCTCTCCTGTAAGGAGACTCAAGGTGGCTTACAAACTCCTTTCCCTTCCCTTTTACACAACAGACACCTTGTGAGGTAGGTGGGGCTGAGAGAATTCCAAAGACACCTTGTGAGGTAGGTGGGGCTAAGAGAATTCCAAACTGTGACTAGTCCAAGGTCACCCATCAGGAATACAGGAGTGCAGAAACACATCTGGTGGAGGTGTGGGGAAACAAACCCGGTTCTCCAGATTAGAATCCACCTGCTCTTAACCACTACACCACGCTGCCTCCCTCCTTGCTTTTGGGGAGCTCCTGCAGAGAACTGCACGCAACGAGGTGGTGCTATTGGGAAAGAAGAGAAGAGTTTGGATTTATATCCCATCCCCTTCTCTCCTACAGGAGACTCAAAGGGGCTTACAAACTCCTTTCCCTTCCCCGCTCACAACAAACACCCTGTGAGGTAGATGGGGCTGAGAGAGCTCTAAAGAACTGTGACTCGCCCAAGGTCACCCAGCTGGTGTGTGTTGGAGTGTGCAAGCTAATCTAGTTTCCCAGATAAGCCTCCACAGTTCAAGTGGCAGAGCAGGAAATCAAGCCCGGTTCTCCAGATTAGAGTGTACCTGCTCTTAACCACTACGCCACTGCTGTTACGGAGAAACTGTAACACCCATACGGTATATACTCGTGTATAAGTCGACCCGCATATAAGTCGAGGCACCTAATTTTACCACAAGAAACTGGGAAAACTTATTGACTTGCGTATAAGTCGAGGGTGGGAAATGCAGCATCAATTGAGGCATCAGTAGGTTAAATGTTTTTGAATATTTATTTCAAAGAAAAACAGTAAACTGGCTCTGTAAGTGGAAAAGAGGGTCAACAAGAACAATATGGTATCAACAATAACTTTAAAAGTACAAAAACCTTAGCTCAACCAGCAACCAAGCTAAAACACAAGAGTTAAAATCCTTCAAAACTGGATTCCTCATCATCATCTGTATGTCCAAATGTAACCCAACTTAGGTTTTAAGAGGGATATTATCAGAAATGAAAAAATCTACTTCATTAGTCACTTCAATTGTAAACAATAGATGGGGACCCCTTTGGGGGTCAATAACTTTGGATCCCCTGACCCAAACTTCACCAAACCTGGCTGGTATCATAAAGAGACTCTTTCTTTGATTTGGAGACCAGCCAGGGTTGGTGAAGTTTGGTTCAGAGGGTCCAAAGTTATGAACCCTCAAAAGGGTAGCCCCATCTACTAATAGCTCCCATTGAAAACAATGGGGAATGGGGGCACCTCCTTTGGGGGTCCATAATATTGGACCCCTTGAACCAAACTTTACCAAACTTGGCTGGCATCATCAGGAAAGTCCTCTGAGGGTACCTTGTAATTTTGGTGCCTCTAGCATAAAAACTGCGCCCCCTGCTGGCCGGCAAAGTAAAAACACAAAAAAATTAATGACTCGCGTATAAGTCGAGGGGAGCTTTTTCAGCATTAAAAATGTGCTGAAAAATTCGACTTATACATGAGTATATACGGTAGATGCTTTCTGCCGAGGGTCACTCCGGTTCAGGTCACAGGCAACTGGAAGGAGGCCCAGTCAGGTTTCTCCCCTGGACTGTTGAGAATGTTTTGGAGCCCCATCAAGCTATTTGGACATTCAGTCAATGGACTTCCGGTTCCCCAGAGAAGGGAGGGAAGAAAAATCTTCCTGCATTCACAAAGCCTTGGATTTACAGCTCCTGCCTCCTGTTATTCTCAGTTTGCCCAGCAGTGGCGTAGTCAGTGGTGGGATCCAAAAATTTTAGTAACAGGTTCCCATGGTGGTGGGATTCAAACAGTGGCGTAGCGCCAATGGGGCTGGGTAGGGCACGATAGGGGCGTGGCCGGGAATTCCGGGGGCGGGGCATTAATAATTTCTCTGTTACTGTAAAAAACTCTTACTGTAACAAAAAAAGTTCCTAATTTCCAGCTGGTATCTTTCTGTCCATAATTTAAACTCATTACAGCAAGTCCTATCGTCTACTGCCAACAGAAACAACTACTTCTCCTCTAATTGCCTGTCAAATGCTTAATACTTTCAAATACTTCATTTTGTTTCTAGAAATCAAAAGAAGGATACTTTCCTTAAACAAGGAACTTTACCATATTTCTAAAACATGTTTTTAAAACAGCCCAACAGGGAGAATTATCCTGTTTTCTACCTTCGCTAACCAGCCACATAGGAAACAACAGGACTTTATGCCAACTGTGAAATCATGAGTGGTCACTATAGTTTAGTGAAGATTCACCATCACCACTGTTTGTTAACTATATTCTGAAGGGCTAATACATTCAATATTCAAAATAATTTGCACTTTAGATCAAGACACCTAGACCCAATAGTAGTTAAAGGGTCCCTCCTCTTACTAGCCGGCAAGCTCCGGGCTATGAGAAAGAAGAAGAGAGGGGGAGGCAAGGGCGTGGAGACGGAAAAGCGGACCCAATTAGTAACCCCCTCTCGGCACACACAAATAATTAGTAACCCACTCTCGGGAACTGATGAGAACCTGCTGGATCCCACCTCTGGGCGTATTGGTTAAGAGCAGGTGTACTCTAATCTGGAGGAACCGGGTTTGATTCCCTGCTCTGTCGCCTGAGCTGTGAAGGCTTATCTGGGAAATTCAGATTAGCCCAGGGGTAGGGAATCTGCGGCTCTCCAGATGTTCAGGAACTACAATTCCCATCAACCCCTGCCAGCATGGCCAATTGGCCATGCTGACAGAGGCTGATGGGAATTGTAGTTCCTGAACATCTGGAGAGCCGCAGGTTCCCTACCCCTGGATTAGCCTATACACTCCAACACACGCCAGCTGGGTGACCAAGCTAGTCACAGGGTGTTTGTTGTGAGGGGAAAAGGGAAAGGAGTTTGTAAACCCTTTGAGTCTCCTAGAGGAGAGAAAGGGGGGATATAAATCCAACTCTCCTCCTCCTCCTCCTCCTAAATCATTAGGGTGGACAGACCTTTCTGCCAGAAAAGTAAATGACACTTTCTCTGTCTTAGCCTAACACGTGCAATTGAGGGGGATGGTAGAACTTTGGGGCGATTGTAGAATGTCGCATCTGGGTTGAGCGATTTCTGGAGATTTGGGGCCCAGACAAGGGGGAGGGGAGATCTGGGGAGGAGGGGGATGGGATGCTGCAGTATCCACTCTCTGAAGGTTTAATTTCCTCCAGGGTGACTGATCCCTGTCATCTGAAGATCAGTTGAAATCCCAAAAGGATTACAAGGCCTACCTGGAGGTTGGTGTTCCTAGGTGGTTGGATGGCCATTAAGGCCGTTATGCATGCACTATTTACCCCACAGCTAAGCAGCAATCGATTGTCTGATCTGGTTTCACCGTGAGGTTTTCCTGTTTACATCATTCTTTGCTGCTGCATTTTTAAATGCAGGTTAGCCTCCTCCCTACCTGTGCACCAATCTGCCTTCTCCTCGTTGTTTCCATGGAACCTCCATTTGGGGAGGTTCCTTCTGCCTCCCCCGCCCCCTTTCATCTAGCATTACTTCGCTAGACCACGACCACCCTTGTGATTTTCACTTGGTTCCAAAGGTTCACTGCTTCAGCAATAGACTTTTAGACCTGGGGGGTGGGGGAGAGCCCTTCTGTACATCCTGAAATGGTGGCCTGAAGAATGGGAGGAATGAATGTGGTATAAATGGGGAAAGGTGGGGAGAAATGAGAAAACCCAAGGAAAGTTAATACAGGGTGATCTCCTTCACTTTCCTTGCGATGGGAGAGAAAAAGCCACACTATGAGGCTTTCCCCACTACAGAAGGGAGCTAAGGTCGACTCGGTTCCCTTCAGTGGAGGGCGATTCCAGGCTGTCCCCACAGCAACTGAGTTGGCCCCCTGGAACCGAGCTAAGTGGGCGGGATCATCTTGGTGTCTGTTTCGCTCCTCGATCGTGATTGGCGCTTGTGTTACGGCGGGAAACGGGAGCGTTCTTTTTTTTTTTTTACAGTTTTTACAGTTACATGCGTTTTCTGCCCGCCACGACTTTCCCATTCTGTGCATGCCACAAAAGTGGCTTGTGATTGGTTGAACGGATGAGGTATCGTTTCGATGTTTCCCCACTTCGAAGTGGTATCGACCTTGTTCCCGCAGAAAAGTGTAGTTCATAACTGCGACAAGGATGTCGCAGTTCTGAGGGGGGGAACTGAGACAAAACAATGTTGAGCTCGGTGGCAGTGGGGATTCGCTGAGGCGAACCTAGGTAGAAACCAGTTCAACTCTGTCAGCGGGGAAAGCCCCTTACAGAGCTTTTGGAAACTGTGGGGATTCTCTGATCTGACAGCAGGGTGAGTGTCAAAGTGGGGAAACATATACATAACTGAGAATCAAACCTGAAGGGAATGTACACTTAGAGTAAAAGAGACCACACATGAGTAAATTGCCTAACACTGTAGTTGAAGAGGGTCATCCTTTTTGGGTCCAAATGCCCAAAAGTCAAAAATTAGCACCTCGGTGAAAGGTTGTCTACCTTAGCTCTTTGCATCATGTGCTAATTTACCACTTAACAGAATGGTTCATGTTGGAATAAAAGATGCTGTGTGCTACTTTGCGAGTAGGCTAGGCCTATCTCCGAGAGCTGGGTTAGGTGGGCTGCTATTGTCAGTTCTGCTGGGAGGGGGCAATCCTGAATCCAGAACTGGCTGTATTATCTCTTCTACGCCCTGGAATTGTGGTCTGATTTCTCAGGACCATCAAACAGACCGAGGCATCTGAAGTATCATTAAAGAGCGTCCAGTCCTGTATTTTGAACACATGCTGAATGGGGAGCGCCATTTGGGACTGCCAGCCTCAGGTGCCAACTCTTCCGGTTCCTTCCCACTTTCAACAGGTGAGTGAACACCTGATCTATTCGGAACATTTCTATCCATTCCCACCCTTCTTTCGAGGAGCTCCGGTCCTGTTTTATCCTCACAACAACCCTGCGAGAGATCAATGGGCCTGTGGATATCTAGCAAGCTTCTCGGCTAAATGGAGATTTGAACCCCAGTCTCCCAGGATACCAAAAGGCAGAACTGTGTGGCATTGGGGGTGGGGGTGAGGAGTGTGTTGGAGCCAGGGACAGAGGAGGGCTGGGAGACCCCCAACCCACCGTGCCATCATGGAACCCTGGGCTACTCTCTAGCTGCCAAAGTTGTTGCAAGGATAAAATGGAGGGGGCACCAATACTCCTGGTGGGGGGGGGGCGCAAGGATAAAAATGAACTAAATAAAGAAACCCTTGCACATTCCCAGCCTAGGACGTGGCTGAGGTTGGAGGAGAGAGATCGGGCAGACCTGAGGCCCCGGTTTCCGCACGTGCAGAATGGTGCACTTTCAATGCACTTTGCAGCTGGATTTTATTGTGCAGAACAGCAACATCCACTTGCAAACAATTGTGAAAGTGGATTGAAAGTGCATTCTTCTGCATGTGCAGAAACTGGGGCCTGAGGTCTACCAGGTGCAAGCCGATATGAGGACCAATTTTAATTATTTCAGTATCAAAGAGGGGGGGGGCTTTCCTCCCTCCTTGATCGTGGCGGGATCTACCGCGAAAGGGGTGGATTTCTTCCTCCAAGAGGGATGCCTGAGCGCTCTCCCGTTGCAAAGGGCCCCCGCAGAGCCGCAGAGCCCGCCCTGCCCTGCTCGCCCAGCAATGCAAAGGAAAAGTTTGGGAAGAATCAAACTTTGTGTCAACGTGGCGCCCCTCGGCCAGTCCGGGAGCGCTTCGGCCACGCCCCCCGCTCGGCAGCGCCCTCCGATTGGTCTCCGCTGAGAGGAGGGGTGTGGCAAGGGGAAACCAGGAGGTGCCGGGGATGAGCCGGGGCTGCATTTACAGCGGGAGCGCCACGCGGGTCCGGATTCCTGCCTGGGGGGGAAAGAGGTGAGAAGGGAAAGACTTGGGGAGACACGGGGATCGGGGCTGATGGAGGGGGGCCAGGAGGCAGACTGAGGAGGGAGAATGATATGCAGTGATTTTTAAGTGGGAGAGCAAAAGGTGCCCTGGTTGCAATAGAGGTTTGGCCGGGGGGGGGGGCACCCACTGGAGGGGGGTAGGGGCGCCCGGGTGCAATTAAGATTTGGTGGGAAGGCACCCCGAGTCACCCATTGGATGGGGTAGGGGGTGCATTGCGCCAGTGGCATTACAGGGGAAAGATTTTTTAACTGGGGGAGCAAAAGATGCCCTGGTTGCATTAGAGATTTGGTGGGGGGGGCACCCACTGGAGGGGGGTGGGGTGCATTGCGCGGTGGCATTACAGGGGAAAGAGGAGGGGGTCTTGGGAAACTTCATTTAGAAAGCTGAGGAGAATGAGATGGGAGGCTTCGCCCGCCCCACGCGCCCTGGGTGGTTAGCCATAATTGGGATGCTTTGCTTTGAGGGCAGAGAATCAGGAATTGGGGGTTTAAGTCCGGCCAGGTCTGGTGAGGGTGGAATGGGTTGTGGCTTGGAAAGGGTGCATCTTGCAGGGTTTTCCTGGGCCTCTGATCTAAGGGTAATTTTCCTGCCTATTGGGATTCTCTGGTTTGTTCAAAGCTATAGAGGACTTTTAGACACTCTGGATTTAATTAAGAACATAAGAAAGAGCCTGCTGGATCAGACCAGAGTCCATCTCGTCCAGCACTCTGATCCTCACAGTGGCCCACCAGATACCTTTGGGAGCTCACCTGCAGGATGTGAAAGCAATGGCCTGCTGCTGCTGCTGCTCCCGAGCACCTGGTCTGCTAAGGCAGATTGGTAGCCATAGATCGACTTCTCCTCCATAAAGCTCCATAATTGCCCTTGAGGATCCCCCTTTTCTGCTTAAAGATCCCTTTTCAGGCCGGCTCTGTCCCTGCCCGCTTCATCCTCCTTTTGGAATGCACCTAGGTTCTCGCATTGGGGCTCAAACCGATTGTACCCTGTTTTGTTTCATGCGTGGTCCATGTTTTCTCCAGCAACTTAAGAGCAAAAGGTTCAGTCCCTCTTAGAGGAAAGACTGTCATCATACTTATTTTTTAAAGGCTGCAGAGAAGAGTCAAAGGGAGGTGTTTTTACATAATCTCAGTCTAAGAAGGTGGAGGGGGGGCAGTGTTTGGAAACTAACTGACTCTAGCATCTTACAGTTCAGGAAAGAGCGGTACAGAGAAGAGGCGGGTGAGTTGCCTTTCAGAATTAAAACTACAGCAAAGGGAGAGCAGATCTTTGCTCCGGAGCGGAATTCCATCCAGTTGCCGAAGCAAGATTCCAGTCCTTCAATTGTTTCAGGGTTAGTTATGCACTCCCGTCATCTCCACCTTGGGTGAGACCAATCTGAGGGCACCTTCTAGTTTAAGGAGACTTTTGTAAAGCTTTTGGGATGCCGGAGGAGAAAACCTCGTTGTCTTTCTGGGGCTTGGGCGCCTAAAGATGACGCTTCCATTTGGGAGGGGGGGGTACTCCATTTGGCAGCAGCCTGTCTTCGTTTTGGGCATTTCACTGTAGCGGAGCAAACGGCAAGTACGCTTGCTTTTGTGGAGAGGCAGGAAAACTTCTGGGGTTTTTCTCTTTTTTTCCCCCCAGCCCGTTTTGCTAGCCGTCCAACCCATTTGGCACCCGCTGGGTTCTCTCTGTACCGCAAGCCCAGGAAGTAACGGGGTATTATCGGCCTGTCCCTTTCATCCTCCCAGGCTTTATTCAGTACAGAGTGGGGGCAGTTTTAATTGCGGCGCCTCCAGGAGTTGGACGTCCTGCATTTTGAGTAGCACAATTGAGAACTGGCCTACTTCTGTGCCGCTGGGATTAGCAACATTCTTATTGCTTGCCCAGTTTGCCTTTCGAACAGCAGGCAAAGTGGATTTCAAAAGCTGGTTTTCTCCTGACTGCTGCCCCCCCCCACCCTACTTGTCACCACCCCCATCTTTTCCTACAGCTCCTCAGAGATCAAAACTGAGGTCCGCTTGGTGTGGATTAGAATTGTGAGCAGGTGGAATTTCCTCCGTTTTGTTAGGAAGGTCGAGCAGAACTCCAGTTCTTGAGACCATGTCTTAAAGCAATGGTTGCAAACATGCGTGTCAAAGGTGACCTGCCATAACGTTTTGGGTGACACGCCAGCATTTGCCAGTATCTGACAACAACTATTCTCCCTACAAGGTGTAGGGGACTCTAATCTGGAGAACCGAGTTTGATTCCCCACTCCTCCACGTGAGCGGTGGACTCTTATTTGGGGAACTAGGTTTGTTGACCTTCTCCTACATTCCTGCTGGGTGACCTTGGGCTAACCACAGTTCTGTCAAAATTCTCAGCCCCACCTACCTCACAAGGTGTCCGTTGTGGGGAGAGGAAGAGAAGGAGTTTGTAAACCACCGGGAGTCTCCTTGTAGGAGAGAAAGGCGGGTATAAATCCAAACTCAGAAGGTGAATCCAGCCACCTTTTACATTCAGTTTCACCCAATTCTTCCCCTTGCTGCATCCCCCATGACCTTTGTCCATGCAGAATCTATGATCCCCAGCAAAGCTCTCTTTTGGGGGGGGGGGGGGGCTCAAAAGGTACAGCATGGTATAGTGCTTAAGAGCAGGAGCACTCTAATCTGGAGACCCAGGTTTGATCCCCTGCTCTGCCACGTGAGCTGTGGAGGCTTATCTGGTGAACCAGATTAGCTTGTGCACTCCCACACGTGCCAGCTGGGTGACCTTCTCTCTGAACTCTCCCAGTCCCACCCACCTCACAGGGTGTTTGTTGTGGGGGAGGGGGGAGGGAAAGGAGATTGTAAGCCCTTTTGAATCTCCTTACAGGAGAGAAATAAATATGAGGAAAGAAAGAAAGAAAGAAAGAAAGAAAGAAAGAAAGAAAGAAAGAAAGAAAGAAAGAAAGAAAGAAAGAAAGAAAGAAAGAAAGAAAGAAAGAAAGAAAGAAAGAAAGAAAGGAGGATATAAATAGAAAAGTTGGCAGGATCCACCCCAGAATCTGGAAATCAGGAGAGACTGGGGAAACTTACACTGATGTGGGTGGGGGGAAAGAGATGAGGGTGAACAGGGTCAATCCGCTTTGATTTTAAACTTCTGGTTTGGAAGGAGGCGTCCAACTGAGTGGCCCAGCATCTGGCATGCGTAGGAGGCTCTCTTTCCTTCCTTACGTGTTCCTTTTCCCTCTGAAGGTTGTGTGAACGATGACTTGGCAAAAGATGCTCTATTCCTGCTGTTTCTTGACCGTGTGCCTCACTTGCGTCCTGGCCAAGCCACCCCCTGAGAAAGACCGGGTCTACCACGGCCAGGACCTCAGTGACCACCCCCATGACGACAAACAGGATTTCCAGTATGATCACGAAGCCTTCTTGGGCGAAGAGGAGGCCAGCAGGTTTGATGAGCTGCCACCTGAAGAAAGCAAACGACGACTGGGGTAAGCGGACTGCCGAATGTATTTTGCCATTGGGTCGCGTGAGCGCAGAACTGTGCAATCGGCTGCAGAATTCTGCATTCTCGCATGCAGAGAAAAAGCAAGGCTCTAGTCCCCAGTGTAAGAAATTTGAGTTGGATTTCCAACAGGGCTGCAAATACCTGGATTCAAATACCCTTTTGGCCCTATGAAGCAGTCTGGGCAAATAGTTTTCTCAGTCTTAACTTACTTGCAGGATTGTTGTGAGGGCAAAATGGGGTGATTTCCATCTCTGCCACCTTGGAGGCTGAGCCATCGTGGTGTAGTGGTTAAGAGCAGGTGGATTCTAATCTGGAGAACCAGGTTTGATTCCCCACGCCTCCGCATGCGTGACAGAGGCTTATCTGGTGAACCAGATGTGTTTCTGTACTCCTACATTCCTGCTGGGTGACCTTGGGCTAGTCACAGTTCTTCGGAACTCTCTCAGCCCCACCTCCCTCACCAGGGGTCTGTTGTGGGGAGAGGAAGGGAAAGGCCATGTTGAGTCTCCTTACAGGAGAGAAAGGTGGGGTATAAATCCAAAATCTTCTTCTTACGTCCCTGAGAATTCTATAAGAAGGGCATTCGGCATCCACATCTTGAGCCTGCAAGGACGTCCTGCAGCCCTTTTGCAGCTCGCGGTATATTTATTTGTTTATTTATGGGCGACAACATTCTCTGTCTTGCAGGAAGATCGTAGATCGCATTGACCGGGACGGCGATGGCTTTGTGACTCAGCCTGAGTTGATGGACTGGATCAAGCACACTCAGAACCGACACATACATGAGGACGTGAACAAGAAGTGGAAAGAGTATGACAAAAATAACGACGGGCGCATCAGCTGGGAGGAGTACAAGAATGCTAATTACGGTAACGATGAAGGTGCAAACAGAGGGAGGGAAGCTGTGGCCCCTTCCGCACATGCAGAATAACGCACTTTCAGTGCACTTTGCTGCTGGATTTTACTGTGCGGAATAGCAAAATCCACTTTCAAACAATTGTTAAAAGTGGATTGAAAGTGCATTATTCTGCATGTGCGGAAGGGGCTTGTGATGGGGGAGCGATGGGGAAAAGCCACTGGGAGTTTTAGACCAGCGAGACAACCCGAGGGGTGTTCAGAAGGGGGAAATGTGTCCTGTTTACAGGGCCTGCTGAAGTGCTGTGTAGTGATTAGAGAATCTGGGAGACTCAGGATTAAATCCCCAAATAAGCATACAAATCACAGGGGTGTATCCAACGAAGAAAGTGTGTTAGGGTAGGATGGAACTGAAGTTACTAAGCAAGCAGTTATTTGCACACGGTAAGACCAGCAGTCATAGACTGTTTGCTAAGTGTACAATATGTACACTTACGGGGTTGTATCTCCGTAATGCCCTAGTAGAAGAAGAGGAGTTTGGATTTATATCCCACCTTTCCCTCCTGTAAGGAGACTCAAGGTGGCTTACAAGATCCTTTCCCTTCCTCTCCCCACAACAGACGCCTTGTGAGGCAGGTGGGGCTGAGAGAGTTCAGAGAGAACTGTGACTAGCCCAAGGTCACCCAGCAGGGTTGTAGGAGTGCAGAAACACATCTGGTTCACCAGATAAGCCTCTGCCACTCAGGGGGAATCAAACCAGGTTCTTCAGATTAGAATCCACCTGCTCTTAACCACTATGTCCCGCTGGCTCTCTGTCACCTTCAAGTATTTTTTTTCATGCAGAAATAAGTACGTTCATAAGTATTAATCTGCTCTTCTACGATTGCTTCCCTAATCTCCACAGGGAGAGCTGTTAATATTGAACACCCAACACGAGCGATCAGCTTCTGGATAGGTTTTGGCTTCAAAAATTTTCAGAGGCTCGTAAATGTGTATTATTTTTCAAGCAATAAGTCACCTATAAGATTGGTCTAACAAAAATTAAATTGGGCTTCATTAGCCGCTGCAAAGCTTGTGATTTATATGCAGAATATTTTGTGTATATGCTGTAGACTTAGTAAACTCATAAATTATACAGTCTATGACGGCTAGCCTTATTGTACACAAATAATTGCTGGCTTGATATAATCATGTTGATAGTCACTCTTTCTTAACCTTACCTACCTTGCAGGGTTGTTGTGAGGACAAAACACGAGAATCACATAAGCTACCTTCTAGATAGGTTAGAACAGAAAATGTGTTTCTTAGCATCAGGGCAGAGAGCGAGGGCTTCTTCAAGCAGGGCAGTGAGCGATTGATAGCCCCGTCCAGCCATGGGGTGGGGGGAATCTGCTCTTGGAAGTGGTGGGGCAGCATGACAGTTGATTCTCTTGGTGTGGCGGCAAAGTGGAAGGCCTATGAATGGGGCTGTAATTCTCATTGGAAGCTGGAGGATTTGTAGGTACTCAGGATCACAGTCCCGGGATCTGAAATCAGGACAGTCTTGGAAGTGAAGCAAAGTCTCATGAACTGAGCTTCAGGCCTGTTTGCAAGCACTGTTATCTGGACCCTCCGAACTTGCAAGCAGTTCTGAAGCGCTTGCACCCTGGTGTCTGAAGGCAGAGAAACAAGTGTCCAAGGTTTCTTCTCCATCATTCATTCGTTGCTAGTAGCAGTGTTGTTGTAGCTGGCTGGGGTTGAGAACACTGGGCTGGCATACTGCCTTACCTGGGAAGGGAAAGAGGTCTTGACCTGTGTGTTTTTGGCTGCTTCTGGAGCCAGCTTTGAGAAGGTTGGCTGGGTTTGAAAAGTCCGTTTCAGCTGATGATACAGAATACAAGATACATGGGCTGATTGTTAGTTTCCAGAAGCCGGTGAACCAGCAGTTACTGGTTCACGGAGAGGGGAAGCAGTTGCTCTATACTTGCATAAACAGAAAACAGCAGTACTGTGTTTTTTCCTCTGTTGAATGGCAGAAGCACACAGTGACCTGTGCATAGGAACCTGACAGGATCGTTTCTAGGTTTATCTAATCCAGGAACCATCTTCTGTCTGTGGCAAGCTAGATGCCTTTGGGAAGCTCACCAGCATAAAAAGCAAGAGCTGGCCCTTATAGTTTGTCGAATGTAATAAATCATTCCAACACCATTTGTACAAAGTTATTTTTTCAATTATTTTTCATATAAATATTAACACAATTATACCGGGATATCTAATCTCCTGAGTTCTGGTAGGGAGGAAGAGACTCAGAGGATTCCGTGGTGGCGAACCTTTGGCACTCCAGATGTTATGGACTACAATTCCCATCAGCCCCTGCCAGCATGGTCAATTGGCCGTGCTGGCAGGGGCTGATGGGAATTGTAGTCCATAACATCTGGAGTGCCAAAGGTTCGCCACCACTGCCCTATTCTATTATACTATTGATGAAAGTATAAAGTGCAATACATTTACATAAAGTGCCAGTGTCAATAAAACAATCAATATACAATTTTCATATCATTCATAAATGTATATTCAATTGTCCATATATAATTCCAAGTCAGTGTGCCAATTTGGTTTGTTCATTCCTGTCATAATACACTTGGCCCACTAATTTCAATCTTGTTCCCTATAGTTTGTCCCCAGCATCTGGCATTGCAAGGGTATATTGCCTCTAAGTGTGGAAGCTCCACTTATCTGCCCTTGCTAATAGCTAATACTGTATTTGCTCCAAAGCAAGAACAGGGTTTTTTTTCCAGGTATACCTTACATTTGCATACAAGTTACTGTTATGCACAATAATGTTTTTGTGCGTATAGCACTTTTAATGGGATTTTCTTACATTCAAAGTCATTTTCCTTTTGAGTAAATGCAGTATATCCTCCAGGGATTTTTCTAATCCCCCTTTGAAACCATCTAGGCAGTAAGTTCTTTAAGATGCATTCTGCGAAACAAGTCATTTGTTATGCTTGTCCGGAATCTCTTGTGTTGTTGCAAGATGCTGAGTTCTAGCGTTTCTAAGAAGACGACAACGACTTTATTTACAGTCAATGACCAAATATTAGTGTTTCTATGAGCGAGTGGGAAAAAACCCTGGTTTCCCTCTACTCTCTTTGTACTATTCGTGATTTCATAAACCTAAGTTGTGTCATTGTTTCGTTGGGGAAACTCCCTTTGGACCGCCCCGTTTGTCTTTTACTTTTAGGCGACGAAATTGCTGATGTCGAAAACAAAGAGATGTACGAGAAAATGATGGAACGGGATGAACGGCGATTCAAAACAGCCAACCAAGACGGAGACATGTTCGCCACGAGGGAAGAGTTCACGGCCTTCCTTCACCCTGAGGAATTTGACTTCATGAAAGATTTGGTCGTGACGGTAAGAATGGGGATACTTGACTTGCGGAAAAGAAGAAGGTTGCAGTAGCATAAATTGGGGGGGGTGGGGGTGGTTTCCATTCTCGCCCTGGCCTTGTTGAGTACTATATTTGGGGTCATATACTTGTGCCTTTTTGTCGCAATAGAAATCAAATCCTTTCAAGATAACTGATTCGCCAGCATCCCCAAGCACACAACCCTGTATGCCCAGTTATTTACTTTAATTACTTCATTCATACCACCATTTTTCCCCCCATGGGGATCCAAAGTGGCTTAAAACATTCTCCCTACGTCAGTTTTATCCTCACAAAAACCCTGTGAGGTAAATTAGGCAGAGTCTGTGTGACTGGCCTAAAGTCATTCAATGCGTTTCCACTGCAGACAAGACATTTGAACCCAAGTCCCCCAGATCCTGCTTGGGGCTGTATTTTGGAGGGGAAATGGACAAGGCTGAGTGTGAAAAAGATGCCACCTCAAGCCTCGCTTCTGCCCATAACTACAAGCTTCTGCCCATAACTACACGTGGAGCCCTTCTAAATCAGTGTGGTGTAGTAGTTAAGAGCAGTGAATTCTAATCTGGACAACTGGGTTTGATTTCCCCACTCCTCCACATGGGCAGCAGACTCTTATCTGGTGAACCGGATTTGTTTCCCCACTCCTACATTCCTGCTAGGTGACTGTGGACCAGTTCTCTCTGAACTCTCTCAGCCCCGCCTACCTCACAAGGTGTCTGTTGTGGGGAGAAGAAGGGAAAGGAGTTTGTAAGCCGCCTTGAGTCTCCTTACAGGAAAAAAAAGGCACGGTATAAATTCAAACTCCTCTTCTTGTCACCTTCTGTATCGAACTGAAGCCAGGGAGAAACTTCCTTGTAATGGCCCTGTAATTTGCATTACCAGGAGTCCAGGGGCACTCTCCATGCACACACCGTTCAGTCAAGATGCAGCTTGTCTACTATATCTCACTGCTAGGAAAAGGTTATCACTTGAAACAAGCGCTATTTTCTTCTATTTGGCAAGACGGAGGCCCATTTTGCACAGGTTATCAAAGGAGGATAGGCCTAGCCCAGTGATGGTGAACCTTTTTGAGGCCGAGTGCCCAAATTGCAACCCAAACCCCACTTATTTATCGCAAAGTGCCAACCCGGCAATTTAACCTGAATGCTGAGGTTTTAGTTTAGAAAAAACCGGTTGGCTCCCTCTTCCTCTGCCCCACCCGCTTGAGCAGGGGCCAGCCTTCTCTAGCCTCCAGCAAGTCCCACGCACACTGCTCTGTGCCTCTCTAGCATCTCTGCCTCCTCTGCCCCCCCTTCAGGCAACAGCCACCTGGAGCACAGGCACCAGGCCCGCCATCCGAGTCCTCCCTGCTCACCGTGGTGCCCACACATTGTGCTCAGTGGCCCAGGCCAGCCTAGATGTGTGTGTGGGAGGGGGGGGAGGTTGATCGGTGATTTTCCACCCCCACATGACAAACTCTGTGTGCGCGTGCCCACAGAGAGGGCTCCGAGTGCCACCTCTGGCACCCGTGCCATAGGTTCACCATCACTGGCTTAGCCCCTTTCGATTGAGACTGACTGCACTGTTGCTGGGTCTTTCCTGTTTTCTAGGAAACCATTGAGGACATAGACAAGAACGGGGATGGCTTTGTAGAAGTGGACGAGTACCTTGGTAAGAAAGAGGAAGTTTGAAGTGCATGAAGTCGGCTTTCTGTGTTGACTCTGTTTGTGCTGGAAGAAAACTATTTTCTTCAATTTTCTTCAATCCCTGCCATTTTAATGTTGGACCTGGCCTCAATTTCTAGGGCCCTGATATTGTTGTGCGAGGAGACCAGGAAACATGTTTTACAGCTTTGTGGAAGCACGGGGTCCTTAATTAACCAATGCACCCAGTCTTATTTTTCTTCTTTATTTAAAGGCTCTTTAAAAATTCAAAGCCTTGAGAGCCAGCGTGGCGTAGTGGTTAAGAGCAGGTGGATTCTAATCTGGAGAACCGGGTTGGATTCCCTACTCCTCAACCTGAGTAGCAGAAGCTTATCTGGTGAACCAGATGTGTTTCTGCACTCCTACATTCCTACTGGGTGACCTTGGGCTAGTCACAGTTCTTCTGAACTCTCTCAGCCCCACCTGCCTCATAAGGTGTCTGTTGTGGGGAGAGGAAGGGAAAGGAGCTTGTAAGCCACGTTGAGTCTCCTTACAGGGGAGAAAGGTGGGGTATAAATCCAACCTCCTCTTCTTCTTCTTCCTCTTCTTAAAAAGAGTAGGTCTGGAATTAACTTAGGATATCATGGCCAGTTCTTTCGACAAGGTTGTAGCTTTTTTGGGGGTGTTGGTCATAAAGGGCCAAGAACTTCCCAGACTCCCCGGCAGACACCCAAACATGCTCAGAAGAAGCTACAGGTGTCTTAGCTGGGGCAAGCTACAGGTGTCTTAGCTTATCTGCAGCCTTCAACTGAGGGGAAACTACCTGGATCCTCAGGGCTTCTCCTCTCCTCCCCAGGTGACATGTATAGTCCTGCATTCGGAGGCACAGAACCTGAGTGGTTGAAGAATGAACGCCAACAGTTCTTGGATTTCCGGGACCTCAATAAAGATGGGAAAATGGACCGGGACGAGATCCAGCACTGGATCCTCCCATCGGGCTATGATCATGCCGAAGTGGAGTCGAAGCACCTCCTCTTTGAGTCGGACAAGGATAAGGTGAGGACATGCACTCAGGGTATATCCTTAAGTGTGTAAAACTTCAAATAAGAACATAAAAAGCACTGTTGCATCAGACTAGCAGTCTATTTAGTCCAGCATCCCGTTTCACCTAGCAGCAGTGGCGTAGGAGGTTAAGAGCTCGTGTATCTAATCTGGAGGAACCGAGTTTGATTCCCAGCTCTGCTGCCTAAGCTGTGGAGGCTTATCTGGGGAATTCAGATTAGCCTGTACACTCCCACACACGCCAGCTGGGTGACCTTGGGCTAGTCACAGCTTCTCGGAGCTCTCTCAGCCCCACCTACCTCACAGGGTGTTTGTTGTGAGGGGGGAAGGGCAAGGAGATTGTCAGCCCCTTTGAGTCTCCTGCAGGAGAGAAAGCGGGGATATAAATCCAAACTCTTCTTCTTCTTCTTCTAGTAGGTCTGGAACTCTTCTTTGCAAATGCCTTAGCAGACCAGGTGCTCAGGAGCAGCAGCAGCAGAAGGCCATTGCTTTCACATCCTGCATGTGAGCTCCCAAAGGCACCTGGTGGGCCACTGCGAGTAGCAGAATGCTGGACTAGATGGACTCTGGTCTGATCCAGCAGGCTAGTTCTTATGTTCTTATGTGTATGTACTGGACTCTGTGACAGAGGTGCTCCAAACAGAGCACAGGAAAATGCTGTCCATGGTTTTATCTCCTGAAAATACTTTTTTAAAAAGACAGAAAACCCCTACACACATCATCTGGGCTCTGAAGCTTGAGGAATTACCCCCCCCCCCCATTCAGTAACTGAGATACTTTCTTCACTGAGGAGGAGACCTGAGGCAACCATTTTGAGACAGGGTGGTATCTGTGTGAGAAAGCCTCCTTGATTCTTACTTGGCAGGAGAAATCCAGCCCCGCTGCTGCTTGCAATTACCATCCTGTCTCAGTCCTCCAGAGGCCTTTTTGTGGGTCTTCAAAAGATGGATGCTGTTCTGTCATCGCCAAGTGACCAGCGGCCATCTGAGAAACCAGTGCTAATAGGTTAAGTCCTGAGGTAAAAATGGGCAGCAATAGACTCCATCAATGGATGCTGGCCCAGCTCTATTTTCAACTCCTCCAGGACAGCCTACCTGTTCGGCTCGAGGCCAAACGTTTTCTGGGACAAGCAATCTAGATCAGTGATGCCTGATGTTCTTTTATGTTCCCCAATGTCAGATAAGACGCAGATTTCATCTGAAGGAGGAAAATTTCAATTTGCCATCAAATGAGCTCATTAAAGTTAGAACGCAACCTGCTTCAGAATGTCTTTTAATTCCCCTCTGCTGATAACCTTCCTTTTTACCTTGCCAGGAGTAAAAAGTTGATTTCCTCAACTGTCCGGTTTGGAGATTACTGTGCACTTCTTTTTAGAACTTTAAATAGAATTGCAGGAACTTGGTTCCGGCTATTAACTATAATAGGTACTGTTCAGGCTGTACCCCAGTGATAGCCACATGGTTGCCAGCTTTTGTTTCTGCTGCCAGTTTTTGGCATGAGGAAAAGGAAATAATTGGCATTTGGCAACTACTGGTTTTCTCCCCTCCCCCCCTCATCTCCTCCTAGAACAAAATAGCAGCCCCATGGCATACAAAAATGCATCAGAGGTGCAATTTAAGCAAGTCTACTGAGAAGCCAATATTATCCAAAGGAACTTACTCCCGGGAAAAAGTTCTTAGGATTGCACCTTATATTTCTTTTAAACAGCCCTTTCTAATTTGGATATTGCCAAGGGAAGGGAAAGGAAGCAGCGTAGCAGAAATGTAGCTTAGGAGCTGGTTTTTGTAAGAAGAATCCTAATTTTTCTACTTCCTCCCTCTCTCGACCTCTGAAATGACTCCAATCCATAAATATGTTAATAAATATGTAATCAACTAACAGGGACAATTTTGGGGGGCAGGGTGGGGAGTTACAAAGCGATCAATTGGGTGTGTAATTGAGTTATAATTTTGCACTTCTCTCCTTGTTTTCTGTCCCCCCTCCCCTTCTGTTTCTTCTTTTCCCTCCCCCAAATCCATTGCAGGATGAAAAAATAACCAAGCAGGAGATATTAGACAATTGGAACATGTTTGTGGGAAGCCAGGCCACAAATTATGGCGAAGATTTGAAAAAGAACCACGATGAGTTGTGATCTAAGTGGCTTGGGCAGGAGGGTGTTCATTAGAAAGCCCTCCCTTAAGCAAGGGGGAAAGAACACGCCAAAAGGGAAAGATTGTCTTATTTATTGGTGGAAGGGCCTGCTTAAATTCTCCAAGAAGCTATGTTAGCTGGCCTACCTGGGCAGGTGAAGGGAAAATGGCTGGTAGAATTCTCTCTCTGGACAGTTGCCTCTCCGACCAATCCTGTTCAATACATTACACTCCTCTCTTCCAGGTTAACACTGTGACAGACACACTCTGCACTGACTGCTCCCTCCACGCACCAAGCAGGAGTCTTCGAGGGACATTGCTTTTAATGTGTCCTGTTTGCTCCTCAAAAGAACTTGATCTAACCTCCAAGGCTTCAATATCATTACTTCCGTGAATCGCTTGGGTAGCCACTTATTTGCTAAGGTTGCTTCCGCACCCAGGTTTTTGGATGCCATACTGGAACTTACTTGGTGTTTTGTGGTTTTCTGGAAATATGGCAACCTTTGTACACCATGTGAATGGGAAAGTGCGCATTTTTAAATGTCCAAACTACATCAACACTTCAGACTCTCTCCCCCAGCCTCTAGAGGACTTTTTAAAAACAGGCAATTGCTAGATCATGATAATATTATAAAATAAGCCCCAATCTATTCCTTATGGCCTTTTGTAATTTCAGAGCTATAAAGGGAAAAGTGCATATCTCTGCATTGAAAAGAGCCTTTTTAAGCAAAGCAAATTGAGAACGCAGAGGAATTTGTGACAATAGGTCACAATATTGCAATAATGTTACAACAATCTACCAATTTTAATATTTTTAAATCTCTCTTTTGGTATCAGGAGAAATGGTGGCTATGAGGAACTGAGGTTAGAAAGTAGTGGGGATAATAGCCATTGCAAATAACTGTGTTGAAACTGCTTGTGTGAACCCCAAATTACTTCTTCTTTAAGGGCAAACATGCATCTTCTCCACCCTGTTTTCCTTCCTCTTTGGCATGAAGATGCATGTTTCCTCTTACAAATTCCCATTATGAAAGGAGGGAAGGAAGACTAGAGGCATCTGGGAGGCCATAAATGAATCCAGTCACGAGATTCATGATCCCCCTCCTCCAAGCTGCTTGTAAAGACCAAAAGGACTTCCCGACATGCTTTTGCAAGGGCTTTGTCATTAACCCTGACACTCCCAACATCGCTGTTACTCCTATGGACTTGTCGCTCTTCTATCCAGGACGGCATGTTGTCGCGGGAGGAGTTGATGGAGAGTTACCAGCGTTTCCTTGATGATGCCAAAAGTTACAATGAAATACTGAAGCAGATGAGCCCCCACCAAGAGCTGTGACCTCACACATGTAACACTCTGCATTAGTAATAAAAACCATTCTTCCCTTACTCTTTTCTGGATATTTTGCAACTTAGATTGGCAAACAGGGCAAACAGCAAGCCTTTGGCTACCAGTAATAATGCCAAAAAGAGACAGGCTTTCTCTGGCTAGAGGTGTTGTCTGGATCAAGCCATACGTACGCTTCTTCTGCTACAAATTCTGAACCAGAACATGTTCCAGGCCTGTAAGACTTGGGCCCCTTCTGCATATGCAGAATAATGCACTTTCAATGCACTTTGTAGCAGGATTTTACTGTGCGGAATAGCAAAATCCACTTGCAAACCATTGTGAAAGTGGATTGAATTGTGCATTATTCTGCATGTGTGGAAGAGGCCTTAGAAGGTGGTTGTGGTATTAGCCCAGTACCTAACTGCGTGGCTTAGTTTTTACCAG
This sequence comes from Sphaerodactylus townsendi, assembly GCF_021028975.2. Lineage (NCBI taxonomy): Eukaryota > Metazoa > Chordata > Lepidosauria > Squamata > Sphaerodactylidae > Sphaerodactylus > Sphaerodactylus townsendi. The sequence continues at coordinate 18,429,445 of NC_059439.1, read as the reverse complement.
GCGATATATGGGAATTCATAAACGAAATGTACCAAAGGAGCTTTTTGATCTCAAAGACCGTTTATTCCAAGACATCCTAGAACTCGCATTACTGCAACGTGGCGAGAAATCCGTCTCCCGCCATGAAGCACAGGTTATAACTCTGTCCTTCCCATCCTCTCCCTTGAGTTCCCCTTGAGACGTGGAGTTCTCATCTCTCCTACCACTTGAGATAGGGTCTCCGCCAGATGCATAGGCTACATTTATCGCCGGGTTATGGAATGCAGTCAAGGCCAGGCGGCTGTCCCGCTCATCAACACCATTGAATCCTTTACAACGTCACTGTGTCAAAGATTAAGACCAAAGCAAGAAGAGAAGAAGAGTTTGGATTTATATCCCCCCTTTCTCTCCTGCAGGAGACTCAAAGGGGCTTACAATCTCCTTGTCCTTCCCCCCTCACAACAAACACCCTATGAGGTGGGTGGGGCTGAGAGAGCTCCAAGAAGCTGTGACTAGCCCAAGGTCACCCAGCTGGCATATGTGGGAGTGTACAGGCTAATCTGAATTCCCCAGATAAGCCTCCACAGCTCAGGCAGCAGAGCTGGGAATCAAACTCGGTTCCTCCAGATTAGATACACGAGCTCTTAACCTCCTACGCCACTGCTGCTCCTTGAGGGAAAAGGAAGCAACTGAATGGCTGGAAGAGGTGGGAACTGGGCCGCCACTGTGGGCTCAATTTAGTAGTTAGCATTTTGCCTCAGGAAACCCAGGTCCAAACCCCTACTTGTGGTAAAGTTCGCACTTCCTCTCCCTGCCTAATATTCCCCATGTATTTATGAGGTAAAAAGGGGAAGCGAAAGCCACAGAGGCTGACTTGAACTCTTTGATGACATTGCAAGCAGGCAACTTCTATCAACCAGAAATAATGCCCATTCTGCCAACCTTGCATAGTCCTCAAGGAGGAAGTATATTAACAGACACTGTTTGGGCTTCTTTACTATTCCAGCTCACCTTGCATGTAAAGGGATGTTCGCAGTGCTGTAATGAGCTACTACAGCTTCCAAAAAAAGGTAGTCGTTCGTATACGGATCCAGAGGAGGGCTACCAGAATGGTAAAGGGTCTGGAATCCATGTCCTACGAGGAGAGACTTGGGGAGCTGGGGATGTTTAGTTTGGTGAAGAGAAGGTGAAGAGGTGACATGATAGCCATGTTTAGGTATTTGAAGGGATGTCATGTTGGTGAGGGAGCAAGCTTGTTTTCTGCTGCCCAAGAGACTAGGATCAGGAGTAATGGGTTCAAGGTGAAGGAAAAGAGATTCCATCTAAACATCAGGAAAAACTCCCTGACAGCAAGGGCTGTTCGACAGTGGAATGCACTACCTTGGAGTGTGGTGGAGTCTCCTCCTTTGGAGGTTTTTAAAAAGAGGCTGGATGGCCATCTGTGGGGAGTGCTTTGATTATGTGTTCCTGCATGGCAGGGGGTTGGACTTGATGGCCCTTGGGGTCTCTTCCAACTCTATGATTCTAGGATATACCCACACCATACCGGTGGCCTGTACAAATAACAGAACAAGGCAAAGCTCAGGAAAGGTGGTAGTGACATCAGGACTGCAGTCATCTCCCTATCCAATCACCTGTATTTGGGACCTGATGAATCTTCTGAGCACTTCCCAATGGAAGCTGATTCGCAGGGCAACACTAAGCATGTCTACTCAGAAGCAAGTCTCACTGAGCTCCATGCAGCTTAAACTGCAGCTTAAACCCCTTGTCCATATGGAGACTGGCTGGTGCAGTAGTGGGACCCTGTTCTCTGGCCTGAGCACATACAGGTGAAGCTGTTTATACAGAATCAAGACCCCTCGTTTACCTGCGTGAGTCTCGTCAGACGTGAGTCTGCTCAGACTGAAAGCTTACTAGCATCTTGAACGTTGCCTGCGTGTGTGTGCCATCAAGTCACAACTGACTTACGGCAATCCTGTATGGTTTGCAAGGCAAGAGAAGTTCAGGGGTGGCTAGTTTCGTGTGGAGTGGGGAATCTATCCCAGTTCTCCAGTTTAGAATCTGCTGCTCTTAGGGCACTTTCACACATGCAGAATAATGCACTTTCAATGCGCTTTGCAGCTGGATTTGGCTGTGCGGAATAGCAAAATCCACTTGCAAACAATTGTGGAAGTGGATTGAAAATGCATTATTCCGCATGAGCAAAATTGGCCTAACCCACTACGCTACACCTGCAACCCTTTTATTGAAGATGGAGAGGCCGGGGATTGAACTTCGGACCATCTGCATTACAAACAGGTGCTGCACCCTTCTTAAAATGCAGTTCCCTCTCTCTTACCTGCACCCATTCCGGAAGTGTTTTATTTTGCCAAGTTTGAAGCCGAGGTGTGCTCCAGCTGTTCAAAGTGTGGGATGTACCACCTTAGAACCATATAGAGCTCACGCAGACATAACGCTCACTAGGATTTAGCACAAAGTACGCGCGGCTGTAAAGGCCACCCGGCACCCAAAGTGATACAAGTTCACAGCGAAACCTGACCTGCCACAGAACTTCCCTGGTAACTCTAGAAGACAGGAGGGGAAGCTATTCGTGCAACTACAAATATGGCTGAAATGCTGCTACAAGTAAACAGTAGCTATTCTGTCAACCTCGCATAGTCCTTTTAAAGTTTGTATAGTAATAGCCACTGTTTTGGTTGCTTTACCATTCCAATTCACTGTGCGGAGAAAGGGATGCTTGATACCCAAAAACAGTGCTGTATTGAGTGTTCCAGAAATTACAAACACCTTATTGCCTTAACAAAAAAAGACAAGGTACCCCCCCCCCCTTTCATTTACTTGTAACTCTGTGGGAAAGCTTAAGAAGAAGAGTTTGGATTTATACCCCACTTTTCTCTGCTGTAAGGAGACTCAAGGGCCCCTTCCACACACGCAAAATAATGCGTTTTCAAACCACTTTCACAACTGTTTGCAAGTGGATTTTGCCATTCTGCACAGCTTCAAAGAGCATTGAAAGCAGTTTGAAAGTGCATTATTCTGCATGTGCGGAATGAGCCACAGTGTCTTACAAGCTCCTTTCCCTTCTTCTCCCCACAACTGACACCTTGTGAGCCAGGTGGGGCTGAAAGAGGTCAGAGAGAACTGAGACTAGCCCAAGGTCACCCAGCAGGAATGTAGAAGTGCAGAAACACATCTGGTTCACCAGGTAAGCCTCTGCCACTCAGGTGGAGGAGTGGGGATTAGAATCCAGTTCCCAGATTAGAATCCACCTGCTCTTAGCCATTGCACCACACCGGCTCTCATATGGCAAAATGGAGGGAGAGACATTCACGAGGGAACCCGCTGAAGGAAGGTTATAGACCAGCCACTTCTAACTTGAGAAAACATACACACACATCACCTTTTCGTCCACAAGCAGATACAGAAGTCCTCACTTTATTTACAAAAGTACAGAAAGCTGTTGACACCACTCCACCACACGCGATATTCTCCGTTTGGCAGGAAGCCCAGAGCAGTGGAGCCGTTTGTGCTATGGCTCGAGAGCCACGTTAAGCTTGCATGACGGGGCGGGACTTCTTGGCCTCCAGCTCCACCCCAGACCCTGAAAAGCCGGTGCCACCCTGGAAGAGGAAATCAGGTTTGTAAGACAGATAGGTAGCAATAGCCTCAGACCCAGAATTTGCTTGACTAGAATGCGTGGAGAGTTCTTGTTCCGCTCCAATGGCAAACAGAACTCAAGCCCCTTTGCAGCCTCAAAGGAGGAAAGTAGAAGAGTTTGGATTTACACACTGCTATTCTCAACTGTAAGGAAACTCAAAGGGGCTGACAAGCTCCTTTCCCTTCCTCTCTCCGCAACAGACCCCTTGTGAGGGAGGTGGGGCTGAGAGAGTTCCGAAGAACTGTGACTAGCCCAAGGTCACCCAGCAGGCTTCATGGAAAAACAACCTCAGTGTACCAGATTAGAATTCACCTGCTCTTAACCACCAAACACAAAGCCATTCTGTTCCCTACACCCAGATTTGGAGCAAGTGCAAAAGAAATAATCCATACATGTTCAGAGGTATTCTGTTTTTAGCCAGCTTGCGAGTGTAAAGAAAAGCAGTTCCGGCGAGTCCGTGTTCCTGCTTCCAAGACGCATCAGCTGAACTTGAGCATAGCTCTTAATATTCTAGCTGCGTTTCAAACAGCCAAATGCAGGGATTGCAACCTTGTGCTTGGCTTGCATTGCTAATGCAGAGCAGGCAATTTTCAGGGATGCTTAACGCTTCTCTGTCTGCTCTACTCAGCAAAGAACTCTTCAGGCCAACCCAAGTGGCTGCAAAGCCAAGCAGCTGAAAAGAAGAAGAAGAAGAGTTCGCTTTCGCTTTTAAACATGAATCTGACTGAATTTAATGCCTAGTGAGAGCATTTGTATCCAGAATTAGAAGAAGAAAAGTTGGATTTATATCACCCCCTTTCTCTCCTGTAAGGAGACTCAAAGGGGCTTACAAACTCCTTTCCCTTCCCCCCTCACAACAAACACCCTGTGAGGTAGGTGGGGCTGAGAGAGCTCAGAAGAACTGTGACTAGCCCAAGGTCACTCAGCTGGCGTGTGCACAGGCTAATCTAATTCCCCAGATAAGCCTCCACAGCTCAAGCGGCAGAGAAGGGAATCAAGCCCAGTTCCTCCAGATTAGAGTACACCTGCTTAACCACTACACCACTGCTCTTAACACAACACCACTGCTCCAGATTGGAGTACACCTGCTCTTAACCACTACACCACTGCTGCTCCAAAGCCATCACATTGGAAGTAACTCCTGAAGAAATCCCATTTAATATGACTTCAACCCACGTGTGTGATGCAATGCAGGTGCTTTTTTTGAATGAATCACCCTGTTTTGACATAGAGGAAGAGGAGTTTGGATTTATGCCCCGCTTTTCTTAACCATAAGGAGTCTCAAAGTGGCTTACAACCACCTTCCCTTCCTCTCCCCACAACAGACACCTTGTGAGGTAGGCGGGGCTGAAAGAGTTCTGAACAAACTGTGACTAGACCAGGGCACCTTGCAGGCTTTATGTGGAGGAGCAGGGAAACAAATCCGGTCCACCAGATTAAATGTCTGCTGCTGCTGTGGAAGAGTGGGGAATCAAACCCGGTTCTCCAGATTAGAGTCCACTTGCTCTTAACCATGACAGCACACAGGCAAGATGTACCTTGGGAGCTTTTGCCATGCCCAGTTCCTTCTCATTTCTAATTACTCTCTGACCAGATATTATTAGCATTAAATTGTGCCCTGTTCTGCATACCCAAGCAAGGCCAATCCCTAATTATCTAGGGGTTTTGTTTGCCTTCTAAATCCCTAATTATCCAGGGCTTTTGTTTGCCTTCTGAAGAAACACATTGAAAGAGGAAACAAATACTTGGACCTAGGTAAATTGACAGGGCTGCATAAGATAAAGTTTAAGGGTTCTCTTCACAGAACAGTTATGTAAACAAGCAGTAAAAGGATTAGTAATGCTAAGACGATTTGGCAGTGTTGACAATCCCTAGAAGTCGGTCTCTAAGTGAACCGCACAGGTCTCCAAGTTATGGGAAAAAGGATTCCGGAGTCCTATCTGGAGAAAGGCATTGAGGGATAACCTAACACAGTGATGGCGAACCTATGGCACGGGTGCCAGAGGTGGCACTCGGAGCCCTCTCTGTGGGCACACACACACACACACCCACACACATCTAGGCTGGCCTGGGCCACTGAGCATGACGTGCGCGCACCATGGTGAGCAGGGAGGACTCGGCTGGCGGGCCTGGTGCCTGTGCTCCATGTGGCTGCTGCCCGAGGGGGGTGGGGTGTGCAGAGGAGGCAGAGCTGCTAGAGAGGCAGAGAGCGGTGCGCACGGGAGTTGCCGAAGGCTAGAGCAGGCTGGCCCCTGCTCGAGTGGGTGGGGAGGCAGAGGGAGCCAACCGTTTTTTCCCCTGAACTAAAACCTCAGCATTCAGGTTAAATTGCCGGGTTGGCACTTTGCGATAAATAAGTGGGGGTTGGGTTGCAATTTGGGCACTCGGTCTCAAAAAGATTCGCCATCACTGACCTAACACAATGCAGTGAGTGAGGGCTTAAGGCAGGGGTCTCCAACCCATGGCCCTCCAGATGTTCATGGACTACAATTCCCATCAGCTCTGCCAATTGGCCATGCTTGCAGGGGCTGATGGGAATCACACTGGAGGGCCATAGGTTGGAGTCCCCTGGCTGGAGGTCATTCAGCTTTTCTAGTGGCAAAAAAGACAATCATCGGACCTGCACATACAAAAGCCGTGGGGGACAGTGATTGTAATAAAGAGGGAAATTGAGCAAGATTTAGTGGAAAAGGTAGCAATGGATCCAAACTACAATTATGGGAGACAGAGGGAGTGGAATCATGGTATCAATCTCACATCTCTTCCAGCTTTGTCTGGAACTGTCACCACCGTGTTGAGATGATGCTCTATGTATCCCAAACTCCATGGTTTTATCATGGTGCGGATACCATTTCTAGGTTTCCCCAGGAACTGACATCACAGCGTTCCCACAATGCCAATCTTCCCACTATGTCCTCTCTGCTGCCCTACTCAGTGTAGGGGGGGATGGGGGGCTGCTGGTGGGGGTTCTCCTGCTATAGTAGCAACCCTAGTCCAGACCGAAGTCTTATTCAAGAATAAGCAATATCCTGACAGCTGAGATGCAGGAAAGAGAAGCAGGAAAGAAGAGAAAAAGAGTTTAGATTTATATCCCCCCTTTCTCTCCTGTAAGGAGACTCAAAGGGGCTTACAATTTCCTTTCCTTTCCCTCCCCCCAACCCCCAACAAACACCCTGTGAGGTGGGTGGGGCTGCGAGCGCCAAAGAACTGTAATTAACTCAAGGTCACCCAGCTGGCGTGTGTAGGGAGTGCACAAGCAAATATGGTTCACCAGATAAGCCTCCACAGCTCAAGTGGCAGAGTGGGGAATCAAACCCGGTTCCTCCACATTAGAGTGCACCGGCTCTTAACCACTACACCACACATCTCAGAGAAGCTGCGATGGAGAAAAGAGAAGCTGAGACGCAGGAACGAGAAGTGAAGGGGCATGGGCTCTAGGTTCAGAGGTAAGGGTAGGACAGCCACTCTCACCCGCTGTATGACAATGATGTCCTTGTCCGTTAGTTTCTCTCCATTCACTGGATCAACCATGTCCTTCTTGATGAGTTTCTCCACGCACTCCAGCGTCACCACAGAGCCCCTGTAGGAAAGGACAATTGTCAATTGCAGGGCAAGTAACTTCTACAGATCTCCACCCTCGGTTGTATCTATAGCCTGGATGACACCCCCACTGTCATCACATCAAAAGCTCCCCATTTCTCAATCTGGATGCTCCCCAGCCCTGCACTCACGAAGGCCGGAGCACAGCACAAGGGACGGAGTTGCCGAGCATGTCTCGCGTGACAGCGCACACGTAGCGGTCCTGCCGGTTGATCAGCCCGACTCGATCCACGCTGGCATCTACGGGAGTGAAGTTCACTGGGATCAGATCCTTCAGCTTCAGGGGTTTCCCGCTCATGGGGCAATAAACACACTTGTCCTGAAATGAGAAGACCAGGGCAAATTGGGGAGGCTGGGCTGCAAACATCTCTAGAAGAACATCAGGATTAGTGGATGAGAAACAAAACCAATTCTTGCCCAAAGCTACTGAAATCAGCCAAAATACACCCCCAGTTTCCTATTATTTGATATGCAGAAAGGAATGCATCCAAGCACGCATACAGACAGACAAAAAACAGGAAAGGCATGACATTATTGTGACAAGCTGCCTTGAGCCCATTTATGGGGAAAAGTAGCCTGTAAACTGAACTATAAATAAATGAAGCAAGCAATGCAAACTAGAGAGAGCCAGCATGGTGTAGTGGTTAAGAGCATGTGCACGCTAATCTGGAGAACCGGGTTTGATTCCCCGCTCTGCCACTTGAGCTGTGGAGGCTTATCTGGTAAACCAGATTAGCTTGTGCACTCCAACACGTGTCAGCTGGGTGACCTTGGGTTAGTCACAGTCCTTTGGAGCTCTCTCAGCTCCGCTCACCTCACAGGGTGTTCATTGGGGGGAGGGAAAGACGATTGTAAGCCCCTTTGAGTCTCCTTACAGGAGAGAAAGGGGGGATATAAATCCAAACTCTTCTTCTTCCTCTTCTGTGAAGTTTAGCTTGTAGCCATGCGCTATGACTGTGGCCATTTGTAAACAAGTAGACAAAATTAAATTAGTGGTTCCTACTCACTGGCTTCTGAACCACTTTGGTCTTGGCTTCTGGGGTCAGCGAAGGGATCCAAAAACTGGGCAACTGCTTGGCTTTGTCTTCGTTGCTGGGCCCAGGCTGGGAATCGCCTGAAATTCAAAGAGCACAGCTGCACAACTCTCAAAGGTGGGGATTGGAGGAGAAACCGGGATCAACCTTAGAAGAGCCTATAAAGCCCTTTGTAGCCTGGGACCCATGCACTTATAAAAAATGCCTTTCCTGCTATGTCCTTCTGCAGCTGCTCCATTCAGCTAAACAGCTGCTCCATTCAGCTAAACAGCATCTATTGAAGTTCCCATCCTTCAGGTAGGTCAGCACAACTACTGCTCACTCCAGGTCCAGGTCCTTTTCAGTGGGGGCCTCACCTGGTAGTTAAGAGCAGGTGGACTCTAATCTGGAGAGCTGAATTTGAGTCCCCACTCTTCCACCTGAGAGGTGGAATCTTATCTGAGGAACTGGATTGGTTTCCCTGCTGCTATGCATGAAGTTTGCTGGGTGACCGTGGACTAGTCACAGTTCGGTGCTGTGTGGTTTCCGGGCTGACTCACCCAGCATTTTCAATGCAAATGAAAGCCTTCGACAATACATAGTCACAGTTCGTTCAGAACTCTCTCAGCCCCACCTACCTCACAAGTGTGTTGTGGGGAGAGGTGTTGGTAAGCCACCTTGAGTCTCCTTACAGGAGAGAAGAAGGGGGGGGGGGTTTAAAGCCAAACTCCTCTTTTTCTTCCTCTTACCAGATGAGGTTAGGCTTCTTAACTGATGAGCTGATCTAGGATGCTTATGGTGCAGTCCTAAAGAGGGTTACTCATCTGGAATAAATCTGCACAGGATTGCACTGTTAAGCAAGTACAGCTATGACTATCCAAGCTTCTGCCATTGCACTTTGAACGGAATATGAATTATTTGTACAAGCACCAGCTAGCAGTCAAAAAGACTGAATACATTCACAATTTTACTCGACAAATAGTACTTACACAATATACAAAAGTGCCAGCAACTCAAGTTTAGTTCCACTTGTCAAAGTTCCGTTCATCTCACAGGCGTTCCGTAATCAAGTGAGTTTCAAACTCACCCAGCATTTTCAATGCAAATGAAATATACAAGAATCTCTGATGTGATATTGAAAACTGGTCAGTTTCCGGTATATTACTGTCTTCAGAGACTTGTGGTATCAACAAGAGAGATGGCACTTTTATTAGCAAGGATTTGTCTCTGTTTTTTTGTGGTACTTATCGCTGATTATTGGTCACATTATTCTGGTTTGTAACATGCCGCCATCCACCCTGGGACAATGGGAGTTGTCCGCTTTGTTGAACTCACCTTCCTTGCGATCAAAGGGGTTGAGGGGCTTGCTGACGATGCTCAGCTCTTTGTCCAGGAAGCTCTTCACCTTGGACTCTTTGGCAGCCTTGCTCAGCTCTGCCAGCTCTGCCTTCTTCTCGTTCTTCTGCTTTTCGTAAGCCTACGGAGTCAGGACCAAAGCCCATTTTTCACTGAGAACAAACCCTCCCAGTCTACTTCTGCACAGTTGAAATGAACACGGTGCCAAACTTGGAGCAAATATTTCTTTATTTACACTGAGGATTTTCCTGGTGGAAAACCATGCAATCAAGTAGCACGGGTCACCCAGTAAACCACACCACAGGACTAGGGCAGAAACCATGCAAACAGAGTAGTAGACAGTTAAAACATGGAATTACAAAAGTAGAAAACAATGCAATAAGAGCAATATAATATATGTAAAAAGCATTAGTATAGCCCCAACCTGGATAGCTCCAGGATAGCCTCTTGAGTAGCACTCCATCTTAGTGAAGCCACCTCTCCCAACACACATTTAAAAACCAGCAGAGGTGTGTGTGTGAGCACAGAAATGCCACTCCCCGGGCTAACAGCATTTTCCTTTACCTTCATTTGCCGGGCAATCTCCTTTTTCTGGTGCAGGATATACTCCAGGATGGCTTCTTTCTCATATAAGTATCCATCAAGCCTAGGAACAAGAGGGAGACCGCAGGCAAAATGACAATCACGCTGGAAACCCAAAACAAACCAGCTGAGGCCTCCAGATCACCATGAGAATTTCTGGGTACCACTGGAATGGCAGAAGGACGTGCCAGGGATGTCATAATGCAAAGCTCTGCAATACAGGCCAAACCCCTTGGCATCCAGAGTAAAATGAGTGTTTACATAGAAGCCTGGATCTAGAAAGCTTCTTCCCAGCAAGAAAAGGGGTTTGCCTATGGCAGTGGTGGTGAACCTTTGGCACTCCAGATGTTATGGACTACAATTCCCATCAGCCCCTGCCAGCATGGCCAATTGGCAGCATGGCAGGGGCTGATGGGAATTGGAGTCCATAACATCTGGAGTGCCAAAGGTTTGCCACCACGGGTCTATGGTCTTACTTATGACTGCAGGGATGGAAACCTGGAAAGGGAAGAACCAAGACTCAGAATGACGGTATCCTTCTAAGCACATGTGCAAAGGTAGGTTGGGGGGGGGGGAGCATCGTTCATGGTGCTGTCTGGATCTGTAAGGCCCCTTCCGCACATGCAGAATAATGCATTTTCAATCCACTTTTGATGCACTTTGAAGCTGGATTTTACTGTGGCGAATAGCAAAATCCACTTGCAAACAATTGTGGAAGTGGACTGAATGTGCATTATTCAGCAGGTGCGGAAGGGGCCTAAGATGCTAGATCCCCAGTGCTGCCAGTGATTTTTGGCTCTAACCCTCTCTTCTTATCCTTCCTTGCCCCCCAAACAGCTCCCATTTCTATTCTGCCTTACTTCCCTACACTGCCCTGCTAAGATCATTAGAAACAGCTGACCAAGGGTAGCAAATTATTTCAGGAAGCTTAGGGAGCGTGAGGTCCAAACAGGTCAAGTAATCAGCAACAACGAGGTTACTGCAAACTGTAATTAGCTCCACAGAGGCAAGACTTCGTTCTGTAGGGTTAAAAGAAGGCTACGCCCCAGTGAAGGACTACTAGATCCTAGCCTGCATCCAGGCTCCTACTCAGCTGTCAGCAAAGGCCTCTCAAGGTACAATTCACCATTGGCGAAGGGGGGGGTAGGGACCAGAGAAGAGAGAGGGAACAGAGCCCTGTGCAAAAAAGGACGTGAATGGTCACTAGTTCTGCAAGCATAAGTGGCAAGCAAACCAATTTCATGTGACTTGTGAACCACTGACGCGGGCCACTCTTTTTGCTCTGTGGTGGGGTGGGAGATCCAGTTCTTCACTGGTCAAGAAGAAGAAGAAGAGTTAGATTTATATCCCCCTTTCTCTCCTATAGGAGACTCACAAACTCCTCACCCTTCCCCCCTCACAACAAACACCCTGTGAGGTAGGTGGGGCTGAGAGAGCTCCGAAGAACTGTGACTAGCCCAAGGTCACCCAGCTGGCCTTTGGAGTGTCCGGCCGCTGATATGGTGCCCCCTACTGCTCTTTATTGCCCCTTGTTTTGGGGCTGTTACATCAGGGTCCCCTCATATTGAGCCCCCCCCCTCTCTTGGGGGTAGGTTTTAATTTGGGTTTGGACGCCTGTTTATTTATGTATTAATCTGTTTTCGCTGTTTTCAAGTTATTTTATTGATGATATGAGATGGAGCCTATGTATTTATATTGTATGTGTGGTTGCTCCAGCCGTTGTTGAATTTTGTTGTTCACCGCCCGGAGCCCTTTGGGGATCGGGCGGTATAGAAATTGAAACAATCAATCAATCAATCAATCAATCAATCAATTCCCCAGATAAGCCTCTACAGCTCAAGCGGCAGAGCAGGGAATCAAACCCAGTTCCTCCAAATTAGAGCACACCTGCTCTTAACCACTACACCACTGTGTAAGAAGAGGTGCTCCCAATCTCCAGTTTAATTCACCAAACCACCACCCGAGGGCTTACGTGACTACAGGATCCTTGCAGGGCTGCAGGGAGAGACAGCAGCAGTCAAAGTCCTTGATGGCATCCTTGCTGAGACGGACGTTCTGGGTCCCGTAGCCGGAGGCAGCTGAGAAAAGAATGGTCATACAGCAAGGCTGTATCAGGGAAAAGAAAATCCATCCAAGCAGCTTTCCTAGGGACTTATTTAAACACAAAGGGAAGAGGGTGGTAGGACACTGGCTGGAAAACCCCACATTGGACCTGTCCAGGGCAGGACTGCTTGCTCTTCTGAAAAGTTTACCAGCTGGCCACTGCTCTCTTTCAGAGCAAGGTGCGAAAGACCAAATCGAGCTGGGCGTCATTTAGGTCAGTTTCCAAACAGAGTTTCAATGACAAAACAGGGTGGTGTCAATCACATCTCAAGGTGTGCCCAATATTTGTTAACTGGCCCAGAGTTGCCACCAATCCACTTCTGATCCTGCCAGCCATTACCTACCAACCCTGGTCCTCATTTCTTTCCAGTGCTAGCCCTAGATTTCCCTGTTGTTATTCAGACCAAGCGTTTGGTTCCTTTCTTCCCTCTTTTTTTATTATTATTATTATTATTATTATTATTATTATTATTATTATTATTATTATTATTATTATTATTATTATTATTATTTATTAGGTTTATAGACCGCCCTCCCCCGAAGGGCTCAGGGCGGTGAACAGTATAAAAAGAGCACAATCAAATTAAATACAATATAAATATAAGTTAAGATGGCTCTAATAGTAAAAATAAACCTTACCCCATTAAAATGCAGCATCAATTAATTAACTCAAGATGGCGCCTGCTATCAATTCCCACAGAGAATCCCAGAATAATGCACTCTTGCATCCCAATGCCATTCAAAGCCTTTCCTTCGTGAAGGAACTCCTTAGTTCATGAAGTTCTCACCTGCAGCCCCACCACTGAGTTCAAGCCTCCACCCAAAACCACATGTACTGAGTATTGGCCCATGGCTGTGAAGGGCGTGGCCTCCTTACCTGTGTCTTTTTTCTTCTCGTGGTAAGTATAGACAGCCCCCGCTGTGCAGTTCTTGCCGTGGCGCGTCATAGGGGCTCAGGGAGAGTCTCAGCTTATGCCCTGAAAAGATTGAGCTGTTTTAGTCACCCAAGTTCTATGGGAGCTGACCAAAAACAGCAGCAGGTACAAAAATGGCTGCGTGAGAATATTAAATTGTGGGATGGGCGGGGGGGAGGACCAGTGGGGGAGACCATGGGGTTACAGAATCATCATGGCTGCAAGCGAAGAAATTAGAAGAACATGAGGCAGGCAGGCAGAAATACGAAGAGGTCTTCATCGGGTGACTGGAATATTTTTTTACTTTGCTTATACCCTTACTTTCTCCCAATGGAAACCCAAAGCAGCTTACATTGTACTCCTCTCCTCCGTTTTATCCTCACACATCCTGTGAGTTTAGGTGCCAAAAGGCCTTTTTTTGTACTCTGTAGAACAGGGGTAGGGAACCTGCGGCTCTCCAGATGTTCAGGAACTACAATTCCCATCAGCCTCTGTCAGCATGGCCAATTGGCCGTGCTGGTAGGGGCTGATGGGAATTGTAGTTCCTGAACATCTGGAGAGCCACAGGTTCCCTACCCCTGCTGTAGAAGAAGAAATCTACAGTAGAAGGGCATTCTTCGGTTACTTTGTGGCACAACTGAATCAAAATAAGCTTCATTACTGCCACCTATTGGAAGAGCTAGCTAGTCACTTAGATCTACATACGTGTTGTCACTTAGGGCTAAACTAGTTGTGACAGCATCCAGGGGTCTGACCCATGGTCACTGCCACTTTGAGGGATTTAAGAATTCCGTGAGGTCAGGCCTGCAGCACAGTGGGACCAGGCACTCTTGTCCTTGCCCCTCCCCCCCAACTTTTCAAGTTTTGAAATGACAATGCGGGGGGAGCCATTTCAGCACTGGAAAAGGTGAGAAGGAGAAGAACAGCACCTCTGCTGTGTGGCAGGCACCTCACTGCATTTTTAAATCCCTTTATAAAGGTGGTGGTGTCCATAGGGCTGACCCATGGACACTGTGCCATCTAGTGTGGCCCTTAACCCAGAGCCCTTTGGGGATGGGGCGGTATATTAAATTAAATAAATAAAAAAATAAATATTCTTCTCCAAACCCATAAGAAACACAGTTTTCTCTGCCCCATTTCCCTCTTGCAGAGTATTCTCCAAGGGGGGAAAAAAACCCAGTGACCAGTCTGCTTTTAAACTCTTTTATTTTTGGATCTCTCCAAAGACACATTCACACCTATGGCTTTATAATTATAAGAACTTGAGGCAGAACTTCAGATGCTCTACCTAATCTAGCATCCAGTTTCCAATAGTGGCCAGTTGGATGCCAAAGGAAAGCCCTACAAGGAAGCGCACAAGCCTCTGCCTGCGGACTGTTTTCCAGCATCTGTCCATTGGAGTACTCTGCCTATAAACACAGACCTCATTTAACTGACACGGTTGTGACAAACCTATCCTCCATAACGTCCTACCCCCTTTTAAATCCATCTAAGCCAGTGGCAATTACCACCTCACCTTTTCAATTCTACTGGTTCAAAGTCATTGAGAACAAAATCAGAACCATAGGATTTGATTTGGACAATGTTGGGACTGATAGTGAACTGCATATTTTCAATCAGATCCGCGAAAGACTGAGGGATCTGGAACATCATTGTTTCTATCCAACAAAGGCGGCTGTATGCTCTCCCCGCTCCCTCGGAATACAACCAAGTTACAGAGCAAGAGCTAAATATCTCTCATCTCTGTTATCCATCAACCAACGTCGTGCATTCATGCTAGCACGCCTCAATATTTTCCCATCAGCGGAAACCTCAGGGAGATACCTCCAGATCCCTAAACATCAGAGACTATGCCGTTGCGGATGTTTAGGGATCTATAGAAACCATAACCCATATTCTTCTGGAATGCTGTCTTCACAGTAACCTGCGCATGATTTTAATTCACCCTCTGCTGCTTCCAAGACTTGAGCACTCCAAGTTCCAGGCCACTCGCTTTCTGCTAAGTGACTGTAATCCATCGATCACCTTGGCAGTGGCTAAATTCTTGGAAAGCATTTTAAATACCCATATTTAAATGTTTTAAAAGTTTTCTCTTTTAAATGTTTTAAAAGTTTTCTCTTTTCTCTTTTAAATGGAAATAATTTGTATGCCATTAAAGGTTAAAATGAAATGAAAAATGAAATGAAATTACCACCTCACCTTTGGCTTCCGTGGCAGCTATTTTACAGCCCCCAATCCATACCTGACATGAAAGCAGGGGATAAAACTTAGAATCACTCCGTTCAGAGGATCAAAACAGCATCTCATACAAGATCCCTCTTCCTTTGAGGACACTTAATTGCTGATAACCCACACAGACTCACATTACCACTTACTCGGGTTACACATTCTGGACAATATAAAGCCAAAGTTATGGCTGCCAATTCAGCTCTTGTAAAGGACGATCCCTCTCGTTTTGACTCACTTGATCCATCTGGCATCGAGATCAAAAACATGGATTCAAGATACTAGGTCCAGCATTCACTCTAACCAGGCATATGCAAACACGTGTGTATGTGTACATACAGATTATCAAGTTCAACATTCACAATCTACAATCAGAATCATACAAATGTAGAGGCTGAGTTCTGACCTGTGGCCTCTGCTCTGATATTCTGGAGTGCCAATTATGCTGCGCAGCGGACCCAAAATACGCTGCTATTTAAAGCTACTAATCACGATGGATATCTATTCCCTGCAGTACCAGAACTTGCACGACTCTTTAAATCCTCCTTGCTTAAAATACCCTTTTCAGTCTCCTCCCATTGGCTTCTGTAGACCGAGAAACAGATTGCCCCATAGGGCTCAGAGCGTCTTACATTCAAGATTAAAATACAATACATTACTAAAATACATTCAAATACAGATTAAAATAAATACAGTACCATAAAATTAACTGATAAAATACATTAAAATAAAATACATTACCCAACGCTCAATCCCCGTCTTTCTGTAGAACCGGATCCAGGAAGACTTCTCTCCGGAAGTGAAAGGTAGAGCTCTAGTCGGGGTAGTGCGTCACTCAAAGCGCTCCCCATTGCTGGGGAAACAACGAGTCATAGGCTGAGGTTCCTGGTGGGTAAAGGAGGTGGCCCGCTTCGTTCGCGAAATAAATACTTGTCCAAACCTTTTGCTTCAAGTCTTTAAAATCATTCGTTTTCGTTTCTGGGTTGAGGAACTGGGGGAGGGATGTCGAGGCAAAAATAGAAGCTTGTGTGAAAAAATAAATGCTTGTTTTTGTGCAAACAAATCCAGAACAGTGGCTGTTGCAGTAAAAAATAAAGTGGATTTTTTTCAAAGCAAACAAGTGTAAGCTTTTATGGGATTGAACTCACGCAAAAACAAACAAGTGTAAATTATGGAACTGAACTCACTCAAAACAAATTGAACTCAAAACTAGGCTAGAATAAAAATATACTGCCATTTATTTATTTATTCTCTCTACAATAACAATAACCACAAAGATGGTGGGCCTGCCACGCTACAAATTAGAAAAGAAAAAAGAAGGAAAGAGAGAGTGTCAACCTTTATCTCCTGAAACATCGTAGTGACTTTTGACATATAAAAAATCAAGACAGAAAAGGGGGGGGGGTCACATCCAGATTTAAAAAACACTAAAAGGAAAAACGAAATGATTCCCCATCCTGCTCCCCACCTTATATATAACAACTTCTTAGCAATTCTTGCAGATTAATCCCAATTCTAATAAAGACTAATCCCCTTTATTTTCATACCAGCTTTTCATACTATTATTTCCCACATCTATATGGTGTCTCCTCCCCATCCTTATCATCTCATTTATCCAAATCTATACTTGAGTAACTAACCCACCAACACCTTAAGAGTTTCTACCTTTACTTCTCCTTTTCCTAACAGTTTGTTGCCATTTCAAACATTGCAAGGTTGGGCTGCCAGCCTTCATATGGGGCCTGGAGATCTTGCCAAATAAGAAACTCATCTCCAAACTACAGGAATCAGCTTCCCCGAAGTAAAATATAACCCACTAAGGTCCCTTTACTCCCCAGGCCCCACCCCCAAAATTGGCAGGTATTTCTTCTCCCGGAGCTGGCAACCTTATATCTATCCCCAATCTCAAGGAAACTCCCAGCTTGAAGGGGAAACCTCTGCATCCTGTCCTGCTCTCAATAACTACTTTCTATTTCTCCTTCAGTCATTTCAGCTTGACCATCTGCTTGGTGTTGTGAGTCACTGTGTGTAACAATTCTCCATTAGTAAATATGCTTTTGGAAGCACGAAATAGACCTGTGGGTTGAAGCTACCAGGGTATCCGGCGTGTTGGCTATAGTACAGGATTGAAGGATGAACTGGAAGATGGGTAAATAAGCGCACCACCAGCAGAGGGTGTTTTGTACTTGAGATTTATTGTTTTACATTGTTGCAGCCAATGTCCAAACGCAATAAATTGTTCACTCACTACCAGAAGGTGGTGCATTCTGCATGTTCCAGGGACAATTCCTGTTGACTGGAATTTGTGCCTCTGTGTTTTGCCTGTGGGGAAGATTTGGGGGATATACTTTTTAATTTAAAAAGTTGCATGCACATGCACATGTCCTAGCATTACTCTTCTTATATGTGTGAACCCTGGGGCCCCATATAGGACCCACTCAGCCATCTCACAGTCGATTGCTGCTGAGGTTCATTTTAATATATATTATTATATTATATATGATAACATACTTGTGGTGGTCTTCAACATATGGACAGGCAATAGATTTCCCAACTCTGAGGCCCCTTCCACACATGCAGAATAATGCACTTTCAATGCACTTTCAATCCATTTTGCCGCTGGATTTTACTGTGCGGAATAGCAAAATGCAGTTGCAAACAATTGTGAAAGTGGATTGAAAGTGCTTTATTCTGCATGTGCAGAATTGCTGTTCTCAGTCATCCACTTTGCAGCTGGATTTTACTGTGCGGAATAGCAAAATGCAGTTGCAAACAATTGTGAAAGTGGATTGAAAGTGCTTTATACTGCATGTGCAGAATTGCTGTTCTCAGTCATCCACTTTGCAGCTGGATTTTACTGTGCGGAATAGCAAAATGCAATTGCAAACAATTGTGAAAGTGAATTGAAAGTGCTTTATTCTGCATGTGCAGAATTGCTGTTCTCAGTCATAAGCCTGGTGGGACAGCTCTGTCTTGCAGGCCCTGCGGAACTGTACTAAATGAAGTAAATAAATAAACTTCCATATCACACGTAGCCCAAAACAGTTTTCATGTGCTGTCAATTGATCCATTCAGCTTCAGATCATTATTAGATTTACAGTAATTAAGCATCCAGAGCAGTCCTACGATACACACAAACCCAATCTAATTTCAGATCTCACACCTTGAGAGGTATGTGCTGCTCAAAACAAAAAAGGCAGGGGGGAAAAATCCATCTCAATGTATGCTCCCACCCCAGAAAAGAAAAGAGACTCTTGAACTCTGAACAAACAAACACTCATTCCTGTGTCTCCCTGTTCCTCAAGGCTAAAAAAACTGCTGATCAGTTGAGCAATCCAAACTGGAAAGTGTTGATGTTTCTAGACAAACAACAGTTAACACAACACTGCATGCATTGCTAATACAGAAAAGCCACACGCTGGATCCTTGCCAGAGAACAATCTCTCACCACACTGAAATTGACACAGTTAAGGTCAATGCACATGTTACAATCAGCACTGCTCGATTGTCGAAAACAGCCACCCCATAGCGAATGTTTTCCCCACCCTGGCTATGACATTTTGAACTGCTTCCGGCATCTTCTTATGGAGAGACTGTTTCATCTCCCCAATACTGGTCGTCAGAAATATGAGAGTCACAACACAATTATGCAGGCTCATAAAACCAACTAAACATAACCCAGGTTAGGATATTTGTCACAAAGATACAGCTTGCAGTTGCTTACCAATGGAGAGTACATTGTACACACCTAAGAATACAGAATGGAGGATCTATTGAAGTGGAATATAGCAGTTAAAGCTGAAATCCTTGCTGAATGAATGATAAAATAGCTCAGCGGGGTTTTTTAGACTTTTGGTCTTCAGGGAACTATTTTCATGTTGATTCACCTTATAGATCTGTCACAGCCCCCCCCTGCCCATTCTAGAGGAAAGTTCTTCACAGGTGCACATTCATATTAGGAGAGATGGCCATTTAAGCAGAGAGGGATCCTGTTCAAGGGAATTAATAAAAAAGAAATTTGTGAAGTCAGGGCAACCCCTCTTTAAATGTGTGGCAAATTAGGAATGGGAAATTAGAAATGGGAAACAGGAGACTCAGACTAAACTGAAAATCATTTCCCTGTGTAATCATATTAGCAATGACATGGTTGTCAGGTTTCCCTGGCTACCAGTGAGCGGTGGGGGATTGCCAGATACAGTTTGGGAAACTCCAGGAGATTTGAGGGTGGAGACTGGGGGAGACAGGAACATCAGTGGGGTACAGTACCATAGAGTCCACCCTCCAGAGCATCTCCAGAGGAATTGCTCTATATATCCTGGAGGCGAGCTGTTATTCCAAGGGATCCCCAGTTCCCACCTGGCAGCTGGTATCCCTAGTGACAACAATGAAGTCAGATGTGCAAAACCAAGCCAAAGCAAGATAAGGATTGGCAGTATGAAAATCTGTTGTGCTGATAACAAGGGAAGGGCCTGCCTTGCTCTGCAAACAGTCTGCGTAGGAAAACTAAACAGCAATTCTTTCGTTTCAGTAACACAGATATGAGGAAGTGGGACTGGTTTATAGCTTTTTAGGTCAGGTTATGATCCTGCAAAGTACATTACTGAAAAGTGAACAAAGATTGAAACGACGCATAAAGCTGTAAGAAAAGTGTGTGTCATCGTGACAGGAAAGTATCCCCCTCCCCCCCAGCTTTCTTTTGTGTGGTTAAGAAATATTTCTGACAAATGTATTCCAGACTCTTGACTCAGCATCACAAGCTAACTGTTTTTGCTGCAGACTATAATTTCAACACTAGTAGCATAAGACAGCAGTTGTGAGGCAATAATGAACTAAAACACCATCAAACCATTGCATAAAATCTGGCAGTAAACAATGTTTTCACTTACCCCTCGCCTCCAAAGAAACCTGTTTCAATAGGTCCTGTTGCAGGACTATTCAGTCTTATGGAAATGGCACAACTCCATGGGCTGACCAATTGATTTTCAGCGTATTTATTAGATTTGAGAGCCAGCATGGTGTTGTGGTTACGATGCCAGACTAGGATCTGAGAAACCCAGGTCCAAATCCCAACTCTGCCATGGAAAATTTGCTAGGTGACCATGGGCCAGTCACACACTTTCAGCCTGGACCCTGGCAAGTGTTTGGATGGGAGACCTCCAAAGAATACCGGGGTCGTGATGCAGAGGCAGGCAATGGCCTCTGACTGTCTCTTGCCTTAAAAACCCTATGGGGTCACCATAAGTCTGCTTTAACTTGATGGCAGAAACAACAAAAATATTTTTGTTCCATCCCTTCACAGAAAACCTCAGGGTGATCTGGGTAGTCCCATTCTCTCTCCTTCCAATCATAAGAGGGCCCCTCCGCACTGTAGGATTCGACCTCAGTTCGACGTAGGTCTGACCCAGGTACTAAGCACAGCCGTAGCGTTCGACTCGTGTCTGTCTGGGCTCCCCCACCACCATTAAATTTTCGAGCTCGACTGGGAGGTACAACTTCCTGGTGAACTCGAGTTGCATTCAAGCCAAAGCCAGCAGAGTGCGGAATTTCCCTCGCCTTGACTCTGCCAGCCAGCCAATCATAGTGCAGTATTTCGGCCATGCGCAGAACGGGAGATTCGTGGCGGCAGCGAGAAGTGCGCCTTAAAAAAACCCTCCTATGTAGCTCCTATGTAGCTCCTATGTAGCTCCTATGTAGCTCCTATGTAGCTCCTACGTCAGTAAACAGTAAAAAAAGGGACGCGCACTCAGGTTTCCCACCATAGAATGGCAGCCAATCGGGAATGAGGAGCGGAAGAAGCGAGGAGATAATCCCGCCCTCTGAACTTGGCTCTGGAGACATAAGTCAGCTGCTGTGTGGAGTAACAGAGGAGTCGAGCTCAGGTAACGATTTCCGAAGACACGAGTCGAACCCCAGTTGCCTCTGCTGTGCGGAGAGGCCCAGAGATGCATTAAGCTAAGGGAGAATAACTGACTCACAGTCACCCAGTGATCAGAGTGACCATGCTCAAGATGGGGCCAGGAGCATTCTGGGAATTTCTACAGAGATCTGATTCACTTGAGGATATGGCAGCTTTGGAGAGTGAAGTGTTTGGGATCATATCTCCACTGGGTCCTCTTCCCCTTCCTCAAACTCTGCACTGCCTGACACTATTTCCAAACCTCCAGGAATTTCCGAAATTGGAGTTGACAACTCATGACTGAGGTTCTAAGCACCTGATAAATTTAGGGGTCTGTATGTAGGGCTGCCAGCCTCCAGGTTGGACCTGAGGCTCCCCTGGAAATAGTGCTCATCTCCAGGTTGGTAGAGAAATCCCCCCTATCTGTCCCTAGTCCCATTTTGTTGATCTATTGATCCGTAATGTACAGCCCAGTTTGGAATTAGACGTATGATGATGCCACAATGCAGTAGCGCTTACCAGGTTTTTTTAAAAGTCTGAAAAAACCCATTAGTGATAAAGTTGGAGGGGGGAAGTGGGAATACAGTAGAATGACAGCTGATAGAGCAAACAGACAAATTTCTCACGTGGTCACTCTGTTGGTAGTGCAACTACCTCTGCATTTGTGGTGGAGACAGTGCGCCAAGTGGAAGCATCCCAAGAATGGTTTTGACCTTCAAAGCCGTTCGCGGTCTCGGACCTGCATACCTGAGGGACCGCCTCTCCCCATATTGCCCCGGTAGGCCCCTCCGCTCCTCAGAGGAGGACCTATTCGTGATCCCTGGCCCCAAAATGATCAGGCTGGCCTCGACGAGGGGCAGGGCCTTTTCAGCCCTGGCCCCTACCTGGTGGAACAGGCTCCCTAGGGAGATCAGGGCCCTGCGGGACTTACAGAGTTTCCACAGGGCCTGCAAGACGGACCTGTTCCACCAGGCGTTTGGCCAGCCTGGTTAAAAATACATCTACCATGTCATCTGGCCTCCCGTGGGCACAAGGGGGGGAGGGGGGTAGCCAGACGCCATCCACATTTTTAAATGTTTTTATGTAATTGATATTTAAATTATGTTTTAATGTATGTTTTAACCTTGTTGTGAACCGCCCTGAGGGAGGGCGGTATATAAAATTAATAATAAAAATAAATTTTTAAAAAAGAGTTTAAAGAAACTCGTTCTTCAGAGCTGTGTCCTCACATCACTGGAAGCTATGCTCTCGTAGTGCTATAGCAATCATTCATAACTGGATTCATTCATCCCTACAGGAAAATCTGTTAGGTCTCGGAGCCGTAAGCCAACAAATGGACTCTGAGGTACTGATCGGTAGTGTTTATTGTTGAGGTAATGGGGCACCAAAGCTTGGCAAAGCCAGTTCTGACAAACCTGGCCTTTGCCATTTCCTTTATTCCCCATTGTAAATCCCCCCTCCCCTTTTCCCAAGAAGTCGTAAAAGACAGAAAAACAGTCTCCGGAGCTGAGGCGTCCCAAGGTCGGCGGCAGATAGTAAGAAAGAGTCCCCTTGGCTTCCTGCCCCATGAGATAACAGCTGCAATTTTTTCTCTCATGGGACCAGAGGGCAGGGGAAGCGTAGTTATCTACATAGCGTGTGAAGCTATAAAGTAAGGATCAAGGAAAGAATGCCCCAAATGGCGAGGGTAACATATATCTTTTAGCAGCATTGGTTCGTTGTTTTAAACGGTTACGTTGATTCAGGAATGCCTCTCCATCACATAGATATTATCCCCCTGACAAAATCTTATAGCGAAGGTAGGATTATAGTGCAATACCCAAAGTGGGGAGCATACAGTCGTGGTTTCCAGCCTCTAAGTTGAGAC
Source organism: Sphaerodactylus townsendi (assembly GCF_021028975.2). Classification (NCBI taxonomy): domain Eukaryota; kingdom Metazoa; phylum Chordata; class Lepidosauria; order Squamata; family Sphaerodactylidae; genus Sphaerodactylus; species Sphaerodactylus townsendi. The sequence goes on along the minus strand of NC_059439.1, from coordinate 18,406,251 downwards.
CTAGAGAATATTTGTATGCTGACTTTGGATGTCTTGAATTTTCCACTTTAGATGAGCTCCTCTTGTACTCTCTTAGGAAATAAACAGTCTCAGAATTTATCATTGGCCCTTTCTGCACAGGCAACACAAACAGGTTAAAAGAACCTGTGTTACCTGTCTCACCATTCACACAGTGGGTGCAGGGGCATCCGGGATCACTGGGAACCCGGTGACAGGATGCGGGATGTTTCGCACAGGAAATGCTTTCCCCCCCTGTGAAATGCGTATCCGAGAATCCCCTCCCACAAACATACTGACACAAAATGGCAGCTACCTAGAGAATCCACTCTAATGGCAGCTGCCTACAGAATAGCCCGTAATGGTGGATGGAAGGGGTGGGTGGGACTAGAACACTTCCTGCTTGGTGTAGTTGGCACAGGCAAGCAGGATGCGTGCGAAACCTGGGTTAAAGGGGGAAAGTCACTAGTGACTTTCATTTAACCTGGATTCAGCAAAATAAAATGGGTCAGAAGCACTGGGGGAGTTCTGGGGGAGCTTCTCCCCCCATAACACTTTATTCTCATCCCTTAACCCATTCTATTTTGCCTGTGCAGAATCACCCATTGCCTACATGATCCTTGAAAGGGATAACGTCGGCTCATGCTCAAGCAAGCTGATGTCCCCATACATTCCTTACTTTCTCAAGGCTCTGGAATTTGAGCCTACGTAATCACCTTCACTCAGCTGGCATCTGACTAAGAGAACTGGAGAATCGGGAGGAGATAGGGCCTGCTTTGAGCCATTTTTTCTCTGGGTAGGAGATGAAGTACCTGTTTTTTGAAATGTAGTGATAAGGAAGAATATATCCTGTGCCAGCTCTCTCTCTGTGTGTGTGTGTGTGTGTGTGTGTGTGTGTGTGTGTAAGAGCTGTTGGACGTTTGCAAATCCAAGTCTACCTGCCCACTTTCAGACTCCTCCTACCTATTACCTTCCCTTCGCTCCACCTGTCTCTCCTATGTTTGATTGCCGCTTCGGCAGCTCCTGGCTTTCAACGCGGCAGGTGCTTTCTTTTTTTCCCGCACTCTGTCTGGAACACCAAGGACTGAGGATACATCCTTTTTCTTTTCAACCTTCAACATGTGGATTCTCTTCTAGTGGCTCACATCTAGCCTTCTACAGAGGGGGAACTAGGGCTATTGGAAACAGCCTAATATTCCAACCCAGAATACCTGGTTTACACCCACGATTTCCGTACAGGTGAGTTGGCAGCTCAGCAAACAGGCAGCTCCCAAACCAAGTTGGATTCTTTTTTTAACGCTTTGTTTTCCAAGAGGTTGCCCACTCCTTTCTAATGAGGTTAGGTTCAACCAGCTTTTCTGATGGTGATAAAGGAAAGAGTGAGTCTCCTTTAAACACAGAGAGGATATGCTGGGGATAATGGGACCTGCATGGGAAAATGACATGTGGGGCAGTAGCCAGAAGAGGAATGCGGTGAGATTAAGTGAAAAAGTGGGGGGAATTTGTATTTATTTTTCTGGAAATTTGGTGTTGGTTTTCTGACCCTGGGGGACTGAGACAGAAAAGGGAAAGTCAGCAAGTCTATATTAATCTCTGATCCTAGCCTATGGCACTTTCATTTTCTTTCTATCAGGAACTAGAAGTAAGATCATTGGCAGTGTTAAATTCCGCATCACTCCACAATAATGACTATTAAGAAGACTAAGTGTGAATTCCTTTGGAGCAGTCATTCCCAACCTGTAGTATGCATACCCCTGGGGGTATGCTCCAGAGCATTTGGACTACATGAAAAAATTACACAATGCAGTGATGGCGAACCTTTTTGAGACCGAGTGCCCAAACTGCAACCCAAAACCCACTTATTTATCGCAAAGTGCCAACACAGCAATTTAACCCAAATACTGAGGTTTCAGTTTAGAAAAAACAGTTGGCTCCGAGGCATGTGTTACTCGGGAGTAAGCTTGGTGGTAGTTGTTGGCTTTGCTTTGAAGCAACTATGCAACTCTTCCAACGGGTGAATCACGACCCTAGGAGGGTTTACTCAGAAGCAAGCCCCATTGCCAGCAACCAAGCTTACTCCGAGGTAAAGGATCGCGCTTTAGTTCTTTGCATGAAAATCAGTGGGGTTTGACAGCGCTTGACAGGGTTACCTACACAGCTTCCCCAAAATTAGGTCTTAGGTTTAATGCTAATAATCGAGCCCATCTGCCCAGGCCAGCCTAGATGTGTGTGTGTGGAGGGGAGGGGGTGATTTCCCCCCCACATGATGAACTCTATGCGTGCCCACAGAGAGGGCTCTGAGTGCCACCTCTGGCACCCGTGCCATAGATTCGCCATCACTGACATAATGGGTTTGCTAATATGGAGGCACAATTTTTAGGGAAACGGGTTGCCAAGGGGTACACAAGTGGGAAAAGGTTGGAGCCGCTGCTTTAGAGCCCAGGACTGTCTTGTGCCAAGTTTTTATGGTGTCAAGCCGGTTTTACTTTAACTCTGATCTGAAATTACGCTTTGAGCTGATTTTAATTTAAACGTATTTGAACTATATTCGATTGGATTTTAACTATTGCGCCTGTTTTAATTGTTGTCATTGTTTATTTAATAAAACGTTACATGCTATTTTCTGATGTAAGCCGCTCTGAGCCTTTGCAGGGAGGGTGGGGCACAAACTGAATAAAATAAATAAATAAATAAATAAATAAATGCCATCAAGTCACAGCTGACTTATGGCAACTCAATAGGGCAGTGATGGCGAACCTTTTTGAGAGCGAGTGCCCAAATTGCAACCCAAAACCTACTTACTTATCGCAAAGTGCCAACATGGCAAACCTGAATACTGAGGTTTTAGTTTAGACAAAACGGTTGGCTCCGAGGCGTGCATTACTTGGGAGTAAGCTTGGTGGTAGTTGTTGGCTTTGCTTTGAAGCAACCGTGCAACTCTTCCAACTGGTGGATCACGACCCTAGGAGGATTTGCTCAGAAGCAAGCCCCATTGCCAGCAACCGAGCTTACTCCCAGGTAAAGGATCGCGCTTTAGTTATTCACATGAAAATCAGTGGGGTTTAACAGTGCTTAACAGGGTTACCTACACTGCTTCCCAAAACTAGGTCTTAGGTTTAATGCTAATAATCAAGCCCAGCGGCCCAGGCCAGCCTGGATATGTGTGGAGGGGCGACTCTGTTTGTGCGTGCCCACAAATAGGGCTCCGAGTGCCACCACTGGCACTCGTGCCATAGGTTCGCCACCACGGCAATAGGGTTTCAAGACAAGAGACTAACAGAGGTGGTTTATCGTTGCCTTCCTCTCCTGTGGACTGTCTTGCCATGCTTCAAACCTGCTTGTGTGAAAGCAAGACGTGAGCAAATCTGGTTCACGTGATCCTGGGAACAGAATCTGAAGTCGGGAGCGCTTATTCTAGTCCACATCCGTGCTCCTGAGAACAGGAACCAGAGCGCTTATCTTATTTTGTTTGCATTGTTGTGTTGTGTGTTACATTGCATTGTTTCGTTTGCTGTACAATACGCTTTATGGCATAGTGTTCTACTTCTGTCATTGTCCTTGAGCATCACAAAGAACGACAGACTTGTGGGAAAGCTAAGAAAGTTTGGAAGTCAGCACATACAATCATTCAAAAGATTTTGTAGATAAATATACACTTGAGAACTGATGCCGATCTGCTGTTTGCATTGTTGCTTCTGGAATAAACTCAGAGTCTTCCGTCTACAATATAAGATAATACTGGCCGACCTTACCGAGTTGTTGTACAGATTACAAAAGAATGTGCTTTTAACCCTTGGCTGTAAATGCTCCTGTCATTACTGTGATCTTTTTGAAAATGCCCCCGGTCTTTATAATGTTAATGTTGTAGGAAACTTTGCTGTGACTAGAGCTGGTTTGAGGTGAACTGCTAGTTCTAATCCAGGGGTCGGCAACCTTTATCACCCAAAGAGCCATTTGGACCCATTTTCCACGGCCCCGAAGATCTACCAAGCCGGAGAGGTGGCTCCGTACGAAGCCATCTCCGGTTTGGCCTTTCCACTCACCTTTCCTTCCAGCTCTGGGAGGTGGAGGCGCCGGGCAGGGGAAACCCCTCTGCCCAACGGAGCAGGCAGCTGCCTGCTCTGTGGGGTAGAGAGGGGATGGCAGCCACAACCTGCCTGGTGCCGCCACCTCTCGCACTGCGGGAGGCAGCGGCACTGGGCAGGGAAACCCCCTCTGCCCGTTGGACCAGGCAGCCGCCTGCTCCCTGGGGCAAAGGGGAATGGAGGCTGCGGGGATGGCAGAGGGGAATGGTGGCTGCTCTGGAGGGACACACCCACGCTACCCTCCAACCTCCAGGGGTCGGAGGGCAGCATGGACGCGTCCCTCCAGCCCTCCAGAGCAGTGCTGGAAGGAGAGGTGATTGGAGGGGATGCGAAAAGCGGCACCCTCACGTACGGAACTGCCTCAGATTCGGTTCCTCCACTCACCTTTCCTTCCAGCACTGCTCTGGAGGGCTGGAGGGACATGCCCATGCTACCCTCCAACCTCCAGGCCGTGTGGAGCCGCAGTATAAGGCTAAAAGAGCTGCATGCGGCTCCGGAGCCGCGGGTTGCAGACCCCTGTTCTAATCTTTCTGAGCTTTTGTTAGTTCTAGATTAGTTAGGGCTAATCTGAGTAAGAAAGGGTGAAAAAAAACAGTTTGCTTACAGTTTTCAAATATTCCTTACAGTGCCATCCTAAACAGAATTGCACCCCATCTAAGCCCAGTGAAGTCAGAGGGTTCAAAAGGGTGTAATAACATTTAGGATTGCACGGTAAGGTTGCAATTTTAAACTGATTTCCGGGCAGGTCTGCCCACACAGGCAATTCAGGCATTTTTTACAGGGCACCAGTGATAAAATACATCATTTGAGAAGGGCATGGTACCGTTCTCTGTCTCATTGCCAAGGATTCTAGACCGGCCTGGGTTCACACAGCACCTTTGGCCAGCCCTCATTGAGCACAATGGGTCATCTTTCTATCAGGAACTAGAAATAAAATAGTTGGCACTTAGGATGTGTAGGTTTGTGGCTATTAATGGTTAACTTGCTCAATAAGTTCATGGGAGGAGGGGGAATGCTAAATGGGTGACTGGTATTCCTGGAATCCAGCCGTTCTGTTGCTTTCCACCTGACTTCCCTCCCACAGAATCCTGGAGCCTCAATTCTGATCTCAAGCTACTTCCTCTGCGTGTAAACAAGGTGACCGGTGCACATCTGCAGGAGGTGGTTGACTTCTATTAGAATGCAGACGGCTGACCTTTTCTGTGGTTTTCTGTGGGTGTTGGTGAAAAATTCATAGAAGGGTTGCCCTGGATTTTAAGGGCGGAAATCTCCGGAGGCTATCTCCTTTAGGATCTGACTGAAGGGGTCATGCTCTTTCTCGTGCCTTACCCCTCGTATCAGAATAAAAAAAACCCAAATAGATTTCATACATGGTTTTTAGTTTAATCCAGTAAAAACAATGGCAAGTCCTTTGGAGTGTTGTCAGTTAACACGTTTGCTAATGTTTTTGTGGCCTACCTCCTATAAAATCCAGGGAGTTTGTTTCTCGGAGGAAAAAAATATCTGCAGTTTTACTAAATTTCTGCAGCTACCGCAGAGGGCCTGATTTGATTTCAGATCAAATACAATCTGGGCCTCTTCCCGTAGTCACTGTCAAGGAGAGTCGCAATTGGATGGAGCAGCCAGCGGTGTCGTGGTTAACAGCAGGAGTACTCTAATCTGGAGGAACCGGGTTTGATTCCCCGCTTTGCTGCCTGAGCTGTGGAGGCTTATCTGGGGGATTCAGATTAGCCTGTGCACTCCAACACACGCCAGCTGAGTGACCTTGGGCTAGTCACAGTTCTTCTGAGCTCTCTTAGCCCCACCTACCTCACAGGGTGTTTGTTGTGAGGGGGAAGGGAAAGGAGTTTGTAAGCCCTTTTGAGTCTTCTTGCAGGAGAGAAAGGGGGGATATAAATCCAATTTTTCTTCTTCTCTGGATACAAATGCTCTCACTAGGCCAGTGATGGCAAACCTTTTCGAGACCGAGTGCCCAAATCGCAACCCAAAACCCACTTATTTATCGCAAAGTGCCAACATGGCAATTTAATCTGAATACTGAGGTTTTAGTTTAGAAAAAACAGTCGGCTCCGAGGCACGCGTTACTCAGGAGTAAGCTTAGTGAAGCTACCGTGCAAAGCTTCAAATGGGTGAATCATGATCCTAGGAGGGTTTACTCAGAAGCAAGCCCCATTGCCAGCAACCGAGCTTACTCCCAGGTAAAGGATCATGCCCAGGCCAGGCTAGATGTGTGTTTGTGTGTGTGTGGGGGGTGATTTTCCACCCCCCCTCCCACATGATGAACCATAGATAGGTTCATCCACCACTACACTAGGCATTCAGTTCAGTCAGTTTCTTGTTTAAAAGCGAAAGCAGGTGGAGGGACAAGTGTGGTTTAAAAGAAGGGGAAGTGGTTTCCCAGAGTGTGTGAAAGGACAACCTTGAATCGTGCCCTTTGTCAACATATTTTTTTTTTACTTTCAGGGCGTGCTATGTGGTACCATCCAGGGCTTCTGTTGTTCCAAGCCGTAACCTTCAGTCTCGCTGGTTCTCTCTGGAGACAGTCTACAGACCCGCAAGATCAAGGTAACTTCAAGAAGCGTTGCAAATAAGGGGCAGTTGTCAAAATCCAGGATCGTAAACTGCGGAGGATCTGTCTTTCAATGCCCAGGCCTGACCGAAGGGTTTCTGGTGCCCTACTCACATAACTTTGCCCACCTCCCTGACCCATAAGGAAGCCCTCCACTCAGGGTGTCTTCACTGGAGCCAGGGCTGTGGCTTGCTGTGGAGTCACTGGATCCAGTGAGGGTGAGAAGGTTCTGAGAGTTGCCAGTTTGAGGTTTGGATATTCCTGGAGATTTGGGGGTAAAGCCTCGAGAGGCGAGGTTTGAAGAGGGACATCGGGTTGTATAATAAGGGCCATAGAATCTACCCTCAGAAGCAGGAGGAGGAGTAGGAGGAGTTTGGATTTATACCAGAGGTGGGATCCAACCAGTTCTCACCACTTCTCTAGAAGTGGTTACTAATTTTTTTTCTGAGTGCCGAGAAGGGGTTACTAAAGCAACCTCCCTGCCCAATAGGGACTGGAGGCGCGTGTGTGCTGCAGCACCACTGTTTGCATCCCACCACCATCGGATCCTGTTATTAAAAATTTTGGATCCCACCACTGATTTATACCCCACCTTTCTCTCCTGTAAGGAGACTCAAAGGGGCTTACAATCTCCTTTCCTTCCCCCCCACCCAACAAGAAACACCCTGTGAGGTGGGTGGAGCCGAGAGCGCTCCAAAGAACTGTGACTAGCTCAAGGTCACCCAGCTGGCATGTGTTGGAGTGCACAAGCTAATCTGGTTCACCAGATAAGCCTCCACAGGTCAAGTGGCAAAGCGGGGAATCAAACCCAGTTCTCCAGATTAGAGTGCACCTGCTCTTAACCGCTGCACCAAGCTGGCCAACGTTGTCTCCAGGGGAATTGATCTCTGTAGTCTGGAGATCCTTTAGAATTCAGGGAGATCTCCAGGCCCCACCCGGATCTGGCGACCTTCTGAGTGCTGTAGTGCAGCTGCAATCTGGGCTGCCACTTGCTGCAGCATCACTCCGGCTGAACCTGGCAATGGGGGACGGACTTCCTGCCACGCGAATGCCTTGGCATGATGTTCTCAGTTGATACAGATCCTGAAATGTTGTGGGAGGCAACGTTGTGCACGGCAATCATCTCGCTCTGAAGAGACCAACACCCTAGGCAATCGACTGCCTAGGTCTGTCCATACTGGAGCCCTCTTTCAGTCTCTGCCTGCCTTGTACACAAAGTCCTGAACAAAATCCAAGGAGGAATTTCTCCAGCTGCCTCTCCCATTAACTGACCAGCAATGTAAACTGCTCTCTGTAACCCCTTTAATGGCTTGCTCATCACACAAGTAATAGCCAATTGAGACATCCGACACTTGCTAATCTGCATTCCGCATGCCATAATTAATGAGCTTCGTGGCAGGGGAAGCATTATATCGCCCAGGAATAAAATACTGAACCTTCTGAGTACTGGAAAACTGCATAGGAACACTGCATCAAAGGGAAGACGGTGCGCTGTAAATCAGCAATAACCATACATTTGTGGTTGCGGTGCCATTTTTAAAAGCTATGAGAAATCAGCTGTTCGAGGCAGAGAAAAGGACAGGCCCCGACAGCTTCAGTTCAGCTTCTCTGTCCTCTCTGAACCAACTGGACACCTTTGCTTTATCTTCATTGACAGCCAATGTGGTGGAGTTGTCAGGGCAACAAACTCTAATCTGCAGAACCAGGTTGGTTTCCCCGCTCCTCCGCGTGAGCAGCGGAGTCTAATCTGGAGCATTGGGCAGAGGCGTAGCTCCAAGGGGACAGGGGGTGCAATGCACTGGGTGCGTGCCCCTGTGGGGGCATGACAGGGTGTTCTGGGGCAGGACAGGGGCGTTCTGGGGCGGGATGGGGGCGGAGGACGTATCAGTGCACTGGGCGTTTTCCCCCCTTGCTACACCTCTGGCATTGGGTTTGGTTCACCACTCCTCCACAGGAAGCCTATTGAGTGACCTAGTCATAGTTCCGTCAAAACCCTCTCAGCCCTGCCTGTCTCACAAAGTATCTGTTGTGGGGAGGGGGAGGTGATTGTAAGCTGCTTTGAGACTTCTCAAACGTAGAGAAAAGCAGGGAATAAAACCCAACTCTTCTCACCAGGTCACGTAGGCAGGCCAAATAACGAGTGGGCATGGCAGGTCATCTTATGAGGCCTCAACGCAGTGGAGGGACCATTCCCAACTGGAGATGCTTGATTCTTCTGCTCTCATGGGGAATGGGAGATGGGCCCAGAAACTCCTGTAGTATCTCGGAAGTCTCTGGGCAATCTCACCACCTGGGCAGAACAGAGCTGAACTCTTTGTTGCCTTGCGGAGGAGCATAATAGAATTGTACTGAGTTCTTTCCTCCAGGAGCAGGTGTGCATACACAATTTTGTTTCTTGATATGCTAATTTATCTTAGGGTTGTCAGCTCAGGGTTGGGAAATACCTGGAGATTTGGGGGGTGGATAAGGTGACCAGATGGTCACCTTTGTGATCCGGGACGGGGAGGCGGCGGCCGCGTGCGCACATGCGTGCGCAGCTGCAGGAGCGCACTGTTTTCTGGGGCTTGCCGTTTCCCGCCCTGTCACAGAGCAGCAAACGGCAAACCCCAGAAAGCAGTGCGCTCCTGCGGCCAGGCACGCGGGAGGCTGCCGCACTGCCTTGCGCCCCAGAAGGCAGTGCGGCAGCCTCCCAAAAATCGGGACAATTTGAGGAACCCGCGGGACAAATTTTTTAAAGGCGGGACGGTCCCGCCAAAAGCGGGACGTCTGGTCAGCCTAGGGATGGAGCCTAAAGAGGACAGGGTTTGGGGAAGGGAGGGGTTTCAATGGAGTTACACCACCCTGCTTGGTTCTTTGAAGTGTTGAAGACAAGAGGCGTTCTGGGGGGTGGGGGGGCTGAGTCATTCAAGGCAGAGATTAGGTATCCAGAGGGTAATCAAACAACACAGTCCGGTCCAAAGTCGGGTTTCAGAGAAGTAGTGGCAGTTCAGCGTGTGCTTTACTCATTGCGACTACACCTTACATCGTCTTTCGGGAGCCCTTTGTCACCCTGCTCCCGGTGCTTCAGTCACAACTACTCATCTGCACTGTCAGCAGGCAGCTAATGCCAAGCCACAAGTCAAGCACTGCACTGCCTAACTTGCAATCCCATTCTCAGCCTCCTCCTACGTTGCTTCAAAGGTGTAAGTGATCTTGGAGGACTGGGAGCATCCGTCTGCCTTTCCTTTTCTGGCTCAGAGCTAGGAGGGGGACGTGATTCCATGCGCCCAGCTCTGAACTCTTTCCTTTGCTGGCTACCGTCAGCTGGCTCTGGACTAGCTATCCAGGGTTCCTCTCCTTCTGATGACTTTCCATTGTCCTCAAGTCCTGGCTGACCCATTGCAATAATGTCATAGAGTTCACCGTCCAAAGTGGCCATTTTCTCCAGGTGAACTGATCTCTGTTGCCTGTAGGATAATTTTTCAAGATCAATTAAGAACATAAGAACTAGCCTGCTGGATCAGACCAGAGTCCATCTAGTCCAGCTCTCTGCTACTCGCAGTGGCCCGCCAGGTGCCATTGGGAGCTCACATGCAGGATGTGAATGCAATGGCCTTCTGCAGCTGTTGCTCCCGAGCACCTGGTCTGTTAAGGCATTTGCAATCTGAGATCAAGGAGGATCAAGATTGGTAGCCATAAATCGACTTCTCCTCCATAAATCTATCCAAGCCCCTTTTAAAGCTATCCAGGTTGGTGGCCATCACCACCTCCTGTGGCAGCATATTCCAAACACCAATCACACGTTGCGTGAAGAAGTGTTTCCTTTTATTAGTCCTAATTCTTCCCCCCAGCATTTTCAATGTATGCCCCCTGGTTCTAATAGCGGGAGATTTCCAGCCACCATGTAGAAGTTGGCAACCCCACTTTTACTCCCATTGGAGACCCTAAAGTAGCTTACAACATCCTCTCCTCCGCTGTACCCTTGTAACAACCTTGTGAGAGACGTGGAGGAGTGGGGAAGCCAACCTGGACCAGACTACGACCCAGTGCATTGGGTCGTCTACCAAACCAGGAGCTAGGAGACCCGGGTCCTAATCGCTGGGCACCTAGCGATTAGGACCTGGGTTTCCTAACTCGTGGTTTGGTAGTCTACCCAATGCACTGGGTCATAGCTTGGTCCAAGGGGGTAGCAGGTTTAGTGGGAGGGTCACCGGAGGTCAACCTGCCCCAGCCCCTCCCAACCTGCATGCTTGCTTATTGAGTTAAAATATCTATATACCATGTTTCCTTCAATTGGTGGGAGTTAAAGTAGCTTACATTACATTTTAAAATACAAACTCGTATCAATTGATATACAAGTAAAAGGAAGGAATCCATAGCTTCCATCCATGGGCTACTGAAAGCTTTGCTTTACAGAGCCTCTAAAATCTGTCCACAGTTGGGGGTCTTCCTCTCGATTTGGGGGAGCCAATGCCACAGCCTGGGCGCATCCATCAAGAAAGCCCAAAGCAGTTCTCCCTGGCCTGAGTGGAGGAAATGACTTGTTCCCTCGTCTGATGATCACAGCAGATGATCGCTTCTGCATTGTTTCCTCCCCATGACGAGTCATTTTTGGAGTCTTGACTCTAAAATAATTTGTGGACTCTAAAGGCCCTTCGGGGGAGGGCGGTTTAGAAATATAACAATAAATAAATAAATAAATAAATAAATAAATAATGTCTGATGGTTTCCTTCCTTAGTGTTCCTGGATGGGTCTGCTGCCCACAAATTCCTGAGCCGTAAACTCCTTTATAATCACTGGGATTTCGAGCTGGTTGTCCCAGGTAACCTGGAGCGCGAATGCGTAGAGGAAGTCTGCAACTTTGAGGAGGCCCGAGAAGTCTTTGAGGACGACTTAAAAACAGCTGAGTATGGGGAGTGGAGCGGGCCTTGGGCGGGGAGTGTTGTAGGATATACTGTCATGATTCTTCAACTGGGGGCCCTAGTTGTGGTTGCCAGGTCCCCCCAGCCCCTGGCAAGGGATGGAGAGGTAAGGTAGCTAGATCCAGACTGGGAAACTCTTCTTAGGGTTAGAGCCTGGGGAGGAGAAGGACCTCAGTGAGATACCATGCCAAGAACCTCAGTGAGATACCATGCCATAGAGTCTGTCTTCCAGAACATCCATTTTCCCAGTGAGATACCATGCCAAGAACCTCAGCGAGATACCATGCCATATAGTTTGTCTTCCAGTATATCCATTTTCCCAGTGAGATACCATGCCAAGAACCTCAGTGAGATACTATACCATAGAGTCTGTCTTCCAGAATATCCATTTTCCCAGTGAGATACCATGCCAAGAACCTCAGTGAGATACCATGCCATAGAGTCTTTCTTCCAGAACATCCATTTTCCCAGTGAGATACCATGCCAAGAACCTCAGTGAGATACTATACCATAGAGTCTTTCTTCCAGAACATCCATTTTCCCAGTGAGATACCATGCCAAGAACCTCAGTGAGATACTATACCATAGAGTCTGTCTTCCAGTATATCCATTTTCCCAGTGAGATACCATGCCAAGAACCTCGGTGAGATACTATACCATAGAGTCTGTCTTCCAGAACATCCATTTTCCCAGTGAGATACCATGCCAAGAACCTCAGTGAGATACCATGCCATATAGTTTGTCTTCCAGTATATCCATTTTCCCAGTGAGATACCATGCCAAGAACCTCAGTGAGATACTATACCATAGAGTCTGTCTTCCAGAATATCCATTTTCCCAGTGAGATACCATGCCAAGAACCTCAGTGAGATACCATGCCATAGAGTCTTTCTTCCAGAACATCCATTTTCTCAGACAAGTCATACCCCATACCATACACTTCGTTGTTCACAGCCAAAGGCCATCACAATATAAGATCCCATCAAATAAAATATACAAAAATAGAACCATGTGCTGCATGTGAAAGATACAAATATGGAACCATATACGATGACAAAAACAACATATAAAACGGTATGACAGCTATCAAACCCTACTGAGCTCTATCAACTGGATGCCCAGTTAGTAAAGAAGTTTATACATTATTTTGCTGTAGAGATAAATTTGGAGCGGATTTTTTTCCCAGCCAACAGCCAAAGCAAACAAAGACACGTTATACCTGATTATGGGATTAACATCCACTAGCAGAAATACCTGTTTGTCCGACGATAAATTTTGACCCATGAGCCATTTTGTTCTAAATGTAATCCTTGGCTCATTACACAATGAGCAAGATAATAGTGAGTCAGTCTTCTACCCCACATACGCATAATCGACCAGGTACTGGTGTATGGAATTAACGGCCAACAAGCAAGACCAACAGCATTGTTTGAAAGTGCAGTCGAGTAAAAGCCATTCTGAGGCTTTGCTTTGGGGAGACCAGCCGCAATTAGAACATAAGAACATAAGAACATAAGAACAAGCCAGCTGGATCAGACCAGAGTCCATCTAGTCCAGCTCTCTGCTACTCGCAGTGGCCCACCAGGTGCCATTGGGAGCTCACTTGCAGGAGGTGAAAGCAATGGCCTTCTGCGGCTGTTGCTCCCGAGCACCTGGACTGTTAAGGCATTTGCAATCTCAGATCAAAGAGGATCAAGATTGGTAGCCATAAATCGACTTCTCCTCCATAAATCTGTCCAAGCCCCTTTTAAAGCTATCCAGGTTAGTGGCCATCACCACCTCCTGTGGCAGCATATTCCAAACACCAATCACACGTTGCGTGAAGAAGTGTTTCTTTTTATTAGTCCTAATTCTTCCCCCCAGCATTTTCAATGGATGCCCCCTGGTTCTAGTATTGTGAGAAAGAGAGAAAAATTTCTCTCTGTCAACATTTTCTACCCCGTGCACAATTTTATAGACTTCGATCATATCCCCCCTCAGACGTCTCCTCTCCAAACTAAAGAGTCCCAAACGCTGCAGCCTCTCCTCATAAGGAAGGTGCTCCAGTCCCTCAATTTTGGGGGATCTGCAATTTTGGGGAATCTGGAGGCTGACAACCTGGCAGTCCCCAGGGGTGAACCACCCAGGGGGACATATGGGGTCAAATGTCCCTGGACTGCGGCCATTTAATCACATGGGGGGCAGAAAATCGTCTCCACACCCCCCCTCCTTCCACCTGGGTCCATACACTGACTTTAAGACCTGGTGCCAAAAAAATTGTTTGGTCGTGTGGGGAGAGGGTGGCCACCCATACAGGGGTGGGGTGGGCGGACAAAACTCAAATTTTGCACCGGACTACATTTCCCCTAGATACGCCTCTTGCAGTCCCTGATGCTTTTTAAGGTCATTTCCAAACACACAGTTATTCCAGAGCCTTTTAAAGAGCCAACAGTAACAAACAGCATATTTAAATCCAGCTCCTTCTGCTCTCCTGTGTCACCTATCTGCAGAGTTAAAGGGGAATGTTTAAGCTCAAGTTATAACATATTTATGGATAGGAGCAGCAGTGGCGTAGTGGCTAAGAGAAGTGGCTAAGAGCAGGTGCATTCTGATCTGGAGGAACCGGGTTTGATTCCCAGCTCTGCCGCTTGAGTTGTGGAGGCTTATCTGGGGAATTCAGATTAGCCTGTGCACTCCCACACATGCCAGCTGGGTGACCTTGGGCTAGTCACAGCTTTTTGGAGCTCTCTCAGCCCCACCCACTTCACAGGGTGTTTGTTGTGAGGGGGGAAGGGCAAGGAGATTGTAAGCCCCTTTGAGTCTCCTACAGGTGAGAAAGGGGGGATATAAATCCAAACGCCGCTTCTTCTTCTTCTTCTTCTTCTTCTTCTTCTTCTTCTTCTTCTTCTTCTTCTTCTTCTTCTTCTTCTTCTTCTTCTTCTTCTTCTTCTTCTTCTAAATCTTGCAGTTGGCATGGGAGTATATTACTGATTATGCACAAAGTCTTTGCTGCGTAGTGGAGGCCAGTGTTCGTTGCAGCGAGATTTCTCGTACGGGCGTATTTTCTGGAGCCCCCCCCCCTTTTCACTTTCCACTCTCTTTGCGGCAAGTAAAACCACTTACAGCACAATTTAAATCTTGCTTTGCCGCCAGAGCAGGACAGATTTTGCGATGCTTCCTATATAGAGAATACCTTTCCAGCAACTTCCCCTAAGGCATGGACGTAAGCATTGCAACCATGTGAATGTATGGAATCCTGGTGGGTGGCAAGGAAACAAAATTCCAGGCCTCTCTGGGAAGGCACATAACAGCGCTGATTCAAAGCTGTTGCCTCAGTAGAATTCTCCATGCCAGAACAAGTCTGGGAACCTGAGAGCAGGTAGATTCCTAGCATATTCGGGAGCCACGTGCGTGGCCTCAGGCATCTTAGCGCAGAACTGTGTCTGGACGTCTCTGGCTTGGGGAGGCAGGGAGCGAAACCAGCACCTTGAGATGACTGGGTGAGAGGGCCTAATGGGTAAAGTTAGTGCAGGGCATGTTTACGCCCCAGTTTTCCTGGAACAAAAGGAGTTGAACTTCTAGAGGATTGTGATGACCCAATTCACACACCCATTTTAAACATTTCAGCTCAGACTGACTTTTGCAGCGCATTCTGGCCCGTTTGTGTTTTTCAGTTGCCCTTTGCCAGCAGATGGTAATCTTTCCCATTTAACTGAATCATAGAGTCACAGAATCATAGAGTTGGAAGAGACCCCAAGGGCCATCAAGTCCAACCCCCTGCCATGCAGGAACACACAGTCAAAGCACTCCTGACAGATGGCCTCTCTTTAAAGACCTCCAAAGAAGGAGACTCCACCACTCTTGGAGGCAGTGAATTCCACTGTTGAACAGAGCAACAAAATGACATTCCCTGGTGGAAGGTACCCAGTATTCGTATTTCCACCCAGAGCTTCCTCTCCTCTCACTACTCTCTCCCAAGCCCCTCCCTGCCCCTTATCCCCTTCCACTGTCTAGTAAAGAAGAGTATCAAGGTTTGCATCTGTGTGGGTGGGTGTGGCTGTGTGAAAATGGACTTTTGCTATGACAACAGGAGCAGCAAGCATGTAAGAATGGTTGAGCTCAGGTCTGTGCACACATCTCTTCTTGCTCTGCTACCTGCTGCGGCTGCCACTACCCACCTTCCACTCCAGCACTTTCCTCTGTCCCACAAGTTGTAGAAGAAGAAGAGTTTGGATTTATCCCCCACCTTTCTCTCCTGCAAGGAGACTCAAGGTGACTTACAAGCTCCTTTCCCTCCCTCTCCCCACAACAGACACCTTGTGGGGTAGGTGGGACTGAGACAGTTCTGAGAGACCCGTGACTAGCCCAAGATCATCCAGCAGGAATGTAGGAGTGCGGAAACACATCTGGTTCGCCAGATAAGCCTCTGCCACTCAGGTGGAGGAGTGGGGAATCAAAGCCGGCTCTCCAGATTAGAATCCACCTGCTCTTAACCCCCTTAACCACGCTGGCTCTCAAAGTGTAGCCCCCTACAGCATATAAGAATCAGTCCAGCGCTGAAAGCGGATGTACA
The DNA here is from genome assembly GCF_021028975.2 of Sphaerodactylus townsendi. Taxonomy (NCBI): domain Eukaryota; kingdom Metazoa; phylum Chordata; class Lepidosauria; order Squamata; family Sphaerodactylidae; genus Sphaerodactylus; species Sphaerodactylus townsendi. The sequence goes on along the minus strand of NC_059439.1, from coordinate 18,390,146 downwards.
TCTACCTGCTGTTGTGCTAACTGGCCCACGTTGCTGAACATCTGTGTATGAAGTCCAGTGCAATCTTAAGCCGAGCCATGCCCTTCTGAGCCCCTTGAAGTCAACGGACTCAGAAGCATAGAACTCTACTTAGGATTGTAGTGGTCTTCCAGATCATGAAGACGACAATGTAGAGTAGTGTCTACAGGATGTGGTATTACCAGGATATGTTGTTGATCACGCATACATAGAGTTGCCAGCTCTGGGATGAAAAATACCTGGAGATTTGGGAAGGAACAGGGACAGAGATTTGGGGAGGAGAAAGACTTCAGTGGGGTCTCATGCCATAGAGTCCACCTTCCAAAGCTGCCATTTTCTCCAGGAGAAGAGATCTCTGTTGCCTGTAAATCAGCTGTAATCCCAGGAGATCTCCAGCTACCGCATGGAGGTTGGCAGCCGCACTCACATATCATATCCAGCAAAGCTATTTCCTGTCCTATCCCTGCAGCGATACCACTTGGGGCAAACACCCAGGGATTTGCTTTCGTCAGCAGGCATAATTAGGCAAACTAAATACGTAGGCCAAACACAGGTTGTATTTGCATGTTATATAATATCTGAACAGGGCAAACGCTCTACAGAAGAGAACTCAGTTAAGAGGTGGGGCTTGTAACCCCAACCCTGCTTGTTGTAATAACAATAACAATAATAACTGGGGAAAAAGAAAGTGTGGATAGTCGATGTTGCAGTTCCTGGTGACAGCAGAATTGATGAGAATCAACTGGAAAAACTTACACAATACAAGGATTGAAGGATTGAACTACAAAGACTCTGGCACAAACCAGCAAAGGTGGTCCCAGTGGTGATCGGCACACTGGGTGCAGTGCCTAAAGACCTTGGAATGCAACCAAGTCACCATACTGGCGCTGACAAAATCACCATATGTCAGCTGCAAAAGGCCACCCTACTCGGCTCTGCACGCATTATTCGTCGATGCATCACACAGTCCTAGATGCTTGGGAAGTGTCCGACGTGTGATGTAATACAAAATCCAGCACATTGATCTTGTTTGCTGTGTATAACTGTTTTTGTATCAATATAATAATAATAAGAAGAAGAAGAAGAAGAAGAAGAAAAAGAAAAAGAAAAAGAAAAAGAAAAAGAAAAAGAAAAAGAAAAAGAAAAAGAAAAGAAGAAGAAGAAGAAGAAGAAGAAGAAGAAGAAGAAGAAGAAGAAGAAGAAGAAGAAGAAGAAGAAGAAGAAGAAGAAGAAGAAGAAGAAGAAGAAGAAGAGTTGGATTTATAGCCCCCCTTTCTCTCCCTAATTCCCTCATATTTAGGGCAATATGGAAATCCACCTAAAATGTTTGGTTGTCCCTTCGTACCACAGAATATGGCTGATTTTTTTTTATTTTTTTAACTTTTAAAAAGAAATGGTGTGTATTTATGGTGTTAAAAGTTAAAACATGTTGATATTATACAATGCTATACATATATTTAATGCATTTCTGAATTTTTAAACTTGTTCCGTGCCATCTGCTGGCCGTGGTGTGACGTCTGCGACTTCTGCAGCACTCCCCCCAAAACTCCCATTTAATTTCTGCTGCCGACCGGTAATCTATCAAAACCACGGTGGGGAAAATCGCATCGGCGATGCGGAAGGGATCACTATTTCAGGAGGACTTGCTCCTGCGGAGGGTTTCTTCCCCGTGGGCTGTTGCCCTCTCGTGTTCATAGCTTCAACTGCAAGTGAGGAAAATAAGTGAGGAATCCTAGGGAAGCAAGCCAGGCCGTGCCTAGTCACATGGGACAAGGGATTCCAAGGTTCAGTGGAAGGGGATTGGTTTGCTTTGCCACAAAGGCGTGGGTGGAAGCAGCTTTCTAGGAAGGGTGGACCCAGGAAGGGCCCGGCAAAATGGGGATTTCCTGATGAAAGCACCTCTGATGGATGAACCGTTTTATTTTTGCCGCCCACGCTCACATGGGGCTCGGTCCTGAAGATGCCAAGCCCTGGATTCTGCTTCTGAAAATTACGTAGCAGTAGGCATCGAATTCCCTACATCACGTTAGTTCATCTTCTTCGAATTCCCTATATTACGTTAGTTCATCGAATTCCCTATATTACGTTAGTTCATCTGGGAGCAGCAGTGGCGTAGGAGGTTAAGAGCTCGTGTATCTGATCTGGAGGAACCGGGTTTGATTCCCCGCTCTGCCACCAGAGCTGTGGAGGCTTATCTAGGGAATGCAGATTAGCCTGTACACTCCCACACACGCCAGCTGGGTGATCTTGGGCTAGTCACAGCTTCTCGGAGCTCTCTCAGCCCCACCTACCTCACAGGGTGTTTGTTGTGAGGGGGGAAGGGGCAAGGAGATTGTCAGCCCCTTTGAGTCTCCTACAGGAGAGAAAGGGGAGATAGAAATCCAAACTCTTCTTCTTCTTCTTCACCTCTGGCATGTTTAGGCTGGCTGGACGAAGCGTGTTTCTGAACGCTTCGTGCCTTTTACAACCAAAAGCGACAAAATTCAGAGCAAGCAGCAGTGTAAGAAAGCCCAGTTGCCTATCTGCAGTAACATTACTGACCTGTTGATTAATAATCCACACAGTTTGCACAGCCCAAAAGCTGGCTGTTTTGGGTTCTGGAGCCTACCTAACGAAGCAGGGAAATATGCGTGTTCCCTTGCTCTCAAAACACAGTAACCGCACGTATCCGGAGAATGACTGTCTCCTACACAATCTCTCTTTACATGCGTTTGGTGATGATGGCTGAAAAGAGATTTGCTTAACTTGCAGTGTTACATATGCTTTTGGGGGGAACAATCCGCATTGCACAATGGGGAAATTACTTCTGAGTAAAGAGCAGGACCAAGTTGCTAGAGGGATGGTCAATCCAGTTCTCAATCTCTGTCCTGGATTGTCAGGACCAGAAGTCAGGATTCCTAGATTTTATTGGAGGAGGAGGAGGAGGAGGAGGAGGAGGAGGAGGAGGAGGAGGAGGATTGTTGTTGTTGTTGTTGTTGTTGTTGTTGTTGTTGTTTATATTGATACAAAAACAGTTATACACAGCAAACAAGATCAATATGCTGGATTTTTTATTACATCACTCGTCGGACACTTCCCAAGCATCTAGGACTGTGTGATGTATCGACGAATAATGCGTGTAGAGCCGAGTAGGGTGGCCTTTTGCAGCTGACATATGGTGATTTTGTCAGCGCCAATTGTTTTTAAGTGCCGTCCAAGGTCTTTAGGCACTGCACCCAGTGTGCGGATCACCACTGGGACCACCTTTACTGGTTTGTGCCAGAGTCTCTGTAGTTCAATCCTTCAATCCTCGTATCGTGTAAGTTTTTCCAGTTGCTTCTCATCAATCCCACTGTCACCAGGAATTGCAACATCAACTATCCACACTTTCTTTATTATTATTATTATTATTATTATTATTATTATTATTATTATTATTATTATTATTATTGTTGTTGTTGTTGTTGTTGTTGTTGTTGTTGTTGTTGTTATTATATTAATCTTGTCTACCGCCCTCCCCCGGAGGGCTCAGGGTGATGAACAGCATGAATACAAGTAAAAACAAAATAACCTAATCAATCAACCATAAATAGATAATTACTAGGGTGGCCAACCTCAGGGGGGTGGCTGGAGGTCTCTTGGGATTAGAAGTGATCTCCAGATGACAAAGATCACCTGGAGGGAACGGTTGCTTTGGAAGGTGGACTCTGTGGCATTATGCTTCATTAAATTCCCCTCCCCTCCCCTAACTTCAGTCTCCTCAGACTTCGCTCCCAAAATCTCCAGGTACTTCCCAACACGTAGCAGGCAACTCTAGTAGTGAGATTAACCAAGTGATGAGAATGAGCCTTTATTCCTGTTGTGTAGGGCTGCCACTTTTAAACCATCCTCATCAGCTTTCCCTTAAAAAAAAAAAAACTATTGGAACTGCAGCAGCAGGCTCATTCCGCACATGCAGAATAATGCACTTTCAAACTGCTTTCAGTGCTCTTTGAAGCTGTGCGGAATGGCAAAATCCACTTGCAAACAGTTGTGAAAGTGGTTTGAAAACGCATTATTTTGCGTGTGCAGAAGGGGCCGCAGTTAGCTAAGATTGCAAAGGTGACTCTTTGCATGCTGATTTCTGCATATCAAATCCAGGCTGGATTTTTGGTGACCCCAGTGCAGTGGGGACAAACATTCAATGGTTGTCCTTAGAGCTCAGTATCTGAATTTCAAAATAAAGCTGGAGCTGTTTCTTCCCGTCAGGCCATGCTAACATTGCCCCTTTCTCTTTCCACCTTTTTTTTTTCTACAGAGAGAATTCTGGGAGTCCTACCCACACAATGGGAGAGGAGGAGCAAGTGAGTGTCAGAGCACAAAACGGTTGCCGAGTCTCGCATCTGTTTTCCTGATGCCCCCACTACACACCTGGTTCTATTTTCCAAGGTTCTGTTAGAATCACTTTGGCCCCTCCCACCCATGCACTTTCAATCCACTTCCACAATGGTTTGAAAGTGGATTTGGCAGTTCTCCACAGCAAAATCCAGCTGCAACATGCACTGGAAGTGGATTGAAAGTGTACTATTCTGCATGTGCGGAAGGGGCCTTAGAAACAGTTGTGCATCTAAATATGTTTATATTGACAACAATGCTTCCAAAAAGGAAAATACAACTAGATAACTTAGCTGCTGTTTAGTTAGCTTAACTTCAACGTTTTGGTCTGTATTGTGATATGTGGGATTTTGTCTGAGCCGTGGCCCACTGGGGTTAGATCCAGAACCTAATTTTAGTACCAGATTTTGTCTCTGGATCATGGGAAGTGCTAATGCAGCTGAGGGGGCTTTTAAGCATGCACAGAGTATTTCCCCTTCGTCCCTGCAGAACCACAACTGTCCTCTATGTATTCAAAATATGAAGAAGAGGGTCCACATGGCACACTTGTGCCCTTTCTTGCAACCCCATACTTGCCCTCAGGTCCATAATTGTTTTATTGCAAGAGTTGGCCAGCGTAATCTCTTACATTGGGTCCCTCTGGATCACAGAAGCTACATCCCCCGTAAAGCATACACCCCATTGGTCTATCTAGTTCAGTGTCATCTACTCTGACTGCAGTGGCTCTCCAGGATCTTAGATTTATGGAGGAGAAGTCGATTTATGGCTACCAATCTTGATCCTCCTCGATCTGAGATTGCAAATGCCTTAACAGACCAGGTGATCGGGAGCAACAGTCGCAGAAGACCATTGCGTTCACATCCTGCATGTGAGCTCCCAAAGGCACCTGGTGGGCCACTGCGAGTAGCAGAGAGCTGGACTAGATGGACTCTGGTCTGATCCAGCTGGCTTGTTCTTATGTTCTTTTACATCACCTGCTACTTGATCCTTTCAACTGGAGATGCCAGGGACCGAACCTGGAGCCTTCTGCATGCAAAACAGATGCTTTGCCCCTGAGCCACATCTCTTCCAGGGCATCTGATTAGAAGTTCCTCCTGGAAGATTTTGCAAAGGCGAACAGATGCTACTATTAACTGTTTCTCAATCTCTCTGCAGGACAGCCAGGTGTGGACGTGGCTGGCTTGGTGGCAGGTCTTATAGCAGCGCTGGTATCCATAGTCATGTTTGGGATTGTGGCTATGTATTGTTTCAAATACCGAGCGAAGCAGAGGAGCCAATCCAGGTATGGATGGAGATCCACCAGAAACTAGTGTCTGGAAGAAGGGTCCCCAAAATGTCCCCTGAGAGCACCTGGGGGGTGCCAGAATGGTCTTATAGCAGCATTGGTGTCCATAGTCATGTTTGGGATTGTGGCTATGTATTGTTTCAAATACCGAGCGAAGGAGCCAATCCAGGTATGGATGGAGATCCACCAGAAACTAGTGTCTGGAAGAAGGATCCCTAACATGTCTCTTGAGAGCACCTGGGGGGTGCCAGAATGGTCTTATAGCAGCGCTGGTATCCATAGTCATGTTTGGGATTGTGGCTATGTACTGTTTCAAATACTGAAATTAAGCAGAGTATCAATCCAGGCAGGCATTGAGGATCCACCAGAAGCTAGTGTCTGGAAGAAGGGTCCCCAACATGTTTCCCACAGGTGCCATTGCAGCCACCAATATCTTTCTGGCACCTTCCAGGTGCTTTCAGGAAGTGGATGGGGCCAGGTAGCGCGTTTGCTCTGTGTGAGCAGATTGAGGAGGGGATAAGATTGACCTATACTGCTGTTCTTTCACATCATAAAATCCCCCAAATGTAGAAAATTAAGGGGAGGAAATAAGCTGCAAGAATGTTTTTTTTTCTTTTTTAATGCAGATGACTTTTTTAAATGTAATCCCCACTTGCGGTTTGTAGGGAGCTGTAAATTCTGTTGCCTCAGCATTTTACTGCCTCTGCTGCAGGGACAGACCGGGCCATGGAATGGTTTTATGCTATAAGCATTCCTCTTCAGAATGTATGATCTAAATACTGGGGAGAATAAATAAAGGATAGCCCTGGTCCAGTAGGAGGAGCCAGCAGGGCTTCACAGTTAGGAATGGGTAAAGCAAATATAACAGAAGGGAGTACGGATAGCAAGACTGTTGCGCAATACCGCAGTTTTGAGGACAATCTGAAGGAAATATTCATAATAGTACCGAAAGCATGAAGGGTCCTATAGCTAGCTGAATGAAGAGAAGAAGAAGAAGAGTTTTGGATTTATACCCCACCTTTCTCTCCTGTAAGGAGACTCAAGGCGGCGTACAAACTCCTTTCCCTTCCTCTCCCCCCGACAGTGAGGTAGGTGGGGCTGAGGGAGTTCTGAGAGAACTGGGACCAGCCCAAGGTCCCCCAGCAGGAATGTCGGAGTGTGGAAACACATCTAGTTCACCAGATAAGCCTCCGCCACTCAGGTGGAGGAGTGGGGAATCCAACCCAGTCATCCAGATTAGAGTCCACCTGCTCTTAACCACTACACCACACTGAGATGTGTTGCAGGGTGATACCTGTACCTCTGAGAAAACCCCCAGGTTGCCCAATCCCAGATGGATGCTATCTCCAGATGGGAAAACTTACAACCAGCTTTTCTGCTGGTAAAAAAGGAAGCAGGGCATCCCTGCTGACTACCTAAAAAGGGAATACTAGGGACCATGGGACAAAATGTGCAAAGGAAGTTATAGTATGAAGGGGAATTGAACAAGATTCAATTAAAAAAACCAAATATATAAACAAAAACAGTTGGATTCTGCTCGTCGTTACCTGCTTGCTCTGTAAGCCGCCAGCGGAATAACAATGTGAGCTGTGCTGTTAAAACTGATGCTGACTGATCTTTTGATAGTAATGAATGTTGATTGATTGGGAATGACTACGACTGTTTTAACCGTGGACCACATCCAGTCGTCTTCTTTTCTCTCCCATTCATCTAAGAGGCAATCAGTTCTACTCTTTAGATTATGTCAGTCAGGTTTCAGCTAATGCACCTCTCCGCTGCTTCTTTCTCCGTCGTATTTGAAGAGAGAACCTTGTCCCCTTGAAGCTTTTTCATTCAAAACACTATCCAATTCGAAGGATTCCTTATGCAAAATTGTCCAGAGGCTAATGAAGTCTCCACGTAACCTTCAATACTTAAAATGAATCCACCAGTATCTTTTTTGTGGGGGGGTGGGGGTGGGGAATAGATAGCATCATGCTGTCTATCTATAAAACAATATATATGTATATATATATGTGTGTTTACACAATCTGGTTGTTTTTTAATGTATTTATTGATTGCTGCTGAGTTTTATTGGTTTAACTTATATGTTGTATTATTTGCTGTCAGGAACAGCCGTGTTGGGAGCCGCCTCGAGCCCTTCGGGGATGAGGCAGCCTATAAATTTAATAAATAATAATAATAATAATAATAATAATAATAATAATAATAATAATAATAATAATAATAATAATATAATTTATATAATAAAATAGTTACCCGTATATACCGGCGTATAAGACGACTGGGCGTATAAGACGACCCCCCCACTTTTCCAGTTAAAATGTAGAGTTTGGGATATACTCGCCATATAAGAGTACCTGCTGTATAAGACGACCCCACACTTTACAGATGATTTCTCAGGGTTCAAAAGTAGTCTTATACGCCAGTATATACAGTACATAGAATCATAGAGTTCAGAGGGGCCATCCAAGCCATCCAATGCTCAGTGCCGGATCAGTGTAGAGCAGTGATAGCGAATCTTTTCGAGACCAAGTGCCCAAATTGCAACCCAAAACCCACTTATTTATCGCAAAGTGCCAACACGGCAATTTAACCTGAATAGTGAGGTTTTAGTTTAGAAAAAATGGTTGGCTCCGAGCCGTGCATTACTCGGGAGTAAGCTTGGTGGTCGTCGGTGGCTTTGCTTTGAAGCAACTGTGCAACTCTTCGAACAGGTGAATCACGACCCTAGGAGGGTTTACTCAGAAGCAATCCCCATTGCCAGCAACCGAGCTTACTCCCACGTAAAGGATCGCGCTTTAGTTTGCATGAAAACCAGTGGGGTTTAACAGCGCTTAACAGGGTTACCTACACTGCTTCCCCAAAACTAGGTCTTAGGTTTAATGCTAATAATCAAGCCCAGCAGCCCAGCCCAGCCCAGCCTAGATGTGGGTGGGGGGCGATTTCCCCCCCACATGACAAACTTGGCACGTGCCCACATAGAGGGCTCTGAGTGCCACCTCTGGCACCTGTGCCACAGGTTCGCCACCACTGGTGTAGAGTATCCTTGACAAGTGCCAGAGAGGATAAACTGATCAGCTTCCTAGGCAGCAAATTCTATTGCTGACCAATGCTTACTGTAAAAAAAAATTCCCTCAATTTTCCTTTTAAAAAAATTAATTCACCCAGAAACATATTAATTTGTCCCGTCTAATCTCGTTATGTCAAAGACCATGTGTTGCTATAGTAAGAGACTATAATGCTTACTCCATCCTATAGTGCACAATACTATTTATTTACCTGCTTCATTCATAGCCTGCTTTTCTCGCTGGGACTCAATGCATGTTACAAAATATAGGCAACAGTTCCGTCAGACGGCACAAGATATTCAGTAACCAAACAATCAGACTAGGATTATATAAATTAGAAAACTATGCAAACAGAAAGCTCTCCAAGGCATAAGGCTGAGAGTGGATTAGAAAGGTACAAATCAGTGCAGCAAAAACCAAAATGGTAGATTTCTTCTTAGCAAAAATTAAAGAGAAGCAGTCCACAAATCTCAATCTCCAACAGACTGACAATAAACTATGAAAAAACCAAGGTATTGGTCTTCTCTAGGTGCTTTAAGAAGCTCACATGGGCAATGAAAAGCACCCAAGTCGAACAGGTTAAGTGCTATAAATACCTTGGCCTCTCATTCTCCTTTAACCTTTCATGGGCAACCCAGAGGAAGGCAGCTCTCCTAGCTACATCTAATAGTACATGTCAGCACTTACTACGCTTTTTTGATGGTAAGTGGCCACTCCTTTATCCCTCCTGTCTCCTCAAATTTTTTCAATGCCAATGTCGCCTCGAGATTGTTTTAATGGAGTCCCAAATTGGATTCAAGCTTATTAACTACTCCTTGAATTCTCTTCAATCCATATTTTTTCACAAGATAACTGGACTTAAATTGCGCGGCTCTATGCAGCCCTTTTTGTCTGGAGTTAGGTCAAAACTCCTTGGAATCATCAGCTATTGAGGACTTTTAGATTCTGGCTGCAAATTCATTTTCTCTCGGACTGTAATCCCCTGGTCCACCGCCTGCTCTCTGGACACCCATTCCAACTTCTGGTTTTCCATAATTGGAAGAAAAAATTGCCTCTCTATCGGACTGTCAGTGGATTCACTTTGCCCTTTGTCCTATCTCAGAAGCTTATAGGAAATTAAAAGGTCAACTATTGGATAGAGAGCTCTCCACCTTAATCACTGCAGCCAAGAAAACGCGGCTCCCCCCTGCATTTCTCTCTCCCCCCATTTGAATGGGGCCACTTTGGCACACTACCTGTATTGTTTAATAAACCCTGTTCAAAGGAGAGCCATAATGCTCTGTGTTCACTGTTATGCCTTCTGCCTTGTTACATGGCAGATTTAATAAGCAAGAAAAGGCTAAAAGATTGTGCCCATGTAACGATGGCTCAGTTGAATCTCTGGCCCACCAATTACTTCACTGTCTCAGATTCAAGGAAATCAGATCCAAGTATGTGAATCTCACTCCCTTACATTTACCCGACCTCCCCGATTTATTTAGATTACACTACTTGTTGGACAACCCTGATCCTTCTCTCTGTATGATAGTGGCAGACTTTCTCCTGGAAATTACTAAATGCCAGTAGATTTCCTTTGTCCTAACATGTATATCCTATGTTGTATATGCTTTTTAATCTGTTTTTATTATTGTTTTACTGCTGTCTATGCCAATAAAGGCTTGCTTCTTAAAAATCTCAATCTAAAGGTGCAGTACTTAGGTGAAGTTTTGGATTACATCCATAGTTGAAGTTGGATTGTGTCCAGCAGCTGTGTGCATTATGGAGGGGGTTATTTCCAGATCAGAGGTGACAGACTGTGGCTGGAAAACGTTACATCTCAATCTTCTCTGGTAACAATTCGCGTAACCAATAGCATGGAAACTCCCAACTGAGGCTTGGTTCAGCGGTTGTGCCAAGCCGTGGTTTATTTTAACTGTGGGGAGTTTGTAAAACCAGGATTCATTTTGTGGAAGGGCATTCAAATTCTGGTGGGCCACGAATGCCAGTTTAGTTGTCCTCGCTGCTTCCTTTGTTGAGACCTGGCTGGTATCCCAGCCTGCATTGCAGAGAGTGTGGCGCAAGGAAACCAATTAGGGTGTCTGCATTTATACATGAAAGACCCCTCTATTTAAGACTGTGGTTAATAAACCGGTTTCAAACTATGGTTTCAGACCCTCATTTGACATACTCTAATTAGCTGTAGTTAGTGGAGTGGTCTGTGTTTGGGCAATTATTCTAACCGCAGTTTAATTAAACACTGATGTTTGAACCCAGCTTGTATCTGCTTAACAAGTACAGGAATCGTTCCTTCACTGTGTGTACCAACAGCTGGCATGTACCTTGTAAATATTCCATCCCATAATGACGAATCTGATAGAATACTACATTTCTTTCCCTAGCAGTATCAGTGTTGCGTACACAGATATTCTGTACTCTGGAGAAAAAAAATATTTATTTTTGTTTGTATCCTGCCCTGTCTCATTTGACACACATAACAACTGTGTGGGATAGGTTAACCTGAGTGATAATTGTTTTCCATATGGAAACAGGTCCTGTGTTTTCCCTGTTGCCACTGTGGCTCCTGATATAGCACAGTGGCAGTGGGGCTTCCATGGGGCAAGTTTCCCTGCGTTTTCTAAGCTCCAGTTCCCCACGGCAGCCATAGGAATAATTGGAAATTGGAAATTGACCTGCTGTAAAGATAATAGTGTTATCTGTCAGGTTCTTCAAATTCTCTGCTTTCATTTAAAAAAAGGAAGTATCTCTGAAAGCTGGGAATTCAGCAAAGCTGACGAATTCGATTGTTGTAACACTGGTCCCTTCTGCAAAGGCAACACAAACAGGTTAAATGAACCTGTGTTGCCTGTATCGCTGTTTGCACGGCGGGTGCAGGAGTCATCTGTGGGCCTTTCCCCACTTACCTTAAGCCCCGCGCTACTCTCTTCAAGTAGCGCGGGGTCCTTAGGCACTCCCCACGACAGGGGCGGCCACAGCGAAGCCGCTCCGACGCTGCCACGGTCGCGCCCCCTCAGCGCGCGGCATCCCTGGCGCTGGAAAAAATGGCACCTGTTGATGACCCCGTGCAGAGCGTGGGGTCATGGGGACGCCCGGGCACGCACCAGGGATGCCGCGCGCTGAGAGCAGCGCGGCATAGGGGAGATCCCTTCGAGTGGGGAAAGGCCCTGGGATTGCTGAGATCCCGACATCAGGATGTGGCATGATTCGCACAGGAACCACTGTGTTTCCCTGCGAACAGTGCACCCGAGAATCCCCTGCACACACTTACCAACACAAAATGGCGGCCGCCTAGAGAATCCACTCTAACGACGGCCACCTGGAGAATCCACCATAATGGTGGATGAGAGGGTGGAAAATAGAATACTTTCTGCTTGCCATAGTTCACACAGGCAAGCAGGAAGTGTCTGAAACCCAGGTTAGCGGGGGAAAGTTGCTAAGTTAGCAACTTTCATTTAGCCCGGGTTCAGCCAAATATAACGTGTTGGAAGCATTTGGGGGGCGAGTTCTGTGGGAACCTCTCCCCCATAACGCTTTTTTCACACCCCTTAACCCATTACAATTGGCCTTTGTGGAATCACCATGACAGTGGTCAATCTTTTGAAAGCCCTCCAGTGCAGAGGTGGTGGCCACAGTAGTGGACTGGGTAAGGTGACTTGGGTGGAACTGGGCAATGTAGACTTTCCATCCCCCAAGGCCATCTGCATTTGCTTTCTGAAAAAAATCACAGCTAATCAGAGTTGGGGAAAATGGGGGAAAACTAAGAGGTGCACACAAGCACCACAAAGCATGAAATAAGCTCTGGTTTGGGTTCCCAATAGCCTCCAAGCTGGTGCAAACAACTCATGCATAAGTTACCATAATGGCTGGCCATCTTCTTCTTTAGCACTGAGGAGATAATTGAGTCTCAGGAAACAGGGCTTTCCAGGTCAAAGGTGCACAAGTGAATGTACAGTGAAGTCATGACTTGGAGGACTCTGGCTCTGAGGAGAATTATCTCAAGAGGATCTAGTTCCCCTGGGCTGAAATCTTTAGTTGTTCTTCATTTGCATGATTCTTTTGTGTCAAGATATGCTTTTCAAGTAAACGGAAGCGGACATTGCCAAAGTTCTTTGGCAGGATTTGCAAGCAATTAAAGTCTGGTCGGAGTGGTTGCTTGATCCTTCTCCATTTTCCTTAACAGGATTGAGGAGCACCTCTACCCAGAGATACCTCTAGCCTGTTATAGTGAGGTGCCAAAGCCAGAGACTGCACCTGGACTTCCATCTTACGAGCAAGCGTTGGCATTTTCAGGTGTGCACGATGCACCTCCCCCACCTTACAACAGGTATGATGACAGTCGGGGTCCTAGCCCCAAGAACTCTTCTCCCAGAAGCATCCAAAGATTCCTAGTCAGATAGCGATTAGTAGGTGGGATCGAGGGATCAATTTGTCAGGGCTGTTCGACAGTGGAATTCACTGCCTCGGAGAGTGGTAGAATCTCCTTCTGTGGAGGTTTTTAAACAGAGGCTGAATGAGCATATGTCGGGAGTGTTTTGATTGTGTGTTCCTGCATGGCAGGGGGTTGGACTTGATGGCCCTTGGGGTCTCTTCCAACTCTACGATTCTATGATTAGCAGAGGGATAAAGCACGCTATCCAGAGCAGAGGGAAGGAGGAGCAGAGAAGATCCCTCATCTGCTGTTTTGTGTCAGCATAACCTACCTCCCAAGATGGGTATGAGAATACAGATGGGGTAGTTCCACGTATGCTATCCTGAGGTCTGAGAAGAAGAGTAGGTGGCAAAGGTCAGATGTTCAGTGCTTTCTATGGCCACATGGGGGCACTTCACTCTGTTGCCTCTCTCAGCTTCCAGCCCCACCAGGAACGGGGAGATTGGACTACAACCCTATGTGATGTCATAGAACTTGTGACGCAATCTCTCAATTTCTGTGCTGGAATGACATGGGAAGACTGGAACAGTGGATCATTGGCTAGCTAAAGCTTCAGAGGTTGAAGCATGGTGGCATGCTCAGTTGGGGGAGGACACTGGAAGAAGAAGAGTTTGGGTCTCAAAGTGGCTTTCAAACTCTTCCCTTCCTCTCCCCACAACAGACGCCTTGTGAGGTAGGTGGTGCTGAGAGAGTTCAGAGAGTACTGTGGGCCAAGGTCACCCAGCAGGCATCATGTGGACCAGTGGGGAAACAAACCTGGTTCCCCAGATTAGAGTCCACTGCTCTTAACACTACACCAGTGGTTCTCATCCTGTGGGTCTCAACCCCTTTGGGGGTCGAATGACCCTTTCACAGGGGTCATCTAAGACTCTCTGCATCAGTGTTCTCCATCTGTAAAATGGATAAATGTTAAGGTTGGGGGTCACCACAACATGAGGAACTGTATTAAAGGGTCACAGCATTAGGAAGGTTGAGAACCACTGCACTACACCATGCTGGCTCTGTGTGAAAATGTTAGCCATGTTTAATCTTTCGTTTCTCATCTTCATCCGGTGACTTCAATCTTAGACTTCTTGCTAATGGATGCTATCTTTCTTTCTTTCCCCAGGAGTAGCACCAATGCAACCCCACCCACCTGAGTTGTCCACAGCAGGATCAACATTCCCGGAAGAGATATCCCTCCCCCCGCCCCCCAATATTTGCACAGAAGACATTGCACTTCCATATGGAACATAGCTGGGGGGGACTTATGTGAACATGTGGCATTGTTGTGAGTGACTGAGCATGTATGTTGGGAATGCATGGAAGGTATGAAGAAAATTATCTAATAAGATTTTATACAATGGGGAAAACCTGTCTGGGAGGGCTCGTGCTAGACAGCAAACAACGGCTGACAAAGCGGTGCGCATACTATATTAAGCAAGACGTTACAGAGAAGAAAATCTGAAATTGCAAAGATTATTGGTACGTCTAACGGCTGTAAAACCTGCAAGAAAACGAATCATCGGAATTACAGCTACAAAATCCGAAATGTGCAGGGAACATCCTTTCCTACTGCTTATTTTGTGAATAAGGCTGTTTGCATCTGCATTTTTCTATAATGTCTTTGGTGTGCAAGAATCACTCCATGTGGGGTGGGGAGTGTACAGGATAGACAACCTTGCTCATGGCTGGTAAAATAACTTTCCAGGATTCTGGAGTTTGGAGCAAGAATCTCATCCCCTGTGACTGGGATCTAATCAAGTATACTATGACAGGCTATCTGTACTCCAAGATCTTCAGGCGCAGAAGGAACTAGGACATGTAACTTGACTGCTGTCTGCAAGCCCAGAAGGAGAAGAGGTCAGCAACCAGCGCCCCCACCCCCACCCCGGTTCATCATGCCTGGCTCCGATACCAGTGAAAAGCACCTCTCTTCCAGCTACATATTGCTCAGAGTGGGGCCGAAGGAAGAAAAGGCACAGCCACGCATTCTTTTATCATCCCTGCACCAAGACCTCACTAATACTGATATTGGAACTGATATCCAAAGTGGTTTGCAGCAATTAAATGGATGGGACACTGATTTCTGGTCAGCATTTTGGGGGGTCTGAAAAGTGGAGTAAAATTGCAGTGATGTAATAAAGGCTCCTGAAATTGACAGACAATAGGAAGCCTTTGGATTGTTTGAACTGAGTATAAATACTGGTAGCTTGGCATCGGGCTCCTTTCTGCCTATTCGATGCAGTACAACCAGAGGTGGGATCCAGCAGGTTCTCACAGGTTCTTGAGAGTAGGTTACTAATTATTTGTGTGTGCCGAGAGGGGGTTACTAATTGGTGATTTTGCCACGTGATTTTTGCCTTAGTTACGCCCCTCCTCTCAGCAGTAGCACGCAGAACTTGAAGCAGTCTAGCAGGATGCACCTGCGTGCATTCGTTTCCCGCCCAAGGACCGGCACAGCGGCTGCATCCTTGCCACAGCCCCGCCCAGGAATGCCCCGCCCAGGAATGTCCGGCCACGCCCCCCCGTCGTGCCCTGCCCAGCCCCATTGGCACTACGCCACAGTTTGAATCCCTCCACCATGTTACTAAAATTTTTGGATCCCACCACTGAGTACAACCTTCTGCCTGCGTCACTCTAGCCGCAACAAATGATCTCGGGTTCTGCGGCAGATATGTCATATAAATCTGCACAGCGTGGAGCAAACGTGGATCGGTGCGTGGGTTCAAGTTCTCCCTCTCCTGCCTTTGTACTTAAGTGATGTGAAGAATTCCTGTTTGGCTCTGAGCATGGTAAAGTTAATAGGACATGGTAGCTCTAGGGGGGAACGAAGGACACAGCCAAAGGGAGGCCCAGCTGGATTTTACTGTGCGGAATAGCAAAATCCACTGGCAAACAATTGTGAATGTGGATTGAAAGTGCACTATTCTGCATGTGCTGAAGGGGCCTAAGTGCTATTGGGTATTTCTCAAGTGTCAGTGCACTTCCACAGTGACTACCCATCAGCACAACTGAGTCACAAGCCCCTATCCTGGCACTGTTGTGAGCAGTTCATGGAAGATGGCCAGAATTAGTTGGTTCCCTGAGCCATTTCAGCCTGGGAGCATCCCCTGACAGAGGCGCAAAGTTGCATCAAAAAAGGCCCCCATAGGGGCCAATTGTACACAAAAAAAAACACACACACGCTTTGGCCAAACCCATGAGGTCCGAAGTGGTTCAGGATGCTGACTACAGGCACTCACTATTTACTATATTTATAGACCCATTTTCTACCTGAGACTCAAGGTGCATTACATGGTATTAAGCAATGTAATCAAATAGCATGAGAGATGTCAAAAGCAGTGCAACTGGACCAGAGTTGCAACTATGTCGAGCAATGCAGAAAATAAAATCACAAAAAATTTAAAATAATGGTGTAAGATCAAGCTCCAATAGCATACATTGTGGCTCCAATAGCATACAGACTGCAGTCCTGTTCTCTATTAAGGTTGTAAAAATGCTCTCTCAAACAACTATTTTACATAGTTTGCAGACTTGAAGTGTGGGAGCCTTTCTTCCAGTTAGTGACACCTGAAATTGCAAATACAACCTTTTTTTTCTTCATAAATGTTCTGCAAAGGAAATAGAAAGCTCTGCCACTCAAAATAGTTTTCAAACCAAGAAAGCCTATCATGCCATCTGTAGCTAAATGTTCAGTGTTCTTATTTTGTTTAGGGGTAAACAAACTGAGCTTGCGATTTTGTGTACCTAAATCTAGAGAACAAATTAATTTAGTTCTCTAAAAACTCTTGGCCTCTGCTGCAGTTCTACACTTGAAACTTAGCAATTGTTGGGTTATAGTTAGGAACCTGTCCATTTCTTTACAGGATTAAGTTATTAAACTGATGCCAAATGAGACTCCCAATATTCAAAAACCACAACCCTCCCCTGTGAATAAGATTCCCGTGGGGTCACATTAATTATCAAAAGATTTGTGCTCACTTATCTCTAGGCCTAAATGTCTTATAATTTGTCTCTGGCCCCTTCCGCAGAATAATGCACTTTCAATCCACTTCCACAATGGTTTGCAAGTGGAGGTTGCTATTCTGCACAGTAAAATCCAGCTGCAAAGTGGACTGAAAGTGCATTATTCTGCCTGTGTGGAAGGGGCCTCTGTCCTGCCACAAATCATTTCCCCAGGAAAAAAATAGTTCTTCAGGACTATTGTGCAGACGCGTAGCTGCCAGGGGCCAAGGTGGGGCGTCTTGTCCTGGGTGTGCACCGGTGCGTGGGCGTGGACATTCCAGGGCGTGGCAGGGGCACAGGACACACACATGCCCCAGGCGCGATTCCCCCTCGCTACACCCCTGCTATTATGGAACACTGTCCTGTCCTCTCTGTCTTTTTCTTTGCTTTGTTCAGAGTCTGGTACGACGTTATTTTTACCCCTTCATTACTTAATCTCTATCGCTCTTGACTCAGGTGGCTCTGGATTGCTGCAGCTGGTAGCCAGAACATTACTTGAATCTAGCCAGGCTGAGATTTTATATGCAAGAGCAACCTGTTGTTCCCCTGTGAGTATCTTTTCCGTTCAATAAGCACAGAGGTTCCTGGCTGCCACAGCAACTCCCTTCTCACAAATGTGAGGACTGTTGGTGTGAAGATGAAACTCTTACAGCCCAGAATTCCACACCTAGGAAGGGCTGTGTGGCACAGTGGTGGAGCATTTCCTTTGCGTGCAGAAAGTCCCAGATTCAATCCTATCATATCCAGTTAAAAGGATCATGTGGTAGGTGATGCGAAAGACTTCGACCAGAGAGCCACTGTCAGGCACGAAAGATTCTGACAGACCAACAGTTTTTATTTGTAAGCCGCCCTAAGTCCTCTGGGAGATTGGTGAGGTCACAACACAACGCAACACAAGCCTTTATTGGCATATAAAACAGGACAAAAATTTTAAACAAAACAAGGTTAAGAAATAGTTAAAATTACTAATTTCCAGTATAAAATTTGCAACCGTTTCACAAAAGAGCACATCAGAGCTGTTCAGGAGGTTGGGTATCTTATAACACTCATGCCACTGAGAACATTGCAAGAAAATGGAATTCGTGTATTTCATGCGTATCTTATTGTATTTAGGTGAGGTAAAAATGCAACCAGTCAATCAATAATCGGAAGCCCTGTTCACCAATTACAGTGAATGCACATGTAGAGTGAACACCTCGTGTAGAAAAGAAAGGTTGGGGTTTTATGCTCAGCTCTTCTCTACCATAAGGAGTCTCAAAGCAGCTAACAAGCACCTTCCTTTCTCTCCCACAACACAAACCTTGAGAGGTAAATGGACTCTGGACAGTTCTGAGAGGACTGTGACTAGCCCAAGGTCACCTGTGGAGAAGTGGGGAATCAAACATGCAATATAATACAATACATGCAATATAAAATTTGCTTCAACAGCAACCAGGATCCCATCATACAGATGGAATATTAGTGGAGTTCCCATTGTGTCATTCTGCCACCAGAGCCAGCGTGGTGTAGTGGTTAAAAACAGGTGGATTCTAATCTGGAGAACCAAGTTTGATTCCCCACTCCTCCACCTGAGTGGCAGAGGCTTATCTGGTGAACCAATTACTAGATTAATCTAGAAAGAAGATACTTGTAAATCTCTTGTTCAACAGGGGAATCCAAGGCCGCAAAACAGTTGAGGTAGTTCGCAGCCACCCCCAAGCTGAAATTGAATATGCAGAAACGCTCTTTATGAGGAAAGTCTGAAAGGGAGAAGCATTTGTACATCGAAGGCACAACGTTTGGGATTTATTTTTCTTGTCAGAGAAGCTATATTTGGGATGAAAGGTGGGGTGTGAGAGTTTCATTATCTCTTCAGATTTGAGTTTAATAAATACACAAACACCGATATGCGTGATCGAACAGTATTAGATTTACAACAGATTAAAAAACTTCAGTTTGGTACACACATAATCCAGGATTCCTTATTTAAGGAGAGTCAGTGTGGTGTTGTGGTTAAGAGCGGTGGACCAAGGTTTGTATTCTCAAAGTGTGGAAGCACAATTGGAAATCTCCTATCTCTAAAAGGTTAATTCAAATTTTGGAAAATAAATTAAACTCCCATTCCAGACTTTCATCTAAGGTTTGGCTTGTTTTGTGCTAGAATGTAGCCATTTATTATGAGGTAAACTTCACATCCTCATTTTGACTGTTGTTAAAACATTAAATTTGTAGGCTGAGCAGCCAATTGGTTGAGGGCGAATAAGATGATCAAGGGACTAGAGCACATTCCCTGTGAGGTAAGACTGAAGAGTCTGAGACTTTTTAGTCAAAAACAAACAAACAGCTAAATGGGAAATTGAGGTTCATAAAAGTATATACATTGGAATGGAGAAAATGGATACAGAGTGCTTGTTCTATCTCTTCTACAACACTGGAACTTGGGGAGACCCTTTGAAGCTAATGAACAGACAGACAAAACAACATACAGTGGAACCTCGGTGTTGGTTGGTAATCCGTCCGAAAAGAATCGATGAAAACCGAAACCGATGAAAACCGAGGCAAACTTTTCCATAGGATTCAATGTAAATCCAATTAATCTGTTCTAGGCATTCCAAAAAACATACCAAAAACACATATTTTTGGTGAATAAACATAGTGTTTAATGCTGAAAACAGTAACAAACAATTATACTAGGACCCGCTTCAGAGCCAGTGGACCAATGTCGCACCAGAAAGCTGTCCAAAGAGGTCTGTTTCTGATGCCTCTTTAAGATTTGTCTGAAATGGGGCAAGACGTTGTCATTAAACAAGTTGCAGACACGGCCTGCAACAGCTTTGTCCGGGTGATTTTTCTCCACAAACCCCTGCACCTTACTGCAAATCGATGAAAACAGAGGCAAATCGATGAAAACCGAGACAAATTTTTCACTTAAAAAAATCGATGAAAACCAAAACGGATGAAAACCGAAGGCAATGAAAACCCAGGTTCCACTGTATGTCTTTACCCACTGAGTAATTAAATTGTGAACTTCACTGCCCGTGGGTTTAGTGATGGTCCTGAACGTCCACGGTAAGACAGATTGATGGAGGACATGCCCATCAATAGCTATTAGCCATGGTGAACTAATGCAATCTCCCTACAGATGCAGTAAATGTTTGAATACCAGAAATACGGGGCACAAATCGGGGAAAGGTCTTTCTGCGCTGTTTGCTAGGCTACCCGGGAAACTGGTTTGCTACTGTGTGATTCTGAACTAGATGGACTGGTGGTACCATTCTTATGGTCTTTGGGATATGGTTATTCCAAATATTAATTTTCTGGGAGGTCTGGATTATTGTACAACATGCTATCAGTAATCAGGACATCATGAGCCCGTTTGTACCAAACACTGGCTTTCCAGCACCTTCAGCAATATTTACTATGAGAAACATAATTTGTATTCAGTGTTTCCCACCCAGCCCTACCAATTGGTTGTCTGCTCTGTGCAGGAGGGGAAGGGAGACATGGGACGTAAGGGGGATTTTTAAATGTACATCTTAAATTTACATTCTGCTCTATCCTCTGGGCTCAGAACAGCTTACAGCAGTTATTTTTGCTATTGTAATATTTCTGTACCCAAGGGGCTCTCAGCTGAAGAAGAAGAAGAAGAGGAGGAGGAGGAGCAGGAGGAGGAGCAGGAACAGGAGCAGGAGCTGGAGCAGGGAGGAAGAGTTTGGATTTATACCCCACCTTTCTCTCCTATAAGGAGACTCAAGATGGCTTACAAGCTCCTTTCCCTTCCTCAAGGTGTCTGTTGTGAGGTAGGTTGGGCTGAGTGAGTTCCCAAGCACTGTGACTAGCCCAAGGCCACCCAGCAGGAATGTAGGAGTGCGGAAACACATCTGGTTCACCAGATAAGCCTCTGCCACTCAGGTGGAGGGGTGGAGAATCAAACCTGCTTCTCCAGATTAGAATCCACCTGCTCTTAAGCATTACACCATGCCTGCTCTCTGCCCTGTTAAATAGTTTGGGGGACAAAAGGGGGCAACTGAAAGAAAAATTAAATTTTCGAGACCTGGGGTTGGTAGGTCTTCTCTGGCTGCAGGCAGGAGGCGAGGGGTAGGGTTGCCAGGTCAGGTTGGGAAACTCCTGGAGATATGGGGATGGAATCTGGGGAGGACAGAGACCTCAGTGGGGTACAAGGCCATACAGTCCTTCCTTTAAAGCATCCATTTTCTCCAGAGGAACTGATCTTTGTAATCTGGAGATGAGCTGTAATTCTGAGGGATCCCCAGGTGCCACATGGAGGCTGGCATACCTATAGTGACCAGAAACATAACTTACAATGAAGACTACCTCTCCCGACATCCCAGCAAATGTACATGTCATACAGAGGAGGAGGAAGAGGAGGAGGAGGAGTTTGGATTTATACCCCACTTTTCTCTCCTATAAGGAAACTCAAGGGGGCTTACCAGCTCCTTCCTCTTCCTCTCCCCACAACAGACACCTTGTGAGGTAGGTAGAGCTGAGAGGGTTCTCAGAGAACTGTGACTAGCCCAAGGTCACCCAGCAGGAAGGTAGGAGTGTGGAAACACATCTGATTCACCAGATAAGCCTCTGCCACTCAGGTGAAGGAGTGGGGAATCAAACCTGGTTCTCCAGATTAGAATCCACCTGCTCTTAACCACTACACCAGTGGTTCTCAACCTTCCTAATGCCGCGACCCTTTAAGACAGTTCCTCATGTTGTGGTGACCCCCAACCCTAACATTAATCCATTTTACAGATGGAGAACACTGATGCAGAGAGTCTTAGGCGACCCCTGTGAAAGGGTCGTTCCCGACCCCCAGGTTGAGAACCACTGTACTACACCATGCTAGCCATGCTGGTCCATGCAAAATCCAAAATCAAGAAGAAAATCCATGTAAAAATCCTAAGTAAACCTTGAATAAAGAGCATTAAATGGATTTTGTTCTTGTTCATACCGTAAATAACCACTCAACAGCTATCCAAAGGGCAGGATCATTTACTGCCTGTTAAATGAAAATTGGTTGCAGAGGAGTGGACTGGGAGATGGAACAGGGAGGAAGTGGAGCTGAGTTCGAGGTATAACAGTGTCTCTGGAGTTCTGCCCATGAGGAAGTTGGATCTTCACTCCCATATCCCGGAATACTCCCCCTATCCATCCACAGCATCAACTATCTACTCAGGCCTGGATTTCAGGACACTCCCATTAGCAGCCAGGAACATATATCTTGCAACTTTCACTTGCTAGAACAATGATATAATCTCCCTGTCCAACTACAAGTGTCTCACTCCAAGGAATGTCTTGTGGCTGAATGCGCCGAGGGGAATTTTCATGACCAGAACACTAGATAAGCAGATTCAATGCTTCTTTTTTCCTCCTCCAGATTGACTGGAGGAGACTGTTTTTGACTGTATGCAGAGTGATTTTTCTTCTGCAGCTGGTTTACCCAGGATGGGTGCGAGCGCAGCTTATTTACAGACTGTCTCCAAAAACACAAGCTGCTTCCACATTGTGACTATTCTCCACGACCAACAGTTCCATTCCCACTATATTCCAGATTGTCACTACTGAGTATTATTTTATTTATCTAAAAATCCTGAACGGGGTTTTTGTTTTTGATCACTGCTTCACAGGGCATTTATACCATCCCCACCAGTTAAAAATAAGCATGTAAAAACACCAGAAGACTGATTACTTAAAGGGAAGTATCTGCATTAGGGTTAAATCAAGGTAAAAACAGGAAAGGAGTATTTGCCAGTTTAGAACTCCTGATATCAGCAACTGGGAATGCAGAAAAAACAACCAGGAAACAAATGGTTAAGCAGTCAATATTTACACCTGGGCTATACAATCCAAAGATTTCATACTGCCTGCCCATCATAGGTAGCTAACCAGGTTAGTGCAAACTTCAGATCGTTCTTGATTCAAGTCCAGGCAACATATCAAATCCAGTTGGCACAAGAATCTATACCCTCCACCTTATAAATCACATTATAAGCAATCTACTGGATTGAGATGTGTAATTTTTGTAACTAGTAAATTCAAATTTTTATCCCATGATGTTCATAAGCTTGTTTCTCTGGCTCCTGATTAAAAGGCAGGGTTTGGGCCTTTTCATATCTCCAGCCAAATGGATCCAAATGGCCTGTGACCTGCTTGTATTTATCTGGGGCTGAAGCCTGTTAAATGGCCGGTAGTCTAGCTCAGCCGGAGGCAGTGAATTGCTTCTGGCCTGTTAACCTCTGGGACTTCAAAATCAATTCGCCCTCAGAGAGAAGTTACTGTGCATTCATGAAACTTGCGCTCTCTGTCTAACAAGGTCTCATTGTCAGATTTTGTGGTTGCTCTGCCAATCCAGCAGAGACATAAACCATGGGTGATCTGGAAGGGATGCACCAAGAAGACCGGAGACGTCACACATGGTAAGAGACCCGGGAGAAGCAGTTGTAACCGAGACCCAGCATGGCACATCGGCAAAACTGACCGGAAAAGATGTGTGTATATTTTTCTGATGTGTGTCCCTTATGATAGAAATGTAGCACACAAAGTAAACCCTTGCAGCTTGTGATTTCATATTTTCAGGCCGTGGTTGGACCCCTGGATGGAGGGCGACACTTCTTCCCACACCCTTTCTGATGGCGCTGAATAGGAACACAAGTCATGTAGCATTTGCTAGAGTGAGGAAAAGGGTGAATAGCAAGAATAAAAGGCTACATGGAACTTTGTTGGTATAACCACATGATCTTCCAACCTTTTTTTTTTACTTCCACCACAACAACATGGGTTACATTTTGTGGGAAATGTGGTTGTTTTCCTACTGGGAGGTAGCACACCCCCTTGCCAATGGATTCTGCTGTTCAAGGTGATCCCGAGAATGGATCCCCCAAAGGGCAAGGGTGTACTGTATTCCAGCTTTGAAGCCCCTACATGATTCAAGATTAACAGGTACACTATGTGAAGTAGATATGCCCATCGCCGACCCTAAGCACACATGCAACTGGGTCCAGTTGCAACAGCTAGTAAACGCTCAGACTGTAGCGACTCTGAAGTCATTCCAGCAAGACAGGAACTCCGGCCACGTGCACCTGGCAAAACAAACGCCTCATTTTTTCCTACACCCACACCTTTACACCCAGGTAGGGGGAAAAAAGACTCAGGTGTGAAGCGACCCCCAGGGCCGCAGTGCCATCAAAACAAAGCCCGGTCCTCCCAAAGCTGCATCTTCCCGCATCTTTTAACATCTGGAGGGACTGAAAACACAGGAGCCCTCAAAGGTCAAGCTGGAACCTGCGTCGTGCCCATCCCCCGCGGACCCCTTTCGAACGCGACGCGCGAGTCGCGGCGTAACGTGGGAAGCCTTCCAACCCCATTATTTGCACGGGCTCATTGACAAGCAGGGATAAAAGCCCCGACGGGAGAATGAACTTTCCCCTAAAAGCCCACCGCCCCACTGTCTCCAAACTTCCCTCGTCGCTTCCCTTCCCCCAAATAAGACACGAGTCCAGTGGCGCTTTCCGAAAACATTTATTCCAACCCCCAAGCCCCTTCTGCTCTTCCATGCTGGGCTCGACGCCCCTCTCTGGCTTCTCTGTCCCCGCTTCTTCTGGCACGGCCCCTTCCATGTTCCTCAGCGCCCCTTTCCCGTCCTCCTGGCCGGCCTGGGAAAAAGGCGCCCTCGCCATCCTTTCCCCCTTTGTCCCCGTGCGCCTTCTTCTTCTTCCCCTCCTCCGTCCATCCCTCGCTTGCTGCCTGCCTGCCATTCTCCCATAGCACCACCCTTGCTGCTGCTGCTGCTGCTTCCTCCTCATCCTCCTTTGCCCCAGCCTGGCTCAATTTCCTGCAATTCTCCCCCCCCCCCCGTATTTCTGCGCGCATGCCCGCGCGCGCATGGCGGAGAGGGGAGCCTCTCCGGCTGCGCCCCTGCGCCTTCCTCCTGTCCCCGCCGCCGCCGCCGCCGCCATCCCTCTCCCTCCTCCTCCTCCTCTCCCCAGCACGGGATTCTGGGAGGAAGCGGAGCGGAGCGCAGCCAGACGCCCAGCGAACATGGCTGCACCATGAGCCGCCTCCCCGAGGCTCGCCGCCGCCGCCGCTGCCTCCTCCTCCAGCCGCCCCAGCGCGCCCGCCAGGCCGCGGCTTGAGCCCAGGCCCAGCGGCGGCCGAGGGGGGGCAGGAGGAGGAGGAGGAGGTGGGACCCCCCCGGTCTCCTCCCCGACCCCCCCTCCTCGCCCGACGCCGGGGGGCCGCCAGCCCCCGCCGACGGACCCAGGCCGCCCCCTCCCCATGGATAGGAACTACCCCAGCGCCGGCTTCGGGGATCCGCTGGGCGCCGGCCCGGGATGGAGCTACGAGCGCTCGGCCAAGGCCAGGTCAGGCCGCCGGGGAGGGGGGGCAGGCGGGGGGAAGCAGCCCCCTCCCCAGGCCGAAGGGGGGGGCTCGTTTGCAGCCTGCCCGGCCGCCTCCTTCTGCAGGCCTGGGGAAAGGGGGGTGCGCCAGGCCGGGCGGCCCCCTTGCAGGGAAGAATGCCGAAGGACACCCTTGTTTGCAGCTTCCCGAGGGAGGGCGGTTTGGGGGTGCAGCCTCAGGGAAGGGGGGACGGCGCCGCTGGTCGCCCGGTGCAATTGGAGGAGGCCCGTGCTGGAGGCTGCAGGCCGTGCAAGTGGGTGGAGGGGAGCAGACGGGGCATGATCCCCTGGGCATAGGGCGGGCGGGCGGGGGGGAGCCGGGGAAGGAGGGAAAGGAAATGTGTGTACAAAAGGCATGGGATGCAAGGCGAGTGGCTGGCCTTGGGGGTTTGGGGGTCGGGGACTCGAGCAGGGGTGCGCAGCCAGCCTCGCAGCCCAACCTGTGCAAGGAGAGAGGTGGCTGAGGCCTTGCTGGGCTGCTCCGGCAGGGGTGCACAGCGATCCTCACACCCTGGAGAAAGGGTTTTGTTTTTGTTTTCCATTCAGGTAAGGGATTGTGGGGGCTTGGGGATTTCTCATCTTTCCCTACTCCCCAGGGGATTGCCTGGAGAGGCAAGGAGTGGAAGGCACCCCTTAACCCTTAAGTTCTGTTCCTCTCATCCCATAGGCTAAAGCAGGAGGCCTTGGCTTTGTGCTTTGGGCCCAGGATGGTATTCACTATGCAAGAATAAATCAGCACACTTTAGGGTCTAGTTCTGGGCGGGAAGAAGGAGCAGGAGTGGTATAGATATTTTAGGAGGCTGTGCCTTTTAGGGACCCCTTTTTTTGCGTTTTGGGTTCAGAGGGCATTGCAGACCCTATACCACCATAAGAGGCGGTTTTGGCAGAGAATGGATTAGCTCCCTCCTGTTTCATAAGATGTGGAAGAAGTTAGGGGCTTCCCATTTGGGTAATTTAGGCATGTTATGTGTTCCCCTGTGCAGGATCCACCAGGTATGACGCTTGGATTGTAATGGTACATGTGAGATCGCATAACGTTGTAGAATCTCTGAGAGGATGACCTTTCTTGCCTTCTTTTGGGGTGCGGGGATGAACCAATGGGGTTTTGCAAAAGTCTGGGTAAGGTTCTTTCTAAATGACAGGGGAAATTAACAGAGCCTTGGGAATCCCCGTTATTTTCCTAGTTCTCTCTGAGAAAATAAGGTGCGATGGAGACTGTGAACCCTGTGATTCCTTTTAGGTTGTATTTATAAACAAGGAGGAAAACCCACTGTTGTGTTTGTCAGTTTATGCTTGAAAAGTTTTTGTCCCTCATTGAAATGGGCTAAGTCAGATCACAAAAGAGGGGAGGGGCCAACCCCGACCCTATGTGGACAGAGCAGTGGAGCGTTGTGACACCTCTTGGTTTCCAAAATTAAACCCTTTAAGCTGATGATCCCTGAGGCCGCAGCTTTGTGTGAAGAAAGAGAACTTTAGGGGACTCCCTCGATTACAGATCTGAAAGGTGTGAGAGGATTGGCTACTCTGGTAACTGAAGATTGTCTTGCTGTTTGGCAGGCAGGCATTGTTGGCCATCTTCCCCGCAGGTCTAGAGACCTTGTTTATCTTCCAGAAGCATGCTGGTGACTTCTCTCCTGCTGTCCATCCCACCCTGGTCGCATTCCTGGAGCAGAGAATCCTCTCAAGCCCCCCGCTGCCCTCCTGAGAAACTCAGAAATACTGGTTGCCGAAGGCTGTTGTACAAACAAACCAGGCCTGCTTTGCTTCTCTTATAGAAAACTCAGTGATAATGGATCCTTTTAAGTAACCAGGTCCTTCTTACAGGACCTAGGGATTTTGCATCTCAAATCCCATCTCCCATCCCCCAGCACCTCCCACCAGTAGAGTGCCCCCGCTCTCATTTGCTAGTGGTAAGACTCTAATTCCTGGGGGGTGTAAAATCCAACTCCTGATGCTTCAAGGATAAATTCCTTGGACTGCCAATTTCCATCAAAGCCTCTGCTTTGCTTCAGGGGCCATGCCAGCAGGGGCTGATGGGAATTGTAGTCCATGAACATCTGAAGCGCCAGACACCTCTGCTCTACTCTCTTCCCTCAGCATCTAGAAGTTTCATATTTTGGCATCAGTGGCCAGATAGCATTTTTATAATCTACTCCAGTCTTGTTGTTTTATATAGGTGATGAGGGGGCAGAGATGGCATCTTATGCAAAATTACTTCACCTCGTCCTGCGCCTCGTGTGTAGCTGTTAAGCATCGTATTCTACTCTCTAGATGTCAGTGCATCAATGTAAAAAAAAAAATTGCACCTTCTTACCCCAAGATGCTTCTTGGCAATGAGGGAGAAAAATCCTTCGAATTCTGCTTCGGCTGGCTCACTGCTTGTTACCTTTTGAGGAAAGGACATTAATTGGAAGCTGGATCTAAAAGTGACACTGGCCATAGGCAAAAACGCTTACCTGCATAAGCGTTTCGCTTCAGTAGACTCACTGCATGCACTGGTCTACCTGTGCATAGCAGTGCTTAATAGACTAGCAGTCTCTGGTATAGAAGTGCTGGTCCAGTCAGCCTGATAGTTCCGGATACGCAGGCCCAACACATGCAAGTTTAAACAAGATGGCTGCATGGGATACTGACATGGTTTGTCTGTGGCCAGTGATGTTCTGGCACACGTGTAGTAGGTTTCTCCTCTTAGAACCATAAGAGTGTTGCCACTGCAATGGAGGACTCCTTGGCTCTCTAGGAGTTCGGTGGGATGTGGCAGGTTAGAGCAGAAAGTTCTTGAAGGGAGGGTTGGTCTGTTCTCTGGGAGGAAGAACGAAGGGGAAAGGGAATATGGCGAAATTGCAAATCAGATTCCAAGTGAGCCTGGGCACAACGTATCGTCTCACTCCTAAACGGTTGTCATTGGAGATGTGAATTTAGCCATACACGCTCACAAATATGTGTCTCAAATGGGTCAGGACACAAAGTGAAACCATGTAAATATGGTTTTTGATTATTTTTATTTTGGGGCATCAAGTCACAGCCGACTTCACACTAACTCCATAGGGTTTTCAAGGCTAGAGGCACGCAGAGGTGCGTCACCAATGCCTTCCTCCACTAAGGAACACTGGGGTTCCTTAGTGGTCTCCTATCCAAATACTGGTCAGGACTGACCCTTCTTATCTTCTGAGTTCTGACAAGCTTGGGCTATCTAGGTCAGGGCATGTTTTTAATATCTATATGCATACAAGCCTCTTCCTCTGATTTTCGATGTCTCCCTCAAAGGAGTAATCCTCCAGTGGTTATAAGTATTTAGCTTTTCTTAGGCTGTAGCATCCTCTTCCTGATTTTGACTGCCAAGGAACGATCCACCTTTTGACTGTGATTTTAATTACAGTTGCGGAGACTCAAAACGGAGGCCTCAGGAAGCTCATCACTAGTGCTACAAAGTCTGGGAACTCCAGGCCTGGTGAAGAAAATCAGGGCTGTTCCATTGTGCAGTTCCCCCCCCCCCCCATTCTGGATTTTTAAACCTGCTGCCTTCAAAAGGAGACTTTGACATATCTGTGTCTGAAGAGGACTTTAGATGTCCCCTTGGATCTTTCTGAATAGCTGGACAGTGATGTGTGGTGCTGTGCGTTGTCTAAACACCACTTTGGGGGGAGCGGCGGTGAGCTGTGGATTTGAACGTGTGCAGAGTACATTTCTACCGCAGTGCCTTCTCTGACATGCAGGCATGGAGCAAAGTGCGCTTATCTAAGGTTAGCGATAGGGCCTTCCACTTGGTGGTGGTGGGGAGGACGTTTCCAAGTAGACAAGTCTCGCTTTATCTCTGGGGTGTAATGTGGAGTATATCCTTTGGCTGCCAGTATGCAGGTCTGACCTTACCTTGGAAATAAACCTGCACTGCTTTAGTCCTGAAAAATCTGTATTAGCCCATTTGCATGTGTCTAGACCTCGGTAGTCTAGCCCACTCTCAGATCTCGGAAGCTAAGCAGGGTTAGTACTTGGATGAGTGACTTCTGAGAAAGTCCGCAGAGTTGCTGTGCAGAGGGAGGCCACGGAAAACCACCTCTGTTATTCTCTTGCCTTGAAAATTTGATGGCGCTCGGCATCACCTTCCACCACCACCTACCTGTATTTTAATTGTTTCAGATGCATCAGCCAGCTTTCTTCAAGTTGTTCCTGCCTGGTGATTTGTGCCTTGTCTCTCCGTTTCTGCCTACAACCTTATATAGGCAAAAAATTGCTGATTTTGTGCCATGGGACAGTGGTATTTTGTGCATTCTTGGGCATTCCTCTTCTGTAGATACATCGTATAGCGAGGCATCCTTCCTCCATAGATTGTGTATTTGTGCATGCACTTGACCACAGTATCAGTGTGGTTACACATACAGCATCTGCTGCTTTAATAATGCATCACCCGGAAGTGTTTTCTCGTGAAGTGTCTTAGCTGTTCTGAAGGTTGCGCCTGAGAATTTAAAGAAATGGGTGGAGGATAGCCCTTTTCATCAGGAATCGTTGAAGTGAAATCTGTGCAAGAGATCAAATTTCCCAAGTTTTTGGATCATATAATATTGACTTCTGCAATCTGAATAAATGATACCGATTTGCAGATTTTTGCATAGTTGGTATAACTTTGGGTGACTTGAAGAAATGACAAGGATCTATGCAGGCCACTGAAGCTCTTTCAGACACCAGATTTCCAACTCAGCCTCAGTATGGGAATTTACTAGTTATTGAAGTTCACTAGTGTTCAGAGCTACATAGCCTATACTGCACCCTAGTATTAAACCCTTTGCTTTTACAACATTGCAAACTGCACAGAACAGGGAAAATAATATTCAGCACTGCCTTTAGTAGGCTCACAGCTCTGCACTTGCTGGAAGTCTTTGGGCTATGTTTACTATTATATTTACTATATTTACTGTTGACTTACATGCTGTTAAATTGTTGCTGCGGCCTGTTACATTTGCCGCACTTCCACATACCTTTTCGAGCTCATTCTCTATGAAGTTCATTCTTGTCTCTCAAAAGCACATGCTGGGAGAAATGTTAGTCTTTAAGGTGCTGCTGGACTTTCGCTTTGTTTCTTTCTACTGTATCATCCTGTTCTGGTTGCATCTGTGGCCTGGTTCTTTCTGTGCATCGTTTTGCATGGATCGTGCGCCTTGAGCTGCAGGCCTTTTGGACACATTTGGCATTAGTTGCACTGCATGCATGCTGTTCTGTATGTAGGGACATGCGCAAGGCATGCGTTAAGGGCACGAGTGGCTATATTGGGCATCTTGGACAATCAGATGTGCCGGTGGACTGTCTGCTCTTGTACTCAAGTTGTGAGCGCGTTTTTGTGCAGTACTGTTTGAAAGTGTTAGTGATTGGCTTTGCATATCACATGGCTACATGTAATGTGTAAACAGTTGTGGCAATTCAGTCCATTCATTCATGCACACTTTGACGTCCAGGACATGTAGGAAACAGCACGGTTATCTTTGCACAGAAAGTGCTCTTAATGTGTATTCCAGTAGCTTGCCCAGAAATCTGAATGTATTCAGGTTTTTTGTTTTGTTTCTAGAGCAGCATGTTTCTAACTCTCACAGGCTTCATATTTTTGGGTGGGACTCTCAAATAGACACATTATCTTGAAGTTCCTGGAATCTCTCTCTGGCATCATTCTTCCTGTCTTTTTTTTTTTTTTTAAATCTCCAGTCTAATTTATTATTTTTATTTTCCTCTGCTGACCTCAGCAAAGAGCAGCAACATGTGGAGGAAGAGAAAGCATGCAAATGAAGCAAACTTTCCCAGTTTGAATAAATTTGCAGACATCTACGTCTTGGCAGAGAATATCCTTATCTTTATTTCTCCTTTCTTTTCCCCAGGTAGTTGTATGCATATCAAAGGCCCGGTTCAGACATGAATGAAGGGGCAGATCCTTGTGTTTGGTAGACTGGACAGCAACACCTCAAGACTGCAATGGCTGGATTCCAGCTTGGGGTGGATAGAAATCTAGCGCAGCCGGGAGGAAGACGCTTTCCCTTCTCTTTGCTTGCAGATCAGCTTGTCTTGGGGAACTCTTCAAAACGGGATCTTCCACTTGCAGTGTGAAGCATTGCCGTCCCCGCTGCCATGTTGTTCTCCCTTATGACGTAGTGGTTAAGAGCAGATGGATTCTAATCTGGAGAACCGGGTTTGATTCCCCACTCCTCCACCTAAGTGGCAGAGGCTTATCTGGTGAACCAGATGTATTTCCGCACTCCTACATTCCTGCTGTGTGACTTCAGGCTAGTCAAAGTTCTCTCAGAGCTATCTCAGCTCCACCTACCTCACCAGGTGTCTGTTGCGAGGAGAGGAAGGGAAAGGAACTTGTAAGCCACCTTGAGTCTCCTTACAGGAGAGAAAGGTGGGATATAAATCCAAACTCCTCCTCCTCCTCCTCCTCCTCTTCTTCTTCTTCATGTTGTGAACTAGGCTTTGTTCATATGCTGTGCTTTCCCAGGTGATGGCTTGCAAACCTTCATTAGTCATAGTCCATCAGTACAGTTCCACATAGTTAAAGAGGAAGGAATCTGTTTAATCTTGCGGACCAGGGAAGAAGTTGCAGTTCAATGGACAGCAAAAGCTTTGCATGAAGAAAGATCCAGGTTCAACCTCTAGGACAGTGGTGGTGATCCTATGGCACTCCAGATGTTCATGGACTAAAATTCCCATCAGCCCCTGCAATTCCCATCAGCCCCAATTGGCCGTGCTGGCAGGGGCTGATGGGAATTGTAGTCCATGAACATCTGAAGTGCCAGTGGTAGGCCACCACGGCTCTAGGATATTCTCTTAAAAGAATCAGGTAGCAGGCAACGGGAGAGACCTCAGCCCGAGTATCTAGAGATCCGCTGCCACTCTAAGTAAACAGTCCTGATCTCTATGGACCAGTTTGATTCAGTATAAGGCACCTTCATATGTGTGTGTGTCTTGAGGAGAAGTTGCAAGGGTCCTGCTCGACTGACTTTCCTGACTGCGTACTTCTCTTTAAATCACAGCCTCCTTCCTCCCTTGAGTTCCTGTCTCAGCGAGAAAGCAGAGACGCTAAAGCACAGTGACAGTTTCTCAAACTGGAATAATGCTGTCTGTGTGACATAATGCTGTCTGTCTGTTGCAGCTCGATTTCGCCCATCCTCCCAGGAGCTTGGGACACCATCCAGGTTTCTCTTCCGGCACGATACGTTTCCGTTTATAGACTCTTTCAGATTTATTGATCTCCTCACGCAAAAGATGTTTGCATTGGCTGTGAGATGCATCCTTTGGACAGCAGGGCCTGTGGGGTGAATGCCATTGATCCAGCATATAAGACCAATGACAGAGAGAACCAGGGCCTTTTTCGTGGCTGCTCCTGTTTGAAATCATCTGGGGAAAGCCATGTCTTTCTCGGCTGTTTGTAGCGGCTGCAGAAAGTTTTTATGCCATTTGGTGAGGGATAAATGCTTGGCTACTCTGTAATTTCGATAGTCTTGGTTGCTGTTGTTGTTTTTTATTTTGCTCACTGATCAAGTTACATCTTTCCATACTCGATAAATCTAGCTGTAAGACTGCTTTGAGCATTGGAAAATGGCATACATTTTTCTTAAATTAATCTAGCATTCCTGTGCCACCCAGGGAGATAAGTAACTCTTCTTAATATACTGATGGGTATGCGCGGGAGAGAGGGTAAGTGAGGCTTGGAGTCAATGACTTGTTCAATATCCCGTTATAATTCCCAAGTCAAGTAGTCTATCAGCTGTTGTTCGCATGCCCTGTGGCCCTCTGAGGATCTTGTGCACTTCTTGCATGCTGTTTGTTTTTTACAAACACACACAATACATATATATAAATAAAACCAAAACAGCCTGCAAGACGTACACAGGATCCTTAGAGGGCCCTGCCTTTCCTTTAGGTTCAAGGCAGCGGTGGTATTGAGAACCAGCGTGGAGTAGTGGTTAAGAGCAGTGGACTCTAATCTGGTGAACCAGGTTTGTTTCTCCACTCCTCCACATGAAGCCTGCTAGATGGCTTTGGGCCAGTCACAGTTCTCTCTGAACTCTCTCAGCCCCCATGTATTGTCGAAGGCTTTCACGGCCGGATTCAACTGGTTGTGGTGGGCTTTCCGGGCTGTGTGGCCGTGGTCTGGTGGATCTTGCTCCTAATGTTTCACCTGCATCTGTGGCTGGCATCTTCAGAGGTGCGTTTGTAAAAAAAAACAAACCACCTGCAATACAGTACTATCAACCATATCTTTGCATAGCAAGTTCCACCCAAACACTCACTGATTGGTTCCCCGCCCTGGGACATGGACAATATATACCCCACTAAACATTCCCTTTTCACTGGACACAGTGTGTAACAGACTTCCCTCTGTAATACTCCTCTGAAGATGCCAGCCACAGATGCAGGCGAAACGTTAGGAACAAGATCCACCAGACCACGGCCACACAGCCCGGAAAACCCACCACAACCAGTCTCTCGGCCCCACCTACCTCACAAGGTGTCTCTGGTGGGGAAAGGAAGGCATTTGTAAGCCACTTTGCAACTTAAAGGTAGAGAAAAGTGGGACATAACTTGAAACTTCTCCTCTTTCTTCTTGTAGTTGGATCTTTAGGCAGCCCAGCTGCCACCTGGGGAAGAGAGCAAGAGATTTGGTGCTTGTGTCGCCAGACATTCCCAGTTGAGGTAGTAATGGCCACGACCATGGCTTTAAAAAGAAGTTAGATTCACTTTTTAATGACAATAATTTTTGTTTTACATAGAATTAAAATCAAACATAAGAATTGTTGTGACTCTTGCATACATCATATCATTCGAGTTTACAACATCTTAAATTCCAGGCATAGTTTTTAAGGCTCAAGAAATCAAAAGACAGACTTAATCGTTTGTCCTTATTTACATAGCCTTTATACACTTAATTAGACAGGTCACTAGTTTGTATAATTTATCAAAGTCCTCAATTAGTATAATCCAAAAAAGCTTTCCATCTTCTTTCATACTCATAAGAACATAAGAACAAGCCTGCTGGATCAGACCAGAGTCCATCTAGTCCAGCACTCTGCTACTCGCAGTGGCCCACCAGGTGCCTTTGGGAGCTCACTCTACGGAGGGTCAACTGTGCACCAAAGTCGTTAGCTTTGCCATTGTTGAGTATTCTGTTAACTTGCAGCCCTGCTTGTTTATTCTGCATTGGTCAGACCTCACCTGGAATATTGTGTACAGTTCTGGGCACCGCAATTCAAGAAGGATATTGACAAGCTGGAACGGATCCAGAGGAGGGCAACCAAAATGGTAAAAGGTCTGGAATCCAGGCCCTGCGAGGAAAGACTTAGGGAGCTGGGGATGTTTAGTTTGGTGAAGAGAAGGTTAAGAGGTGACATGATAGCCATGTTTAGATATTTGAAGGGATGTCATGGTGGTGAGGGAGGCAAGCTTGTTTTCTGCTGCTCCAGAGACTAGGACCAGGAGTGATGGGTTCAAGGTGAAGGAAAAGAGATTCCACCTAAACATCAGAAAAAACTTCCTGACAGTAAGGACTATTCGACAGTAGAGTGTGGTTGAGTCTCCTTCTTTGGAGGTTTTTAAACAGGCTGGATGGCCATCTGTCAGGAGTGCTTTGATTGTGTGTTCCTGCATGGCAGGGGGTTGGACGATGGCCCTTGTGGTCTCTTCCAACTTTATGATTCTATGATTGTTCATGGAGGATAGGTCTGTCAGTTGCTACTATTTGTTGAGGCTGAAGGGAACTTCAATGATCAGAGGCAATAAGCTACTGAATACCCAGTGCCAGGAGGCAACGTCAGGGGAAGGCCTTGGCCTCTGTGTCCTCTAGCACAGTTAATTGGCTGCTGTGTGAAAACAGGATGCCAGCTGAATTAGATGGACCACTGTTCTTTACATACTTTCCTTGAAATGGGTTTATTGCATGGCCTGGGAGTAGCTGTGGGTTGACAGGCTCAACTTCCGTTTATACAGTCATAATAGTAGTGCTCTGCTACGCAAGATCTTTTGCAAGGGTGAATATAGCAAAGGCTTTTGCAAACCGAAAGTGCCAGACAGTGAAAACTGTTTGTGAAATCTCTCTCTTTGCAAGCGTTGGATCGTGTGTGTCATTTTAAGGGCGGTCATCTGCATCATGTATCATTGGTTCTCACAGTCACAGAGTTTATTTGCATATTGTGAGTGCATTGTGGTGTGTGTTTCTATTTACGGAGGGTTTTCCCATCAGCTGTTGACAGAGCAGCCAGGGCATGGGTTAGATTAGGAGAGCGTGTATGTGTGCCTGTTTTTTTTTGAGTTAGGACAGTTTCCACTCAGCTGTTGACACAGTACAGTAGAGCAAGGGAGGGTGAATGAAAGAGATTCTTATTTCCTGTTTCCTGTAACCTTTCGCAGAATGGTCCTCATGTGGTTGCTGTTCTGCAGACCACGCTGTACCACCATTGCATGGTGGGTTGTTGGCATCTATTCTGTACGCCCCCTTCCTTTTAGGTGAACTAGATTTCCAAATCCTCAGTAGGTTGTGCAGATCCTCTGCAGGTAGCCACATTCCTCCAGGCAAGCCCCCTTGCTTCCAGCGTGAACTGCTTACACGTCAGGCAGGCTTGGATTTCTCCTCTGTGCCTTCCTCAGCTTCTCCTGTCCCTCGGCTGTGTTTGCGTTTCCTGCGTGGCACGTGCATAATTGTGGCACATGCCTCAACACACACATTCGGCGCATAAATAACGGTGTCGGGTTGGTGTGGTGCTCGAAGGAGGGGAGTGGCGTCGTTGCATAATTATGTACCATGTGTGGTTCCCAAAGGGAGTCTGAGAGAAGAGCGCGCAACTCACTGTGTGGGAGCGAGGAATTTGGGGTGTTCCGTAAAGAGAAGGGGTGTGTTAGCAGTGGCAGAACAGAGTCGTTTCTACCAATCTTTGCTCATCTGAGTGCCCTAGATTGACACACTTCAGGAACCTTTCCTATTGGATTTTGGGGGGGGGGGGGGGAAACTTGGGGAAAAGACCGTTCATGAGGTTGGTTTTATGTATTTGGGGATGGGGGGTCTGCAGCCAGAATTTCCCCTTTTAAAAGAAGGACACAAGCACTGGTTTAATGTATATACTTGGGGCAGGGAGGGAAATGTTGTAGACCGGTGTTCAAAAGCAGAATTTGTGGTTCCCCTTTCAAAAAGCTGGCTTGGAAACCGGGTTCCTCAGAGATGGCTGCACAGGGAGGGGTCCTCATAGCATACAGCTGGGATTCTTGGGTGTTTTGCTCCGTCAGTAGGCTGGGTAACTGATCAAGGGGGCCAAGGTTGCCGTTAGGGAGGAAGAATCGGTGAGATTTATCCCTACAGATCAATCATTGCCCCTTTTTTGGAGGGAGGTAGAGAAGGAGAACCGGTCAGCAACGCTCAGGAGGAGGGGCTGACCGAAGCGGGCTGCAAATAAGGACAGAAGGATCTCAGCAGCGCCCACGGCTGAGGAAGCAGGTCAGGACTGAGAGGCGGTCTTTTGCAAGAGCTGTATTTTGGCCGCCGGGCGAGACAGCTGCGTCTTCCTGTGCAGGGGGGAGGGAAGGGGGAGGAGAGGATGCAGGTCAGGCGCAGGGGCTGTGGGAAAGCAGGGCTCCGGGACTACATTTCCCATCATGTACCTCTGGTTCCACATTCCAATCTTCTTTCCTGCTTAGGCGGGTTACTGACGGAAGAGGATGTGGGTAAAAAAGGAAAAGTATGTCCAGGTCTTGCTCTTCTTGCTGAGAGTTTTGATCGAGGAGGCTCTTTCTTTGCTGTTCAGTTTCTCTTTTGTCACTTTCTGTAGCATGCAGTGTGTTCTGGCTTGCAGTAATTATCTTGCCCGTATTAAAGGAGGGCATTGCCCACCCCCCCATTTTACAGAGGAGGTAATGCTGACGATTGCCAAGGCCACCCAGGGAGTGCGGCTGAGCTGGATTTTCCATCCCTGGGCACGTATGCAAGATCCACCACTCACTTTCCCATCCAGCTATTAAATCCTGAATAACTGCCACTGCCAACACAAATTAGCAAAGCACTGGTAAACTTTGAACGGATTCTTTAAACCACCCTTTTGTGCACACCTTTGATGCTTAACGTGCATATAGTGACCTTGACTGAGTCTCCGAAGCTGATTGTCGGTTGTCTGTCTGTCTTACTCAGCTTGGTGTACGGCGGATCCCGGAGCTCACACCCAGACACGGATATTTTGCATCGCCAAGCTTACGCCACCCCTCATCCTCTCCAGGGCTACGCCACAAACCACCATCCAGCAGGTACTGTGTTCTCTCTTCCACCCCTTAATTCTCTGTGCATATATAGTTTAACTTAGGCCCCTTCCGCACATGCAAAATAATGCATTTTCAAACCACTTTCACAACTGTTTGCAAGTGGATTTTGCTATTCCGCACAGCTTCAAAGAGCACTGAAAGCAGTTTGAAAGTGCATTATTCTGCATGTGCAGAATGAGCCCAAGCCTTTTTTTACTGTTTCATATCTATTTAATGTATTTATTTTTAAAGATTTATTAATCGCCCCTCTCGTATTTGGCTCAGGGCGATGTGCAATCGACAGCGTGTTACATCAAAGCTGTTTCGACTAAAACTCTTGATTTTAAAATGAAACAATAATAAAATAAAATAACCTATGTAATCCGTAAAATCAGACGTTAATAAACCGGACTACAGTAAAAGCTGTAAAACCGAGCAGAGAAGAAAACCTACCCATGGGCGGGGGAACACATAGCCCCAGGGGAGACTGGTAGTCAAAAACGAACTATCGGCCTCCACGAAATGTCTGGCGGAACAACTCCGTTTTGCAGGCCCTGCGGAACTCCGTGAAATCCCACAGGGCCCTGAGACTGTTCCACCAGGAAAGGGGCCAAGGCTGAAAAGGCCCTGGCCCGTGTTGAGGCCGAACTTTTTAATATGCTGTTCCTCTGCTCATGTGAGTGCTTTTTTTTGCCTGTACTCTGGTCCAGTTTTGCTTCATTTACTTTTGCCCAGTTTCTCCAAACCCCAGCAGGCCTTCCCTTGCCTCTAGTTTTTCATCTGTCCTTCATTTCCTGCTTTTTCTGACTTTCTGTCTCTCTCCTTTGCCAGCCATCTGTCCGGCCACCAACTTATCATTCCACCCCCTCCTTGCGTGTGTGCGTGTGAGCGCACGCCCGTCCCTTGGCTGATTCCGCCCGTCCCTTGGCAGATTCTTTCCTCCTCCTGATTTGGCTGGTTTGCGTGGGGGCGGAGCTGTAGCTGAGTGGCACAGCATCTGCTTCACATGTAGAAAGTCCCAGTTTCAAACTGTGGCATCGCCAGTTAAAAAGATCGGTGTAGAGGGTGATGTGGCAGTCCTCTGCCCAAGACCCCGGAGAGCCACTGTTCAGGAAGAGCAGGTAATACCCACGGGAACAGACCAGTGATCTGACTCCATCATGTATTCACACGAAGAAGAAGAGTTGTTTTTCATACCCTGCATTTCTCTCCTGTAAGAAGTCTCAAAACGGTTTACAAACGCCCTCCCTTCTCCTCACAGTAGACGTCCTGTGAGGTAGGTGAGGGTGAGAGATTGCTGAGAGAACTGTAGCTGGCCCAAACCAGGCAGGTTTCATGTTAAGGAGTGGGGGAACAACTCTGGTTCACCAGATTAGAATCTGCTACTCGCGAGGAGGAGTGGAGAATCAAACCTGGTTCTCCAGGTTAGCGTCCACTGCTCATAACCACCACAACACCCTGACTGCCCAGTCCAGGGGTAGGGAACCTGCGGCTCTCCAGATGTTCAGGAACTACAATTCCCATCAGCCCCTACCAGCATGGCCAATTGGCCATGCTGACAGAGGCTGATGGGAATTGTAGTTCTTGAACATCTGGAGAGCCGCAGGTTCCCTACCCCTGGACTAGTCCCTCTTCTGTGCTCCTCACCCCCAGCCTCCCTGTTTTAGCTGCCCTGCTTTAGAGCCAGTGTGATGTAGTGGTTAAAATCAGGTGCACTCTAATCTGGGCAACTGGGATTGCCAGTTGAGCTGTGGAGGCTTATCTGGTGAACCAGATTAGCTTGTGCACTCCAAAACATGCCAGCTGGGTGACTTTGGTCTAGTCACAGTTCTTCAGAGCTCTCTCAGTCCCACCTACCTCACAGGGGGTTTGTTGTAGGGTGGGGGGAAAGGGAAAGGAGCTTGTAAGCTCCTTTGAGTCACCTCCAGGAGGGAAAGGGGAGATATAAATCCAAACTCCTCCTTCTCCTCCTTCCCCTTCCCCTTCTCCTTCTTCTTCTTCTCCTCCTTCTTCTCCTTCTCCTTCTCCATCTCCTCCTCCTCTTCCTCCTCCTCCTCCTCCTTCTTCTCCTTCTCCTTCTCCTCCTCCTCCTCCTCTTCCTCTTCCTCTTCCTCCTCCTCCTCCTCCTCCTCCTCCTCCTCCTCCTCCTCCTCCTCCTCCTCCTCCTCCTCCTCCTCCTCCTCCTTCTTCTTCTTCTTCTTCTTCTTCTTCTTCTTCTTCTTCTTCTTCTTCTTCTTCTTCTTCTTCTTCTTCTTCTTCTTCTTCTTCTTCTTCTTCTTCTTCTTCTTCTTCCTCCCAAACCTTCTGATGAGTCCTTCTGCCTTATTTCCCCCCTGCCAGCTTTCTTCATCTCTGTCTTCCTCTTCCAGGTCTCTCCGGTCTGTTCGAGACAGGGCTTCATCATGCCAGCAGTGCCACCCCAGACGCCTCTGTCATGAACCTCATCTCGGCGCTGGAGTCGCGGGCACCCCAGCCGGGCCCTTCTGCCTCCTCCCTCCTCTCCCAGTTCCGCACCCCATCCTGGCAAACAGGTAACTGCCCTGCAGCACTGAAAAAGAAGGTGGAGCACTTTCACCAAGATCATACGTGGGTTGAGTTTTTGTGAGGGAGGGCTTGCCAACCCAATAACATGTAATCAGCCCTTGGAACCTCATGCTGTCACCTCTGCGCTGGGGGTGAATCGCTGTTCTCCTTGCCATGACTTTTAGGCGAGGCCGATGGGCTGCACTGCTTTTCTTCGCTTGTCGCTACCCCCTGTAGAAGAAGAAGAGTTTGGATTTATATCCCCCCTTTCTCTCCTGTAAAGGGATTCAAAGGGGCTTACAATCTCCTTTCCCTTCCCCTCCCCCCCCCCACCACAACAAACACCTTGTGAGCTGGGAGAGCTCTGAAGAACTGTGACTAGCCCATGTTCACCCAACAGGAATGTAGGAGTGCAGAAACACATCTGGTTCACCAGAGAAGCCTCCGCCACTCAGGTGGAGGAGTGGGGAATCAAACCCAGTTGTCCAGATTAGAATCCACCTGCTCCTAACCACTACACCACGCTGGCTCACGCTGTAGAGTGGGGTTTTTTTGTTTCTGCTGAACCTAGCTCATCTCTCCCTACTAGCACCCTCTTTGAACAGGTGAAATTATGGGTCTTCTTATGCAGATGATCTGTTTCTATGGCTTTGTCCAGAAGAACTAACATGACTGTTTCTCTCCCTTCCTTGCAGCCATGCACACTCCAGCCCCGGCCGAGCTCTTTATCTCGGGGGCCCTCCCCGGCTCCGGCACTTTCCCCTCCTCGTCGGCACTCTCTGCATACCAGCACCCTGCCTCCTTCAGCGGGCGCAGCTTCCCGGTCACCTCCTCGCTCACCCTGCAGGACGCTACCTTCAGTCCGACCTCCAACGGCCTCTTGTCCCCCCATGACCCCCTGCTCCACATCAAGTCCTCTCAGCCCAGCGTCCCGTCATCCCTCAGCTTCGACCGGCTCGGCAGCGCGGTGCTGGGCACGGGTTTGCCCTCCCAGAGCTCCGCTTACCGCAGCGCCCAAGAGTCGGCGTCCCGCCACCTCCCCTCCCAGTTCAACCTCCTGTCGTCCTCGCTCGGGCCGTCCGACCAGACGTCCCAGCTCTACAACACCTCTGTCTTCTCCAGCTCGCCCGCCTCCTCCATCGAGCGGGCCATCCCCCGGCAGGACAGCGTGATCAAGCATTACCAGAGGCCCTCGAGCGCCCAGCCCCAGCTGCCGTCCGCCCATTCTCTCCAGCATTACCTGAGCTGCGGGGGCAGCTACCAGCAGATGTCCCACCGGTCCAGTCTTTCTTGCAGCCCTTTGGGCGAACAGTCCCCAGCCAGCAGCGAGGGCTCCCAGCAGCAGAAATCCTCCCAGGCCACCCGGCAAGAGCCCTCCCAAAGCTACCGCCCCATCATCCAGTCCCCAGGCTATTCCAGCACAGCCTCCTCCTCGAAGTCCAAGAGCTACTCGGCCTCCCGCCAGCCGCCACGGTCCACAGCCACGCCGAAGTGCCAAAGCAACTACAGCTCGTCCACCCCCAAGCCCAGCTCCGTCATCGCGAGCCAGTCGCAGGCCTACTCGCCCGGGCAGCC
The DNA here is from genome assembly GCF_021028975.2 of Sphaerodactylus townsendi. Lineage (NCBI taxonomy): Eukaryota > Metazoa > Chordata > Lepidosauria > Squamata > Sphaerodactylidae > Sphaerodactylus > Sphaerodactylus townsendi. Next base: position 18,348,263 of record NC_059439.1, on the reverse strand, counting down.
CCAGAGCCTGCTTTCCATGAGCCAATCCCAGAGTTACTCGGTCAGTCAGCCGCAGAACCTGTCTTCAGTCAGCCAGGCCTCGCAGGGCTTCAGCAGCAGCCAGGCCCAGGACCTGACGAGCGTCAGCAAGGCGCAGAGCTACTCGACGGCAGGCCAGGCCCAGCAGGGCCAGGCCGGGCAAGGCGGGCAAGGCCTGCAGACGTGTCAGAACCAAACGTACTCGCCCGAGCAGCTGCAGAGCCTGTCGTCCGTCGGCTACAGCGTCCAGGCCGAGCCCCACGTCTCCGTGAGCCAGACTCCGAGTTACGTCCCAGCACATTCGCAGGGGATGCCCACGGCCAGCCCATCGCTCAGCTACAGCACCGGCCATTCGCCCGCCATGCCGGGGCACAGCCAATCCATCGGCTATTCGCACAGCCAAAACCTCCCGGACTCCAGCCCTTCCCAGATCATCCGGCCGCTCCAGTCGCCCACGACCAACCGGCCCCAGAGCGTGGCGTCGCCCGGCCAGTCGCAGAAGTATCTCACGTCTGTGCTGTCTCCTTCCTTCATGCAGTCGGCTCACACCCAGAGCTACCAGAGTTCCCAGGGGGGCTTGGAGAGGGCGTCGTCGTACGGCAAAGCCAAGGCCGACTCGGACCTGCTGTCGTCCGAGCGGACGGAAGACGAGGAGTTCTTGATCCAGCACCTGCTGCAGTCGCAGAGCCCGCCGAGGGTGCCCCCCGAGGGCATGGTGGAGTGCGAAGACCGGGCTGGCAAAGGGATGGGGTACGAGCTGAGCAAGACCGAGGAGCGCTACCACCTGCAGAGCGTCATCCGGACCAACTCTAACCTGGACAACCAAGGCCTCGAGATGTCCTTGCAGAGCCTGAAGGACAAAAAGAAAGGGGAGAGGTCCAAGGAGTATCAGCACACCCGCTCCACGCCCGAGTCCTTGGCCACCTCTGTTGTCCACTATAGCCACCAGGCTGGCTCCATGGACTCCTACGGGCAAGACATGAAGAAGTCGGTGGAGCAGCATCTCCAGGGCGGCCACATGGACACCGGCAGCAAAGAGATCTCCCAAGCCCACTCGTATTTGCAGAAGACTCCGGAGCATGCCTCCCAGCCACACCCCATGGAGTCCCACGGGTTGATGTCCGGGCAGCAAGGAGCCACGCTGATGTTGGACTCTCCCCCCGACCTGCCCCCTCTCGCCCTCTCGCAGCAGCAGCAACAGCAGCAGCAATCCCAGCTGCTCCAGTCGGTGCTGACTCACACTCAGAGCCAGCTGCACCCCCGGGGCAAGGTCCGCACCCCGTTGGATGTCCACCTGATGGAGCCCCAGCGCATGCACCAGGCCGAAGCGCCCTCGCCGCAGCTTCAGATGCAGGCCCTGGAAGCGCACCTGCACCAAGCCCACGTGCGTTCCCAGAGCATGGAAGCGCAGCTCCTCGAGCCGCAGCAGTCGCCGCAACTGCAGGGCCAGATGCAGTCGGAGAGGATGCAGTCCGAGGGCATGGAGGTGATGCCCCAGGGCAACCTCGCCCAGTCGCAAGAGATCCAGGACTTCCTGGAGCCGGATATGAGCTTGGAGTCCCACCTGGGACAAGGCGGGGCGGTCCAAACGCAGCAGCATCTCCTCCCCGATGCCAGCTTGGACCCGGACTCCTCTCAGCAAGTCCCGCAAGGTCAACTGGAAGGCAAGGACCAGTTTGAAAGCCCCAGCCCCCAAGGGGCGAAGCAACGCTTCGTCCCGCTCACCTCCATCTGCTTCCCGGACTCTTTGCTGCAGGACGAAGACCGTAGCTTCTTCCCGGGCATGGAGGACATGTTTGGGCCGCCTCCTTGCGGCGGAGACGAGTTCCCAAAACCGGACGACGGCACGCAGGGCATGGAGAGGGGAGAGGGGATGAAAGGGGGAGGCTATGACATGATGCCAGGAGGTCAGGGGTACCAGAGCTACTGCCCGTCGGAAAGCGGGGACGGGCAGCACTTGGGGTTGGATTCGGTATCAGTGAAGCACGAGCTGCCCTCGACTGTCAACACGGAACAGCTGGGGCTCATTCAGTCTGGGCAGCACGGGACGGCCCCCATCTCGGAGTCCAAGTCGGGCCTCACGTCGCCCATTTTCTGCTCGTCTAAGCCCAAGAAGCTGCTAAAGACCTCGTCCTTCCACCTGTTGAAGAAGCGGGAGCCGCCTTTCCAGCCGCCCAAAAAGAACTATGCCCAGGAGTACGAGTTTGAGGACGACGAGGACAAGGAGGACGTCCCGGCTGACATCCGCCTTAACAGTCGGCGCCTGCCCGATCTGCTTCCGGACCTCATTTCCAGCTGCCGCACCAACCGGACCACTCTCAGCCCCATGGGGGACATAGACTTCTGCCCGCCCAACAGCGGCCTCATGGAAGGGCCCAAACGCCGGGGGCGCAAGCCGACCAAGCCCAAGAGAGATGGCCCTCCCCGTCCCCGAGGGAGACCCCGCATCCGGCCCCTGACCGAACCGCCTCATGGCGTGGCTCACGATGGAACCAAGAAACCCCGTGGCCGGGGGAGAGGGAGGGGAAAGAAAGCAGGGGAGGAGGGGGTTGACCCCGGAGCAGGCTTGGAGTCTCTCAAACCTCTCAAGGTAAGTTGGGATTGAAAGGTGGTGGTTTTGTTGTTGAGGTTTGCACTGGGAAGGAGCATTTGGAAAGGGGCTGGGTGGTGTCACGGTGGATGGGCAGGGGGCAAATGGTTGGAAAGGCGGCTTCCGGCTGATTGTAGAGCAGTGATGGCGAACCTTTTAGAGACCAAGTGCCCAAACTGCAACCCAAAACCCACTTATTTATCACAAAGTGCCAACATGGCAATTTAACATGAATACTGAGGTTTTAGTATAAAAAACGGTTGGCTCCAAGGCGTGCGTTACTCGGGAGTAAGCTTGGTGGTAGTCGATGGCTTTGCTTTGAAGCAACTGTGCAAAGCTTCAAACGGGTGAATCATGACCCTAGGAGGGTTTACTCAGAAGCAAACCCCATTGCCAGCTACTGAGCTTACTCCCAGGTAAAGGATCACGCTTTCGTTCTTCCCATGAAAATCAGTAGGGTTTAAGAGCCCTTAACAGGGTTACCTACACTGCTTCCCCAAAACTAGGTCTTAGGTTTAATGCTAATAATCTCCCTGAAATAATTACATTATTATCACATGACGAACTCTGTGTATGCGTGCCCACAGAGAGGGCTCTGAGTGCCACCTCTGGCACCCGTGCCATAGGTTCGCCACCACTGTTGTAGAGTCTTCCCAAGTGGGTGAGACTTCTGAAGTGGTCAGTTCTGAGGAGGTGGAGGCTGGTGTATGATGTGAACTACTGGGTCCTTGGATGAGTGTAAGCCAACGTACAAATGGAGGGTTCATGTTCCAGAGCAAACGATATACAAACAATACCGCTGAACCCAAATGGGAATGAATATATAGTTGCAAATTTAGTCTTGGGGCAGGAACAAACCAGAGCACCCACAAACAGTTGGGTGTTTAATGGCACTCAAAAAATACAGACACACCATAGTCAGCAGAGCCACCAAGTAATGCGTATACAATCACCAGCATCTCTAGAGACACAGTGCATTCATCACCTGGTAGCCTAAACAGTCTGTCCAGAAGAATGGAACTGTTTAAAGTCCAGGGGTACATGGTGTCCATCTTGCTTGAGGAACAGGAGAACGGGTTCATTTCAACCATCTCTGGTCAATCTCAACAAAATTCGCTGGTTGATCTCAACAAAATTCTCATTTCATGGGATCTTTAACCCACTTCACCAGCTTTCCATGACTTGGAGTTGCTGACATGGCTTGCGGAGACTTTTAAGCTGTTCAAAGCATTTATATCTTCATCGGACTAAGCCACGCGTGGCTGATTCTCTTGCTTGGATGAGTGATCCCCAGGGAAGACCAGGGCTGCTATGCAGAGGAAAACAAGGGCAAGCTACCTCTGCTAGCTCTTGCCTTGATAACCCCGTGTGGTGGACCTTCATGAGGTCACCATGAGTGGCTTGTGACTCAGTGGCACCTTTCTTTAATCCCTGGCTTTATAGGGTCAATCCATGGGCACCCCAAAGCATACGATTACTGCCCCAAATGTCTGATCTCTGATCAGCGGTCTACATGACTGCAGGAATGTTTCAAACTGTCTCCCGGGTGGGACAGCTTGACCACATGGTCGTTATTGAAACAACAGCAACAACAACAATAATAGTTGTTGTTAAATTTATTAGACTGCCCACCCCCAAAGGGCTCTGGGCAGTGTACAAGAAACAACAAAAACAATACATAATAAATATCAGAATCCTAAACAACATTAAAACCTTTAAAACGCATTACAGCAGCAACATCATAAAACCCATACTAACCCAACCTAAAGCTAAAGCCGGGAGGGGAATGGCATGCATAGTACAAGCATCAGGCGGGGGCAGGCAATCCATGGCTGGCCTTCCCAAAAGCCCGGTGGAAAACAGTTTTACACTCACCAAAGTCCCGCAGGGCCCTAACAGCTGACAGGAGAGTGTTCCACCAGGCAGGGGCCAGGGCCGTAAAAGCCCTGGCCCGGGTAGAGGCCAGCCGCATCATTGAGGGACAGGGGACCGTCAATGCCAGTGTCCCCCATGGACAGTTGCAGTACATTTGGTATCCCCAACTGGAGAGGTAACATTTCTAGGAAATTTCCTGGGCAGCACGGGGGAGGGGAATTTTGTGGGAGATGGAGATAAGTGGAAATTGCCGCACCTGTGGAAATCTAAACCGGATTTAACCTATTATTGTTTGTAGTACTGAGATTTAACTTATTATAGCTTATATTACTGAGAAGTTGCAGCTGGCTTATGGTGATCCCATAGGATTTGTGAAGCAAGAGACATTCAGAATGGGTTTGCCTGCCTCTGAACTTACTTTGGGGTCTCCCATCCAAGTACTAACCAGTGCCAGCTCTGCTTAGCTTACAGGTTCTGACGAGATCAGACTAGCCCGGGCTATTCAGGTCAGGGTGATTAGCTGCCACCAAAATTATTTACACTAAAGCAAGAAACTTATCATCAAAATATGCAGAACAAGTGTATAGTATACATCGGAATTGCCATTCTTTAATATTTTAGATTGCCGTACGTACTCATTTTTCCTGCTGCACATTTTGAGCCAGTAAAAATCTGGCCTAGAAGCATTTCGCCCATTTCACAGGAAAATATTTCATAGGAGGGTTTTCTCAGGACTCGCCAGATTGCTAAAGAACGTCCTTGGGGGGAATCTATACCATCTCCCCAGCACCCTCAGTCAGTCAGTCAGTCAGTCAGACTTTATTACACTCAAAGACCAGAAAAAAGTTAACAATAGAACCAAACTTTGTACATCAGCAATACAACATAATACGGTAGGCTGTAAAGGCACGCTACTAAGTTGCATTTTAGGTGATAAGAACATTTTAAAATCCTATTTAATATACGCTAAAATATCACACCTAAATGAATTGTTTAAAATTTCTATTTGATACTAAAAAAAATTTGTGGTATAATTATTTTAAAAAATAATTAAAATTGTTTAATACAAAATCATATTAACTGCATTAACATTTTAGAAACTTTTGAGCATAATTAGATTAAAAAAAATTACAGCACACATTCAGCATCAAACCTCAATTTGAAGAAGAATCCCAACCCACAGTTTTTTCTGGGTCTTCACATTTTCTCCCAACATGTTTTGGCTGCAGCTAAATAGCTTGAGAGACAGGAAGGTGTGTGAGAGCAAGATGCCCCCCCCCCCCCCCCCCGCCCCAAAAAGCCTTATATGGCTTCAGTCCTTGGTACCCAAGAGAGAGTATCTACCCATTTTCTCCTGTCTGAGTGCTGAGATTGGAGGGGGCAGGGCCTGCCTGGCTGTCCCGCCCCCTTCGGAGGTGAGGAGGGTGGAGTGGCCCACAGGGCCTTCTCTACAGTGGCCCCTACACTCTGGAATTCCCTCCCTCTCTTTGAATTTCAGCTCTTAGCAAAGACTGACCTCTTCACCTGGGCGTTTGGTTGACACCCCCACTGGGAGGGGAGCCCCAAGGTGTCTGTACACCCCTCCCTTTTTGTGGCGGGTGAGATTTTAGATGGTTTTTAGGATGGGGTTTTATTGTGATTTTACTTCTTGTTGGATTTTGTATGGTTTTTATTGTAACCCACCCTGTGATAAAAAGTGGGGAATAAAAGCAAATCAATAAAATGCCCATTGTCATCTGCTGCTTGAAGTGCCTAGGTCACCAGGCTTTGTCATAAGTCTGGCCCACTACAGGAATTAGAGGCCCAAAGCCATTGAGGAAATTTTGCTGAGAATCGGGATCAGATTCTTCTGTGGCTGTGGGATTTTGCAAGAGAAAATGTTGCAGAGATAAGGTAGAATATATGTACACAGCATTTGAGCAGGTCCAACATTCACAGATGGAACTTGCGGTGGGAAAGGCGGTCCAAGGTCAGACCTATAGTTCATCTAGTTCAGCAACTGCTGGCCAAAGGATTTCTTTATTTTATTTTATCTAAAACATTTTTGTACAAACTTTCCACCCAATCAAGAGTCCCCAAGATGGCTAATCTGAAACCATGTCCCCTTGGCCATCTGGTTTTCAGAGATGCATTGCCTTTGAGGGTGGAGGTTCCATCTGGCTTCGACGAAGAATGTGGTGGCCAACCTATGGTGCTCCAGATGTTCATGGACTACAATTCCCATCAGCCCCTGTCAGTTGGCCATACTGGCAGGGCTGGTGGGAGTTGTAGTCCATGAACATCTGAAGAGCCGCAGGTTGCACACCCCTGAATATACAATCAATACATAACACAATAATAAATGCAAACTATACATTAATACAATCCATAAATAGCACAATAAACAGTGCAAATAATTTAAATCAGAACAATAAATAGTTAACATTTACAAAATAGTCAAACTTAAGCACCTTTCCCTTTTCCATTTCAAGGGGATAAATTTACCCGAACAAATCTATAAATAAATAGAAAATAACAAAATAAAGAGTTCCCACTAAAACCTACGGACCCGCCCGCCCACCTCCCTTCTCCAAATAAAATAAAGAAGTAACAGATAGCAGTTTGTGAGCGCTGAATGAGGAGAAGGGATCATGCACGATTAATCTATGTGTGTATTTGTGCAGCCTTCCCCCTTGAGCACAGAATCTTTGTTCCTGGTCAGTATCCCGAGCATTCTGATTTTCAAAAGGGGGGGGGGTTCTAGTCCTCATAACAATAATGGGACGACATGAGGTTGAAAACGAGCAGGGCTAGGCCCAGGGTAGGACCCCTTCTGGGCCAGAATTCCTAAAAACTTGCAACATCTCACTGTCACCTGTTGAAAACAGTGGTTCCGAAGGGCCGGGGCGCGGCGAAGTCCTAAAAAGGACGTTCCTGACAATAACAAAATGGAAGATGGAGTTTGGAGAACTGTGTCAGGAGGCCCCTCAGACCCTCCCATTCCTCTCCCTTCTCTTTCCTTCAGATCAAGTTGCCAGTTCCCAAAGGCCTGGAGGGATCTCGGCTGGAGGCTTCCACCCCGACTCATCAGCCCCCTCAAGAGAGCAGCTTAGACAACAGCCAGACCCGAGAGAAGATCAAGCAGAAGATCAAGGAAGTGGAAGAGAAGCAGCCTGAGATGAAGTCGGGGTTCATGGCGTCCTTTTTGGACTTCCTCAAGTCGGGCAAGCGTCAGACATTGTCTTCCGCATCCTCCTTGGCGGCCACAGTGGGGGGCCCCGGGGTGGCGGCGGCTGCCGTGGCCTCGTCCTCAGGCAGCCCCTCCAAGACGCCACGTCCCCCATCAGCCACGTCTTCGTCGTCATCTTCCCAGCCTCCGCCTCCCTTCAGTATGGCACCTCCGATGCTGTCAGGGGGCTTGGATGGGCCTGAAGGGGATCCGGCCGGGCTTGTAATGAGCTGTACAAGCCCCTGCAAGCGGCTGGATGAGGAACTGAAACGTAACCTGGAGACTTTGCCCTCGTTCTCCTCTGACGAGGAGGACTCAGTCAGCAAAAACCAGGACCTCCAGAAGAGCATCTCCTCGGCTATATCAGCACTCTATGACCCCACAGACCGCAAGGAGGGAGAACCCAATGGTGAGTAGGAGGAATCCTTGTCCACACTAAAACACTGAGCAGACTCCTCATCCCCTTTTTTTTCTGTCCTTTATAACTATTAAACACCTTTCTTTTTGACTGTTAACAAAATCCACCTGAAACCCTTTATTAAATAATATTTAATGGATTTTGCTTTAGACTAACCAGAGTACCCATTTTTATTTTTAGAGAGAGCCAGTGTGGTGTAGTGGTTAAGAGCAGGTGGATTCTAATCTGGAGAACCAGGTTTGATTCCCCACTCCTCCAGCTGAGTGGCAGAGGCTTATCTGGTAAACCAGATGTGTTTCTGCTCTCCTACATGACCTTGGGCTAGTCACAGTTCTTCGGAACTCTCAGCCCCACCTACTTCACAAGGTGTCTGTTGTGGGGAGAGGAAGGGAAAGGAGCTTGTAAGCCCCCTTACAGGAGAGACAGGTGAGGTATAAATCCAATTTCTTATCTTCTTTTTCTTCTTTTTGGTTTTAAATTTCTGAGAATAATCTGCCTCGTATTTAGCATTAACTTTCTTCTACATTCTCTTAGCTTCTGCATGTAAGTTCTTAATGATCAAACCCTTTTCCATGTCATTCAATATATATGTATGTATATATATATATATATATATAGAACCAGGGGGCATACATTGAAAATGCTGGGGGGAAGAATTAGGACTAATAAAAGGAAACACTTCTTCACGCAACGTGTGATTGGTGTTTGGAATATGCTGCTACAGGAGGTGGTGATGGCCACTAACCTGGATAGCTTTAAAAGGGGCTTGGACAGATTTATGGAGGAGAAGTCGATTTGTGGCTATCAATCTTGATCCTCTTTGATCTGAGATTGCAAATGCCTTAACAGTCCAGGTGCTCGGGAGCAACAGCCGCAGAAGGCCATTGCTTTCACATTCTGCATGTGAGCTCCCAGAGGCACCTGGTGGGCCACTGCGAGTAGCAGAGAGCTGGACTAGATGGACTCTGGTCTGATCCAGCTGGCTTGTTATGTTCTTATATTTTAGCCAGTTAGAAGCAGAGCTCTTTGCTGCAGGTGTTTTTTGGTCTTTCACGGCACACGGGCTCCAGATAATCTAAGCGGAATAGATTATAAGGGGTTTTTTTTTAAGAGAAAGGAAGTCAAACGTTTTTCTCTTTGCAAGAGAGTACGTATCTTGAAGAGCAAGCACTTTGCTTGGAATTCAGTGTGCAGTTTCATGTGTTCGTGGACTTCTATGGTCAGAGGTCCATGTCACCTGCTCAGCAAGTGGGGGGGATCCCCTCTACTTCCTGTTCTCTGGCATTTTCTACTCATCCCATGAAGTAGTCTTTTTAATGAGCAGTGGAGGTTGGCCCCCATACACTAAATTGGTTCTAATTAAGGAAAGTGAGTGTGTTTGCTCCAAACACATGGTTTTCCCAACCACAGATTGGCCTGTGTATCTGCTGTTCTGACTAGTTGTGAATTTAAAGGCCACTTAATGTATTGTTGAAGGCTTTCAGTTGTTGTGGGTTTTCCAGGCTGTGTGGCCATAGTCTGGTGGTTTTAGCTCCTAATGTTCTGCCCTCTCAGTGTGCCACAGAGAGCAACACATCTTAAAGTGACATGCCTTTGTAGACGCCAGCCACAGTTTCTGGTGAAATGTTAGCAGAAGAAGAGGAGTTTGGATTTATATCCCACCTTTCTCTCCAGTAAGGAGATTCAAGGTGGCTTCAAAACTCCTTTCCCTTCCTCTCCCCACAACAGACACCTTGTGAGGTAGGCGGGACTGAGGAAGTTCCAAAGAACTGTGACTAGCCCAAGGTCCCCCAGCAGGAATGTAGGAGTGCGGAAACACATCCGGTTCACCAGATAAGCCTCCACCACTCAGGTGGAGAAGTGGGGAATCAAACCTGGTTCTCCAGATTAGAATCCACCTGCTCTTAACCACTACACCACGCTGGCTCTCGAGGAGTTAGGGGCTAAAACCACCAGACCACCTCATGTTTTTCCTCCAGTGAGCTGAACTTCATTTCCAGGGAGGTGCTTGATGTCGGGGAGATGGCGTGAATGAGGTCATGCTCTCCTTTTCCTGTGCTGGGGGGCCCACTTGAAAGGGTGGGGCCATCGCTGGCGTTTACCAATAAAAATAGAAAACCCATCTGTGAATCTACCAGGGTTGCCTCTGTTTGGGCCTTGATAGGCCTGTTTCTTCATGGCCGCTTATACTCCCAGACCCAACAGTTTTCTTCCATACCTTTCTGTCATTCCTTCACCTGTCTCCTCAGAGCTTTCACGTTTCCCTGCAAATCAGGGATTATGATAGTAGCCGAATGACAAATAATCGAATCGTCCCTCCATCACATTGCAGTCTGCTTGTTTCTTTGATTGTGTCGGAGGTGCAGAGCAGTGGACACCATGTCTGTGCATACACACCTCTGGGGTAGGCCCCCTGCCCTGGCAAAAACAGCCGTCTTGGAAGTTTTGGGAACAGGCTAGCCAGCTGGCAACAGCATCGCATGTCTCAAGAGAGAGTTAGAGACATTGTCGCTGTGGCCTGTACCGCTTGCTGCCGCAGGATGCATTGCTGGTATCGCTAGCATAGATGGCAGTTAGGCAGATTTGTGGAAGATAGATCTGGAACGGAATATTAACCAGGATGGCAAAATTGAACCGTTGTGTTCAAAGGCCCCGGACTTCCAAATATTTGCGTGACGGCCTCTTCCATTATAACCCCCAGCGGACATTAAGATCAGGAGCCAAGGGACTTCTAATTACCCCTGGCCCACGGAAGGTCCATTTGGCCTCAGTGTAGGCCAGGGTCTTTTCGGCCTTGGCCCCTTCCTGGTGGAAGTCTCCCTGCGGGATTTTATGAAGTTCCGCAGGGCCTGTTTCGCCAGGCATTTCGTTGAGGCTGCTCTTTGACTACCTGTCTCCCCTGCGGCTATGTGTTTCCTTAGCCCATCGGTGGGTTTTACTTCTCCTCTCGGTTTTACAGCTTTTAGTGTAGTCCGGTTTATTAATTCCTGATTTTATGGACCATGTGGGTTATTTTAACTTTATTATTTGGGTACTGTTTTGTTTTTAAATTATGGGTCTTTGTCGAAACAGTTTTTATATATTGCACTTTTGATTGTACATTGCCCCGAGCCAGACATGGAAGGGGCGATTAACAAATCTAATAAAATAAAATAAATAAAATGCAAGTTGTTGAAGGGCAATAGTAGAGAGGCTTTGGGTACCGTGCCCTGCATATCGGTCTTCGCAGGGCCATCCTGGTTGGCCACTGAGAAACAGCTCGCTCTGGATTACGTGGTCCCTTGGTGTGATCCAGTAGGGCTGTTTGTATGTCCTGTCTTCTCAGTTCTCCACCCAAATTATTCCTCCCCTCCCGCTCAATTTTCTGGACCTCCACCTCTGACTGCAAACCCATTGCTTCTCTCCCTTCCTCCCGCTTCTTTCCCATCCCAGATGTGCCACCAGTGGAGGAGAAGCCCCCAAGCCCAGCTCCATCAGTGGAGGCAGAGACGCAACCAGAGCTGCCCCCGCCGCCCCTCTCCCCAGCTCCCTCACCGAAGGAGGCTCCCCCGGTCCCCGAGGAGCTGCCTGCTCAAGCATCCCCCGAGCCCGACGATCCAGAGGACACGCGGCCCCTCCACCTCGCCAAGAAGCAGGAGACGGCTGCCATTTGCGGGGAGACGGACGAAGAGGAGGCGGAGAGCGGCGGGGAGGGAATCTTCCGAGAGCGCGATGAGTTCGTCATACGCGTTGAGGACGTTCAGGCCCTGAAGGTGTGTATGGAGACCCGTGGCTGTGTCGTTTGAAGCAGTGCTGTATTTATAAGCATGAAGTTCTGAAACCCATTTTCAAAGACGTATTGCACGTTTCAGTGTTTGAATCTTGGGTCAGATTTTGTACCACGCAGATCTGTTATATTATTTAAAGTTAAAATAAAATCCCATTCTTAACAACTGAACAATCTCCTAATTGTATTGTCGAAGGCTTTCACGGCCAGAATCACTTGGATGCTGTGTGGTTTCCGGGCTGTATGGCCGTGTTCTAGCAGCATTCTCTCCTGACGTTTCGCCTGCATCTGTGGCTGGCTTTAGATCCTCTGAAGATGCCAGCCACAGATGCAAAGCTATCAGAAAAATAAACCACACAGCATCCAATCTCCTAATTGATGGATCGTTAGTTTCATCGTCCATTTCACTGCCTGCCTGCAGTCTCAGAGGCTTCATTATAATTCATTGGTCCTAAATTTGCGCTTCCCTCTCTTTATCAGTATTGAAATGCTCAATTTACCAAACTCCCAAATGGTACATCTTGACAAAAATGAGTTTTTGGAAAAAGAGGAGGGTGAGAATTTCCCAGGATTTCATAAACAACAATCGGAGCTTGAGAACAAGTTAACACCTCTGTTGTGCAGAATTTTATCGAATGTGCATGAGACAGTGTAAACCATACAAGAGCCACAAAAAAGAGCAGAAACTGTGAAAAAAGCAGAAATTGACATATTGAAAGAGAAATAGACCCACACCTAAATGACAGACTGTTATTAAAATCAAGGAGTCTAATTATAACCTCACACGCTTTACACCTTCACTGTTATTTTTTAAATCTTCATTAAACTGTATCAAGACTATTCATGATTTGCTGGAGTGTAAAACTATCTCTGACTTAACTGGGTATTTATTTTCCCCTTTCTCTGAGCATATCAAATCAGATCAAATTTCCCACCTCCTATCTGAGGAGGTGAGATGGCCGAGAGTGCGTGACTGCCTTGATTCTTGCAAGGAGAGCTTCGTCAAGAATGAGAATGTGAATCTTGGGTTCCCTGGTTCTAGTCCACGTTCTAACCACTGCATTTCAAGGAGTCACAATAGATCACCGCAGCCAAGAAAACGTGCTCCCCCCTGTATTTTTCTCTCCCATTTGAACGGGGCCACTTGGCACACTAACTGTATTGCTTAATAAACCCTGTTCAAAGGAGAGCCATAATGTTCGCCAGGTTTAATGTTATGCCTTCTGCCTTGTTACATGGCAGATTTAATAAGCAAGAAAAGGCTAAAAGATTGTGCCCATGTAACGATGGCTCAGTTGAATCTCTGGCCCACCAATTACTACACTGTCTCAGATTCAAGGAAATCAGATCCAAGTATGTGAATCTTACTCCTTTACATTTACCCCATCTCCCCGATTTAATTAGATTACACTACTTGTTGGACAACCCTGATCCTTCTCTCTGTATGATAGTGGCAGACTTTCTCCTGGAAATTACTAAACGCCAGTAGATTTCCTTCGACCTAACATTTATGTCCTGTATTGTATATGCTTTTTAATCCGTTTTTTATTATTGTTGTACTGTTGTCTATGCCAATAAAGGCTTGCTTCTTCTAAAAAAAGAGTCACAATAGAGCATCCTTAACTAGGGGGGATTTCTTTAATGATGTGTATTATGCACTAGTCATTGAGCTGGACTTTAGCAAGGTGCCTTTTTAAAACCATTTAAGCACCTACCTTCCGTGTGAAACCAGAGCAAAAAAGATACCATTTGCAGAGCAGAGTTTACGGAAGGAAAGGGCTGATTTGTCGATGAGAATGTATACTGATCGAGAATGTGTTCTCGTCAGTATAAATTCCCATCAAGCAACAAACCCTTTGCTTCTGTAGATTCTGTTTTCTAGATAACTGGGCAAAGACCTGCCTAATTGTTTTATGAGCACAAACAAGCAGTGCAGGAGTAGAGTGTATTTTGGGTCTCTTTCAGTGTCACTCTACAAAGAGTTAATGTCTTTCCAAATCCACTAAAGCCGGCTGGTTTAGAAGGGTATAACTTTGGTTAAGACCGCTTGTGCGTTTCATTTTTGCACGTAATCCTGTTTTGCTGCAAGATTGTTACAGTTGGGCCCACAGATAGTGAGGTTCTATTGACATCAGTGCTGCTTTCTTTATCTTCCTGCAGCTTGCCCTTCAGACCGGCCGGGAGCCACCCCCCATCTGGCGGGTGCAGAAAGCTCTGCTTCAGAAGTTTACCCCTGAAATCAAGGACGGGCAGCGACAGTTTTGTGCTACCAGCAACGTAAGTGTTTCCGCTATCAGGCCCATTCCGATGTATTTGATACCCATACAGTACTGTCCTACTGTTTACGCAAATGCATGCGCTCACAGATGCCAACGGAAAAGCTCAGGCCCTGGATGTGTTGGGCCTCAGTGTGTTTGACTGTGTGCAGTTTGATTGGATTCCAACTTGGGTTTTTACTTTCACGTCTCTTATCTTCCTGCTGCTAGAAACTAGCTGTTTTCCTCCACGTTTGTGCAGAGGGACCGGCTTTCGTTGGAGGGACATGTGCAATAATATGTGCTTTGCCCTCCCCTTGGCCACTTCGGTAAACATTTTGCCAGCGTGGTGTAGTGGTTAAGAGCAGGTGCACTCTAATCCAAAGAACTGGGTTTGATTCCCCACTCTGCCACTTGAGCTGTGGAGGCTTATCTGGGGAACTAGATTAGCTTGTGCACTCCAACACATGCCAGCTGGGTGACCTTGGGAGAGTCACAGTTCTTTGGAGCGCTCTCAGCCCCCCCTACCTCATAGGGTGATTGTTGTGGGGGAGGGGGAAGGGAAAGGAGATTGCAAGCCCCTTTGAGTCTCCTTACAGGAGAGAAGGGGGGGATATAAATCCAAACTCCTCCTACTCCTCCTCCTCTTCTTCTTCTCCTCCTTCTCCTTCTCCTTAATTGTTGGGCTTGGGTCAGTGAATATCTTCTTGGAAAGGATTGAGGTTTTTAATTCCTTGCCCTCCTTGTTTCTGGAAAGTCCTCCTCAGCACTTTTGATTTCTGGCCTGAAAGATGTCCAGGTAGCCTCAACCAGCGCTGGGGCTTCCTCTGCCCTGGTCCAACCTGGTGGAACTCTCTGTCCAGTGAGACCCGGACCCTGCGTGATCTGATGCAACTCCGCAGGGCTTGTAAGACGAATCTGTTCCGCCAGACGAATAGTTGAGGCAGCAACATTTTCCCCCACCTAAATGTCCTCTGTCCTCTCTTATGCCGTCTTTCTTCCCTTCTCTGTTCAGTTTTTCTGTTTTCCAGTTTTGAATTTTGCTTTGGGTCTGTCGTATTTTTCAGTACGGACATCCGAAATCGTATAGTATTTTATGTAGAATTTTAGTCGCTATTTGAAATTGATTTGAACCCTGGTTTTATTGCATGTGTTAATGTGTTGGAAGCCGCCCTGAACCTGCAAGAAGGAGAAGGGCAGCATAGAAATTAGATTGATTAACGTCCAGCTACTTCCTACCTTGCTTTTCCCCCTCAGTATTTGGGCTATTTTGGTGATGCCAAGAACCGCTACCAGCGACTCTATGTCAAGTTCTTGGAGAACATCAATAAGAAGGATTATGTCCGTGTCTGCTCCAAAAAGCCTTGGCACCGGCCCCTGCAGGCTGTCAGGTAATGGGGGACCGAGTGGGGAAGGGCAGGCTAATGGGTTGGATCCACTCACCTTTTTTTCTAGTGACTCCTTAAGGAAGGAGGGGTGAAGTCGTTATGGACGACGCAATGAAGAGACAAGACGCAGCAATATCAGGAAACCGGTGGAGAGAGGCCAGCGGCAGGTCTGGCTGATCTGGCCAATCTGCCGAGCTGGGGTCCCTGGCACCTTTATTAAGGGTTTGGGGAGGCGGAGAAAGTTAGCGCCAATTCATGACTCAGGAGGGGCTAGCGTGCGTGCAGGGAGAAACGTTCCTGTCTGGGTCGAATTCAGGTATCTTGTGACCTGGGTGTATGAGGGATCTCGTGATGTGCGTACGTGTGAGCCCAGGAGGGGACAGATGGCGCAGGCATTCCTGTGCACTTTCTGAGGCTCTACTGGGTTCGCTAACGCACCCCTACAGAGGGGCTCCTCTTTGACCACCAGAAAAGGCTATGCTGGGGATTACGTGACCTGCATAGCCAAAACCCACACCTTTGCATAGCACATTCCACCCAAACACTTGCTGATTAGTTCTCCACCGTGGGACATGGACAATATATACCCCACTAAACATTCCCTTCTCACTGGACACAGTGTGTAACCGACTTCTCTCTGTAATACACCTCTGAAGTTGCCAGCCACAGATGCAGGTGAAACATTAGGAACAAGATCTACCAGACCACGGCGACACAGCCCAGAAAACCCACCACAACCAGTTGAATCTGGCCGTGAAAGCCTTCGACAAAATTAATATTGTTTGTTTTTGACGGTGCATAAAAACCTGGCTGTTTGCTCTAGAGTGTCCCTGGATTTGTTGTTTAACAAATAAAAAGTCTTCTGTTGGTCTGTCCAGCACTCTTAAGCCCATCAGTAAGGTTGAGAGAAACTTTGTTCTGGCCCCATTATGAAGAGGGGCTTGTATATAAACAATGCTGGCAAATAATTTTAGATGGTGTAATGAGTGAAGTTACATATAAAGTTTGCCAGTGGGTACTAACAATTATCAAGAGAAAATGTCAGTTGCATATGTAAAGTATCATGTACAAGGTCAGTACAGGCATTTTGCAATCTTCCTGTTTTGATGGAAATCTTCTCCAGATACCTTGTCTGCGATCACTGAATTTTTTTTTATTTCTCTGGAGTTTTCCTTTTTTGCCAGTATAAACTTGCTCTGTGTCAGCTGCCTTCAAAATCACATTGAGAGCCAGCGGGTTGTAGTGGTTAAGTGGTGAAGAGCAGGTGGATTCTAATCTGGAGAACCAGGTTTGATTCCCCACTCCTCCACCTGAGTGGCAGAGGCTTACCTGGTGAACCAAATGTGTTTCTGCACTCCTACATTCCTGCTGGGTGACCTTGGGCTAGTCACAGTTCTTTGGAACGCTCTCATCCCCACCCACCTCACAAGGTGTCTGTTGCGGGGAGAGGAAGGAGCTTGTAAGCCACCTTGAGTCTCTTTACAAGAGGGAAAGGTGGGGTATAAATCCAAACACTACTACTTCTTCTTCTTCTACATACTTAATTGCCAGCCAGCAGTTGTTCCTAAAAATCTTTTCTGTCGGAAGGGCAGGTAAAAAGATGTTTCCTTGGAACTCTTCCCCCTACTTGTGGTGGCTGCCAGGAGCTGGACTGAAAAGCAACCAGGAGACCGGGCTGACAATTAAATGCAAATGTTTGATTTGCATAATCACCAATCGTGCATAATATGCAAATCACGCTGCACAGATTTGAGAAACTGCAATACGGAAAGGCAACCCTCAGCTTGGCTTTCATCAAAATCCTCCCCCTCCCATCTTAGCAGACTTGGCCTGTAAACTTGGACCCTCTCTTCATACTAGACCAGGGGTGGGCAATTATTTTTTCCATGGGGCCGCATAAGAAACAGAAAATACTGTGGAGGGCTGGGCCAAAAGGCAGGGGGGCAAGGCGCTTTTGAAAGCCCCGCAGAAGCCGGCAGCCAAGGCAACCGGCTTCTGCGGGGCTTTCAAAGACGCCAGCTCCCAACTACTGACGGGGGGGCCAGTCAGGGTCATCCGGCGGGCCGGATGTGGCCCACGGGCCATATAATGCCCAGGTCTGTACTAGACCTTGAGCCCCATCCAAAGGGGGGGAGGCAGTTCCACCTGTGGGAACAGCACGCAGCCCTTCTGGTGCGTTTGGGATTTGCTCTCTGGAGCACTTACCCCAATAGTGATGTTGCTGGCATGCAGCTGCCGTGGCCCTCCCTGGCACTGGCACGTGGTGGCAGACGCCGGGTCCAGCACCCCCACTGATATAGTGGGGGAATGACCAGGGGAGAAGCCACCGTTAATTGGTTTCCCCCCAGCCACGTTACACCAGCAGATGCCTCAGACTTACATGACCAAAAAGGGTGGTGTAAGCCTATTACAGCCAATGGGGGCTTCTCAGCGGTGGGGAAGTTTTTTTTGCCTTTCTAGCCTCGCCATGCTGCCAGAAAGCCTTCTTGGAGTCAGCAGCACACGGCCTCTTGGATGGGGCTGCTTGTTTCTAAGGAAGGAGAACAGCCAGTTCTTGGGACTTGGTAGTCTTAATAGTTTGTCTTCCCTCTTGCAGGAGACAGAGCCAACCCAAAGCCTCTGGCCCCAAGACTCCCGTGACACCCAAAGTGGAGAAACCCGAGAAGCCAGAAGTCCCGGAGAAGGTTGAAAAACCAGAGAAGCCCGCCAAGGCCGAGAAGCCTGCCAAGGCCGAGAAAGCAGAGAAAACCGAGAAGCCCCCTAAGACGGAGAAAGGGCCGAAGCCGGAAAAGCCTCCCAAGGTTGAGAAGTCTGAAAGGCCCCCCAAGGCGGAAAAAGTGGCCAAGGCGGAGAAGCCCCCCAAAGTGGAGAAAACCGAACCCCCTGTGCCTGTTCTTCCCAAAGCTGCTCCAGCCAGTGGGACATCTAAACCCAAACCCAAGCCGGCCAAGGTGAAGGCTGAACCGCCCCCCAAGAAGAGGAAAAAATGGCTCAAGGAAGCGGCATCCTCCTCCGACTCAGATTCCAGCCCTGACCAGCAGAGCGAGGAAGGTGAGTAGAGCAAGGCAGGATCTCCCGATCCCAGAGAATGTGTGGTGATGGTGTGTGACGCAACTCCGCACTCAATGCTCTACCTCCAGCTGTCCGGGCCCTGCGGGACCTTAGCGAGTTCCGCAGGGCCTGTAAGGCGGAGCTATTCCACTGGGCTTTTGGAGGGCCGCCGTGAAAGCCCTACACTTGCCGAATCTGAGGCTGCCTGTTTCCATCTTTTCTATTCTGGTTGGGCCTGATCCACTGATGCCATCGCGGGCCCTACCTATTCCCTCCCTCCTTTTGGCATTAGTTCGGGCGCCTGTTTTAAACAACTTTTGTTCTAAAAAACTTTTGTTGTTTTAACTTATGCTGCATAGGTTTTTAAGGGGTTCAAGTTTTTAAGTTGTTGATTTGCTGTTCGTTAGAACAGCCGTACTGTGAGCCGCCTCGAGCCCTTCGGGGATGAGGCGGCCTATAAGTTTAATTAATTAACTAACAAACAAGCAAACAAACTAGGCATCCTAGAAAATTAACAGAAGAGACCGGGAGCATTGTGGAATTGGACCCAGACTAACTTTCCATGTAGCTCCTCCTTCCTGTTGCATACCCCCATTGTTGTTCTTTAGCATACCCTACGTACATACCTGTGATGGCAGGCATGGGCAGAAAAGTCAGTGGGAGAGGCAGAGAGCCACTGTGGTGTAGTGGTTAGAGTGTCAGACTAAGATCTGGGAGACCCAGGTTCGAATCTCCATTCTCCCATTTAAGCGTTGTTGGGTGACCTGGGGCCGATCACACTCTTTCAGCCTAACGTACTTCGCAACGTTTGTTGTGAAGATAAAATGGATGTGGGTAGAATGTTGTAAGCCCGTGGTGGCGAACCTTTGGCACTCCAGATGTTATGGACTACAATTCCCATCAGCCCCTGCCAGCATGGCCAATTGGCTATGCTGGCAGGGGCTGATGGGAATTGTAGTCCATAACATCTGGAGTGCCAAAGGTTCGCCATCACTGTAAGCTGTTCCAGGTTCCCACTGGGGAGAAAGGTGGGGTATAAATGAGGTGAATGAAGTTCGGGAAAATTTAGTTTGGATCCAGCCCATGTGGAGGAAACGGTCCATGCCGAGAGCTGGAGGGAAGTGTTTTTTCAGAACTTCAAAGTAACCGATTCCTGGGGATGGTGTGGTGATTTAAGGTGTGATCCAGAGTGTGGTGGGTTTCTCAAGAACTGCACAACCAGGTTGAGGGCTAAAAGTCCATTTCGGGGAGGTATTGGTGGGAGAATCACAGAGTTGGAAGAGACCCCAAAGGCCATCAAGTCCAACCCCCTGCAATGCAGGAACACATAATCAAAGCACTTCTGACAGATGGCCATCCAGCCTCTCTTGCCTTGTTCATGAGGGGCCTATATTTTAAGTGCCAGGGTAGGGAAATGTCAGCAGGTCATATTAGTATTTATATCACACTTTATCAATGTTCAAAGCATTGTATATTCCTGCAGTAATTCTAATAGCAGCCCTGTAAAAATACGCTGGTGGTATTGCCCCTAGATTGCAAGTAGGAGGACTGGACCGTCTAGCAAGTTTTGGCTGAGATATGAACCAGCAATTTCCAAGATCACCGCTCATTCTCTTTACTGCAGTTTGTCCAAGATAAGAAACATTTCCAGTCCAATTTGAGTGGAGACCAGGAGGGACATAAAAGAAATCTGTGAGGCCATGATGTTGTCTTTTCATCTTTGTCTCTCAACATTCTTTTCCCCATCTAGAGCGTGTGCCAACAGGCCGTATTCTAAATACGCGAGCCATGAAGGAAATGTACCGCAGCTATGTGGAAATGCTGGTCAGCACCGCTCTTGACCCGGACATGATCCAAGCTCTTGAGGATACAAACGGTACATATTCTTTTTTGTTGTTGTGGTGATAGGGTGTGTGGGGTAGTAGAGATGATCAGAACTGTGTTCCATTCTGGTCGCCACATGTCAAAAAGGATATCGAAGAGATAGAAAAAGTGCAGAGAAGGGCAATGAGGATGATTGAAGGATTGGAGCACCTTCCTTATGAGGAGAGGCTGCCGCGTTTGGGACTCTTTAGTTTGGACAGGAGACGTCTGAGGGGGGATATGATTGAAGTCTATAAAATTATGCATGGGGTAGAAAATGTTGACAAAGGGCAAATGGAAACGGGCAAAGATAGATTCTTTCCAAACCAGGAGGTTCCATTTATTTACTTGTTCATTTATGTACCTGATATATGATCTGCCTTCCTTTCTGAGACTCGAGGTGGATGACAGGATATAAACCAATGCAGACCGACAGTATTAAAACAACCAATTTTAAAGTATTAAAACAACCAGGAGCAGCAGTGGGGTAGTGGTTAAGTGCAGGTGTACTCTAATCTGGAGGAACTAGGTTTGATTCCCTGCTCGAGCTGTGGAGGCTTATCTGGGGAATTCACATTAACCTGTGCACTCCAACACACGCCAGCTGGGTGACCTTGGGCTAGTCACAGCTTCTCGGAGCTCTCTCAGCCCCACCTACCTCACAGGGTGTTTGTTGTGAGGGGGGAAGGGCAAGGAGATTGTAAGCCCCTTTGAGTGTCCTACAGGAGAGAAAGAGGGGCTATAAATCCAAACTCTTCTTCTTCTTCAATGAACAATGCAATAATACTAGGATTACAGAACAATGCAATAATACTAGGATTACAATGCAATAATACTAGGATTACAGAATTAGAGAAGAATATGAACATCAAACTATTTGAGGCAAACAAGACAAAAACAATACAGTATTGGATGATGCAGTAAAAGCAAGACCCCTTTCCCACATGCAGAATAATGCACTTTCGATCCATTTTCACAATTGTTTGCAAGTGGATTTTGCTGTTCTGCACAGTCAAATCCAGCTTCAAAGTGGATTGAAAGTGCATTATACTGCATGTGCGGAAGGGGTCCAAATGATACCTACAGTAATTGTTGCAGTGGATTATGCTCCTATTTCACTTTCAGCCCCCCTGGGGCTGTTTCATTCCTCTGCAGTTCTAGTCACTGCTTTAAAATGCCATTTTGGATATTATTGTTTTTGCACATTCTGCAGCACGTTATCTTAGTCACAGGTGTCCACATGTCTGCTTGATTCACTTTGAAACCATCTGTACTGTTGACAGTCACTTTAACTCACGATGTCGACTTCCATAAATTTTGAATGCGCATCAGATCAATTAGGGCCTTCTGAATCTATGCCGCAAGTCAGTTTAATTGGTTCTGGCACGATGGGAAAGGGAAGAAAAGCACTTCCTCTCTTCTGCAAGCATTAGATTACAAGCCTCGTGTTCTGTCCTTAGCTGTCTTATAGTCCTTAAGGCAGCTACTGCAACCTCTTGATTATTTCAGCTGCCCCTTTCCTGGGAGGGGGAGGAGGAGGGGGTCAGAACTGCACAGTATTCCAAAGGAGGTTCCAACCCCTGACGACTTACTTTGGCCAGAGTGGTGTAGTGCGTTCAGAGCAGGTGGATTCTAATCTGGAGAACCGGGTTTGATTCCCCACTCCTCCACCTGAGTGGCAGAGGCTTATCGGGTGAACCAGATGTGCTTCCACACTCCTACATTCCTGCTGCTGGGTGACTGTGGGCTAGTCACAGTTCTCTCAGAGCTCTCTCAGCCCCACCCACCTCACAAGGTGTCTGTTGTGGGGAGAGGAAGGGAAAGGAGCTTGTAAGCCACCTTGAGGAGTCTCTTTACAGGAGAGAAAGGTGGGGTATAAATCCAAATTCTTCTCCTTCCTTAATAAACGTTTGCGCTTTTCCACAGATGAACTTTATCTCCCACCCATGAGGAAGATTGACGGGATATTGAATGATCACAAGAAAAAGGTGCTGAAGAGAGTGTCTCTTAATCCCTCGCTGCAGGTACGGAAGTGGGCCAGGAGTGACAAGGTTGTTATCCTTCAGAGATTGTATTGTTCTCGGATGTTTGCTTTAGTCGTATAGTTTATTTGGTCACAGACTGTGAAGAGATATTTCCTCCAGGTTCACCTTCATGACAGCCCTGTCAAGGAGAGGGGTGGGGATTGGGGAGGATGGGATAATTCTTGTGAAAGATTGAACACTGAAAGATTTGTGAGTTGTCTAGGATTCAGCTGGGACACTGGACCTCAATATCTGGCCCACGTTAGGACACACAGCGTAGTGTCGTGGTTAACAGCAGGTGCATTCTAAACTGGAGGAACAGGGATTGATTCCCCGCGGTGCCACTTGAGCTTCTCCCCGCCACCCACAACAAACACCCTGTGAAGTGGGTGGGGCTGAGAGAGCTCCGAGAAGCTGTGACTCGCCCAGGGTCACCCAGCTGGCATGTGTGGGAGTGCACAGGCTAATCTGGTCCCCCAGATAAGCCTCCACAGCTCAAGTGGCAGAGTGCGGAATCAAACCCAGTTCTCCAGATTAGAGTGCACCTGCTCTTAACCTCTACACCACGCAGGACTGCATGGGGCTAGACAATCCTTCAGCTGCCTTATGAGCTGCCTATAAATTGACCCTTCAAGCAGTGACTTTCAGGTCATAGGGAATCTGTATTTGATTTTCGGGGATTTTAGTTGAAGCCCTGTGTACCCCTTCTGTCGGCGTCCCATACCTGGTAGATGCTGTTCTTGGCAGATTTCTCTTGAAGAGCATAATCATCCCGCCAAGTTAGACACCCCTTAGATGTGACCCCACCATCTTTGCTCCTTTCCCAGCATGCTGTGTGGCTGTACCTCACTCCACTCTTTGATGGTGCTCAAGACCCTCATTCTTTTTATTTATTTGAGTGCCTGTTTTTGACACATCCTAATGGGATCAAGGTGCACAGAAGTGTGAGGGTCTTCGATTTGGTCTGTTAGTGTGAAAACTGTCTCACAGTTACTGCTTTGCCCTCTACCCAGGAGGCACTCCATACGTTCCCTCAACTCAATGCCGAAACGTGCGACACCACGGTCAAGTTGCGCCCGGGTGGTGAACCTTACAACCGCAAGACACTCAACAAACTCAAGAAGAATGTATCCAAACCGCAGGTGGGTATTGAAAGCCAAGTCCACACTTTAGGCCTGCAGTATTTTTCCCCCACAATGCTTTGCTTAGCAAAACGGCTGACGTGGCTGTTTTTCTCTCAAACTAAGCCGCATCCAGTTCCGCCCTACTGGACTTGCAAACCCTCAACATATGGGTCTTTGGCCCCATGGCTTTTGGAGACTCTCTCTCTTTTTTTTTTTTTGCTAGCGAGGGCTACTGAAAAAATACAAACGTACACTGTCACTTATTCTGAGGTAAAATTTGCTGAGGTAAAATTTCAGAGCAGGGCATATATCCAACTCATATGCCACTCCATTTCTCTGGAACGTACGTATTTGGAGTCACCGTGGTAGTGGAATCTCAAATTTCCGGTGCATTGAAAACATACGTGGAAGAATTAAAGCATCCAGACTCTTCCAACTCTGAGTTGAAATTTTACCTCAGCAAATTTTACCTCAGAATAAGTGACAGAGTTCTTTCACCATCACTGTTCCCAGTTCTGGGAGCGAAGTCATCCACACCAGCAAGGGTTCACGAACGTTTGAGCACCATATTAAGCTTCATGGATTGATTGTCACTTTTCAGAAACCTTTTTTAAGGAGGGTGGGACTAAAGTTCTGCATCCTATGATGTTGATGTACAGGTCCAGTTTTGAGGGGCTGGTACCTAGGATACTTCTCATCTTCACGAACTCCCAGGGCAAGGAACGTTGGGACCCTGATCTTTGTAGCCCTAATTATTTGGCTGTTGAAGTCCAAATTATTTCACTTGTGCCATCTCTCTTCAATCCTGGTCACAAGGAGTCTTCGGTAGATAAATGTATCAGTGAACGACAAGCAGCTGTTGGGGAAGACACTGTTCACTAATGCTTTGTATGGATGGGAATAACCTTCCACCTCCAAGAACAGTCAGAAGGAACAAACCATCTTGTCGTGGGCAAAGAAGGCAGAAAGAAGCTAGCTTGAATTATTGATCCTGCATCTCTGGAAGCAAGGGGTTGAACCCTAAGCTCTGTACAGTCTGTTGCCTTTTCTCTTCAACATTATGATGGCGAATTGTTGGAGTTCTGCTCGTTGCAGGAGCTTGAGATCTCACGTTCCCCTAATTCCTTTTAAAAAATGAGAACCTTTAGAATTAATCTGGCTGCAAATCACCGGCTGTTAAGCACTGTTCTGCCCATTTCGTAAGGCAGCTTTATGGTCTTCCCTAAGGTGTGGTGGTTTCATCTAGGCTGGTGTCCTTGGCTACCCAAGGTGGTGGAGCCTGCTGAAAATGGCCATCTTGTAATTGATTGAAAAGGTAGTAAAAGGTGCTGCGGCAAATGTGAATGTGAAACCTTATCTGGGAAATGGAGGTCACCACGGGGCCCAAATGGGCCAAGAAATCCAGGTTTGTTTGCTTGTGGTCTTGTATCCACTTTGGTTTTTTGAGCAGCCTTCAGTGGCTTCTTTGCTGATACATCTGGTACATCTAATGTTGCGCTTTGTGAATTTCCCCTCCTGCCTCCGTGTAAATAAGGAATTGTATGAGCACTTCACAAGATCTTGTAGGTCTTACCAAGCATCCCAAAGAAGTTTTCACAGCTCAGTTTCTCTGAGTTTTACACATGCTTAGAGCAGGTTAGCCGGAGGAGGTTTCATATGTCCCTGCCTAGTCAAAGCCAAGTCCATCTTGGGCAGGAAGTGTGCTGTTTCGTGGATATTGTTGACATTTTGTAGTCCATCATTTACTTGGGAAGGAAGAGCAACCACTGGCAGGTAGGTCTTACTAGAACTAACTGCACGTGGAAATTTGCAAAAAATTAAGTTTGCCTTTCTTTGGAGCTCCTTGGGAAAAGCCTTGAAATGAATTAAACCCCATTTAAAATCAATTTGTAACACAAGGGTGCAGCCTTAATTGAATACGCTTCAAACCAATTTGTTTGACTGCTGATTAAAAACATT
The DNA here is from genome assembly GCF_021028975.2 of Sphaerodactylus townsendi. Lineage (NCBI taxonomy): Eukaryota > Metazoa > Chordata > Lepidosauria > Squamata > Sphaerodactylidae > Sphaerodactylus > Sphaerodactylus townsendi. Next base: position 18,322,724 of record NC_059439.1, on the reverse strand, counting down.
GTAATTTAAATTCTCTGAGGTTCTGAGCACCACATCAGAATTGCAGTTTCCAGAGAGTTTGAGGGAATTGGGGTGGGAAGGATCCCTGAGAGGATAAAATGAGTGCCAGCCGTATATCTTCAGCTGTAGTAAACCATAATGTTGCAGGGATTTTAAATCTCAGCAACTGCCAGGGTTGTTTTTTTTAAGTGGAAAGAGGAATCAAACATTTCTCATCCTAAAAAAATCAGCATCTTGGAATTGGAACATCATCTACAACTTGGTTTTTCAAAAGACTTGAATGCTTGAGAGGTTGGGGGAAAGATATGCTTAAATGCTTAGATTTGGGATCCAAACGATTTGGGGCCCAAACAAAAATCCAAACGATTAAAAACATACATCATCTTGATTTTGCAAGTGAAAGTAATTCAGCAACCCAAAATTAGACATGATTTTATGAAATTGAGCATTCAGCAAATACCTACCGTTTCCAGTTTGAAGAGATGTGAATTACTTTATGTTCGGCACAACCAGATTTTCTCTTCAATCTGAAATGTTCTGATTTTGGCAGTTCCTGTTTTGAAATAATTAGAGGATTAGAAATGTGATTGTGACTTCTCCAGCAAATCGAGGTGGTTTGAATCCCTCTTTGGTCAAGGGGACTACAGGTAGAAGATGGGACTTTTTCACTAAATGCCATCCTCAATAGTAAAAACATAGTATATCATGGAAGTGGCCCAAGCTTTCTTCCTGCTGTGCTAGAATTCTAGCTGCACAGGATTATTTAATTATGTGGGAGAGGATTCATAGATGCGATCATCTTCCTGGAGGGGTTGGATCATTTCAGGACTTTTATCACTCCATTTTACTGGAAATACACACCATCCCCAGGTCAGATCAAGGTGGCTGGAGAGCATAAAACATCTGCTGGGCGAATGAGTGAAAGTTCTGCAGTGTGCGGCAAAAACCGGGGCCACTGTGATAAGCACAGCAGGCTAATTTTGCAGGAGGCTTATAAACTGAAGGGAGAGGAAAGCAGTGGAAAAATGGGGAATGAAAGCAGGTAAGAGTTTGCATTGGGCAGATGTGGAACGGTTTTACCACATGTGGAAGGGTTTTACCACATTTAAAGAATCATTATTTTTGGTTCAAGATGACAATCATTTAGGACTAGGAATAGCGCGAGTGTGGGATATGTCAGGAGCATGAAAATGAGAGGGGCTGTAAGGTTTGGGGAAAAGAAGTCTCCTCCGACCTCCTGGTTTGATTTGTCTTTCCCTCCTCTCTTCGCTTCGGTGTCTGGCAGGAATTCAGCGTGGAAGTGGAGAAGTCCTTTTTCTACACTCTGTACCATTCCCTTCACCACTACAAGTACCACACCTTTCTGCGTTGTAAGGATGAGGTGAGTGAGACCCTCCTGCTTCTCCTCATGGGGACCTCCTGTTGCGTGGCTTTCTCAGTCTTCTTGTCATAGAATCATAGAGTTGGAAGAGACCGCAAGGGCCATGGTCCTTAAGATCTCTTCCTTGTAGACAGGTTTGTCACGGGTTGTTTATCAGTGGCAACCAGTCAAGGTGATTAAAGAGAATCTGCATCGTGGGGGCAGCATCATTGTTGACCTTCAGAGCAGGTGGTTGGCCATTGGGTGATACAGGATGGTGGCAGACTAGATGGACCACTAGTCTGATCCAGCAGGACTCTTATGTTCTCTCATTTTCATACTGAGTCATAAAGATGTGGAGCTGGGTAAGTCTAAGGATGAATAAAGACTTTATGAACCAACCTTGATAGCAAAGGAAAGTCTTATACTGGCTGTTGTGGGTTTTCCAGGGTGTGGCCATTATCTGTTAGTTTTTGCTCCTAATGTTTTGCCTGCATCTATGGCTGGCATCTTCAGAGGCATGTCACAGTGAGATGTGTTTGTCTCCGTAACTCAGTGTGGAGTCCTATAGCAATATAGCACCCTGGAAACCTGATTTATGTGCCCCAGTTGTTACAGAGGGTACAGATATCATTCTCTAAAACATCTGGAAAACAATTGGTAGCCAAGATGGCTAGAAGCTTGTTTTATTTTGTGAATGATGTGAAAACTGGGCTTTGGGGAGTTCCTGATGCCAGACTGCTTGGAATATCCTGGGTGTGGAAGAGGAAGAGGTCAAATTGCAGGGATCAAGCAAACTGATGGAACCACGTAGTTTCTCAGCCATAGATCTCTCGGTGCTTGATGGAGAGGACCCTTCAGCGGTGGAAAGAATTTCCCCGCATTCTGGAGTAGAGCGCGTGTGACACCATTTTGAACTTTAGAAAAAGTATCTAAAAATAAAATATCAAAATAGATATGAGTGTAATTATGTGTAAAGCTATTGTTTGAATATTTTTAGACATATCAGCTACATGATTTAACAGTAAAATAGCTAGATTTGAGTCCAGTAGCACGTTAGAGTCCAGTAGCACATTAGAGAAAGGGAGTCCGGAAGTTTTGGAAGGGATCATGTTTTGTCATCTATTATTGTAATAACTCTGTATTGCGTATTGTTATCTGGCGTTATTGTACTGCTGTGTTAATTTTTGCATGGCTTTATTTTAAAATGTTTTTATAAATTGTAATTGATTGTTGTGATCCACCCTGAGCCCTGTGGCGATAGGGCGGGATACGAATTTGAAAATAAATAAATAAGCTTTTGAGAGTCAAAACTCCCTTTATCACATGCTTTGACTCTCGAAAACGTGCTCCTCAAAAATCTTGTGGATCTCCAAGGTTCTCTAGCTCTTCTGCTGTAGACCAATGCGGCTACCCTCTGAAACAATCAACAGTAAGATCTCTGCCTTACAGGGAATCTGTATTCGGATAGATATAACACAACAACAACCACAACCTTTAATAGGCATATAAAATGAGTTCTAGAACATTACCAGGTATTTGTGATCTACAAAGCAAGAATATGATCAAAATACAGAGGAACTGTATCTAGCATTAGATGTTACTTACAAAGTTTGGTCACTTGTAAAAGGAATGTTGCTACTTTTTCCAAGAGCATGACTTCTGTAATGTTCAACAGAACACCCACAACAGAATTGTCAGAGTCTGTTTCATATTTGTTTTAACTGGTGTTTTAATTATGTTTTATGTTGTACACCGCCCAGAGCCCCCGCGGATTGGGCGGTATAAAAATCTAAATAATAAAAATAAATAAATAAATAAATTTGTCTAGGGCCAGCCAAAGAGAGAAATTCCTGATACCCACATATCTCGGACAGTATAATGTGAGCAAGAGTCCCCACTTTGTTTTTACAGTGTGGACAAACCCAGTCCTGGAGAGGGCTAGATAAATAGCGACCCTTCGTAATGGCAGATGGGAAAGCATTGCATCTGGCCCGTGTAGCAATCCTGGATGGATGTAATTTGGATGTAATAATCTCAAAAAGGATATTGAAGAGATAGAAAAAGGGCAGAGAAGGGCAACGAGGATGATTGAGGGACTGGAGCACCTTCCTTATGAGGAGAGGCTGCAGCGTTTGGGACTCTTTAGTTTGGAGAGGAGACGTCTGAGGGGGGATATGATTGAAGTCTATAAAATTATGCACGGGGTAGAAAATGTTGACAGAGAGAAATTTTTCTCTCTTTTCTCACAATACTAGAACCAGGGGGCATACATTGAAAATGCTGGGGGGAAGAATTAGGACTAATAAAAGGAAACACTTCTTCACGCAACGTGTGATTGGTGTTTGGAATATGCTGCCACAGGAGGTGGTGATGGCCACTAACCTGGATAGCTTTAAAAGGGGCTTGGACTAGATGGACTCTGGTCTGGTCCAGCTGGCTTGTTCTTATGTTCTTAATTTCCGTCCCTGATTTCCGTTGCCCGTTTCTGTACCCTCCACACGTGTCTTTGCCCCTCTTGAAGCACAGGCTCTTGACCGTTACCCTTTTGGTCCCTTCCAGACGACAGCGATCGAGGGCGAGGACGAGGACCTGGGCCAAGAAGAGGTGGTGCAGCAGTGCATGCGGAACCAACCGTGGCTCGAGAAACTGTTTGACTCCTTCAGCGAGTTGCTGACTCAGGCGCAAAGCAAATGTGCGTGACGTGCATGCAGCCGCCCAGAGCCACGCCCTGGGAGGGGCCGCCTACAGCCCGCCCCTCTGCAGAGCCAGAGCAGGAAGTGGGGAGAGGAAGATCGAGGGGTACCATTGCAGGCAACGAGTTCAGACTCCGCTCAATACCACCAACCAACTCTGCCCTTTTTTTTTGGTTTTTGTTTTCCTTTTTAAAAAAAAAAAAAAAAAGCAGGGACCTGGGATGGGTCTCCTGTTTCAGTGGGGTGTGGAACGGTTTGCAACGGCAGAAGTGGACACGTGGAGGGAAGGTTCTCATCAGATGCTAGAATGGTGGGATGCCCCGCCCCCTTTCCCTTTTGCCCTGGCTGTACAGAGAAATATTATTTATATATAAATGTATAAATGTCTAATTTGAGCAGCCTCGCGCCCCCCCCCCCCCTGCTCTGGTGGGGTGAAATTAGGAGGAGAACCCATAGGAAGGTCAGGGAGAAGTGGTGGGGTGTGATTCTTAGAGCTGGGAGGCTGGGTTGCGGGTCTCCTAGGTTCTATAGGTGGAGAAATTAACAAAGGGAAGGGGATCCAGGTACCCCTGGGTTCTATCCTGCATCTCTGCCATCGAGGCCCTTTAGATTCTCCCAGAGGTTGAGTTGAGCATGGGGAGAACAATGAAATGACACCCCCCCCTCCCATTTATATGGTGTCAGCTCTCTCTACTACCCGCAGTCTGATCAGGTAATATAACCCTTCTCCCCTCCCCCGTCCCAAACAACTTGGATCCCACCTCTGCCAAATCATTGTTGTTGGGTGTAAAGGTGGTGGGGGAGCGGGGGGAAGGCACTCTCGCCCACGCACTGACCGCGATCATTTTCTACTGTTGCTTCCGACAGCAAATATTTATTGCCAAGTTCTTCCCGCCCCCCCCCCCGTACACGACCCCTTCCCCCCCCCCCCCACAAGTCTTTTCAGAGAGCCCTTCTTTCAGGGCTATCCTTTTTAATCTTATCTTCTTTGTGGGAGGGCAATTACCGCTGGTGGATCCTGCCGATAGCCCTGTTCATCTCCGTCTCCCCCCCACCTTGGGTTCCTAGCTCTGAAGGACACATGGAGAAATCCCCCAGGATCTCTTCTGACCATAAATTTAGGGGAGGAAGCACAGCAGTAAATCTGCCTGTACCGAAACTTTCTAGGTGTCCTCCCGCCCCCATTGTCTTACATGTATTTTTTTTCCAAATGACCCCACTTAGGTCAAGGGGGGGGGAGGTTGAAAAAGCAGGTCACAGATAGGTCCCTTTTGTACCTGTTTCATTTGATTTCCTTTGAGGGAGGGATGGTGTGTGTCCCCTTCCCTATTACAGTCTTTAACATGGCAGGATTCGAACCCCACCCCTCCCCTCAGCTGTATATACTGTATAGGATAAAAAGTCTATGTATCATATTGTATTTGACTAACTTGAACTTAATGCGCAGGACTTTTTCTTCTCTCTCTCTTTACTCTCTCTCTCTCTCACCCGTAGCTGTGACGTTCTTTGGTTTGGACCGAAACATTTCATTAGGAGGTTGTTATTTTTTTAATCGTCGTTGTCGTCAAGGGGGGAAGGAGATTTCTGTGTTGCCTCCTACCCCTTCGCCCTCCTATGCCAAGAGCCCTTTCTCTTTCTCGCCCCTGAAATGAAATGCGAAAATTAAAAGTTTTTAGATTAGAAGAATAGGTCCGAGCCTGGAATTCCCCATCTCTTCAGCCCCCCCACCCCCCGCACCCCTAATGTCATTCAACTGGTCTCTGTTCCTACAACCACACGCGCTCAACACTTAGCAGCCTGTTTCCATCAGTTTGCTCTTCCTGGGATAGGCCCTTTAACATCTCCAATCAATCCCATACATATTCCACCCCCCCAACCCAACATACCAGATTTCCACTTCCCAGCCAACGTCTACCTCATTTCCATTCCTGACTTTTCCTCTTTGCCATAACGTTCCTGGTAGGATTTTTCCACACCAGTCCGGTTTCATCACTCTCCCGTTCCATTTTTTGTTTTCCCTCAGTCTCTTTCACGCACTGTAGCTTGGGTTTCGCGCTCTCCCCGGTTTCCTCACACCCGCTGCCCCTCTTTCCTACAGACTTCTCGTTCCTTTTCAACAGGCCAAAATGAACAGGAGTGTGCGAAAGTTCCGCATCACATCCCACCCCCATTTTTCATTTCGGGGAGGGTATGAAAAGGTACTTGTGGTAGAGGGAGGAGAGTGTCCCCTCTGAAGGAGCCGTCTTTTTTTTTAATACCAGAATTATTTTCCAACAGGTCTCTGAAGAGCAACAGAACTGTGTGTGGTGAACCCCCCACTCCCCTCTCCTTCATTTAGGGAGGGTCTTTTTATATATGCATACACATAACTCCCCCAGATTCCTCTAGATCCCATTTCCCTCCCCTAATTATTTATTGTGGGTGAATAGAGGTTGGCAAGTTTGTATGTGAGCATGTGTGGAAGGGGGGGGGGGTTTGCGTGTGTGATTAATTCGGCGTACACCAGGCTCCACTCAAAATGGAGTGTTTTAAGGGGGAGGGGGGGGTCGACTGGTTTCCTTCTGGGCTTTTTAGAGCTTGCAAATTAGTTTTTAACTGCTTTCCCTACGAACCTGGCTACCGATTGCTGTTGGGCCTTGTAGAGGTGACGGGGCTGTAGCTTCAGTCTGTACGTCATGGTGGGGTTAGCTTGAACACGAGGGGGTTGAAAAACGAGGCGACTGGGGAGGGGGGGAGTATGTTTCACAGTACAGGGTTAATTTTTCAAGGGACGCCAAGAGCCATGACATCTTGAAAAGGAGACAGGTCTGCAGCAGCGATTCTTTAGGAAACTTTACAAAAGTGTCGTTCCTGGGCGGAGTGGCCGAACCCCCATGCCCCCAGAACTGGACGGGACAAGCTTCATTCATGTTAATAAAAAACATATGTACACACAAACACACACCTGCTTCCTGTAACAGGGGGGGGGGAAAAGACTTTTCTCTCCTTCTCCCCCTCCCTCTATTTGGATCTCGGAAGGCCCCCTTTTTTACGACGTGTATTTCTGTGTATCTTGTTCGCGCCTCAAGGGTCTTGTTCTGAGATATGGGATTTGTGTTCTGTATTATTGGATGTTCCTATATATTTTTATTGTTTATTATTAGTGTCTGAGACGTTTTTTTCTCTCAATATGTAAAACTCACATTGTATACTGTGTACACAACAAAATGACAAAAAACACTTTTCTTTGCAAAAATGAAACGCCTGACGCCCCGCTTTGTTCATTTTGTCGGGGTTGGGGAGGCTGCGACCATGGCATAAAAAGGGGGAGGCAGAGATAATCCAGTCATCTGCTTGGTAGGGAGTTCTCCATTGTTCGAGAGAACATCTGGGTATTTGGTAATCCACCAATCAGGGAAGCAGGAATTTGAAAAAAAAAATTTCCCAGGCTTCTCTCTGTGTCTCGGCTCTGCCCTCCTCTTGCCAGTTTGTTTCCTGCCTATAGGGAGTGCAGTCGCAGGGGTTTTTAACAGCCACTGTGCCTTCTAAATATATCTTTTATTTCTTGAATTTTAATTTTATTTGGTGGATCTGATTTAGTGGGGGAGACTTCCCCTGTGATAAGGCTACTGTGCCTTTAAGATCTACTACTGAGGCAAAGCGTTACAGCTGGAAGCCTCGTTGGACAAGAGAGGGAATGGGATATAAAATAAAAATAAGTTTATAAAATTAAGCATGGATTGGAAAATGGGGATAGAGAATTTCTCCTTCTCCCATAAGACTACAACTTGGGGGTTCCCAGTATTGTTGATGAATGTTAGATTCAGGACAGGCCAAATGAAGGACTTCCTTACTCAACAAATAAACTGGGATTCACATCTAAAAGACACATTAATGAATGTAGGTGGCCTCCCCCCAAGGCTTTACTATTCTGACCCATCTGTTCACCGTTGCATAAAACCAGGATTTTTGGCTCGGATTCTCTTACGCAACTCTCGAAGATCCAGAAGCCCGGTTGCATTTCAACCAGCCAGTCTAGGAATACCAGTCTCTATTCCAGTAGTTTCCTCTAACAAAAAATGTATTGTGCTTCTGGACCCTAGAGTTCGATGAACTTTCCCACTGAATGGAAGGACTATAGATAATTGTGAAGAACAGGCGTGGCCCCTTCCTAACCTGAGTTATATTGTGTTATTTGCAACCATGTGGATTTTTGGCCAGGAGTTAAAACTATTTGAGAGGAAGGCGAAGGTCAGTGCTTGGATATGTGAGTGATAGACTTCTACAATTTTAAGGTCACCATTAAATATCTCAACCAATTTAATTTTAAAACAATGTATTCCTAACATTTCACCTGCATCTGTGGCTGGCATCTTCAGAGGTGTATCACAGAGAGAAGTCTGTTACACACTGTGTAACAAACTTCTCTCTGATACATCTCTGAAGATGCCCGCCACAAATCCTGGCAAAACGTTAGGAACAAGATCTACCAGACCACAACCACACAGCCTGGAAAACCCACCACAACCAGTTGAATCCAGCCGTGAAAGCCTTCGACAATACAGTATAATTCATGTTTGCCCTGTCCAAGATGGGCTGAGCTAGCTCAATCCAATCAGATTTTCAGAAGGTAAGGTCAGCTCTGGTTAATACTTGGATGGGAGTCCTCAAATAAAGTCCAGGGTAGCTATGTAGCAACATGTAAAGGCAAACCACCGTTCTTTATCTCTTGCCTTGAAAACACCATGAAGAATCCCGGCTCACTTGATTTTAAAATTAATTTTATGTTTTGTACCTGGCAAAATGCAAAAAAAATTTTCAAAAAAGAACTATTTCTGAGTGATTTAAAAAATCCCAGCATTTGACCAAGATTTGTTCTGTCCTCGCAACAAAACACAGAGCACCAGAAATGAAGCTGTTGCATAAGCGACGGTGAGAAAAATAAATCCAAGAAATATATGTTTTTTTCTTGAAAACAGTGTAGAACAGAACTTCTGGGTCTTTTAGCGACCTCTGTAGTAACTGGGTGTTTAGGAACTCTAGTAACTACTGATCTACAAGTAGCCCACAAGCTACTTGTTAGAGGAGGCCCGAGCCCTAGATAAAGTGCTTATTCTACTTTGAGGGAAATGCAGGGACAAACAGCTTCTCCCATCCAGTACAAAGGGGAATATTGTGTCAGTGCCATTTTAAAAAAAGCATCACATGAGAATGGGAGAGGGATGTTTTGAAGTATGGCCCCAGGCCATACTTGTGTTCAGTGCGGCGCATGATCAGCGCAGCGCTAAATAAGATTCAGGGGTCCTGTTTAAGAGATGTTAAACCTAGCTTGAGCCCAACTACACCCCAGTATTACTGCTGAGTAGGACCGCCTAATGTGGTTTGGGAAAATCCTGGAAATTTGTGAGCAGAGGGTGGAGTCTGGGGAGGGGTTTCCCGGGGTTAGGAGACCTTAGACTCCGCCCTCAGAAGTTGCCATTTTCTCTAGGAAAATGAGTATTTGTAGTCAGGCGATCAGTAGTTCTCCAAAAACTCAAGCCTCCTCCTTGAAGTCGGTAATCCTACTGCTGAGTTGCCATGTTTCAATTCATGATGCAGATATTCTTTTATTACTTATTATTGTGTATATGGATGTAAAAGTTGGATAATGAAATAAGCTGACAGGAAGAAAACTGAGCCAGCGTGGTGTAGTGGGGGACTCAAATCTGGAAACCAAGTTTGATCCCCCCATTTCTCCACATGAGCTGACTCTTATCTGGAGAACGGGATTTGTTCCCCTTCTCCTACACATGAAGCCTGCTGGGTGACCTCGTCACAGTTCGCTCCAAACTCTCTTAGCTCCACCTTGGCCTCGTCACAGTTCGCTCTGAACTCTCTTAGCCCCACCTATCTCACAAGGTGTCTGTTGTGGGGAGGGGAAGAAGTCTGCAAGCTGCTTTGCTTCTTACAGGAGAGAAAAGTAGGGTATACATCCAAACTCATCTTCCTTTGAAATATGGTGTTGGAGGACAGTTTCACGGATACCATGGACCGCCAAATGCACAAATAAGCGGGTCAACGTCAAATCAAGTCTGAATTCTCTCTTGCTAGAAGTTACCGTTTCTAAACTGAGGCTATTGTACTTCAGTCACATTATGAGAAGACCAGGGCTGCTGGAAAAGATAATAATGCCAGGAAAAGTTGAAGGCAACAGGAAATGAGGAAGACCCCACAGGGGATGGATTGACTCAACAAAGGAAGTCACAGCCTTCTGTTCACAAGACCTGCGCAAGATTGTCAACGACAGGACATTTTCGAGGTTGTTAATTCATACGGTCACCATAAATCACAACATGATGGCACAAAATACACAATCATAGGAAACACCTACAGCTGATCTCCTGGCTATTCTCATAAGAGGCTTATCTGGTGAACCAGATGTGTTTCTGCACTCCTACATTTCTGCTGGGTGACCTTGGGATAGCCACGGTTCTTGGGAACTCTCTCAGCCCCCTCCAACCTCACAAGGTATCTGTTGTGGGGAGAGGAAGGGAAAGGAGCTTGTAAACTACCTTGAGTCTCCTTACAGGAGAGAAAGGTGGGGTATAAATCCAAAACGCTTCTTCTCATGCTATCAAATCCAGCAAGTACCCGTAAACCTAAGGATGCTCTCCCCATTTTGTGCCACTATCCCAAAGATCACACAACAAACAATTTCTCTGGGAATATTTTTTTTTAATTTTGTTAAAATAACTTTTGGCTAAGTGACAAATCCAGAGACCTATGACTATCCTTGTATTTCGCGGCCTTTCGGCCACAGTTTATAAAAGTTCTCTGTACCTCTGTGCACGTGTGTGTGTGTATATATATATATATATATTTATATTCAGATAACATACTGTCTGACTACAAAGAATACTTTATGCCACTGATGAAATTAGTCCATGAAAGCCAGATCAGTTAAGCCTTTGAAGTGCCACAAGACTCTGCCGTTTTGAACAAGTGGTAACTCTTTGGCATTTTCTCGTTGGAATGCTCCGCAAGTTTACACAGCATGGCAGGAAAGGGGTGGAACAAACAGAAGAGAATTTTTATTTGTGCACGCCACTCGTTGCAACTGCTGAAAAATAGGTTTCCCATCTGATCAGGACTGAATGCATCTTTTTGCTTCACGGCGAACCAAGTGCAGAATCTGCACGCTCCTGGGCACAACTGGTACAACTATCAAGTATTAAAGGGGTTTTGGCAAACAATGGCCAAGACCCTTGGTAAGGTTTACTTTATCAAAATGCTCGCGAGGAGCCCTTGGCCCTGTCGGGCCCGTTGCCAAAAGTCACAGGTAAGTGATAAAAGTCAGCGGCCGTGGAAGGGCAGATTATAAACCGGCTGTGTTACTGTGACAAACTCAAAAGCAAGGCTTTCTGTTCTTGGGAAGGGCAGAACAACTTGCTTCTTCGGTCGACTGTACCTAGCAACGCAATTTTGTTTCTAACAATTAAAACTGTGTTAAAAAGTTTATTGCACCAGCTCAAGGCTGTTTCTTAGCCGCTGGGAGGAAGGGCTGTTTTTAGCGCAGGCTGTCCCTAATATGAGGGTGGGGGAGAGGACAATCCCTTGATTTTTGCTATTTCTTTTTTAGTTACATCCTCTGCCCAAAAGAAAGGAGGGGGTTCATTTTTCAGTCCCTCTATCTGCTAGGATGCAGCTACGCTTGAGTGGTCTGCAGGGGAGGAGGGAGAACGTTGCCAAGCTCCACCCTCTCCACAAAAAGCTCCACCCCTTTTCCAGAAAAACAGCGGTGACACCAAACGTGTGTGCGGGAGCGGGAAGGAGTTGTGACTTTGCACCAGCTACCGTTCCCCCTTTCTGCACTGTGGAGAACAACTGAGCACAGAGGTCCTTGTCAATTATGTCTGATCACCACCTCTGCATTTTTCAACATGTTTGTGTCTATGGCTCTGTGCAGAAGATCACTGGATCTGTTTTGTCAAGATCGCAGGCTACCCCAATTGTCCCTCGCTGTCAAATTTACACCCGGCTGCCCACATCTCTGAAAAACGATCCGGCTTTCTATCACTCGGCTGGGAGAGGAAGAGTCTTCCGAAGGAATGTGGCCGCATTTAGCAGTAGAAGGTGAGGAGGTACGACGTGCTGGCTTTCGTTCCCCGTCCCGCATCTTCCTTTAAGCCCATGGAAGCTTCTATAGGTAAAGGGTCACTGCAGGGGAGTTAAGGACCGATCCGCCGCCTGCCCAGTTCCAGTTTGCAGAGTTCTCTGCAATACTAGAGAAATGAAGTATTTTAAAAACCGTAGAACACACATGGACAACCCCGGTTGCGATGGGAGGAGGTGGAGAAGCTGATCTGAGCTAGGGGAAAATGCCGACTCTAGATAAACAGGACGGCTGTTCCTCCCCTTCCGGAAAGCGTGGCTCAGGGTGGGAGGGTGGTCTACAGAATGGAACATGGACAGCCTCTGGTTTCTTTCTTCTTTGGGTTGACAATTGGAGCAGGGGGAGACTCAAGTTCGTTAAACCTCCTGTAGAGGAAATACAAAAGAAGGAAACAGAGGAAGAGGAGGGTAATACAATAGATTGCTTATTCCGTCATCTGTTCCAAAATATATTTTTTTAAAAAGAGGAAAGTAATCCTACTTTCAGACAGACCCCCCCACCCCCAACTGTAAATGATTGGACCAACTCAATGATTGGAGAAACTCTTTGCCATGAACTTCCATATTCAGATGCAGTCTACCCCCAATTGGCACACACCAATGGAAAGACCTTTCTTTATCTTTATTAACCTTTAATAGGCATAGATAGATCAGGATTTACACAGACACATTCTGCAGTCTCAAGTATAGTTCAGTAGCAAGGAAATAGTCCACATAACTTGACGGTTGACTTCGAGGGATTCAAATCACTTCAGATTTTTTTTTTAGGAAATACCCAGAGCAAATGACAGTAAATACCCCTACACATCAATGTAAAAATACAATCTAATATAAAATTGCAATAAAAATAGATCTGTTTAGCAAGTTAAAAGCAAAATAATACAGCAATAGGTATCCTACCATGCCGAAAATTAGACAGATTGGAGAAGATACCTATCATTTATAAGAAGTTCTACATTTGTTTTATATATAATATTTGATATTTAAAATTTGATTATGTGCCAAATAATAATGAACCAATATGGTTTAGTGTACTGGTATAATATATGTAGATATGTATTTTTAAAATACAGTTAAAAGTAATAAAATGGGAATAAATTAGCACTTTAAAATGGTTGTCAGGTATAGAGCTACCATACGTGTTGTATGAGCATTGTAATCTCCAAGAAGAAAATGTATGGCAACAGTAGGGTTAGAAATTTTCCTCGCCACTAATAAAGGGTGAATTAATCTGAGACGCGCATCAGCATTTATTTGGCACTCTGATGTAGTAATGCACTGCTGACCCAGCAGCACCGTGGTAGAACGTTGGCACACCAACGGACCTACGGCCTTCTGGTCGCACCGCACCCCCACTCCTCAACCCCGTATGAGTCACGGGTCATGAACTATCTGGCTCAGTCACCGGGCGTCCCAGACAAAGGGACAATGATCTGCCCCCAGGTGAGGATTAGGCCCAGACGCTTACGCTCCTCTCCGCACATAGCAGCCAGGTGAGATCATGCATCACATGATGATCTCCAGGTCTCCCGGTCTCCCGCTCATCTCCCTACCCACCTCCTTTACACGCCCACAATGAAACCCTAATAAAAGGTGCCAGAGACCAGCACAGGGAGAGTTGTCAGGATCACGAAATCCCGCGCTTCCTGTTGCTGACGCTCTCCACCAGATGAAACCTCCTCTGCGTCTCGCCTATTCCTTAGCGACGACCCTGCGGGGATGACTACACTCTAGGAGGACATGGGTAAGAGAGTCAGTGGAGCCACAGCGACAGTGTCTTTGTTGTTTTGGAATTTGGTGATACCTTACCAATGGAAAGACACAGGGGACCTTCAAGTCGTGCTTGTGAGCTCATGGGAGGCTTCTGGACTAGTTTTTGCTTAAAAGGTGCAGAAGGCAATTCTTTCCCCTATGGGGGGGGGGGGTCACCTTGCTCAAAGAATGCTACAGCTCCAGGATGTGGCCCAAGGAACCACAGGGGCCTAAGAAACCACCGTGGGTGGATGGGTGGGAAGGAACCAAACAGAAATGAACATGAGTCTCATGCAACTTGCAGACATACTTCTGGCCTGCACTCCGACGGCCCTGTCCTGCGGCCTACGAAAGAACGCCAACTCTGGATATGATAGTGGCAGGAAGGCAGGCAAATCAGAAGATTTATCAAACCTCTGATCAGCTGGTGAGCCACAACTGGCTGGGGGAAGGAGGCACACGCCCAGGTACATAGGTAAGGGGTGGTTTCTCGGGTTCAAACCCCTCCTGTTACATGTCCGGCTTGCTTGAAACAATGCATGGAATGGAAGATGATATTTTGATGATTTTATACACGGTTATGATGATTTTATACACGGTTTTTATGTTATACACCACCCAGAGCCCTTCGGGGATGGGGCGGTATATTAAATTAAAAATAAATAAGGAAGGAAGGAAGGAAGGAAGGAAGAAAGGAAGAAAGGAAGAAAGAAAGGAAGGAAGAAAGGAAGAAAGAAAGAAAGAAAGAAAGAAAGAAAGAAAGAAAGAAAGAAAGAAAGAAAGAAAGAAAGAAAGAAAGAAAGAAAGAAAGAAAGAAAGAAAGAAAGAAAGAAAGAAAGAAAGAAAGAAAGAAAGAAAGAGCCGGAAAGCCCTCACTCACCAAACCCACCCCATAAAAAATCTATACCTATGTCACACGCCTGAAACCGGAGTGGCTCTGGATTCCCAGTCTGTACTAGGGAAGACATACCTAGTCGAACACTTCTGTGTTGAAAGGGACTGCCAAAAGAGTGGTTTGTGTGGTGGGGCAGGGGTAGGGGGAATAACCCGGCCAATAGCAATCCCCTCCTTACCTGATGGCTCGAACCAGCTCGTGGAAAGATTCGTCCACATTGAGGCGTAGTTTGGCGGAAGCTTCCATGTATGGGATTTGATTCTCCCGGGCAAAGCTGATGGCCTCCTCTTTGGGCACCTGCCAGCATATTTAGCAATTATGGGGAGCATTTAAATGTAAAGTACACATGACCGATGCCCTCTGCGGTCACTTTGGCTGTCTCTCTTGACCCCCAACTGGCTAACAGAGAGCCAGCGTGATGTAGTGGTTAAAAGCAGGTGGATTGTAATCTGGAGAACCAGGTTTGATTCCCCACTCCTCCACCTGAGCGCCAGAGGCTTATGTAGTGAACCCGACGTATTTCCGCACTCCTACATTCCTGCTGGGTGACCTTGGGCTAGTCACAGTTCTCTCAGAGCTCTCTCAGCCCCACCTACCTCACCAGGTGTCTGTTATGGGGAGAGGAAGGGAAAGGAGGTTGTAAGCCACCTTGAGTCTCCTTACAGGAGAGACAGGGGGGGGGTATAAATCCAAAACTCTCCTTCTCTCTTTATTTATTTGTTTAGAAATACCCAGTTTTCTCCCTAATAAGTGGTTCGCAACATTGCTTGCCCTTCCTCCATTTTGTCCTTCCAGCAGCAAACCTGTGACGTAAGTTAAGCTGGAGAACAGGGTTGTCAACAGGTCTGGAGTAAAAATAGTCCAGTCCTTTAGTGGAGGTTGAATTGGATGTTATTTACCTCTCTGCCATGAAAGGCTTCAACTGCCTATTTCTACACACTGACCATCTATTAGAAAGGGCAGTTCGTTTTTTCCCAGGCCTGCTGGAAAACATAGCTGAAGGTGACTCACAACAAGCTTCTACGGTGGAGCCTGTTTCTCTCAAAGCCACAGGCAAGTCTTGCTAATCACTTAAGCACTAGGAAAGGAAGTGGGTGAAACAGACCGCTGCAAAGAAACTACACAAATAAACTCTATTCTAATCCAGTTCCCATCCACAGCATGTTATGCACGCACAAGCAGTCTACAATTCCCTTACCTGCCGATATGGATCCAAGTCAGCCTTATTTCCCACGAGGATCATGGGAAACTCATCCCGGTCTTTCACCCGGAGTATCTGCATATGAAACTTGCTGATTTCATTAAAACTAGGATTGAGAAAGAGAGAGGAGATGGATGAAGGAGACCCTTCCCACACCCAGACACACCTCGAGACAAAATTATTGGTTCAGGATTAAAGTGCAACAACAGAGAACAATGTGTCTGTTTCAGGGTAATATTTTGTTCAATTGTAAATTCACTGGCCTAAGGGGGGAAAATCACTCTGAGACTCTCAGTTTTCACCATCTGTAAAATGGGAACCAGAATGAACTACTGCACTGCTGTGGAAAGTAACTGTATGTGAGCTGACTCAGCCGTCTATAAAATCAGAGTTATTTGCTTTCAAAATTCTCTAGAGTCTTTTAAGTGCATTAACGTGCTTGGCCTGTTAAGCGTGCTGTTGCGCATCCGTACAAAATTAACACTTAAAAATTCCAATTCACATCACAATAACAAATGTCGTTGTTATTGAACATAATGCGGTGCTGTGTAAGACACTGAGCTATCATCAGAGCTTGCTATCCTAGCAAAGTGTCAAATAACGTTAACAGAACTACCTGAAAATTAAAGAATCATTCCTCACTGTGAAAAATTGTCTCGGGAAACTTTGAAGCATTCTCAAAATGTCCAATCAAAGAAGAGGAACAAGGAGCAAAAACAGCAGCTATTAAAAATTATTTCTAGGCCTTCATATCCTCTGCTTAGGATTCCTTTTCTGGCTCCTTGAGATGGGATTCTCAGGTGTGAATGCCACAGCATGTGTCTTACCTGCCGCGATCGTTAATGGCGTATATGAGTAGAAAGCCTTCCCCTGTGCGCATGTATTGCTCTCGCATGGCCCCAAATTCCTCCTGTCCTGCAGTATCCAAAACTGCCAAGAGAAACAGAAAATTGGACAAGAAGGAAAATACTCAAGAACTCAAAACAGTGCCTACAGCGGAAGCGATACACCATGTCTGCTACAAACTCACCCAAACTCACCAGGAGAGGACGTTGTGGAAGGCTTGTTGGCAAATTTGAGTTTCAGAACCTAAGATGTGCCTTGCTGGATTAGACTGGTGTAGTGGTGAAGAGCAGGTGGATTCTAATCTGGAGAACTGGGTTCGATTCCCCACTCCTCCCCCTCAGTGGCAGAGGCTTATCTGGTGAACCAGATGTGTTTCCACACTCCTACATTCCTGCTGGGTGACCTTGGGCTAGTAGTCCCAGTTCTTCGGAACTCTCTCAGCCCCACCTACCTCACTGGGTGTGGGGAAAGGATGGGAAAGGAGCTTGTAAGCCACCTTGAGTCTCCTTGCAGCAGAGAAAGTTGGGGTATAAATCCAAACTCTTCTTAAAGCAGCAACCTTACCTCACCCAGCAGAGAATAAGCTGGCCTGAGGAATACAGCCTGTTGCTCATTCATGCTAGATAGTTGGTGGTGGGGAGTGCAGTCAAGTCACTGCTGACTTACAGTGACTCCACAAGTTTTCAAGGTAAGAGATGTTAGGGGTGTTTTGCCATTGCCTGCCTCCATGTCACGACCCTGTTATTCTCTGGAGGTCCCTCATCCAAACACTAGCCAGGGCCAATCCTGATTAGATTCTGGGCTAGATTCTGATGAGATCAGGCTAACCTGGGCTATCCAGTCAGGGTGCTGCATATTTAGAGGTGTGAAAAAAATAAGAATAAAAAATAAGCTGGTCCAGTGTTAAAAGAACGCGATTTATAAAAGGAGTCCTGGGCTGGAGAATGTGGATGGGAAGCCTTTTCTTCCTCTTCTGTAATATTAGAACTCGGGGCCACCCTATGAAGTTGACGGCCAGTCAATTCAGGATGGGCTTGAGGAAGTGTAGCGTGGTGTAGTGGTTAAGAACAGGTGGGCCATGAAGAAGGGAAGGGAAAGAACAGAATCAGCTTGGGAAGTCTGTGCAGAGTTACCCCCTTGCAACTGTGTTCACTTCGACAGACTTAGAAGGGCATAACTTAGGTTATCACGGCACTGCCGGTGGATCAAGAAATCGCTTTTGATATATTATAGCCATATGTGGATAGAACATGCAGAAGTGAAAACATTTTGGACAACTGTATATATATTATCGAGAAACTGGGGAAGATAAATATTGATTTAAATAATGACTTAATGTTCATGGGTGTAATGGAAGACAGAAGGGTGGATAAACAATATATGTATAAAATAATGATTAAAGCAGCCCATGCAACAATAGCCTTGGGCTGGAAAGAAAAGAGAAAATGGACATTTCAGAAATGGTTAGAATATATCTGGGAACAAAGTGACACTCGATATTTTTGATATACTAACCAAAAATAAGATGTGGCGAGATAAACAGAATGAAAATTTGAAGATATGGATAATATATGTGGACTGGATGAAAGAAGCTCGAGTCAATGAAGAAATGTGGGAGAAGAGGCTACAGAGAATGAACTTACTGCTGTTTGTGTGACAAAACTATGAAGAAGAAGTAATGGGGGGAGGGAGAAAAGGGGGGAAAGTATTGTTTGAAAATATATGAAGAAGGAAATTACTATAAACTGTAAAATTCAAATGATACAATAATTTTTTTAAAAAAAGAAATCACTTTTGATCAATTGCATACAAGACGAGTTTAGATTTATACCCTTGCCTTTTTCTCCTGTAAGGAGACTCAAAACAGCTTAAAAACTCATTTTCCCTTCCTCTCCCCACAACTTGTGAGGTAGGCAGGACTGAGAGAGTTCTGAAAGAACTGTGACTAGCCCAAGGTCACCCAGCAGGCTTCATGTGTAGGAGCAGGGAAACGAACAGTTTACCAGATGAGAGTCCTCCGCTCATGTGGAGGAGTAAGGAATCAAACCCGGTTCTCCAGGTTAGAGTCAACGGCTCTTAACTACTACGCCACCCTGGCTCCACTGATTAGACAGCAGCTTTCAATATGTACATATGTAAACAAAAGTTTGGACACAAGCACATATAACAACTGCAGTGGCAAACTGGGGCAGGTTATCTGAAGAGCTGCCTGCTCCCATTTAAACCTGGTAATTTGTTAAGATCATCCAAGAAGGGCTCTCTCTCCATCCCATCAGTACATCTGGTAGGGACCTGGGAGAGAGCCAGCCTGCTGTAGTGGTTAAGGCTAGGTGGATTTGAATCAGGAGAACCGGGTTTGATTCTCCACTCCTCCATCTGAGTGGCAGAGGCTTATCTGGTGAACCAGATGTGTTTTCAAGCTCCTACATTCCTGCTGGGTGACCTTGGGCTAGTCACAGTTCTTCGGAACTCAGCCCCACCTACCTCACAAGGTATCTGTTGTGGAGAGAGGAGGGGAAAGGAGCTTGTAAGCCACCTTGAGTCTCCTTACAGGAGAGAAAGGTGGGATATAAATCCAAATTCTTATTCTTATTTTGGTGCCTAGACCCTGGAACAGTCTTCTTATAGCTGCCCAGCATGCTTGTTCCTTGCTATTCTTCTGTCATCAGGGGAAGACATTTAACATCTCGATCCAACTATTGAGATCTGAACAAGCAGTGATTTAGGGTTTTAGGTGAATTTTATTGTGTTTTTGATTTTTTAAAAAATGGTAATGTCTACTTTCATTGTCTTGTGTTTTTACTGTATTTGATTGTTATGGGGTTATTGTTGGGTTTTATTGTATCCTGTAAGCCACCTTGAATACGGCCAATAGAAAGGTGGGGCATAAATACTGTTAATAAAGAATACAATAAACGAACAAATCTTAGGAGAGGCCTTCCCCACTGTGTGAGCCAAGTACAGGCAAGCCCTTTTCTATGACGTTGCCTGATATTTCCAAGATCCAAAGAGTCGGCCCTCCTTCTCTTGAATGTTCCCCTCCCCCCCTTTTACAGGCAAATGTGTGCACATTTAATCAACTGATAGATTAAAGAGATTAGAACTCATTGGATTAGCTGATGAGATTCTTCATCTGGCCGATAACCTTTGTAGCAGCCCTTTTTCCTACCACTTTGGAAATCACTTGGCGTAATATCCATCCCTGGAGGGCAAATTGTCACGCGCTAGGATCCCGTTTGCTAAACTCTTACTTGCCCTGACACATTTGTGCGCCACTTTCACAACACATGAACTCATGCTCTGTAAAGAGAGACACGCCACACACTCTCCACGCATGTATACACACCCCGTTTCAATACTCACTGTCTAGCCGGGTTTGGGTGCCATCGATGTTGCAGATTTTGGTGTAGGAATCCTCAATGGTGGGGTCATAATCCGAGACAAAGTATGACTGGAAAGAGGAGACGGCGGGAGAGGAAGTTAAGGGAAGAAACAAGCTCTGTCTCCCAGAACGCGGACTTGGGTAATCCTTGCAGTCAGAGCAAAGGGTCCCAGCCACCAGCCTTTCACTTCTTAAGAACAACATGTCTGGCTGGATCATACCAAAGGTCTATCTACCTCAGTAGACTGTTTGCAAGAGTGGACAGCCAGTGACCCTCACCATGGGAGGTTCCTTCACCCCACAGTCCCTGCGCTATTCTCACAGGTCTGGCTGGAGAATACCAAAGGTCTATCTACCTCAGTAAACTGTTTACAAGAGGGGACAGCCAGAGACCCTCACCATGGGAGGTTCCTTCACCCCACAGTCCCTGCGCTACTCTCACAGGTCTGGCTGGAGAAAACCAAAGGTCTATCTACCTCAGCAGACTGTTTTCCAAGTCAGAGACCTTCACAATGGGAAGCTCCTTTGCCCCACCGTCCCTGCTCCACTTCCACAGGTCTGACTGGAGCAGGGGTCTGCAACCTGCAGCTCTCCAGATGTTCATGGACTACAACTCCCATCAGCCCCGGAGCATACCAAAGGTGGATCTACCTCAGCAGGGTGTTTTCCAAGTCAGAGACCTTCACCATGGGAAGCTCCTTTGCCCCACCGTCCCTGCTCCACTCCCACAGGTCTGACTGGAGCAGGGGTCTGCAACCTGCGGCTCTCCAGATGTTCATGGACTACAACTCCCATCAGCCCCGGAGCTTACCAAAGGTCTATCTACCTCAGCAGACTGTTTTCCAAGTCAGAGACCTTCACCATGGGAAGCTCCTTGACACCGCCATCCCTGCTCCACTCCCACGCTTGGGATTTGCTTCTGGCCCTGCAGCAACTCTGCAGAACTGATCTGGGTTGGGCAGAACCCCAGCGGGACCACTAGTCCCAACCACCTTGCTTAACTGGGGCGGGGGGGGGGGTTGATCCGAATGCAACGCGACCCCACCCCTTCCTTTCCAGCCGAGCGTGCCGAGGGGTGGAGCAGGAGGGGAGTCTGGGCCCCCAGTGCGGACCAAGCAAGGCGGCGGTCTCGCGCCGGCTTCCTTGGGGACGTCGCCAGTCCGCAGGCAGGGCGGAAGTTCGCGTCCCGTTTGGAAAAGTTTCCCACCCTCGGCCCAAGAGTTTCGCTTTCACCCGCCCCGTCCCGGGAGCCCCCCGCCCCACTCGGGACCCCCGTCCGGGCCCTACCTGGATGAACTGGATGGTGAGGGCGCTCTTTCCCACGCCGCCCCCGCCGACCACCACCAGCTTAAACTTCTCCGCGGGCGCCGCGCCTTCGTTGGGGTTCATCATGGCTGGAAGGCAGGGAGGGAGGGAGCGGACTGGGAGGGGGCGGGACGAGGATCTCAGAAGCCCCCCAGCGCCGTGCCCATCATTGCTTCCCCGCTTGGCCCGACCCACCAGCCCCAAACCCGGCCCCGATCCGGCGCGGGGCCTCCGCAAGGGTAAAGAGCACGGCGCGCTCCCGGGCCCGTCTCCGCTTCCCTATTTGGCCAGCGGCAGCCGCGACGGGGCGGACCCCACGGCCGGCACAGGCGCGCTCTCCTCGGCCCCACCCGGCCCGAGGGAGGGGAGCGGTGGGGAGTGGCTTCTGTGTTTACACGTGGGCTCTGATGTCGTGTGGATGGCTGCCCAGAGGGGGCTGAGATCCAGGTCTGACGGGATATGTGGGGGAGACGTCGGGAAGGGCATCAGCAGCCTGGCTTTACGCGTGGGCATGGAGCGGGCGTCAACGGGACTGGAGGAGATGTAGTTAGGGGAGTTTCTAGGGGGACTTTTGTAGGGGGTTGGACTAGATGATCCCTCTGTGGATGGCTGTCCAGAGGGTGCTGAGATCCAGGTCTAGCGGGATAAGTAGGGGAGACGTAGGAGAGGGCATAAGAAGCCTGGTTTTACGCATGGGCACGGAGCTGGCGTCGATGGGGCAGGGAGAGAGGTAGTTAGGGGACTGGTTGTTGTGGGTTTTCCAGGCTGTGTGGCCGTGGTCTGGTAGATCTTATTCCTAACGTTTCGGCTGCTTCTGTGGCCGGCATCGTCAGAGGTGTATCACAGAGAGTAAGTGGTTTACCCACTGTGTAGTTAGGGGAGTTTCCTGCCTTTTGGACGGGGTTGGACTAGATGACCCCGGAGGTCCCTTCCCGCTCAACCTTTCTATTCTCTAGCAGCGTTTCTTAGTCGTTCAAAAGAGGTGCGTTTCCAGAGAGGGTTAGTCTTTGGCGGCAGAAGCTTTTGCAGTCTTGATAATCGATGCCATCAGACGGGTCCCTAAACTTTGGGCAAACGCGTTGCGTTCTCCTGCACCAGATTCCGCGCATCCCCTCTGAAGGAATGGGCCCTGGCGGGCCGAGAAAGTTGGCATGGAAAGGCCTGCGTCGTTTGAAGTGCCCCCCCTCCCCCCCGACTTTGTCGAAGGCTTGAGATCAACTTTCTGTTGTGGTTTTTCCGAGCTGTGTGGCCGTGATCTAGTCCCTTTTGCTGGCCCCTTCCGAGACATGGCACGGGAAGACCCGTGCCATGGAGAGAGCAACACGTCTCACCGGGCCCTGCCTCTCCAGATGCCAGCCAAACGTCAGGAGCAAAAGGGGCCATGAGCTCACCGCCCGCACATTCCTTTCCTGTGTTGTGTGCAAGGAAGTTGCTCCTCCGCCCTGGGCCCCTCCCTGCCCTCCGCCAGCTGCTGGCTCCGGGCTTCCTTGCAACACGAAGGGAGAGGGGGGAATTCGGGGCAGCCGATAGGCTGGGCTGTCCTGGGTTCTAGTCTTGCATAGGAGCGCGAGAGGGGGGGGGGAAGTTGCCCATTCTGCAGATGCCCCCAAACAAAGGCGATCATGGGGCTGACTGGCTTGGCCTGGCATGATTCTGTAGGGAACA
Source organism: Sphaerodactylus townsendi (assembly GCF_021028975.2). Classification (NCBI taxonomy): domain Eukaryota; kingdom Metazoa; phylum Chordata; class Lepidosauria; order Squamata; family Sphaerodactylidae; genus Sphaerodactylus; species Sphaerodactylus townsendi. The sequence goes on along the minus strand of NC_059439.1, from coordinate 18,299,492 downwards.
ACAGGGAAACGAGGCCAGTAGAAGAAGAAGAGGAGGAGGAGGAGGAGAAGGAGAGGAGGAGGAGGAGGAGGAGTTTGGATTTATTCCCCTCTTTCTCTCCTGTAAGGAGACTCAAAGTGACTTACAATCTCCTTTCCCTTTCCTCACCAACAACAAACACCCTGTGAGGTGGGTGGGGCAGAGAGAGCTCCGAAGAACTGTGAGTAGCCCAAGGTCACCCAGCTGGCATGTGTTGGAGCACACAAGCTAAGCTGGTCCCCCAGATAAGCCTCCACAGCTCAAGAGGCTGTGCAGGGAATCAAACCTGGTTCTCCAGATTAGAGTACACCTGCTCTTAACCACTACACCACGCTGGCACCAAAGGCAGGCCAAGATACAAAGTGGGAGGCCCAGAACTTAAAAATATTTAGACGGGAGTTCAGTGGGCAGCATCCTATACACACTTCTTTGGGAGTGAGCCATATTCAGGTTTAGGAAATTCCTGGAAAGTGCCCATTCCATTTTAGGACATTCCTGGAGATTTGGGGTGGGTGGAGTTTGGGGAGTGGGGGATGTGATCCCCACGACCCACCGTAATTCCCAAATTCTCTAATTCAGTGCTGGGACTTATTTCCAAATATTACTTATTCAGATATTTGTGCCCCCTCACAAAGAGGCTTGACCACATTGTTCTTTCCTCCAGTTTATCTTCGCAACCTGAAGGTGGATTATGCCGACAGTGAATGACTGGCCCCGAGTCCAAACAGGCTACTCAAAATCCTACCCCCATCTACTCAGTGGGTTTTATGCCCAGGAAAGTGTTCATGGCCTAGCACTGTCAATGCACATATTCTCCATGGTGGCTAAAGTATTGCTTTGAGACAGTCACCCGTCCTTTATCTGTTTAGATAGAGCCAGCATGGTGTAGTGGTTAAGAGCAGGTGGATTCTAATCTGGAGAACCAGGTTTGATACCCCACTCCTCCACCTGAGTGGCAGAGGCTTATCTGGTGAACCAGATATGTTTCCGCACTCCTACATTCCTGCTGGGTGACCTTGGGCTAGTCACAGTTCTCTCCGATCTCTCTCAGCCCCACCTATCTCACAAGGTGTCTGTTGTGGGGAGAGGAAGGGAAAGGAGTTTGTAAACCACCTTGAGTCTCCTTACAGGAGAGAAAGGTGAGGTATAAATCCAATGCTTCTTCATCTAAGTGACTATTGGAGATTTGATTGGCTGCGCAGATATTTACACGTTGCTTCGGCAGTACCTGTCACTGCGCAAGATCTGCACTGTGTTACTGAAGGTAAGCCATGGTAATCATTTTGTGGCTGGCTCCTCCTCCGGCACTCACTTTGTTACTGTACCCACCATGCTCTGCCAGAATTCCACATGCACCCATAGGTTCAAAAACGTTGGGAGCCCTGGGTTGGAGTGTGAGATACAGAGCCGGGAGGCCCAGATTCTGTGAAGGTGAAAAAAAGGGAACACGGAACAGACTGGGCTACTCTCTCAGCCTAACCTACTTCACCAGGTTGTTACAAAAATAAAATGGAGGTGAGGAGAATAATGGCATCTCCTTTGGGGCCTAACTGGGGAGAAAGATGGGGCACAAATTAAGTAGATTCAAAACAGTGCGAGAATTTCTGAGGTTCGACAATGGAGAATTCTGGAGACGGCTTGCGCAGTGTTTGAAGTCCTTTGGGTCGCTCCTTGGAAACCTGAAGTTGGTAGCTTTAGCTGGGATTTATAGGGGTTAAGTATGAACATAGGAGGACGGTATCTGTTCTCACATGAGCATGTGCCAGTTCTCAGCAATGCTGGAAAACAAAGGCTGCATCCCGCTTAGGTTTGTCGGTCCTGGCTGGCTACTGGCAGGGGATAGAAGGAGGAGGAGGAGGAGGAGGAGTTTGGATTTATATCCCACCTTTCTCTCCAGTAAGGACACTCAAGGTGGTTTACCAGCTCCTTTCCCTTTCCCCTCCCCACAACAGACACCTTGTGAGGTAGGTGGGGCTGAGAGAGTGCTCCGAAGAACTGTGACTAGCCCAAGGTCACCCAGCAGGAATGAGGAGGAGTGCGAAAACACATCCGGTTCACCGGATAAAGCCTCAGCCACTCAGGCGGAGGGGTGGGGAATCAAACCCGGTTCTCCAGATTAGAATCAACCTGCTCTTCACCACTACACCACGCTGGCCAGATCCTGGGTGGGAAACCCCTGGAGATTTGGAAATGGAGCCTGGGGGAAACCGGGACCTCAGTGGAGTGCTATACCACAGAACCCTCCCTCAGAACCATCCCTTTTCTCCAGAACGGTCATCTGGAGATGAGCTGTAAGTTTGGGGGACTCCCCATATTCCACAAGGAGGCTGTTTATCCTATTCCAGTGAAGTGTTGTTGCCACAGATGTTCATAGTATGCGTGCAGGCTCTGGTTGGAAATGACAACAGTTGGCTTGAGAAAGCTATTGTGGATTCCTTTCTCGAGGATGGCCTAAGAACCACTGCTAACAGATGTGGAATATGACAGGGAAAAGGAGAGGAGAAGAACAGTTTGGATTTATACTCTGCTTTTCTCTCCTGTATGGAGACTCAAGGTGGCTGACAAGCTCTTTTCCCTTCCTCTCCCCTCAACAGACACCTTGGGAGATAGGTGGGGCTGAGAGAGTTCAGAGAGAACTGTGACAAGCCCAAGGTCACCCAGCAGGAATGTAGGAGGGTGTAAACATGGAGGAGTGGGGAATCAAATCCAGTCCTCCAGATAGGAGTCCAGCTGCTCTTACTACACCACGCTAGCTTCACCAGTCTTTGAAAAGCAGCCTTTTAAGAACATAAGAACTAGCCTGCTGGATCAGACCAGAGTCCATCTAGTCCAGCATTCTGCTACTCGCAGTGGCCCACCAGGTGCCTTTGGGAGCTCACATGCAGGATGTGAAAGCTGCTGCTCCTGAGCACCTGGTCTGCTAAGGCATTTGCAATCTGAGATCAAGGAGGATCAAGATTGGTAGCCATAGATCGACTTCTCCTCCATCAATCTGTCCAAGCCCTTTTTAAAGCTATCCAGGTTAGTGGCCATCACCACCTCCTGTGGCAGCATATTCCAAACACCAATCACACGTTGCGTGAAGAAGTGTTTCCTTTTATTAGTCCTAATTCTTCCCCCCAGCATTTTCAGTGTATGCCCCCTGGTTCTAGTATTGTGAGAAAGAGAGAAAAATGTCTCTCTGTCAACATTTTCTACCCCATGCATAATTTTATAGACTTCAGTCATATCCCCCCTCAGACGTCTCCTCTCCAAACTAAAGTCCCAAACGCTGCAGCCTCTCCTCATAAGGAAGGTGCTCCAATCCTTCAATCATCCTCGTTGCCCTTCTCTGCACTTTTTCTATCTCTTCGATATCCTTTTTGAGATGTGGCGACCAGAACTGAACACAATACTCCAAGTGCGGTCGCACCACGGCTTTATATAAGGGCATGACAATCCTTGCAGTTTTATTATCAACTCCTTTCCTAATTATCCCCAGCATAGAGTTTGCCTTTTTCACAGCTGCCCTTAAGACTTTTCCCTTAAGACTCATTGCAAGATTTCCTTATCTATTTGGGACAGGACGTCTTTCAAGCAGTAAAAATGTCTGCAAAGTGTCTCTACCCCTCCCCCTCCAATTCTTCTGGTAAGATTAAAAATACATTTGCGATGATGTCTGTATTATGAATTACTCCAGCTGGAGGCGGGATAAAAATGCAGACACCCATGGTGGTGACGCCATCAAAGAGTGACAGTTTCCTCTGATGACGACTGCATGGTGAGCTGCCCTTTTCTTGGGTCTCTATGGAGACGATATTGCCGCTGGGGAGGCGCTGGATCATGCAATTTGCTCCGTTCTGAAAGGAGACCCCCTTGCTTGCACATAGAAAAACTGCATTTCCCATAAAGCTCAAGGGAAGAACCCGCTGCAAGGCACTATGGGATAGGGCAAGGGCTTTCAGGGAGTTGAATGGAGCAAACTTTTTTTCCTTGGTCCTGGAATGCCGTATTTAGAGGCATACATTGCATTATGCTCATTGTCAGCACACTGTCCAAAGCCACAGTACACTTGTATCTTCCATAGGCAGGGCAGGGCAGGAAAGAAAGTTATTTAAAATGCCATGTTTGCCTGTAGATCAAAAATAAATGAGTATCACAGCGCTTACAAAACTACTACATTTTATTCCAACATAAATGTGCATGGACTGGGACCTATGATGAGCAGGATTAGTGCTTTCAGCCACCCTTTAACCCTGCTTTGAAGGAGCTATGGTCCAAGTGCATACTTCTCTTCTTCTTGCATTGCATCTCCACAACAATTCTGGAATGTTTTCATTTCACTTGATATATCAGTGATAGCGAACCTTTTCAAGACTGAGTGCCCAACCTGCAACTCAAAACCCACTTTTTTATCGTGAAGTGCCAACACAGCAATTTAACCTGAATACTGAGGTTTTAGTTTAGAAAAAACAGTTGGCTCTGAGGCATGCGTTACTCAAGAGTAAGCTTGGTGGTAGTTGGTGGCTTTGCTTTGAAGCAACTGTGCAACTCTTCCAACGGGTGAATCACGACCCTAGGAGGGTTTACTCAGAAGCAAGCCCCATTGCCAGCTTACTCCCGGGTAAAGGATCGCGCTTTAGTTCTTCGCATGAAAATCAGTGGGGTTTAACAGCTCTTGACAGGGTTACCTACACTGCTTCCCCAAAACTAGGTCTTAGGTTTAATGCTAATAATCGAGCCCAGCGGCCCAGGCCAGCCTAGATGGGGGGGGGGGGCACTCTGCGCGTGCCCACAGAGAGGGCTCTGAGTGCCACCTCTGGCACCCGTGCCATAGGTTCACCACCACTGTGATATATGGATGGAATGGAATGGAAATTTTATTGATATACCGCCCTCCCCCGAAAGGCTCAGGGCGGTGTACAACAGCATAACAACAACCATCAGCATAATAATAACAATAATCGTAATATCAACAACAACATCAATAAACATAATACCTCTATTAGAATATCACTAATCATGACATGATCAACATAATAACATTTCATAACATAACTGCAAGTAACACCGTAACAGCATAATACCATAATAACAGATGAAACATCATAAACATAATAATATAACATCAAACTACAAAAGTAACAGATATGACATCATGACTAATATCAGATGTAACTTCATGACTATCCCCCTGTGTTATCCCCAAGTGGCTTACATAATTCCCCTCTCCATTTTTTTCTCACAGCAATCAGGTTACTGTTGAAAGCTTTCATGGCCAGAGTTAATCAGCTGTTTTGGGGTTTTGTGGGCTGCGTGGCTGCGGGCTGGTAAATTACCACAGCCACACAGCCCAGCAAACCTATAACATCCATGTTAGGTAGGTTAGGATGACAGTATGCGATGAGTTTCAAGTCACAAAGCAAGCTGCCATGGCAGAGTGGGGATTTAAACCTGGATCGCCTTCATTCTAGTCTATCTAACCACTACATCCGGGCTTGGTCAGTTAGGGTGAGAGAGTAGAATTGAGAAATAACTGGAGACTTTTGGGGGTGGAGCCTGAGGAAGGTGAGGTTTATGGAGAGGAAGTGGGATGTAATGCCATAGGGTCGACCTTCCAATCTGCCCATTTTTTTCTCCAGATAAACTGATCTCTATTGCCTAGAGATCAGTTGTAATCCCAGGAGACCTCCAGCCACCACCTATGGTGGCAATACTATGAGAGAGTAGATCAAGGTCACCCATTTGGCTTGGGATTTAACCCACTTTCATTTATTGGTTGTATGCATAATGCAGCACTCTAATCACTATGGAGCTGGTCCCTCATTGGCTGTTTGGAACTATGGTCACAGATAGATAGATAGACAGACAGACAGACAGACAGACAGATAGAGACACAGAGACATGTATATACACATACATACATACATATACATACACACATCCTCTTTCTGTGTGATAGTTGCAGATTTTCTTTTGAAATAATGCAGAATAATTATTAATTTTTAAATATATTCTATTTATTATTTTATGTATTTTATGCTCTTATTATTAAAGCTGTTGTTATATTCATATTTGTCTTTTTCTGTTATTATTATGCCAATAAAGGCTTACTGAACTGAACTATACACACACGTAAGTGTATATACATGTGTGTGTGTGTGTATGTGTGTGTGTGTTTATATATGTATGTATATACCCTGTTTCTCCGAAAATAAGACAGTGTCTTATATTAATTTTTGCTCCCAAAGATGCACTATGTCTTATTTTCAAGGGATGTCTTATTTTTCTGCTCCACAGCTGCATGCTCTGGTCGACGGGCATGCTTTCAAAGAAAAACTTTGCTACATCTTACTTTCGGTTGATGCTTTATATTTAGCACCTCAGCAAAACGTCTTATTTTCAGGGGATGTCTTATTTTCGGGGAAACAGGGTATATGCAGCCAACTTATGGGGACCCCATAGAGGTTTCAAGGTAAGAGATGTTCAGAGGTGATTTGCTATTGCCTGCCTCTGCATAGCACTCAATTTCCTTGGTGGTCTCCCATCCAGTTACTGTCCTGGGCCGATGTATATTGTGTGTGGGTAAGACGGAATGCTTGCAAAACCCTGCAACAAATAGGAAATTCTGCTGCTAATCCTAGACAAGAAGAAATCCAGCTGGCGAAGCCTTTTCACCTTGAGAGTTTCCCTTCGTAGAAGGCAAAGATGTGAACCCTGATTGGGGGGGTGGGGTGGGAGAGACCCTATTTTGCACTTTTACTTGTGACAAAAGGCGTGCTTATTTTAAACCACCACCTCTAAACAAGTCGCGTCGCCACTTTGAGCCCCCACAAATTTCCGCGCATGCCCACCCCCTCTCCCCCGCGCATGGATGACCCTAAACGACTGTCATACGGCAACCGGAAATCGGCTTCGAGAACCAGCAACACCACAGTCCTTTGGTCTCGCACAGCACTGCGGGAACGGCCGTCCCCTACCAGCCACCCTCGGCACGACACCGTCGCGACTACATCTCCCATCACACCGCGGACGCCGTTGGCTTGACGCACGTTCGACGCGTTGCGGGAGTTGTAGTCCGCGTTGCTCCTCTGCGCACGGCAGGCGTCGGCCTCCGGACTACATCTCCCAGAACGCCGAGCGGCTCCGTGGCCCCGTCTTTCTCGACCGCCCTACCCGCGGCAGGGCCGAGCCGAGTAAAATGGCTGCCGCAGAGGCCGGGCCCTGGCAGTGTCGGCGGCAGTGGCCGAGCCTCCTCTTCTTTTTTTGCTGAAAGGAGGCGGGTGGAAGGGCCTTGCTTTGCGGTGCGACCGGGTACTTATTGCAACCTCTTCGGGAAAAGCTGAAGGAGCTGCTGTTGGGGCTGGGAGTGGAGGGGGTGTTAACATTGGGGGGAGGGGGGGTGTCGATATTAGGTGTGCGCAATGCAGGGGTGAAGGCTGGAAAACAACAGAGGGGGCAGCATTGGGGGGGCTTTAGGGAAAGGGGTGAGCCTCATGTGGGGAGTGATGGGGAGGGAGGGGGTTGGAGTTGGGGGGTTGGGGTCAATTTGGAGTCGAGGAGACCCCTTTAGTCATGGGGGGGGGGGGCTTTGGAGCAGCTGCATTTGAAGGTTAGGAAGGATTTATTTTATGGAGGAAGAGAAACCACAGCGCACAGAGTGTACTGTTGTGTTGTCTTGGACGGGAGAGTATTGTCTTGTGTATCGAATGTATTGTCTTGGAAGGGAGAGGACAGTCTGGAAGGGTCCGTTTGTGTCTTAAGGGACCTGCCCTTATGAGAAATCACAAACTTTGGGGGGTGGGTGGCAGTCTTTTGCATCTTTCTCGTCTATGCCTTCTGCTGGGGGTGGGCACATCTTGATGTGGCTTGGGGATGTAGCATGGGGCTTTTCGTCTATGCCAGCTGGTAGGGGTGGGCACATTTTTTGATGTGGCTTGGGGATTCCTTATGGGGCTTTTGGTCTTTGCCAGCTGGTAGGGGTGGGCACATTTTTGCTGTGGCTTGGGGATGCAGCATGAAGCTCTTGGTCTATGCCAGCTGGTGGGGGTGGGCACATTTTGGTGCGGCTTGGGGATGCAGCATAGGGCTTTTGTTGGCCTTGGCTGGATGACTGGGCCCCTTTCTCTGTGTGTGCTTCAGGTTAGAAGGTGATTGTTGAGAGATCAGGGTAGTTTTGAGTTAGTGGCCTGTGAATCTATAACGGAGGAAGCTCACTTTAACGGTTTAGTGCCCGTATTGTTGAAGGAAATGTGTTTTCAGTGGAACTCGTGTATGTCAAAAGCGGTGTGGATGCTGAGATTCAGATTATGGAGAAGAACAGCTTTGGCTGAATGCTATTGTGGTGAGAGCAGGAAAGATGATCAGAAGTAGGAAGTGCACACCCTGACCTGGATAGCCTCAACCTAGCCTGATCTCATCAGATCTCAGAGGGTAAACAGGGTTTGCCTGGCTAGTGTTTGGATGGGCAACCTCTAAGAAATACTAAGGTTGTGATCTTAAGGCAGGTAATGACAAACCACCTCTGGACCTTTCTTGAAAACCCTTCGGGGTCATCACAAGACAGTTGTGAGTTAACAGCACACACACGAACCCCAAAAGGAAGTGCACGACGAAGTGGTAGTTAGCAGTGCTAACCGGCTGTGGGATTTTGGGGGATTGGGTTTGCCAAGCTGATCGGGTGACTTTTGCCAAGGGAGGTGACTGTTCAATATGAGAAACTGATGAAGTGAGGCCTTTGTTAGTGTTGTGTGTGTAAATGCAGTCCTGAGTGGGATGACAGTGGTTTGTAAAGGAAAAGTTAGATAAAGAGCTGTTACGGAAAGCTTAGATGTGGACTGCCCTTGGGGCAGAGGAGTTGGGCAGATGGTCTAGTGGGTGGCTTTGAATCCTTGTGCTTTTTACAGAGTATATCAATCTTGAGGTTCTGCTAATGTGTAGTGTCTAACAAGCATTGGTATAAAGCAAACAAATGATGTAATAAATGGGGAACTTTGGAAGACTAGGCGAGCTTTTGAGCCTCATTGGGCCTTATCTCCTCAAAGGTTAGGAAACTTTGTGTTGAACGTCTTAATCTTTGCAACGTATCCCTAGTGGGATTTTGCCAGTCTCTCAAAGAATCGATTGTTCACATTGTCATTTCCAGTGCTAAATAATCCACCCCTTGGAGACCTTCAGCCTCTCATTTGTGTTCATTCCAGTCACTTCCCAGATGTGCTCGTTGCTTTTCATTCTCACACGTTCTGTTGGGCTGGCTTCAAGTGGAGAAAAGTCACACCTGTTGGGAAGGTTAGAAAGATTCCAGATTCTGGGTAAAGGCTCACAACAGGGAGCATCAAAAGGGCTGAGGGGAAGAGAGTTCATGTGCTGTAGTTTTCGATGATGAAAACCTGATTTAGCGGGTCTGGATACCAGGGCTGTGCAGGAGGGAATTACAAGTGGAAGAGGGAATCCAAATAAGCCTTGTAGCAGGCTTCAGCTTTTGAAATTTAACCAGTATAGGTGTGGAGACACTTTCTTATTTAATGTTTTTCTGCCAAGAGAGGGACTGTGAGCCATCTGTGGCGCTTATCTTTGAAATGCCTCTCTTGGAAGGGCACTGGCTCTAGGCACTTGTGGTATTCACAAAGAAAAGGGGTGTGTGTTTTTTAAAGTCTTATGTGGTGGGTTTTCCAGGCTGTGTGGCCATGGTCTGGTAGATCTTATTCCTAACGTTTCACCTGCATCGGTGGCTGGCATCTTCAGAGGTATGTCATCTGTGTCTAGTGAGAAGGGAATGTTTAGTGGGGTATATATTGTCCATGTCTCAGGGTGGGGACCCAGTCAGTAAGTGTTTGGGCGGAACTTGCTATGCAAAGGTGTGCATACCGGTATTCTTTTTGTTATTACCTATTTTAAAAGAATGAGTCCTGCTATACAAAACAGCATCTGGAGTGAAATCCTGATTCCTCCCCTTTCTGTCTCTGACTTGCAAAGGGGCTGGAACATCTCTCTTCGCAAAGGGAACAGGGATGATTGTGTGAGTCTGGGGTAAAAAACCTTTCCCCTTAGTCTGCCGTAACTGTCTGATTGGAATATACAGGCTTCCAACAAGGCAAGTGTTTAATATTCCATCCTGGCACTTTCTCTTGTGCACATTTGGGTAATAATTAGCAATGCCTAATTGTTACACTGAAATATCTCTTCAAGAGAGTCAGATGTTAGCTGTTCATTCTCTCCTCCCACCCTCCCGCCGCCCCCCGTAGGATGATACAAACTTCAGTTCTGTATTAGATCAAGGAAAGGGGAAGGTGTTCTCCTGAGAAGGGACTAGAGTCTGGTGAATAGAAATTCAGGCCGGGGGCCAGGTCTGTCGGTGGTGTGTGAGGTATCTGTGCATATTTCAAGCTTGGAAGAGCAGGTGGATTCTAATCTGGGGAACTGAGTTTGATTCCCCACTCCTCTGCCTGAGTGGCAGAGGTTTATCTGGTGAACCAGATGTGTTTCCGCACTCCTACAGTCCTGCTGGGTGACCTTGGGCTAGGTACAGTTCTCTCAGAACTCTCTCAGCCCCGCCTACCTCACAAGGTGTCTGTGTGGGGAGAGGAAGGGAAAGGAGTTTGTAAGCCACCATGAGTCTCCTTACAGGTGAGAAAGGTGAGGTATAAATCTAAACTCTTCTTCTTGGATGCCGGGATTCTTGATATCTGTCAAGTGGGATGCATTGCACAAGAAGTTATGCTGAAGTGATCCAGGGGTCAAATCACTGATTACTGTCTCCGTTCCTCATCATCCAGGATTTGCAGTTCTTGCAGACATGGAAGAGGAAGAGAATCGACACCCTCCAGTAAGGGAGGATCCCGCACGAGGTGGGGAGAAGCCAGCCGCCGAACCGTCTCTTGATGCAGATTGGGACCAGTCGGGGGCCTTCTGTGCTGGCCAAGTTATCATTTTGGTAATGGCTGCCTCTGTTTCTCAAGGGTGGAGGGAGGGTGAGATGATTGTGAACGTTTGTTTTCTCGTTGTGGTTGGCGAATGCAATCCCTGTTGGGAAGCTGTCTTGTGCGGTTGAGATTGTGGGGAATGGGGTTGGCAGCGCTCGGAGCATTAGTTTGATTTGTCCTCTTTGGAAATGCAAACGAGCGTCTAAAAGTAGGTTGTTTATTTACCTGTGTAAAACAACCAGCCGATAATTTTGGAGATCTCTTCCCGCCTTCTTTTTCTCTGTTTCTTTCTGCTCGCTTCAATCGATAACAAGTTGCTCGCTTTTTGTAAACTTTTGTCTTGCTCTCTGTTGGGACACAGGATAACACGAAAGGTACTGTCTTTACGACGGTTCTTTCAAGAATCTGGGGGACGCTGGTATAACTCTACGTGGCACCTTGCCAGTGGATCCAGATTGAATGATGAAATTCCATTCCCTCCCTCCCTCCCAACACAGTACAAGGGGGTGGGCGCCCTGTCCCATTTTCTGAGTGCAACTGAACCAGTGGTGACGATCTTCAATTCTTTGCTCAGAATCTCAACTCTGCACCTTTATTACATTACACGCTCACACACCCTACACACAGGTTGCATTTATGATCCAAGTAGTACAGTGGATGACCAAAATATCTGTCTTGTGTATATTTATCTATCTGTCTGTCTGTATTTATCTATGCCTAATATCTGATACATGTCCCTGACCCGAGAGACATTTGGCTGGCTTCGACATGGCTCTGGCCTGGAAGAACAAACTACCAGCTGAGGTTAGAGCCCTGCAGGAACTATCTTAGGGCTTGCAAAACCTGATTGTTCCACCAGGCCTTTCCCAACTAGTCAGCTGGTACTACCCTTTTCCCCCAAATATAAGACATCCTCTGAAAATAAGACGTAGTAGAGGTTTTGCTGAAGTGCGAAATATAAGGCATCCCCCGAAAGTAAGACGTAGCAAAGTTTTTGTTTGGAAGCATCCCCGACGAACAGAACACAGAAAAATAAGACATCCCCTGAAAATAAGACATAGCACATCTTTGGGAGCAAAAATTAATATAAGACACTGTCTTATTTTCGGGGAAACACGGTAACAGCTCCTCTTGGCCTCCGAAGGGTGGGGAGAAGAGTGGGAATGAGAAGGTCTGATTCTTAAAATGCCATCTATTTTTATACACGATTTATTAATCTATTGTTTTAATATATCGTAGACGTTTTGTCATTTTTAATGGTAATGTTGTTTTTAAATATTTTATGGTGTCTAATTGTCGTAACCCGCCCCGAGCCGTTCCAGATAGGGCGGGATAAAAAAATGTGAAATAGTAAATAAATGTCTCCAATTTCAGGAAGAATCTTGGGCTGTCTTGTGGCGTAGACATTAAGAAGTATTTTTTTCCCCCTGGCATATCCTTTCTAATGCTCTGGTGAAGTGGGCTGTGGTCTCTGGAAGCGTCTGCTAGAATAAAAGCTTATTCTGCTAGAATGAAAGCTTTTATGATTCCGCACAAGGCTCCTGTTTGTTTCTGCTGTGACAGATGAACACGGCTCCTCCTCTGGAATTATTCACTTTTCTGGGGAACTATAAAATAATAGCTTATTAAAAATGCCAAGCTAAGTATACGTTAAGCAGTTTTATGACAAGCAACATCCCGTTTTATAGTCTATATTGTGCTCACGTAAAATTGCAAGGAATTTAAAACACACACACACACCCAGAACCCAGCTAGAGAACTGAAGAATGCAGAAGTAACAGTTTAGCGAAATGTAGGACTGGCCAGGTAATCTGCATGTACTTTAATTATGGATCGGCTTGTCAGTCATCTCCCTCCCACCCCACCCAGTGGGCAAACAAATGCTTGACTCTTTTGAATGCTAGACTTCTAAGGAGTGAAGAAATCTTACAGATGTTAAGAGCCTCTCATCGAGTTAAGCAAGGGGTTCAAGCTGAGAGCCTTATTATAACGAAACTGAATTGCATAATTGTGATCTCACCGCTAATTGGACTCCAGTGGAAATCATTTTCCGGGAACCTACACGACCCTGCATAAGAGTGCATAAATCAGAAAAGAGGCAACCTTGCAACAGTAATACGAAAAGGCCCCGGAAAAAGCTTTGTCTTGACTTTGGCTTTGCTGAGTATCAAAAGGACTTGACGGGTCCTCTTCTGTGTGTTTGATAGATAGATGTAGGCTTCTCTTTTATATCAGCAATTAATTCATTGCACTGTCTCTGTGCATGCTGGGATTTTTTTCTGACTTCCTTTTCGTTGTAGCTCTTTGAGTTCCCCAGTAAGACATTCTGAAGTATATGGGGGGTCCAATTCTGGAGCAGCATCCAATGGGACATGGGAAGATCCTCAGGGCACTTTTCATCTTTGGGTTTTTTGCATCTTCGGTCTGTTCATCTTCAGGCTCTCTGCTTCATTTTGTCAAAAGCAAATTCTCACCCCTTATTTCTACGTTCCTATTACAGTGCACGCTTTTAAAAAAACTTATTTTTAAGTAAACTTTTTAAAAATTTTCAGGCGATTCTAGATTGGTATTCATTAAAGCACCGTTTCCTATTTTACTCCCTGTTCCCTCCCCCTCGGTATGTGGCAATTGTGTTGTTTGTGGGGTTTTTTGTTTACTCAAGTTGTGTGGATTTCCAATCCATGGAATGGTGTTTTCAGCATTCAGAAGTGAATCTGCCACAATTTCCAACTCACACCCCCACCCCTTTATAAAACATTACCATTTAATCTTACACTCTTTAAAGCAGCGGTACAGGAAAAGCTGTTATGGGTTGGAAGGGTTAAGTGTTTCTGACTTTAGCCAAATTGGCCAACAGTGGCAAAAAAAATCCCTTTCTGTTGCCCAAATTTGACACATGCTGCTTGATCCAGTGGACTTTAGGAAGTTAAAGTCTGCCCTGCTGCTTCCAGTGGGGCTTATTCCCAGGTAAATACTTCAACCTGGGGAGAACTCCCACTAAATGTAGCCATAGGACCTGCTTTCAGATAAGCACAAGATTGCGGCGTCACGCTGAAATATGTCCCCTTGCTTGGGAGTGACATTTGCTTCCAAGTCAGCACACATCAGAGTTGTAAGATCGGGAAAGCTGCTTCCAGAAAGCATACAGTCAGCCTTTCCTCCTGAGAGAGAGAACAAACGTTCATAAAACTGGTTGGCTTCAGGGCGTGCAAAAGGAAAAAAACAACAACCAGAAAACCAGAAGGGTAAATAAGTAGTACAAAGTCAGCAGAGAGGATTGCACAGATATACAATGGGAGGATTTCAGTGAGGCACGCCATTCTCTCTGTCTCTCTCATGCGATTGGCGGTAGTAAAAGCCAGGGACTTCAGGTCTAAAAATACCAAAAGTTCTCTGGGTGCGTGCATCAGCCTCATAGAGCAGACTCTATCTTGACCGTGAGCCCTGCGTCCCTGCCAAACACAGTGCGATTTGAGAGTCGCAGTTGAATGCAGGGAGCTTTAAGGAACCCTTTATCTTTGGGAGTGGTTCCTCTGGATGGCCTGCTGTCGTTACCATCAGTCTTGTCTTTTGAATGACAAACATGAAATTAGTGTGCTTGTTAGTTATGGATCTTCATTGATAAGCTATAAGGAGTATTAGTAGGAGTATTGACAGGATTTTCAGATAGCTGTCCCGTCGCTCCCCTGAAGAGGAGCTGAGTCATAGAATCATAGAGTTGGACGAGACCCCAAGGGCCATCAAGTCCCACCCCCTGCAACGCAGGAACACACAAACAAAGCACTCTTGATAGATGTCCATCTAGCCCAGGGGTAGGGAACCTTTAACACTCAAAGAGCCATTTGGACCCGTTTTCCATGGGGAAAGAAAACACTTGGAGACGCAAATAATATTTGACATTTAAAATAAAGATAATACTGTGTATATTGGGTTTTTTTACCTTTTACTCCGCTCATTCTGAGAAGCGCATGGATGCGTCCACCCTGCTGCCTGTAGGGCAGGCAAGGATGGGGCCAGCGGCTCGGCTCGTGGAGCCACAGTGCAAGGGCAGAAGAGCCGCATGTGGCTCTCGAGCCGCAGGTTCCCTACCCCTGATCTAGCCTCTCTTTAAAAACCTCCAGAGAAGGAGACTCCACCACACTCCGAGGTAGTGCATTCCACTGTCAAACAGCCCTTACTGTCAGGAGGTTTTTCCTGGTGTTTAGGTGGAATCGCTTTTCCTTCACCTTGGACCCATCACTCCTGGTCCTGGTCTCTGGAGCAGCAGAAAACAAGCTTGCTCACTCCCCAACATGACATCCCTTTAGATATCTCAATGTGGCTATCTCGAAACAAACCCCCCAAATGTTCGTGGGATTGCTTCATGAGATGCTTTTTCACTTTTGTTGGCATTGGACTTGTCCCACTCGTTCTGCCTGGGCAGATGAATTCAAAGAGCGTCATTGGGCCAATCGGGGTGGAACGTAGCCAACCGCTTGGGAGTGGGCTCCTGGCTGTTGCCGTCCTTCATCTTCCTTGTCACTCGCGCTGACTCCGTTCCGTGTTCCTTTTTTTTCACCTTCACAGAAAGCTTTGCAGCAAGCCATGGGCAGCGGCTTGGCACCTGAACGGCAGGACCCAGCCAGTGAGAAAGGTATCTCAAAACTGCGGGGCTCGCTGTAGAACTTGAGAAACGATGGGGGAACAGGACTGAGAAGGCGGCTAAATTTTCATTAATGGAAGCCTTATAACAGTGGTGGCGAACCTACGGCACGGGTGCCAGAGGTGGCACTCAGAGCCCTTTCTGTGGGCACGCGTGCACAGAGTTCGTCATGTGGGGGTGGTGGAAAATCACCCCCCCCCCCCACGCACATCTAGGCTGGCCTGGGCACGATCCTTTACCTGGCAGTAAGCTCAGTTGCTGGAAATGGGGCTTGCTTCTGAGTAAACCCTCCTAGGGTCTCGATTCACCCATTCAAAGCGTTGCACGGTTGCTTCACCAAGCTTGCTCCCGAGTAACTTGTGCCTCAGAGCCAACCATTTTTTCTAAACTAAAACCTCCGTATTCAGGTTAAATTGGCATGTTGGCACTTGGCAATAAATAAGTGGGTTTTGGGTTGCAATTTGGGCACTTGGTCTCGAAAAGGTTCGCCATCGCTGCCTTATAATAATTCTGTTTGGCAACAGGGCCGTCTGTTGCCTGGGAAGAGGTGGGAAATGTCCCTTTAATAGAAGAAGAGAAGTGTTTGGATTTACACCCCCCCCTTTCTCTCCTGTGAGGAGACTCAAAGGGGCTTAACAGTCTCCTTTCCCTTCCCCCCCTCCCACAACAAACACCCTGTGAGGTAGGTGGGGCTGAGAGAGCTCCGAAGAGCTGTGACTCGCCCAAGGTCACCCAGCTGGTGTGTGTTGGAGTGCACAAGCTACTCTAGTCCTCCAGATAAGCCTCCATATCTCAAGCGGTAGAGCGGGAAATCAAACCCAGTTCTCCAGATTAGAATGGACCTGCTCTTCCCCACTACGCCACTTCTGCTCCTAGAGATTTAATAAAGACTGTGCCCTGACCTAGATAGCTCAGGCTAGCCCAGTCTCATCAGATCCTGGAAGCTGAGCAAGGTCGGCTTTTTATGCTACTTAGATGGGAGACCATGAGGAAAGTTCATGTGTGCTACGCAGAGGAACGCAATGGCAAACCGCTTCTGTTCAACTCTTCCTTTGAAAGCCTTTGGTATTGCAATAAATCTGTTTGATGTGCACACACCTGCATTTGTATCTATCCAATATCCAATCTGAGACCCCGTTCTCCTTTTCAGATGCTGAGTGCAAGCAAACAAACCGAAGGAAATGGTGCCGGAGCTCCAGATCTGAAGGACTTGGAGGAAGTTGGCTGGGAACAGGGGATCCTGCGTTGGTCTGTGATAGGAACCCCCCGATGGGTGAGGTATGTCTGGAAGGGCACGCACGCACGTTTGGCTTGTGTTAATGAGCTCACAGTTCTTGACGAGCAGCAGTTAGGAGGATGCCGCCGATTCTTAGCGCTCTGTGGTCTTCCAAACAAGATCTGGTGAATTCAGCATTGAAGGAGGAGGCCTGATAGTTAGGCCTGAGTGAAGCAAAGACTAATCAAAATGTAGCTGTTGCCTTATATTTTAGCTAAAGCCACTGAACTTAGAGGCTGATTACGCAGGGAACGCTTACCTCAGGACCCTTCTCTACGCATTGTGCTTTCATAGGGCTCTCCTCGTGTTTCTCTGTTTACACACAAGGAGGCAGCCCGGTGCTTCCCCTCAGCTGCTAGCTTAAGTCTCGACTGGCCTCTCCGCTGCTTTTCTTAACTCCGCCCATGAACAACCTTAAAGGCACAGGTCTCACTGATAGTTACATATCGAAGAATGTGCGCTTATATCACAGACTTTTTTTCCATTTCTCTCCAAGGTTATTTTTTAACCAGGTCCCACTGATCCTAGCTCATGGAGGGAATATGAAAAACAAAACAGATCATTTCCCAGTGTGTGTGCTGCTAAGGAAGTAACTTCCTCTTGACTCCAAGGAAACTAATCTTTGCCAAGTATTAGCATCCATTTAATGTAGTATCACTCCTGCCTACTTATAGTTGGTTGTATCTGCCTATAAAAAGCCTTGGCATCCCTGATGATTCTGAGAAAACTGTCCCTTACCCCTGCTGTGAATTTTTTATTAACTATTCTCTCTGTGCACCTTTATGGTTCAAATTCCCGGTTGGAGAACCCCTAACTTCTAGTGGGCTGGAATTCCCCATCAGTATTCACCCATAGGTTGTGACACTTTCTTTGCATGATCAGGCATCATAATGGTACATTGCGATGAACAATAATTGGTCTTGGGTTTGTATTCTGCCATTCAGCGAAGTGTGGAGCCTCATTCTCTGGCCAAGCCTTCAGCTGAGCAGAGTGGACTGGATACAGTCTACGGCAGTGACGGCGAACCTTTTCGAGACCGAGTGCCCAAATTGCAACCCCAAACCCGCTTATTTATCGCAAAGTGCCAACACGGCCATTTAATCTGAATACTGAGATTTTAGTTTAGAAAAAAACGGTTGGCTCTGAGGCGTGCGTTACTCGGGAGTAAGCTTGGTGGTAGTCGGTGGCTTGGCTTTGAAGCAACCAAGCAACTCTTCCAACGGGTGAATCACGACCCTAGGAGGGTTTACTCAGAAGCAAGCCCCATTGCCAGCAACCGAGCTTACTCCCAGGTAAATGATTGCGCTTTAGTTCTTCGCATGAAAATCAGTGGGGTTTAACAGCGCTTAACAGGGTTACCTACACTGGTTCCCCAAAACTAGGTCTTAGGTTTAATGCTAATAATCGAGCCCAGTGGCCCAGGCCAGCCTAGATTGGGGGGGAGCACTCTGTTTGTGCGTGCCCACAGAGAGGGCTCTGAGTGCCACCTCTGGCACCCGTGCCATAGGTTCGCCACCACTGGTCTACGGTACTGTAAATCGCAGATATGTTGAACAGTTGTGTCTCTTTCCTTCCGCTCCTTTTAGTGGAGGAGAAATTGCAGATCTCAGCCTGTCCCTTAGTTCTAAAAACTTTTATTTTCCTCCAGGTTTTTGAGGCTCCTTGTTCTGCTGCAGTACCTGCCTTGGCTGGAGTTCTGGATTACCTGGAATGGGCTTGCCATTTGCCACAGGAAGTAGAAAGCTCCTTTGGGACCCAGGCAGTTTAGTAAGTGGGATTCTTCCACAGAATGACAATTGCCAGAGGAAGCGAGCGGTGCAAAACGGAGCTCTGAAATTCTGCAAAAAAACAACAACAAAAGCTCTAGTAAACTTTCATGATCGACACAGTACAGTAACAGCTTTAAAAATGCCACCCCATTCACTGATTAAGTACAGACTCAAAAGCAATTTGAATTTGTTGGGCTCTTGTTTTCGTTGTCCGATACCAATTTAGATCCAGTTGCAAAAAGTAAAATGACATTTGCAGCGAACGTACTTTGAGCGGTTCTGCACGGGAAGGTGTTTTAGAATCTGTCCGGGCCGACGAGTTACTGCCTTGTCATGTAACGTTCAGGCTGGGCAGCTACTGGTTCTGTTCAGTCCAACAACATCAGGCATGCTCTGTTTAGTGCATTATTGATGTCTGAACGTGCCACTCGGACTACTTTAGAGATCAGACCGTGTCAGTGAGCTTGGGGATACCCAACAGGCCATGGGGAAGACCATCTCTAAGGTGCTTAGGGTAAAAATACCATGAATTATACCTGCTGCTGTATCAGTCAAGGCGTGTGCCACAGAGCAGCGGAGAGATGATCCCACCCACTTGCAGCCATAATCAGCTGCGTCCAGAGCTGCCATCAAAAGCAGGAAACGAATCGATGTTTGTGGCAGCTCTGTGTCCCATGCAGCCTCCCATTATGTGGGATTGAATGGTTAGGCTCATTTTGGAAGCTTTTGAACATAGTGATTCTCAAGGCAGAGAGCAGAGATTGTCTTCTAAGCCTTCACTGGTGAAAAGCCACTGTGAGGTTTTCTTGTTACAGCTATACATTCTACAAACATTTCTTACACATCTCTTACAATTTAACCCCCTGGTTTTCACAGTGTGATTTGGCTCTAGAAATGACGATGCAGACGTTTTATCTGTCCTCTGCCCCTTGTATGAATTGCTTCATTTTAAAGCTTTACGTTGGCTGCTGTGGGAATTCCTGGAGGTGAGAGATTCCATTCCTGATTCCTTATCTCTTCCTTCCCCTCTCGCCCAAACAGTGGGGAAGAAGGTCTGGAAGAAGTGGAGCTGGTGGCTGAAGTCCGGCTGGGGGACGTTGGTGCCTTGTCGGGCGTCCTTAGAAGAGATCGGTCCTGGAGGATGCAGAAGTCTGGTACATGTCCTGTTTGCATAACTTAGAGCAGTGCTGAGAGCCAGTGCGGTGTAGTGGTTGAGAGCAGGTGCGCTCTAATCTGAAGAACCGGGTTTGATTCCCTGCTCTGCCGCTTGAGCTGTGGAAGCTTATCTGGGGAATTCAGATTAGCCTGTGCACTCCCACACACACCAGCTGGGTGACCTTGGGCTAGTCATAGTTCTTCTGAGCTCTCTCAGCCCCACCTACCTCACAGGGTGTTTGTTGTTGGGGGGGGGAGGGAGAAAGGAGATTGTAAGACCCTTTGAGTCTTCTTGCAGGAGAGAAAGGGGGGATATAAATCAAACTCTTCTTTCTTCTAAAACCATGGTGGTGAACCTTTGGCACTCCAGATGTTATGGACTACAATTCCCATCAGCCCCTGCCAGCATGGCCAATTGGCCATGCTGGCAGGGGTTGATGGGAATTGTAGTCCATAACATCTGGAGTGCCAAAGGTTCTCCACCACTGTTCTAAAAGGACAGGACATCAAATTATAGCTCTGGCAAACCTCCTAACCACTTCTTTTTTACATCCTCTTAACAGTCTGCCTTGGACCATCAGCACCTTGCTGGAGAGGAAGGAGGGACTGCCCCGTCGGCCACTCTTCCCTTCTAGAACAGCCCCGCCCTCTGAACCCACACAGGACTCTGTCAGTAGTGGACAAAGGCTTTTGGACTTCTGCTTTAGCCAGGAGTGAGGTTTTGCAGTCCCCCAAAGCAAAGAGGACTTCTCCTTCACCTTTTCTGGGCATGACTCTGGGCACTGGCATGGGGATCTCCAATGGGGGGCAGCAGCGCCCACAGGGTGCCACAGGTCATGAAGTCCATTCCCAGCAGCTGCTCCCCAACCGCCTGCCAACCTCTTTGATAGGATTCCAGTCCTCCCTTCTTCGCTCTGCTCTTCATCAACATCCTCGGTGTCCCGCCATCAGGGTCTCCCTGGCGAAGGAGGCAGCGGCGGCTCAGTCAATCCCTGCCCTGCGATGCGTTCCCCAGACCTGGATATTTATGATCCCTTCCACCCTACTGACGAGGACAACCTGAATGGCGATTTCAGCTTTGGCGACTCGCCCCACAAAGAGACCGAGGGTGGCCGGCATGACCAGAAATACGACCCCTTTGACCCCACGGGCTCCAACCCCAGTTCTTCTGCTAGCACCCCCTCTCCTGAGGAAGATGACGATGACGACGAGGAAGAGGAGGAAGACGACCGTGACCAGCTCCCTCCAGATATGTCCCACAGCATCAGCCGCATCTCAGAAACTTTGGCCGGGATCTACGACGAGAACAGCTTGAGTCAAGACTTCCCCAGCTCAGACAAAGGGCAAGACGATTCGGAACCCGAAGCAGAACCTGCCAGGGATTATGAGAGTGAGTCGGTCGGTCCCGCTGAGCCCCCTGAGGGCAAGGAGCCACCCTGTGCCGACTCCACGCTGGCTGAGGACCTCCCTCCAGAACAGATGGAGGCTAAAGTTCCTGAGCCACGCCGAAGAGTCTTTGTGGTAGATTTAGCTCCTAAAGGTCGCTTGGATGCTGAAGCAAAGCCTCAGCTAGAGGGGAAAGTGTCCTTGGAGGTCGTGACTGTTGGAAATGCCAAGTTGAGGACTGGGGAGAAGGCCTCAAAGGGGAGCGGGCATCATCGGGGCGGGCGCCGGTCCTCGATGGAATGGGATGGAAGTGGAGGTGGGGACTCAGAAATCGAGGAAGGAGTGGTGGAATGAGCCCGCAGCCAGAAGACTCTAGAGGTATAGCCCCCATCCCGACCGGTTCCGAGCAGGTGCCATACTGCAGAGCAGCAGCACCCTGGCGCGGGCGTGGTGGAAGAGGATGACTTCCTGTCGTTTACCTGCACTGCACTCAGATGGACGTATGAGGCGCCTTACAGATCGACTTCAGCGAGAACCAGCCTGACCCCCGTTGGAAGGGGGTGGATCTGAGGCGGAAGATCCTGACCCAGCGCCGAGAACGCTACCACCGCGCCCCGTCCCCCTTGCCGCCGCCTCCGCCGCCCCCTGCCCCCAAACGCCCTGCTTCTAAATCCCACTCTGGTTCCAGCTCTGGCTCGTGTAAGAAATCAAAAAGGGAGCGCAAAAGGTCGCGAGAACACAAGGCCTCTAAAACCAAGGAGTCGTTTGCCTCTTCGTGGAACCCAAAGAAGAAATCTAAGTCACGCTCCAAATCCAGCGGAACCACTGGCGCTTTCATCGCCAAGGCCACAGGACCTCCCGTTCCCGCTCACACCACCGAACCTCCCGCCTCCTGGTAAGCGCCTCGATCAGCACTGCTACGCTGTCAGCGGTCGGGTTCCTCGCGATGACACCTCTGCTGCGCGAGCCGTGAAAGAGCAGGGCGTCAAGTCGAAGGAGAAGCCGACGGGTCGCTGCGTCCCCGATCGCACATGCAGCAGCCTCTCGCACTCCACCGCAGCAGGCACAAAAGACAAGCACCGGGAGACAGCAGCAAGAAGAAGAAGAAACGCCTTCGCCCTTACGCGCCATGAGAAGCATCCTTCCCGTCGCTGCTTATCCGCTAGGACAAGGGAACGTGGGAGCCGGGAGGTCCACCTCTTTGGACCTAACCCGCCGGAAAAGGTCTTGATGGAAGAGACGGAGAGGCAGCCGCCGCGATCTGTGGGTGCCCCTCCGGCTTCGATCTGCAAGACCTCAACGGTCACAATGACCTCTTTCACCATTAAAAGCTGACCATTTATCACGGCCAACCAGCAAAGAGAAAATGGAGAGAGCTCTGCTGGAAGACGCCAGAAAGGGCTTAAACGGGAAGTGCTCTAACCACTCCAGGGATGAGTTCGGCTTTGCTTCTCGGACCATGCTGGCTTCGCCGAGGGGAATCCAAATCTGGCGGTTCTCGTTCAGCCGTCAAGGAGGACACGGTCCCGTCCCGCAAGGACAAGCGGCCTGAGGAGGATACCAAGCAGAAGGAACGCAAGGAGCAGAACGCAAGAGCGCCGCACCTACCCGAGTGGACCCGGCCAGGTGCCCGCTGCGACAAGTACAAAAAGAAGCTGAAAGAGGCGCCTCCCTGTTCAGAGCAACAGGAATTGCCCAAGGCGGAAAAGAAAGCCCGACCCGATCGGGACAAGGGCGGGAAGAAAATCAAAGCCGGAAGCCACAAGGAGAGCGGCAAGCTTGGCTCAGGCCGGAAGGTGAAACTCCAGTCTAAGGTAGCTGTACTGATCCGGGAAGGCGTCAGCAGCACTTCACCGCCAGGTGAAAGCAGGTTGGATCCATCGCGGGAGCCTGGTCAGCCAGCTGAGCAAGGAGAGCCGGTCGCCTTTCCTCAAGTCAGAGGAGAAGGTGCACGATAGTCCGGGAGAAGCTTCGCAGGGCTGGGCCAGGGGAGGATGGCCAGCGTCAAAGAGCCCGGCTTCAAAGCTCCAAGAAAGTCAAAGGACTGACCAGCGCCAAGATGGGCGGAAGTTAGGGGGCTGGAAGGGGCTCTGCCGGGAAAGGTGCCTCGGAGCCCAAGAAAAAGAAGAAGCTCAAGGTGAAGACAGGGTTGAAGAAGTCCAAAGCAGACAGCTGCAGCCAGGGGGCCAGCAGCCCTTTGAGGGTCGGGCGGGAAAAGAACCCTCATGGTCCGGGCTCTGGAGAAGTCCCGAGGAGTGGGGACGCCCAAGCAGCACTGAGCCCTCTCAGCCGCTTAGCTCCGGCTGCAGGGTTTCACTCCGACTCCCAGACTGTGGACAGCGGCTGCAAGGGATCGCCTCGGCTGTCTCCTTCCTCCCCTGAAGACCCCCGGGCTGGAGCCGCCTAAGAGTGCTTCCCAGATGAGCCAGAAGCATGACAGCTTGTCCGAGACCAAAGAGGGCAGTGTTTAGCACAGCCGAAGCCACCCCACACCTCACAAGCATCTGCCTCGCGCACCCATCTGCTCCCATGTCTTGGAACCTGCAGGGTGGAGTGGACTGCACCAGTGGAGTGCTGGCATGTATGTATCCCAACAGGGAATGAAAGGGAATGGGAGTAATAGAAATATATTTTTGCACAGCCCTGCCCAATGCTGGCTGCTTCAGCTTTTGACAGCAGCTTGATAACAACACCTGTTTTGGCATTTTAACAGGGTATAAATACAGAGTTTGATAATAATACAGGTTCAACATTTAGATTCTCCCAAGTTTTATAAGCAGCCGTAAAAACTCTGCCACCTTCTCCTTTATGACAGGATCTTGACTTGAAAGATGAAAACCATACTTTATTTTCATCAGAAAATCCATTTGGTTAGAGATGCGTCAAGAAATCTGGGCCTGATATCAGTATTAAAGGGGCATTATAATATAACATGTGATATAGTTTCTATACAGAGCTGTCTACAGGGACAAAATCTGTTTATATAGGGGATTTTATGGACTCCTCCAATGGTGTAGCTGAAGGTAGGATAATTAGCCTGGTGAGCATAAAGTATTGGTTAGATCAGGGGTCTCCAAATTAGGGCCCTGCAGATGTTAATGGACTGTGATCTCGTCAGTTCTGACAATTGACCCTGCTTGCAAGGACTGATGGGGATTGTTTTCAACGAACATCAAGAAGGCCATTGTTTGGAGACCCCGGGTTAGATGACAGATGCCAGATTATTAGGGAACGGCAAGATCCCCATATATAATGGGGAAGAAATGTTTTTACCTGCCATATTGAGTCCTTGAAGCTCAGTGTCTAAAAGTCTACGTTGTATGTTATAAACTGTGACAACAGTTTTTATGGGCCTGCAGGCTCATCCTAAGTATGGTGTTCTGAGAAACCAGAACTGGGGAAAAAATGGGAACAGGCTGTGTTACGCAACTGGATAATCCAGAGATAGTTCTGGGACCTATTGACTGGAAAGACACGGCCCTTCCTTTATATTGAACGTGAGCTATTCAGAAAAGGGAGATGTGTGTGTGAGATGGAGAATTTGGACCTCTCTTAAGGCTGGATACTGGCTCTTTGCTTGAAGCTTAAAATCGCAGACAGGGGTTCAGACCCTGAGCCAAGCGCTAGTCCAATAAGGAAGTTCAGCCTTATTGGACTAGCAGTGGCTCTCCAAGACCTCCAGTCTTTTGCAGTGCTTGATCCTTTTAACTTGGGATTGAATCTGGGGTCTTCTGCAAAACGGGGCAGTTAATCTCCCACTCAGCCACGGCTCTCCTGGAAAGTGGTCAGCTTGGAGGAGGAGGAGCGGATGCTTAGATCTTGTGATGAGGGGCTGTCAATTTGAGAAACGGGACTTCTGCGTACCTGCAGTATGTATATGTCGAGTAAGTGGGCCAGCCTTTCGAAGCTGGAAATGCATTAATATCCCCCTTCAGGCATTTTCAGCCTGAGTCCAGGATCGGTTGGAAGGTGGGCTTAGCAATGTGTCTGCTCACTTCTGCAGTTTAGGGGCTATTTCTGTTCCTAAGGTTCTTGTTTCCCCACCTAGTAACTGCCCTGCTCTTCAAGATGGAAGAGGCCAACCTTGCAAGCCGGGCAAAAGCCCAGGAGCTTATTCAAGCAACCAACCAGGTATGAAAGCCTTTTTTATTTCATTTTTTTGGTAAAAATGCTAGAATTTAGTTCCTGGTGTCAGACTGAACAATAGGATGAATGTACAGGGCTCTACATATTTTGATCTGCCTTTTTATATGGATGGCTCTGTATTTTGCTACTTATGCCAGTAAAGGAGTGAGTGAGTGAATGTATGTATGTATGTACAGGGTATGGATTTCATTCCTGCTCCTCTTGGCTTAAGAAGACGACTGTGCTTGGTGTTGATAACTCTGATTTTAGCACAATAGGTGTTCTGAGCACCAGAATTTCAAATTCAGTTGAGAAACCTCCTTTTGATTTTCTGATTTGTTTGGATATTTCTTTTAAAAGTGTAGAAAAGTTTGTTCAAGCTCTGAAATGTTGCGGGGAGGTTTACAGGCTCACTGGAGATCATTTTACAGAGGACAGTGGCGCACAGTGGGTATGGAACTCCTGCAAAAAAGGCTTACATCTGGAGTGCATAAACAAGATGTTATTTTAGCACACACCTACACTTCCATGAAATCAGGATGTTCCATGGGACAGCAGGACTTGCCTCTTTGCTTGGGTTCACCTGGCGCCTTTAGGATTGTAGTACTTGCTGCTGAAGGTCTGACAAGTTCAAGCTTAGGGTATCTGGGCTGGTAAAGGCTTGTGTGGAGATAGGGCTTGGTTTGATTTCATCTGGGGCAGAGGTGGGGCTCGCTGTCCTTGGCCTCCTTGAGATTGAGTTGATGGGGATTAGCCGAGGAAGTTAATTTTGAGCACTCCAGGATAAGCAGGTTACACTCTGACAGCCTTCGCCAGCATGGCCAACTGGCTACGCTGGCAGGGCCGATGGGAATTGGTAGAACTATAACATCTGGAGTGCCAAACGTTCACACCACGATGTAGGATGCAGGCAGTTTGTTACTTCATTGAAGTCATCCCTTCCGCTAGATGTGTCTTTGTCACTCTCTTGCATGTAATTGTTGTGACTGAAGAAGGCCAAGGTTGAAAAGCGCCGCTGAACCTACACCTGGGTGAACATTACCACCAACCATGTTCTCCTGAAGTGGGAATCCAGCTGAACATCCAAGTGGCAATTGGAACCCTTCCTGCTTGTGCCTTCACTTTTTGGATTTCTCATTGAAGGGATATCATCATTTCTACAGAGACTTGAGTCTAAGTACATATTTTGGGTAACCCCTTTCAATTCTGTAAAATTCTGTCACCGCTTTTGCATTTTTTTTCTTTTATTGTTGGTCTTTCGACATAGACTTTTAAATTATTTCTACTTCACAGGTCTAGTTTCTTAACGCTGTTCTTTTGAGCCAGTAAGCAGAGGTTTCCTTTTTGCAATCTTGAGCCACCCCAAGCCCAGATTGAGTTCTCAAGCGTGGAATGTAAAGATACGCAACGGGCCACAACAGCTGGCATCTAAGTAACGTTATAAGCCACGCTTCTTTGTTTTTAGCCCTCCTGTTTTTTTTTTTTTTTTCTCTCCCAGATCCTGCACCCACAGCAAGCCTTCAACCCTCCCTGGGCCTCTCTCCTTAACCACCGCACTTCACCCACCCGCTCAGAAATGCACCTGGTCAGTACTAATCTGTCTCTCAGTAATCTGCTTCTAGAGCTCCTTGCCGATGGGAGGTTGTGGTTTCAACACCCCCCTGCACTTCTCATGGTGGGGTGATGCCGGTGGGTTGGAGCCGAGTGTCCAGCAGGCCTCCTCCACAGCTGGCATCTTTGCTTCCTCTTCGGGGTCACTGCACCGATTTGACGGCAGCACCAGCTCTGATGTATGCGGGTGATGATAAGGTAAAAAAGATGGGTAGAGCAGGTGCAGCTGAGGGGACCGCAGACACCCCTTCACATATCTCTCGAGCTTTTGGTTGTTAAGAACCTTGCTTCTTTCCTGATAGGAAAATAGGCACCAGGGATGTTTCTTGTTTCGTGTTAGCGCTTTGTGTTGCTTGTTCTGCGGTTAGCTGGCCCATCTTCATTTGGGTGAATGGAGGTGAGTTCCACCCCAGGGGCTTGCATCACAGTCCAGCGTTGGGTGCAGTGCAACATTTCCCCATTTGTTTAGTTTAATAAAGTGACGGAGAGGGAGTGACCAGAGCCAGCGTGGTGTAGTGGTTAAGAGCAGGTGGATTTTAATCTGGAGAACTGGGTTTGATTCCCCACTCCTCCTCCTCCTGAGTGGCAGAGACTTATCTGGTGGACCAGATGTGTTTCCCACACCTTATATTCCTCTGGGTGACTCTTCGCAAGGTCACAGTTCCATGGAACTCTCTCTCAGCCCCACCTATCTCACCAGGTGTCTGTTGTGGGGAGAGGAAGGGAAAGGAGCTTGTAAGCCACCTTGAGTCTCCTTTCAGGAGAGAAAGATGGGATATAAATCCAAACTCTTCTTCTTCTTCATTGTAGTCATTGAGTATGGGGGCAGTCTTAACGGTTCTGGGGCTGTGGACAAATCTCAGGGTTGGGGCCACAGAATCACTCAGGCAGCTGCGAGGAGGGAGAGGGTGCCTGAGATCAGCTCTAGGGTAGTGGTGGGGCCGTGACCACCCTACAGTTAATCCCTCCTAAACTGCCCAAGGAAGCGTGGGTCAAGTATAAGGTGGTTGCCTCCCCTTGCCATATTTCAGATTGCCTCCTCTGTCTATTAAAAGTTTCCTCCTTGTAATTTGGGTGCCCCGGGGAGAAACAGGAACTTCTGTAGTTGGAAAAAAACAACAACCTTGGTTTGATTTGTAAATCATAAAGGTGGGTCCTTTGTTAGGAAAGCCAACTTTCATAAGCCATTAAAGAATAATACCCTGGGCTTTGGGCAGCAAATATCCTATTTGTTCATATGTATGAGAGACTTTATGAATCCTTGTCAATTACTTCAGTAAAGGGATGTATTTATGAATCGTTGACAATTACTGCACTAATGGGATGTATTTATTAATCCTTTTCAATTACTGCACTAAGGGGATTTATATATGAATCTGTTTCAGAAGAAGAGGAAGAGTTTGGATTGATACTCCACCTTTTTTTCCTGTAAGGAGACTCAAGGTGGCTTACAAGCTCCTTTCCCTTCCTCTCCCCACAACAGACACCTTTAAGTAGGTAGATGGGGGCTGGAGAGGAGTCTCCAGAGAACTGTGTATAGGAATATAGGGAGGTGGGAAACACATCTGGTTCTACCTCAGGACAAGCTCTCTGCCACTCATGTGGAGGAGTGGGGAATCAAACCTGGTTCTCCAGATTAGAATCCACTTGCTCTTAACCACTACAGCACGCTTGTCAATTACTGCAGTAAAGGGGTGCTGTAATATTCAGATGGACACATAAAACTGTCTTCTAATGTATTGTCGAAGGCTTTCACGGCCGGATTCAACTGGTTCTGGATGGTTTTCCGGGCTGTGGGGCCGTGGTCTGGTGGATTTTATTCCTAACGTTTCGCCTGCATCTGTAGCTGGCATCTTCAGAGGTGTAGCCCCACCCATCACAGAGGTGTAACCCCACCCACAATACAATGCATTCAACCACACCTTTGCATATCAAGTTCCACCCAAACAGTTCATGATTGGTTCCCCATCAGGGGACATGGACAATATACCACACTAAACTTTCCCTTCTCACTTAGACACAGTGAGAAACAGACTTCTCTCTGTGATACACCTCTGAAGATGCCAGCCACAGATGCAGGCGAAACGTTAGGAACAAGATCCACCAGACCACGGCCACACAGCCCGAAAAACCCTCCAGAACCTGTCTTACAATGAATCAGACCCTTGGTCCATCAGAGTCAGTCTTGCCTGCTCAGACCGGTAGTTATCTTTCCAGGATCTCAGGCAGAGGTTTTTACACATCACCTCCTGCCACATCATTTAATTAGAGATGCCTGGGATTGAACTTCAGCATTCCAAGCACGTGTTCTGCCACCGAAGCCACGGGTCCTTTCCCCGAAAGTGAAGTTGATGAATGTTTTTTAAAAAAATATTTTTTAATTGTATAGTTTGAAATAAATCATTCTATTTACATCTTTCTGATATAATGTCCAAACAATACATTTCCCCTTTTTTTTCCCTCCTCCCACCCTCCCTAAATATTATGTTTTACTTTCTTTAACCAAACAGCAGTAAGTTCATTCGTTGTTGTCTCTTTATCCATATGTCTTCTGACTCCCCGCCTCCTTCATCTAATTCTCATAACTTGTCCATATCTTCATTATTTCATTCTATGAACACACACTAGATCGGAGAGAATATATACATTTTGTAGGCATTATATTTCATCTAGTAATAGTAAAACAACTAATAGTATAATTAAATCAACAGATATTAAATCCAAGTAACGTCCAGGAAAATAACGTGATCAATTTTTCAACCAAAGAAATGGGTCTTATTGATGCCCAATTATGTTTCTCTCTGGAAACCATAAGTTAATAAGTAATGTTTGAGTCTCAAACGCCTCACGTGTTTCAAAGCGTTTTCATTGATGTCTTCCTCAGGAGAAGAACAATTTCACACATTCTCTTTCACACATTTCTTAAGTGCCATACAGGTTTTTTGTCTCTCCTCAGAGCTGATCTAAACCCAAATGCGGCTTGTTCTTCTTATGGTTTACTTACTTGGATTTAATATCTGTTGATTTAATTATACTATTAGTTTGTTTTTGTACTGTTATATACTGAATGAATTATATTACACAAAATGTATACATTTCTCTCCGTCTGAGTGTGTGACACGATTCTTGGTTCCTTGCTACCACGCATACCAATATCATTGTCTTTATATTACGATTCTGTTTTTCTTGCCATGTTTTATTCTTTGATAATATTTCAAAAATGTCTAATGTTCCCATATATATTCCAACCATTTCTGAATCGTCCATTTTTTCTTATCTTTCCATCCAAACGCTATCACTGCATGTATCGCTCTAATCAACGTTTTATACATATTTCTATATTGTATATCTTATTTTTCATCATCAATTATTCCCGTAAATAATGGATCATTTCTTAATTCCACTTTATTTTTCACCAGTTTCTCTATCCATAGCAGCGCATTTCCCCAGAATCTTTTTACTTCTTTGCATTCAATCCACATATGGCTATACATCTTGGTCTCCACAGTGCCAACATTTCGGAGATAATCCCTTTACCATATATGCAAGGAACAAGTTGTTTGGGAGTTCTATACCATTTTAACAGTTGATGAATGTTGAGCTATGAGCAGAAATCATTTCGACTCGGGACTAATCAGGCGAAGGTTCCAGCCTGGCATGTATCTCCCTGGGGAACTTTGGGCCAGCCTCTCTCTTTCTAGCCTTCCTCACAAGATGGTGTTGAGGATAAAATAAGGCAGGAGTATAATTATGCACACTGCCTTGAGTTCATGGGAGGGAGGGCAGAATAAAAATGAAGATCCTGAAAGGGTGAAGGAAAAATCTACTGGATGGATGAAGGTCCTGAAAGGGTAGCAGCCTAGTTAGACCTGCGGTTTTCCAGATACCTGAGCAGCACCCCATCAGCCTCTGTCAGCATGGCCAATTGGCCATGCTGACAGAGGCTGATGGGAATTGTAGTTCCTGAACATCTGGAGAGCCGCAGGTTCCCTACCCCTGGTCTAGGCCAAGGATGCTCCCTGTGTCACCACATAGCCGAGACTCGCTGTTCGTAATATCCTCACTTCCTACTAATTTATTTTGTTTCTGATTCGCCTCAGTACCTGAAGAAGCTTCACACCCAAGAGCGAGCCGTGGAGGAAGTGAAACTGGCTATTAAACCTTATTACCAGAAAAAGGAGATCACCAAGGACGAATACAAGGACATTCTGCGCAAAGCCGTCCACAAGGTTGGAAGGGGCGTGGGGGGGGGGGGGGGGTCTGGGAGCAAAGGACATCGGGGCAAGTTGTTAACCACCTCCCCCCCCCCCTTCTGCTCCCATTTAGATCTGCCACAGCAAGAGCGGAGAAATCAATCCGGTCAAGGTGAACAACTTAGTGAAGGCCTACGTCCAGCGATACAAGTACTTTCGAAAACACGGGCGTAAGATGGATGAGGAGCCAGGTCCCCCCAAGGAAATGGGGGGGTTGGACAAGTCTGGCTTGCCCATGCCCCCGCTCTGATCTGCTCCGATGTGGAAAAAACAAAATCAAAAGGGGCCCTTCTTTTATGCAAATAGGCTTGGCTGAGCTCCCTAGCTCCCCCCGTTACCGTGGGGTGTGGACGGAAGGGTTGGGGCGACTTTTTTTTGTTTGTTTGTTTGGGAGGGGTGGCATTTGGAGAGTGCAGTCCTTGTTCATCTGCTACCTGCCCCCCCCCGCCCCCTCTCCTCCCCTCCCACACTTTCAGCTTTTAGCCACAAAATCAACGTGTGTTTTACCCTGTAAATAGAAGATGGAAGAGGGCGGGGCTGATTTTTAGTTCCACCGCTCTGGATCCCCCCACGACGAATCGGCGGACGTCGTTCCTTCTCCCCACCTCGTTTTTACTCATTTAGCATGTTTTTAAGTTGACGGTTTTACTCTCGCCCTCCCACTACCACCTGCATTTGAGAAGCGGCGGCACCACGGCGGATAGATGGCAACTTCTTGCCGAGGTTGGGCAACACCCCCCCTACTGCAGTTGTAAGTTTGTCTGTCATATTCCCCCGCCCCCGCCCCCCTTTATTTCCCTTTCTCTTCATAAAACTGCATTTAGCCATCTAAAACCGGCCTCATCTCTGCAATCCTTTTAGGCTGGGCCGTTGTGTTGCTTTGGAAGAGGGCAAGATAGCCATGTTTAGATATTTGAAGGGATGTCATGGTGGTGAGGGAGCAAGCTTGTTTTCCGCTGCTCCAGAGACCAGGACCAGGAGTAATGGGTTCAAGGTGAAGGAAAGGAGATTCCACCTAAATATCAGGAAAAACTTCCTGACAGTAAGGACTGTTCGACAGTGGAATGCGCTACCTTGGAGATTGGTGGATTCTCCTTCTTTGGAGGTTTTTAAAGAAGAAGAAGAAGAGTTTTGGATTTATATCCCCCATTTCTCTCCTGTAGGAGACTCAAAGGGGTTTACAATCTCCTTGCCCTTCCCCTCTAACAACAAACACCCTGTGAGGTGAGTGGGGCTGAGAGAGCTCTGAAAAGCAATGACTAGCCCAAGGTCACCCAGCTAACGTGTGTGGGAGTGCACTGGCTAATCTGAATTCCCCAGATAAGCCTGCACAGGTCAGGCGGCAGAGCGGGGAATCAAACCCGGTTCCTCCAGATTAGAATGCACCTGCTCTTAACCACTACGCCACGGCTGGTTGGCCATCTGTCAGGAGTGCTTTGTTTGCTCCTGCATGGCAGGGGGTTGGCTTAAAGGCCCTTGGAGTCTCTTCCAACTCTATGATTCTGTGACTTTTTAGCCCTTGTGCCCATGTATCTTCCCCCACCTCCTGCTGCAGAACTCAACACAGAAAATACTGTGTTGTCAAAAGCTTTGGACACAGTGTGTAACAGACTTCCCTCTGTGATACATCTCTGAAGATGCCAGCCACAGATGCAGTTGAAACGTTAGGAACAAGATCTACCTGACCACGGCCACCCGGAAAACCCACAACAAACACAGAAAATACTGTTTGTTTTTGCTGCTTTAAACCCCCCCCCCCCATTTTTTTCCCTCCTTGGCTGACAGGTGTTTTGCAAGTGGCACCCTTCCGACATAGAGGTTGTCCTGACACTGGAGTCTCCTAAAATTGCAGCCACCCCAGCAGAACTATCCCCCTTCATGTGCCCTGGGACTGCAGCGACTTCTTGTGCATGCTCCCATCGGCGCTCCTGAACCTGCTACAGACCCGTGCTTGGTTGTTTTATTGGTTCTTGACACACGCACGCACGCACGCACACACACACACACAGCCCACCCCCATAGTAGGAGGCCCTATAGCCCTCGGGGTCTCTTCCAAGTCTATGATTCTGTATTGGGGGTAGGGAGAGAATGAGCCGGAGGCAACTTCTGTGCCCCATTTTCAAGGCCTTAATTGTACAGCTCCCCCCTCCCCATGTGCGCTGAACAGCGGGGAACCGATCCTGGCCTTTTTAATCCTTCGCCTCAGAGGCACTGAGGACCTGGTTCTCCAGCTAAGCCACCGGCCAGGGCGGCATCAATGGACTGATGGGGCTCACCCTGCTCCCAGGCTGGGAGGTGACGGGAGCCATCACTGCCCGCCTGCAAGACGCCATCGCCCGGAGGTAATGGGTGTGACACAAAAGTGCCTTGGACCACCCTGAAAGGAGTAAATGCGGGTCTCTAGGGAAGCGGGTGGGCAGTGGTTGTGGATGGGCATCTGTCTGGAAGGCAGTAAGCTTGGCCAGTCTGATAGGATGAACATGCACTGGGGGAAAGAGGGCCTGTGAGAAGAGAATTGGGATTTTAAAAAAACAGTAGTGGAGGAGGTTGAGGCTTTGAGGGTAGCTTAAACTGCCTGGCCATGCAGGCACCCAGTGGGTCTTTTTTATTGTTGTGCCATCAAGTCACAGCCATAACAGTGGGATTTTCAAGGTAAGAGAAGTTCAGAACTGATTTGCCGTTGCCTGGTTCATAAGGCTCGTTTCCACATCCGTGTACTAGCAAGGGTTGAGGCTGAGAGGGTGGGACTGGCCCCAAGCAACCCAGCAAGTTTCCATGGTAGAGCGGGATTTTGGTTCCCTGTTCTTTTGGTTCTCTGTGGTAAATGAAGAGGAAGAAGAAGAGGAGTTCGGATTTATACCCTGCCTTTCTCTCCTGTAAGGAGACTCAAAGGGGCTTACAGTCTCCATTCCCTTCCCTCCCCCTCTCCACAACAAACACCCTGTGAGGTAGGCGGGGCTGAGAGATCTCCAAATAACTGATGAGCCCAAGGTCACCCAGCTGGTGTGTGTGGGTGTGCACAAGCTAATCTGGTGCACCAGATAAGCCTCCACAGCTCAAATGGCAGAGTGGGGAATTAAACCTAGTTCTCCAGATTAGAGTGCACCTGCTATTAACCACTACACCAAAAGAAAATAGTCTGTTGCCTTAACTACCACCCCATGCTGACTCTCGGTGTGCTACAGGGAGGTAAAAAGTTGGACTTAGGGTGGCTGGGTTGCAGTTGTGATTCCTGGTCAAATGAACTAAAATAGGATATAGAAGAAGAAGAAGAGTTTGGATTTATATCTCCCCTTTCTCTCCTGTAGGGGACTCAAAGGGGCTTACAATCTCCTTGCCCTTCCCCCCTCACAACAAACATCCTGTGAGGTGGGTGAGGCTGAGAGAGCTCTGTAGAGCTGTGACTAGCCCAAGGTCACCGAGCTGGCGTGTGTGGGAGTGCACAGGCTGATCTGAATTCCCCAGATAAACCTCCACAACTCAAGCGGCAGAGTGGGGAATCAAACCCGGTTCCTCCAGATCAGAGTGCACCAGCTCTTAACCACTATGCCACTGCTGATCAATGCTCAGTGTTTTCCTGTCTTGTTGCTACTGGGGCTCTCGCGATACCGAAACCCCTTTCATCTGCTTGCTTGAAACTGAATCTGTATGATTACCTATAATAGTCTCACGTACAACTAATTCAAAAGTGGCTGTCTGCAGGGAGGCCAAAATCCAGCCAACGTAAGTTCGGAGAGTAAAGGAGCAGATGGGGAAAGGGAGGGGTGGGAGAACCAAAAGAAAATAGTAAAGAAAAATCACAAGCCCAAAATCTATCAGCTTGAGGAGTTTATTGATAAAAATGCTGCTCGGAATGTGTCGGTTTTCTTACAATGCTTCAGAGAAACCTGAACAGCAGACAGTGTAAAAAAGACAGAAAGATGAGCCAGGAAGCATCAAGGCAACGAAGAACCTTATAAAGCAAGGAAGATTTTTGTTTTGCAAAAAACAAGGCGAGTATTGAGGACTTGAAATAAAAGCTGAGATTCTGGGGGGTTGATTTTAAAAACAGCCCAATCAACTCCTGCGCAATATTCACCAAACTCTTCTATGCCTTCCTTTCCCCTGAACTCACCCAATGTGCAAATAATAGAAGTAGCAGGGTTTTTTTTAAAAAAAAATCACAGCATTAGTGGCATAAAAGGGAGTTGGCTTTGCCTATGCTAGGCGTCAGACAAGATCGAAGCAGGTACTGTCATTGAGTGGGAATTCCAAACGTGAAGCAAGTACATTTACAGTGAGTTGCCGTCACCTTAAGGCCCTTCCTAAAATCACGAGCGGGACCATTCCATCACAGAAAGACGGATTTGTACCAAGCAAGAGTGTCGAGTGTGACCCAAAGAGCCCTGACTTGTGGGTCTAGCTGCCAAACTGCACATCCATCTTCTCCCCCCAGTTTTTCAGTCGCTCCAAGAAGGTGGAGTCCTGCAGCGAGTCGGATATCCTCAGGTCTGGTTCGACTTGATTTAACGAGGATGCCCCACTGGCTTTGCTCATTTCGTGGAGTATTTCGAAAACCTTGGGGATGACCTGGAAGGGGGAAATAAAACGGGGTGGACAGACCACAAACGGTTAGTTCCTGACACCCCAGAGCCTTGTTCTCTTGTAGACACGGGTTCAAAGTGCCTCTGTACGCTCCACCCCCCAGCACATTTCTATCCTATTTTCAGAACTGCAGGGCAGGAAGGTGGTGTGAGGGGGTGGGTACCGACGCTAGCCTATTTGCAGCAAACAAGTGCCGCTGTAAAAGAACTGAGTTGCGATACGAACGTTCACAGACTGGAATGCACTCTGCAGATGTTCTTAGTTTTTTTTGCTGACGGGTTGCAGCTGACTTCCAGTGATTTTGTAACGTTTTCAAAGCGTGAGACAAATAGTGGTTTGCCATTGCCTGCCTCTTGCGTAGCAACCCTGGCCTTTCTCCCATACAAACACTGACCTGGGCTGATCCTGCTTAGCTGCTGAGACTTAAGCCAGCCCGGACCATCCAGACAATGTACGCCAATACAAAAAAATAGTGGAGGAAATCCCAATGGTATACAAAGGCTAACTGGCTATACGTTCAACAGTAGCTCTGTCATTTCTTCGGAAAGCCAAAATGAGAACAACAGAAACCCAAAAACGACAAGCATACTGGGGTGCTGTGTGGTTTCCGGGCTGTATGGCCGTGTTTTCCACTTGTTTTCCATTCCTACTATCAGATCCTCTGAAGATGCCAGCCACAGATGCAGGCGAAACGTCAGGAGAGAATGCTGCTAGAACCCGGCCATACAGCCCGGAAACCACACAGCACCCCAGTGATTCCGGCCGTGAAAAGCCTTCGACAAGACAAGCATATTATTTTTTGCCAGGGGGGTGGAAAATAGAGATCTACAGCTATTTGGGATTTTTTTTAAAAAAGCAAAAGTATAACAAGCATCTTTAAAATACAGTAAATAAAAAAGTGTTCTACTGGATCTGAGCCGGGTTCTGTCTTGTTCAGAGACCTGGCTCACACCAGCCAGGGGCTGATGGGAATCATAGTCCATGAACATTTGGAGGATCAAGAGTTGGACACCCCTGCTTGAAACATTTCTCGTTATGGTTTTGAAAAATACAAAAAAAGGGTTATGGTTTTGCTTACTGGAAGATAACATTTACCTCTATGGAGAGATATAAGCATCGTGGCTTCTAAGCCTACCACTGAAGCCCTTGCTGCCCTCTAGAGCAGGGATCTCCAACCTATGGCCCTCCAGACACTCATGGACTATGAGTCCCATCAGCCTCTGCTAGCATGGCCAGTTGGCAGAGCTGATGGGAATCATAGTCCATGAACATTTGGAGGGCCACAGGTTGGAGACCCCTGCTCTTGTTAATCCTCAGAGGAACAGCTACTCCTTACGTCCCATCAGTTTGGGCTAGTCTCGCCATGCCAACAGCAGCAAGAATTGCTTTTGTTACCTCTATTTTTTACGTCTTAGTGCCACCTGGAGAAAATAATGGGACAAGCTGTTTATCAGTTCCCTCAAACAGATGTATACAGTGGTGGGATCCAAAAATTTTAGTAACAGGTTCCCATGATGGTGGGATTCAAACTGTGGCGTAGCGCCAATGGGGCTGGGCGGGGCATGATGGGGGGCGTGGCTGGGCATTCTGGGGGCAGGGCATTCCTGGGCGGGGCTGTGGCAAGGACACAGCAGCTGCGCCGGTCCTTGGGCGGGAAACAAATGCACGCAGGCGCAGGCTGCCACGCACGCCGGTGCACCTCCTGCTAGACTGCTCCACGTTCTACACGCTACTGCTGAGAGGAGGGGCGTAACTAAGGCAAAAATCACGTGGCAAAATCACCAATTAGTAACCCCCTCTCAGCACACACAAATAATTAGTAACCTACTCTCGGGAACCTGTGAGAACCTGCTGGATCCCACCTCTGGATATATACAATCCTCAACACAGGAAGAGGAAAGCAATTTCCAGTTAGGGCGGAGGTGTTCCGCAGATGCTTCCTAAGCCTTATCTGTCAACACCCTCACATGCTGCAAAAATCTGGCCCGCCGTTTTAGCAGCATGCCCTCAAGAGAACAGCAAATGCTCCGATGCGCGAGGAAGGTATGAGCGCGAAAGGGGTGCAGCTATCCCCACTACAAGTTTGCCTTCCAGTTTGTCTTTTTCCCGTTTCTTTTCCCTGGACCTAGGTTATGAATCCAAGCTAAATTTGTTTGAGTCTGCACCAGTGCCGGATTTAGATGAAGAGAGGCACTGGCCTATTCCACTTGAGAGGCCCCTTCCAACCCACTCCCCACCACCACTGAAGGAAGACGGGATCCACAAAATGGGGTCCACTTCGGTGAAGTCTTGGAAGGACAAAATCGATACAGAAATCAATGCTAGTGTCAAGTTATCAGCTTAAGGCAGTATTATTCTGAAGCGGAGTGCAAAGAAATTTACTGGAGAGTTATTTGGAGACTACAGCATGTGTAAGAAAGCCCTGTGACAGTGTCAAAAATATTATACACCTTGGCCAGAGGCCCCCTAGATTTTGAGGCCCTAGACCAGTGATGGCGAACCTTTTTGAGACCAAATCGCAACCCAAAACCCACTTATTTATCTCAAAGTGCCAACACGGCAATTTAACCAGAATACTGAGGTTTTAGTTTAGAAAAAACAGTTGACTCCGAGGCGCACGTTACTCGAGAATAAGCTTGGTGAAGCGACCGTGCAATGCTTCGAATGGGTGAATCACGACCCTAGGAGGGTTTACTCAGAAGCAAGCCCCATTGCCAGCAACTGAGCTTACTCTCAGGTAAAGGATCATGCCCAGGCAGCCTAGGTGTGTGTGGGGTGTGTGTGTGATTTTCTGCCCCCCCCCCCCCCACAGAAAGGGCTCTGAGTGCCACCTCTGGTACCCGTGTCATAGGTTTGCCACTGCTGCCCTAGACTTTGGCCTGCCAAGCCTAAGTCAATCCAGCACTGGCCTGCACCCCTAGGTGTGTCTCCACAAGTCAAAAAAGTTGGAGAAGCCCACTGGGAGATGGCATTGTGGCAAAGGGAAAAGCCTGAAGACACGTACCTGTACCATGATCAGTTTTTTCCTCCAAATGCAGTTGGGGTCAGGCCAGTCTTCTCCGAAACACAACCACAGGGTATATTCAGGGGAGCCATTACGTCCCTCCAGGAAGCCAACCAGTTCTGGAGTGTGAGAGGAAAAATCAATCTTTCTCTGCCCTCTCTTTTTCCACCAGAGGAAGATGGCATGGCTTTAGTCGGTGGCTGGACAAAGGCAGCTCTGTAGCTCGTTGCAATAGGAATGGCTTCCCCTTACTAACACAATAACATAAGATCCCTGTGGCACAGAGTGGCAAGCTACAGTACTGCAGCCCAAACTCATGACCCGAGTTCGATCCTGGGGGAAGTCAGTTCCGGGTAGCTGGCTCAAGGGTGATGCTGCCTTCTAGTCTTCTGTGGGTGGTAGAAAGGGTACCCCAGATGACTGGCGAAGGCAATGGCAAACTACCCAGCGTGGTACTCTCATCTGGAGAACTGGGTTTGATGCCCCGCTCTGCCACTTGAGCTGTGGAGGCTTATCTGGGGAACCAGATTAGCTTGTGCACTCTAACACATGCCAGCTGGGTGACTTGGGGCCAATCACAGTTCTTGGGAGCTCTCTCAGCCCCGCCCACCTCGTAGGGTGTTTGCTATGGGGGGGGGAGGACATTGTAAGCCCCTTACAGGAGAGAAAAGGGGGAGGGTATGAATCCAAAACTCTTCTTCTTCTCTTACCCTGTATCCCAGTCTGCCTAATAAACATCATGATGTAAAATCATCCCTTGGGCCAGCAATAAGCTGCCGCTTGCACAGGGGCCGATGTTTACCTTTTACAGGGACATAATGCAAAAGCACTATGGAGAATTCCTGTTTGGTTATAAGTCATACCAGAACTTGCACTGATACCTTTCAGTGAGAAACACAGCCACCGAAGTAGCTTTCCCTCTAACCAGCCGTGCCACCAGACTGTGGTGCCCTTTGCTTGCTCAGAGGGATGCCGAATGCTTATTTTTATGTGTCGTAAATCAACCTAATGTATACCTTAAAAACCCCAGATCCTTAGTTTTAAGAGCTAGGGCCTCTAGGAAGCGTGTATCTGAGTTTCCAAGAAGGGGCCTGAAGCTCTTGGAGCCCGCCTTCTCTGTCGGCAGCCAAGAACCACCTGGGCTGATTGCCCCTGAGATAGGTGGCCCAGATTGAATTTGTGCAGGGGACAGGTAATTGCTCTCTTTCTGCCTCATCACTTGGCAAGCAGAGAGGCCAAGAAGAGTGCCTGATTTTCCTCTAACAGTGTCTGTCCCCTCCATGTGAAGAGAAAGCACAAACGACCGGTTCTATTGGGGGAGAAACGACCGGTTCTATTGGAGGAGAAAGAGAGAGGGGGGGAGGGGGGAAACAAACAAAACGAGGGAGGGGGAGGGGGGGAAACAAACAAAAAATACAATGTGGAAAAACATACAAACACAGAACATAAGAACTAGCCTGCTGGATCAGACCAGAGTCCATCTAGTCCAGCACTCTGCTACTCGCAGTGGCCCACCAGGAGAGGCAGTGAGAGTTAATGAGGGAAAGGCAAACAAAACAACTTGTCTTTGCCTGCTGGTGGAAGACAGTGATGGTGGGGGACAGACAAATCCCTGGAGTGAGTTCCAAAGTTTTGGTGCCACAGTTGAGAAGGCCCTTTCTTGGATTACTGCCTGAAGGTTCCCGCTCTGTGAAGATCTTTGCATGCTATCCTGTAAACTATTTCGTTGATGTTTGGTTTGGAAAAGAAGAAGAGGAGTTTGGATTTATACCCCCCTTTCTCTCCTGTAAGGAGACTCAAAAGGGCCTTCAATCTCTGTTCCCTCCCTCCCTTCCCCCACAACAAACACCCTGTGAGATGGGAGGAGCTGAGAGAGCTGTGACTAGCCCAAGGTCCCCCAGCTGGCATGTGTTGGAGTGCATAAGCTACTCTGGTGAACCAGATAAGCCTCTACAGCTCAAGTGGAAGAGTGGGGAATCAAACCCGGTTTCCCAGATGAAAGCGCATCTGCTCTTAACCACTACACCACACTGACTAAGAGGTAGAGTAAGCTGGGCAAATGGGGCCCATGTTCGACATATTTAAGCTGCACCTCTCAAAGCTTGCTTTACTTAGATACTTTCATCCTTCTTTTCTCCCCAACCCACATCAACACATGTTGCTGCCTTATACTGGCCTTAGTCCATCAAAGTGAACACCGGCCCTTTCTAAAACAAAAATCGCCCCTCCTCCCCTGTGCCGACCCTCGGGGAGACGCTGCAGGTCATGAGGAACTGCCTGGCCAGGTTCGTGGCAGAGATGAGGGGTGAGCGCTCGGCCTAATCCTCCCCCACCACTGAGCCACCTGCAGGGGCGGGGTGGTGGTGCCTGGAGCAGGTGTTGTCCCCCGGGTGCCATTTCTCCCGATATGCTTCTGACCGTGAAAGAGTAAAGATTAAGACAAAAGTGACCATGCGCAGCAAAAGC
This sequence comes from Sphaerodactylus townsendi, assembly GCF_021028975.2. Lineage (NCBI taxonomy): Eukaryota > Metazoa > Chordata > Lepidosauria > Squamata > Sphaerodactylidae > Sphaerodactylus > Sphaerodactylus townsendi. Next base: position 18,258,302 of record NC_059439.1, on the reverse strand, counting down.
AAGGGGAAGATTACCACGGCCCCTGCAGGGTCAAGAGCTGTAACACAGTACCTTGCACAAACTGCTGCAGGCTGTAAAGGCAAGTGAAGTTTCTCTTCGGGAATCCTCCATAACGTGCCCCGGCTGTGGGTGCTTCAGATTGGCTCCAGAAGACATGGCAGGTACCCAGTCGACTGCCGCACAGCGATGGACCCTCGATACGGAGCAGAACCCCAGGGGCCACACCTCGCAGAAGACGACTTGTGTAGCTTGCTTGCAGTTCATCATTCAAGATCGCGACATCAGGCAACACCACGTCGGCCAAATCTGGATAAGGTTCAGGAGATCCAGGGGGCACAAAGCGCAAGCCCTGTACCTTGCTGAAGGTGTCGTGGAAGACCTGCCGACCTCGATAGTAGACCCGCACTTCAAAATCTGTTTCTGAAGAACAGAAGGGAGGGGAGGATATGTGAAAACCCCTCCAATGTCACGCATCATTATCGTTCTTCTTCCACAAGATAAGAGCTATTCGAACCTCAACTCATTCAGCTACTGGAAACATTACCGCTGTGAAAACAAAGGGCGAGAAACGGGCATTTCGCCACCGCCGGTTCTTTTCCCCCACTCTCAGTTAAAAGAGTGAAATAATTCAATGTCACCTTCCTCTAATGGTCCCACAAGATTGCCTTAGGGCTTTCTGCAAGGAAAACTTGGAACTGCACAGTGGTATGCAGTTATAATTCATGCATGCGATACGATGCCTGTGCATTTCCTTGCATGCGTGTGCATGCTTCATTGTTCAGAGTCGCAGTCCTAAATTGGAGAAACTCTTCAGAACTGGGAATTTGATAGTCTTAATGCAGAAGATGTGAATGTCTGAAGGGCACGCAAATGTTTTAGAGCTACACTCCCTCCCTTCTCAAAAAGGCATAGCCTTTTGTCTGATGGCACTTAGAAATCTGCCTTCAATTGTCTTTAAGAAGACAACGACTTTTGGATTTATACCCCACCTTTCTCTCCTGTCAGGAGACTCAAGGTGGCTTAAAAGCTCCTTTCCATTCCTCTCCCTACCCCTTATGAGGTAGGTGGGACTGAGAGCGCTCCGAAGAATTGTGACTAGCCCAAGGTCGCCCAGCAGGAATATGGAAGTGCAGAAACACATCTGGTTCACCAGATAAGCCTCCGCCACTCAGGTGGAGGAGTGGGGACTCAAACTTGGTTCTCCAGATTAAGGTCCACCTGCTCTTAATCACTACACTCCCTAACCTTCTCTCTTGCCTTGCCAGTGGAACTCACCTCCTCACTTGCTTAGGACCGTCATTTTTTTAAACTGCCACAAACAAAACAATCTGCCAGCAGAGTGGATGAAATGCTATACTCTGTTCTACATCAAGAACTAAGTCAAACGGAAACTTCATCTGCCATTTCCTCCTGCCGCCACCCTCTGTGTGCTCCATGCCTCTCACTCATCATGTAGTCTAGACCAGAATGCGACGAGTGGGGGTGGGGAGCATGGAGCACGTGTGTGGGGGGGAGGGGCAGGAGGAAATGGCAGCTGAAGTTTCGGTTTTACTTAGTTCTTTATGTGGAACAGGGTACGGCATAAAGTACCAATCTTACTGAATCAGTTCTGTGATTATCACATCCAAGGCAAGCAAGAACTCCTCCTAAACCAATTGCTGGCCAGGCTCTATTCAAAGATACCCTCTGGTGCATGTGTGGGTAAAAATAGGGTGGTAAAGTCTTTGTGTACCTATTTGCCAGGGTGTAGCATGGACAGTCATATCTCATTGCCCGCCTTCCTCAAACGTTTCACCCAAGCCTAGTGCAACCTTGTCAAATATACAGAGAAAAGAACTTTAAATGCAAAAGAGTGAACCTCTAAGTATATCTCAGAACCTTTTCCACATGAAGGAACATATTCGGACCCCAGCGGACCGGGAGCAAGTTTTATGGCAGAGTGTGGAATCAAAGCTTGCTCTCCCTAATAGGATACTTTGCTGCATTGCATAGTCTTTTAGAAGAAAGATGACAGGAAGAAATTCAACAGATGATGTTCAGTCCACCATTATTGTACACAAAATGCAGATAATCCAGAGTTTTGGCCTTCAACTGATAGGCAGTAACTGACATAAGGGTTGCCTTGCGAAGAAGAAGAAGAGTTTGGATTTATACCCCGCCTTTCTCTCCTGTAAGGAGACTCAAGGTGGCCTACAAGCTCCTTTCCCTTCCTCTCCCCACAATAGACACTTTGAGGCAGGTGGGGCTGAGAGAGTCCAGAGAGAACTGTGACTAGCCCAAGGTCACCCAATGGGAACGTAGGAGTGTGGAAACACATCTGGTTCACCAGATAAGTTTCTGCTACTCAGGTTGAGGAGTAGGGAATCCAACCCAGTTCTCCAGATTAGAATCCACCTGCTCTTAACCACTACACCGCGCTGGCTCTCCCGGTCATGACACTGGCACTACAACATTTAATGCCCCCCACCCAATTGCATGTAATTATAAGGACAAAAGGTGGTGGGATGGGGGTAAAAATGGCTCCGGCTGAGTTCATGATAACCTACCCTGGCTGCACTATGGCTCCCTAGGGGGATGAGGAAAGAAAAGGAAAGTGAGTGTGTTAAAAAATTATAAACAGGTCTTCAAGGCTGAAGGTTAGGTTTAGAGGTAGGCCTGTGTAGCCCAAGAAGCTGACAACCATCACTCTGGATTCCAAGAAGGAAATGGCGGTAGGAACATGACTGTAAGCTCAGTTTTGGCCACAAGAGGACCTGCATCCCAAAAAACTTACCTAGCGCTGTGGATTCCATGAGCTGTTCCAAGGGCAGCACTGGGACCATAGGTGAGGCCTGATCCAAACCAGATGGAGGCAGGCCTACACAGGAAGCCGCACTGTCTGCCACTGGCTCTGAACACAAAATAGAACGGAGACAACAGAACACTTGAGAACTACGCTGACCCCGCAGGACTGGGGGAAGAGGCACACTGGGATGTTGTTTACCTCTGTGCTGTGAAAAGCTTCCTCTGTCTTTTTGCACGCAATAAGCCTGTATTCAATGCTAGCAACCCTAATCTGGGAGGGCGGCAAACTGATCAAAACAAAAGTGGCGCCTCCGCCATAGACTTTTGGCCTCATGCTTCTTTTTTTGGTAGCGATTCTCAAGGGGAAAAGTAAAAGTGCCAAAGAAGTGAACATTCAACTGCCTGGCACTTGTGTAAAAGTCCCGGCTAGGTTGCCAACTTCCATGTGGGACCTGGAGATACCCCAAAAATGGCAACTGATCTTCAAACTGCAGAGATCGGTTTCCCAGGAACAAATGGTTGCTTTGGGGGATGGGCTGTAGGGCATTATACCCTGCTCCCCGCCCTGAGCGCCATCCACAAATCTCTAGGAATCAGTGGCACGGATAGGGGATATGCGGGACTAGAGCTCCGGGTGCCACTTGCTGGGTGCACATTTTAGGCCCCTTCCGCACATGCAGAATAATGCACTTTCAATCCACTTTCACAATTGTTTGCAAGTGGATTTCGCTATTCCGCACAGTAAAATCCAGCTGCAAAGTGGATTGAAAGTGCATTATTCTGCGTGTGCGGAAGGGGCCTTAGAGTCGCATCCACCCCAACTGTGTTCCACCTGGAACTCCCCGAGGAGTTTGGGATGGGGTGCAGCGGAACACCAGTGAGTGCGGCTCACCCTGCCCCCTATCTCCATATGGAGATCAGGTGTGGGGTCAGCATGACTGGAGGCAGAGCTTGGGGTATGTATAGATTCAACAGTATAAAGCTAGAGGTAGACCAGCTGCATATTTAGTCAGAGCCTGGTCAAACAGGCCCTTGCCTCTCTGATCTTCACGAGATCTCTGCCCCCATCCCCATGCTCCATTTTAACTAGCTGCACCCCTGCCAGGAATCTCCCAGCCTGGAGTTGGAAACTTAGCTAGGTATGTGTGATGGCAAGATGCAGGGGATAAGAAGAGAAAGGAAAATCCAACAAAAACCTTTAAAGCAGGTCCCCTGCTCGAAGCTTAAGGCTGAAGGTAGGTTCTGAACTTGAAATGCTGACGACCACTTGCTCTCGGGAGAGATAACCTTGCAGAGTGACCTGAACGCGTGTGTAATATATCCTCTGGATTCAAAAAGCCTCACCAAAATTACTGGCACCCAAGGCTGGTTCCAGTGGTATCATCGGGAGTGTTGGTGGACCAGGATCCAAACCAGATGCAGAAAGGCCTGCATAATAAGCTGGGTTTTCTGCTCCTGGCACTGAAAGAGAACAGAACGCCTGAGAACTGATAAACACAGAGCCCTGGAATGAAAGAGTGATCGGATGCATGAGACATAGGCAGTAGTATATCAAAAACAGTTGCTGGTGGACAGGAAAAACCGCATTAGGTGAAATACCTTCCAAGGTTACTGCTAGTAGGTTAAGCGGTCACCTGAAGAAGAGTTTGGATTTATAGCCCACTTTTCTCAACTGTAAGGAGTCTCAAAGCGGTGTACAAACTATTTCCCTTCCTCTTCCTACATCAGACACCTTGAGAGAGAGGTGTGACTGAGAGAGTTCTGAGAGAACTATGACGGCTTAAGGTCACCCAGCAAGCTTCATGTGTAGGAGCTGGGAAACAAATCTGGTCCACCAGATTATTGATTGATTGAATGATTGATTGATTAAACTTAAATACCGCCCTTCCCCGGAGGGCTCAGGGCAGTGTCTGTCTGTCGCTCACGCAGAGTCTGTCGCTCACGCAGAGGAGTGGGGAATCAAACCTGGTTCTCCGGATTAGAGTCCACTGCTCTTAACCACTACACCACGCTGGCTCCAGTGGTGGGATTCAGCAGGTTCACACCACTTCGGCAGAACCGGTTGTTAAAATGGTGCTTGTAAACAACCAGTTGTTAAATGATTTGAATCCCACCACTGGCCTGGCTCCCTTGGATAATCCATGTGAAACAGGGTCAGCAAGAGATGAGATCTCACACTTGCAGGGGGACAGGTGATTGAGAGAACAATTTTTTAGTGATTGTTATGAAAACCGTGTATCCCATCCAGACTAGTTCTGCGTCCTTCCAGTGGTATGCACACCAGTTTGGCCAAAAGCACTGGGAACAAGCAGAGGACGAGAGAGGGAAGACAACAAGCACTAAAGCCTTACCCCAAAAACTCCTCCCAACTTTAAGGTTAAGGGCAAGTCCTGAGCTTGAAATGTTTAAAACCACTTTTCTAACAGGAGAACAGATGGCAGGATTATTAAGTGCAACCCCAGTTCTGGCTGGAAGCAGGACCTGATACAGTCTCCAGAGGCAAAAAAGCATACTGAAATTATTGGCTCCCAAGGTCGGCTCCATAAAGACTGGACGCGGTCAGATGCAAACCAGATAGGGGCAAGCCTGTTAATACATCTGCATGCTTTATTATTTGTTTGTTCATCCTTTCTTCCCATTAGGAACCCAAAGTGGTTTACATCACTCTCTTCTCCACTCTCCTCCAGTTTATCCTCGCGTCCCAGTGAAGGAGGTTCAGCCAAACCTCCTTCCAGCAAGCTCCCGGAGCAGATTGGGGATTTGAACCTGGGTCTCCCAGATTCTAGTCTGATACTCTAACTACTATGCCATACTATTCAGTGTGCTGATCTTGGGGTTGGTACACAAAACACTCCTCCTTGATTTCCGTTGGTCCCGAATGTTTCCAGCGTCTTACCCAATCTTGCACCAGACCCACCGTATTCGGAACTGGAGAGGCTGAGGGACATCAGCACATCCTCTAGTGAGTCATCCTAAGGAAAAGAAGAAGAGTTTGGATTTATACCCCGCCTTTCTCTCCTGTAAGGAGACCCAATGTGGCTTACAAGCTCCTTTCCCTTCCTCTCCCCACAACAGACACCTTGTGAAGTAGGTGGGGCTGAGAGAGTTCTGAAGAACTGTGACTAGCCCAAGGTCACCCAGCAGGAATGTAGGAGTGCGGGAACACATCTGGTTCAGCAGATAAGCCTCTGCCACTCAGGTGGAGGAGTGGGGAATCAAACCCGGTTCTCCAGATTGGAATCCACCTGCTCTTAACCACTACACCACGCTGGCTCTCCAGAAAGCTGAAGTTCTTGGCTTAGCCTTTATTTTCTCTCCTCCTCCCCCCTCCCTCCCTCCCTCCCTCTTCCCTTTGAGCTGCTCTTGCATCATTGCTTTGTTTGTATTTTGCCATTTCCTGGTTGGTGGGAAGCAGGGGGCGGGGGAGAGAGGCAGAAAGACAGAGACTGACCTGGCCAGAAGGTAGACTGTCTCCGTGTACCTCCAGGTTTTCCTGCACATCCCCAGCCACTGCCTGCCCATTGTCATTTGGATCTGCGAGATAAAATAATACATAAACAGTTATGCTTTTGGTCTCATCTACAGTCTTTGTTCCCATCAGAAACCCTTCTCCAGATCATCAAGTCAGCCTGTTCTTACTGGCAAGATGTTGTATTTCAAACACTTTGTGAGGGTCTTCTGAGTTTGTGCTGTTATCCGCTATCAGCTGGATCTCTGGCTTTCGGTTCAGGGCAGCGCGAAAGTTTCTTTTCCAATCCGAAGCTGTCCTGGGATCAGTCCTTGGATTGTAGCGGCCGCTGGCAATGGCCCAAGCCTAGTGGGAGAAGAGGAACTTTGGTCAAGTCCACAGGCAAATTTGTGGAGGTTCTGTTCATCGATGGCTATTAGCCATGATGCTAAATGGAACCTCCATGTTCACTCGATTTAACACTCATTCTGAGAGCAGCAATAAGGGAAACTTTACACTCTATGGCCCCTTCCGCACATGCAGAATAATGCACTTTCAGTCCACTTTCACAATTGTTTGCAAGTGGATTTTGCTATTCCGCACAGTTAAATCCAGCTGCAAAGTGCATTGAAAGTGCATCATTCTGCATATGTGGAAGGGGTCTACTTGTAAATTTTTCTGGGGGTATCTGGTTGGCCACTGTGTGAAATGGGCTGATAGATCAGATGGAGCATTGGTCAGATCCAACATGGGTGCTCTTAAACCCTGCCCACACATTTTCATCAGCAGCGAACCAGAACCTTTGGAATCTCAACACCCAGCATCTGCAAACCGTAGCCTTGTCCAATACTTTGACCCCAGCAACAGACACTAAAATGTTCTGCCTCTGAGCATGTAAGCTGTTTCCCTATCATGGTAACTGTCAATAGAACTGTTCTCCATGAATTTGTCCATTTCAGTTTTTTCTTAAAGTCATCTAAGGAGCAGTCCCCGTTACATTTTGCTGCAGTACACTCCCTAAGTTCATAGCACCTGATTTGGGACGCCTCCAACTAAACTTATTTGCTGTGACAACCAGCGTGGTGCAGTAGTTAAGAGTGTTGGAATCTAATCTGGAGAAGCAGGGTTGATTCCTCACTCCTCCCTGTGAGCAATGGACTCTGATCTGGTGAACTGGATTTGTTTCCCCATTCCTAATCAGGAAGCCTGCTGGGTGACCTTGGACCAGCCACAATTCAGTTGCAATGTGGGGGTGATAATCCTTACCCTGTAAGGCAGGTGCCCCCAGTGTGGCACCCATGGGTGCCTACCAAGTGTTTTTAGAGAGTGGAAGGTCCCAGGTGGTGCTCTTACCTGGCGAGGCATTTTGTTGTCTACTAGAGATCTGATTAAAATATTGTCATTGCAGTGGCAGCCGCCGCCACAGTGTCACTTTTATTTCTCTCCTGCGCCTCTGTCCCAGTATATGTACACATATTTCCCAGCATATGTATGTACATATATTTAAATTACTCTTTTTCTACCCTGCACTTTGGCTTCCTCTGTGCGTGCCCATACGTGGCTCCATCCCCTGGTGGCGGCCATTTTGTGGCTGCACCCGTCCACCTGTGTCAACATTCCAAAAGCGCCCACAGGTTCAAAATGGTTGGGCAGCCCTGCTGTAAAGTATTTCTGAAGCTGAGGAGAAGAGCAACACTTCAAATATGTTACGAAAACATCTTTGCTTTACGGGTTTCCGCAAATTACGTGCACCGCCCTGAACACTCACAAGGCGTTCTTTTTTAAAGAGCAGTTGAACGGGGAAAGATCAACAGGGGTAAATGGATCATTTTGTGTGTGGTTCCTACAAAAGTAGGGGGACATTCATATTCTGCCAGGGGAGCAGTTTTACCTCAAATAGCTGGAAATCCTCTGGGATGATGCTCTGCCGAGATCCATGCTTCCACGGTATCCTGAACCGTGTCCGTTCCTCGTTCAGCCATGACACGCCTGGAAATTGCTGGGCATCCAGCTGTTCCAACAACCAGGGCACAATGAGAGGCCTTTGAGCCCCCATGGAAGATGGAGAGTGTGGGGCCCAGCCCAGCAAACGATCAACTGTCACGGTGTAATTTTCCGGAGAAGAAGAAGAATTTGGATTTATATCCCCCATTTCTCTCCTGTAAGAACACTCAAAGGGGCTTACAATTTCCTTTCCCTCCCCCTACCCCCACAACAATCCCCCTGTGAGGTGGGTGGGCCTGAGAGAGCTCCGAAGAACTGTGACTAGCCCAAGGTCACCCAGCTGGCATGTGTTGGAGTGCACAAGCTAACCTGGTTCCCCAGATAAGCTTCCACAGCTCAAGTGGCAGAGCGGGGAATCAAATTCGATTCTCCAGATTGCACCTGCTCTTAACCACAACGGCACTGGTGCTTGATGTTCGGGCATTTCGGTACATACCAGATTCTAAAAGCTTGGATAGGCAGGAAGGGCACACCTCCTTTTCAGATCCTTTCCAGAGGACTCCTACCACCTTTCCAAAATCTACTCACATCTTCCTACCTGTGAATCTGGCAACAGCACTGGGCTATACCACAGCAATCCATTTGACAGCACTTGATTATACCATATCTATCCATTTGACAGCACTGGGACACCTTCCAAACATGCAGAATAATGCACTTTCAATACACTTTTGCAGCTGGATTTTACTGTGCGGAATAGCAAAATCCACTTGCAAACAATTGTGAATGTGGATTGAAAGTGCATTATTCTGCATTTGTAAAAGGGGCCCAGGCTACACCTTATCTGCCCATTTTACAGCCCTGAGCTATACCACATCTGTCCATTTGATTTTACACCACTGGGTTATACTATATCTGCCCATTTCACACCACTGGATTATACCATGTCTGTCCATTTTACAGCTAAAATGAGGCCAGGGAGACAACCACTCGCCCCAGAGGCTTCTCGCTCCGGGAGGGAGATCCAGAGTTGTCTGTGCATCGAAAATCCAAAGGCGGCCAGATTCGGTTGCGAAATCGGTTCGAATCTCTCCCTCGCCACTTTGGTGGGACGGCCCAAATTTGGCAATGCTGCGCCCATCGTCTCCTCTCCTCCCCGTGGGACTGGGAGGCTCTGTCCTCGGTGGGGAGGAAGGGGTTTCGTAAGCGCTCATCCCGAGGCAATACTCACCGGGCAAGGAAACGCGAGCCTCTTCTCTGCGGCGCAGCAAAGCCAGGGACTTCTCCGGGCTGAGTGCAGATCACGTGATCCGAACCAGTTCGTTTCGATTTCCTGACATGTGAACTTGGCTGTGCAATCTTGTTCTGCAGTCTGCAAGAACCGCCTCCTTCCTCGGCTCCCTTGGTGGAAATAAATTGTTGCTAAAAAAAACTGGAAGAGGGCAGTTTAAAACGGAAGAAAATCCTGCTTTTTCTTTGGATGAGTCGCAATGTTCTAACAGCGTGCGCAAGCTTGGGGGCTCAACAGAATTCAACGTGAAACAACGAAAGGGGTGGGAGAGAGAGAAAAAAATATGTTCAGGGGGAAAGCTGTCTTCTCTTCTCCTTTTGGACTGGGATCTGGGAGACCCGGGTTCGAATCCCTCCAGGGCCATGGAACTTGGAAGCTCACTGGGAGATCTGGCTACACTCAGCCTGACCCACCTCACGGGGGTGGTTTGTTGGGAGGATAAAATAGAGGAGAGAACAATGCTCTGCGCTTCTTTGGGTCCCCCGTGGATAAAAAGCAGAGTACAAATGTCTAAAAATGTTTAGACTGTAAATTAAACAAAGGCATAAAAAAAGGGAGCGGTAGGGTGTCATGCAGAATGAATTAACCCGAGACGCTCTTTGTGCCGAGAATAGACATTTTAATGTAATTAATTCTGTATGCCACTTCCTGTGCTCTCTCTGATGGCTGTACCCAGTGGCAGATAAAATAACTGCTCTATTGCATCTATAATGTATTTTTTTCCTCCGTTACCCTCCCCCTTTGACATCTAGCAGGGGGAACCCCAAAGCTTGCTGGCTCTAACGTGTGATGCCTTTGAAAGGCGCTAATCAAAGTATTACTTGTGCTGTGGGATTTAGAAAGGGAAAGGGGGGGTGGGATTTCTCAGGAAACAAGAAGTAGACACAACGACTGAGTCGGCCTGTTGGAAGACAGCTGCATCTCCTGATTTTTACATCTGGCTTTTGTCAAAACTGATACTGAAAGATTTGAGGCCAGCCAACCCTAAAAAACAAGGACTGTATATATAGGGATACAAGGCAACAGGACTGGGCATCGTCAAGGGTGACCCTGAACAATACCCTTTTCAACAAAAAGATCTAAGTAGAATTGTAACTTCATCCACTAGGTGCTGGACCCAGACGGTCCAACATGTAGCAGAAGTTACAATTCTACTTAGATCTTTTTGTTGAACAGGGTGTAGAGTGCATATGTGTGTAAAATGCCATCAAGTCACACGCCGTCCCCTCATGGGTTTTCAGGGCAGGAGGCAGACCAAGGTGGTTTGTCATTCCCTTGCTCTGCATAGACCCTGGACTTTCTTGGGGGTTTCCCATTCAAATTACAATCAAGAGGACTCACCCTACTTAGCTTCCAATCTGACTAGATCGGGCGAGCTTGGGGTTATAAAAATCAGGGCTGGGCTGGAGCAGGCCCGTTTTTTGCAGATGCTCTGATTCACAAGAACCCTTGTGCACAGTTATGCTGGAATAAAACGCTGTTAATCTTGAAGGTGCCGTGAAAGCCCTTCCCAAATACTCAGTTTGTCCACATGCTAGCAGCCCAGCAACCGTGCCTAGATCCTCCCAATATGTGTACTTCCTATGTTTTTGGATCAGGGTCAACGTATGGATTTTGCACGTGCCAGACCGTTGTTTGGACGCAGCAGATGCCTGGATCTCCATCTCCTCCTATAAGAAGTCACTTTCGTATTCATTTTTGGAATTTGTAAGTATGCTGCTTCAAGTGTCGAATGCACGACAGGATGAAGGAACTTCTTTTCCTGTTTCCGGAAGAGAACAGCAGAGGGTGCTGATGTCCAACATTTACTGGTCGCTTTTAGGATTTGTTTGTCTGATTCAAATAAATAAATAACAACGCAAGTCGGATCCAAGGCCAAAGCAGTTGGCTGGAGAATTTTGAAAGAGAGTCTTTTCAACAGGCTTTTCCTCTCCCTGCTCTTTTTCAAACAAGCGTGACTCCAAGCACGTGTTTTTCCTTTAAAAAAATACAGAGGTGTGAATTTCAAGCTGTCTCTTCCGAACCAGCACGGCATCTCAGAGATTCCCCCTGATCCACAGAGCCTGATGTGGGAGAAGGTACTTGGATCTCTCACTGCAAGTAAGATCTCTGTTGCACATCTCTTGTTAAAGCCGGAAACAGAGGCACAAGACCCTCTTTGTTGTGTCATGAAGTGGCTCATGTCTAGACTCTGATTCTTTGCTTTCTTTCCCTGACGAGAAGTATTGATACAGAAGGGTAGGGCTGAATTAATCACCAGTCAAGCAGGGTATTTTCCAGAGCAAAGCCCAAGCCAGGCTAATAAGAAATTGTACGGGATGAGTTTTTCTGCCCCCATCATTGCCAGAATAGAAAGATCAGTTTTCAAATGAAGTACGGGTGCCTTTGTGTGTGCTTGTGTGCCAGTGTAAATATCGAGGAAAGAATGCTGGTTACATCGTAGACCAGACCTGGGCATTATACGGCCCGCGGGCCACATCCGGCCCGCTGGATGACCCTGACTGGACTCTAAACAGAAGTTAGAGCTGAGCTTGTTCCTGCAGAAGCCGCCGTCTTTACGTCGTGGGTTTCATGGGTTTTCAAAGCCGCCTCGCCTGGTTGAGCTGGGCCTGCAGCCGTTGTCTGCTGCTCGTCAGCGGGCTTTCAAAGTCACTTCGCCTTGCAGGCCCGGCCCTCCACAATATTTTCTGTTTCTTATGCGGCCCCATGGAAAAAATAATTGCCCACCCCTGTCTTAGACAAACGAGTGGCCATCTAAATACCATGTTTTCCCAAAAATGAGACAGGTTCTTATGTTAATTTTTGCTCCAAAATATGCGTTAGGGCTTATTTTCAGGGGATGTCTTATTTTTTCCCCATGATTTTGTGCCCCCCCCCCCACGTGACCAGATCAGCTGCACCGGGGAATCTGTAACTAGGGCTTATTTTTGGAGTAGGACTTATATTTCAAGCATCCTCCAAAACAATCCCGAAAAATCATGCTAGGGCTTATTTTTTGGTTAGGGCTTATTTTCGGGGAAACTGAGTAGCAGGAGACTCCCAGCCACAATCCTCAATTCAGCATTGTGGGATTGGGCCCCAATAATTTCATGCTGTCCAGTAATCAGAGTGGATTCTGCAATGAGGGTATCATTAATGACTAATCATTAATATCCTTCCAGTTGGAAATGACCCTATGCCAGGGTAGTGTAGTAGCTAGGCCCATTCCGCACATGCAGAATAAGGCACTTTCAATCCACTTTCAAAATTGTTTGCAAGTGGATTTTGCTATTCCGCACAGTAAAATCCAACTGCAAAGGGCACTGAAAGTAGATTGAAAGTGCATTATTCTGCACGTGCGGAAGGGGCCCTAGAGTTTCAAGTTTTGTTTTTGCCTGTTCCCTCAACAGTTTCTGCAATAGAATGTAGGAGTTCTTTTTTTAAAAAAAAATAAGACAATAGTTGAACTGTTAGTGAGTATGGTTAGGGAGAAGACAAGCAGAAAAGTAACAAAAAAGGCCATTGGATATGTGAGACTGTAAAGATTTGTTAAGCATTTTGGAAACTCTGTGTTCTGGCCTCTTTCCCAACCCAACAAATGATCGTTATCTAACTGGTGGAATTTGAAACACTTTAGGCTATCCCTGTCCAGATGGCATAATTTGCCAGGGAGAGGGGGGAAAGAGCTACACGTGAGCAGTTAGAACGGGGGAGCAAGAAGTGATTATTCGGAGAATTAGGTGCTTGTGGCCAGCGGAAGTCAGGTGCAATTTTTTCCAGTATCTTTGGCAAAACAGGAGCTTTGCACATTTGGGAGCAAGCCAAGTAGCACACAGTGGGACTTGCTTCCAAGTCAACAGTCCTAGGATTGGGTTGCAGCTCTATGGAGATTTACTGAAGCCCCACTAGTTAACACATTAGGGCTTGCTCCTGAGTAAATACAAGCACTGTAAAGGTTGGGTTTCCAAAGGAACAGGCATTTGGCAGTCAACTGCAAGAAGTTTTGTATTCACAGGATCCAGCTTTGGGCTCTGGTTAGACACCTCCCGCTCTTTCGAATGGCTGCTTATGCACAGAATTTCAAAAGCTATTGTCATGGCTTGTTTCTCTGCAGGTGCATCTCCTGGCTATTATGCAGCCTTCAAAACACACAGGAGAGCTATTTCCCCATCCACAGCTTGTTTTGTGCTTTTCTAGGGAAAGGACTCAGTGCTGTGAAAAATGGATCCGACAACTCTATGCCTGTTATGACATATTCATATCACACTTTCTTGCCCAATGGGAACCCTAAAGCAGCTTACATCATTTCCTTCGCCTCCGTTTTATTCTCACAACAGCCTTGTGAGGTAGTTTAGGCCGAGATCAACTGGACTACAGTTTCCCAGTGAGCTTCCATGTCTAAGCCGGGGGATTTGAATGAGGTTTCCAGACACTCTAACCCAGTGGTTCTCAACCTGCGGGTCGGGACCCCTTTGGACCCTTTCACAGGGGTCGCCTAAGACTCTTTGCATCAGTGTTCTCCGTCTGTAAAATGGATAAATGTTAGGGCTGGGGGTCACCACAACATGAGGAACTGTATTAAAGGGTCGCGGCATTAGGAAGGTTGAGAACCACTGCTCTAACCACTTGACCACTGGCTTTCCTCAAGGAGTCTGGTGTTCAAACCCTCACTCGTACTTCATTTACTTAATTTGCATCCCAACCTTCTTCCCAACAGAGACCAAAAGCAGCTTACATCATTCCCTTTGCCTCCATTTTATCATGCAGCTTCCTTGGCAGATCTCACAGGGTTGTCGTGAGGATAAACTGGACGCTCGGGAGAACTACGCAAGTCACCCCAAGCTCCCTGGAGGAAGGAAGGGTGACATTAAACTGCTCCGCGTGAGAGTTAGAGACTCAGTCTATAACTCAACAGGTGAAGCGTTTTTCAGTACTCCACAGAACTCCTGTGCCTCTTGAGACTTTAAAAGGCAATTCTGCAAGCTGGAGAATAAGAGGCAATATTTTATTTATTAATTTAATGCCATTTATACACCACCCATCCCCTTCCGGGCTCAGGGCAAAGTTTCCAACCTTTTAAATACAATACACAACATCACAATATCCTTTAGCTCAGTGATGGCAAAATTTGGACAACGCCTCGCTTGACTTTGCTGGCCCATCACCCCTCGCTGCCGCCCAACAAAAGAGAAACAACTCTTTCATTTATTTTAAATAAATTTATTTTAAACGAATTGATTTATTTTTAAAAATACATTTTATTTCTTTTGCAAAATATAGTCTAATCGTGTATGTTGCTATGTATTATATAAAGAAGCGTCAAATAATTTCAAAGACGACTCAGATTCAAACAGGGTGAATAGCTGTTGTTGGGTGTCAGGGAATGCTGGTGTGTCACACAGAATGTTGCGGCATGTCACCGTCGACACGCGTGTCACAGTTTGCCATCGCTGCTTTACCTTATCTACTTTTATTGGGGTCACAACAAATGTGGCGGCATGACACCTTTGACATGCGTGTCACAGTTCACCATTACTGCTTTAGCTTATCTTTCTACTTTTATTGGCGGCCGCACCAAATGTGGCGGCATGACGCCTTTGACATGCGTGTCACAGTTCACCATTACTGCTTTAGCTTATCTTTCAACTTTTATTGGCTGTCACACCAAATGTGGCGGCATGACGCCTTTGACATGCGTGTCACAGTTCACCATTACTGCTTTAGTTTATCTTTCAACTTTTATTGGCGGCCACACCAAATGTGGTGGCGTTATCACCTTTGACACGTGTCACAAGTTCGCCATCGCGACTTTATCTGATCTTTTATTGGAGGCAAAAAGCAGGATTATTTTCGCAAAGGAAGAGGGGGTCCTTTTAAAAAAAAATGTGTCCCCCCTCCATGAGCAGTTTCGCTCTCACACGGAGGAGCCCCTCAGGGAGACTGAGGCGACTCTAACCCCACTGAGAGACAGAGGGAGCCCCGCCCATCAATCTCAACGGATTCCACGCTCGCCCGTCCTCTTGGCCTCCTGCGCGCGCACACGCCCCCTCGGCCGTTGCTTCTGGGCACGCACGCGACTGGGCCACGCCCCTCGCTCCCTGCTCCCCCGCCCCCTTCCTCCCCTCCCGCGAGCCCCCACCCCCACCCCCGAGTGTGCTGACGAGGAAGAGGGCGGAGGCGGACGAGGATCCCCGAGTCGTCTCGTCGCGCCTCGCCCCTTCCGCGCCTCAGTCGCTGCCAGGCGTTGCCGGGGCGGCTTCTTCCCGCTTCCTCCGCCTGAGCCCGCGGGCGCTCACATTTCTCTGCCGCCGCCGCCGCCGCCTCCTCCTCTTCTTCTCCTTCCCCCTCGCCGCCACAGCCGCCATGAACCCCAGCTGCGCCCGTTGCGGCAAGATCGTCTATCCGACCGAGAAGGTGAACTGCCTCGACAAGGTGGGTGCTGCCAGGGGGAGGGAGGGAACAACGGGCCGGTGGGGTGGGGTGGGGTGAGGGGCTGGCTGGGGTAGGGAAGAAGGGAAGGGAAAGGGGTTGGAGAAGGGGGAGAGGAAGGAGGTGGTTTAGGGGAGGCAGAGGGAAGGGGTGGGGTGGGTGAGATAGGGGAGGGGAAGGGGTAATTCGGGGTGGGAAAAGAACGGGTGGGCTACATAAGGGTCACTGGGATGGATTGGGGGTTAGGTAAGAGAGGGGAAGGGGTAACTTGGAAGAATTGGGTTAGATGGGGGTTAGATAGGGGAGAGGAAGGGGTAACTGGGAGGAATTGGGGGTTAGGTAAGAGAGGGGAAAGGGTAATTTGGGGTGGAAAAAGAACGGGTGGCTACATAAGGATGGGGAAGGGGTCACTGGAATGGATTGGTTATATAAGAGAGGGGAAGGGGTAACTCGGAAGAATTGGGTTAGATAGGGGATAGGAAGGGGTAACTGGAGGAATTAGGGATCAGATAAGGGTGGGGAAGGGGTAATTTGGAAGGATTGGGTTAGATTGGGTAGAGAAAGGGGGAACTGGGAAAGATTGGGGGTTAGATAAGGGAGGGGAGGGGTAACTTGGATGAACTGGAGATAAGATAAGGGAGGGAAAGGGTAATTTGGAGTAGAGAAGAGGCAATTTAGAGTAGGATAAGGAAGAAGAAGGGGGCAACTTGTGGGTGGGGTGGAAAAGGGGGGAAGGGATCATTTGGAGTGGATCTGAAGGTTGGGTAAGGAAGGAGAAGGGGCAGTTTAGGGGTAAAGAAAGGGCAACTTTGAGGTGGGTAAGGGGCATCTTATGGGTAGGCTGGTAGAGGGAGGGGAGGGGGAGAGAAATAGGGTACTGTCAGGGGAGCAACGCAGGCCCCAAGTGAGGAATTGCTGGAAGGAGAGAATACGGAAGTGTGTTGAAGGCGCAGAGGGAGGGCAGGGGGCCTTTGGTGGCTGATGGGAGAAGTGAAGGAGGGGGCCTTGGGGTGGGAAGAAGTACCCAAGGCAGGTTGTATTTAAGAAAAAGGAACCTGGGGAGACTGGGCGAGGTGCTTGAGAGAAGGGAGAGGCCGATCTGGCAGGGGGTGGGCTAACAGGTTGCTATGTGAATGCAACAAGTGCGGAGTGCTGGTGGAGGACTAAAGGGGAGGTATTGAATTTTTTAAAAAGGTGTGTGTGTGTATTTAAAGTATCTCTAGGGCTGTCAGTGACAAGGAAATCCCGTTTGAGGCACACTAGAAGAATGGGATGTGGAGGGCGTGTTTTTTCCCCCCAGCCTGCAAAGGGTAATTGGCTGGGTTTAGGTAGGTCAAAGACAGTGGCTTATGTCTGGCCCGCTTTACCGAGGAATGCAATTTGGTGTTTGACTTCGGAGGGGGATTATTGAAAAAGGCAGGTTTGATAAGACTAGTGATCTGTGGGAACAGCTGTTTCGTCTGAGAATGAAGTGACTTGGTAGGTTGCAGATGTTTAGACCCACATATGTAATTGAGCAGTGAAAACCTGTGGGTGGGTGGGGGGGACAGTTTCATTTCTAGTCAAAAGGCTAGGCAGCTAAGATTCTCAATGGAATTGGAGTCAAGGGCTAGAGTAATTGGAAATGAATGCACTGTATCCCAACAATGTCTTCCTTTTGGGAAAGGCCTGGTTTTAGGGAAGAATGCAGTATCAACAGGACAAATGACTGCAAGTGATTGTGTCTATGAATCTTATTATTTGTATCGTATTAGATTTTTGTCCCCTGTGAAGGATTGCTACCGAAGCAGGCCTTCCATATTATAGTATTCTCCTTTAGCAGAAGGGCACATGAGTTGAGCTCACCTTAATAAACACTGCAGGCCCCAAAACCTGACTTTCTCCTGTCTCTTTTCTTTGTTAAGCTGTTGGTAAGTCCAGTAGACTCAGGCTTTCTTACATTTCTGTGGGGGTTTTTTCCATTGTCTAGGAAGAGAGCGTGGCATTAAAAAAGACTGCTTGAGAACAGCACCGTCTCAATTTCTCTATTTTATGTTGCAAAGAAAAAACCCATGGAACAGCTGAATTGGTGTTGGGGATGTTCCAGATTTGACTTCCAAGGTCAAAAAAGTTTTTGAATGGCCATGGTGGCTGTTGGTTTGAAAAGAAACCTGTGTCGTTGCCACATTTTGTGGATTTTTTTCTTACGTGTTTTTAAACTTGCTTCCGATGAGCCATTAGCAGAGTTTTTCCCCGTGCTTGTTGTATTCCATAGTTACAAACACAGTTGGATGTCTTGCAGACAAATGTAAAAAAGGATTCTCATTCAATAACTCGCTATCATCTGCTTTACATTACATTCTGGTCTCCTGCCTCCACCCTCCAAATTGATTGTTCTGCAGTGCTTCCAACTTTCAGAACTGAGTATTTGTTTCATAGATCTGGTGCAAGAATTTATTTCTTGGTTTGGTGTTAACGGTAGATTACAAATATTTTAAATTGCCATTTCGTGCCTGTAGTACTCGGTAGTTTGGGAGAAGTCAGTTCAGCGCATGTTGTCAATATCCTCAGAATAACAGAATTACACTGTGCTGCTGCTCCAGTGAAAATGTCAATTCTGGTTTGTCTCTTGGTTGCTGATACCTGTGTTTGGGGACTGTTACCTCTGGGAAGATCTTTCCTTGGCTTGGCATTTATATGAAAACTAGCAGCAAAAGCCCATTTTAAGAGGGAATAAAATGGGTTCTAGTGGGGGGAGGGGAGGGTGCACGAGGGAAGGGGGAGGGCTGTTGCTAGGGGCGCCTCTTTTCCTGGTCAGGTGCTTTGGGCAACCCCAGGGCCAGTGTGTTTGCCACCCTCCGTCCCAACTCACCGGTGGCTCCAGCTGACTGTTTTGTGCGGTGAGTTGCTTTCTGCAAGGGGCAGATAGTGGGACAACTTCAAAGGGACAATGGTGAGTTGTGTGGGGCAGGGGTGCATTGGTTGGGGTGGGTTGGGAGGGTGCTGGGGCAATGGTCAGTTGTTTGGAATGGGTGGGACTAGTCTTTGGAGCAGGGGGAGGGTGCTTGGGGAAGGGAGAGGCCACTGGTAAGACCAGCAGGAAGGGCAGCTTCCCACTGTTACTTTGCTGGGCTGCTGCTCAGGGGCGTATCTACAGTGAATAGGGCCTGGGGCAAGCAGTGAAATCCCCCCCCCCCCCAAATGTCTGTGGTGTAGCAGCTGATCATAAATCACTAGATTTTGCCTTCTGTTTGTGGAGGGAAGCTTGTATCTTGGAGGCGATCAATGTAGTTTTCTCGTTTAAAAAGCTATCTCAGATGTTTCTCAAACTGGGGGAGGAAATTGCTGGGTTTTAGAAATGGTAAGAATTTCTTCTCTTTGTGGGACAGATGAGACTGGAAAGTGGGAGCCCCCCCTCAACAAGTGTTATCTGGGTTATGGGGAAGCGGGGTAGTGTTGAATTTTTTCTCTAATATCCACCAATTGGCAGAGAAAGAAATCACACAGCACACACACAGCATTAGATATTGGTAGATTTGTCCAAACCACAGTGAGTAGAGAAAAGTGTGTGTGGGGAGGGGGAGGTGGAATAGGAAAAACAAAGTCATAGAGCTGTTTGGAAAGCAAACCTAGCTAAAACCAAACTCAGCTTCCTTTGGTTTTTATGCCGACCCTCCGGTCCACAGCTCATTTTGAACATTTTCTCTGTTCAGATGGATAATGAATGAGATTCCGTGTTGGTCTGGAGAGCCCTTCAAAACATCATGCCTTGGGGAAGGGGGAGAGATTTCCACCACCACCTTAAAAACAGAACTGTGTCAAAGTCACCTTTATGGCCAGAAGGGAAAAAATGGTCAAGTTTTCCAAGATGACCCACCACAGCAAATGCAGTTCAAAAAGGGAGGGGGGTGGGTGAGTGGACGGAGGGCCACAGTCTTTAGCAGCCAGGTCAGACTCGGACGCACACCTGTATGCCCTCCGTCTACTTGCCTACTCCCCCTGCACTTGGACTTCTGATACGGGACACGATTCCTGGTTGCTGGGTTTTTAAGCTTTTTCCCCAGGAATTTTTGTTTATTTTGCACATTTAGATAACACATACGGAGAAAGATAAAGCTTTATGTCACACAAGCTCTGCAGCGGTGATTCATCCCTGATTCATTGACCCACAAGACATGAGGGAGAATAAGGAAATTAACACAAAATTTAAGAGGAAGGGGTTGAAGCAGTGAGGCGAGGGACTAAAATTGTAGTACTGAAGGGGACGTTCGGTGACTGCGCAGAGGGTGTGGAAAATGACTGCCGTGTCGGCGGGAAAGAAGTATCATTTTAAGTATGAGGGAAGCTGGCTGAGAAACTTTTCAGTGAGGACAAAAAACATCATAAAAGTGTTTTCAACAACAATAGAGAAAAGTTGCCTGCAGTTATTTTTGGAACCAAACGCAGGGGGGAGCGTGGAACTCCCCAAAGGAAATGTTTCATTAGTGGGCTAGAAACGATGCAAATAGCTTGTGCAGAAAAGGCCGAAATCTGTGTCTAGGAATGAAAGAGCCTCACTGCAATATTCATCGTTGCAGAGGCTTCTTGGGCAGACTGTAGACTAGGAGAACCCTTTCCTTTAACACAATAGTGGGATGTAACTTAACAGTGCAAGATAGCCAGTAGTCACCTTGACCTAGTTCTGTTCAGAGCAGGCTGTTCTGGTTTTCATTTTTAGTTAGAATTGAACTTTTGTGTAGAAAGTACTTCCAAAGGAGAGTAGAAGGAAGTGATCTATCTCACGTTCACACCTCTGACAGGTGTCCCCACCCCGTAGTTTCGTTTAACTTGAGTAGGGATTCATAAGGAACTCAGTCATATGTTGGGAGTTGTATGGGCTCTGAATGGTTTTGGGCACCAAATTAAGCATTGCTGTTTCAGATGATCTTTCTGCTGATACTTCTGGCAAAAAAAAAATTGTGTAGCGTTGACTCCCTTCATCAACTCAAATTGTGACTGTGTCCGACTTCTTTGAGCATAAGTCATGTAAGCTGGGAACTGCTTTAAACTGGGAAAATATTAATATTGCATTATGGTTGACTTCCGTACGTGGAACCAACAGAAAGGTTAAAACTGCAAAGATTGTCATGCCCTTATATAAAGCAGTGGTGCAACCGCACTTGGAGTACTGTGTCCAGTTCTGGTCGCCGCATCTCAAAAAGGATATTGAGGAGATAGAAAAAGTGCAGAGAAGGGCAACAAGGATGATTGAGGGACTGGAGCACCTTCCCTATGAGGAGAGGCTGCAGCGTTTGGGACTCTTTAGTTTGGAGAGGAGGCGGCTGAGGGGGGATATGATTGAAGTCTAAGCAAAAATTATGCATGGGTAGAAAATGTTGACAGAGAGAAATTTTTCTCTCTTTCGGCCAATACTTAGAACCAAAGGGGGCATACATTGAAAAATGCTGGGGGGAAGAATTAGAACTAATAAAAGGAAACACTTCTTCACGCAATGTGTGATTAGTGTTTGGAATATGCTGCCACAGGAGGTGGTGATGGCCACTAACCTGGATAGCTTTAAAAGGGGCTTGGACAGATTTATGGAGGAGAAGTCGATTTATGGCTACCAATCTTGATCCTCCTTGATCTGAGATTGCAAATGCCTTAACAGACCAGGTGATCGGGAGCAACAGCTGCAGAAGGCCATTGCGTTCACATCCTACATGTGAGCTCCCAAAGGCACCTGGTGGGCCACTGCGAGTAGCAGAGAGCTGGACTAGATGGACTTTGGTCTGATCCAGCTGGCTTGTTCTTATGTTCTTATGTTATATAAAACTTTAGTGTTATTTTCCTTAATGTGTAAATCGTTACCCCGTTAGCTTTATAGATAACACATTTCATGTATTGGTATTGTACGTAGTCGATATGGTGATTTTGGTGGCTTAAATTCCAAATGCGATTGGTAGGTTATTTTTCATAAGTGTGGGCATGGGGAAACGCCTCGCTGTAGTATTTTAAGCATTCTCTTTCACTGTGAGGTGTTTGTAAGGTGTAACACTATGAGGTGTTTGATTCTGATTCAAATCAAAACTGAGTTTCTTGAATGGTCTGACGTGTGGGAGATAAAGTGGTGCTCGATAATTCTGTAGAAACTTTTTGAAACCATAGCTGATTCGGTCGTGCACCATTGCTGTACCTAGCATGTCGCTGTTAAATTCTGGTGGAATAGAAGTAGTACCCTGTATTTTACATAAAAACTGTTTTATAATTTTTTGTCCTGCTCTTTTTTTTCTAATGAACGTTTGAGGTGGTTTAGAATTCTGCCAGACAGCCAGCAGGGTGTAGTGGTTAGGGTGTCATTGGACGTGGAAACCCTAGGTTCAAATCCCCCACACGCTCCATGGAGGCTTGCTGGATGACGAACCAGTCATGCATCATGCTGGCAGGGGATGATGGGAACTGTAGTCCATAACATCTGGAGGGCCGCGAGTTTGACACCTATGCTTTAGATTCATGGTGGCGAACCTTTGGCACTCCAGATGTTATGGACTACATTTCTGATGGGAATTGTAGTCCATAACATCTGGAGTGCCAAAGGTTCGCCACCACTGCTTAGATGCTAGATTTCCCAGGAATACCAGGGTCATGATGCAAGACAGGCAGCGGCAAACCACCTCCAAATGTCTGTTGGCTTGAACATCTTACTAGGTTGCCATAAATTAACTGGGACTTGATGGCGAAAAAAAGAAAAAGAATTCTACCATCCCAATACACAACTGAGGGTGAGCAATAATGGATTCCCTAATTGAGTTTGATATGTTGCCACATGTGGTCTACCGGGCAGAATTCGTTATGGCAATTTGTAGCTCAGTTTGCATGGCCTTCACAGTCTCTGCCATGTTTTAGCAGTATTTGCACAAACACACGTGCTTGGGTATATCCAATGTTTGATTCTGTATTCTTGCATGGGTTTGTAGTACTTTCATCTATCTCCTCCTGGATTGCATTGGGTGGAGTTTTTTATGCTTTTGCTGTCTACAGCATAGGCACAGCTGCATTATGTATGGGACTTCTGGTAGGAGCGAAGGGGCTTCTGGTAGGAGAAGAGTGAAATCCATTCTAATGTTCATACAGATAAGTAGTGGAGGCATGTGTTTCTGGTTCCTCCTATCTTTAACTGATCTCAGAACAGTTCAGAAATTTAAAAAAAGATACAGACTAACCAGTTAGCAGATGTTCCTTAAAGGAGAAGAAGAGTTGGAGATAATCCCCCCCCTTTCTCTCTTGCAAGGAGACTCAAAGGGGCTTACATCTCCTTTCCCCTCCCCCCCTCACAACAAACACCCTGTGAGGTAGGTGAGGCAAAGAATGCTCAGAAAAACAGTGACCAGCCCAAGGCCACCCAGCTGGCGTGTGTTGGAGTGTACGGGCTAATCTGAATTTCCCAGATAAGCCTCCACAGCTCAGGCAGCAGAACGGGAAATCAAACCAGGTTCCTCCAGATTAGCATGCACCTGCTCTTAACCACTACGCCACTGCTGCTCCCATTAACATCCTGAATGCTGTGCACAGTGTAGACCGGGGTCCCCATTATAGTGCCTGTGCACCAACATCTTTTCTGGTGCCCACCAAATGTTTTAAGGAAGTGAGAGGGCCAGGTAGGACTTTTGCCCAGCAAGGCTTCTGATTAACTATTGGAGATTTGATTGGCCGTGTAGATATTTTTAAAGGTTGTTTTGGCAGCAGGATCTACTCGCGTAAAACCATAGCAGCCATTTTTGTGGCTGGCTCCACTTCCTGCGGCAGCCGTTTTCTGGCAGCCTTTCTGTGACTGCGCCCACCATTCTGTGTCAGAATTCACAGGCTCATTCCGCACATGCAGAATAATGCACTTTTAAACTGCTTTCAGTGCTCTTTGAAGCTGTGCGGAATGGCAAAATCCACTTGCAAACAGTTGTGAAAGTGGTTTGAAAATGCATTATTTTGCATGTGCGGAAGGGGCCTAAGAGTGCCTGCAGGCTCCCAAAGGTTGGGAACCCTTAACATCAAAGGTCTTCTTAAATCAGTCCGAGGAAGAAGTTCAGGATTAGCTACCCCATGCTGTCTCTCTCCAGATTAGCGCAGTACAAGCAGGACACTTGCGGCGTTCATGTTAGCAAGTTCTTTGTCTTTAGTAAGACTGTCCGGGGTTAGAGGTGTGAGGCTATGCGGTTACAGCTTTTGGTGGTCCATACCTGATGGCCTGCTATCTTGTGGTTGTTCATGACTTGCCTGAGCAGTTTCTTCTTGACTGCTTGTCTTTGAAGTACAGTCTGCAACTTGCCTGAAGTCAGCATGCGCACAGGAGATGGGTAGGCTGTGGTTTTGAAGAGCTATTTGAGTCTCTGCTGACCTGCACCTCAGTGTCAAAAATGGTTTTTGCCTAAATATCTGGATGTTTTGCAACGAACAAAACCAATATGCACAGAGAACAAGTTGTACAGTTTTGCCTACAAAGAGATCATGAGGTCAGTTTTGCAAAGACCAACATTTTAGGTGGCCTTTGCATGTCACTGTGTCAATTCTTGGGTTTTGGGTGCAATTATCTGTCCTTTTGAGTGCTGTGGCCCTCAAAAAAGAAAAAAATATACCGTACAGATCTTAAGTTAAATGTCGTGACATGAAATTACTTACCTCACAGGTGAGTGGAGAACAGGTTTTTCCTTCTGGGAATTAGAGCTGAACTGAAGAATGTCAGAAATTTCTGCCAAAGGAGTTGGCCCACAGGTGAAGGTACAAATTTGTTGCCCTAGGCAGTCAAAGCAAGGAAGACTTCCTTCACTCCTGTACTGAGTTATTACCTGCTTCTGTCATGTGGGGTTGGGGTGATGTTTAAATATTGGGTGTAGCACTTTAACTCGCACCAGAATTTCCATAGTTGCTTCAGTGGTAACTGCTAAATATTCTGATTATGTGTGTTTTAAGATTACTAAACTCAGTCATGCATTGGACATTAAGCATAAGAGTGAGTTTTGCTTGTTTGCCAATCTGTAACCTTTGTACTTGATAAAGGAAATACTCTCCACTGAGTTTGTACAGAAAGGGGTCTAAAATCCAAAGAGGTGTGATCATATGACCAAGTTGACTTTATCCCCGTACATGACCTCCATTAGTCTCTCCAGAACTGGTGCTTGTGCACTTCTGTTTGAAGCAAGTTTCTGATCTTCACGGATATAGAGAAGTTGTGGTAGAATGGCTTATAAACCAGTCACACCTCTGTGGTTGAGGGATCTCTGGGCTTGTAGCAGTAAATTGACCTTCACCTCTCGCGTTCACGCCTGTAGCCCTGTATCACCTTTTGCTCATTGCTGGAAGGGTAGGGCGGATGTTGAACAATATACCGGTATTCATCTATACTTTTTTTAAAAAAAATTCTCTTGCCAAAGAAAATGTGTTCCAATTTTTCCTCCTTGTTTTCTGCTTTTCTCATGTGAACGTTTTTAATGAGTCATTGACTTTTCTGAGTAAATCGTAAATGCTGTGACATCTTTTTTTTAAAAGAATGACACATTTATAAAACATTGACATTTCTGGATCTTAGATGGCTCCATATCCTCTGCCTTTCCCAGTGAGCCTTCATGAACATATATTGTTGTGCATGATGTTCAGTGTATCTTTTACCTGTGCTGTTAGCCCTGAAATCTCTCAAACTCATCTTTACAATTTGATCTGTGTTTAAGGCAAAAGACTAGACCAGGTAATTTGCCTAGCTTGCCTGGACCGGCTATATGAATGGGTGTTCAGGCTGTGAACGTTGAAAGAAGTTAGGACGAACTTTCAGAAGGAGGAAGCAGTGATGAGGATGCCTGATTCCCTTCTGTAGTGATCCACAACACCTAGAGTTGGCCAATTACAGGAGTTTGCGAGGTCATACCGTGATGCCCTTTTCAGGTGACATATGTGATGGGTGCTTTCACTTGCTGTGAGCGTAGTTGTGGGTTGATAACAATGCTCCCTGTTGTCAGTCTGCTTCTTCCCTTAGGGCAGCATGCAAGGGAGTACCTTTCAACGAACTCATCTGAATCTGGGGTTCCAGAGCATCAGGGGCTCCTCATCTAAACAGAAACATTATTGGGGTGCTGTGTGGTTTCCGGGCTGTATGGCTGTGTTCTAGCAGCATTCTCTCCTGACGTTTCGCCTGCATCTGTGGCTGGCATCTTCAGAGCCTTCAACAATACAAGAAACATTATTTCCTTTAAGTACGCGTTTGGAAATTAAGGCTGCTCCTACATCAGTCTTGTGTGATGAGGAGCCTCCTTCTGAGGCCAGATGAGAAACCTTGGTTGGCTTCAAAGTTACCGTAAAGGGAGGTCTTCCTTGGCGTATCAAGATCATGTTTCTGTGCTAAGGCTGCATAAGGCAATTTCCTGTCTGATGAAAGGCCTCTTGCTGAAGCTGGGTAACAGGTTGCAAATATTTCCTTTTAAGGTTCAAGCTTGTGCCAGTGTAATACAGTTTTCCTCGGGTTGGCCAGATTGTGTAAAATAATAAAGTTTCTCAAAAACAAACAAGTTACAGGTGGTTGAACACGCTGGAATTTTTCCGTAGTCTTTCAATAAACACAGTGTTTTGGACTGAGTAATCACAATAGAAAGTGCCTTGGGTATATTTCTTATCAGGCATTGCATGGTATGGGGTACACTAGAAATAATCCCTCCTAGAATGCTAACCGTATTCAAAATACCTTTTCTAAACCAAACCGTATTTTTTAGGTAAAAGGTACAAGTCAATTAGAAGCTCTTTTGCGGGCATTTCTCACCTCCTGTTTCTCATTTCCCCCCAGTTCTGGCATAAAGCATGTTTCCACTGCGAGGTCTGCAAGATGACCCTCAACATGAAAAACTACAAGGGCTATGAGAAGAAGCCATATTGCAATGCGTAAGTTGCTCCTAATGCTGTTGCCTCTGCCCTTTTTGATAGCGCTGAATGTGAAAAATGTAATGGAAGGGGTTGGGTGGATCACGAAGTCTAAATTTTAGCGAGTGGGACTTCCTTAGCAAAAGAAAGATGAGGAAAGCAATTGATACCTAATACCTGGGCATCAGGGCATCCTTAATCTTGCATAGCCTTTTGCCATCCTTCCAAAACCTTGTCTGTCGTGTCAATAGTATTTCTGCACGAGTCCTTATATGGTTTAGTGGTACAAGTGTTTGGTGATATAGAGAGTACAAAGTATTATGGTCTTAGGTGGAATGCTCACCGTTTAAGCATAGACGGTT
The DNA here is from genome assembly GCF_021028975.2 of Sphaerodactylus townsendi. NCBI lineage: Eukaryota > Metazoa > Chordata > Lepidosauria > Squamata > Sphaerodactylidae > Sphaerodactylus > Sphaerodactylus townsendi. The sequence goes on along the minus strand of NC_059439.1, from coordinate 18,231,211 downwards.
TAGGGGAGAAACAGAAAGGACTTTTGGGTAAGAATTTTGGTGGAAGAAACCCCTCCATATTTCTTTTCTGGAATGAAATGCCTTTTAAAGCGAGGGTTTACTCACTCCAAGTTTGTACCATGATGATTTTAATGTGAACTCTAGCAGATTGGAGAATAATTGCTGTATTCTGTTGACGGGTGCTGTGTTTTTCCCCAAGATATATTTACTTAAACTGAACTAATTTATTTCACAATTAATGTAATACACTTTTTAAGTGTTGATTGTTTAAATTGTTTTAGTTTAAAAAAAAATTAAATCTCTGTCTAAATAGGCTGCTAATCCTGGCGTGAAAACAGTAGCTGTGGTTGCCAGACAGTAAACCATACAAAGCATAGTTGGTGCAAGGGCTCTGGGTGGTGTACAATCAATAATAAACATCATAAAACATAATAAGAACATAAGAAAGAGCCTGCTGGATCAGACCAGAGTCAATCTAGTCCAGCACTCTGCTACTCACAGTGGCCCACCAGATGCCTTTGGGAGCTCACCTGCAGGATGTGAAAGCAATGGCCTGCTGCTGCTGCTGCTGCTCTCTGGTCTGCTAAGGCATTTGCAATCTCAGATTAAGGAGGATCAAGATTGGTAGCCATAGATCGACTTCTCCTCCATAAATCTGTCCAAGCGCCTTTTAAAGCTATCCAGGTTAATGATCATCACCACCCCCTGTGGCAGCATATTCCAAACACTGATCACGCGTTGCATGAAGAAATGTTTTCTTTTATTAGTCTTAATTCTTCCCCCTCCCCCCAGCATTCTCAATGGATGCCCCACTAGTACTGTGAGGAAGAAAGAGAAATTTCTCTCTGTCAACATTTTCTACCCCATGCATAAAACATCCTAACATATAAAACAAAAACCCAACAGTGCAACATCTCAGAATGGCAAACTCAACTTAAACTTCCCGGATGGCCCATCCTATCTCCGTATCAGGAATGGCACATATTGGCATCCTCTGGAAAGAGCTACACTTTTCATAATGTGTCTGCCATTAGAATTGTATACTTGACAAATTCTAAAAGCCAAGATTGCTTATAATTCTTATTTACTGCATGAAACCTGGGGTAAGGCTGTTTCACTTGGAAGCCGAGTTCTAAAAATGTCAAAAGGGTATTGATGTTTTCTTATCAGTGAAAACCTTGGTAATTGAATTTAAGTATAAATCCTTGCAAGTGTCTTGTTTATTTCACGTGCTACATAACACGTGAGATGGAAATAAGCGGCAGTATAGAAATGTAGGAAACAGTAACACGAGAGAGTGGAAATACTGGACATAATTGTGGTATGCTGGTATAAAGCAGCTGCGTGTGAATCCTGTGAAAAGAGTGACCGCTGGTACTGTCTTTAATCCGTGTCTGCTGCTTGGCATCCTCAGAGATGGAAGAATTAATATTGCTCCACCGGGAGCTTCTATGGAATCAGCGTAGTGATAACAAACAAGAGTGAAACTGTTTCCTGCTAATAACTCACGGCATATCCAGTTATCTCGGAACACTTTGTCGACATTTCCAGTTACGCCCCCTACCATTACCTACTTATGCTGTTCAGACATATGTGATTCTTCAGTTTGTACTGATCTCTCTGACCTACATAGCAAAGAAGGACTGGCACCAACTGTGCATTGCAGTGGGAAAGATTCTATTGTTTTCCCAGGGCGCTTTTGTGTTTCTAGCTGTGTACTTCAATAAATGTAGTCTCTGCCAGGGGGAGTGAGGCAGCAGTCTAGGAAGGTAAGCCCCCCCTTCCAACTCTCTAGTGGCCAAGATGGGTGTCCCCTCACCATAGCGCAGTGCCTTCAGGCTACCTCAGCAAACTTGTGTTTTCTGTCTCGCCTGCCTGTTCTATGAGAATGGCCTGTACTGTGGGCTCTGTTCATATCCTGTTACTCATAAGGCAAAGAATGTCGACACTGTTCAATGGGAAGATAGGGAATAATGGGACAGAGCAACAGACACGGGGCTGCCTTTGAATAGGAATTTGGGAAATGCACATACCCAAGGGTAGTTTTCAAGGACATCAAAGACCCAAGTCCAGAGCAAGAAGGGAACAGTTCCGCCAGGATTCTTCCTCCCCAGATCCAGTGCCCAGTTTTGCAGTGTAGAATTTGACCTGTGACACCAGGAATGCAGCATGAGACTTCGTTCCCGAGAGCCTTGGTTTTGTATTTGGTTTATTATTTATTGGTTTGTTATTTAACATGGTTTCGCTGAGTAATACGAAATGTCGAGCTTGGGGGAAAAAATCCTAAGTTTGTAGCCATTGGTCGATTTTTGAAAAGTGTTTCCATCAATCAGGAAGGAGCATTTAAATTTTTATTTTCAGTTGAAAATAAAACCACAAGTAGGAGGCAGCACATTTAGTCCTTTTTCTTTTTCAGAAGGGAATTCCATTTTTAATATAAGGCTTGCTGACATGTGTGCTTTCCTTAGATCTGTTGCTTTTTTTTCTTAGGCTCTGCAAATGAAAACCCACTGGCGATCCTGACCTGAAAAGTCCGGCTAGCCTCAACCAGGGACAGGACTTTTTCAACCCTGGCCCAACCTGCTGAAATGCTCTGTCCAGGGAGATCAGGATCCTACAGGACTTGATGCAGTTCTGCAGGGCCTGAAAGACGGAGCTGTTCCACCAGGTGTATGGTTGAGGTGGCTACAATTTTCCGTCAGTCAGGCCTCCTTTCTTCCCCCTGCCCCACCATACTTCTTTCCCAATCCCATAAAGTTAGAAGGTTTTGATGCTTTTAAAAATATGTGTATTGTTTTTCAATTATATTGGTTATGTTTTAAATTACGTTGGTCATGTATTATGGAACCGTTGTGAGCTGCCCTTACCCGGTTGGGGAAGAGCGGCATACAAGACCAATAAATAAATAAATGGCATTCAGATTTAATGTTTTAAAACCTGCCCGATTGACTGAGATTTCTTTAATTGGATGGGACCAACTGTAATTTTAATCCTTACAACAGGAAAGGCAGCCTGCAAAACACGCAGGCAGCGCCTGGAAAATCCTTTCTGTGTGTAAAGTGCCTTCAAGTGTAAAGTGCCTTCGCAGCCGACTACTTGTGGTTATCAAGGCAAGAGGTGCTTGGAGGTGGTTCTTTGCCTGCCTCAGCGTGGACTGAGAAAGTCCTGAGCGAATTGTCACTACTGGCCCAGGGTCAGCCAGCAGACTTCTTTTAACCACTGCGCCACACTGGCTGAAGTGCCGCTCCTAGTCCTATTGCCTCTTCAGCCACTGAAAACAGAAGATTTACTGTACAGAGCCTAAAAGCAGAATTCTAAGGCAGAGAGCCCCTACATATTTCTACTTCGCCATAATGTTTTGGCTAGGGTGGAACGGGGATTCAGCCACGATCAGTGCTGTCAACGTCTCGTCTTAGGGGTTCCCAGTGTCGCTCACAAGGCCCTCCTTTCTAAACAGCCTCCATAAAAAGTGGAAGCGCACAATGAAGTCCTATCATGCCGTACGGAGCGTGGAGGGGAAAAAAGGCCACGTTTATGCTGGCAGAAGCGAGCTTGTTTTTCCAAACATGCTTAACACAGGCTTTCTTCTATCCATGTTCTGGCTTCCTGCCAAACTGGAAGCTTATTTCTCAGCGAGAGCAGTAGATAGAACACCGGGCTTCCTCTTTTCTTCTTGCTGTCACACGGTAAGCTGAACACTTGCTGTTTGACTTGCTGTTTGACTGTGTCGTCTGAGATTTTCCTTTTTCTGATGAAGGGGCACGGGCCCTGTTCGTTCTGTTCTCAAGGCTTCTGTCTGTGGTATTTAAAAATGAACCAGGCTGATCAATGAAATACCCTTTAAACCCACTGTTAGGGAATTGACGCGCTGTAGTGCTGCAGCTATCAATTGGAATGTCTCTGGTTGAAAACTCGCCAATATCATGAACTTGCAAGATGCCTTTAGGCAAGAGAAATAAGAAATTTGAGAAATAAAAAAGTTGCTAACACTCAGCCTTACTGTACCTGTTTCCCACCTGCGATATGAAGGATGAGGCTGACCCACCTTACAGGTTGGTTGTGTAAGGACTTCAATGAAGTAACGTGTAGGTCTGTGTGTCTCTGATATAGGGAGCTTCAGGTAAGTAATTTTGTAAGTGCCGTAATAATTTGGGGTATATCCCCAGACTGAGCAAGTGGTGTACAAATATCACATTTTAAACTTTCTTACAACCAAATTGTCCTGGATTCCATCTACAAATTTTTGCCTTCAAGTCAATGTGGACACACTTTCACCATTTTAGAATACATTTCATTTGCCTGTTTGCTTCTAGTAATTGAAAAGTTGTGGTCCATGCATATGCTCAGTTTTAGATTTCTAGGTAGCATTCATGTACTCTTAGGTGTTTGATTTTTAAAGAAACGGTAACACAGCAGAACAAAATTAGCCTCAATAAATGTAAGGCTCTTCGTTCCACTGGTTAAAAGTGGTTCTTGCTGTTTCAGTTCTACCATTCCTAGCTCCAGCCTTGTTTCTGTCATAATTGTAGTGTACCTAAAGGGCTTCTGGTTGCAGGGATTGAGCTGATTTAGATGTAGCATTAGGAAAATGACAGTTAAGTGATGGGTGAGCCGAATTTCCATTCAGTTTTAAATAATCCTCCCGTCCCACCAGAAAGTAAATGAGCAAACCTCTTGGGAGACGATACTGCAGTAGGATAAATGTCTTGAGAAGAAAAATTGTGAGCCAAACTTCAATCAGGATAGTAGATTTAATAGTTGGTTTGGCATTACTGCAGCCATATTGGTCTAATTTTAGTTGAAAAGTGTTAGCAAGTTGAGGGCCAAGAGGGGCACCTAAAAATGTCGAAGGGCTCCTCAGAAATGACTCTGCTACAGTTTAGATGCATTTCGTTTCCTTGATCAAGAATTCATTTTGATCAAGCATTCATCATTCATGAAGTGCATTCATTTTTATAGTGCCAGCTACCCCTCCCAAGCTGTCTGTCAGCAAAACAACAGTCTTTGGGTTCTCCCACCTGTCTTTTCCACAGGTTTTCATATGAGCCATGTTGCTGCAGTGTTGTACAGTCAGTGTCTCCTACTTCATATCTATTGCTTTGTTAGAAATGAATATATATTCTACCATTACTGTACAGTGCAACAGTTGGACATGATTGCATGAAAGTATATTGAAATCATTATTTGCAGTTTGTTGGGAGAGGAAGGAAAGATTGACCGTGAACCAAGATAGATCAGATTTTGTTAGATGATCTGGAATTGGATCAGCACATAGAGGTTCTACATTTGACTGCCTGGAAATTGAGAACGGACACCTCCTGAATTCCAGGCTGAGTCAAGAAGTGGTCTGCATCATGCTGGTGGCGAGGAGGCTGTCCACCAATCGCATTTACAATGTTGCATGGAAGGCATTTGCACGGTGGTGCAAGAGGAAGAAGATGAACCTGATTTCCCTGTTGGTGGCCCCGTATCCTAGCTTTCTCGCAAGACGGCATTCATACAGGCCTGCGATCTGTGTCCTTGAGGAGGCAAGTTTGTGGCCATTTCTTTGGTAATACCTGTTATGGACGGATGGCAACTATCAAAACATCCACATGTAGCAAGTTTTCACAAAGCGGCTAAAGTGCAGGACTCCGCAAATCCATCAGTTTCCAATTTGGAGACTTCATACTGTCTTAGATGCTCTCACCGCCTTCCTCTTTGAACCCGTTATGAATACTCCACGTGAAGACAATATCCCTTGTGGCAACAACCTCGACCTGCAAGGTTTGGAGCTTGGGGCTGTCTCAGTAAATTCCAACCACTGCGTATTCCGTAAGGAAAAGGTAGTATTGAGAACTGAGCATACTTTTGCTCTCATGATTAACTCACAGTTTCACAGGTGACAGGAGAAACGTCCACCAACCTTTGCTCCTAATCCCAAACATCTGAAGGAGGTAAGATAGCACACCCCAAATGTAAGAAGAACACTGAAAGCACACATTCTGAGGATGCACAGTTTCCGAAAGACAGAAGCAATGTTCATTGTAGTCTCACCTCCAGACCTGGGACAGAAGATATCCACTTCTACTTTCAGCAGATGTTGTAAAAACCGGAGGCTTGTAGAGCACAGAAGTCAACTCCTCTCTTGGCGATCATAGCACACTTCGTCTGTATCTCAGCCGCAAATGCGGCCATGGCCAAAAACGCCTCCATAGATGAGATTTGCAAGGCAGCTACTTAGTTGTCGGTGTCACTGTTTATTTGCCATTATAGAATCAGCATCTGCAGAATCAGTTCAGCTAATGTGATCTTCGGTAGGCGGATTCTTCAGCGTGTCCTCAAGACAATGATGTCAACCCACCCAATTCCTAGATCTAGGGACACTTCTTTTGGAGATCCTGAAGATGTCCTACTTAGCCGGAAAACAATCCATCCCTTTCAGCTGAGTCAAAGAGGACATCTTGCCCTCCCGCATATCCGTCTCACAACACTTGTATATAGTTCTATCCTTTCTTGATTTCTTCTCTCTGCATTTTCCTTCCTGTTTTTCCAGTATTCCCTAAGTACTTATAAGGTTCACAACATTTATATTATGGTTGGCATTAGTTTTAACTGCTAGTTGGAGTTCCTGAACTGAGAGAAGGGGGGCAGTTCCTGCTGTGAAAAAGGAAGAATACTTGCTCCTACCACCCTGGCAAAGAGCGGGAATTGCCCAACGATGGTCTCCTTGACTCAGCTAAAAAGGACCTTTCACAGATAAGTACCAATGGTCCGTTCCATTCAGTGCAAAAGGAAGCAAGCACTAGCATCGATTGGGACTGCTTGAGTGTTGTGGTGAACGGGAGAGGCTGGCTTTTTTGCTCACACTCCACTGAACAGGCCTTTCCCCCCCCTTGAAATGCTTTAGAATCGCTGGCGAGAAGCAAATGGCCTACTTGCACAGCCATTTCCTCTTCCTGCCACCCCCACCCCCATGCCTGGGAGGAAGATGCAGCACTTCTTTCTGCACAACAGCTGTCTTAAAACAGTGTTTTTTGTGCGTGGAGGGGGAGGGAATTTGCATTGGGGAAATGGGATTGGCTGGCTGCCGTTCAGTTTTTCTTCCTTCACTGAGCTTTCTAGATAGAATGCTATGGTGAAAATCCTAGTTTACCATGGGTGCGAAGGTTGCATCTGCATTCTTTTCCATTTGCAGTCACTTCTGTTGTAGCTAGAATCGTCTAAATAGACAACATGAGAGTAGTTGTGTAAATTGCAGCAGCTCAACCTTGGACCTACTGTTCAGAATGACTTAATGTAGACTCTTAGGTTTTTCCTGCCCAGTTAGGGTATATTTGTATGGGCACCCTTCAACATGGCAGGAAATGAAGCTCTGGATTTGTCTATTCCCTAGTCTGTTAGCGCTGAAATAGTTCAGGAGGTCGGATGTTCAGTGTCTGCTGACAGTTTGTCATCTTTGGTTCCTTTGGAAGCTGACGTGGCTGAGCCCTGATTTAGGAGACAGTTTTATTTCTGTCACTGAAGACCAAAATACATAGTTGGGAGTGCCCATTTTTTTCCTCCTGCATTGCTGTTTGGGTGAGTTTCCGCACCACTCCTGTACTGGGGTGCTCACCTGACCTTTTAGCTCTCATGCAAATGTTCACTTGTTCCTCTCCTGCGGCTCTGTACTCCTTGCAGGAATGTTGAGCGGACAAATAGCGGCAGTTCCTAGAGACTAATAGCAATGCACTTTTAGTCTCTGTTCTGTTGTATTTTCAAAGTTATCTTAAATTTGTGGCCTACCTATTTGAGAATCGGCTTTCGTCTGAATTATTTTATCTTTTAAATTTTGTTTACAATATTTATATGCTCACATACCTCCTGGGACCCTAGGTATGCAGCACTTTTTTAAAAATGCAGCTGTTTTTTTAAGGCAGTACACTGGAAATATTGTTTTACAGTCTTCCTGCTGTAGGGCCAAGAGAGAAGGAACATTGTGGAATTACAAGCATGGCTGTCTTTTTCTTATGTACTTATCCCACAGTTGGAAAAGTAGTAAATGCTTGATTGTATTGCTTGATTGGCCCGGATCAGTGACAGCTTGAGAAGACCATTCTGAAGGTAGAAGAAGAGGAGGAGTTTGGATTTATACCCCACCTTTCTCTCCTGCAAGGAGACTCAAGGTGATTTACAAGCTCCTTTCCCTTCCACTCCCCACAACAGACACCTGGTGAGGTAGGTGGGGCTGAGAGAGTTCTGAGAGAACTGAGACTAACCCAAGGTCACCCAGCAGGAATGCAGGAGTGCGGAAACACATCTGGTTCACCAGATAAGCCTCTGCCACTCAGGGGGAGGAGTGGGGAATCAAACCCGGTTCTCCAGATTAGAATCCACCTGCTCTTAACCACTACACCACGCAGGTTTGTCTCTTCTTTAGTAGGTGTCTTCTTTTGTAGTGTCCTTCTCTCTCTAGCCTTTCCTTTGACGGAAAGATGATAGATGAACAGTTGCACATTGCCACCAGCTTTTCTGCCACTGGCTCTGAGCCTGGATATGTCACTGAAACTTCACACTATATAGCTTTGGTTATTCCGCACCAGATGAATGGGGAAACTATTTTCTAGCTACTGGAAGTTAAAGCCACCTCCACTCCCCAAATCCTTGGATCAAGCCCCAACCATGTTTTTCAAACAGAGGATCAAGTTTGCTTTTTAATTGCAGAAATCTTCAAGTGAGGGTTTTTGGCAGATAGTTGGATGATGGTCCTTGTTCTGCTGTGTGTTCTGCTGTTTGTGGGTACTAGAGGGGAGCTCTTACCAGTTATTCCAATATTTTAAATGAGTGCTGGCAGCTTAGAGAAGTGACTTGTTAAAACTTATGAACATAAGAAAGAGCCTGCTGGATCAGACCAGAGTCCATCTAATCCAGCACTCTGCTACTTGCAGTGGCCCACCAGGTGCCTTTGGGTGCTCACCTGCAGGATGTGAAAGCAATGATGGGCTGCTGCTGCTGCTCCTGAGCACCTGGTCTGCTAAGGCATTTACAGTCTCAAGGAGGATTAAGATTGGTAACTTCCTCTGTGTCTGATGTGTCCCCATATCTTCACTCCAATTTATCCTCATATTGCTTATGTCCCACTTTTGTATTCGTAAAAGCTTGAAGTGGGCGGGAATGCTATCGTGTAGTAGCAAGCTTCACAGAAATGCCACCTGTTGCAGTGTGGGGGACCGACAACTTCTTTTCAGTAGAACTGGAAAACTGGATTTTTTAATAGCTTCGCTTTATCTGTTGCAGTGACTGCTTGGATATAGTTTTGAAAGCACTGAATTTGTATGTTAATATAGCTCAGTCCTTTACGCTTCCTCTTGAAAGCTGAAACTGCGGACAAAGTACAATATCTGTACCCTCAAAGGATGGTCACATGGTTGGTCCGTAGAGCCTTTGGTCAACTAGAAGCATGATTTTTCAAGTGTTTTGTTTCTCGGCTTTAGAGCTTCCTTTATATCAAGGACCTAGGACAGGTAAGAGTCTGATTGGAAGAGCTTATCACAGATATAAAGCCAGTGGAAAGTAAAACAATGTGCAAACTTGTGCCACTTCGGAGGTTTTTGGGAAAAAATTCAAACTGTAGGAACATCTCGATAGCTTTGCAACCAAAGCTTGCCAGAATGTTGGGAACTACTGTTATCCAAAAGTTGTGCGCAGCGTTGTGCACTTCACCGCCAATGAAACACTTTATTTCAACTCCAACTATCCTACTAGGTTGCATTTCACCTTTGATTCCTTCCACCTGAGTGGTCTGAGAGGTAGGCTGTCGTTTGGGAGCCTTAGATTCCATTCCTGAGGGGGAGGGCCAAAACCCTGCAGGAGGCGGCACGACCCCGGTGCTGGAATAAATGCCTCTTTTGCGATGCTGGGAAGCCATGTGGTACGGCAACACCTGGTACCAACTCTCCTCTGGCTCAGCAGCCTACATTGGCATTAAAGGAGGGTGGGGGTGGAACCAGCTGTAGTCAGTTTCCTGAGCTCTTCTGGGCCAGGAACACCCCCTTTTGCTGGTGCCGACTTACACCAGCCACATGAGTGGCACAGCCCATTGAGCTGCAGGTGCCTCTTCCTCAGGGAAATGGCAGCGTTTCTTTTTGCTTACCAGCCATAGCGCAGCAAGCCTCCCAAGAGGCCGTGCATCTGTGCAACCCCCAGCCATGTCACAACCCCCCACCCCTTTAGGATTGTACTGCCCATTGAAAAAATGGAACAGCATTTTCATTATCCTGGGTAAAGTGTCAATTGGTGCCCTTTTTACCCCACGTAGTATTTTTGCGACGTTTTTCTTGTGTGATAGAAGAAACCCCCCCCTCCCCTTCCTGTTGTTGTGAAATGGTGGAGAGTTGAGGCTGCGTGGGTTCACGGCTGACAGCAGTTTGCCAACAGAGGAGGAGACGGGAATGCGTTTTGAGGAAGAGCATAGATGGTATTAAGACAAGAGTGTGATGGAACTGAGTCATGAACATGACTTAAGCGAAGAGGTAGCAAGCAGCTTGTGTTATAACCTTAAACAACTGCTTTGATTATTATGTCTACCTATCAGTTTTCTGTCAGCATGGCCAATTGGCCATGCTGGTAGGGCTGATGGGAATTCAGTTCCTGAACATCTGGAGAGAGGTTCCCTTGCACTCTGGCTCCATCGACAAGCCATTCCAGGCTCATGGAGTAACAAAGTTTGCTGCCCACTGCTCCGCCAGGCCCAAGACCAATTCTTCGCCCATCCCCCAACCAACTCCGCCTGGCAGAGCAGCAGGCAGTGCCTTTGCCTTTTGTTCCTCCCTCCTCCTGCCCTCATCTTGAAAACCAGTGCCGGCCCAGCGGAGAAGTGTCGCTCTCAGATTCTCCCACCTGCTCTGTGCATTGCCCAGCCACCCTTCTTTTCCCTGTCCCACCTTTGCCTGATAGAGAAGCAATGCTGCCGCTGCCACTCCCCACCGATCTCCGCCAGCTGGGACCATCCTGATCTGCCTCCCCATTTTCCCATCCACCTTCTCCCTATCCCAAAAACCAATGCTGGCCTGGCAGAGAAGCGGCACCAAGCCCCCACTCCTGCCAGGCCTCCCACCTGCCTCTCTATTCCCCTAGTCACTCTCTCCCATGCTCCAAAAACCACCTGGCTCTGCTGTCCAGAGTCCTGCCTGCCGGACTCCCATCCCGGCCATAGCAGCCCCACCCCTGTGAGGCCTGATGCAGTAGTGGCGGAGCACCAGAGCTACCCCAGAGTGAAAGGAGGCGGGGAATCCCAAGAGAAGCGGGGTGGGGGGCAGAGAAGGTGGCCGGCCAGGAAAACTTGTCACCAGCCTTCCCACTTCACCGCCTGCACTCCCACCCACCCCCTGTTCAGAGCCCATTTCATTGCAGTTTGCAGTGGGCTTTACTGTTAGTGATCTATGAGTGATCTCTTGAAGCAGCCAATATCATGCAGTGGAAGTCCTAGACTGGTAACTTAATTCTTCCCAGGCAGTCATTTGCCACTGTGGGAGATTCAGTTCCTCGGTGGCAGTTCATTGTACAATCCCGTTTATCTGCTTAATTCCAACATTAATTCCAGGGATGCCTGATGATGTAGACCATCTGATTATTCCGCTTCTGACTGAATGGACTTGTGGTTCATGTCTTCCATAATGCTCTGCCCTTCCTACTGTGCTGTGTCTTATGAGATAGCATTGGCACTTAAAAACGAAGTATTCAGGGCGTAATTAAATCTGTGTGGAATCAGATATGTTGAATACAGAAGACAGCCATCGGAGTCTAAAGTGTAATTTAAATGTGGACACCGTCTTAACCTCCAATTCCGCTCAGCCTCGTGTATTTCAATCCCCCCCTCCCTAATTTCGTTGCAATTCCTTCTAAAACAAGTGTGCCCGCTTCGGCAAGCTTATTGCATCGTGGTTCATTTATCCGAATCTTTCCAGTCTGCATTCCACGTCTCTTTGGAGTTGAAGCCAAGCATCTTGGGGCTTCTCCAGAATTTCCTTGAAATTCGCCTTTTCCTCCGTAAGCCGAAACCCAGAGGCCACTGCTGGGAACCCCCTTCTCGAACACGAGCCCTGGATATGGTTGCCATGGCAAACTTAAGGAGCCGGCTCTCCGCAGTAGCAGCATAAAGCTCATGAACCGTGACTGAACCATAAATGTGCCAGTATGTCTACCCACAGCGTATGTATACGGCAGATGCAATGCTATCGAAGGGAAAACAGCCACCTCCTTCCACAAAAATCCATTTCCATTGGCAGGCAAATGTGTCCCTAGGTAATACGTAATTCTGATTAATTCATGTCGCCCGTCCCTGCCCCAGTAGATGGCTGGGGAACAGTAGAACCAATGCCCTGGTTCTGCGCTGTCTCCCTCCGTTGTCTGCAATTAGTGCTAGACCCTCTTTGCCCCCCCCCTGTCTGATTTTGTACCCCCAGCAACGCCTTTTATCTCAGCTGCTGCTAGACTGTGCTTCTTCCTTCTAAACTACAAACAGCTCTCAGTGATAGGTTCAAGCTGCAGTCTTCCGCACGTACGTTGTGCCCCCCCCCCTTCCCCCAAACACTTGGTGTGTGAGCTTCAGTCCCATCTGTTGGTTCGGCTCTACTAAATAGATCGTTGCAGTTGCAAGTAAGATTGCCATGACTAAATAGCTTGCTTGTGGAACGAACGGCCTGAGTACATGAGGGAAACTCTCTTCCTCTTACGGAAGTTTCTCCTTTCCTGGGCACCTGGGAATGGTTTTTATCACAGGTAACAGTGACCAATTATAAGCACTTGCTTAGGTGTTGACCATTGGTGAGGCAGGGTGCTGTCCTGAAACCCTTTGCCCTCTTTCTACCAGGCCTGTAGATTCTGAGACCACTGTTAGGTTAGCTGGCCACTGGCTGCTCTGTCTCCCTTTATTCACAGGTGTCCAACTCTCGGCCCTCCAGTTGCTATGGACTACAGTTCCCATCATCCCCTGCCAGCATCATGCCTTATCTGCTCTGTAGAGCCCACTTCTTGTATGCTAGGATGTTGCTAATCAGCCTCCTATGCAAATAGGTTGTCTGAACTATACCTAAGAATATGAATTTACAGTTCATCTTTAGCAGAGTTGGATCCTTCTAAGAGAGTTGAAGACTGGCTGACCTTGTGAGCAAAGGGTGGAGAAAGAGAGCAGTTGAGTTGACCTGTGCTAATGCTGGAGAACTTTGGAGGGACTATCTTAGGTGCCCTCCTGCTGTGAGTGTGGATGTTTTTTCTCAACGTTGCTCTAGTTTTTGTGATTTCAGGCATGTGTGGATCTGTTGGGGTTTTGCACGTGTCTGTCACAACTCAGTTACTAAAGAGTTTACTGTTTGTATGTAAACAAGTTGCTGAAGTCACTGTTTATGACCTATTGATTAGCTATTGGTCAGTGAGATAGCCATGGCTTACACGTTAGTGAGCACGCACATCTGAAGTTATAAAGTGAACTCTGTTTCTTTGTTTCCACAGCAGCCCTGCCACAAGCACGAGATAGCAGATAGGTTCCAAGATGTAACCAAACGTACAGTAATGTAGATGTGTAACAGGAAAGAAAGAATTTCTTATTTTATTTCCTTATAATCCTCCATTTTTAGTTAGTAAACTCATATATCAAAAGCAACTGAGAATCTGTCTCTTCTGTTCTACTCTGCTAACACACGCACATACTCTCACCCCCCCCCCTCCAAACAGGATCACCTCTTTGAACTGTATATGAGAGGATAACAAATGCCACCAAAGTGTAAAGAGAGCTACTGAGCTTTGTATACTTCTAAGCAAACCACAACATATATTTCCCCTTCATGTTCTCAGTATTTCCTATTCTATCCACCCATCATTTTTGAGCAAATGACTTTGACTTTGCTCCTATAGCTGTTCGGTGAGCCTGCATCCTAGTCCCTGCCCAGTGAATACCCTCTCCTAAAATTGGGTTTGGGAAAGTATTTAGGATCATTCCTGATGCCTAAACGTGTAATTCTAAGGGCCCACATGTTGCACTAAATGTGCAGTTAATAACAGCATATACATGCTCAGCTTCACTCTACTTATCTATTATGATTTACCTGTGTCTTGATATAAAAAATGTTCTGCGTTTTCTTACTGGAAGCAGCTTGTGATATGTAGCGGAGGCAGGGAGAGGAATTTGGAGCACACGGACGGGTTTCAGTAGAAATAACGGAAGCAAATGGAGCTAGTTGCATGTTCAGCATAACATTTGTGTGGAAGATAATTGCTTCAGAGACATAACGTACCGGTTGTCCTTTATGCCGTCCATGATTTCTAGGCCATTTTCCTACGGTGTCTTGATATTAGAGTGCCACTTTAAGGCTTCTAGCATTTAATTGTTTGCCTTTTTACTCTATGGCCAGAGTGATTGACTTCTATCTACTATATATACTATTATATAGCAGTGGCATAGTGGTTAAGAGCAGGTGTACTCTAATCTGAAGGAACCAGGATTGATTCCCTGCTCTGCCACATGAACTGTGGAGGCTTATCTGGGGAATTCAGATTAGCCTGCACTCTCCAACACACGCCAGCTGGGTGACCTTGGGCTAGTCACAGTTCTTCCGAGCCTCTGCTCCCACCCACCTCACAGGGTGTTTGTTGTGAGGGGGGGAAGGGCAACATTTGTAAGCCCCTTTGAGCTTTTGGTGGAGAGAAAGAGGGATATAAATCCAAAAAACTCACTCTTTTCTCATATATTGTTAATTTGTTATTGAAGTGCACAGTTCGCATCACACCTGAAGTTTGGAATACAAATTAACCTACCAGTCCTGCTGTTGGTCCCTTAGTTTTCATATTTTTGCACAGTATAATCCATTCTTCATTCATAGATCTGCAAACATTTTGGGCGAGGCTGATTTTCGTCTCTTCTTAGAAGTGCCAGGAAAAGTGTCTCTGACCGTTCCTTTGTGCAAGTCACCACTGGTGGAGAGTTCTGAAAGCACACTGTCACTTGCTGCTTGCTTTTTTTCCAACTTCCTAGTCAGCGCATCTAGACACATCCTTTTTCGGGGTTAGAATATTTTTAATCTTGCACTTCCTGCATTTCATGTATGGCTCACCTTTAAGGCACTCTTCAGCAACTTTATGTAAAGATAGGTTTTAGCAAAGTGCTTAGATTCCCCAGGAACTTTATGCTTCAGGTATTTGTGAGCTTTGAGGGCGTGTTGTGTGTTGACAATAATACATGGTTGTCATGCTGTGGAGACTGTAGTTGTGCAAACTGTCATATTCAGTTGAGCAAACTACCATTTGAGCTACCTATCTCTTTAAGGAACAATATGCTTGGCTTTCTTTGTGGGGGGAAAAAACCCAAAACACTGCTTCTGATATACCTAGAACAACAATAGAGACAGTGACTAATAGCTTCTAATTCACAAAAGCCTTCTAATTTACAAAATCCTTCACAGTCTGCCATCACAACTATGTTTTGACACAGGTCATTCTATTTCCATGTTACAAAGTTGATGTTGAAAAGGTAAAGTTGGCCAGAGCAGCACAGGGGTGGCATGCAGGGGAGGGGAGGGAAGGGGCCCGGCATCTGAACATGGTCCACCCACCCTAGTAGAGTGGGAGGGGAGTGAGGGAGGTGGGCATGTGTGAGGCAATACAGCCTGTCAATTCCCTCATTCTCCTGGTAAATCTCCAAAGTGGCTTGCATTATCCTCCTGCCCTCCACTTTATCCTCACAGTGGACCCAACACAGGAGAATTCAGGTTAGGCTGAATGTGCCTCAGGGCCAAAGTCCCCTAGCCAGCCTTCCACAGCAGAATGTGGGCCTCTGAACCTGTATCATCTCTCCCAGATCTTATTCCCTACTTGGAGTACAGTGCCAAAGAAGAAGAGTTAGGATATACCTCCCCTTCTCTCCTGTAAGAAGACTCACAAAGGGGCTTGCTCTCCCACCCCCACACACACAAATGTCACCCTGTGAGCTTGGGTGGGGCTGAGAGCTCTGAATAGGGATAGTCTAGGGAATGTCCCACATACTACGGGCCAATTGGCCATGCTGGTAGGGCTGGGATGGGAATTGGGAATTCTGAACATCTGAGAGCCGCAGGTTCCCACCCTGGACTCAGCCTGGGCTCACCTGTAGCTGGCATCTGCTGGGTGCACAAGCTAATCTAGTTCCCCAGGACAGCTTCCACAGCTCAAGTGGCAGGAAACCTAAGCCTCAGATTAGAGTGCACTTGTTTTAACCACTATGCTGCCTAGGGCACCTTTCAACGGCGGGCAGGTGGTAGAATGCTGGGTTAAGATGAGATGAGAAAACGAAGTTCATCCTCCTCTCCTGCCCTGTAAGTGTAGCTCTCGCTAAGGACTTTGAGGCAGTACACTTAACCTAGCCTCCTCCCCTCAGGACACAAGTGAGGATAAATGAAAGGTAGCAAGTGAGGGAAAATACATTTGCCTGCCTCTTTATGCTTGGTCCCTTACCTGATACGTGGGCAGTGTACTGTTGCTGCAGCTCCCTGTGCTGCGGATCCTGGGTATGCTAAAGCCCCCTGTCTGGCAGGGTTTGTGCAGCTTAAATAAGATGTTTTGTTGTGCGGATAGAGCATTGTAAATGTATGCAGCACTGATTTGTTTGCCTGTCTAGCGCTACATTTTAAATTGAGCCTTGGCATTGCAAAATTCTCGAACTCTCTCCTTGGAACGGAAACCTAACTCCTTTAACAACAATTGAATCAACTTGAATCTTCTCATTTTTATTTTAGCTGTTATTTAGCGGGAACCGGGAAAACATTTACAAGACTTAAGAGTGTCAACTTTGTGCTTTCTCCATAGTTGGATTCGAGCTCCCATCATCCCCTGTCAGCATGATGCTGGCAGAGGATGATGGGAACTGTAGTCCATAACATTTAGAGGGCGTGAGTTTGACACCTGTGCTTTAGAGCGTTCCAAGGTGAGGATGATCTGTGGGTGTAGGAATTCACTGTGACTTGGTTTTGTGGTAACCCAGCATAAGCAAGGAAGGCTGTTTCCCCCCCTCACCCTTTCTGGTGGGAACTCCGTGTAGCTTTGATTTTAATCTTTAAACCCACATGGTGTAAAGCAAGTTCAAGGATGGGACGTCCAAAGTCACTCGGCAAGCTACGTGGCAGAGTGGGCAGGTGATCCAAGGATTCCTTGATCCAGAAGAGCTTTCTGTCTTCATATCTTCTATGCAAGGTAGTACTGGTTGAAAACCTGTCTCCAGAGGGAAGTTGACAGAGTGGTCAAGGGGACCATCTCCCATAGCATCCCTCCTGATTCTTCAGCCCTCCTTAGTTCATTCAGAATGACAAACTGGCGCAGAGGCACTCATTCAAGAAGGCAGGGGATTCTTCCCATGCCAAGGAAGCAACTCTGCCAATATTCAGGAGGGGGAGAAATAGACAAGTGCTTGACTGTTTTACTGATGTAGCCCAAGGACAGCTGAGATTCCCAAGCTCTGAAGTTGAAGATCTATCCAGTCAAGGTTCTACATGCCACTGTCCTGGAAAACTCTGAATTTTGCTTCAAGGTAACACAGATTCTGTGACACTAAAGAATGATGGAAATGAAGAAGAAGAATTGGATTTATGTCTCCTTTCCTTATACCTCCAGTACTACAGCTTTTCCCTTCCCCCCTCACAACAAACACCCTGTGAGGTAGAAGGGGCTGAGAGAGCACCAAAGAACTGTGACTAGGCCAAGGTCACCCAGGTGGTATGTGTTGGAGTGCACACACTAACCTGGTTCACCAGATAAGCCTCCACAGTTTAAGTGGCAGAGTGGGAATCAAACCCAGTTCCTCCAGATTAGAGTGCACCTGTTCTTAACCACTACACCACGCTGGTTCTGATGAGTTTGCTCTTAATTCTCCAGCTGTAGGAAGGAACAAGCCACCGCGTAGGGCAATAAAAACCCTTCTCCCCCAACCCCTAACATAGTCTGAGTTCAAGCAAGCAGTGGCTTCATTTTCCACATCCCTCTGCAGTCATAAGACTAAGAACTTTACAGAGCAGTTTAAGAGAAAACTGAAAGTGTTTGGGGATGGGCACTAAATAAACGTTGCAATTGAGCTGTGTGTGCCTCTCAGCTGCCCTAAAGACTCTTGATTCTAATTTTTCAGGGGTTAAATTATTTGCAAGGAAGCAACTCATCACTAGAGCACGAAGAGGTACTTTAAGAAGGATATCCCATGGAAATACATCTCCAAGTTAAGATCAGGGGAACTGCCTGCTCTTAAACTTCAGGAACTCTCAACAGCACGACAAGATATTGATATTTTGCACCGTTCACTGGATCCACTCTGAGAGTGCATACAACACTACAAACAAAATTTTAAAATCATTTATGTCTGCACCAACAACAGTTTAAAAGTAGGTCAGGGATAGTCCGATAATGGAGTTAACATGAAATGAACTACAAGAGAAAAGGAAGAAATTGAGGTGGGGGGAAGCTTGCATCAGACAAAGGAGATGGATTTTGCCTGGTGTCCAAATGCAAAAGATAACATTGACTGTGCCTGGCAGATCTCATTTGCACTGCAGAGAAAGCTAGAGTTTCTTTCAGTATTGGCAAAGGAGCCCTGTGTCAGCTTCTGTTTCAGGGGTCGAAAGGCTGGGGGCATCCTTTCTGCAGTAACTTTCTTAACTGAGTTATATTGCTGTGATTTGTTATAGGTTGCTTTGGATGGGAGATACTCCGGCAGAAATTGTTCTACCCTCTTCTGTGCGCCCAGGCACCCTTGCAGTAGTAAAATTTTAGAATTTCCAGAGCATGGTTCCACCCAGTGGACAGCTGGATTTCTTGGGAGGATTTCTTCTCTGCTGTAATATCATTCAGCATAGGGTGTTCAGATGTTCATCCTCTGCCAGCATCATGCTGGCAGGGGATGATGGGAACTGTAGTCCATAACATCTGGAGGGCCGCGAGTTTGACACCTGTGTCTCAAAGTATTACTTTTCACACACTAGGATTTTGAGTATGTTTTTTAAAATATTTTTTTTATTTGTATTGTATCCAATCCAATAATGCACCATCACACTTTGTCCAAACCATACAATTTTCCTCCCCCAAAGGATGAGTTCTTCTAATTCTTATCTAAGCAGCAGCAGCCCATTCTTTCTCCCATCTTTCCTCTTTAACTCCAACTTCTTTCATCCAGTCCACAAACAGAATCCATATCTTCATGATTTCATTTTGTCTATCCTGCCAAAGTTGGTTCCTTGACATTATTTCAAAAATTTCTAGGATTTTGAGTATGTTAACCATTTTGGTTAGCTGTCTTGCCCTCTCCCTTCTGTCTGCCCCTCTTTCATGATAGTGTCAAATTTTCCCATCAACAGTCTGGATAATTCGCGTTAAAATGTGATAAAATGTGTCTAAATTATTGTAGCGACATGAGAACCCAGCTTTGTGGGGGTAAAGGGTAGATGACTGGGGAAGGCAGTGGGAAACCATCCCATAAACAGTCTGCCTAGTAAACATTGTGATATGACTCCAGTTCAAAGCTTAGTAATGGCCTGGTGCTTACATAGGAACTCTGTACTATTTTTAAAAAGCTTTTGAATGATATCTGTTCATAGTTTAGGCTTGTGTTGTGGCATAGGGAACTTGTTAGTGGGGAGGCTGGGAGAATGTATGGAGACCTAACCGTTGTATGCCATTAAATAAGATCTTTCTGGTTCCTATGCTCATCTTCTTGGCTGGATAGCTTTAAAAAGGGCTTGGACAGATTTATGGAGGAGAAGTCAATCTATGGCTACCCATCTTGATCCTCCTTGATCTCAGATTGCAAATGCCTTAGCAGACCAGGTGCTCAGGAGCAGCAGCAGCAGAAGGCCATTGCTTTCACATCCTGCATGTGAGCTCCCAAAGGCACCTGGTGGGCCACTGCGAGTAGCAGAGTGCTGGACTAGATGGACTCTGGTCTGATCCAGCAGGCTAGTTCTTATGTTCTTATGTTCTTATGTTCTTGATTGTTGACTGATTCTGTACAGCAGGTTAGTGGTTTGAATGTACGTCTTTCTAAAAGACACGTTTCTACCCCAGAGCATGCTAAAGTATGTGTCCAGTGCCTTTGACTGGATGTGAGTTTGAGTGGTAAACATGTTTACTGCTTTCCTAGATTAGTGCTTGTAATGAATCCTTTATCAGCCAGATAAACCCTGATAAATTTGGGGCAGTTCTCCACTAAGCCTGTCTGATTTTTTTTAAGCTCTTCTGAAAGAAGGAATTCCTTCCACTTTTAGTGCTCTCGGAAGCAAAGCTAATGACCATGTAAAGCTTGCAGTGTATTTGCCTTACAGAACCCCAAGATGAAAATCTCATGAGGCTAATGTCTGAATTTGTCCGATTTGGAATGAGAAAGTAACATTATCTCGTTTTGTCGACTTGAGGTCTTCGGCCAGGGCAGCGTTCGTTTAGTGAAGGCAACACACAGAAGATTCAGACTGACTTGACACAAAACCCTAGAAGAAGAAAATAGAAACTGCCCACATTGTAGTAAACAAATGGAAAGTGTTATTATGTGAGCTTAAACAGTATGTTGGTCTGTTACTCTTTGGAAACAGAAGACATTTTTGAGAGCTTAAAATACATATTCCCGTGATGAGAGGATGGCAATAATTTGTCTATCATAGTATTTTAACATCATGAGCTTGAAGGAATCCAGTGGGTTTCCTCTGAGTATATTTAATAGGAGCAACCTACCAGTATCATAGTAAATATAGAGAAAAGGCTATTCTGAATTAATATTAATTTTAATATAACCCATCTAAGAATAAGCAATATATCCTTCAAAAATCTTATCTCTTATTTCTTGAATCAGTTTCTGAAAGAGTCAGAGTTTCTGATCCTGTTCTTTTTTGAACTTTGTAGACTTTAAAAAAAATGAAATTACCAAAAATGAAAGCTTTACACGAATTAAAAGAAGCTTCTTGACTTGCAAATAGCACACTTAATAAAATACAAGTGAAACTGTCCTTCTCAGACTTATTCACTCACAGAGGCCCCTTCCGCACACGCAAAATAACGCGTTTTCAAACCACTTTCACAACTGTTTGCAAGTGGATTTTGCCATTCCGCACAGCTTCAAAGAGCACTGAAAGCAGTTTGAAAGTGCATTATTCTGCATGTGTGGAATGAGCCAGAGATAAGTTGTGAACAGTGGGTTAAATGGCAGTTTGTTCCTTAATGGTATTTTGACTGCTACTTGTCAGTTTTCCATTTGATGCAGAAGATCAAAGAATCTGTGCTACAGCAAGTGTGAAGCTAGGCTCTTTTACTAAGTTGTAACATTTGGTATGTTTGGCAAGTCTCCAGGTTTGGACCCAAAACCTGAAAATGTTCCGTATTCCGTAACTTTGGAAATTATTTTTTTCCAGCTTGATGTCCAAAGAGTTGCTTGTTCGACTATCCAACAAATGTGGTAGTCATTTGGGCTCAATGGATGTAGCAGCGTTGCAGCTGTTGAATTGTATATAGCCATATTTGTTTACACACTACTTTCAACGGATGAGCAAAACGCTTTTCAAGAGAGAATTTCGCATAAGCTTCCTCAATCCCCCTCCCAATTTCATTTTTTTATAAAATCAGAAATCAGGAAAACAAGGGGGCAGTTCTTATGTTCTTCTCCAGGTGGTTGCAACACTAGTTGCTATACAGCAGTGGTTTTCAACCTGGGGGTCGCGACCCCTTTGTGGGGGTCAAACGACCCTTTCTCTGCATCAGTGTTCTCCATCTGTAAAATGGATAAATGTTAGGGTTGGAACTGTATTAAAGGGTCACGGCATTAGGAAGGTTGAGAACCACTGCTGTACAGCATCTTTGCTTATCTTGACATATGACTGCAGAATTTGAATCCTTCTCGTTGAGCTAATCCACAGAAGGTCTGTTCACTTATGTATTTACATTGCACTTTTCTCTAGGACAAGCGAGACCTTAAATGTCGGGTTTGAAGGGGAGGGTGTTTACCCACCAGGATCATATTGTGTATGAGTTTAATTCTTTCATTTCTATTTCACACATATTGCTGAGACTCAGGGAGGATTGCACAACCAAATCAACGTAATAAGAACAGTGTCATAGAAGAAGAGTTGGATTTATATCCCCCCTTTTTCTCCTCCAAGGAGACTCAAAGGGGCTGACAATCTCCTTTCCCCCCCTCATAACAAACAC
The DNA here is from genome assembly GCF_021028975.2 of Sphaerodactylus townsendi. Lineage (NCBI taxonomy): Eukaryota > Metazoa > Chordata > Lepidosauria > Squamata > Sphaerodactylidae > Sphaerodactylus > Sphaerodactylus townsendi. The sequence goes on along the minus strand of NC_059439.1, from coordinate 18,209,056 downwards.
CCTGTGAGGTAGGTGGGGCTGAGAGAGCTCAGAAGAACTGTGACTAGCCCAAGGTCACCCAGCTGGCGTGTGCTGGAGTGCACAAGCTAATTTGAATTCCCCAGATAAGCCCCCACAGCTCAAGCGGCAGAGCGGGGAATCAAAGATTCTAATCTGGAGATTCCTCCAGATTCCTCCAGAGTGCACCTGCTCTTAACCACTACGCCACTGCTGCTCTTAGAATAAACAATGCAATAAGACTGGAGAGGGTTACAAAATTGAAGGTTGATATATATATAGCAGTATATACAGCAGACAGGGCAATAACAGGTGCTCACAGTTTCAGGCATTCACTGCAGTCTTGTTCCCTTTATGAAAATCCTCCCAGACGATTCCATTCTACTCACTCTGCAGTGACTTTGTTAGGGAGGGTGTTCCTCCCAGTGGGGAGCCCCAGCAGATAATGCCTGGGTTCAGGTCGCTGTTGATCTTCCCCATTTGCAGGGAGGCAGCCTGATCCAACTAATTGGGGTTGTGCGGGATGTCGGAATTTCCCTTTGCATTTTCCAGTCATTGCTGGCAACCTTTCATTTTCTGGGAGCGACTGCCGTAGAGTCACTTCACAGAGAGCAAACAGTCTGTGTCACCAAACAGATGGAAGCATCCAGGGAGCCTCTGGATGGAGCCCATGAACAACCTGGGAGCGTGTTCATGGGGACAATGAGCAGACAGTTGGAGCGATCAGAAGTGGTGTTAATTGTGTGTGTGTATGTGTTTTGCTGTTCGAACCAGATTAAGGGTGGCTGCTTCACACTGCCTCTTTTCTTCCCTTTTCAGACACTACCCGAAGCAGTCTTTCACCATGGTCGCCGACACTCCAGAGAACCTGCGCCTTAAGCAGCAGAGCGAGCTTCAGAGTCAAGTAAGGCTCCTTCTGACATTGTTCCTTTTGACGTTTCCTATATTTTGTTAAATCCTAACCATTGTCATACGGTGGCTCCTTCAAATGACCAGCCCCGAAGAGGACATTCGCAAAATTTCAACCTCTTTTAACGTAAACTTGCGGCTTCCATGTGGAGAAGGAAGGCTGCTAAGCCACCGCCAGAGGAAACAAAATTAGCAAAGCCGAAATGAAATTAACACGCTCTGACAGGCATTCACCCGACGAGCAGAAGATATTTATGATACAATCATTGAGGGCCGACAACTCAGCGGAGCGCCTGAAAATAGCTGAGAACTGTGCAGAGGTGGGAAGAGGTACGGGTTAAACGAACCAGATACCACCTGCTTAGAAGAAGGAACCCAGGTTGCAAAGTAGGCAGCAAATGGCTACGCAAATGATTTGTGATGGCAAATGCCAACTAGAATTTGGAATACTTTGGAAAGGATGGGGATGAACGGCTCAATACAGGCAGGGATCAGGTGGCAAGGGAGCAGGACAAAACACCGTTTCTTGATCAAGGAGTTACCCTCAGCAGCTTGCAGGCCCTTCTTTCTCCATCTTAAGGGCCTCCCCTCATCACTCAAAATGTTGCTTCTCCACGTGCTTGTAGCACTGCGGAGGCAGCTTTGATACACAATTTAAAATCTGTTTATCTGTCAGTGGAAATAATGCCCTACTTCATAGGATTATTATGACCATGTAGTTCTCTTAATGCTAAACAAGGTTCTCCCTGGATAGGTGGGGAAAGTCTGAACTTGACAGTCCACGTGAATACAAACAGATTGGAAGGTCCAGGAAGAGGGAGGTGTCTTGGCGATGCTTTAAGAATTAACAGGGATTGTTCAGTATCAGCTTCTTTTCCTCCGAAGGGTATCACAACCTTTTTTCATGCTCCCTTGAGAATCATCACAAGCCAGAATGATTTCTAACCTGGAGAATCGGGTTTGATTCCCCACTCCTCCACCTGCGTGGCAGAGGCTTATCTGGTGAACCAGATGTGTTTCCGCACTCCTACATTCCTGCTGGGTGACCTTGGGCTAGTCACAGTTCTCTTAGAACTCTCTCAACCTCACCTACCTTATAAGGTGTCTGTTGTAGGGAGTGGAAGGGAAAGGAGTTTGTAAGTCACCTTGAGTCTCCCTACAGGAGAGAAAGGTGGGATATTTATTTCTTCTTCTGTCGGAGAAAGGGCAAGAAGCTATGTAATGTGTACAAATCCACCATCTCTTTTGACTGCAGAATGTGCTGCTTTGGAAGAGAGATGGCCTGAAATTCTAGACGCATTAATTTCTGGCTCTGCTTTTGAAATGTCGCCTTCTGTAAGGCTGCCTTGCCCAGTGGCTCCCTGACTTGTGGTCAAATATATATTGGCCTGTTTTGTACTTCTGTCTCTACCGTTGCTGCTTAGTTTTTTGCTGCGTGAGGAAATGCAGTTTTTTGGGCCCCTAAGCCTTTGTGTGCTGCCCTAGCTCCCAAGCTGGGTTAATCATTAGGCAGGTAAGTAAACAGGACTCTGCTGTGGTTCTGTGCATGACCTTATTCATCAGCACATCTCTTCCCTCAAGATTTACTGCTTTACGGAAGCCTAGCCACACCTTCCCTGTACCTCTGGCATTTGTTGCTTTCTGTTTCACTCATTTTTCAACTGGGATTTTTCTTCTCTCTCCCTCCCAGGCAGGTAACCCTTTCTTGTCCATCTGTGGGTAGGAAACTGGCTAGCTGGGCATGACTTCAGTTTTCCTGGGGCATCAGTTGCTTTTATAGCTTGAGATTAGAAAATTAGATCTGGGAAAGTCACGTATGTGCTACACCCAACAAGTTACTGCAGCATGGTGAGTCAAACTAGGAACAAACACTAGTATTCCGAATAAACAAGGAGAATTATTTAAGAGGCGTTCATTAACGCTAGTAATATTGTTGCCCGGCTTCAAATATACTTATAGTTGCTAACATGTGAGTTTGGTTCAGTATACAGTTGGAAAAATGTGAAAGCAAGGATACTCTCAGAAACTGTGATTTTTAAAATTGTAGCTTCTGAATATCCAAGTATCTTCCTGCAGTCACAGTTTCTGGCACTGGAAACAGGCCAATCTACTGGATTTGTTCTACAATATTTACAGAATCAGGACGCAGGTCCATGTTCTTGCATCAGATTAGTAAGTTTTTACGAGGGATGCTCAGAAATGTGTTAGTTCCTAAGTATCCCTCGTAAAGGCTGGAGTAATTCTGTTCTGGGTTGCAGCGTTAGTCACACTCTGATTCCTGTTACCCTGGAGAAAGGGAGGAGGCCCTGATGCTGCATGTAGCTGTTGGAGGTCTCTGTGGAAAATGCTTCACATTGAATCTGGTTCCTTGACCGATGTTTCCCTGTGGCTAAAGTGGTCCAACTCTCTCACGAGAGCAGATTTCTTATCCTCTTTGAGGCTGGGGAAGGGGGCTTTCTCCCATTCTTCACTGGCTGGAGGCCAGTTGCTTTTTTCCCCGCACGATCCAGTAGGTGGTGCTGACACATCAGACAGCTTTTGTTGGCAGAGGAACGAAGTCAGTCAGGTGACAAAATATTTCACTGTTATCGTCGGGGGAGCCCACCATTCTTAAGCAACTGCACACAGTCTTGGTGAAATATTTTGTGTGTGTGTCTGAGTGGGGAAGGAGCACAAGCAGAAATACAGGCTTGAATTCAGCCTCAAGTTTGGGAAAAAATGGTTCCCCTGAACTGTAGGCAGAAGCTTCATTTTCCAGAAAAGACGCTCGTGACAGATATTGCATCATTAAAAACATTGTTCCCCCTGCTGGAGTTCTCACGTATGAAGTGTAATACTCTGTACATGAGAATAGGTGGATTTAGGAAGTTGCAATAATGTAGAAAACAGATGTTTCTGGTATATGGTTAAAGCAATAGTTCTTAAGTGAAAATGTGGTTTCGTTAGGAAAAAGGATGCAACACGGTTTAACATTCACATTCCTAAGTAACTTCTTGATGCGTGTTGCAGTTCTAAGAGGCACATTTATTTCACATTGAGACTATCACGCCTCCCCAATTAACCTTGATTTAAGCCCTCTTGGAAAAGGTTATGCTGCTGGTTGCTGTGCCTGATTCACTGTGTCTAGCTTTAGCACACGCTGCCTGCCTGTTCTCAAGCATGTCTTCCATCTGAAGGGCACACGGGCAGTGTTCTTTTAGAAGTGTGATTCTTGATGTGCTGGGTTTTGTACAGCTTGGGTTTCAGAAAAGAGACCTTCCTACAGGTTCCTCTTTGCTCAGTCAGAAGGTCGGTTCTCTTTTTGCCTTCCGAGTGTTGGAACGTCTTAATGGGAACCAGCACACTGAGTGTCACAGATCCTTGGAAAAAGGAGATAACCCAGGAGCAGTTTCCCTCCAGTTCTCTCGTTGCATAGCTGTGTGAGTGACTGAGAAACAAGCCGGCAGCCAGCTCGGCTGGAAGGCTGCCTGATTTGAGGCCCTCTGTAGAAGCTCTGTTCTTCCAGAGAAGGCTGTGCCACCGTTCTCCCTTTCTGGGAGAACTGGGTTTTGACTTCCACATCTGTGTCCCAGTTGCGGTGGCTTCACAAGGCGGAGCGTTAAAATTTAAGGAGGCCTTTCCCTGGGTAGCCTAATGGGGATCCGGAAGTGTCTCCTGCCTTGGATGTCCAAAGTCAACTCCTGGTGGGAACAGGGCTAGTAGTAAAATGTTGTGAATGAAGCCTGTTTTTAGCATGTCTGTTACCTGAAGATGTCAGGGGCGTAGTGGTTAAGAGCAGGGGCGCTCTAATCTGGAGAACTGGGTTTGATTCCCTGCTCTGCCACTTGAGCTGTGGAGGCTTATCTGGGGAACTAGATTAGCCTGTGCATTCCAACACACGCCAGCTGGATAACCTTGGGCTAGTCACAGTTCTTCGGAACTCTCTCGGCCCCACCTACCACAAGCATGTTTGTTTGGGGGGGGGGGAAGGAAAGGAGATTGTAAGCCCCTTTGAGCCTCCTTGTAGGAGAGAAACGGGGGGGTATAAATCCAAACTCTTCTCTTCTAAATGCATGGGAATCTTAACATTTTTGTCTGCAAGACAACCGTGTTTACTGATCCATGGGTACATAGTTTTAAAGTTTTTGTCTACTGGACAACAGTGTAAAGTCTGCTGACCCATATAAGATGGGTACATAGCTTTGGATTCGGAAGCATTATACTCCACTATCTTTCCTAACTAGAAAGACAGTAGAATTATTCTTCTAGATGTACATAACGTAAGCAATGGTACTATTCCTCAGCTACCAGCTCCTAGCCCCATCTGGGCCTCTGAGTCCTTTCCCCTTTCCATTACATGTGGTCCTCCTGTCTTTCCCAACTGTCCTTGGCAGGAATTAAAACCCCTTTCCCTATTTCCATAGTTTGTTGTGAATGATGCATGCTTGTGTTGGGAAGCAAGCAGCCTCCATGAGCAGGTGTAGGTTGAAAACCCCTGAAATGTTGGGGAGGTCTGGCTTCACTTGCTGTTGGAATAGCAGTCAGGTCATTGTGGGAGACGGGGCAAAAGCAGTTGACCTTTGGGGCGAGGAATTCTCAACAACTGCTCTGATCAGCTTGCGCCAGGGAGATCAGAACTGAAACCTCGTCCTGCACGCTGTACAGTCGGGAAGCTCTCAGAGCTGACAGCTAGACCATCTCCAAGAGCTTTGGGATCGATGCCGCCACGCTGCAGGCCTCCCACATGCCTCAGAGGTCTGGTTTTTTATTTTGAGATGCTGAGAAGGCGTCGCTAGTTCCGAGAGCTTGCTGGAAGTACACAATTATCTTCTGTGTGAGTAAACAAGCCCTCTAGGTGGGCTAATTTTAATGCCTGCAGCCCACAACTTACCAAGAATAAGAGGAATTGCTTCCTGTCATTTTGCTTCCTTGAATGATGAAAACAACGTCTTGTGGGGAGCACGGAGAACTTTGAAGTGGGGCAGCACCTTGGACTTTGAGGCTTGTGGTTGCTTTGCTCCAAGGTAAGGTGTCCTGTTACTAAAGTATATGTGAAAGATGTAGGTTCTGGGGTTGTTGGGTTTTTTTTAAGCTCTAAGGAGTTCCAGTGCATGAGGCAGCTATGTAGCATAGCTTGGCAGTGCTTTTCCATGCAACAAGCATGTACTGGTTTCTTATCAAAATGTCTTTTCTGGCTCCATAGGTCAGGTTTTAACCCTGAACACCCACTTCTTGTGAATTTCTCTAGATAAGAAGGAAAAGTTTGGATTTATACCCCACCTTTCTCTCCTGTAAGGAGATTCAAGGTGGCCTACAAGCTCCTTTTCCTTTCTCTCCCCACAACAGACACCTTGTGAGGTAGGTGGGGCTGAGAGAGATTGGAGAGAACTGTGACTAGCCCAAGGACTATTCCCAGCAGGAATATAGGAGTGTGGAAACACATCTGGTTCACCAGATAAGCCTCTGCCACTCAGGTAGAGGCGTGGGGAATCAAACCCGGCTCTCCAGATTAGCATCCACCTGCTCTTAACCACTACAGTCCTTCACGTGGCATATCTGTGCAGCATGGAATGCTGGTTCCTTTCATGGAAAACATAGGAGAGCTCCGGCATGGCTTTGACAATGGAGAAAGTATTAATGTGATATGAACAGGGCAAAAGTCAGGAATGACCTCTGTGGTCCTGTCCAGTCATTGTTCCTTTTCATGTGGATGTAGCTGTTAGTGTGTTTGACTGTCACAATTTTTAGTACAGGCGTTGGGCTTCTTACTGAAAACATTCACCTCGCTTTAGGAAAAGAAGAGAAGTGTCTGCCTCGTCCAAAACATTATTTGCATAATTGTCTCAGGGATGGAATAGTTCTACTTAGGAGCAGATCTGTATACCAGGCTGCTGAACTACCCTAAGCTAGAGAAAGATGAAGCCTGTGACTTTAATACGATCGTTTGTATTCTGCTTCTTCTACTGACAAGGAAACTGTAAACTGGCAAATCTTCGGACCGTCCTCCGTCACCCTGGTTTCTGAGATCTCACCAGCCCGTGCTCAAACACTTTCAAGCCTGTGTTTGTCATTGTATTCTTGAGAACTAGCAGGTTTATGGAGGAAGAAAAAAAAAGATTGTGTTGTCGAAGGCTTCCACAGCTGGAATCAACATGGGGTTGTGGGTTTTCCGGGCTGCATGGCTTTGGTCTGGTAGTCTTTCTGCTCCTAACATTTCATCCGTTCTCAGAGGCCTGCCGTCGATGCAGACAAAACATTGGGAGCAAAAACTACCAGACCAGGCCAGACAGCTCAGAAAACCCATAATACCCCTCCCCCCGAAAGACTGACAGTATCCAAAACCCAATGCTTCACTTGTGTGCAATTCACACAGCTAAGAGTAAACTGCAAACCACTTCTTTCAAAACCATCCCATTATTTGTGTGACTATTCTCGGATGAAGGGACAGTAGTCAAAAATGTGAACAGGCTGCTTAATTGCTGGGAAATGACGCTTCTGTAACTTTTTGGTAAAGTCAGATGAAAGGAATCGCTTCCTCGGTGAGGGGCTGCTAGCCCCCCCCTCCAAACTTCCCCAATTAGTGCATTTAGCCTTCCACCCCCACCATCCTCTTTCTGCCAGCTCATAATAGCCCAGGGTTGAGTGGGACATGGGAAAGTGGGAGCCGGCTTGCCTGACTCACTCTCGTCTGGCCTTCTGCAAGGTTCAGAGCTGAGTCGATTCCAGCCGAGTGCCCATAAAAGGACCGAGAGAGCTGAAAGCCAGCCTTGTCTGACAAGCACTTCCTCTGTTAGCCCCACTCTGTTGCCTCGCCCTCCGATATGCAGGAGGAGTGTCCCCCTTCATGCACCCTACAAGACTATGGCTGGGATCCTGCTTCCTTGCTGAGTGCCCCCCCCCCTTTAAAAAAGTGTAATATGGTTAGTAGTTTTATCCCATGAAATACATTTTGATCCTGGCAGGGAGCTGTCACTTGAATTCCCATTTTACTGGTAAAACAACTGAGTTTTTGTGTGAAGCTGGTCTTATAACTAGGACACAAGAGGAGCGGTATCCCACATACACCTGTGAAAAGGGGGCAGGGCTGCTTCTTCCTCAAAAGTCCAGTTTGGTGTCAAAGGTTGGGTCAAAGTTTGAGATAAAATTAAAAGAAACTCATAATGATGTTTTCCCCAGAATTACCTGCCTAGACTCAAAAGAAGTATTAATTTCTGAGTGCTTTTAGGGTTAGGGTTAGGGTTGTTGTTTGGATTTATATCCCCCCTTTCTCTCCTGTAAGGAGATTCAAAGGGGCTTACAATCTCCTTTCCCTTCCCCCCCCCTCCCCACAACAAACACCCTGTGAGGTGGGTGGGGCTGAGAGAGCTCCAAAGAACTGTAATATAGCCCAAGGTCACCCAGTTGGCATGTGTTGGTGTGCACAAACTAATCTGGCTCACCAGATAAGCCTCCACAGCTCAAGTGGCAGAACAGGGAATCAAACCCAGTACTCCAGATTAGAGTGCACCTGCTCTTAACCACTACACCACATTTAGATATTTACACCACATTTAGAAACAGGCTTCTCATGTTTAGAAGCAAGAGGCCCTTTGTTGATACTGAGGCCAGCTCCCTCTAGCCTTCTTTTGTGTTTTTATCCTTTTTTTGTCAGCTGGCAGTAAGATATGATTAGCTGCTTTAGGATTCAGCCCCATCTTCAGGGAGCTCATGTTTGATCTAAGAAGCTAAGATTGATCTGTGATCCTGGAGATCCCAATTCAAATCTCTTCTGCCAGAACTTCATTAGGTGGCCTTCAGCAAGACTCCACCCCCTTCCTCCCCTCCATCTGCAGTATGAGGTTTATATTGAATTACCTTAGCCTTTGTAAGGGTAGCAACATGTCCCAAGCCCTTCAAGCACTGAAAGTGTTCTATAAATGCTAAATATTTCATGTGAGCCCATCTATATTTGGGGGGCAGACTGCTGGAACCAACGTAGGGTCTAAATTTGAGAATCTCCATAGGCTTTAAAGGGAACATTTATAAACATTCAGCAATTGCTGACATGCCTTCTGTTCTTCTTCGATGGGCTTATTATTAATAATAAGATTTTAAATATTTGTACTTTCGTTCCAGCCAGTTCAGGGTCCCAAAAAATCAGAAGTATTTTAAAAAGGTTTAAATGTGTGCATGTGAGTATGTGTATATAGTGTCAAACTTACTGCCCTCCAGATGTTATGGACTACAGTTCCCACCATCCTCTGCCAGCATCATGCTGGCAGGGGATGATGGGAACTGTAGTCCATAACATCTGGATGGCCGTGAGTTTGACGCATATACATAAACAGGAAGGAGGTTCCTTGGGAGAATGCCAAACAAAAACAGAACTCACTAAAAAAAGACATACGGGGACAAACAAATCTTTTTTGGGACAGAATTCCATAATTTCTGGGCCATAATTGACATTCTTGAGTTGCCACCTGCCTAACCACAGAGACCAGAGGCGCCCACAGTACGGCCTCCAAAGATTTTCGTGACAGTTGGATAGGCTCATAAGGGAAAAGTGACCCTTTAACGTATGTTGGCCTTTGGTATTTGATTACATCAGCTGAGTTTTCTCCTTGTCAAGAGTGTTATGCCAGATATGGCCAAGCACATAGGGTGGGGGTTTGGATACCTTTGGCACAACATCACTGCTTGCTCCCTCCCAGGAAGTTCCCCAGGGAGGGACTGTGTGTCCTGCTAAAGAATTCAGTGGGGAGGGCACGCAGCTTCCGCTCAGCAGATTCCAAGTGCAAAACGTCAAGAGTCTGTGGCTCAGAGGTTTCTGCAGTAACACAAAGGCCTCTGGGAATTGGCTAACGGGAGTGATGGGTACTCCTATCCGGAAAAGCATTTTGGGAAAACGGCCTTTCAAAATGTAGCATGAGATTCAGATGTGGAATGGAAGCTGACAGTTTCTGGATTATACCATGGGAGGACGAAGACTGGAAGAAGGTTTGGATTTATTCCCCACCTTTCTCTCCTGTAAGGAGACTCAAGATGTCTTACAAGCTCCTTTCCCTTCCTCTCTCCAATGCAGACACCTTGTGACGTAGGTGGGGCTGAGAGAGTTCTGAATGAACTGTGACTAGCCCAAGGTCACCCAGCAGGAATGTAGGAGTGCGGAAACACATCTGGTTCACCAGATAAGCCTCTGCCACTCAGGTGGACGAGTGGGGAATCAAACCCGGTTCTCCAGATTAGAATCCTCCTGCTCTTAATCACTACACCACTCTGGCTGCTTGGTGTAAGGTATCCTGTTTCCCCGAATATAAGACATCCCCAGAAAATAAGACATAGTAGAGGTTTTGCTGAAGTGCGAAATATAAGGCATCCCTCAAAAGTAAGACGTAGCAAAGTTTTTGTTTGGAAGCATGTCCGACAAACAGAACACAGAAAAATAAGACATCCCCTGAAAATAAGACATAGCGCATCTTTGGGAGCAAAAATTAATATAAGACACTGTCTTATTTTCGGGGAAACACGGTAGGAGCTATCCTGTGCTCAGAGAACTCTCTTCTGTTTAGCGGTTGCGAAGTCCCTGCGAGGTGTGGGATCTTTCCTCATGCATGGAAATATGCAAAGTTGATAAAATATTCATCTTTAGATTGCTGTGGTTTAGTGTGGGTAAAATAGTTCGACAGCATAATTATCCTGTACACAGGATTAGCATTGTGCAGTTGTCTCTGATCTGAAACATCACGATCTGTCCACATGCGACCTTTGGCTCTTTTCTGTAAAACTGTAAAGCTTTGCATAGCCTTACAACAGAACAAGTCAATCCACGCCTTGCCTACTCTTCATAGCATCCTGTTTGAGGCTGTTGTGGCAGCAACCCTCCACAAGTCCTTTTTAGAATGCAGGCAAACGTCTTGTTTTCTGCCGGAGTCGCTCTCTTGGTACTAGCAGGATAAATACACGTTGGCGCGTTCCCAAGAACGATCCCTCTGCCTACTTAAATCAAAATTGTGTACGTTTCAGTGCCTGTTAAACCCACACTACTGCTGTGTGTTGGCATACTCTGCTTACTAAAGGCTCTCACCCATTTGAGATCCAGGAAGCTGCTTGCAGCTGTGGCTGCCTCTCCTGTCTCCGAGAACAAGAGTCCCTCTCTTCTCCTCTGCTGGGTACTCTTGACAATGCCAACAAGGCTGTTTACAGCCAGTAGACAGTCCGTTGGAGGGCTTTGGTCCGTACTTGAAGGGATTGGGCAGCCGAATGAAGAATGATCCCTTTGCTAGAACGGCAAGTTGGTGTAGAAGTTCGTCAATTTAATATTGCGCAAAACCTTTCATCAAGATCTTCAAGAAATGTACATGCTATTACAGCTCTCACTGTGGCATCCATTGATCTCCTCTGCATATCTGATATCCTGGCTGAATGTAAGAATTAATTTGGGGAGGGGATTTGGCTTGTGAGGTCAGGTCAGTATGTTTAAAATGAATGTAGTGTCTTGTGGGTTTTCCAGGCTGTGTGGCCATGGTCTGGTAGATCTTGTTCCTACTAGAAACAAGATCTACCAGACCACGGCCACACAGCCTGGAAAACCCACCACAACCAGTTGAATCCGGCCGTGAAAGCCTTCGACAGTACTGTCTTGTCTCTGCTATCTTTTAGATATTCTAAGGATGAGCTAGTCTTGGTGACGAGATTAAACTCACAGTGGTCCTCACTCCATGGATTGTGGAGAGCCAGATTCTAACAACCCCATCAGCCCAAAGAGCATCTACGGTATGCCCCTGCGCATGGCCTCAAGCACACATAGATGATATAAGAAGAGAAGAAGAGTTTGGATTTCTATCCCCCCTTTCTCTCCTGTAAGGAGATTCAAAGGGGCTGACAGTCTCCTTCCGCCGACCCCCCCCCCACAACAAATATGGGGCTGAGAGAGCTCCAAAGGGGTGGGTGGGGCTGAGAGAGCTCCAAAGAGCTGTGACTCATCCAAGGCCACCGAGCTAGCATGCGTTAGAGTGCACATACTAATCTAGTTCCCCAGATAAGCCTCCAAAGCTCATAGCAGAGCAGGGAATCAAACCCAGTTCTCCAGATTAGCGTGCACCTGCTCTTAACCACCATGCCACTGCTGCTCCTACATATAACTTGTCATGTACCTCGGATCCTGTTCGGCTGTCTTTCTGCACAACTTGGAGTTTTGCTTTAAGGGGTGAGCATGTGATATGCCCTGTTCTACCGCCACTTCATTCAGCTGCCTTTGCTGGGACGTGGGGTGGATGCCACAGAGAATAGAGATCAGGAAAGCCACAGGTGATCCGTATCACTGTAATGAGAGGATCAGATTGACCTTGGGAGACTGAGCTCAAATCCCAATTCAACCGTGACACTCCCTGGTTGGCGCCAAATCAATCATTCTCTTTCATCCTAACCTTCTCTATAGGTATTGTTGAAGGCTTTCACGGCCGGATTCAACTGGTTGTGGTGGGTTTTCCAGGCTGCGTGACCATGGTCTGGTAGACCAGACCACGGCCACACAGCCCAGAAAACCCACCACAACTTCTCCATAGGGCTGAAGATAAAATGGGGGATAGGAAAATCCTTCAAGGAAGCTCCCTGAGGGGTGGGGGCCTGGCTGTCCTCTTCACCCAGGCATTTGACTGACCCCCTCCCCTTGCTCGGAAGACCTCCTCAGGATGCCTGTATACCCCTCCTTTTTTGTGGGTGGGTGTTGGAGGTTTTAGATTGTGTCTGGGTATTTTAGAATGGGATGTTACTGTGTTTTTAGAATGGGGTTTTAGTGTGTTTTTTAAAGATAGGGTTTTTATTGTGTTTTACTGTCATGATTTCAGCATTGCATGTTTTATTGTAACCCACCCTGAGACAGTAGTATAGGGTGGGTAATAAATATGAATAGAATAGAAGGAACAGCAGGATAAAATGTGCTATTTATTTAGAGCAGCTGTTCTCAAATAGTGCTCCATGGAGTACTTGGTGCTCGGCGAAGCATCTCCAAGTGCTCTGCAAAGAGATTGGGGTAAATGTGACAAGTTCTCAAAATTGTGAATTAGTGCGGCCACGAACTGTGTATAATGCTTAACACAGCTAAATGCCTGAAATACCTCCCATAATCAATACTGTTGTCGTTCACCTATGTAGCTGCTGGGCGAAAATATTGTCACCTTTGTGCCAAAGACACCTATGTGCAAAATAAATGTCTTGAGAAAATGATACTTAGTTCCAATTTTAATGACTTTCAATGGAAAAATTAGGTTTAGATCAAAATTGAAGCTATTTAGAATTTGAAAAATAATTTGTGCTTTTGCTGAATATACGACGAAAGACTAACAATTTGAAAAACACAGTTAGACAAAAGCAGCCAAGAATGCAAGATGATAGCACTCCTTGATGGATTTCTCTCCTGAAAAGTGTTCTGCAACGCAAAAAATGTGAGAATATCTGATCTAGAGCATCTACATTACATTTCTACATGTATTTGCTGAGAATGTTGGGTCTCAGGGGAAAAGAATTAAAATAATACACATACAAATTTAAACTAAATCAACAAAACCTCTGAGAAAAACTCAGTAGAGCTAATTGCCCTGCAGGAAAACCAATTAGCTGTTGAAACCATGTGGTGGAAGTACAGTGACTTGGGACAGGTTTTCAAAATGGGAGATTTTTTGCATCCACGAACTAGCTTAGTCAATTGTAGGCTTTCCTTTTCTGGGCTCGTGAGATAACTTTTCAGTACTTCATCAACAGACAAATGTTGTCGGTCTGTCTTACTTGGATCCTTTTCCTTACGTTACAGGAATTTCAAAGGGTAACCCCAGGGAAAAAGCGAAGGCAAACTGATTGGAAGCAGAACAATTGGTTTATTGGTTGCACAATAAAAAGCTCTCTAACGTAGTGAAACATTCCCTTTTGGAATGGGGGAAGTACTTTTGTAAGACAAGGTTTTTGCTTACTTCAAACATGTTGTTTGAAGAATTTTGTTTAAGACAGGCTTTGTTCAATAATTTCTGTGTCACGTTTCGAGCAGCATGGCGAGGTAGTTTTGGAATAGGATCTGGGACGTCCAGGCTCAGATCTCCACGGAGGAGGAGGGTTTATATCTCCCCTTTCTATTCTGTAAGGAGAATCAAAGAGGCTTACAATCTCTCCCCCCCCCCCAAACAACAAACACCCTATGAGGTGGGTGGGGCTGAGAGAGCTCTGAAGAACTGTGACTAGCCGAAGGTAACCCAGCTGGCATGTGTTGGAGTGCACAAGCTAATCTCCTTCACCAGATAAACCTCCACAGCTCAAGTGGCAGAGCGGGGAATTAAACCCGGTTCTCCAGATTAGTGAGCCAGCTCTTAACTACTAATATGCTTTCAGAGATATCTTTATTGTTTAAAAGCCCTTTGGGGAAGAGCGGTTTATTAAGTCGAAATAATAATAATAATAATAATAATAATAATAATAATAATAATAATAATAATAATAATAATAATAATAATAATAATAATAATAATAATGTGACTGTGCTCATAACAAATGTTTGGTGAGACTACGGCTGGTGCTGTTCATTCAGTATTAATGAACACTGACTGGACACAGTGTGTAACAGACTTCCCTCTGTGATACCCCTCTGAAGATGCCAGCCACAGATGCAGGCGAAACGTTAGGAACAAGATCTATCAGACCACGGCCACACAGCCCAGAAAACCCACCACAACCAGTTGAGTTCGGCCGTGAAAGCCTTTGACAGTATGTTGAACACAGCTTATCCTTATGAAGTGGATTGAAAATAGGTGTGTTCTGACCTGTAGATGGGCTGTTTTTTTTAAATGTACCTATTCAGCCAGGTGTTTACTTACAGGTGTTTTCCTGCAGCTCATTCAAATTCAGCAGTATTGAATTTTAGGTTTCCTTTCTTTGAAACTTGACTGCAGCAATATTTTGGGTGCCTCTGTCCCACTACAGATGCAGATTCTCTTGCCATAGGGAATGGTAATCCACAATCCACCCCCTCCCCCCATTATCACCCCATGCCACTTAAGGCTTGCACTTGTTAAAAGGGATGCTGGAACTGAGGATTTCTCCCATGTTAATAATACTCTTTCCATTGTGCAGGTTCGTTACAAGGAGGAGTTTGAAAAGAACAAAGGAAAGGGCTTCAGTGTGGTGGCTGATACCCCTGAATTGCAGCGAATCAAGAAGACTCAGGATCAGATCAGCAACGTAAGTTGTCCTGCATATGGCTTTCTGTGTATTGCACGCAAAACCACATAAACTTTGCTTTTTTCCTGTGGCTGCTGCAGCTACTCCAACTGTGTTCAGGTGAAGCAGTTCTAAGCATCTGAGCTGAAAATTCATGAACTCTGTAACTGGAATTAGACAGTATTTGCTGCTTTGAAGATGACGAAGATAAACCCCAGTTTAGCTGAAATATCAAGTGCTGTATGAGCGTGTGGGTGTATAGAATACATGTCGAGGTATTCAAAGCAAACATAGAACATAGAATGTCAATGCTGACAATCACTTGTGGAATTTTCCCTTGGAAGAGAGGAAGAAGGGAAGGCCTAGACCGTTAGGGATGGTAGATTGCCATTAAAGTGTTCAGCCTTGCCAAAGGAATAAGTTTGCATAACTCAGCTCCACCCTGCTTCCCCTGCCAAAAGAAATGAGCAAACAGTTTGAACAAAGTGTACGGGGGGATATAATATCTGACTTGAAACACGAACTAATTTTTGTACCACAGTTTCTTTGTGTCAAAGTTACATTAATGGCATGTTTGTTATCCCAGACCTAGGAGGGTTTTGAATCGTGGGGCAGCAGGCGTGTTAGAGACACGAGCAGAACTGAATACCACTTTGCGACTGCTTACAGCAATTTGGAGGAAAGTACTGCGGTGTTTATCGTGAAGGCTCGCAACTTGCTGTTGCCTGTTTATAAATGAAAATGGGAGACCCCTTGGAACCTGCTTTTGGCACTTAATACTAGCAGTGTATTCCAGAAGATCTGTTCCTTGGACTTGTTTTCTCTCCCCTCCCCTCCCCCCCAGATATGAATAATTTGCACTGCAGGTGAGCAATAAAATCTGCACTTTCTCAACTGAGCACAAGTTTGAGGGCTTGAGCATAATACCTTGTGATTTATGCCAGAATGGCATGTCGTAAATGAGCCGCATGCAGTCTTGTCTGTCTCCAAAAAGATCCAGAAGGCCCGCTTCTCTTCCCATGAACTGGCTGAGCAACTCTGTCTCAACATGCTGTGTGTCGCACATGCCCTCCCACCTTAAAACTGCCTTCTGTTGTTGCCTTTGATTTTCCCCTGACCTCTGTTCTAGCGCCAATTTGAGGAATTTGAATTTCTGTTGGCCTTCTCCCTGGGGTGTGTGGGGCGGGTGGGGCTTCCCAATCTTGCTTTTGCTGGAAGTTGTAATAGAGTGGGAAACGTGGGGTGATGTCAGCTTGTGGAGGATCCAGCGAGAGGAGGAGACTGAATTTGACTACCTCGGCAGATGTAGGAAAATGGCAAAACCAGATCGGCGCATTTGCTCACCTTTTCCATGGATAGTTTTTGTAGTGTGTTTCATCATGCAAAGTACTTTGCAGCTCCTTCATTACAACATCCCTACAGTTGGTTCGGCTGGGAGAGGATTGTGTCGGTGTGTATGTGTGCATGCGCATGCTTCCCCCGAGAGCGCCCAGTAATCTTCAGGGCTGATGAGAAATTTATGCCTTGGTTTCTTGGGTCCAAACCCAGTGCTTTGAATAGTGAAAGTGCCAGCACCACTGATTTGAAGTCACTCTGCAAGGCTCGTAGATCAAAATGTTAATAGTTGGCATGGAATTTGTTTCCCATTCTAAGTGCCAGATTGGCTGAAGCATAAATACCCAGACGTATGGATGTAGTTCAAGGTGTTCTGCTGTAGCTATTCACTCAGCCCACCCTGTCGTGGTCAACATTATGTTACATTATTTATCGTCCCCCTTTCCCACTTGGACTTAAGGTGGATTACAACAGAGTGAGTCAGCACAGTCAACGGGACGGGGCGTTCTTTGAACAATGCAGTATGAATTAGGGTTGTCAAATCAGCCAGAAGTCTAAAAACAGAACTGAAGCAAAGCAGAAGTATTAACATGACACATTAAGCGAGGCAAAAATCACATAGTAGGATCTGGCAAGCTGCATGCAGTGGTGTAGATCACAGTCCCTAATAATTTATCCAAGTAACTTCGTGGAACATTTAGTACAGTGCGACTCTACTGTCTGCACAGGAAAGCCTTCTTCAATAATCTGAGGAAAGCCAGGAGTGTGGAAGCTGGGCCCATGAGGCAGAGAAGGCACGTGAACGGGCAGTTATTGATTTTGCTACTTGCAGGTTGGCACCTGCAGAAGTCCCTGCTCCAATGAGCGAAGCTGTTATGACGGAGCATAGGGGGACAGGCCGTCTCACAAATATGAGGGGCTGAGGCCATGAAGGGCTTTTGATGCGATAGCTTCCTTAAATTGAGCCTGGTAACTGATAGTCCCTTAAAGATCCCCAAATGTATTATGGCATTGTGGGCCAGTGTCCATTTCCTCAGAGGAACGAAGCAGTCATGCATCCGACAACAGACACTGAGTTGTGAAAGTTTACGCCTTTATTCCATAGCATGTGTTTGTTTCCACAAAGGCTGTTCCGTAAGCACTTGGGTAAGTAGGGGTTTGAACCCATGATCTCCAAGGTCAAGCAAGACACTCTTTCTGTCAGATCACGGATCACACTGACTTGGGTTGTGCTGATCCCAGCAGCTGGTTAATCTGCGGGGAGAAGGGGTTCCAGATTTGAAAAATAAAAACAGAAGGACAGAATTATAAGAATAGTGCAAGCTAGCAAAAAAGAACTGTGTCCAGGACTCCAGTGAGTGAAAATGTGTGATGGTTTCCTCGCATTCATTCCATATAACCCGAGCTTTAAACAAATCTCCTTGAGACCTGTTGATCTGTCCTTAAAAATTGACTGTAGTGATCTGGTACTCCTAGAGCTAATTCTCCCAGGGAGTCACTGCTCCGCAGTCTATTGCTCACCACACTTGAGCTCTTAAATGGAGCAATTGCCCTTTTGCTTGGCTGTTTTCCTCTCCAATTACGAATTCCTTTCAGTCCCCTCTTGGCTGTGAGCGTCCCTAGGCTGAAACTGAATGTCTGCCTTGGGCAAAGGGCTTGCTCACGATGACATGATACAACTCTGCTCGTCCCAGTTTCCTGGGCAGAATCTGTGGAGGGGCTGAGGCACGTGGGCGGGCGGGGAGATCTGTCTTCCGACTCATTCTGCCTTCGTGTTGGTGACATTCAGTGGCCTGGAAGTTTAGGAAAGGGCTTCTGCACCACCTGTTATGTGAAAGCAGAATTATGTGAGTTCCTGTATGGGTGGAGAGATGAAAGATGGGAGCAGTGTCTTGTTGAAGCTTCAGGAGCCAGAGGGCAGAAGTGGATGAGGGTGGAGACTTGGCAAGATGCGTAGCTGTCTGGGAGAGGACAACTGAGCCTGACTCAGCACTTCCCTGGGCTAGTGGAAACAGAATAAATCATGCACCACCAACATGTGCAAGTTACTTGATTTCACTGGTTGTGGTGGGTTTTCCGGGCTGTGTGGCTGTGGTCTGGTAGATCTTGTTGTTCCTAACGTTTCACCTGCATCTGTGGCTGACATCTTCAGAGGTGTATCACAGAGAGAAGTATGTTACACACTGGTGTATCACAGAGAGACTGTTACTGTTACAGGGAGAAGTCTGTTACACTCTCTGAAGATGCCAGCCACAGATGCAGGCGAAACCTTAGGAACAAGATCTACCAGACCACGGCCACACAGCCTGGAAAACCCACCACAACCAATTGAATCCAGTAGTGAAAGCCTTCCACTATACTTGATTTCAGTTTTCAGATTGCAAGGTGTAGATTCTTTTCTACCATCTTTGCCTGTTTCCTGTTACGAGAGGGCTGGTTATTATTCTCATTGAGGGGTCGGGAAAACAGTGTAAAGGATGATGACTAGCACATGATTTTGCTTCAGGGTAGGAGGTATATTGAGATGTTGGCCGAAGGGAAATGGTCCGAACAAGGACGCAGCATCAGCTGGCTAGAACTGAGAGAGATAAAGAAAGGTCTTCTGGCATTCAGACAGGAAGTAGAAGGTTTCCCAGTCCTAGTCAAAACAGACAACACAACAGCTTGCAAAATTTGCATCGCTCGGCCTGTTTAACCAGTCCAGGTGACTTTGCCCCACTGAAGAGAGGACACCTTCAACTAAGTCCTAAGCGTTGCCCAGTTTCAGGTACCTTGTGACTGCATTGCCTCATTCTCCCCTCCTCACATTTCACGGTTCAGAGTGCAATAACGGAAGCTTACCTGGGCTCTCAAACAGACCTGCGACGGCAGAGGGCTCAATCTTTTCTTCGATAAACGCAAGGCAAACTTTCCCCCGACGGAGTGCGATTGTAGATAGTTGTAGATAGGGAGGTTACCAATAGCAACCTGGTTTTGTCCGTGCAGGGATTTGTCCCTCTTTCTAAAGCTGAAGTGCAGTGTACCCGTGAACATGCTTTATTCTATGAAACGTGGCTTTCAGCACTGAACATATCCCTCGGAGCCCAGCTAGATGTTAATTTTTATGCATGTCCCCACGGGGACTTGCAACCACACTGCAGCTGTAAGTTCCAGTGGCAACTCCTGTGTAAGAAAGTGCAGGTGGGCCTGCTTCTGATTGATGCCACAACCGGGGCACTGTTTTTGGCTACCGGGATGACCCAGGGGGCTGCCAAGGCAGTCATATGCCTCCTCTGTCAAGTGGCTGCTGGTTTTCGATGGAGCAAATGAGGTCCATCCCCCCACCCCCAGCCTGCCTGGGTTGTTTCAGCTCTTAAAAATGGTGTTTGTTTTTGATGCGCCATGAGCGACCGTCTGTCCTTCCAAACGTTTGGTTAGAAGCAATTCGTGTTCTTGGCTACAGGCTCGAAAAGGGCAGCCCAGACGTCTGAAGGGAGGGATTGGCTGGCACCGAATTTTGCCATATGTGCCAAGCTATTCTTCTCATTCTCTCTCCCCTCCCCGGCCCTCTCCATTCCCGCCACGGAACATGGGGAGATGGCGACAGTCCTCCAAACAACGTGGCACTGCTGCAGTTCTCTGCTGCCATCTGCTGGTTGGCGTGCTGTATTTCAGGACCTTTTGGACTTGGGTTAGCGTGAGCAAACCACTGTTCAGATTAACAGGGCACAGCCTGTACTTCTCAGCCTCCAGCCTTTCGGATGGTTATCCGCTCCCTTGTCTGCACCTTATAATGGCTGTCAGCACGACCGCTGAGTTTCGTCTGGAGCAGGGGGAGAGCAGAAAATGGTGCAGCCGCTTATCACCCTTTCTCTAATCTGCCCTTCCTGTGCAGAGTGATTGAGAAAGCCTAGCAGACCAACTCCAGGCCTTCTTGGACAACTCGTCTGCTCCAGCCCTTTTTCAGTCTTATTTTGGACAAGGCTATGGGATGGAGAGGGCTCTGCTGGTTTTTGCTGAAGACCTCCATCTGAATGTAAGAACATAAGAAAGAGCCTGCTGGATCAGACCGGAGTCCATCTAGTTCAGTGGTGGCAAACCTTTGGCACTCCAGATGTTATGGACTACAATTCCCATCAGCCCCTGCCAGCATGGCCAATTGGTCCATGTCGTCCATAACATCTGGAGTGCCATGTAGTCCATAACATCTGGAGTGCCAAAGGTTCGCCACCATGGATCTAGTCCCACACTCTGCTACTCGCAGTGGCCCACCAGATGCCTTTGGGAGCTCACCTGCACCATGTGAAAACAGTGGCCTTTTTCTGCTACTGCTGCTCCCAAGCACCTGGTCTGCTAAGGCATTTGCCATCTCAGATCAAGAAGGATCGAGATTGGTAGCCATAGACCGACTTCTCCTCCATAAATCTATCCAAGCCCCACTCTGTCGATCACATTGTCTTATTCTAGGTAATCTGTCTTGAGTCCCAGTGAGAATGGCGATAATGTAATGTAAATAATGTAAACAAGTAATGTAAATAATGTAAACAGATGGTGAGCCAAGAGGAAGAGGCTTCCCCTGAAGATGAAGGGAGAATTACTGCTGAAGGGCTTCCTGTTTGTCTCCAGGCAGCAGTCGGGCTTCGTGACCAGGGTCCTTGTAACAATATCTCCTGCCCTCCTTTTGCAGATAAAGTATCATGAAGAATTTGAAAAGAGCCGGATGGGCACCCCTGGTGGGGAAGGAGGGGAACTGGAACGCCGCAACTCTCAGGAGGGCGCCAACTACAGGAGGCCAGTGGAACAGCAGCAGCAGCCGCCCCCACACCAGCAACCTCACCACATCCAGCCAGCTACCCCTGGTAAAATAACTGCGGTCATGCTTGAGCTGAGGGATGGGGGAGGGGAGGGGGGACCCTTGCGGCACTTCTTGTGGCCACTGTGAACTCCCCAAGTGCTAACTATGTTGCCTGTTGTTTCTTCTTGGAATGCTGATAAGAATTCAGAGCAGAATTTCCAGCTCAAGTGGAGGCTGGAATCCTGTGTTGTCTCCCCAGGGCCTGCTCTGCAGTCTCCGCAAGAACCAAGAGTTAGCTGACTGTTTTCTTCTCTTCCCCAGTGTATCACCACCAGCCGCCAACACAGGCAGCATCTCAGTCCTATGGATACAAGGAGCCGGCAGCACCTGTCTCCATACAGCGTAATGCCCCATCTGGAGGAGGGGTGAGTGCAGCCTCAGGCGAAAGAAGGCAACGAAGGGCTAGCTGGCATGTTTGGGGCAGGGGGAGGGGATCATTTTAAACACCTGGCCTATTGCAAGGTTGCCCTTGCCTGCGTGGAGATGTGCGTGGGGTTAATGGCTTCACATATGAGCATGCAAACGGTTCAGATTTTCACTGGGAACCAGAGTATTCTCTAAGCTTGTGGTCACTTGCCTTTGTGTTTTCAGAAGGGAAAGGTAACCCCTTAAAGTATTAGGTGTCAAACTGTGCTCTTCAGATACAGGATCTGAGCAGTTTATCATCCCCTGCCAGCATCATGCTGGCAGGGGATGATAGGAACTGTAGTCCACAACATCTGGAGGGGCGCGAGTTTGACACCTATGATTGATAATCTTTGAAACTCACATGAAGCACGTAGGAGCGTGTAGAGAATATTTCCCCCTCGAGCACCATTGCTGTTTTCCTCTTTCCTTGTTTTCCTGGGTGCAGCCCTCTTGTTTTTTTCGCTAAGATCGCGGACGAAAGGAAGAACTGTTCAAAGTAAATCAGCCGACTCCAAGAACACACCATGCAGCTATAGAAGAAGAAGAAGAGTTTGGATTTATATCCCCCCTTTCTCTCCTGTAGGAGACTCAAAGGGGCTGACAATCTCCTTGCCCTTCCCCCCTCACAACAAACACCCTGTGAGGTAGGTGGGGCTGAGAGAGCTCCGAAAAGCTGTGACTAGCCCAAGGTCACCCAGCTGGCGTGTGTGGGAGTGCACAGGCTAATCTGAATTCCCCAGATAAGCCTCCATAGCTCAGGCAGCAGAGCTGGGAATCAAACCCGGTTCCTCCAGATTAGATACACGAGCTCTTAATCTCCTATGCCACTGCCGCCGCACAGAAGATATAAAGCAAATCAGTGGCATTGAGTGTGCTTGGTGCCCGGTGTTTAAAGCTGAGGCTGGGGAGGGGGCAACTCACCCACCCCCCATAAAAACTGAGGCTGAAAGGTGATGACATCCTGTTTTCAACTCCCCGTGGAGTCCATGATTGCATTGGGCTTTGGGCCGTGATCTAAGGCTATTCTCGCCTTCAGGGCCAGGGTAAGAGTAAAGTTCTCCCAAGTCCAGTCTTGTTCCTTGGCCAAAGTTTCCCTCCACATCCACCCATAGGACTCAGGTCACACCGTGTGCCATAACGTTAGCATAGCACCAACATGTCTGTGGATTTCATGGCTGCCCTCCAGTCTTTGTCATCTGCAGGTAACGTGAGCCCAAACACAACATGGGTAGGGATGTCACTCGAGTGGTGAGGAGTGTCATCCATCACCAGCCCCATTCATCATCGCTTGTGGTGGCTGCCAGGGCCCCAAGACAGCTCTTTCACTTGCACGTGAAGCTGCTGCTGCTGCTGGGCAGTAGAAATAGGTTCTGGTTTGGATTAAATTCTGGTACCACTTCTTGACTCAAGACCCCCAGCTTGTGGAGACCCAGAATCGAAAGCTGTTTCATGGTCAGGGTTGGAGGCAGGAGGCTACCTGCCTCAGTGTACAAACTGCGCTTTGTGGAATCAGCCCAGCTTGTGGAGTAACCGCTGTTAGCAGAACTGGTTGACCAGTGCGGTGTCGTGGTTAAGAGCAGGTGGATTCTAATCTGGAGAACTGAGTTTGATTCCCCACTCCTGCACCTGAGTGGTGGAGGCTTATCTGGCGAACCAGATGTGTTTCCGCACTCCTACATTCCTGCTGGGTGAGCTGGGACTAGCCACGGTTCTCAGAACTCTCTCAGCCCCACCTGCCTCACAAGGAGTCTGTTGCGGGGAGAGGAAGGGAAAGGAGCTTGTAAGCCACCTTGAGTCTCCTTACAGGACAGAAAGGTGGGTTATAAACCCAAACTCTTCTTTTTCTCGGTGCAACTCCATGGGACTCCTGAGGGCTGATCTCTCTCTTCCTTCTCCTCCCCACCCCTCCTCAGAAGCGGTTCCGTGCCGTCTACGATTACAACGCGGCGGACGAGGATGAGGTCTCCTTCCAGGATGGCGACACAATCATCAATGTGCAGCAGATCGACGACGGCTGGATGTACGGCACCGTCGAGCGGACCGGCGACACGGGCATGCTTCCGGCCAACTACGTGGAGGCTATATGAGCCCTGCTCGGGTGCTACCCTGGAAGCAAGCAGGGGGAAGGGCTCTCATCGTGTGCTTCTCGTTCCATTATCCCTTCTCTGCTGTCTCTTGTCATGCATCAGTTACTTTGTTCTGAGCCTCTGGTCGTTTTTTTTATTCTTCTGCCAACATAGCCTTGTTTTGGGGGCATTTGACACCGGGGTGTCTCTCTCTCTCTCTCTTTTTTAAACTATCCTTGTAAGATTTTTTTTGAAAAGACCAGCTGTCCTTCCATCCTCTCCCGTTACTTTCATGGAACTTGGCATTGCGCTTTCCTCCCTCCCCCGGGACCGGCCGTTTTGGGAAGTGATTCTGAATTAAGTCAGCCCGATCGAACCAAACTGCTTCACGGGAACGGGAACCCAGAAGGCCCAAGGGAATTAATCTGGTGCCATACTTGCTTTTAGTGCTGTAGGGCCTTCAGTCACTGGGGGAGAGCCGCTGACCAATTTTCTTCCAGAAAAAAAAATTGCCCCAGGGCTTTGTTTGCATGTTAACTTTGGCTCGCCTATCTTTCTTTCTGTAACGATTAAATATCAGCTCGACGGGAATCAGAGAGAAAACGTACTTTGCTTTAAAGCCTTTGGTGGAATCCTCCTCCATTGCTTGCTTGCACAAAACGGTATATCTGTAACATCTGCCAGGAAGATGAAGGTCAATTTAAAAGCAGAATGCGAAGGATGGCGGGAGTGGATTTAGGAGAAGGGAAAGGGTGACTTGTAGCAGATACACCTGACCGTAGGCTCCTGGATGCCAGGGCGAACTCAGAGCGAGTGTCTACTTCGGAGGGGTCGAGAAGAGAATGTGCGCTTGGTGTTCCTGCAGATAAGTGGTCTGGAGCGGGAAGGGCACTGGGCTTCCGGCATAGCCTAAGATCTTGCCACTGAGGTAGCTCAGTCTGCACAGCTCCACTTCGGTGCTCTACCTCCGGGCTGGGAGAAGCGTGAGGGAGGGACAGCAACATTCCAGATGCGTCTGGCCATTCCTGCTGCTCCCCCTCGGCAAGCAGCTTTAGAACGACTTTCGAGCCAGCCTATGCAAGAATCACCCAGCCAATGATGTGTCCGGCCCCCTCTCTTAATGCCTCTGGTGCTTGTGTGTTTCACATGCATGCTTCCCCCCTCCCCCTCCCCCCGGCTTAAATTCTGTCGGCATCTAATACATGGAAACAGGCAGGCACGTCCTTAAACAGCCAGACTACCTGTAGCAGTCCCTTCCGTTCATAGGCAGGAAGAGCCACCCTTGGCGATGCTATCTGCGGGACCAGTTCTCCTTCCTCTTCTGTCGCTGGTGTTCTTGGGGATCCGTGAAGGGTCAGTGGAATGCTTTCCCCATGAACCCAAAAGGCAGGCCAGTAGACACCCGCATCTCCCCGTCTTGTACCTTTTCTGAGCCAAACAATGTTTACAGCCCTCTCTCTTCTCTCCACTGTCCACCAGCCAGCCTGGCAATTGGACAAAAGAGTCAGGGGAACACCTACCTTGCACTAGAAATATACCTCTCACCCCTTTTTTCAGTACCTAGCTGGCAGGTGCTCTTGCTGGCTTTGGATAGCATCATGGACCAAAAGCAACACGTGTTCACATTAAGATGGCAGGGAACCTCTCTAACTGGAACCACGCAAGGCCAAGACGGTATGTGCACAATGGGAGGATGAAGGCAGGAAAAGAAAGGGTGTTCAGGATACTTCCGTTCCGTTCCCAAACTAGACCCCCAGAAGTCTCCGTTCTCTGCTTGTAGGGATTTTCTTTGCATTACAGTTTACAGATCTGCAGGGGCACCTTGAAGTCATTCTTGGGTCAGCAAAGAAAGGCAAATTCTGTGTGAAAAAGAAACGCACAAAGAAACGCACAACCACAGTGCTCCAGAAGCAACTTTAGCGGTTCATGGCTCTGAAAGCAGAGCTGCTTCCCTTGAGTGGTGAAGCTAGAGCCGCTTCTGCATTTGCAAGTGGTGTTTGCACATCACTGCGCGGGTGGAAGTAACCTGTGGGGAAATCTTTATATCTTGATGTCTTTATATATATCTAAATATATAACTTGCAGAGTACCTCTAAGCCAGTTAAAGTTAGAGGTGGCCTCTTGTGACCACGTGGGTCTCTGGAAGTGGGCTTGTCAAATCTGCTTTGGAAGGCTGCCTTTCAAAGGTAGGTTAAATAAAAGGTGCTCGCGTTCACTGAATTTCCTCGTTTTTTGACTGTTCAATCTCAAACCTCTCCAAAACCTGAAACACGCAAGGACCAAACTCCAAAACTTGCATTTGACTGCACAAATTCTCAACCATTCCACCTCTTGCATCTTAAGTGCTCCCGGTCTGCTTTTCCCTCTCCCCCCCCCCCCCAATTCTGTGCCCAGAGGCATATCAAGGATTGACCTCAGGTTGTCTGTGGACTCTAGTGCAAAGAAAATCAATGTTGGTAATATCAGAAAGTGTCCACTTCGTGTCTTTGCGAGAGAAGTAAAAATCAAAGGATAACACAACCTCTCTCGGGTTAAAAGCAAGGAGACGCCGTTTGTTTTGTTCCTCCTGAAGTCTCCCATCTCTTTGTACTTGGCGGGAAGGAATCTTGCAGTGTTGCCCTCTAGCTTCACCTAACCAGGAGAGTTTGAGCCCTGGAGCCCCACTGCTACAGAACTGCAAAGCTCCCTCCTCCTCCTGCATAACTTGCCAATCTCAGCTGTCAGAATTAGTGACCAAATAACCCAGTTGTGGAAGCACAAATGTCTTTGAATCCTTTCCCTCCTCTTTCCCCTCCTCGGGTACTTTGCACTAGAGATAAACATGTTAAGGGGGATTTTCAGCCTTCCATCCACCAAATCTGCACTCCCAAAGGGAAAAGTGTGTTTCGAACCTGGTGCAGGAAGGGCATGGCTTTTTCTCTGATCTTTGAGAGATCTGCAGATGTCCGGGGACCTTTTAGCCGAGGGGGTGACCTTTCTCAAGGTGCCAGCAAGAGAAACTCAATTGTGATAAGGGGACGGGGGGAGTCATATCCTTGGTGCTAAGACGGAAGCACAATCTTATTGGTGGCTGTTTCCTTTGTACCTAATTAGGTGGAGGCAAAATCATGTATAGACAATCCTAGAGGACAGCTTTTTGTGTGTGTGTGTGAGGAAGATGCAAAGTGTCACAATGTGAATAAATATTTTTTAGAGGACCAAATAAAATTACAATATTCACATTTTTGACTCTCCTAGCTTTTCACTCCTGCCGTGGAAGAAAGTTTCTCACTGCTTGACTTATTTTTTTTCTGCCTTCTTTGACTTATGCACTTTTGCGTTTTTATTTTTTTTCTCCAATAGCTGAAAAGCACCTAAACCTGTATTTAAAGAAATAAAATGTTTAAAAAAACCCAACAAAAACAGCTAAGTTGCATCCGTGTATCCATTTTTATTCATGTAAAGTCTGTACATCTTAGCTTTCCAAGCTAGATTTCAGTGTCTATTAGAATGATTTTTTTTAATTAAAAATGGTATATTTTGGGGTTTTCATCTGTTGTCTGTATGTTTTCTTCTTTACGGGCTTGCACGCCCTCTCCAAAAGTCATCTAGGCCTTTTTTTCAGGGGCACCATAGAATCAATTGTAATTCCAGCTCTCTTCTGGGTTATGCCAATTTGAAAATAAAGGTATAATTTTTACCTGCCGACTGATTCTGGTCTTCATTGACTGTTTTACTTTTCTCCCTGCTAGAAGTTATTCTAGATATTAAATTTATTATGTTCTAAGGGAAGGCCTGTCTCTCAATGTGATCTGGAATAGCAACTGGAGAGCCAGCATGGTGCAGTGGTTAAGAGCAGGTGGATTCTAATCTGGAGAACCGGGTTTGATTCCCCACTGCTCCATCTGAGAGGCAGAGGCTTATCCGGTGAACCAGATGTGTTTTGGCACTCCTACATTCCTGCTGGGTGACCTTGGGCTACTCACAGTTCTTCGGAACACTCTCAGCCCCACCTACCTCACAAGGTTTCTATTGGGAGAGGAAGGGAAAGGAGCTTATAAGCCACCTTGAGTCTCCTTATAGGAGAGTAAGGGAGGGTATAAATTCAAACTCCTCCTCCTGCTTCTTCTTACTACTTAGAAAATGATCCCTTGCCTGTCCCAGGGTTGAGCTCCTGTGAACTGAGAGTGAAGTATCCTTGATGGCTGGGGAGCTTTAGTCTACTCTTGAATCAGATGAGTCATCCTGTCCATAGCTGGGTTATTGTATTCCAAGCTGGGCAGAGAGTGGGGTTCTCTTTGAACAGCGGACTCCATTAACAGGCCAGGATAATCTGCCCTACAGGATAATCTCTGCATGGGGGCTGTGCAGATGTCTCTCTTGGGCATAGGCAGGAGGAAATCCTGTGCTGTAGTCTGGCTTTGTGCAGTCAGAGCACCTAAAAGAGGGCAGGGGGCATTTATTGGTTTGTTGTATGGCTTGCACGTCTCATAGGCCGATGCACTTCTCATATGCCGATTCACACTGAAACAGACTTTTTTCTATGATCCATCTCTGAAGATGCCAGCCACAGATGCAGGCGAAATGTAGGAACAAGATCTACCAGACCATGGCCACACAGCCCGGAAAACCCACTACAACCTACACAATATTGCTCACACATCCAGAGATATTGACAATTTAATGCCAGATCTGAAATGTTTTGAAGATCTTAGGTTTTTGTGCACTTACTATAGAAGATATAAGACCCACTTCATAAATTTTTATCCACTATATAACAACTTAGAAGGCAGCTCCTGGTTTGGATTGGTACATCAGCTGTCCAAATGTGTGTTTTTCAAAATGTTATATCCATTGACCACTGACGAAGGCTGTAACGACCTAAACGTGTATGGTTTTGCTGGTCGTTGGATATGTTTATCAGTTGTAAGAACACCTGTATTGTTATGTGTGAAGTTGATGTGCAATGTATGTTGGGATCTGGTTTCCAGAACCTATATTTGTAACTATCCGTTTATATGCCGTACGACACATATGCTAATTACATATGTATTTTTATAACATTGTATTGTCGTTAGCTGGACCTTTATAGAAATACCAGCCTAGCCACTCCACCGAGCTGCCTGTTGTACATCCTACAGCCGTACGGTGCCGCCCAGAGATGCATCCAGAAAAGGAGTAAAACAGCTTTAGAAAAGCTATGGATTAAAGGAGTAAGAGGTGAGAAGCACTTTTGCGCACGGAAACAACCCCGTGCAAGCAGCTCTGAGCTTTCTGAAGGAACCTGTCTTGGATGCGAATCCATCTTGACCTCATGCAGCGTTGCCAAAACCTTTCAGTGTCCCACCAAGGTGAGTTCAAAGTCTGTTTTTGTTAACATCGGCAATCATTCTAGAGTAATCTTTGTCAGAATGTCGGTAGTGGTTAAATCAGTGAACTCTAATCTGGTGAACCAGGTTTGTTTCCTTACTCTTCCACATGAAGCCTGCTGGGCGACCTTGGGCCAGTCAGAACTTTCTCAGCCCCACCTACTTCACAAGGCGCCTGTTGTGGGGAGGAGAAGGAAAGGCGACTGGAAGCCACTTTGAGACTCCTTGGCCCCTTCCGCACATGCAGAATAATTCACTTTCAGTCCGCTTTCACAATTGTCTGCAAGTGGATTTTGCTGTTCCGCACAGCTTCCAAGTGCGTTGAAAGTGTATTATTCTGCACATGCGGAAGGGGCCCTTAAGTCTGCTATAGAAACCAACTCTTCTTTGTTCCAGAACAGAGCTCACCTGAGTCTGATTTGCCTAAGGCTAGTGCCAGTGTGCTGCCAAGTCACAGCACCCCAGAAGGGAGAATTAAAAATGTACCTACTGAACCAAAGCCGCCTTAATCCTGGTGCTAGAAACTTCTTCCTCCAAACGCACTAACTCGGTGGTTCTCAACCTTCCTAATGCTGCGACCCTTCAATACAGTTCCTCATGTTGTGGTGACACCCCCCCCCCCACCCTAACATGTATCTATTTTACAGATGGAGAACACTGATGCAGAGAGTCTTAGGCGACCCCTGTGAAAGGGTCGTTCGAGCCCCGAAGGGGCCCCGACCCCCAGGTTGAGAACCAACTATTACCACCACGTGTGGTTGAAAAGTATTTGCTAGGGGAGATGGCTGCCCTATGCTCTCCTGTTCCTGGTTGTCTGTAATGCACCAGAATTTAAAAAATAAACCTAACTGGGGGGGTGGGGGAGGCTAGTTATCTGTTAAACTCTGGCTTCCCTAATAAATGTGCAGCCAGCTGAACAGTGAGTCTGTGCTCCACGCTGCAGTCTGCACCCCCCACCCCCACCCCTCCTCTGCTCAAGTCACATTTCTGCCTCTTTCCTGGGAGAAAAAGACAGCTCCGTTTCATCCCTCACCTTCTCTCTGTCCTCTGAGGGAATGGTGCTGTTGCTGTGCACCAGCATCTCTCTCTCTCTCTCCCACTCCCTCCCTCTCCCCACCCTGCAAATCCCTCCCTCCTCCTCCTCCTCGCTGCATCATCCAGCCGTCTCTCGCCTCTCCCTCTCTTTGCCGCTGCCCTGCTCCCCCCCCTCCCCCTCCCTTCCGTCACCATGTTGGACATTTTCATTCTCATGTTTTTCGCCATCATAGGCTTGGTGATCTTATCCTACATCATCTACATGCTGTAGGACCCGCCGCCCCGCCGCCAGCGACTGAGGGATGCCAGCCAAGCAGGGGGGCGCCCTACCTGTGCCTCCCCATCACCTCTGAAGGCTGTTCTCAGCAGTGTTCCTGATGGGAAATCCGGCTTCTGGATTGCAGCAAAACCTGGTATTTAAAACCCGTGGTGTTGGGGTGGGTTTTAGGGTGTGATCGAGTGGACAGGGGCAGCTTATGTTTTTAAAGCTGCCACCGATATCCTTCGGCCTTTCTGAAAGACGCTGATTTGCTTCTACATTTGATATGCTGTTTTTTTTTTTTAAAAAAAAAACGTTTTGGGTATTTTGTCTCCACGCTTCTTTTTCCTATTTGAGAATCGTGCTTTCTTTCTCATCACGGGAGTCTGCCTGTTTAGATCTTGATGTTGCCGTGGATTCAGAAAACATAAAATATCTGAATCTTTGCATTGTCGAAGGCTTACGCGGCCAGAATCGCCGGGGTGTTGTGGGGTTTCCAGGCTGTATGGCCGCATTCCAGTAGCATTCTCTTCTGACGTTTTGCCTGCATCTGTGGCTGGGATCTTCAGAGGATCATCTTTGCATCGTGTCTGAATCTTTGTTTTTTTAGACATTTAATTCTGCCGTTGAGAATTAGTTGCTGGGAGAATCTGTTTGTCAAAGCAATGGGTATTGCTAGTTGGTGTTTGTTTTCTTCTTAAATGTTTAAATAGTACGGATGTGTATATGTTTTTTGCAGATGTGATTCTCTACCCCGGCTCAAAGCTGTGTTGACTTTGTGGGCAGCTGGCATGGCCTCTCAGAGCGATTCCAGAACTTTCTTGGGAGGAAGGTTAACCCTTGGCAATTACAAACTGGCGAAGAGAGCTGTGATTCATCCCAAGGTCTGAAGATTTATCTCAAGTTTCCAAAATGCCAACTTGGAAATACAAGGATGACTGGAACGGAATGGACAAAATTTGGCAAGCAGAGAATAGTATGGAATGACTCTATGGAAAGGGGATAAGAAAAAAATCTCCCTTGCCTTCAAGTGTAAAAGCTGCAGGGGTTTGCAACCACTGAGTAGCAGAAATGGTATTTTGTCTCATTTTAAGTTTTAGAGTATATGTATATTTTAAGTAAAAAATGGAAACTGGAGGGTGGCTTTCGAAGAATGTTGAAGGATCAAACAAAATGGTAAAAAAACCAACAAGACTGATAGCCAATTGCATTCCATTTAATATTTGGCATACTGTAGTCCCAGCATAGACATCATGAGTTGAATGTAGAAATTAATTTGTGCAGGTCGGCAGATCAGCTGTAACAGCCCTGCAAAAGGTTGCAGAGATGAGGTGAGGGGGTGGGGTGGGGTGAGATCATATCCAGCAACCTGGTGATAGATAGGAAATCCATTGCCTTGCCCTGGGTTACCAACCTCCTGCTTGGACCTGGAGTTCCACTGGAATAACTGGTCCCCAGCTTGCAGAGAGATCTATTCCCCCGACAAAATGGCAACTTGGGAGGATGAACTCTGTGGCATTATACCCGGCTGAAGTCGCTCCCCAAACCTCATCCTGCCCGAGGTCCACCCCCACCAAATGTTCAGGAATCTCCCGTGCCAGAATTGGCAGCCTTAATTGACGCATATTTGCATGATAGGTGGAAGGTTATTTGTGCAGCTAGGGTATCAACTGTGGTTCTCCGGACTAGGACAAACCAACAACTTTGGTTTGCCTCATTTGTTTTTAATGAGCCTATTCGGAAAGAACTATTTTTACGCATTTGCTTCCCTCGCCCGTGTGTTGTAAACCACATCAAATGATTACAGCAGCCCAAAGCTGCTTGGGGTGGAGAAAAAGGAGCGCTCCTTTTGGATGACATGAAAAATAGCATTGCATTTTCTCCAAACTGCCAAAAGTGTATGATTTCTACCAGTCGAAGTAGAGTGCTCCACCCCCATCCCCAACCCCCCCAAAAGCATGGTTGCATAGCTGTAGAGTGAGTGCTTTGCGGGATCTCGGAATTACTTGAGTGTTTTTTTAATTGTAAAAAGCTCTGCCGGATCAGTGGTCCATCTATTCCTGCATCCTGTTTCATATGATCATCCAACAGTCTGGTTTAGTGCAATTGCTAACACAAATAAAGAGATTTGACACGATGCAGTTCCTTGCTTCTAAGAAACGGTTGTCCAAGAGGCCCATTTTTCAGGGTGGGACCTTGCTTCTGGGCCTCTCACACGAAGGGAACCACCCCGGCAAACTGCACCGTCCTAGTCCAGTCATTCCAATCTTGGCACTCCAAATTTGCGTAGCAGGAGAGCACCCTACCCACAATCCCCTTGATATGTGTTGCCATTTTTTGTGCGACAATTTTGGGTTGAGAAATTCCTGGAGATGTACAGGTTGGCCAGAATTTGGGAAAGAAGAGTACTTAGCATGGTAGAATACCTGAGAGACAACCGGCTGGGTAGTTATTTCCTCCAGGTGAACTAATCCCCATAGTATGGCGATCAGCTGTGATTCTGAGGAGATCCCCGCCCCGCCCCGCCCCGCCCAGGCCGGCAACCCTAATAGAGCAGCATATATTTTTCCAGCTTCAGTGTGGAAAATCACAAACCCTCCAAAATCTGGGTTCCCCAAAACACATTCTGAAGCTGGAAAATAAGCGTATTGCCTCACTGAGGGGATTGGTCATAGGAGAATCTCCCCTTAGGTACGGTTGCATTGCTGAAATCATGACTGGATGCTTCTGTTTCAATGACTGAAGCCGTGGTTGTAACACTGGCCAGTGAAAATGTAACCATGGGTAATTTCAGCATTTTGGCCATGCTGCATATTCTACTGGGTATTCTATTGAGTATATTCTATTCAGCATTTTGGCCATGCTGCCTATTCTATTTTGTAGACTTTAGTGGAGGTTTCTGCCTTCTTGCTTTCTTAGATGGGCAAATTTAATGTAGCTGTTTTACTTTTCCCTTCCCTCTTTGTCCCCCCCAACTCCCCTTACAACAGCCTGGCTGATAATCTGGCCAAACTATCCCCCCCCCCGCCCCCCCCCAGCAAATGATAGCAAAGAATATATTCAGGCTTGGGCCAAATTGCTAATGGGAGATATTGTCAACTTGGTGGTGGTAGATCCCAGCTGTAGGAGCGCTGTCCCTTGCAAGGAAGTTGCACACTACTTCCATCCATCACACCCTTCCATTTTCAAGACTGTATTACATTCCAAAGTCCAATAAAGACGAATAGGTTTTAAACCTAAAAAACCAAATTGAATTCATATTCAGACCCCTGACCTATCAGCCCTTCAAAAAGTGCCTGCTCTGAACAGAAGAGCTGAAGTATAACGAATACTAGTGGAATGGAGTCAGATTTTCCACTAGTGAGAAAATCCCGTGTGGCAATCTGTGCATTCGTGGGTGAAGAAACACGCATTGCTATCTCCTGCAGCTCCCTGTGATTTGGGTCAAGCACCTATTTTAATGGTGAAAGCATCAAGCACAGCCTTCAGCTTCAAACCATCTATTCTGAGTGAACGGCACAGTAGATACCAAGCTGATCAATTAAGCTGTTTCCTTCCTAATGCGATCCCAGTGTGAGACCAGAATAAAATGCTCAAAAGTATTTGCTCTCTTCCTAGGGAAAGGGTAACTTGTTCCTGTGGAATAAGGAACTAGATATACTAAAATGAAATGTACTGCAAGGTTATAGTCTCTTGCCCAGAATGCTTTTGCATGTTTGGGGCAAATTATACATATGAGGAAAACTGATCTCGGTTAGCAGACTACAACCCCTTGATGGGAGCCACGGGATATATGCAGAGAGGACATGCAGGTGTTTATAGTCAATAATCACATAATTGATCTTGTTTGCAAACAGGCATCCTCTCCAAGAATATGTCTTGCCCATTAAATATTATATGCATACATATATATACATGTATATGTGTGTGTCTGTCTGTATAAACACACGCATACACACACACTTATACACACATTTATACACAGACATACAGATATGCAGAGGCGTAGCTCCAAGGGGACGGGGGGTGCGCAACACACTGGGCGCGCGCCCCTGTGGGAGTGTGGCGAGGGCATTCCAGGGCGGGGCTGTGGCGGGGCGGAGGGCGCACCGGTACGCCAGCCGCTTTCCCCCCTTGCTACGCCTCTGCAGATACACACACACACACATATATGGGCCAATTCAATCTGCAGAATTAGTTTTGGAGGATGAGTGGAATGTATGCATGCAGTATTTGACACACCTGCAAACTTGTATACACCAGCCCAGTTATTGTGCAGCCTCAAAAACAACAACAAATACGTTTGAACAAGACGATGGAGGAAGATGGAGTGCTTGATGCCCTTGATATTGACCGGCTTACAAGTGGGATCTCAAGAAGCCGTACGATTGCTACACTGATTTATTCGGTCAGTGTCCCCAAAGTGCCAGAATGGTTGCGAGCAATTTAAGCCTTCAGGCCTCGGGGCCTCCTCCTGGTAAGTGTTCAAAATGTTTCTCAAGGCACAAGCCAGATGTTACAACTTGGGCTATATTCGGGTATAGCAGAGGTTGCTCAGGTGTGTGAACTTAAGGGGAGCTTGGGAAAGCAAAAGGACAAAAGGGAACAGGCAGACCCCATGCCCATCTTGCTTCCCCTGCCAACCTATAGTCTTCTAAAGTTGAGATCCAGCGTGGTGTAGTGGTTAAGAGCAGGTGTATTCTAATCTGGAGAACCAGGTTTGATTCCCCACTCCTCCACCTGAGTGGCAGAAGCTTATCTGGTGAACCAGATGTGTTTCCACACTCCTACATTCCTGCTGGGTGACCTTGGGCTAGTCACAGTTCTTTGGAACTCTCTCAGCCCCACCTACGTCACAAGGTGTCTGTTGTCGGGAGAGGAAGGGAAAGGAGCTTGGAAGCCACCTTGAGTCTCCTTACAGGAGAGAAAGGTGGGGTATAAATCCAAAACTCTTCTTCTGTTCTACTTCTCTTGGGGCAAAAGTAGTTTCAGAAAAACAAAGGAGAGAGCCCTTTTTTACCGACCCACGCCATGCTTTAGATTTACCCCTTCCCTTTATTCTAATTTTGTAGCCACCCAGTTCTTACAAACAAATCTCCCTCCAAAATGTCTAGTTTGTTCCCAAGTCTCAAATTATTTGGGAGAGGCTTATGATTACAATTATATTTTTGCCTAAATCCCCCAAAGAGCCACATGTTTGAAAAACATGGGATGTGGTCAGCAACATTTTTGCATCATCCAAGAAACAGGAATGTCTAAAAAACTTTCACATACTGCATTTGCTATAAGTTATTCAGGGGGGTGACTGACTTTACAAATGGAATATGGGAAACAAATGAACTCATCTGAAAAGAATGGATATCTATATTTGCACAGCTTGCACAGCTTTTTTTATAGTTTACATTTCTCCAGTTGCTACACACAATTAACTACTGCTTTCCACAAAAGTTCTCTCTGTACCCCACCCACCACTGAAATTACAACAGATATAATCAATACGTGTAATAAATGTATCTGCCCTTTTAAAAAAAGCATTCACTTGCTGCAAACAGGATTATCTTGTCTTGCAACTATAACGCATATGGTCTTACATACTAAATTCAGAATAAATTCAGAAAATAGACGAGGATATCAGCAGTCACATATGTGAAGGGAAATAATATCAATAGGAAAAAGTTGCTTGTTTTATTGCTTCCTGGTAAGGCGTTCTCCGAAAACTTCTGATCTGAAGAATTTTTACGGTTTTTCACTCATGGTCAAATAAAGGATTTCCTTATGAAAATTTGCTTGTGCATTCACCAGATAAAACAGGTTCAGCAAGCTGCTATTATCCTCTCCGCGCCTCCCTAAGCAAAATAAACAAAAATATTTATTAAACCTGTGCACAGTTTGTGCTGAAAGCGGGAAAGGCCTTACTTGGCATACAGATTAATCGGCAGGTTTAATTCTAGCCAGGCTTCACTCTTCTAGACTGTTTGGCAAACTCAAAATGATCTTCAAGAGCTGCTGTTTACTCTAGTTGGAAATCCTTGGCTTTTGGCGCTTCCCCCCCCACTCCCACAAGTGGATCCCCCCCCTGGGCGTGCTCGGGAAGCGATTTCACCCCTCAGCCAGCCATCCCTGGTGCTGCTCACGGGCGTCCCCACAACTTCAGACTCAAGTGCCAAGTCATCAAAAGGCGCCTGCTTTCTCCAGCGCCAGGGATGCCGCACGCTGAGGGGGCTGACAGTGGGTGAGCTGCCAGGGCGGTTGGGTGCTGTCACCGCCTCTGCCGTGGGGAGTGCAGGGGAACTCCGTCACTACTACAGGAGAGTGCAGCGCAGGGGACAAGGTGGGTGGGAAAAGGCCCGGCCAGCCCCCCTTGTTATGCTTATGTTTCTCAGTACAGCAAACACCTTCCTCGCCCTTGTGCCATTTCAGTTTGCAAGAATGGTGGATGTGGTTTCCTTTGCCAATGGGCAACCAGGAAAGCTGCTCCGGACACTAAGCTAGCGCACCGGTGACCACCCACAGCTCCATCCCTAGACAGAGGACAGAAGGAAGAAGCCCCCATAACTGCTTGGGAATACCCCATTCAGTGCTCGGGGAGGCCACCTGTGGCAGCAACTGCAACTACCCTATCTAGGGCTTGTTCCACCCCTCACTTGGCTCTGGCAACAGGGGGATAGTGATTCTGGGGCTGGACTCTATCAGCGACAGGTCGTATTCAGCCCTGGCCCTCCCCTGGTGGAATGCTTTGTCCAATGAAATCTGGGCCCTGCGGGACAGGACACAATTCTGCAGGGCTTGTAAAATGGAACTGTTCCTCCAAGATTATGGGTTAAGGTGGCTACAGTTAATCGATCGTATGATTTCCAGCTCTCCTTTTCATCCTTCTGTGCAGATTTTTTGGGTTATTAAACACTGGATTTTAATGTTGATTTTAGTCACCATCAGGGGTTAAAACTGGATGGAATTTGTGGTTTTAGAGTTTTGTGATTATGTGTTATTGTATGTTGGAAACTGTCCTGAGCCCACAAAGGGAAAGGCAGCATATAAATCCATCATAACAATAATAATCGTGAAATTTTTGCCCAGGGCCCTAGAATTTCGAGACTGCCACTGGAACGAGGCGAAGCCCCTTTTCCCATGGATACTACATGCCTGTCTATAAACTTGTGTGGCACGGAACCTACTTGTCAGATGTAGTCGGCTACAAACAGAAGAAAGACAGGGATTGGGGGGCAAGATCGAAGTAATTGGAAAATAAAGCTGGAAGGTCAAGCAGTCAAGAGACAGGTAGACGACATCAATATGCACAGCACAAAATTCAGGCAAAAGATTAAAGTGCCCATCAAATGGAGTCATGTGGGGTGGGCCCAACAGCAACTTGAGAGCGCACATTAATTTTTTCTTTCCTTTTGGCCCCTGCAGTGTGAAGCCTGACATGAACAAGAAGAAGAAGAAGAGGAAGAGGAGGAGGAGGAGGAGGAGGAGGAGGAGTTTGGATTTATATCTTCCTTTTCTCTCCTGCAGGAGACTCAAAGGGGCTGACAATCTCCTTGCCCTTCCCCCCTCACAACAAAAACCCTGTGAGGTAGGTGGGGCTGAGAGAGCTCCAAGAAGCTGTGACTAGCCCAAGGTCATCCAGCTGGCATGTGTGGGAGTGTACAGGTTAATCTGAATTCCCCAGATCAGCCTCCACAGCTCAGGCGGCAGAGCTGGGAATCAAACCCGGTTCCTCCAGATTAGATACACGAGCTCTTAACCTCCTACGCCACTGCTGCTCCATCCCTAGACAGAGGACAGTTTGTAAGGAATCCTGTCCAGCTGAGATTTTGTCCATGCAGTCTACCAGAATAGCCTTTAGGGAACCATGCATATTTTTTTTTCATCAGTGGAAAAGCCAGTCAAATTCCACCCAATAAGTGATTTTAATGATGAACGTGTTATAAAGGAAAAACAGAAGAGGTTAGCACCACAATCGCAGGGAGAAAAAGGTGCACAAAATGTAGTTTGACCGAAACATAACATGACTCTAGAACGAAGTCAGTTCAAGAATGAGGGTGCTGTTAACAGCTCCTTTCCTTGTGAGCTAAAAGAGGAATGCTAAAACAGTGCCCCCGAGGAATGGTCTGACATTCTGTCAAAACACGTTGGGATTTGCCTTATGTTGAAGGAAACCATTTCCTGCATCTACTGGAATATCACTTTTCTTAAATAAATTTTAAAAAGCCATGCTTAGCTGAAGTTCACTGGACAGAAAATGTCACACACATCCTTTGCAGGAGTTAATGTTAAAAAGGAGAGAGACGCTTAAAACCAAATGACATTTTATACATACTTGGATGTTTGACCCCCTGTGGTTTATTTTTTTAGTGGGATTGTGAAAGCTGCAGCTGAGAGCAGAAGATCAGTGGAAACAGTAGGAAAGTAGCAGGAAAAGCAACTTTGAAGTGGGAAAGATAATTTCAAGTGGGAAAATCAATGAAAGGTTACGCCCTTTCCTCCTGTGGGGGATGGGGGGGGGGGGAGAGAAGAGGTCCCACTATCGAGTAACCTGATGGGAGAAAAATATTGTGAGTGGAAAAACAGCCTGTAAGTAGAGTTGTCAGAAGCTTGGACAAAATGGCCTACAGCTTTAATAGATAGGGTGCTATCTCCAACGTGGGAAATTCCTGGCTATTGCAGGGCAGTACCTGAAGAAAGAGTTCACTAGGAACTTGATGTCATAGGCTCCACCCTTCATGACTGCTTATGTCCAGCGTGGTATAGTGGAGAGCCAGCGTGGTGTAGTGGTTAAGAGCAGGTGGATTCTAATCTGGAGAACCGGGTTTGATTCCCCACTCCTCCACCTGAGAGGCAGAGGCTTATCTGGTGAACCAGATGTGTTTCTGCACTCCTACATTCATGCTGGGTGACCTTGGGCTAGTCACAGTTCTCTCAGAACTCTCTCAGCCCCACCTTCCTCAAAAGGTGTCTGTTGTGGGGAGAGGAAGGGAAAGGAGCTTGTCAGCCACCTTGAGTCTCCTTGCAGGAGAGAAAGGTGGGGTATAAATCCAAACCCTTCTTCTTCTAGTAAACATTGGAATGTGATGTCATCCCATGGGTCTGTAACGACCCAGACTTGCGCAGAAGGACTACCTTTACCCTAATGTGTTGAAATGGGCAGCTGCAACTTTTCATGGGATGGAGGCAAATAATATCGCCTGCTTTGCATTTCCAGATGTGTGCTTGACAGTAAGAAAGCAGACTTAGCAGTACAGAAAATGCTCTTTGTGCATGCTCAAATGAATACTGTTGTGCCTAGCCTTTGCTACCCACTGAAAACAGATTCTAGAGCAGAGTTCATTCTCAAGTGAAGCCCTACCCTTTTCCTTTGCGAGATGACTGGCTACAAAGCTCTGGATGACAAAAATGTTTGCAAATGGACCTACTGGCATAAATTACTTTTAAGGGAGAAAGAACAACCCATTTACAGTTTGGGCTTCTTCAGATAATCAAGGACAAGGCAATTGATGGAGCCAAGGTTTCCACTTTCTCACCAGAGATCACTAAGTGCAGGGCATCCGTGATGGCGTGTGCGAATTCATTCTCTACGCTTTGGAGGAAGTTGTTCTTTTCGGCCGACGTCTTGAAAATCTTACAGACTTTCTGCATTATTTTTACGGACGAGTACATGCTATAGAAGTCCTTCTCACACACCTGGCGCAAAATCAGGAAACGTCTGTAAAGCAAAGTTCCTCTGCGGGTGGGAAGATCTGTTACATATCTTTGCTCCCCACCCTCAGCTAAACCCATCAAACATGTGAACAAATAGGTACAAAACAGAGGGGTGAATCCAGCAAGCTTTCTCAGCCGCTCTTGCCCAATTTGTAGCCACCTAAAAGAGTTCCCATTCCACATGGCTTTTGTCCAAGAAGATCCCATGACTTTGTGGGCAACCCCCTTCCTTTTTTTGCAGTTGAAAAGCTGGTTAGCTCCCACCAAGAATGGCGCCAGAAGCTAAACCTAGTTATAACCGATGTGGGGAGCTGGAGCGATCATACTAATTTGTTAGGATTTCTTTGCTTTGCTTAATAGCTCTTGAACATTAGCTCTTGCAAGCACCTTTCGTAATACACCTGCTTTCCATATAGGAGGAGGAGGAGTTTGGATTTATATCCCCCCTTTCTCTCCTGCAGGAGACTCAAAGGGGCTGACAATCTCCTTGCCCTTCCCCCCTCACAACAAACACCCTGTGAGGTAGGTGGGGCTGAGAGAGCTCCGAGAAGCTGTGACTAGCCCAAGGTCACCCAGCTGGCGTGTGTGGGAGTGTACAGGCTAATCTGAATTCCCCAGATAAGCCTCCACAGCTCAGGCGGCAGAGCTGGGAATCAAACCCAGTTCCTCCAGATTAGATACATGAGCTCTTAACCTCCTACGCCACTGCCCTAACTATATGTTTTATTTATATCCCATCCTTCCACTGAGGTACAGCGTCTATAAATTGCCCCCATTTTATTCTCACAACAACTTTGTGAAGTGGGTCAGGCTGACAGTAAGAAAAACTGCATGGCCAGGAGCGAGTGCCTCCTCACATGTAAACAGAGAAACGCGAGAAGACCCCACTATAAGCCCACTGAGCTGTGAAGAGCCCCGAGGTAAGCGTTCCATACATAATGGGCCAAATACAATTTTATGTGCTGGAATACTTTGCATTCGCTAATTACCTATCGCTCTTCTATATTTTGTAGGAGAATATCACAAAGGGAAAGAGTTTAGTTGCTGTAGGGATGAGCCCTGCTAACCCAGCAGAGCCTCAGAAAGAGCGCAGGAACGCCTGTGCCATCTATGCCCTTCTGGGTGCACACGCTCACCTGTCCCCAGGCCCCCGTGAGTCATAGGTCATGAGATGCCTGACTCACCGTCACAAGACATCCCAGACAAAGGGGCGCATACCCCCAGGTATGGATTAGGCCCAGACAGGAACGTTTCCTCTCTCACATAGGCAACCCCATGAGTCATGTACTGTACAGTATTCTCCCGCTCTCCCGCCTCCGTCCCACCTCTTGTGAAACCCTAATAAAAGGTGCCAGGGACCAGACCACAGCAGAGTTGCCAGATCCACGGATCACGCTTCCTGCCACTGGCTCTCTCCACCGGATGATATCGCTGTGTCTCGCCTCTTCCTTGCGACCCTCGCGGGCCGACTTCAAGTTGCTCCTCTCCCTCTCCTTGTGAGAGTCAGTGTGGTGCAGTGGTTAAGAGCAGTGGACTCTAATCTGGAAAACTGAGTTTGATTCCCCACTAGATGAGCAGCAGATTCTTATCTGGTGAACCAGATTCCCCCTCCTTTCTTAGGTCGAATCCTCACTGGAAAATTGTATGCAGATCAAAACCAGTTTGTAGTGGAACCACACCTCTTCATCGGAGTTTCAACCTCCCCACCGCAGCATGCACACAGCACACACACGGAGGCCTATCCCGGGTTTCAGAAATGTAGCAATCCCCACTACCAGGCAATCTCACTTCAACGGTCTTCCCTGATTGGTTTGCGTGTCTTATTGGGGCGGGACCTTTTTCCCCATGAAAACGTGCCATTGGGGCGTTGGGTTAATTGTGTGAACAGTTAATGATTCAATAGTTACATGTTTGACACGTCCCCTTCTGCTCTCGCTCGCTGATGGCAAAAGCAAAAACGAACCCCAGGAAAAGCTGGCTGCGCCTGCCTCACTTCAGCACCGGCAGAGCGCTGATTGGTTGCCCGACTTTTGCATCACGCTCCGCAGCGCGAAACAAAACCCTGTCCCTCCCCTCGGATCTGTCTCTGAACCGTGCCAATGTGGTTTGTCCCCCTTGCAAGCAGGTTCTGCCGGGAAGCGGGATAAAGGGGAGAATGAGCGCCAGAATCCATATCTGTTGCACAAGCAATGGGGAGGTCGTCCCTGAAGCCTGGTTACTTTGTGTCCTGAAACCTGGCTAAGAAGGTAGTGGGGATTCGACCTTACAGTCCTTGTGCTAGTTCTCTCTGAACTCTTTCAGTCCCACCTACCTCACAAGGTGACTGTTGGGGGGAGAGGAAGGGAAAGGAGTGTTTGTAAGCTGTCTTGAGTCTCCTTACAGTTGAGAAAAGCCGGGTATAAACCCCAACTCTTCTTCTTCTCCTGCTGATCTGCCTCTTTAGCAGTGTGATTCTTAGCATAGCTACAGCAGATCCTCATCCAGTTGTGACCGGTGAATTCCCAGGGAGATAGGGTTCTGCTGCCTCCCAAAGAGCAAAACAATCACATTTCCCATCAAATGTCATAATTACAATGGTGGTATGATGGAAGGAAATGAAGGTTCGAGGCCACATTGTATGATTGGATAAATGAAATCGCACATCTGTAAATGACGAGAGTCTACTGGACATCATTCTAAGCCCAGTGACTTCCACAGACTTACAAGGGTTTGACTTTGCTTCAGGGTTTGCATCACAAACTCAGGAGCTGCATTCCGTAATAGCAGACAATTACAGAATGACATTTCTGTTCAGTTCTGCATTACTGGGATGAAGATACCACTAAATAAGAATGGATGTTTACGGTTCATTGCTACTCACCAAAGTCAGGAAAACCATCAGACTTGCCAAATCTGTGACTCTGCCGTTCACAGCTTTGCTAGCCATAAAAGTGAAGCAGATACTGTTTCCACACAGGATAAGGAACCTGACGCTGTTTTCCGGAAGCCATTCCTGGGGGACTACTGTTGCAAAACATGGGGGGGGGGGGGGGGGGATGGATGATGCAGGATGTGTTAGTGATGTATTTTGAAACTGCTTTGCTGCCTTTGCAAATGCAACTCCGATAAAACATAAATGAAACCGATAATAAAACATATAGACAACAAAATGCAAGTCAACCAACATTTCATCAGCAAAGCAATACAATATCTCATAATCCTGGGATGGAAAATACTTGGGAAGACAGAGAATATTTCAACATGGCCAAATTGACTTACAAATTAATGTTGTAAACAGAAGACTGGAGCATGTATTGAAAAAGAAATGGGAGCTGTACTTTATTATATAACGGAAGGATCTACTTAGGCATATAGTTGAGTTTATGTATTTAAGCACATAACATACTCTTGTTTTATAGATATTTCAAGTTAAGTATAAATATCATTTTAATAATCTGATTAGAGTAAGGACCTTTTTGAAGTATTGTAATTTTTTCTACTACACAAAATTATATTAATCTGCTTATTGGGGTGCTGTGTGGTTTCCAGGCTGTATGGCCGTGTTCTAGCAGCATTCTCTCCTGACGTTCTCTCTACTCACAGGTATATATACTCCACTTGCTTTCCTTTCCGACTATCAGATCCTCTGAAGATGCCAGCCACAGATACAGGCGAAACGTCAGGAGGGAATGCTGCTAGAACACGGCCATACAGCCCGGAAACCACACAGCACCCCAGTGATTCCGGCCATGAAAGCCTTTGACAATACAAATCTGCTTATTAATTTCCTTTTCAAACACAATGAGAATGTAGCAAAGATTAATTAGAGGGTTTAAATGATTAATGACTAAATTGGTTCCTTTTCAGTATACTAGTTAATCTTAGTTCATTTTTATTAATATGATTAAGAAGTTTACAAGATTAGGAATGCGGATCCATGTCATACTTAATTCTGATATGATTAGAACTGCTTTTTAAAAAATTGTCTACGTTTACTTATTTTTAAATTATTTTACTTTTTCTTTTCTATACATTTTGTGGGTACGATAAAAATTACTTCGTTTAAAAAAGGAAATATCTGCAGATTTTGGGGGCAAAGTTTGTGGAAGCTGGGGTTTGGGGATGGGAGAAACCTCAGCAGGATATAATGTCACACCATCCACCCTGCAAAGCAGGCATTTTCTCCAACTGACCGTGGTAATCTGGAGATCAGTTATAAGAGCAGGAGATCTCCAGGTGCCACATAGAGCACAGGTGTCAAACTTGCGGCCCTCCAGATGTTATTGACTACAGTTTTCATCATCCCCTGCCAACATGATGTATGCTCCTGTTCCTTCCGCTCGAGCACAGGACTTCTGTATTTGTTTTGGAAGCTTCTCTGAGCATGCTCGGTGTCCCACATTCTGATTGGCTGTTGTTTTTGAGTGGCAGCTTGGAT
Organism: Sphaerodactylus townsendi; assembly: GCF_021028975.2. NCBI lineage: Eukaryota > Metazoa > Chordata > Lepidosauria > Squamata > Sphaerodactylidae > Sphaerodactylus > Sphaerodactylus townsendi. Next base: position 18,164,586 of record NC_059439.1, on the reverse strand, counting down.
GAATGTCAGGTGGGGAGATCAGACGGTTGGGCAGGAAAAATAAACCGGTCCTGCTCCCAACTGGTTTTTGTATGTTGCAGGTACAAGCAGGGTCACATCGGGGTTTTTTCAAAGAATCTCCAAACTGGCGATTTTTGAAAATCCCAGCCTAAGGTAAATACAGTGGGGCAACAGCAGGGCAGGCCCGTGTTAGCACTGGGAACTGTGCAGAATTCTCGGCTGCACAGGGATATTTTTCTTGCTCACCCTGGGATATTTTGGCCATGCAGAAACAGCCCCAGAGTGGACAACCTTAATCAACTGCAGCAAGAAATGTCTTACCATAGAGGACTAAAGTTGCAGAATTGGCAGCATGTCTAAAAGCTTTTTAATGTTGTAAAAGGACAAACTATAAAAACACTTGCAGTGCCATGCAGAGTAATGGAGCTTGAGTGCTATTGGTAGGAATTATTTGCATTAGTACAAAGATAAAACTAATAGTCTGTGCTCTGGTATCAGCCAGCAGACTGCTTCGTCCTTATATTTAAGTTTCCAGAATATCTCAATGCTACACAAAAGGGTAGGCCTGTGACATTCCTGCAATATGCATGCCAGTAAGATACAAATGTCACCAGGACTTTGCACGTTTGTTTGTTGATAGTGTCTGGCAGGGGCGGAGTGCTCACGGGGACATGTGGGTTCACCTGTCCCCAGGAACGTGCCAGCTGGTCACGTGGGGGGAATTGCCCCCCCACGCCCCTCCCCTTGATCCACCCCACCACACAGGAGCCTCCGCCGGCCAAAGGAGCAGCCTGGCTGGGCCACCACCAGACACCCCTTGGCCTGCCCCCCCCAGGCTGCTTCTTCAGCTGGTGGAGGCTCCACCAGCCTAACGAACAGCCTGGCGAGGCTGGGCTGAGGGGCGGCCCACGGCAGGCTCCTGCTGGCTAAGGTAAGTGGGGTGCAGGGGACGCGGGGGTGGTAAGAGGTTGGGGGGTGCCCAGAGCAAGTGTTGCCCCAGGCACCATTCCCCCCCCTACACCTCCGGTGTCTGGCAGCCTCCTGTCCCCCATGGCAGACCTGGCAACCTTAGGATTCTGGCCAGTCCACATAGCCCTGGCTCATGCTGAACCGTAAGTGGCTTGTAAACCGCCCAGATCATATAACTGGTTTCTCAGCCTTGATGTTATTTTTGGTTAATAGCTTTTAATTTTTTTTGTGTTTTATTTTGTAAGCCTCCTCTGGCAGTTTTCCTGGAGAGGCAGTGTAAAAATATTCAAAATCAATAAATAAGGGCTAAAGTACTTACAATGAAATCGTATGCAGAGTTATGCCAGCAGAGATTGTCTGCTGGTGGGAAAGAGAGCAAGGGGCCCCCAAAGGCTATTCTGGGGATGCTGGGACCTGCATACACAAAAAAACTGCAGTAAAGAGGATAATTGAATGAGACTGGGTGGGGAAAGTTGGCTGGATCCAACCCTTAACCTCCAGGTATACATTTTTAGAGAATCTAGTCCAGCTTTATTTCCACAGAAAATCATACAGGGTCTAAGCAGAAATTGTGTTTGTGTTGGCGTTTGCTTCTCGATTTTTACCGTCCATAGGGAGTAGCAAGTAAGCTATGCAAGTGTGAGTTTTATGTGCCCTGTAGTGAAATGTGGATTCGTGCAGGGCAGGAGTGTGAAACTGAAGAATACAAAGCTGATGTTTGTAAAGGGGAATGGCCTTCACAGTTCGTAGGCTGACACGGCCTTGACGATTATAGACCCTCTTAATTGGTCATGATTCCCAACTGGTGAAGTCATCTATCAAGATTTGGGAATAAAAAGATAATTGAATTCTGGTGTGGTCTGACTAATTCCAGGGGCGCAACGAGGCAAACTGTAGCCCTGGGCAAAACCTGGATGCCCCCCCCCCCATGGGCGGCCACTCCATCATGGCCAAAATATTTTTTGCACCAGGACATTGGTGCATGCAGGGGGTGCATTTTTAAACATATTTAGACAAAGGGGTGCCCCATCCCCCATTTTGCTAGGGAGATGGGGGCTATCCTTTTGAGGGTCCATAATTTTGGACCCCCTGAACCAAACTGCACCAAACCTTGGGGGTGCCATCATGACAGTCTCCAGATGATACCCTGAAATTTTGGTGCGGATACATCCAGGAATGCCCTCCCTGCAGGAACATCCCGAAATTTGCCCAATAATCTTTGTTCTGCATTGAGTTTTCTGCATTGCTGTCAATGGGGGTTGGAGGCTGGGGGGGGGGGGGGCACATTTCTGAAGGCACAGTCTCAAAACTTTCATGGTCTCATCAGGAGACTGCCTTAATGATACCCTCCAGGTTTGGTGCAGTTTGGTTCAGGGGGGCCAAAGTTATGGACCCTCCAAACTATAGCCCCCATCTCCTATTAGCTCCCATTGGAAACATTGGGGGATAGGGGCACCCCCTTTGGGAATCCATAACTTTGGACTCCCTGAACCAAACCTCACCAAACTTGGGGCGGGTAGCATAAGGACAGTCTCCTGATGATACGCTGAAATTTTGGTGCTGCTAGCCTAAAAACTGCGCCCCCTGCAGGCCAAAAATGGAAAACCACTAAAATACCCCAAAACAAACGATGCATTTTGATGCCCCCCACAAGGTGGTGCCCTGGGCAGCTGCCCACCTTGCCCGATGGGCATTACGCCCCTGACTAATTCGGATCCTGATTGGCGTTGGGTAATTACCTAATGTGAGAGCCATTTCTTTATAACTTTATCTTATGTTACCATCAAAAATCCATTCTGATCTTGATCCTGTCCTGTGTGTTTTGGCTTTTGTTTATCAGTCTGTACAGACTTGACTCTATCGGAATTATTCAAGGACTTTGCTTGCTCCTCAGAACAAAGACTTATGCCACTCAGATTATAAGGACCAGATGATTATTGGTATATTTGCTTATTTTTACCTTTTTCATTAATCTGCTGCACCATTTGCTGTCTGAGGGAAGTAGCTAAGAACCCTCCTAAACTTGGCCAAATTGAGTGGAGATTGCAACATGTTTTCTTATTGTGGTAAAAAGTTGGCCATAGCCATTTTATTTAATAACAAAATTGACTGAGAGCAACAAAGGAGCGTATGAAGCTGGCATTGGGGTCTGATCTGTGCGCTGGAGGCAGCCCGAAAGTGCTGTCCCCAGACACCTAAATTTTTCTTGCACAGCACGCCTGCTGATGAAAAAAAATTAATAAAGACGCTTGAGCAGCTGTGGATTCCAGATGGAAGCGGTTGCTGCTAAATTCTGAAGACTCCACTGCTGCCAGGGGCGCAGTACCATAGTAGCGCCCACGCCTGGGCAGGTTACCGCTATTTGGCTTCCGTAATCCCAAACCCTTATGGGAGGTTCCCATAAAGCCGGCATTTCAAATCTCGATGACCTTCTAAATCCAAAGATCAGTCCCCTACGCGCAATCCATGCCAACCCCAATAAAACAAAATGCATTAAATAAATAAATAACAAATACCAGGGAGGGAAGGGTGGGAAACTTCGCGTTCTCAGCAAATCGGTGGCGGCGAAGGGCCGGGTCGCAGCCTTTAAATAGAGGCTGCCCGGCCCCTTAGTCGACGCCAGGGCTTCAGCCGCCACTGCCGAAGCCTCTAGAAATTCCAAAGCCGCCAGCGAGGGCAGAGGGAACTTCGGCGGAGGCAGCCGGGAAAGGGCTACCCATGAGGTTGTCCTTCCCCAGCAGAAATGGCGACTGCAGTCAATCCGGCCGCTTTTTTGCTGTCTGAGGGAAGTGAAGCTAAGAACCCTCCCAAACTTACAATAAATTGAGTGTAACATGTTTTCTCTTGTGTGTGGTAAAAGGTAGCTGGCTATAGCCATTTTATTTAAATAAAATTGATCGGTGGGTAAACAAAGCGCATGGTAGCGAAATATTGGGGTCTGATCTGTGCATGTGCTTTGGGCAGCCCGAAAAGCTGTCCCTCAGACACCTAAATTTTCACAGCACGCCTGCTGGATGAAAAAATTCATCGTGACGCTGGAGCAGCTGTGGAGATTCCAGATGGGCGGCTGCCACTTTCCTGAAGACTCCATCACAGCTGCAAGCGCAGTTACCATAGAAGCCCACGGCCTGGGCAGAGTTGCACGCTTTGGTTTGCTCAATCCCAAACCTCATAAGGAGAGTTCCCATAAAGCGAATTATTTCACCATTTTCGACCCTAAACTAAAGATCAGTCCCCATGCAATCCGCCAACCCTTAACTAAAACAAACATGGCCATTAACAAATAACAAATACAGGGAGGGAAGGTGTACAGGAAACTTCGCGTGCTCCAGCAAATACCGGTGGAAGCGTAAGCCGGGCCTAGCCTAAATAGGCTGTCCGGCCCTCTCCCAATGACGCCAGGGCTTCCAGCCGCCACTGCCGAAATTTTAGAAACCTAAAGCCTCGCTGAAAGCAGAGGGAACTCGCTGAGGCAGCCGGGAAGGGCTTACACCGGCGAGAGGTTGTGTCCCTTCCCCAGCAAGTAATGGGCGACTGCGTGGTAAAGTCACGCGGCGCTTTTTTTGCTGTCTGAGGGAAGTAGCTAGAACCCTCCTAAACTTACAATAAATTGGAGTGCAACATGTTTTCTTGTGTGGTAAAGAAGTTGGCTTTGCAGCCATTTTATTTTAACAAAAAAAAAAAAAATTGGATCGAGGCAAATCAAAGCGTATAGGCGCAGTATTGGGGTCTGATCTGTGTGCTGGAGCAGCCAGTGCGGTCCCCCCAGAAAGCTAGAATTTTTTTTTTTTTTTCTTCTACAGCACGCCTGCTGATGAAAAAATTATTAATTTATCGCTGGAGCAGCTGCTGTGGAGGATTCCAGATGTATGGCCGCTAAATTTCTGAAGACCCATCAGCTGCGCAGCGCAAGCCACTTAGAAGCCCACGCCTGGGCAGGTTACCGCTATTTGTCTAAGCAACTTCAAACCTCATAAGGAGAGTTCCCATAAAGCGGGTATTTCACCCATTGAATCTCTAAATCCAAAGATCAGTCCCCATGCGAATCCGCTTTTCAGAGGAAGCTGACCTCCAGCTCCCCACGCCAACCATACCTTGGAGCCAATCACAGTGCATACATTCGCCACGCATGCTATGCAGCCAACAGTCCATGCCCCAAGAAGATAAGTGGAACACCGCTATCTCGGGAGCAAAGGGGGCCAGTTTATTCAATGTAATGTCCCAGTGAGCTATGCAATGGCCCCCCTGTGCCTGAACAAATCTTGACACTGCAATCTATTGCGGCGTTAATCCCCATAAGTCCACTTTGTTTCCGGAGAGATGTGGCGCCTCCGCCAGCTGCGCCTGCGCTTAGACCAGAAACAGTTACGCTGGTCCGGTAATATTCCGCAGGATCAGTCTCCAGATCTTCCTCGTGATCTTGTGAAGTAGTGAACTGTAATGCAGGTAAACTACCTCCCCGGAAAGATGTGCTGATGAGGGCATGAGGGCACCGAGACGGTCCATCTTGTCCCAGTAACGTGGGTACAAGGGCATCCCACCGCATTCCCAAGGCCAAACCATCAAACCCGTTCCCCGGGCGAAGACCTGTTCCATCCTCTATCCGAGGATGCCGCGTGAAGCGAGATGCCCAGTGGGACGGTATGCTACAGTCCAATTATCCAAATGCGCCGGTGGACCCGCTCGAACTGGAAAGACAAGCAAGCTAAACATGTGTGATGTGGGTCGGATGTAAGCCCTGTATGCGAAGAGATCGCCATCTACCTAATGACTGGATACGCTCCACTGGCCAGCTTCCAGGGAGGCGGCAGTGGATTCCGGCCCCACCGGGGCAAGGAGTAAGGCCAAAAAGACAAGTGGGAGGTGCAGTCTCTTGAGACAATAAACGGAACATTAATTGGCTATTGGTAACGGGACAAGCAAGTCCCGTCCTTGTGTATGAGCAGCCGGGTCCGGCATGCTCGGCTGGCAGCCATGTAAGCCTTCAGCCAAAGAGACGGGCAGGAGGCCTGATGGGATGGTCAATAATTACGCCCCGCGTTCCTCCCCTAGCTACTGCCTTGAACGGGCGGCGTATATGTAGGGCCTGGTCGGAGATGGTGATGTCATCCCATGCCAAGGCTCTACCCGTATTGTCGATGCGAGATGCCGAAACCAGTTCACTACTCCTGAAGGCACCGAAAAATGCCAATGCAAAGGCAGCTCTAAACAATAATGTTTCGTAACGGGACTTGCAAACCAAGGGAGGTGGACAGGACTTTTAAGTAGGAAGAGGAAACCGGGCGCCGCCTCTCGTCTTATTTTATGGGGGTTATCTGGCCCACCCCTTTGCTGGCCTGACGGGCGGCATGGAAATGGGAGGGGTCGGGGGAGAGAGGAGATTTTGCAATGGAAATGATACTGCCGCCATAAAACGCAGAGTCCGCAAAAGCAGACCGGCCCCTCCTCGCTGCAGGTGAGCCAGGTAGCTGCAAGCACAGCTCCGTAAAAGGTGACCTTGTTCTGCCCCTGCGACGCCGGTGCGGTATCCAGGAAGTTCCAGTAGCGTCCCTCTGCGCTCCGCCGTGGTCGCTGGGTGCCAAGATTCCCTGATGCCTATGGCCACTAATCTTGCTAAGGCTCCATAGTTCCTGGAGGAAAAAGGTCAGGGTTAGCCATCAGCGCCAGGGCCAAAGCCCGAATTTGTCCACATGTGTGGGAATCTGGAAAGGGGAAGGCCAGCTATGCTTGTCCACCCCGCACATGCCTATTGAAAAGGAGATGTTAAGGAAACAAGCAGGTGGCTAGCAAACCTCCGCATCTACGCATGACTCTTCTGATCGAGAAGACTGTTTATTGACTACCTGACCACTAAGGCAAGCATCGCATCTGCAAAGAGCAATATAATCTTCGATCCTAAACCGGGTGTTTTCCACAGGTACACCGCCACTAGTATGGGAAAGAATTCTAAGAAAGTTAAACTCAGAAGATACCAGTGTGGCCTTCCATTCCACCGCTACAAGCATAAGTACTACCCAGTGTCCGGCCAGAAGAAGACACCGAAACCCAAGCTTCCGGAGGCATCTGACTGCACCTGTAAATTAGATTGTGCGTCAAGCGGGGACTGCCATAATGACGTTCCGTTGAAATGTTTGAGAAATTCCACCCAAATTGCCAAGTCTGCTTTGATGCCCTTGGTTAAACGGATAGCCGGTGGAGGGGCCGAACCCCCCTGCTGGTCTGGAGATAACGGGCTTAGAATGGGCGGGCAGTTCGACACCAAATCTGCGCAAAATTCAGGTGTTCCCAGGACCACCTGTATTCTTGAGGGTGCATTTGGTGCTACTGCAAAAATCCTGCAGGAAAGTTGTTTACTTTGTAAGCTCTGTCCCATTGGCAGGTATTGAGGTGCCCCTTACGGTGTCCAGTGTGATCCCTAAAAAGACCAAAGAAGAAGCTGGGCCCTCTGTCTTCTCTTCCGCCAACGGTATGCCCAAATCTGCTGCCAGCTCCCAGAAAGCCTCTGGCCTGCTGTCAGCGACTACAGCCAGCCTTCCTATGATCAGGAAATCATCCAAGTAGTGTGTTATATGAGGAGAGGAAGCCCGACTCCTTACAAGCTCCATTCTATAAAATGTGCTGGAAAGTCTCAAGGCCGACATGCCAGCTAGAGCACCCCATCGGTATACAGTTTTGTCACCATCGCTATTCTGAAACTGTAGCCCAGCAAACAGAAGTCGTCAGATAGCAACAGGCTTAAAGCAGACTGAATGTCAAGCATTTCGGCCATCTGGCTGCGGTCAGAACGGATGAGGGCCATTGCGTTGATCTAAGGAGGCATACCTGGACAGAGCTGACCTCAGGGTCGATGCCATCGTTCACGGAGGAGCCCTTGGGATATGACAGGTTGTGTATCAAACGAAACTCCCCTGGCTTTTTCTTGGGGACGACCCCCAGAGGGGACACCCTAAGGTTGGGCAGGGGAGGGGACAAAAAGGGGCCAGCGATCCTGCCCGCTTGTAATTCTTGTTAATTCTTCTTTTTTGTTCAACTACATGGGGCAGGTCCCTGGCCAATCTCAAGTTCCCTTCGCAATCAGTGGTGAAACTCTGGGGCCCATGGTATTGGGGGGGTGCAGTAGGGGATACAGCAGGGGATGCTGGACGGGAGGCTGCCAGGTCAGGTTCAAGGTATCCCTGCCCCCTGCTGCAGTGGGTGGTGGCTTCGGTTCCCGCCCTCCATCCCTTCTGCTGTTGGGGCTGGTTGCGGGGCCGCACCCGAAAGGGCTGGAACGACTTCCCTTTTGGGCAATTAATGCGGGAGGGCTCCAGCGCATCGCCGCAAGAATGCCTCGGAATCCTGCAGAATTTGGTCCCAAAGCATTTCCCCGCTGAATCTCAGCAATACCTTAAGCTGCCAAAAAGCCATGGAAAGTTACGCCTCTTTATTGGTGTGGGCTGCTGGGTTCTGACGTTGGCCTGCACCATCATGGTCCAAGACTTGTCATGGATGAGATGCCACCGCGTCTTATAAGTGTTGGAGGCACTCTTACGGAACTGCTCATCGTACCCTATAGCGGCCGACTCCCCAGCGATCGCCCGTGCCCTCAAAACATTGTTGTAGTGGTGTTGATGAGCTGCTATGCCCAAGCGTAAGCTGATAAGGAGTATTACGGTATACTCATACCAAAACGCGCCAGTTGGTGAAGGTCCGTCCACTTTGCGCTCGGTTTTCCTGTTTAGAAGAGCTCCCTGTAACTTCCTGGGCCCCTTCGGGCACCACAAAGTCAAAGATATTTACATAATAGCCATCCAGTGCCCTTTCTTTGAGTTTCTTAGGCAGATGCCACCCTGGGGGATCCTGGAGCATCTCCCCGCTGGACAGGACTGAGTCATGGTCTGACCCATCCTGGGGCAAACCCAAGCTAAGGTCACGGCGCTTGGACAAAGAAGGTGGCAAGGCAGGAATGCCCTCCCGGGAAACCCAGTAAAACCTATCTGCCTGAGCAGAGTCCCCTAACCGAGGGACAAACCCACTGGACGGAAGATGTTTCTCTCAGGCTTCCCTGAGCATCTATGCTTAATTCTGGGCTTGGTAGGTTTTCCGTGGACGGGATCGGGAGCGAGGCCGCCTCGATCTTCTCCGGGACATTCACTGTCCGCAGGAGGAGAGAACTCTCTGGTCTCCCTCCCTGTCGACCTTGGTCAGATACAAGGAAAAACCTCCCCTAGAGTCCTAGTCAAGATAGTAACTGGTGCTGGGAGCATCAGAATCTGGTGACTGGTCCTGGGCCTCAAACCAATTCCTGCTCTTGGAGAGCTTCATCATGGATTTGGCCATGTTTCTCATGAAAAGGGGGCCCATATTCAGAAATGAGCTATCAGCCGGGCGGGGCAATGCCCCCCCCCCCCCCCCCCCCACGCCGCCCTTATGGCCATGGTGCTTCCCATGGTTGGCTTCCGCTGCGATAGTGAACGAAGCTGGGCTATTGGGTCCGCCCGCTGGAACTTCGTAACGCCTAATCTGTCCTTTGATGCAGGCCCGCTGTTTGCTTTTGTAGTAGAAAACGTATTTTGGGGGGGGCCTGGTGGGCTATAGAAAATTGCCCTCAGATCCCTTTCCCAGAGCTGGTGAGAAGTTGTGGCAATCTGGCTGATTAACTGACGTAGATCCTGGGAAATTTGGCTCCTCTTGGTTGTGGCCGGGCTTCTGGAACTCTGATGGGTTTCGCTTTGGGAACCATGTAACTCCATCGCCTCACTCTCTTTGTGGCCTTGGACCTTTGACCCTTTGCAGGAGCCATGATATAAACGACTGCAAAATTCCTGCGCTGGTGACAAGCAATTATTCAGTCCCAAGCACTCTCTGTCTAATCCGCGCAGGAGGGATAAGTGGGGGGGCTAGAGAACAGAAAGGATAATGCTTAGTATAGCAAACATCACAAGAAAGACCACTGTATTATAGCAAAGAAGTGGGGGGGGGGAGGGGTTGCCACCCTGGAATCAGGCAAATAAACAATAGTAGCCCAAGCAAATCTGGGTGGCCTGGCAAGAGTTCACCGCCGATGGTGAGGTTGTGTGTGTATGGGCGCCATCGTGTCCCCAAAAAATTATGACCCAACCCAGGCATGACCAATGAGCATCCCGCGGCCAGGAAGGATGTGGTTCACATTAGCCCAATCCCCCTAATGCAAAACCAAATAATCAAGCCGTATAAGTAGCGGCGATGCACGGGGGGGGGGGGGGGGGGGAGGCCAAGCGGCTGAAGCTGGCAAGGTAAAGCCGTGGTCAATGAGTGGCTGGCCTCCTAACCGCGTGGTCGGCGGATAGGAAACGCCGTGAAGGCGTAATGCAGGACGGTAGGCTAGGCTCCATCTAGCCGCTCCACATCCCTTCGCCTCGCGAGCTGGGAGGGAAACGCAGCGGCGCGTGGAATTATGGCGATTGGCCCGCCGCGTCAAGCCCAGAAACAGCCAGCGGTAGGTACGCCGGTAGCGGGCAATATGGCGATGGTTAGCTCGTCGGGTACCCTCCGCTCGTCCCAAAGCCGGAAGGAAAAATCCGCGATTGCCGTGGTGAGATGGCGCGTAATGGCCCTGCCGAATTTCTCCTCACCGGCTGGAAGCCGGTAATAGGCCTCCATGCGAGGGAGGATAAAGCGCGGCAGGGCGGCACCCTCTTCCCTGCCGCCACCTTCCCCAACCGGTCAAAGTTGCGAACGGTTGTGGGCAGCTGCCGGCGCTGGCGAGTGGGTAAAGCTCGCTTCGTCTCCTCCCCGCACCGCCCGCAGGAGTCCAACCGCAAAGCCGGGGAAAGGTCAGCGGTAGCGGTAGGCAAAGGGCGCGGCTGGCAACGCCGCTTCCTCCTGAAATCAATCTGCATTTGCGCTGGAATCCAAATGGAGGTCGTGAGAGCTTAGCTACACGGCGGGAAGGGAAAAGCCCCCCCCGCCCCTCCCAACTACCGTCATCGAGAAAGGCCGCTGGGCGGCGTGAAGTCTCTTTTCCGCCTAACCGGCAGTATCGACAGGGCCGACGGAGCGCAATGCGCGGCGTGAGGGCCCTGGCAATCGCCAGCCAGAGAGGAAGGCTGCGGCGGCAGCAGCGGGTGTCCTCGCCCGGCCGGTTAGATGGCTGCCGCAGGGCGGCAGAGAGAGGAGAGGGATGCAATGCAGGGTCTGCCCCCCAAGACGACTACCTACCTCATTGGTACCCTTGGTCTTGCAAACTCGCTAAGGTTCCAGCAAATGGTGAGCGGTCGGGCCTAGTCTTTGGGCCAGGCTGCCCGGCCTCCCCCCAATGACGCCAGGGCCTGTAGCCGCCACTGCCGAAGCTCAGAAAACCCAAAGCCTCGCTGAAAGCAGAGGGAATCACAGGCAGCCGGGAAGGGGCCACCCATGAGGTTGTCCCTTCCCTCTAGTATAAATATGCACTGGTAAGTCTTCCTTCACGGCCGCTTTTATCCATGAACAGGAGACAGGCAGGGAGCCTGGATCCTTGACATGGATAGCAAAATAAAAGTCCAGTGCAGCAAAATAAAGCCAAAGTCCAGTGGTATTTTAAAAACTAACAACATTTGTCTCAACATGAACTTTTGTGAGTCATTCTCACTTCATCAGATATGTGAAGGGGAATCACGCTGTAAAATCCTATGGGGAAGGTGGGGGAGAGTCAAGGCGTGGTGCGAATTACGCCATGAAACTTTCAAGTGTAAATCTCAATGTAAGGAGCTGATGTAGAAAGGTCAGGTGTGAGTCCCATCATACATCAACAGAATTAGCAGATACAACTACGGGATAGTAAGAGAGTTCAGATGCAGAGGCGTAGCAAGGAGGAAAAGCGTCGGGTGCATTGGCGCGTCCTCTGCCCCTGTCCTGCCCTGGAATGCCCCCATGCCACCCCGGAATGCCTCCACCATGCCCCCGGAATACCCTTGCCACACCCCCACACGGGCGCACGCCCAGTGTGTCGCACACACACCGCCCCCTTGGAGCTACGCCTCTGGTCAGACATTCAAACAGATAAATGAACTGTTAAAGTGAAAATTAACTAATACTGGTACAAGGTTATAGTCTGATAAAAATATTACAAAAATTGTTAAATTTGTGAAACAGAGGCAGTGCTGTACCTGAAAGTTCATCCACTAGGCTGACGACAACATCCGCTGTCCACTCTTTTGCTTCCAGGTCATCAAGTAATTTAATAGCACCTGCCAGTTCCTTTAAACTAGCCTCATCGGTTGACCCTTCAGTCATTTTCTGCCAAACTACATGACCTGAATTACACGAAACACAAAAACCACTGTCTAGAAGAGGCAAAATTTAGCATTACCTCCTGCTCGCTCTTCAAAACCCGAGAGAGAAAATCGCAGCTTCCATAGGTTCAAGTAGCAGGACCTCGCTGCTTGGAAGGGGTGCTCTAATTGGCTTCCTACAGATCTGACAGGAGGGAGTCAATTTTGTGAGGATCTGTGGTTCTGAATCCTCCATACCTTATGTGGAAATAAAATTTTGATAGTGCCACAGGACTCTTCTGTGCAGCTATGAGGAGAAACACTGCTGTAAGCTACCCAGAATTATTGCAAAAGGAATCAAAGGCATATGGTTAAGAAATAACGAGAGTGAGAAGTGAAGTTATTTGGAAGGGGGGAATCGAGGCTTCCCTGTGAGCTGTTAAAAAGCTGTCAAGCCACTTCTTCGTTGCCTGGGGAAGGAAAAGTTTGTGTAATCTGCTTTCTCCCTTGGATACCAGGGGTCATTAATCACATTGTATGTTTTATGGCCCAAGGGGCAGACATAAACCAATTCTGAATGCTGTTTACTGCAGCATAGAAAGAAAAACCGGGACTGGAAACCTCTATGTATTATGGTCTTGCAGAAACCCCACAATTTATAGTGTAGGACTGCCAGCTCTGATTCACAAAAGTCTTTGCAGATGGATAAAGCTGTTTACCTGTCACCATCTTATCCCCTTATTGGATCATTTCTGGAAATTTGGGGGCAGTGCCTGTGGAAAGTGGAAGTTGGAACGTGAGGGAGCTCAGCAGAGACATGATGTTCTTTTAGGACTTCTCTTTCTCCCAGCCTCCATGGAAGCCTTTATTCTGGTCACCACATCTCAAAAAGGATATTAAAGAGATAGAAAAAGTGCAGAGAAGGGCAACGAGGATGATTGAGGGACTGGAGCATCTTGCTTATGAGGAAAGGCTGCAGCGTTTGGGACTCTTTAGTTTGGAGAGGAGACGTCTGGGGGGGATATGATTGAAGTCTATAAAATTATGCATGGGGTAGAAAATGTCGACAGAGAGAAATTTTTCTCTCTTTCTCACAATACTAGAACCAGGGGGCATAGATTGAAAATGCTGGGGGGAAGAATTAGGATTAATAAAAGGAAACATTTCTTCATGCAACGCATGATTGGCGTTTGGAATATGCTGCCACAGGAGGTGGTAAAGGTCACTAACCTGGATAGCTTGAAAAGGGGCTTGGACAGATTTATGGAGAAGAAGTCGATCTATGGCTACCAATCTTGATCCTCCTTGATCTGAGATTGCAAATTCCTTAGCAGACCAGGTGCTTGGGAGCAGCAGCAGCAGAAGGCCATTGCTTTCACATCCTGCATATGAGCTCCCAAAGGTATCTGGTGGGCCACTGCTAGTAGCAGAGTGCTGGACTAGATGGACTCTGCTCTGATCCAGCAGGCTCTTTCTTATGTTCTTATGTAGGTTGGAGATCAATTGTAATTCCGGGCGAACCCCTTCAACTCCACCTGCGATCTTATTACAATGGCAGTTTCTTCAACAAGAATTATGAAATTCTACACAGTTTCTTGGAACTTCTGGTTACAAGATTGATTGTAACATTTGGCATATACCATATATACTCTAGTATAAGCCAACCTGAATATAAGCCAAGGCACCTAATTTTACCACAAAAAACTGGGAAAACTTATTGACTCGAGTATAAGCCTAGGGTGCAGCAGCTACTGGTAAATTAAAAATAAAAATAAAAAATAAAACTTCAAATGGAGGTTGCTTGAAAAGAACAAGCAAGCGGCTGGCGGGCAAAATGGTGGTTCAGCTCCATTAGGGACACTTTGCAGAAGAAGAATCCCAGTGTGAACAAAAAAATCATAAGAAAACCCCACTACAAAGCAAACAGCGGAGGGGGGGGGGAGTACTACCTGCATAAATCCTCTGTGTCTGCTCGAAATATTCATAAACCAATCAAAAATACTAGACACTATGAGATGCCAGTACTTTCTCCTTCCCCTGGGACTTATCACTGTGCGGAGAGATGGGATGTGCAGGAGAATATCTACCGTATGTACTCGAGCATAAGCCAACCAGAATATAAGACGAAGGGGGCTTTTTCAGCGTTAAAAATGTGCTGAAAAAGTTGACTTGTACTCGAGCATATACGGTACTTAGTCTACACTTGAATAAAGCAGCTTACCATCCAGATTAGAGGTAGGTCCAAAAATTATATACAGTAGCCGGGCTTGATGGACTATTGGCCACGGCTTTAAAATTTGTGTTAGCCAAAATGCTGAATCACTCGAATGGGCACAACGGTTTAACAGGACGTCGCGGTAAAATACCCTTATCCTCAGCTCCAGTTTTCGTGCACTTCCTAGGACAAATCATAACATAAGAAAAATCAAAAAGAGCAAAATTGGGACCTTTGCACAAAAGGAAATAACATAAAATTAGCACCTACTTTCATCTATAAAGAGGGATATAACAGAGGCTTACAAAATGATGCACAGGGTGGAGAAAGAGGACAGAGATAACTTTTTCTCCCTCCAACATACTATTAGAACTTAATGATACATTTTGAAGTTGTTTGGCAGTAGGATGGACAAAAAGAAGTCCTTGTTTACACAATATGTACTCGGCCAGAATGGAGTGGGAGACTCACAAGCAAGGTGTAACAGTTCAAAAAAGAAAAGAAAAAGGTTTATTGCTTAGAAGAATTGAGATCCTTAACCCAGGGTCTGACTAAAATAAAGTACTTGCTTCACTTGAAGCTTGAGACTTTGATTCTTTCTTGACCTCTTCCAAGGAAGTCCACTTTGTGCTTTCTCTTGGTTCCTTCAGTGTCCTTTATCTGGATTCTACTTTCTGTTAACACCTTAGACTTAATGCTCTCTATACACTTTAGACTATACACCATAGACATAAGCAATATTGCAGCCTTCCAACTCCATTGGCACTTTAGACTAACTGAGCTAAACAGGGGCACTACTGGGTAATGAAAGGAAGACTGCCTCTAGGGCAGTGATGGCGAACCTTTTCGAGACCGAGTGCCCAAATTGCAACCCCAAACCCAGTTATTTATCACAAAGTGCCAACCCAGCAATTTAACCTGAATACTGAGCTTTTAGTTTAGAAAAATTGGTTGGCTCCGAGGCGTGCGTTACTCAGGAGTAAGCTTGGTGGTAGTCGGTGGCTTTGCTTTGAAGCAACTGCAACTCCTCCAACGGGTGAATCACGACCCTAGGAGGGTTTGCTCAGAAGCAAGCCCCATTGCCAGCAACCCAGCTTGCTCCCAGGTAAAGGATCGCGTTTTAGTTCTTCGCATGAAAATCAGTGGGGTTTAACAGCACTTAACAGGGTTACCTACACTGCTTCCCCATAACTAGGTCTTAGGTTTAATGTTAATAATCGAGCCCAGCCCAGGTCAGCTTAGATGTATGTGGGGGGGGGGGGGGACTCTGTTTGCGCGTGCTCACAGAGAGGGCTCTGAGTGCCACCTCTGGCACCCGTGCCATAGGTTTGCCATCACTGCTCTAGGGGGATTTCTTAAAGGGACAGGGTCTAACTACAGTTCCCTCCCTTAGAACACTATACAAAAGGAACTAAACCCATTGTAACTTTAGGGACAACTGATGCTTAATAAAGAAAATAATAAGAATTTCTCTGGGGGCATGACATCGACTATGCGAGAATTTACCAGGTTTGCTGCTGACCGCTGTCTGCACTTTCTGGGGTAAGCTGTTCAGCTCACAGAGGAAGTTGTAAACCCGATGACATTCTAATTCATCCCAACCTCCAGTTAACGTCTGAAAACAATACAGAGACAGCAAACCAATGTAGATTCGAAAATCACCATGTTAAATAACAAAGCATGTCATATTTCTGCACATTTCCCAAAGACCTGAGAGGGAGAAAAAAGATTACCCAGAAAGACAGCAAGACTTTATCGATACAGGAAAGGGATGAAGAAGAAACAATGTAAAGTCACAGAGGAAACTCTTCACTGTAGCTCTGTATTAAAGTGGATAGTTCAGAGGGCCTGTTCTCATGGTAGAAAGTCCTGATGGCTCTCCCAAGGACTTTGGATCACACATATGTCAGGGGTTCTGTGCCTCCCAGATGCATAGGTACTATATTCTGATGGTTACCACTAGTGAATGTGAAGAATATTTTGCCTTTCCCCCTGCACTCTTTTGGTGAACTGAAACGATTCTGGGGAGCTGCTTTGGCTTCATTTGGGAAATTATGGGTAGCCACAATTACCTTTAAGTTTCCCAATGGCACCAATAGCAGGTCCCAGGGGCTATTTCAGTTCAAGAAAATGGTGGGTGGGTGGGTGGGAAGGTTGAAGTTCCTTTTCCATGGGCACAAAGGTTGCAATTGGAAGATGCCCCAATTTGTCGAAGAAGTATGAAATGCACACTGCAAGTGTGATACAAAAACCTAATGGTTGCCGTGGGAACTTTTGCATCACACATGCACCAGTAAGGAAGAGGGAAGTACATACTATATTGCATCTTGAAGGAGGAGGGGAAGGAGGAGTTTGGATTTATACCCCACCTTTCTCTCCAGAAAGGAGACTCAAGGTGGTTTACAAACTCCTCTCCTCCTCCCCCCACAATAGATACCTTGTGAGGCAGGTGGGGCTGAGAAAGTTCAGAGAGAACTGTGAGTAGCCCAAGGTCAGCCAGCAATAATGTAGGAGTGCAGAAACACATCTGGTTCACCAGATAAGCCTCTGCCATTCAGGTGGAGGAATGCAGAATCAAACCCAGTTCTCCAGATTAGAATCCACGGTCCCTTCCGCACATGCAGAATAATCCACTTTCAGTCCACTTTGCAGCTGGATTTTACTGTGCAGAATAGCAGAATCCACTTTCAAACAATTGTAAAAGTGGATTAAATGTGCATTATTCTGCATGTGCGGAAGGGGCCTGCTCTTAACTGCTACATACTCCTCTCAAAAAAGAATTCCTTGTGCCAATGAAAACAGTCTTTGGCCATACCCACAAGAAATGGAAAAAGCACCCCCACTATCAAAGTAGGAGTGAATGGCATGGGTGTGGTGGGACACTGCTGTGGACACTGCTTGCCACCTTCCCCTTTTGCACCAACTTCAAATTACCTATAATGGCATTTGTTCAATTTTACACTGAATAAAAGGACAAAGGCTAAACAAAAATACAATAAAGACTATCATATTCAAGTTTCACTTGATGCTTTGTCTTAAGGTTTTAGCCAGGAGAGTTGCTACCACCATAGTAAAGTGAGGGTCTTGGTTTCTTAGAAGGAGTTGAGTCAACATCAGAATTATTCAGATAATTCTTCCCTTTCCTATTTATATGAATGTCGAACATTTGTGGTGAGTCGACTCTAGAACTGGTAATAGGGCCTGTCTCTTGGCCTCTTCCAATCTGTTTTTAATTGCATAGAACAGTGATGGCGAACCTTTTCGAGACCAAGTGCCCAAACTGCAACCCAAAACCCACTTATTTATTGCAAAGCGGCAACATGGCAATTTAACCTGAATACTGAGGTTTTAGTTTAGAAAAAATGGTTGGCTCCGAAGTGAATGCTGCTATTCAGAGAGTAAGCTTTGAGAGGTGGTAAGGTCGGGTGGCTTCTGGTTTTGGAAACAACCATGCAACTCTTTCCAATGTGGGCGTGAATCACAACCTCTAGGGAGGGCGCAGTTTTACCTCAAGTAGGCCCCATTGCCAGCAACCGGGCTTACTCCCAAGTAAAGGATCGTGCTTTAGTTCTTCACATGAAAATCAGTAGGGTTTAACAGCGCTTAACAGGGTTACCTACACTGCTTGCCCAAAACTAGATCTTAGGTTTAATGCTAATAATTGAGCCCAGTGGCCCAGGCCAGCCTAGATGTATGTGTGGGCACTCTGTTTGCGAGTGCCCACAGAGAGGGCTCTGAGTGCCACCTCTGGCACCCGTGCCATAGGTTCGCCACCTCTGGCATAGAAGATATACTTTTCGCTTCACGCTGAGCTCAGATAACTACTTTGACCATCCCAGCTGATCTGTGATGACAAAGAAAAAGTCACCACACATGGAAAACAAGTCCTGAAGTATTCTACAGACTAGCCCTGCCTCAGAAGTGCCAGACTTAGGAGAGTAGACACTAGATTTTCGTTTATAACAATAACATTTGTTTGGTCCATTTCCTCCCAAAAAGCATACTCTACCTGTAAAAACAGTCCATAACAGTGTAGCCCTGAACAGTGCAGAGGATCTGAGCAGCCGCTCATTTTAAAGCAGGAAATCTATAAAGGCAAAAGACAAGTTTACTTGACGAATACACTTTAGGCTGCACAATTAGCATGCCCATATATTCAATGACTATTCTTTGCATGATTATTTATTTTTATTTTATTTTTCCATTTGTATCCCTGCCCTCCCCAACTGGGCTCAGAGCAGCGAACAATAAAACAACCATAAAACCATTCCACACACAGAAAACCAACAAAACCAATCACAAATGGCGAATTCCCTCCCCCACTTCCACACCCACGGGAGGCTAATTATGATAACAGTCAAATCAGTCCGGCTGGCTAGATGAAAATGCCTGGCGGAAAAGCTCTGTCTTTCAGGCCCGGTGGAAATGGTTCAAGCCCCGCAGGGTCCTGATCTCACTCAGGAACTTATTCCACCAGGTAGGGGTCAGGGCTGTAAAGGCCCTGGCCCTTGTGGAAGCCAGCCGAATATCCTTTGGGCCAGGGACCGCCAGCAGGTTTCCCTCAATATATCTATATATTGCACACTTAATTTTAATACATTATGAGCCTGATTCTAAAATGTAAACGCCATCATAAAATCAAAGAGCCCCTTGGGGATGGGGTGGTCTATAAATCGAATAAATAAATAAATAAATAAATAAATAAATAAATAAATAAAAATTCCATAAAAAAGAAATAATGTGAACTTTAAAACCAGCAGAAGACAAAGGCTTGTATCCATTGAGAATCAGAAACAAAGCAGAGCTCATGGAGTATAATTTTCCCAGTTCCATCTCAACATTGTCCCCCCTCCCCAATTCTGCACGGGGGTTAAGGGTGGGGTAGAGGCTGTGAAGGGTGTTACGTGAGAACAAGAGAGACCGCAGCAGGTATAATGCCATAAAATCCACCCTCCAGAGCCGCTATTTCTTCCAGGGAAACTGATCTCTGTCGTATGGAGATAAGTTGTAATTTTGGGAGGGCCCAAAGTCCCACCTGGATTGGGAAGAAGAAGATAAGCCTCCACAGCTCAAGTGCCAGAGCGGGGAATCAAACCCGGTTCTCCAGTGCACCTGCTCTTAACCACTACACTACGTTGGCAACCCTATGGGGGTTGAAGAATCAACACCAATAAACATAATTCAATAGTCTGCATTGGTTGGGGGTAATCTATGGAACTTGTTTCCTCTTTTCTGATGGAAGAATGGTCCTTCTGATAGCGATAGGAAACAAGCCAATATTGTTATCAATCCCTCTTTAAAGATGTTATTATCGTGCTTACTTCTGAAAATATCGTGTGTATATACCTCAGCCTCTCCTTTGTGGGCAGTAGTAAGGTACATCTTTTTAGTAACAGGCCTGCAAAAAAAAAAAAAAGGAGGGGGTGGGGAAGGAAGCACACGAAAATCTTTGAAACACAATATTGTGGATATGATTGCCTAAGGCTACAATCTTGAGTAGATTTAGAAGCAAGAAGCCAATTAATTTTAATGGGCTGGAGCTGGACTGCAATATTGCTTATAAGCAGCAAATTAGAACTGCCAAATAGTACATTACTTGGGGGGGATGCAGGGAAAGCAGATTTCGGGGTTTGGAAAAAAATCTCCCTTTTTTGTTGTTTATATTTCCCAGAGCCCTGCAGTTTATCAACTGGAGCTAAGTGTAAAATGGCTCTCTCAAAGGGCACAATTACTTGCTGTACACAGAAGCCACTCATTGGAAGATTGGGTTTGTCCTTCAAGACAAGGAGCATTGGGCAGTGAGGACCAACACATTACCGAGTGAGTGCACAGGATGAGTCTGTATCTAATGGGTGTAAGAGATTTTCAGGGGCTACTCAGTTCCCTTCCCTGATTCGGATCATTTATCATAACCCAACCCAGCATCGAGTGGTAGATCATAAACAGTCTTTTGTCCACCCCTAATATGTATTAAGCCTTGACCTGGATAACCCAGGCTAGCCTGACCTTTGTCAGATCTCGGAAAGTAAGCAGAATTGGCCTTGGTTAGTACTTGGATGGGGAGACTACCAAGGGAGCCCAGCGTTGCGGCACAGAGGCAGGCAAGGGCAAACCACTTCCAAAAGTCTCCTGTCCTGAAAACCCTCAAGAGTTGCTATAAGTTGGCTGTGTCTTGATGACAAAAAATTCACACCATTTCCGCTGCCCTGCTGCAAACTGACTTCTTCATTAAATATTGTCCTGATCTTTCAAACCCTAAACTTGCTCCTTAACTACCACCAGATTCTTGCCCCAACTCTAGCGAAAAACTGTGTCCCACATTTCCTTGCTTCTCATACGGATTTGAAACCCTCTGAGCAAGGACAACGCCATTCCTCCATTCTGTGTGGCAGCTAACCTCCTACAGCAGTGGTGGCACTCAGAGCCTTCTCTGTGGGCACGCGCAAACAGAGTGCCCACACACACACACATCTAGGCTGGCCTGGGCCACTGGGCTTGATTATTAGCATTAAACCTAAGACCTAGTTTTGGGGAAGCAGTGTAGGTAACCCTGTTAAGTGCTGTTAAACCCCACTGATTTTTCATGCAACGAACCAAAGCACAATGATTTACCTGGGAGTAAGCTCAGTTGCTGGCAATGGGGCTTGCTTCTGAGTAAACCCTCCTAGGGTCGTGATTCACCCATTGGAAGAGTTGCACGGTTGCTTCAAAGCAAAACCACCAACTACCACCAAGCCTACTCCTGAGTAACGTACGCCTCGGAGCCAACTGTTTTTTCCTAAACTAAAACCTCAGTATTCGGGTTAAATTGCTGTATTGGGTTTTGGGTTGCAATTTGGGCACTTGGGTTTTGGGTTGCAATTTGGGCACTTGGTCTCGAAAAGGTTCGTTATCACTGTCCTACAGGTACACAATAACTTTTCGTTGGTTTATAAATCCTAAACTGATTTGTTCTAAGCTACTCCAGCTTGGGTTTAAGCCAAGGGTTTAACCCTAAACCTGCTTCTTAAGTACCACCTGATTCTTACCCCAATCCTAACAAAAATCTTTCTTTGCTTCTCGTACACATTTCCCTGCTTCTCATACAGATTCGAAACCCCCTGAGCAAGGACAATGCCATTCCTATGTTCTGTGTGGCAGCTAATTTCCTACAGGTACAAAATAACTTCATTGGTTTATAAGTCCTAAACTGATTTGTTCCAAGTTACTCCAGCTTGGGCTTAAGCCAAGTAAACTTGACAAAATCAGTTTAAAGCACTCCAGATTAATTGGTTTATGGATCAGTCTGTAAAACTGAAATCTGTTGACACTTCTGGCAACAGTTGGCTGTCTGTGCTGAGGCACGAGCATCAAAGCGTACTGGAAATGGTTGTTGTGTTTAAAAGGTCACGTAAATAACATCTGGAGCCTTGGAAGAAAGATTATGCCAATCTCTGAACGACCGTCTCTAAAAATACCCACATTAAAAAGAAGCGCAATAGATTTTGAAAATACACTAGGGAAAAGCCCAGTTACCCTTGTCCATCATGGAAAGAAGGGCTTCTGACCTTCTCCAAGCCATGTCAGAAGAAATATTGTTCCAAACTGTTATAAAATAGCATGTAGGGTGGGAGAAACAGAATTGGTTTCTGCTGTTGTAGAATTTGGAACAGCTTGTTTGTGTTAGGAAACAAATCTCTCTTCACTAGTAGAAACTTAACAGGCTCTTTCCCCCTCAAAGATCTGGGTCACCAAAGGAGAACAGGGGTAAATTTTTACTAAGATATTTGGGACAGGGATAAAGAAGAGGGGAAATGCAGGAGATTGTTCAGCCTCCGAAATTCAAAAAATAGAGGGTAGATTGGTGGACTCTGACCGGGGAGACCGGAGTTTACAGCTCAGCAGAAAAACTCACGGTGACCTTGGGCTAGAGCACTGGCTCTCAACCTTCCTAATGCCACGACCCTTTAATACAGTTCCTCATGTTGTGGTGACCCCCAGCTCTAACATTTATCCATTTTACAGATGGAGAACACTGATGCAGAGAGTCTTAGGCAACCCCTGTGAAAGGGTCATTCGACCCCGCAAAGGGGTCCCGACCCCCAGGTTGAGAACCACTGGGCTAGAGCTCGCCATTTAAAAGGCACAGGTGCTGAAACCCTGAGAGTTGCTGCTGATCAACATTGGCCCTGATGGACCAATAGTCTGATTCTATATAAGGCACTGTCGTGTGCGTTCAGTCTGCATCCACGTAGCCTATCTCACAGGGCTGTTATGAGACTAAAGTCAGAACAGTGTATTGTCGAAGGCTTTCACGGCCGGACTCAACTGGTTGTGGTGGGCTTTCCGGGCTGTGTGGCCGTGGTCTGGTAGATCTTGTTCTTATTGTTTCACCTGCAGCTGTGGATGGCATTCTTCAGAGGTGTAACCCAGAGAGAAGTGTGTTACACACTGTTAGAAACATTAGGAACAAGATCTACCAGACCACGGCCACACAGCCCGGAAAGCCCACAACAACCAGTAAAGTCAGAACAGTTTCTTGAAGGAAATTGTCAGGGATGGTTTCCGCCCTCCCTGGCCCCACACTAGTCAAGGCCCAAGGCCACACCTAGGCAGCAGGGGAAACATCTTTTCCTATGCTTAACTGTCTTTTGTTAATAGGCCTGCTGTTCTTAATCACTGTGCTTGGCAACATAGAAAGTAGGCGACCTCGCCAGGAGCCTCCGGAAAGGGAGAGGTTGGAGCCTCCCAGCCGAAGACTATCACTTGTCCTTAAAACACTCTGAACCAGAGGTGGGATCCAGCAGGTTCTCACAGGTTCCCGAGAGTAGGTTACTAATTATTTGTGTGTGCCGAGAGGGGGTTACTAATTGGTGATTTTGCCACGTGACTTTTGCCTTAGTTACGCCCCTCCTCTCAGCAGTAGCGCGTAGAACTTGAAGCAGTCTAGCAGGAGGTGCACCGGTGTGCGTGGCAGCCTGCGCCTGCGTGCATTCGTTTCCCGCCCAAGGACCGGCGCAGCGGCTGCGTCCTTGCCACAGCCTCGCCCAGGAATGCCCCGCCCCAGAATGCCTGACCACGCCCCCGTCGTGCCACGCCCAGCCCAATTGGCGCTACGCCACAGTTTGAATCCCACCACCATGGGAACCTGTTACTAAAATTTTGGGATCCCACCACTGCTCTGAACTCCATAGCAAAGCTTTTCACACCTTGTTCTATTAATCCGTGGGAAGATGGGGGGAGGAGGGTTCAAGCGGGGAAACGAAAGGAATAAATGTGTTTGCAAGAAGCCAGGGCTTAGATCTGGCTTCTTGACGTTGTAGTCTCTGCTGACAACCCAATAAAGACTTCTGATTTCATATCCGGAGTCCAATTTATTGACCGTTGTACCAGGACCTAACTGAAATGCAGCACATGGATGTGATCAGTAGATAATTAAATTCCACTGGAGGTCTGAAAGTACAGAAGGATAACAACACACGCACCAGAACTGGAACAAGATTGTGGGGCAGGCTGTTTGAGGGATCTGTAATTATTTGGACATGTCTCCTGTCATATTCAGAGAACTGAAATAGGTTGGACATATTTAGCAGTTTATGAGAGACAGCAAGAAACTAATTTGTCCCTGAGAGTTTCAATGTTACTGGTCTGCAGAGGTTCCCTTCAGTCACTGTGGCTAGTAGCTGCTGATAGACCTATCTTCCATAAATCTGTCTAATCCCCTTTTGAAGCCATCTATGTCTGTGGCCATCACTGCATCCTCTGACAATGAATTCTGCTGGTAATTTGCTCTGGTAAGAGATACCTTTTTCATTACAGCAGAGTGTGCTGAGCCAAAACACAGCAGAGCTCACCGAGGCATGAGTATGTGCTGGCAACAAAAGAATCTCTGAGCCAATTCATAGTTTCTAACTAATAAGAGGAGTCTTTATTAGCGAACTCCATTCTGGATAGAAAAGTGGAGAGATAGGCCACTAACCTGGACAGATTTGGACAGATTTATGGAGGAGAAGTCGATCTATGGCTACCAATCTTGATGCTCCTTGATCTGAGACTGCAAATGCCTTAGCAGACCAGGTGCCTGGGAGCAGCAGCAGCAGCAGCAGAAGGCCTTTGCTTTCACGCCCTGCAGGTGAGCTCCCAAAGGCATCTGGTGGGCCACTGCGAGTAGTAGAGGCTGGACCAGATGGACTCTGGTCTGATCCAGCAGGCTCTTTCTTATGTTCTTATAGGTTCTCTATTCTAATCTATCTAGCTGGATGATGTGGGGTGCTGTCTGCATCTCTCTGCACGCATGGTGGAAGATGGAGGAGTATGTGCAAGAAAGGTGGAGAGTGGAGGAGAAGCATGAAGAAAAGAAGTTCTCTGAGAGTAGCAATCTACACATCAAAGGGACAGTGTCAGAGCAATAGAGAAAAGGTGCCTAGTGTCTTGACCCCCTCTAGCTATCTGACTCACTGGTCAGACCCCCACGGTCATCAAGGCAGGAGACAGTGCAAAGTCCTCCACTTCCTCAAAAATCCACATTTTAATTACTTAGCAAGCAAAGACTTTTGTCTTTCCAAAATCCAGTGCCCATCAACTTAATTGGTTTTGCCTGAGTGCTAGTATTTAGGGGGAGCGAGAAAATGTCCTCTCGGTCCACTCTCCCTACCCACTGCAGACTAAATTTAGGGGAAGCATTAAGAACCAACCTGACTTACATAAAAGCAACAGGAAAAGGAGGAAAATATACAGCAGAAGTAGCTATAGAGCAGTGATGGCGAACCTTTTTAAGACCAAGTGCCCAAATTGCAACCCGAACCCCAGTTATTTATCGCAAAGTGTCAACCTGGCAATTTAACCTGAATGCTGAGGTTTTAGTTTAGAAACAACCGGTTGGCTCCCTCTTCCTCCGCCCCACCCACTTGAGCAGGGGCCAGCCTGCTGTAGCCTCCAGCAAGTCCTGGTGCACTTCTCTGTGCCTCTCTAGCATCTCTGCCTCCTCTGCCCCCCCCCCTCGGGCAGAAGCCACCTGGAGCACAGGAACCAGGCCCGTCAGCTGAATCCTCCCTGGTCACCATGATGCACGCATGTCGTGCTCAGTGGCCCAGGCCACCCTAGGTGTTTGTGTGTGTGTGGGGGGGTGATTTTCCACCCCCACATGACGAACTCTGTTTGTGCGTGGCCACAGAGAGGGCTCCGAGTGCCACCTCTGGCACCAGTGCCATAGGTTCGCCATCACTGCTATAGAGAGTCTTAACAGCACTTTTTCAGTTTAGATCTGGAGCATGCCAAATGCAAATGCGTATTAAATTATTTTTCTTTCTTCGGCCACAACCCAAGTCCAAAAAGGACAGATCTTTGTTCATCCCTAAACAAAGATTTTATTCATGGGTTCAAAAACATAGAAAAACACAAGAATGCAATAGACTGATCACTGCATCATCTAGATTTGTAACATTACAAATTTGATTGAATAAATTTGATTGAATGGCTTCTGTTTCAAACTGAACAGCTGGTGGGGAAGCAAAGTCAGATGCCCTGAGGAAGCCCTCTGCCCATCCTGCACCATTATCTTTTTTCTGTTTATTTGAACAGGATGCAATTTGCAGCTGCATTCGTTCTCTGTCACTGGCTAATGGGGATTTTTGTTATCTTGACTTCTTTTTTTCTTTGTCGAGGTCTCAGTTCATTTGGTGGGGTTTTTGCAATTCAAAATATAGGGGAAAGGTGAAAACAACTAACCTAATGATGTGTAGTGTTTTAGAATACAGGACCCTTTCCTACAGCAAAACTCCTCGGGATGGTGGAAGTCCTGCGGCAAAAGCCTTTTCTTTCCTGTCGGAGTTGAGATGTAATTAACAAGGCGGCGGCTGATAGTTTTTGACACCATGCTTAGCATGCTGATATCTTTCACTGAATAAAAGAAAAGAACAGAAAAACAGGGGGGAAAATCTTGTTAGCCTTCATTCTCAGTGCTAATACTAGTTTCTGTTGCAAACTGAAGGCCCATTCACCCTGAAAGAAGATCACACATTTGACCAAAACGTTGGGACCAAAATATACCCCAGTATCCCTACTCTTATTTTTAGATAGAAGAGAAGAAGAAGAAGAGTTTGGATTTATATAAGGAGACTCAAGGTGCCTTACAAGCTCCTTTCCCTTCCTCTTTGGGCGGGAAATATCCCATTTGTTCATATGTATGAGAGACTTTATGAATCCTTGTCAGTTACTTCAGTAAGGGGATGTATTTATGAATCCTTGTCAATTACTGCACTAAGGGGATTTATATATGAATCTGTGTCAAAAGAAGAAGAGGAAGAGTTTGGATTTATATTCCACCTTTCTCTTCTGTAAGAAGACTCAAGGTGGCTTACAAGCTCCTTTCTCTTCCTCTCCCCACAACAGACACCTTGTGAGGTAGGTGGGGCTGAGAGAGTTCTGAAGAACTGTGACTAGCCCAAGGTCACCCAGCAGGAATGTAGGAGTGCAGAAACACATCTGGTTCACCATATAAGCCTCTGCCACTCAGGTGGAGGAGTGGGGAATCAAACCCCGTTCTCCCAATTAGACTCCACCTGCTCTTAACTACTACAATACCTGTAAACATCCTAGAGTGGCATGATATTTCACGGGTGGGATAGAACTGTTTGAGCATATATGCCCCACATTCTCAGTTTCTTACCTGGAAGATATTCCAAAACCATCTGAAAGATCTCTACGGGAAGTGCTTTAAAATTCCCAAGTGTTGATAGAGATAGAAAATCTGTGTCCAGACCGTTACTGAATTTGTTGTGGAGGCGACAGCTACGTCGATATTTCTGTTTGGGAATCAAGGTGTAGCTGGTTCTTATAGGAGACGTCATCTTTCTTTTTCTGCCCATGAAGCTAGAAAAAGGAAACAAAGAAAGCAAAAAAAAAATCAAATCCAGCCTCAGGAAAAATACACAGGAGGCGTCGAGATCTGAAAAAATTAAACCTACAAGAAAGATAAAATAAACCATAACTGCAAGAGCAACATAATGTTGTAATTAACATCTTGCTACATAAATGGAGCACATGGATTTTATTGATACTATACACAATATATCAAATACTCATTCAAATCTGTACTTTAATTTCCTGAATTGTATAGCAATGTGTAATTAAGACTCTTTTGAGGTAGATTAGTAGGTTAGACCTTATCTGTTTTTCCCCTGGTTGAAGAAAGTGGAGAGATTATCTAATTTCAGCATGGCCAACTGGCCATGCTGGAAGGGGCTGATGGGAATTGTAGTCCATAACATCTGGAGCGCCAAAGGTTCGCCACCACGGATCTAATACAATTCCCTGTCTCACTGGAGCCACATCTCTTGTGGATTTTTGTTTACACAGGTCCCACTAGCCCAGTCATAGCCCAGTTTTGCACCAGCAGATAAACTGTTTGGAAAGAGCCAGTAGGTTTTATAAGTGGGAGCTTATGCCAAGATTCCTATTCAGTTTAGACTTATTAGTGCACAGCCAAAAAATTTCATAGCAGCAAAAGTCCATAACCAAACAGTTGCTTTCAAATATAAGCTGTATTTAGTGTGTAAATATGGAGCATGTAATGATACCTAAGAAGTTTATGCATGCATACGTATGGGATGTTCATTGCCCCAGTGCAGAGAGGTAACTGTAAATGTATTCTCTTCTCTCCAGTATTTGGCATATTATATTTTAGCTGAAGTCACTGTATAATTTATGAATTCTCTTCAGTTCTTGTTTATGTTCCAGGTCTGTGTTCATAAAAACAAGATTGTGTACTTGCAACGATTTTCAAACTTTCTGCCTCTAAGAATTATTGCCCGCCGCGTCCTCTCTACTGACGAGTCCCTGTACATCAGTCGAAGAACCTAGGATGATGCTGAAAGCTCATGTGACCCACATCGTAGTATTAAACGTTTATGATTTTCTGGGGCTGCATTACTAGCTATCCCGGGCCACATGTGGCCCGCAGGCTGCGGGTTGGACATGTTTGGCCTAAAGTCTAGGAAAATAAAAGCAAAGCAGTTAAAGCTCACCCTGATCTGATGGCCCAGGCTACCCAGTCTCGTCTGACCTTGGAAACTAAGCAACGTTGCCCCTGATTTGTATTTGGATGGGAGGCCACCATAGAAATCTAGGGTTGCTACAATGAGGCAGGGAATGGCAAACCACCTCTGAATGGTTCTTGCCTTGAAAACCCTATCATGAAATGGAGGAAATGTATTTCCAAATCTTGAGCATTAGCAAGATCTATCCGCCAAGTCTTTCCAAGGGAAATTTTACTGGGGTTCAGCTCCGATGCATTCCTCTGTCCAATTGTGCAAGTCTCAAGCACTTTACTCCTCTCAAATGTATACAGGCTTCCTGCATGGTACCTACTCATTTGTAAAGATGGACTGCATGAAAATGAAAAGTATGGCTTCAAGAAAATGATTCTCCAGGTCTCTAAACTGTGTAGTCAAGATGGGAAAAGACTGGAAAAATGTTTCACCTATACAAACAACAAATCAATCATAACAACAAACAATGGGTGTTTGTGCATATATACTGTGATTTATGCACAGGGAAGGAAACATCAAGATTCAAGGCTTCCATCCTAGCTCCAAACACTATAAATTCTTACCACCCATGAATGCACATTGGTTCCACTAATAAAGCTAATGTCTGGACTTTGCATTTATCATTTTGCAAAATGCACATTATCTCTGACAGCCACTTCAAGATTTTGGCAGGTCTTTATTTTCTGTGTTACACAGATAATTAAAAAAAGATTGACATGATCTAGCTAGTTTATCTTACCTAGTTCCGGAAATAATGATACAGGGCACACGGGAAATTCAGGAAGTATGCTAAAATAATTAAAGGGGGCTGCAAAGGCCGCACAATATTTGTCAACATCTTTTGGAAAAGGCAGGAAGTCCTGGTATCTTTGTGCTGCTCTGAGCAGCAAAGTGATAACATACTAAGAGATCTTTGAAGTTCTCTTTCATGGGTTATTATGTTTGTTTTTATTTTGTTTTATAAATGTGTATCTTGTTTTTTTCAGTAGTAAAAATCAGCTGCAGACCCCCTAATTTGGATCAGGAGGAGGAAATTTAATAATTTCCTCCCTCTATCATTTTCCTGATGTTATATGCCCTCCCCAGCTGATACTTGCTCTTGGAGAGAAGGGGAAATATACAGGCAAACATGTTCACTCCTGGGTTGCAATCCATATGAGTACATTTATGATCAAGTATGGGGTTTACTTCTGAATTTCCATGGCTGGTATCCTGAACACACTTTCTAGGCAAGTCCCTTATCACCAACTTGTAGATTTCACTTGACAGGTGGGAGTGGAAGCGTTGCCAAACAGTGTCCTCTGCCAGCTTGGTAAAAATGAGTCCATGGGCCTTTCCCCACTTACCTTAAGCCCCGCGCTACTTGTGGAGAGTAGTGTGGGGTCCCTCGGCACTCCCCACGATGGGTGGCCACAGCGCAGCCACCCCGACGCTGCCGCTGTCATGCCCCCTCAGTGCGTGGCATCCCAGGCGCTCTTCTTAACAGCGCCTTTTGATGACCCCGCGCAGAGTGCGGGGTCGTGGGGATGCCTGGGCGCACGCCTGGGATGCCGCGCGCTGAGAGCAGCGTGCGGCATAGTGGGGATCCAAGAGAGTGGGGAAAGGCCCCATGATCCAGGAGGATCCTGGGGTGGATAATGCTGAAAGCCACAGAAACAGTGGTCCCAGAGAATCAACAGGGATTCAATGGATGGATAATATTATATTATAATATTATCATCATATCCTATAGTAGTGATATTCATACTTTGCTGATCTGGGTTCCAATGAACTATTTGCATGTGATAGGAAGAGTAATGATTTCAGAGTAATATGATAGCAATAGTAGTGACTAGGAATAGTGATAAATCTACAAACCCATTTTTAGCATAGTCAGTAGCATTTCATGAGGAATTTGGGAGGTGGCGTGACACCTAGTAAACCATGAAACTCACAGGATGACCACAGTTAAGCTTGTTTTTTTTCTTTTTCGCCCTCATAGATGAGATTAGAAACTGTCAAACAAGATTGACAGATGATAAGAAAATATAAATAGATGTTTTAATTTCCCTGTTTTAGCTCCCCCTCTCCAGTGGCTGAAGACTCACGTCTGTCAGGTAGTTTCACTGAGTTTGTCTGTGTAGAGTATTTATATGATGCCTCAAAGTAACCTAAAAAACCAAACATAGGAAAAAAATCACTGAAGAGCTTAAAATCATTCAAAATGAACAAACAGTTGCTAAAAAGTTAAAGCATAAAAACAATACAAAAGAATTGTTATTCCTTAAATATGTCTCATAAGACAGCATTCAGGCTAAAAAGCAGACTGTAAAACAATTTAAGAACAACTCTTTAACTAAAAGACACATTTTGTATGAGGGGAAAACATAATGGCATGTTACAAGGGTGGGGGAGGGGACATCCAAGCCTGTTGTCTCCATTAAAAATTGAGCCCATCTATGTTGGATTAATTTAGTGCAAATGGATTAATACAATTTTAAAGAAGTGTTTGAGTCAGGAATATTAACGTATTAGGCTTTAGCGATAGTTTAGATTTTCCCCCATTTACAACCATTACCTGAGGAAAATGTTTCACGAGTGTCAAAATGTGGTCTCTGCCTATCTGTGTCTCATTGCTACAACTCTGAGTAACAAATATGTACAAAACGGTCACATTTGAATTCAGAATTTATGAAATATTAGCAATAATAACACAGTCACATCTCAATAGCTTGATTGGTCCCTCAGGAAGTGGAGCAGAACAGGTTGAGATCACATTTTTAAAAATTTGTAAAATGACCTTTTTCATTTCATGAGAAGTTTTTCCTCAGAGAAATAAAAAGGAATACTCAAAACAGTGCGTATGTGTGTGTGTATTTATATAATAAAATAATTAAACATATTAAATAAGATAAACATTACATGTATATTCCTAGTTCATATGCATACATACGTGGATACTTTCCCCCTAAATATATTGTTGAGCTGTTAAAGACCCTTCACAGACACGTTTATATACCCTGTAAAGCATCTAGGTGTACTTGGAAGCAACTGAGTGTGAACAGAATTGTTTGAATGTGACTTTTAAAAGCTTTACTTTTTTTTGCTGTCGTGGCTATTCAGGTATTATGTGCACATAAAACTTCTATTTTTGCGTGCCAGAAATTATAGAAATTATTTCTGTGTACCAGAAATTATATTTCTAGATATCGCATGCTCATATTTCAGACAGACATGTGTGTATGCACTAGGGATAATGAATTACCACAGGAATAAGGTCTCCCTCAGAAATAATAATATATCAGTTAGCTACATGCCCAGAGAACTCTTCCGTATAATGCGACTTTTATATTTCCCGCCTTTCGGCAACCCCACCCCCTCCTTGTCTCAGCCACGCCTCTGCTCATGCATATTTAAATTTTTGAGAGGAGGGTTCTTCTGCAGGGCTGGCTCCGTGCCTTTCTTATTTGCAGTCCAGAAGTGGTACGTATGCCCCACCCCACCCCCTCATGAATAATGAATGAGGAGGAGAGGAAAAATTCTGCTCCAAGTCACCAAATGGCTTCCGTGGGCTATAAATATAAACGTAGTTGAAGAAGGAAGTTAGGGTTAGAGGGCAGGCTTGGGGCATGCTGATTTGGTCTCTGTTTCTGCTGCCAAAGCACATATATCCTAGAGCCGTGGTGGCAAACCTTTGGCACTCCAGATGTTATAGACTACAATTCCCATCAGCCCCTACCAGCATGGCCAATTGGCCATGTTGGCAGGGGCTGATGGGAATTGTAGTCCATAACATCTGGAGTGCCAAAGGTTCGCCATCACTGTACCTAGAATATGGGAAGGAAGCATAGAGGGCAGTGCTCCTGAGCAAATGCAGAGTGCATTTCCCCCACCAATTGTTGCAACAGATCTTGCTGAAGGATGAGCAAGTGGATTGCTTACTTCCTTCGTTTACATCCCATCTTTCTCCCCAGTGGGGTTTACATCATTCTTCTCTCCCCCATTTTATCCTCACAACAATGTCAGGTAGTTTTGGCTAAAGTATATGATAGGCCCAAAATCAGTGAGTTTTCATGGCAGAGCAGGGATCCAAACCTGACTCACCCAACTTCTAGGCCAGGGGTAGGGAACCTGCGGCTCTCCAGATGTTCAGGAACTACAATTCCCATCAGCCTCTGTCAGCATGGCCAATTGGCCATGCTGGTAGGGGCTGATGGGAATTGTAGTTCCTGAACATCTGGAGAGCCGCAGGTTCCCTACCCCTGTTCTAGGCCGACACTCTAATTACTACACCATACTGTCCCATAACAGTGTTGCCTGAACAGATGCAGAGAATCTGTAAACCCATATCAAGGATCAGTTGCCAGGATAACTTGAAGGAAAACCACAGATTAAATACGAAGGTCCTTTTCCATCGACA
Organism: Sphaerodactylus townsendi; assembly: GCF_021028975.2. NCBI lineage: Eukaryota > Metazoa > Chordata > Lepidosauria > Squamata > Sphaerodactylidae > Sphaerodactylus > Sphaerodactylus townsendi. The sequence continues at coordinate 18,131,766 of NC_059439.1, read as the reverse complement.
GAAAGATACCTGGTTTTCCACTTTGCTCCCCATAAATTCCTGAGGGTCCCCTTAGGAACAACATTTCGAATGCAGTGTTAACAAACCCTTTTCCCTCTTCCGCCGGTCTAAGTGGCTAATGCCACTGGAAAACAATCTTTGGATACAACCAGAGCTAATTAAAACATTTACGTAGTGTTCTCATGGACCATTTTCCACAGCATCTGACAATTTGTGTTGCAAATGGATGACTAGGAAAACCACTAGAGGTCCCTTCTAACCCAAAATTATTCTATGAGTGAGTGGCTTTAATGGGTTGGGTATCTGGCTGAATGTAGGCGTAGCTTTTGCAAATGATGGCATTTAGTTTTGCAAGGACAGGGAGTCCAAATGTAATATAAAGTCAACCTACAAGTACCTAAGATTTCCTGGTGACCTAGCCCCTTAGCTAACCCTCTGAAATACCTGATTCTCAGTATGCTGGTGTTTTCAAGTGTCTTAATTTTTTATGTATAATATCCTCAGTGGCAACAGTCCTACCAAAATGCTTCTCTGGCCTTCTGGAAGAAACAGTTGCAGGACATAAGAACAGGTCAAAATCCGAGATAGTGACTATAATAAGGAGGTTTGCCACAGTAGCTAGAATAACAAAAAAAAAACTTGTTTGCTTTTAAGATGCCCCGGAACTTTTGTTTATTTTTGCTGCAACAGACTAAAAATTTGGAAAAATTGCAAGCGACAATAATTTGCACCCCCCACCCCACCCATGCACACACAAGGCTCCTCACACACACACACCCCGGAGAGTTGTTACTTTCAGCCTCTGTTGTTTAAGAAAAAAGGAAGGGTTTTATGTGTTCTTTAATTTTGTCAACAAGTTCTGCAGATGTTTTCAACTTTCCTGTTATGATGAACATTCATAGGATGTGGCTTGACCTTTGAAACATGTATTAAAAATATTTCTGCCTTACAAGCATACTTTCTGTCGCATGCTCTGTTCTGAAATCTAGATCAGGTGCGGTTTCCAGCTTCATTGGTGGCTTACGTGAGAACGTAAGAAGAACCACATGGGATTAACTAGTGGTCCAGCATCCTTTATTTATTTATTTCAAGACTTATACCCTGCCTTATCGTGTTCCGATTCAGGATGGCTAATATGCTGCAAGGACATAAGAACATAAGAACAAGCCTGCTGGATCAGACCAGAGTCCATCTAGTCCAGCACTCTGCTACTCGCAGTGGCCCAACAGGTGCCTTTGGGAGCTCACGTGCAGGATGTGAAAGCAATGGCCTTCTGCTGCTGCTCCCGAGCACCTGGTCTGCTAAGGCATTTGCAATCTCAGATCAAGGAGGATCAAGATTAGTAGCCATAGATCTACTTCTCCTCCATAAATCTGTCCAAGCCCTTTTTACAGCTAACCAGGTTAGTGGCCATCACTACCCTCCTAAAAGTGGCAGCATATTCCAAACACGCTAATCACACACACGTTGCTTGAAGGGAAATGTTTCCTTTTTTTTTATTAGTCCTAATTACTTCCCCCAGCATTTTTCAATGAGGTGCCCCTGGTTCCATAAAGTATTGCAGAAAGAGAGGAGAAAATTTCTCTCTGTCAGCATTTTCTACTCCCATGCATAATTTTATAGACTTCAATCATATCCCCCCTCAGGCGTCCTCCTCTCCAGAACCAAAGGAGTCCCAAACGCTTTTCGCAGCCTCTCCTCATAAGGAAGGGTGCTCCAGTCCCTCAATCATCCTCGTTGCCCTTCTCTGCACTTTTTCTATCTCTTCGATATCCTTTTTGAGATGTGGCGACCAGAAGTGAACACAGTACTCCAAGTGCAGTCGCACCACGGCTTTATATAAGGCCATTCTGCACTTCGTATAACACTAGGCTGCTAACATCTTCTAGCCTTCTTCCCACTATCAGTTTAACCAGACTGAGGCCCCTTCCGCACATGCAGAAGAATTCACTTTCAATCCACTTTCACAATTGTTTGCAAGTGGATTTTGCTATTCCGCACAGTAAAATCCAGCTGCGAAGGGCATTGGCCCTTACTCTCAGTTCCGTGCAGACTCTTGTGGCCACCACTCACCTCATTCCCTCATCCCCCCCTTTCACCTCCCTTCTTTCTACAACTCACCTCTCATTTTAAAGAAACACACATGCAACATTTTAAATCACTGCAACTCTGAGACAGATTTTGTGTACACACTCTCAGATGGGAAGACAAAAAGGGAAATGATCTGAGCAACATCTGTCTCATCAAGAATAGCAATCACAAAGGGTGCAGCCGCTTGACTTTGCACTCTGGTTTTGGAGACGGGGAAAAGATTTCTTTTTTCCCAGCTGCCTGTTGTGTAGCTGAGGTGTGAAATCAGAAACTAACCTGGCTAGCAAGTAAACAACCTGTGCAGAAAGGCTGCGGAGGAAGCAGTAAGGGAATGGGAAGAATAGTTCAGCATCTGTGTCTTTCTGAGGCCCCTTCTGCACATGCAGAATAATGCACTTTCAATCCACTTTCAATGCACTTTGCAGCTGTGCAGAATAGCAAAATCCACTTGCAAACAATTGTGAAAGTGGATTGAAAGTGCATTCTTTTGCATGTGCGGAAGTGGCATGACTGTTTCCATATTTGAAACCACCCCCTCCACTTTACAGCTGTTGAGTGGTAACTAAGTCAGTGCATATTCGAGTCATGCTCTCCTCAAGTCTCTGTTCCCAAGCACACTTTGCTGTTGGGAAATGTGACCTGAAATAATCAGGATCCAAAATGTCAATGAAATGCAAAAACCAAATTAAAAAGCAAATCTGAAGATTGGTAAAACCTAAGGTGACCAGATGGTCACCTTTGTGAACCGGGATGGGTGGCTGCGAGAGCGCGCGTAGCCGCGGGAGTGCACTGCCTTCTGGGGCACTCCTATCCTTCGTTTCCATCGCCTACTGTCACAGAGGCGGGAAGCCAGGGAAACCCCAGAAGACCATGGTAGCCACTCCTATTGTACCTTACACGCGCGCAGGAGGCTGCCGCATTGCCTTGCGCCCCAGAAGGCAGTGCGGCAGCCTTCCAAAAATCGGGGCATTTGAAAAATCCCGCGGGATGTGGGACAAATTGTTTTAAGGCGGGACTGTCCCGCCAAAAGCAGGACATCTGGTCAGCCTAGTAAAACACAAAGTCTACTTTTTTTAATGGGGGAAAGTTGCTCCTGGTACACCCTTGCAAGAGATCCCTGCACTAGGGTTGCTGGATCTGAGTTGGGAAATACCTGGAGATTTGGTGGGAGGAGCCTGAGGGGGTGGGAGAAGCTTGGGGAGGGGTGGGACCTCAGCAGGGTGTAACAGCGTACAGTCTACCCTCCAAAGCAGCCATTTTCTCCAGGGGAAATGATCTCGTTCATCTGGAGATCAACTGTAATAGCGGGAGATCTCCAGGCAATGCCACCTGCCCTTAAAGCAGTGCTTATAAACGAAGCGTGTAGCAAATGAAGCAGAGCATATTCACTGAAAAAACATGCACCTATCTGAGGATCTTCAAAGTGTAGGCTGCATGGCCTGAGTAGTTGCTTCCAAAGTTGCCATATCAGAAATCGGGACAGGTAGGGATACAGATTGGCGGTGATTTCCCGGGCTATAATAGACTGCAGCTAGTGCATGCAATAGATACATGTTCTTCCACCATTCAGAAGTATGAAATTTCACTTAACACAAATCAGTCTTTGCCTTTTTTTTATTCTGAAAACCAAAAACAGTCTTCAAAACAGCAAGTAGTTAATATTTTTGTAATATATATTAGTTGTCCATGTTGTTCTGCATGCAGACATTCCACACTAGATGCATCACTTCAGGCTTTTCCGCCCCACCCCGACATTGGATCGGATTGTGAATTCAAGTATGTCGAAGGAAATTAAGTCCTAAATTGTTAAAAGAGGTAATTAATTTGGAGCTCAAATCCTGCTTCCTATAGAGATTAAGTAAATAGGTCATTGGTTTATGGAGTTAATAGAAACTTTTACGAGATCAGATATGGGTTCATTCTGCACAGCACAAATAAGACATCATGAGGACACCAAAAAAGGCATCTCGGGGAGGAACTCTGCACAGCTTTTCCCCCAAGGATGTCTTATTTCAGGCCAAGCCATCTTATTTTGAGGACACTAAGAGGTGGCCTTTTCCCCCTCAAGTTGTCTGCAAAATGTCTCCTGCCTGGCTATGTGGAGCTCAGGAGGCATCTTATTTTTCCCACCCAATCATTAAACTCTCTTGTCAGTTTCCTTCTGAGGTCTCTAGTCTAGTCAGTTTCCTCCTCAGGTTGCGCCGGACATTTTGTGCGCTGCTGAAAGGATTCTCCCTGCCTCCATTTGCTGAAGGTTGTTCCTGGGTGTTTGCTCTGCAGGCTCCTATCCTGGGCACCTTTTCAGCCCCAACAGTACATAGTTGTACTCAGCTTGCCCTGCTGATTCTGGCAATATATAGTTTTTCCTTTTTTGATTTTTGATGAGGTGCCTGGGAAGCAGAACAGACATGCTATGAGAATCGTAAGTTGCTTGGAGGATGAATCTACTGCCCATTGAGAAGCATTGGATAGACCTGCCCTCTACAATCAATGCTTTTCAATAGGCTTTTCAATAGGCAGTCGACTAGTCCTTCGAGTGGCTAAGATTCTCATAGTGCCATGGTGGCGAACCTTTGGCACTCCAGATGTTATGGACTACAGTTCCCATCAGCCAATTGGCCATGCTGGCAGGGGCTGATGGGAATTGTAGTCCATAACATCTGGAATGCCAAAGGTTCGCCACCACTGTCATAGTGTGTCTGCATTGCTTCACAGACACCTCATTGAAAACATTTTAAAATAGGAAAACTATATATTGCGGGAATTAGCAGGACAACTGAGTACAACTATGCACTTTGGGGGCTGAAAGGGTGCCCAGGATCGGAGTCTGCAGAGCAAATGTCCTTCAGCAAATGGAGGGAGAGGGAATTTCTTCAGCAGCTTGCAAAATGTCGGGCACAAGCTGTGGAGGAAACTGATCAGAGAGCTTAACGGTCGAGAAAAAAAAATCTCTTCTCTCTTCTGACACTGTGCTTTCCAGACGAGAAACGGGAGGCGCCTTTTTTAAGGACATCCCCAGGATGTCTTATTCGTGCTAGCTGGGAAGAAGAAGAAGAAGAAGAAGAAGAAGAAGAAGAAGAAGAAGAAGAAGAAGAAGAAGAAGAAGAGAAGGAGGAGGAGGAGGAGAAGAAGAAGAGGAGGAGGAGGAGGAAAAGGAGGAGGAGAAGGAGAAGGAGGAGAAGAAGAAGAAGAGGAGGAGGAGGAGGAGGAGGAGGAGAAGGAGAAGAGGAGGAGGAGGAGGAGAAGGAGAAGAAGAGGAGGAGGAGGAGGAGAAGACGAAGAAGAAGAAGACAAAGAAGAAGAAGAAGAAGAAGAAGAAGAAGAAGAAGAAGAGGAGGAGGAGGAGGAGGAGGAGAAGGAGAAGGAGAAGGAAAAGGAGAAGGAGAAGAAGAGGAGGAGGAGAAGGAGAAGGAGAAGGAGAAGGAGAAGAAGAGGAGGAGGAGGAGGAGGAGAAGGAGAAGAGGAGGAGGAGGAGGAGAAGTCTCTTTTTAAAACCTCCATCAGACATCTTATTTGTGCTGTGCACTATGGACCATGGTCAACACATCTAAATCCTCCTATTTTCATACATTAATTCTTTAACCAGCCACTTGCCTTCAATAATTGCATTACAGGAGGGGCTGGAGACTATTATGCTTTATGGAGTCAGCAAAGAGCATCTTTAGCATTTTTATAAAGTGCCCAAATAAAGAGCTTTTATTAAATGATTTTTTTCAGAGGGAAAGAACTAAGCTCTCACGTTGCTTCACTTTAATATGCTTTTGTCCGTTGACCACTCTTGCATACCAAAGATCGGTAAACAAATATGTTACCCTCCATGATTTTGCTTTAGGGAAGCCTTTTTTGGAAAGCTCCTCTTCTAGTGATTAATCTCATATCTTACATTTTTATCCTATCCTCCAAGGATTCAGGGAAGCACATGTTTGTCTTCCTGTTTATCGACCCTTTCCACACAAACTTTTAAAAACATTTTGCGGAAGGAAATAAAATGTTTCCTCCACGGAGTCCCACATCGTTTTTCCCGAAAGCATTTTATTTCCAGCCTGAAAACATTTTCAGAGAATCCCCTTTAAAAACAATTCGTTTTCAAAATGGCGTCACTTCTGTGTGATCATTTTAGAAGAAGAAGAAGAAGAGTTTGGATTTATATCCCCCCTTTCTCTCCTGCAGGAGACTCAAAGGGGCTGACAATCTCCTTGCCCTTCCCCCCTCACAACAAACACCCTGTGAGGTAGGTGGGGCTGAGAGAGCTCCAAGAAGCTGTGACTAGCCCAAGGTCACCCAGCTGGGGTGTGTGGGAGTGTACAGGCTAATCTGAATTCCCCAGATAAGCCTCCACAACTCAGGTGGCAGAGCTGGGAATCAAACCCGGTTCCTCCAGATTAGATACACGAGCTCTTAACCTCCTACGCCACTGCTTCTTTAAGATGTTTTCCGTGCCTCTCTGCCTACCCTGGTCTCCCTCCTTGGTGCCATTTTCTAAGCTCACTCTCTGTTCCTCCTCACTTGTTTTTTTGAGCATTTTGAACATTTCTGTGAGGTTTTTTTAAATTGGGGGTGGGGGTAATCTTTGGTGCATCCTGTATATGAGGGCAACTCAAGGCATTTGAAGCAATGAAGCATTAACTCAACAATTAACTAAAAAAAAGGGGGGGGATCACATCATGGCACCGTGAATCATTTTGAAGGGGTGAGTGCAGACACACTGGGGGGATCAAAACCGTTTTCCAAACGTTTCAGGAGATTTGTGCAGAAACGGCCATTTTCACAACAACCCTTTGAGGAAAATTAAGCTGAGAGACAGAATACCTAGCCCAGTGATGGCGAACCTATGGCACGGGTGCCAGAGGTGGCACTCAGAGCCCTCTCTGTGGGCATGCGCGCCCAGAGTTCATCAGGTGGGGGGTGGAAAATCACACACACACCCACACACACATGTAGGCTGGCCTGTGCACAATCCTTTACCAGGGAGTAAGCGTGGCAATGGGGCTTGCTTCTGAGTAAACCCTCCTAGGGTCATGATTCACCCATTTGAAGCATTGCATGGTTGCTTCACTGAGCTTACTCCTGAGTAACGCACGCCTCAAGAGCCAACCGTTTTTTTTCTAAACTAAAACTTCAGTATTCAGGTTAAATTGCCGTCTTGGCACTTTGCGATAAATAAGTGGGTTTTGAGTTGTAATTTGGGCACTCAGTCTTGAAAAGGTTCGCCATCACTGACCTAGCCTAAAGGTACCCAATGAGCTTTACAGAACTTTATAGGGTAGCAGGACTTGCACCTAAATCTTTGGAATCCTTGCTTGACTCTGCTACTGGATTCTAAATCAGATAGCCTGACCATGTAACTACTACATCTTTCTGGCTTTCTAACAGGACTGTACTAAGCAGAGTTACAGCCTTCCATGCGAATTGACTTCAACTAATTTAGAAGGGTGTTAACTAAGGATTACATTGTAAATATGCACTATGCTTGGGAAAATCCATCGGGGGTGGGAAGTTGTGTTGTCTTCTTTTCCCTTTTCTAAAAGAAATCAGCTCAGCCACAAAGGTCTGAGTCCTTGATAAAAAGTTCTGTATCTACATCTCTTATATATCTATATAGTTATGCAAAATCAGTTCTGCACTGTACACAATAATAATTTGCTCCTGAAGAAAACACTGGAGCACACAGGCTCAGCCTGGATTGAGAATGAGACATATATGTGTAGAAGCATCCATATAAATCATGAAAAGTGAACTCCTCTCGAAGTTTCTTCCCAACCAAGACAGCACTGCTGTGGTGGTATGCCTTGTGTGTATGCTTGTATCTATTTTTCTTCAGCTTCTCAATTCAGCCTGGGATAATGTGAAGATTTCAACCGTTTTATATCACTTTCAACATGCATTTGCCACTGACTCGCCTCGTCTCCTCTCCTTTCACTAAAAAGCAGACAAATGCTAGGAAAATAACATGCTTGGTCTATTGCTGTTCATTGCGAATGGCAGCTCAGATATGGAGCATGGGACGGAAATGGAACGTTTTGTCTAAATATTTAACTAAATGTAAACATTATCTGAAAGTAGGGATTGGTGACAGCTACATCTTTAAGGTGACATGCGGTCTGGCTTCCAGGAAATGTGCACCACTGGGCCAGGAACACGCTTTCCTTGGTGGCTCAGATAGGATTGTATCCTATCAATTTACTCCACCAAGTTTGAAGACTTCCTCCACCTAAGAAGACTTCCTCCAACGGAAAGTCAATTAAACTGCCACACTGAGTGCTACAGTGTTATGGAATCCAGACCAGAACAAAAATAGTTCCACAGAATGTTGAGGAACATTTTGAATGTACATTTTGCCAGATTGGGGAGGATGGGAGCAGCTCATTATGAATGTGAGCGAGAAAGAGACAGAAGCCTTTTCAGTTATGTTTCATCACGTATGCAGGGATGAAGAAGAAGAAGAAGAAGAGTTTGGATTTATATCCCACCTTTCTCTTCTGAAAGGAGACTCAAGGTGGCTGACAAGCTCCTTTCCCTTCCTCTCCCCACAGCAGACACCTTGTGAGGTAGGTGGGGCTGAGAGAGTTCTGAAGAACTGTAGGCTGTAGGAGTGCGGAAACACATCTGGTTCACCAGGTAAGCCTCTGCCACTCAGGTGGAAGAGTGAGGAATGAAACCTGGTTCTCCAGATTAGAATCCACCTGCTCTTAACCACTACACCACACTGGTTGACACTTCAACCCTCCTGATACGGGCAATTGCTGGTATGTTTGGCTGAGGCTAAAAATATGCATGATGCCCTTTCAGACCAAATGCAATTGCTTATCAGGAGGATCATGCGCACAACATTTTCTCCATACACGTTGTGAAATGAAACAAATGAAAAAGGCTAGAGAAAGAATGGAAACCCAGAGAACTGTACAGGTTTCAAGGGTTAACATAAAATTTTTACGTATAGATTTGCCATGAGGATTCCTTGATTCTAGATTGTGTTCTGATGCCCAGTTTAAAGATGGCTGTGAGTGGCATCAGAATGGACAGTGGTGGATAATCCACCTCCCTGATTAATTTATCAACACAAAGGCCTCTTCCGCACACACAAAATAATGCATTTTCAAACTACTTTCACAACTGTTTGCAAGTGGATTTTGCCATTCCGCACAGCTTCAAAGAGCACTGAAAGCAGTTTGAAAGGGCATTATTCTGCATGTGCGGAATGAGCCAAAGATTATCTTCTTTCTATTAAAAATAAAGTAAACCTCTTTGCTTCCTGGCTGTAAGGTTTTCCGTTTTGTTTTGCCACTGAAACCAATAGCCAGAATTGGCTCTCCACGATATTTTAAGAAGAAAGCAAAGTAATCCAAAAATCCCAGAATCCACTATGAAGTGGAGTAAAATCAAAGCAGAAATATGCTGAGCCATTATGTTGGGCTGTTTTTTAGGGGTCGGCTGTTATATTTAGTACATATTTCATCCCTCGGCTGGTTCAGTTGTCAACGATGGGCGATTACTGTCGACAGCAAGGCCTCCTTAATTAATGTTTTCTTCTCCTGGCTTAAATTTATGCCACCATTACAGATAAATCTGAAGGTGGCATTTTAGGCCTAGCTTAAGCTCCCCTCAGCCCAACAGACGGCAGGTGCTGCATCTGATAAGTCTGTGAGGAGGACACTGAGATATTTGAACGGCACAAGTCAGTCCAGCCACCCTATGACACTTTCGTTTGTAAGCCCCAACATCTCTCAAGGGATATTTAGAAAGTAAACTCCCATCTCCCAGTTAGAAGTCTGAATTTTTCCCCTCGCCCAGCTTTTTCTTTGGATAGCATCCCTTGTCTTCCCATCATTTGTGAGCTTTTGAGGATGCGTGGTGTTAACCGGAATGAACTGAGGTAAATGTGCAAACGTGCCTTTCTGGTCTACCGTAACTTCCAGTTACAGAGTCACAAAAAGCAGACAAGGCAAATGCTGCATTTCACTGCCACTGTAACCGGCTGAGGAGGGCAAGACAAGTGACAACCTGACAGATCCCGCAGTATAAATAAAAGTCCTGGTTCTGTTGTAGCTTCCCCCCTTGCTTCTGTGATCGTGGTGTATCCTTTTCGGTTCTTGGAAGGGGGGCTTTTGCGCTTTCTTTTTCAATCATATTTTCTTTTTGCTGTTCCTGCAGTTCCAATTCGTAAAGGAATAAACGGGAGACAATTGTGACTCGGGGAGACCCTTGAAGGCTTAAAGGTGTGGGAGAAACAGGAGAATTGCTCTCAGCACTGATCCGCTTCGACAAAACCTTCCTTCTCTTGTCCAGCCGCCTCCACTTCGGTGTACGTTGTGTGGTTTCTGAACTTCATGGCAGGCCACTGATGCGGCCTTCGCTGCAGTGTGAGAAAAACAGAGCAGCGCATTAGAAGAAGAAGAAGAAGAAGAAGAAGAAGAAGAAGAAGAAGAAGAAGAAGAAGAAGAAGAAGAAGAAGAAGAAGAGGAGGAGGAGGAGGAGGAGGAGGAGGAGGAGGAGGAGGAGGAGGAGGAGGAGGAGGAGGAGTTTGGATTTATATCCCTCATTCTCTCCTGTAGGAGACTCAAAGGGGCTTACAATCTCCTTGCCCTTCCCCCCTCACAACAAACACCCTGTGAGGTAGGTGGGGCTGAGAGAGCTCCGAGAAGCTGTGACTAGCCCAAGGCCACCCAGCTGGCGTGTGGGAGTGTACAGGCTAATCTGAATTCCCCAGATAAGCCTCCACAGCTCAGGTGGCAGAGCTGGGAATCAAACCCGGTTCCTCCAGATTAGATACATGAGCTCTTAACCTCCTACGCCACTGCTGCTCCCTTAGCATGTGTTAAGAGTGCTCCACACTCTCCAAGCTATCCAGTAATTCCTGACAGATGAAATATTGGAGAAGGAGGTCATGTGGATGTTCCTTTCCGGCTCAAGGCCCCAAACACTTCCACTGCAGAAGCAAGTGGAAATTAATTTTCTGTCTTATAGCCCCATAAATTCGTCCATAAAAATGCTTCCTTTCTTTTGGATTGATCTGCAAAAATATCTCCCTGGTGTAGGACTTGGGTTTGCTTCAGTGCTCTCTGAGCTGCCGCTGTTGGGGCCTAGCTGTTGTGCTGAAAAGGCAAGGTGAATAATCGGTGTGCCACATAGAGCAGGTACTGAACCAGATGCTCAGAATTCAATTTCCAGAACTATATCCACATGGGCTCAAACTGGCAATGATGCCACTGAAGGGGAAAGAGGTAAAAACCAGGGGACAAACAAAAGTTGCATTTTCCTGGTGATTTCTAGTGAGCAGTAACAGCTGTGCAGGCCTCGGTCCAAATGTATAAATAAAAATAATAGAGCTGCACTTTCTTCCCCCAGTGTTTAAACTAGAGTTGAAAACTTTGGGTTGGAAATTCCTGGAGCATTGGAGGAGGAGGAGGAGGATTATTTGGATTTATACTCCACCTTTCTCTCCTGTAAGGAGACTCAAGGTGGTTTACAAGCTCCTTTCCTTTCCACAACAGACATCTGGTGAGATGGGTGGGACTGAGAGAGTTCCAAAGAACTGTGAATAGCCCGAGGTCACCTAGTAGGAATGTAGAAGTTGGGAAACAAATCTGGTTCACCCGATAAGCCTCTGCCACTCAGCTGGAGGAGTGGGGAATCAAACCCGGTTCTCCAGATTAGAATCCACCTACTTTAAACCACTACACCACACTGGCTCAACCATGAAGTTTCTGGTGATTCCTGGAGCTAACCAGTGCCACTTCTGGGTTTTTATAGCCAGTGACATACCATCACACATGATGCTGCAATTTTTGTTAAATTTCTCCTGTTCGTGGCTTAGGCGGATTCAAACATGGGCCCAAAAGAGCAGCGTGAAAACAGTGTGAAAACAGTGTAAAAGGGTTTTAAACCCTTTTACACTGTTTTCACACCGCTGTTTTTGGCCCATGTGGAATCCGCCTCCGAGTAATGCTTGCCGATGCTAACTTCAGTGAGGTACAATGCCATAGACTCCCCCTCCAAAGTCACCATTTTCTCCTGAGAAATTGATCCCTGCGATCTGGAAGCTTTCCTTCCGGGAGTTCTCCAGGTCCTATCTGGAGGTTGGCAATCCTAGGTTAAACCCTTCTTCAGGTTTACTATTTCAAAGCTTTGGCTGGGCTTCAACAGTTTGTTCACTGCATTTTCAGACAGACTTGAAGTTGCAAGGGTTGAACTGACTCTCAAAATCACCTCAAGGAAGAGCCAAGCCGCACTGGAGGTAGGGTTGACGCTGAGGCTGACGTAGATGCCAGCGAGGATGATGGCGGCAATGAGCAAGACAGCCAGCACTATCCCCACAATTGTCCCTGTGTGGATCTGAGAGGCCGCTTTCTCTGTAGGGAGGTCCTTGTTTCCCACACCTGTAGATGGAATTGCCATGGGGGAAAGGGAACAAGAGAGAACAGGAGTTAATCTTTTCTTCAGACACAACCACAAGACAAAAAAGAAATGGGGTCAGAAGAGAAGATGTCAGGGTCAGTGAGGTAATCTCTGTGCAGCAGCATTGCCATGAACCTCCTGGCAACCAGAGGGGGAAATTTTCCAGCAGCAAACAAAGGCCTAGGCCCTCTGTCATTGGCGATGGGTTGATGTAACTTCTGGCACTCACCAGAAATGACATCATCACACTGCTGATGATGTAGGGTGCTCCTGTATTTGGGCAAAAGCTCTATGACAGAAACTGTTTTTTTTTACCATAGAGTTTTTGCCCAATACAAGAGTGTCCCCAAGTCATTGGTGACATGATGATTTCACTTCCGGTGAGTCGTGGAAGTGATATTGACATGTCACCAACAAGATGGGGGCTAGGTCTCAGTTTGCTGCTGGTAAGATGATGGCTGGTTGGCTGAACAACACCAGGGGGGAGCCCAAAGCGGGACATCCCCCCCACCTCCAGTAGGAGTGTGGGAACCCTACTGTGCAGTCTTCTTTGAGCAAAGGTGAAGATCTGAAGCTGAGACACCATTTGAACACTGTTACCCATAAGGTCTTTGCATCAGATTAAACTTCATAAACCACCACTGATCAAGAACAGCCCTTGGAGGATTTTCTTTTGGAGATGCAATAAGACCATTCAGAAACACTTGCGATTTCTGTCCCTTTTTCCAAATCTGTGCATTAGAAATACAAGAGACATGGGACTATATTCAGGAGGTCAAGTGGCATATTGAGGGAATGTGGTAATTGCGGGTAGTCCTGCTTTGCTGCAGGGACTTAAATATATGAACTTTTATAGTTGCCCCAACCTTCCACATATCCAAGTGGCCACCATAGGTCATGTCCTGGCCCCAATACATGGTCTGTGACAGAGCTTCTCATTTCCTCTCTTCATCGAGGTCTGCCCTGTTCCTCCTTGCCTCTCTCATGGTGTAGAGGCAAGGAGGGTGGGTGGTGTCTTCCCTGTGATGTGTACAGTGGTGTGTGGAGACAGGCCAGAATGTGTATAAATTTGTATTTAATCAAGAAACATGGAAATCCAAATGAACCAAAGATACTGAGAATCAAAATGGTGTCTGTGTAAGTGACCAGCAGAAGCCTGCATTTTTGCAGCAGGTCAAAGGAATGTTACCAGCTTGTCAGTGAGTATCCAGGCAAGCAAGATAACATCTTTAGGGTCTTGTAACTACAGGTTACTACGTGACAGCAGACATATGCAATTTATAACTTTGGTTTTTGGGTTAGAAATGAATGTGATTAGTTAAATAGAATAAGTGTTTTTCTATATAGCTAAATGAACACAGAAATGATAATGAGAGATTCACATGTATTTGTATTTCACTATAATTCTATTGTTTTAGAATCAGTATTATAATCTTTTAAATGTTTTAACATTTCAAACTGGGGAATTGTTAGAATCATGTTGGGAGAAGGAAATTTTTATGATCTAAAAGTATGTAGAGTCAGAATGCTGCATTGCTTGAAGGGGATATCTCTCTCTGGGAGAAAACTTAGCAAAACAGGTTTTTCGTGGAGACAGCAAGCTAGTTTTATGGCTGCCCCTTTTACATAGGGGCAGACAGAGAGGGCATGCACTAGCAGCGTTTGAATTACAGAAGGAATGTAATACTTAGGATAAGAGGCTGTCTTACTGTGACCAGGAGACAGATTCTGTCCAATGAGGTTTGAACATACATGCTTGTAGCACGTGAAAGGGGTATGGATTAATACGTGAAACTTAAGGGGATGGACTGTGTGACGTCTGTACTCTTTGTAACTATAAAGACTGGGGTCTTTCGTATGGTGGGTGTGTCTCTTTCGAGAGCCACCCGGGAGGGTCAACCTCCTGTAACCTTCTGTAACCTTCTAAATTCTGCTAAGTAAATACTGTCTGTTTGTTTCTAATGTCAGATGCCTTTTGCTTTTATTTCTAACTTAGTTTTTCTTAAAACTAACTCAGCTGTGTAGGACCAGAAACGCGGTCCTGGCCCCACAGGTGTCTCCACAACATGGGTGGGAGCAGTGAAGTCATTGCTGCCTGGGGTGCCAACACTCCATGGGCTGACCCTGTATACTGAATCCCCAATTAGATTTAGCAGCACCAAATGAGTGTCATTCAGACAAAGTTCAAGCCACGTTGGTAGCCTCCTTCAACATTATAGCACCAAGGAATAAGGAGAGACCTCCTGGCAATTCCCCCTCTTCCCTGCCAGTACTTTAAAGGCCGGTAGAGGGTAGAATGGGGAAAATAGGGGGATGTTGACACGAGGCTAGCAAGCAATATCACTTCTGTCAAAAAACTGCCTGACATTGTGGACAATGCTCGGGGTCTATCCAAAACTCTATGGTTGAACCATAAAGGCTTGGGCAAAGCCTAGAGTGTTGACTGTGATGTTATGACATCATTTCCTGTTTATGCAGAAAGTTTATGACACCAGTGAGCCATTCTCTGTTCCCAAAAATTCTCTGCCAAGGAGAGAGTTCTTGTTATTAGCTATTGACCTGGCCTTTATCAGTAAGAACTGTAAGAGAGGGGGGCATTGAGATAACAAACTCCAGGACATACACATTCCCTAGCATATACATCTCCAAAAAGCATAAGAGTATTAGTCTCTTACCTTCTCCTTCGGCATTCTGGGTTAACTTTGTGTCATCTATCAGAAAGAAAGAAAAGCAAAAGGAAGCAATAGGGTTGCTCAGTAAACTGTCTTATTCAGAGGTAAACTAAATGCTAGAGTTTTGAAAGAGTTGCATTCAGGTTGCCCACAGTCACACAGCAGCTGGTGGAAACTGGGCCCAGGGTGACTGTGGTGATAATTTCACCAAATTTGGCATCTCTATGTGGAGTTTAGTCTTAAGCAGATATGCTCTGAAGTCAGTAAGCCATGAGAAGTTTCCTTAGGACTATGCTCACTGGTCGATTTCCCACTGAAAATCAGATGTAGATTTATCCAAGTTTCGAAATAAACCACTACCTTTAATCACGGTTTCGTTGTCCTCACTGCGCCATGTTCAGTTGAAGACACCTAGGCCTGTCTTGGATCCCAGAAATGTGACAATCCCCACCACCACACAATCAGCTTGCCAGGACTGTCTTGATTGGCTGTTGTGCCGTGTTGGGGCGGGAACTTCTCTTCACGTCATCACGTCAGCCCGTGAAGACGTGAGACCATGAGCAAGGCACCCCTTCTGTGTTTAAATGTTATAATATTATAATGTTAAAATGTTATAACAATACAGAAGAGTGTCCCCTTGCTCTTGTTCCCTCAGTCAAACGTTAGACCAAAACGAAACCATAACGAAGCGAAAACAAATAAATAACTGCGTGCGGATCGCGCACGGGCCGCCACGCTCTGATTGGCTGGCGGCATTTGCGTCATTGTGAATGGTGGGAAATTGAACTGTGTCAGACCGGGGGAGGGCGGTATAAAAATGCAATAATAAATAAATAAAAATAAATAAATCTCCCCACCGATGTGGATTGGTAGCGTGTTTTGCCAAAAAGTTGCACAAGCAACCAGGTATTGGGGAAACATGGGATAAGGCGGAGGAGGAGCGACAGAGCTGGGATTGATCTGTGTTCCATGGTTCGGCAGCGGGGAGACCAGGAGAAAACCGGGATATTTCGGGTGACTATCCCAGGATTAATCACCAGTGGGGAAATCGCCTTTGTCATCAAACCCCAGAAAAATCCGCTTTTTACTTCTCTGTGTGTATATATAGTAATTATTACTTGCACATCTTGCTAGAAAGGTACAGATATAGTTCATCTAGCAGTAATAATGTGGTATATAATAATGAGAGCTCTAGTATTATCATGCAAGTATCACGGAACAATATAAATGTTCACATTCCACATTTTCACCATGTACAGTACAATCTTAAACACAACTCCATTCTTCTAAGCCCACTGAAGTCAATGGTCAATGGTCTCAAAATGGTCTCAAAATGGTCAATGGTCTCAAAAGGGCACAACTGTGTTTGGGTTTGGACTGTAAATGACATTTAAAGATTAATGTAGCTTTCTTGTGCCCCTCCCTTCAGTTATTTGTATCACACACACACTCACACAAATAACTGAAGGGAGAGAATCAATTTCCCCCAAAATTTTAACATTTACTAGTATTGTAGGGTTTTTTCCCCAGAACGCTTCTTTCCAAAAATAGAAATGGAGATTAATATCTCTCTCTCTCTCTCTCTCTCTCTCTCTCTCTCTCTCTCTCTCTCTCTCTCTCTCTCTCTTACATGTGCATATAAATATATAGGCCACATGTCTTTGAAGACTTGATTTCAACCTGGGTCATCGGTTCCTCTGCTGATCTGTTTGCACTGTTAGTTCAGACCGGGAAAGGCATGGTGCGTTCATTTTGCAAAAGTGGTGCCAGGAGGGAGACAGTAAATCCACTCCTGTTTTCCCCTTGCTTCCTCCTTTGGAAGGATTTAGTCACAAAGAAGGAAGAGTTCTGTCTCCTTTGACATAACCACTTCTGGCAGAAATCCTGTGGGCTCTTTCATTCCAGTGGAAGATACAAATGAGATCCAAACAATGGGAATATCAGTAGCATCTGTAAATGTCTCCAGGGCCTAATCTAAGGAACTGCTCTTGCAAAGCTCCCAGGATGTCTTAGCAGCTGGTGCAGAAATACATATCTTTTTCAGTTTCATCATCACAGCCTCTATTCCCACTCAATATGCTCATTCACAGTGCAACATTCTGTTACTTCTAATGAATTTGTTTCACTTATCTACCCATCCTTTATCAATTATATTGTCAACTTCCAAGTGGCACCTGGGAATTCCTGCTATTACATTTGATCTCCAAGTAACCAAAATCAGTTCTCCAGGAGAAAAAAAGCTACTTTGGAGAATGGACGCTATGGAATTATACCCTGCTGAAGTCTCTCCCCACCCAAATTGTCCCCACAACTAACATCCTCAAAATCTAAATTAGTGCTGGCAACCGGATCTATCAACAAAAGGCCAGATCCCCAGGAATGGACTTGGCCTCTTATTTACCAGCTTGACAGCTGCTACACATCTCTGGTTCCCAATTTCCTGAGGAGTAGAGAAAAAATGGCCTCCATGTAGTGTCACTCTAGGAATTTACCCGAATCTCTATGTTAAAAACCTACGAGAGGTAGCCTACAGCATCACCTGGAAGTGACGTCACATCCTCTCCAAACTCCACCCTCGCCAAGCACCGTCCCTTGAGTCTCCTGGCATTTACTGAGGCCCTTGGGTACCCTCCAAATTCCTATCATTTAGCAACACTGCTCCTATCCAAGACTGTGACTGTGAATAAAATGGTGTTAGAGGTCAATCTTCAGCAAACTAAAGAACAGGTTCTCTAGCTTGCATTACGCAATGTCACTGTAATTAACACAAGTGCCACAAAACCACTCAGACATTTCTTCACATATTATGGCTTGTGGTGGAATCCT
This sequence comes from Sphaerodactylus townsendi, assembly GCF_021028975.2. Classification (NCBI taxonomy): domain Eukaryota; kingdom Metazoa; phylum Chordata; class Lepidosauria; order Squamata; family Sphaerodactylidae; genus Sphaerodactylus; species Sphaerodactylus townsendi. The sequence continues at coordinate 18,113,782 of NC_059439.1, read as the reverse complement.
TACAGAGTGATATATGGACCTTACGAATGTCTTCCTGCTGTTGAAGCAGAACTCATAAACTTGGAAACAATAAATAAGTAGTAAATAAGTAATTAAAAAAACCCAGTATGTCTTTCTACTTATTTATTGTTTCCTTCATGACTGGAACAACAATTTAATGTGAACTGAATTAAAAATATATTGGTCCCATAGGAAGTTTAGATGGTTACTGAAATGTATTGCTGTATGCTTCTTAATTGTTGCTTTTGTAGATTATTTTATTGTCATATGTGGAGTATATGATATTTTTGAATGGTGTTAGCTGCGCTGAGCCTGGCCTCTAGGCTGGGAAAGGGCGGGAATGTCAAATCAAATCAAATAAACAGATCACTTATGGTGAGATCACAGAGGCTCCTCCAATCTCACCCAAAGGCAGTGGGCCTAGCCTTAATGGAAATGAGTTGGGGTCACAATGGGTAGAGTCTACAACAGTGGTTCTCAACCTGGGGGTCGGGACCCCTTTGGGGGTCGAACAACCCTTTCACAGGGGTCACCTAACACTCTGCATCAGTGTTCTCCATCTGTAAAATGGATAAATGTTAGGGTTGGGGGTCACCCCAACATCAGGAACTGTATTAAAGGGTCGTGGCATTAGGAAGGTCGATAGAGCTTATATGTATCTTATTTATATTTTGTTTATGTTTTAAATTGTGCTCTATCTGTTATTTAAAATGTTGTACACCGCCCAGAGCCCTCTGGGGAGAGGGCGGTATATAAAACTAATAAATAACAATAACCACTACAAGGCCTTCATTGCTTCTGCAGGTTTGGCCTTGGCCTTGGCCTCCCTACTTAAAGGACATGGCAGGCAAGAAAGAAAGCAGTGGGCGGGGCTCAGGATAGGTTCCACCCCTGCCATATATGTGACCTCCAACAGTTGATAACCTTATCAGCCTCAGGTTATTAGAAGAGAAGAAGAGTTTGGATTTATATCCCACCCCCCTTTCTCTCCTGTAAGCGAATCAAAGGGGCTTACAATCTCCTTTCCCTCCCCCCCACAACAAACACCCTGTGAGGTGGGTGGGGCTGAGAGAGCTCCGAAAACCTGTGACTAGCCCAAGGTGGCATGTGTTGGAGTGCACAAGCTAATCTGGTTCACCAGCTAAGCCTCCACAGCTCAAGTAGCAGAGCAGGGAATCAAACCCAGTTCTCCAAATTAGAGTGCACCTGCTCTTGACCACTACACCACTGCTGCTCCTTGTAAGGGGAGAACAATCCTGACCTGGAGAGCCCAGGCTGGCCTGATTGTGTCAGATCTCAAAAGCTAGGCAGGGTCAGCCCTGGGAAGTATTTTGATGGAAGAACCCCAAGGAATACCAGGGTCATGATGATGAAGAGCCAAACAATGGCAAACCACCTCTGAAAGTTCTTTCCTTGAAAACCCTACAGAGTAAAGTAAGTCAGTTGTGATTTGACGGCAAAAAAAGGGGGGAAGTACTTTTTATTTATTTGTTCTCCCTTTAAGGCACAGGTGTCAAACTCGCAGCCCTCCAGATGTTATGGACATCATGGAGGGCCATGAGTTTGACACCTATGCTTTCAGGGCTAATAGAAGTATTGGGAGGGAAATGTATTTTCTTATGTTACTTTTCAAATGGCTACTTTTATGATTTTGCCTGTTAAAACTAGGAAGACGTTTAAATCCTCTGCTTAATAAGGGCTGAAATGTTTCTTTATACGAAAGCAGCATTACGTTTTAGCTGTGCTGAATATTGAAATATTTTAAATAGTGATTGGATGGGATTTATAGTTCATGTGTGTGATTTGGTATGGTTGAGTGTTATTTACTTATGGTATGTTCTTGTGTGTGCTTATGTTTGATGCTTATGTTATCTTATTTATGACCGATAGTTGTAACATTAGATTCGATTTGAGTAGTGAAGCAATTAGGGCTGACAGCTCTGGCTTGGGAAATCCTGGAGATTTGAACAGAGGCATATCTAGGGAAAATGTAGCCTGGCGCAAAATCTGAGTTTTCTGCCCCCCGCCCCCCAACCAAACAACTTTTTTTGCACCAGGTCATCTCAAAGTCACCATCATATTATAGAACCCAGGGGGAAGGAGGAGGGGTGTGGAGGGCGATTCCCTCCCCCACGTGACTAAATGGACACAGCCCGGGCACATTTGACCCCATATGTCCCCCTGGATGGTACGCCCCTGGGTTTGAGGGCAGAGCTAGCTCATCAGGGTATAATACCATTGAGTCCAATTCCCAAAGGTATCATTTCCAGGGCAACTGATCTCTGTTGTTTGGAGTTCAGTTGTAATTCCGGGCGGTCTCTAGCCACTATCTGGAGATTGGCAACTCTAGAAACTATCCAAGGAAACATTTAAATCTAACCACACAGCCTTAGTCTGTATTAGGGTTCCTATAGCCCGTGGTGGCGAACCTTTGGCACTCCAGATGTTATGGACTACAATTCCCATCAGCCCCTGCCAGCATGGTCAATTGGCCATGCTGGCAGAATCTGATAAGGAATTATGAATCCACACAGCCTAGAGTGCCAAAATTCACCACTATAGTCTCGAACCCTAATGAACTAAAATAAGGCTAATGGATGGGAATTGTAGGGGCTGATGGGAATTGTAGTCCATAACATCTGGAGTGCCAAAGGGGCTGATGGGAATTGTAGTCCATAACATCTGGAGTGCCAAAGGTTCGCCACCACTGCTATAGACAAAGATCACTGGAAAGGTCTATTCCCAGTCTGGGGAGCAACTATAACTGGATGTTGATTGGGCGCCATTTTTCTCCATCTTTCCAATCCCGCTCTTTTATTGCTCCTACAAGTAAATTTTCCTGCTCCTGGCACAGCTGGCTTTTGCAGTCTTCTTCCAAGAAAAAAAAATTAATTTCATGACTAAATATGTTGTCCACAAAAAAAAAGTGAGGGAAAACACACACCCTTTTCCCCATCCAAATTTTAAAATGAATTGGGAGATCATCACAGCTGCAGTGGGGGGGGGGAGGGGGCATCCCTCGCCCTTTGATAGCTCTTTTCAAAGTCAAATCTGTCACAAAAGAATCCTTTCCTCTCCTTCCTTCGTTGCTGAAGGGCAATTACTAATGTTCTCTGCTATTTATTTTAATTAGCAGCTCACGACAGGGACTGCTAAGCAGCAAAAATGAACTGGTACCTGTCGCTATTCTCAGAGGGGATCCGGCTTTGGTGCTAACGGAGCCACATTATGCATAAGATCCTGGGGGACAAGGCAGAACTTCTTCGGCTGGAGAAAATTAGGTTAGATTAGAATGATGTCCTACTTCTTAGCAAACGCGGTCACAATTGCATCTTCTTGATATCTAATGGCTAATTTCTAAAATGAGAGGGAATGGGGCTCTGGGGTCTGCCTGAAGGCAAATATCCCCTTGGCCAGATGTGTGTCAGCCAGAGGTGTACCGGAGGAAAATGGTGCACGGGGCAAGACCTGCTCCAGCCCCCCCGCCCCATGCCCCACTTACCCAAGTCGCCAGGACCTGGCCCTGGCTACTGCCGCCCCCGCCCCCTCCATCAGACCAGAGGCCACACCTGCCTCACTCCAGGGGTGCCCGGGCCGGTGGCCCGCAAGTTGCCAAGTTGCTGTGACCCGACGCACCTGCCAAAGGGACATGTACAGGCTCCCGGCTTGATCACATGGGGAGGGGGACTTGATTTTGCGCCCCCCACATGATCTACTGGGTGGGTCCAGGCCATGCTGGAAGGGGCTGATGGGAACTGTAGTCCATAACATCTGGAGTGACCACTCGCTTTCTGCTAAGTGACTGTAATCCATCGATCACCTTGGCAGTGGCTAAATTCTTGGAAAGCATTTTAAACACCCGTATTTAAATGTTTTAAAAGTTTTCTCTTTTAAATGGAAATATACTAATAATTTATATGCCATTAAAGGTTAAAATGAAATGAAATGAACATCTGGAGTGCCAAAGGTTTGCCACCACTGCTCTAGTAGATCCACCCCTGGTGTCAGCTGCCTATTGTTACTCATATTTTACGTTATTCATATTCTTTCCTCAAGTTTTACTACAGACTTCCAGAGCTTTGTGCCTTTCCAGTAGAAAAATTCAGTGTTGTGCGCATGCATAGTTGTTTTAACTCAGTGTCTCTCAGACTGAAGATCTCAAACCGGGGATGCGAAAGAAAGTCTGAATGCTGTCATAGATGGGTCAGAAGTAGAGTTCCCAGGCTGGCACCTAGAAATAGCAGAAGGTTCGAAGGGAAGTAGGGCATATCGGCAGAAAATAGTACCCAAGGCAAGCACTGAAATTGTGCTTGCTCCAAACTTCCAGGGGTGGGGCGGGGGCTGGGGCTGGGGCGGGGGATGACTTCTCCCAGGTGCTGGCTTAACTCACTTCCTCTCTCTCCAGGCTTCTCTTCAACCTTACCTGATTCTCAGGAGAGTTAAAACATATCCTAAAACTATTTCCTCCAGCGTAAATTCCATTTGGCCTTGCTGGCAGGGGCTGATAGGAATCGTAGTCCAAGAACATCTGGAGGGCCAGAATGGGATACCCCTGGCCTACACCATTCATTGAAATCACAGTTCTTGGCTTCCTTAGGTGTAAGAGGTAGGCGTACCATCACACCTCCCCTTCTGCCTCCAATCATAACTGTTGACCCTGACAGTACCTTCAGTGGTTAAGCTGTCAACAAAATGGGAAGAAGTAGTGGTGACGTCTTCTCTGAATGGTGTGAAGGGACTGGTGTCAGGGGGTGACGAGTAGTAATGTTCATCCTCTTCGAAATCTGCACAGGTCCTCTCCTCTGACTGAAACAACAAGCCAAACCAGACTGTTACTTGGCTGCTGCTACTGTTGGGAACACTGTTCCATGATTAGTGGGCTTTCAAGTCACATCAGGGCCCTACCCAGTTTGTGTCTACCGTGTGGGTTTGACTCTTCCCCTGAACTTCACCGTTGTCTCTTCATTTTACTCTGCTCCTTGAAATGCCCGTTGTCCTAGTTTCCAGCTGGCTTCCTGGTAACTAAACCTCTTCTTCATTTATTAAACATCAGGGGGAAGAATCGTTTGAGTAACGCCATGCTGACTCAGCTTCTAAGAGACCAAGGCCCTCACCTTAATATGGCGTTAGCAGTTTCTTGGCTAAAATTTGCAGAGTAAGAATCAACTGAGACTTAAATATGCTGGCTTTGTTGCTCCTTTTTCTCAGCATGTGTCCTGTTTATCCCAATTTTATCAATCTAAGGCTGTTTTCCCACTCACTGTTTGTTGCGCGCTACTTTCCCCAAGTAACGCGGGGTCCAGCGGCCCTCCCCACTACAGGGGCGGTGACAACGCAGCCGCCCCGACTCTGCCGCTCTCGCGCCCTCTCAGCGCGCGTCATTTCTGGCGCTGTTCGGAACAGCGCCTTTTGGATGACGCACGGGGCAATGGGGAAGCCCGGAAAGTTCAGCCTCCAGAGCTGCGCTCCAGCCAATCAGAACAAAGACCCACCCTGCCGATCACCAGCGAATGCGGCGAGTGCTGCTCCTTTGCAGCCACGGCAGACAGCAAAGCTTTCCTTGCAATTTACAAGCTGAAATTAGGGGAGAGCGGCTTAAAGCCCTCAAAAGCTGCCAATTCCTCTGAGACCAGTTTGCCTCAGCAGCATTTTTTTTAGGTTAGGAGAAATCGCCCTAAAACTGAGTGAATGCCATTAATTGCAACTTGAACGTGCTGGTTTTATTGCTGTTTTTCTTCACATATTTCCTTCCCACCCTAGTTTATTTCTGTAAACTTGAATGAATGCCGTTAAAGGTCATTTGAATTCAAGTACACGTACACAATTGCTTATGGAAACGTGATGGCCAAAGGGTCCGGCAGCCCCAATAAATAGTTGATGTTCAGGGCAGCAGGTGAGCTACCCTCAGCACTAACAATTTCATTAGTGAGGACTACAGTTCATCCTTATAACGTTACCAGCATGATGCAGTGGTTAAGAGCAGATGGGTTCTAATCTGGAGAACCGGGTTTGATTCCCCGCCCTGCCATTTGAGCTGTGGAGGCTTATCTGGTGAACCAAATCTGTTTTCACACTCCTACATTCCTGCTGGGTGACTTTGGGCTAGTCACAGTTCTCTCAGCTCTCTCTCAGCTCCACCTACCTCACAAGGTGTCTGTTGTGGGGAGAGAAAGGGAAAGGAGCTTGTAAGCCACCTTGTGTCTCCTTCCAGGAGAGAAAGGTGGGGTATAAATCCAAACTCTTCTTCTTAAGAACATAAGAACATAAGAACAAGCCAGCTGGATCAGACCAGAGTCCATCTAGTCCAGCTCTCTGCTACTCGCAGTGGCCCACCAGGTGCCTTTGGGAGCTCACATGCAGGATGTGAAAGCAATGGCCTTCTGCGGCTGTTGCTCCCAAGCACCTGGTCTGCTAAGGCATTTGCAATCTCAGATCAAAGAGGATCAAGATTGGTAGCCATAAATCGACTTCTCCTCCATAAATCTGTCCAAGCCCCTTTTAAAGCTATCCAGGTTAGTGGCCATCACCCACCTCCTGTGGCAGCATATTCCAAACACCAATCACATGGGTTCTTGTTCTATTACAATGGCTGAAATCCTAGATCAAGAGTCCCCAATCTTATTGAGCCTGTGGGTTGGGAAATATCTGGAGATTTTGAGGGTGGAGTCTGGGGAGGGACGCCATTAGGATATAATGCAACACAGTCCATGTTCTAAAGTACAGGTGTCAAACGTGCGGCCGTCCAGAAGTTATGGACTACAGTTCCCATCATCCCCTGCCAGAATGGTGCTGGCAGGGGATGATGGGAACTGTAGTCCATAACATCTGAAGGGCCGCACGTTTGACACCTATGTTCTAAAGCCATCATTTTCTCCAGGGAACTGCTCTTGGTCTTCTGGAGGTCAACAGTAATGGTGAAAGATCTCCAGGAGTCATGTGGAAGTTGGCAGCCCAGCTATGGACACTTGGAATGTTAGGAACTGGGAGTGGGCATTACCACAAAATGACTGCCACAGGAAGCAATTGCAAGATGGCTGCCATAATATGCTGGGCCAATCAGAAAATGTCGGGAGGTTGCAAGACAGCTGTTTCTAAACAGGTGTTGCTGTGGGCACAAAGGAGGAAGGAGTTTTTGGACCTTTGGATCCCCCTGCAGTTACTTTGGCCAGGCTGTGGCCCCTCCTGCAGAATCATGCACTTTCATTCCACTTTCACCATTGTTTGCAATTGGATTTTGCTAGTCTGCACAGTAAAATCCAGCTGCAAAGTGGATTGAAAGTGCATTATTTTGCATGTGCGGAAAGGGCCTCTGTGTCGCCAAATCACTGCCGCTTTATGGCAAACCCGTAGGGTTTTCAAGGCCAGAGATGAACAGAAGTGGTTTGCCATTACCCTGGACTTCCTTGGTGGTCTCCTGCCCAAACATGAACAGTGACCAACCCTGCTTAGTTTTTGGCATCTGGCTAGCCTGGGCCATCCTCGTCAGGGCTAGTCAAAACCTACCTTCTGGTTTAAGAAGTACAGTGAGTTGCTCTTTTGTAACAATATATCATGAAATAGACAAAGGAGGGAGTCATGGTTAAGTACCAACTGGGGATGCCTAGTCATTTTTCTTGCTTTCCATTTCCTTAATGATAATCTTACCTCTCGAGCACAGTCGTATGTCAACCACTCTTCACGGTGTCGGTCAAATCCGCTGGAACACCTGTGGAGAAAGGGACGTATGCATTGACATTGCAAAATCTAACCTGTTTGTTGAAAATGCCGCCACCCCACCATCTCACAATGAACTTATGGAGTAATAATCTTTTTTGGGGGGGTGGGGATTAGTGATGAAATTGCCTCAGATCTCACATCTGCACAAGAGCTTTCTTGAATATGTGTTGCTGCATTTTAGCAGAGAAAATGGAAGAAGACACAGGGCAGGAAGAAGATACATGGGCACAATACTCCTTCCCTATGTGCCGAGGCAGAGCTCCAAGGGGATAGGGGTGCGCGCGATGCACCGGGTGTGCGCCCCCCCCGCAGGGGCATGGCCAGGGGCGTAATGCCCATTGGGCAAGGTGGGCAGCTTCCCAGGGCTTGTGGGGGGCATCAAAATGCAGGGTTCGTTTTTGGGTATTTTAATGGTTTTCCATTTTTGGCCTGCAGGGGGTGCAGTTTTTAGGTTAGTGGCACCAAAATTTCAGAGTATTGTCAGGAGACTGTCCTTATGCGATCCCCCAAGTTTGGTGCAGTTTGGTTCAGGGGGGCCAAAGTTATGGACCCTCAAAACTGAAGCCCCCATCTCCTATTAGCTCCCATTGGAAACAATAGGGGATGGGGCACCCCCTTTGGGAGTCCATAACTTTTGACTCCTTGAACCAAACCTCACCAAACTTGAAGGGTAGCATAAGGTCAGTCTCCTATTGATACACGGAAATTTTGGTGCTGATATGTCCAGAAATGCACCCCCTGCATGCACCAATGTCCTGGTGCAAAAAAAAAATTGGTTGTGGTGGTGTGGCCGCCCATGGGCGGGGGGGGGGGATCAGGTTTTGCCCAGGGCTACAGTTTGCCTCGTTACGCCCCTGGGCATGGCGAGGGCATTCTGGGGGCGTTCTGGGGGCATTCCGGGGTGGGACGGGGCAGGGGCAGAGGACACATCAATGCACCGGGCGCTTTCCCCCTCTTTCCGTCCCTGCCTATGTGAGACAGCTTCACCCATGCACAGCCTACAGTTCTGAATATCTGTCATTTAGACAAACGGGGGAAAATCTGGGCAGGATTTGAATGTACGAGTGCTGCTTAGCTTGAAGAAATCTGAATACTCCATGCCCAAGATTTATAAAAATATCCACAGCAAGCATGCCTAGAGATCCTAAACTGCTTCACACAACCAGAAACCTAAATATCTTTCAAGAAAGTTGAGGTTCCTTTGGAGAAGCCACAAACTATAGCTTTCTGAAAGTCATTTGATAACCAATGCCTAGCAAACCAAACTGCCATTTCCCTGCCTTCTTTGGGAAACCACGACCAGATTCAAATATACATGAGTTCTTATTTTGAGATGGGGACATTTGCTTCCAAATATTTGTATACTGACCTGGCACTGGATCGTCCGGCCTCATTCTAAGTGGGAGGGATGAGTTATTTTTAAGTGTATGATTTTATAATCAGAAGTCCCAGATGGGCGTTGGTGCACTAGATATGCGGATGGATAAATGTAACAACTGAGAGGCTGAAAATGCCTTTCCTTAAGAAACTGGAGATTTCTTCCAACACAGCTGGGCTGGAAGAATCCAAATGTTCTTTCTATCTGGTTGTGAATGTGTGAGTGTGCTGGAAAGGCACAGATTATAATTTTCTAGAAAATACAGAGAGCTTGGAAGACAGCATGTATCTATCTGCGTATCTCTGCCTAGGTTGATTCTCTGAACCCCTTGGAGAAAGGGTGGGATTTAAATACATATATATCAAATAAATAAACACAGCAAATAAATAAACACAGCATCTTTTGGGTGCTGTGTGAAGAGAAATGTACAAACTTCCCAGCTTGCGGTCGTCTGTCCATTTGTATCCTCCCCCACTCCCAATACAGGAATCTGAAAACAGTGATCAATACCACGGGTTCCAAGAGACTTGGACTGTAGGCTAGCCAGACATCTTGGAGATTAAAAACTTGGAAAATAAATTTAAGCTTAATCATCTGTTTGAATTCCTGGCCACATAGCAAACAAAGTTGATCTTTGGGCACAGGCAGCTATGCAGATGGCGGGACTGTATTCTTTTCCAGGCAATGGCGGGGAACAAATTATGAAATTATGGTAACTAAAGATAGTGCTTTAGTATCCAAGCCCATGTGGGGGACTTTACATCTGCTTGGTTAGACCGCATTGTAGCCCCTTTGGTTGATTTGCAACGGCATGACTCATAAGGAACTCACAAGAAAAGAAGGGGAAAAGAAGCCCAGTTAAGCCTTTTATTTTATTAACAGCTCAGTCCTAAGTGGCGTTAATAGCCTTCTAAGCCCATTGATTGCAATTGATTTGGAAGCGTGTAACTCTGCTTTGAATTGCACTGTAAATTAAGTAAAACCATCCTTCTAGTCAAGGTGATTTTCCTTGTGGTTGTAAGAGCGGTTCTTGGAAGGTCTGATTTTCCCTTTTCTTAAAGTTGCCAATATCCAGGGGCAGCCTGGAGATCTCCAGCAGTGGCGTAGTGGTTAAAAGCAGGTGCATTCTAATCTGGAGGAACCAGGTTTGATTCCCCGCTCTGCCACTTGAGCTGTGGGGGCTTATCTGGGGCATTCAGATTAGCCTGTGCACTCCAACACACGCCAGCTGGGTGACTTTGGGCTAGTCACAGTTCTTTGGAGCTCTCTCAGCCCCACCCACCTCACAGGGTGTTTGTTGTGAGGGGGGAAGGGCAAGGAGATTGTAAGCCCCTTTGAGTCTCCTGCAGGAGAGAAAGGGGGGATATAAATCCAAACTCTTCTTCTTCTTCCTGGATTTACAGGCGATCTCCAGATACAGAGATAATTTCCCCTGCTGAAAACAGCAGCTTTGGAGGATGGACCCTATGGCTTGTTCCTCAGCCTGAGGGAAGGGACCCCCAAAGTGGGTCATGATATCTCTGCAAGTGGGATGCAGGCCATGCCCACTGTGATAGCTGCCCCTGCCCTGTCCACTGTTCTCTTTTGCATCTTGGAAACCTAGAAACAATTTCTTCCGTGTCATACAAAATAGTTGTCATTCTTTCTTCATTGCACATACATGTTGATCAAGTAAACAGTCCCCTGATGGTCACTAGAGTGCGTGAGAATCTTGCAGGGGGAGGACAGAGGGAATATGGAGAAGGAATGTGTGGTCCAAGGCTGGAATGTAACTTCCATATGAAAGGCTGCAAATGTTGGAATGTCCCTTGCTTGTGGTCGGGGGGGGGGGGTGCACCCTTCGTGGGATGTTTTGTTGGATCCTCAAAAACATCTGGTTAGCCACTGTAGAAAATGGAACGCTGAACCAGGTGGATGCCAGGTTACAGTTTGCCTATATATGTATATATATATATGGGCCAGTCCTGCATAGGTCATCTCACCAAGTAAATGTGGACCTGTGAGTCACTGTACTGAAAAGGCTGGGAGCTGCTGCATGACAGTATACCCCATTGGGGTCCCTCCCTTTCCCAAATGCTGCCCTCTTCAGAACCCATGCACAAATCTCTAAGAATGACCAAACTCAGAGCTGTCTAACCTACATTGATCTTTGTAGAAGTTGGGCCTCCTTTTACAATGACATGGGATTGCGTAGCCTTAACAAGGGTTAACTAGCTCAGCAAAAGTAGAGAGGTGTTGAATTATCCATTAACCACTATTCTGAATGGTCATTATATTTTTTTACATTGGAATTTTACAAAAAAATACACCTTTTCTTGTATTTGTACTAAATACAAGAAAAGGTGGGGTTTTTTTTGTAAGATTCCAATGTAAAGAATATATTCCTGTGTGTGTATGTCCTGTTTTCCCCAAAATAAGACCTACCCCGAAAATAAGCCCTAGCATGATTTTTTGGAGGATGCTTGAAATATAAACCCTACTCCAAAAATAAGCCCTAGTTACAGATTCCCCAGCACAGCTGATCTGGTCAAGTTGGGGGGGGGGGGGAACAAGACATCCCCTGAAAATAAACCCCAATGCACCTTTTGGAGCAAAAATAAATATAAGACCCTGTCTTAATTTCAGGGAAACACGGTATGTATGCCTCCAGCCATATAGCTATGCATCTTTATCACACACATGCACATCTGTGTGTGTGCTCGCGCGCGTGCGTGCGTGTGTGTGTGTGTGTGAGAGAGAGAGATAAACATGCATAGCTATATGGCTAGAGACATGCATCTTTGAGTGGATTGTAGATCACGAATACCTACACTAGACAGTATTTAAAGTGCCACAAGACTCCTGTTTATATTTGCTGCATCAGGATAACACGGTTACCTCGCTGGAGCTGCAAAATACCTTCACATTTTCATATACCTTTCCAGGCTCACGCTCACCCTGAAAAATGCAGATCGGAAAATGGTGCCTCAGCTGTTCCACCCCCCCTTTGTGACAGCACAATCTCTAATGTGGATAAATTCTACTGCTGTGCGCAGTGAATGAATAGAGCAAGATCAGAAAAGGCTAATATGGTAGATCTTATATTCTGTCCCCACATGGATATGCATAACCTTTGCAGACCAAAAATACAAGATACCATTAAAAAAAACCTCTCATAAACAATTATTGCAACAAGTAGAACAAATTGAGGCCCAACAGTGAAAACATACGCAAAAATATAATGTAATGCTTACAGTAGTTTATTATGTTATATTTCTGTACAAATTTTCACTATTCAGCCACAACATATTTTTCTTGTGCCAATAATTGCTTTTGTGAGATTTTTCATGATCTGTTATGTTTTCGGTCTGTTTTGTACTCTGTGATCCCTTGGTTTTTGGGGTCCCCCCCCCCCCGTCATTACCTTTGCAGGACATGACACCAACTACAATTAAAGGTTAGATCCGACGTCACGCAGATTTCACAGTTTTGATGCTGGAGGCAGGCTGCAAGGGAAAACAATAAAAGTGAGGGCCGATATTTATGGGAGTTGTCCAGGCTGATGTCTAGTCTGAACGTTGCATAGTTTTTTCTGGAAACCAGTGTTACCAACCTCCAGGGGAGTCCTAGAGTTCTCCAGGAATTTCAACTAATGTCCAGACTAAGCTTGAGCAATACCGAAAAAATTCGGTAAAATTCAGCTTCGGCTTATTCGGCTGTAAAATTATCGGTATAGCTGAAACAGCCGAATCCTTGATTCGGTAAGAGATCAGGTTTTCTGGAGGAACTGGTCAATTTGGAGGATAGCCTTTATGGAATCACATCCTCCTGAAACTCTGCCCTTCCCTGATTCTGCCCCTAAATTTCCAGGGATTTCCCAAGCCAGATTTGGCAACCAGATTTAAAATCTGTGTCAGTATATCCCAGAAGTGTGAGGTCAAGAAGAAATGTTTGCTTACTTCTTGCATTCTAGGACTGATCTTCGGCCAACAGGATTTGGGACTGAACTCTGTTAAATCTCACACTCAAATTAAACCCATCTTTTTTGCAAGATAAGAACATCTCCATTCCTGCATTAGAAACGTCATAGACTGAGTCCCGAGACTCCTTTGTCTTACTATTTCATGCTGATACTTTTTGATTCAGAATGTTTTGAACAGGAGAGTTATTTTGAAAAGGGGGAGGGGGAGAGATGGTTTCCAACTACCCCTCACACCACTGTGAGGATAATTCCAGTGAGACAGAAAGCTAGGGAACCTTTTTTTCTTAGAATAAACTGGTACAAAGTGATCTCTCCATTGCAAAAAAAGAGGAAAAGCCTATACTAGACATCCATAATCATTAAAGTATTTTTTTAAAGACAAGGAAAACGCATCCCAATCTCTTTCCACTGTCTTTGGAAACAATTTTAACAAGATCACCCCCCACCCCACCCCTCCAGAGAAGCATTGAGCACATCTTTGCAGAAAATAGTTTCATGCTGATTTCATGCTATCAATCAATCAACACTTTGCTTATGCTTGAATCCTGGATTTTCCTTCCACTCTTTCAAAACGGTTGCCAATTCCCTCCAGCGATTAGGGCCAACTCGATGATATGCGAAGAGGCAGGGACAGCCTTATGACATTTTTTTGGTTCAAACAGAAAAGCAGTCACGAGCAGGGCGAAAACATCGTTTCCCTAGGCCCAATAGCAACTTCCAGCATAGATCCTTCCCCCCAACCCCGTCACATTCAGACAATCTAATGAGCCATGGAACGCACACTGCTGTTTTCTTTCCCAAGTGCCATAAATAAAGTATATATAATGGGTTTGCAGCCTTGATTTCCACCCTCCCCATCCCTGGTGAAATGTACCAATTCTCGGCACCCCCCGCCCACCCCCATGCTATAAGAGACTGCCAGAGTCAGGGGAGAAATGCTCAGGAAGGTGGTGTTAACATTTCTCCCCGTCACCATCTGTCTGCTCAAAATCACCCACCAGAAGAGCTACTTTCCAACCCACAGGGGGGAAAAGGTTAGGAGACTTTCTCTAGGTGGAAAAGCAATGTGCTAGGATATGCATGCTTGCGTGATTTTGAGCAGGGAAAAGAAAGGGATAAGAAGTCTTGCCTTCCTCCTCCCACAACATGTATTTTTCCAATCATAGCTTCTAATGCTGCTTTTCATTTATATGTCATTATGTCATAGGTCATTGCCAACCTCCATGATCCATGCGACAGAGATCAGTTCATGCAGAGCAAATAGATGGCTTTGGAAGGTGGACTCGATGGCATCACAAATCCCATCCTTCTCAGGCTCCACCCCCAAAACCTCCCACTTGTGGATATGTTTGCTGCTGGTCAGCTTTATATATATGACTGGTCAGCCATGTTTATATAGCTCGGTTTGTCAACTTTGCAATTTCAGGGGAGGCTTTTCAAACCTATCCTAGGCAGTGAGCTAAAAGCATGGGACATGTGACAGACCTAAGGAGAAGGTCCATCACAAGAAGTAAGAAAAAACTGACTGGAAAATGGCCTCCATAGTGACATTCTAGGAATTTCCCCAAGACTTTATGGCCTTTGCTGTAGAGATTATGGGCCATTCCTGAAGTGTCATCTGGAATCGATGTCAGATCCTCCCCAAACACCATCTGCACAGTCTCCCAGTATTTGCCAAGGCAGCACTGGCAACCCTACTTTCTACCTACAACATTTACTGGACATGTACCTTTCCAATGGGGCAAATAATATGCAGGGCTGAGGCACATTGGGACCACAATGCTCAGGGAGAAGGGGTTCAGCACCCCCCCCCCACCTTTTGTAACCTAATATGACCTTGGGGTAGTGCTGTTTGCCCTGCAGAATAAACCTGTGTATGATTGTGAAGGCGGGGTGCCACCTCAGTGGACTCCCATCCAGCACACTCCAGTAGCAATGACCAAGCAGTACCAGTTACGACTTGCTTGTGAGCGGTCGGTAAAGCTAAATATAAAAATAACCAAGCTGGACCCCATGCTGCAGTTGCAGAAGGAATACTTGGGGAGGGGGGTAGCAGAGGTATCTGAGGTCATTTCTACTCCTTTCCCCGATCCCCTTTCCTTGAGCAATTCACGTGGCATTTCCTTGCGGCAACACCAGAATAAATTTATTATCTTTTCCCGAGAAGAGCTTATGAAAAGTGGTTGGGTAAATGAAAGGCCGTTCCAATGCAGTAACTATTTACAGCTAAAGGGCGCCAAAGCTCTGCTTTGAAGGGTTACGCTATCACACATTCTAAGTTATATAAAGGACAAACTGTTTCTGTTGGAGAGAGAGATGGATAGATTTTCCTTGGAATGGCTCACTAAACCCAGAAATCTCAGATTCCTGAAACAGTGTAAACTTATTTTTCAGGATTATTCTCTCAGTCTCTTCACAAGTCACCAATACGCTATTTCTATGGACTAACATTTGCTGCCTATCACAGGATAATTAACGTACTCCTGTCTCTCTACAGGCACTTGAGACCTGTCTACCTCTCTCTGGTGATGTCTTAGCCCGAAGGAAATTTTCTGTTATTGTCAATTTCCTCACTCATTTCCCTCTTCCTCTTTGGGTTGCCAGCCTCCGGTTGGGACCTAGAGTTCACTGGGAATTATGACTGATCTCTAGGCTGCATAAATTCCAGTTTCCCTGGGAAAAAATGGCAGGTCTGGCAAATCCACAGTATACCATTGGTTGGAAACTTTAGAGATTTGCAAACACAACAGAAAATCAGAGATTGGCTGTGACACATGGAGGGAGGAACTAGAAGTTGTCCATCATAGTAGGACATATATGTTACCCCAGATGAACAAATAGATGTTCCCCAAGGTCAGGAAAACAGCTTTGTGGAGAGGGATGTGGCCTGTTCTTCTTAAACTCCATGGAGCTAACCAAATCGGACCTCCACACACCTAGGGCAGGGGTCTGCAACCTGCGGCTCCAGAGCTGCATGCGGCTCTTTCAGCCTTATACATCAGCTCCGCATGGCCTGGAGGTCGGAGGATAGCGTGGGCGTGTCGCTCCAGCCCTCCAGAGCAGAGCTGGAAGGAAAGGTGAGTGGAGGGGCTGAACCGGCTCGGTATATCTTCAGGGCCGTGGAAATTGGGTCCAAATGGCTCTTTGGGTGGTAAAGGTTGCTGACCCCTGACCTAGGGCATAAATTACGAGAAGGGAATTCCCATAACTTGTCTGTCACCAGTCCACATGGGAACTATGTGGACTTTGTGATGTGTGAATCAGCTCTAAGGCATAAGAACCTGACAGTAGGGCAGCTACAGGAAAGATTAGAGGATGAGCAAAAGAGAAGGACAGTATCAAAGAAAGGGGGGGGCAGAACTAGAGAACAGTGCAGAAAACAGGCTAACAATTCTGTGGCCCAGGGAGCTGAGAAACAACATTTGATTGGATTGACCCAGTGGCATAGTGCCAAGGGCCCGGGGGGGGGGGTGCGTGATGCACCGGCCGCGTGCCCCTGCAGGGGTGTGGCAAGGGCATTCTGGGGGTGTGGCGGGGGCGTTCCGGGGTGTGGTGGGCAAGTGTGTGGCAGGAGCACAGGGCACACACGTGCCCTGGGCACAGTTCCCCCTCGTTCCGCCCCTGCTTTGACCCGTATTCTTTTACAGTCTCTCCGATAATCTGAGTGTGTAATCTAGATGCTATATGCAGACCAGAAGGGCCTGGGAGAGATGTGTTCCTAATGGCTTTTCTCCTCAACATTGTAGCTCCCTTCTCGTGGAACCCGGCCAAAGCTTGGACTCAGTGGACAATATGCTGGCAGCTGATTTGAGGGGGGAAACTGCTCGTACAAGTGGTTTAGTTACTTAAGCGATGCAACATGGGAGTGATGAACTCATTTGAGATCACAGCTCTGCTTGCGTGAAAAAAGCACTTTTTCTTTTCACGGGAGCCCAGCCATGATTTCGCTGGACTTCATGAGTCCCATGTAACATTATAGATGCAAACAGACGGCTTGCATAAGTATTTTTTTAATGTCCAGCTGGCTGCTAACATCTTGTTGGAACAAACGCTAAAAGTCAAGTCAGATCTCACAAAGTTCTTGCATCTACCTGGTGTCCGGTTGACAGACGTGTTCTGGGAGTTATAAAATTCTCCCACTCCAAGCACAGGTTTGGAAGTTATTTGTTTGCTTCATTTACCCTGCCTTTATTCCCTAGTGGGAACCCACAGTGGATGATGTCATTCTCCTTTCCTCTATTTTATCTTCACAACAAACCTGAGAGGTAGGTTAGGGTGAAAGGGTGTGACTGGCTCAAGATGACCCAGGAAGCTATCATGGCAGAAGTAGGATTCGAACATGGGTCACCCAGATCTTAGTTGGAACTCTAGCCATGACACCACACTGGCTCGCTTAATTCCCTGGTGTGCATGGGTCCAACTCAGACTGGGACCACAGTTGTGAGGACAAGTTGATTATTAGTGACTGCCAAGTTGGGAAAATATGTATCCTATTTGTAGATGTATGGGGAAAATGGAGGAAATGGCAGTGGCCACTCAGAGCTGTTGCAGATTGGGAAAACAGTGTACTGGAGAAAATTTAAGCCCCATATCCCCATATCCCCATGCACAGTGGTCCAATCTGAATCAGGCTATCATATCCTTTGGAATTGGAATTAAGTTCCAAGCATGGAAATCCAGAGAATGTCTGGTCAAGAAGAAGAAGAGTTTTGATTTATACCCCACCTTTCTCTCCTGTGAGGAGACTCCTTTCCCTTCCTCCCCCCTCAACAGACACCTCGTGAAGTAGGTGGGGCTGAGAGAGTTCTGAAGAACTGTGACTAGCCCAAGGTCACCCAGCAGGAATGTAAGAGTGTGGAAACACAACTGGTTCATCAGATAAGCCTCCACCCCTCAGGTGGAGGAGTGTGGAATCAAACCGGATTCTCCAGATTAGAATCCACCTGCTCTTAACCACTACGCTGGCTCTCAACAGAATACATGAGGGACACGTCAGGAATACAAGGACTCTGCAGCATGTGAATAGGGCCATAACATCCTTCTGATTTTTAAGCAAAAAGCTAGATTATGGAGCATCAAAAATTCCCGAGATAACACCCACGATCAGCTTTTGGGAACAGGAGTTTTGAGGGTTTACATTGTTCTATTTTAAGATGCTTGCTTGACCTCTACTGGGATGCTTGATTTTTCTTTTTAAAAGCTTTCTCTCTCTCCACCTTTAGGCTTGAGCAGGCAATCAAGTCAAACGTTATTTGATGCCGTCAGCCAGACAGGTGAGTCAAGTCCATTTCAAGGGCTTTGTTTTATTTGTTTCTTTGATCTTGTTTCCCCAATGGCGGCAGTTGATAGGGAAGTTAACAAACAAAAAAATCAAACATGAGATTTCTTTTCCTATTCCACCTTTGAAGAATGCTGATTTATAGCGTGCGTTAAAGCAGTCAGAGCTTGCTATTTGGGGTCGTCATAAAACATACCCAATGAGATAGTTTAAAATGCATAACTTCGCAGTTTTCTGGACAGATTTATTCTCTGCTGTTATGAACCCAAGAAGTTCCTGCCACTGGCATTGTTCCTGTG
This sequence comes from Sphaerodactylus townsendi, assembly GCF_021028975.2. Taxonomy (NCBI): domain Eukaryota; kingdom Metazoa; phylum Chordata; class Lepidosauria; order Squamata; family Sphaerodactylidae; genus Sphaerodactylus; species Sphaerodactylus townsendi. The sequence continues at coordinate 18,095,150 of NC_059439.1, read as the reverse complement.
AATGAAACATTATCTTTTTGACCGTTCCTTTTGCAGAAGGGATGTTCAAGAAGATGGACAGATTTTTGTCCAGAGCATGTTTCTCATCTTGTTTGCAAATGAGTTTGGAAGAAGAAGAGTTGGATTTATGTCCCCCCTTTCTCTCCAGTAAGGAGACTCAAAGGGGCTTACATTTTCCTTTCCCTCCTCCCCCCACCCCCACCACAACAAACACCATATGAGGTGGGTGGGACTGAGAGTGCTCAGAAGAACTGTGACTAGCCCAAGGTCACCCAGCTGGCATGTGTTGGAGTGCACGGGCTAATCTGAATTCCCCAGACAAGCCTCCACAGCTCAAGCAACAGAGTGGGGAATCAAACCTGGTTCCTCCAGATTAGAGTACACCTACTCTTAACCACTACGCCACTGCTGCTCCTAGTTTTGTGAACAGCCAGTGAGAAGTTGGAAAGGAACTTTTAAAAAAAACCCTGTTGCATGAATACAGGAATCCATTTCCCTATCATCATTAATATTTCATGTATCCTAACTGGCCTTTGGTTTCTACAGTGGTACCGTGACCAACAGAACCCTGGAAGCTTGAAAGTCAAAAATCCACACTGATCCCAACCTATCTCATGGGGTTGTTAAGATAAAATGGAAGACAGGAGAATTATGGAGAAGACAGGAGATCGCCTTGTGTTTTTCCTTGCTTGTCTGATGAACTCTCCAGGCCTCTTGGTTCTCCTGGTTTTCTTAAAGTCTCCCATCAGCACCTTAAAGGCACAAATCTCATCACACCCAGGAGTCTCAACACTAGAGCATATATTTTCACCCTCTCCTTTCCCTTCTCTCTCTCTCACTGCTGCTGCAAGAGAAGTTAAGAGAGAGTCTTGTTTTAAAACAGAGTCTTGTCTGAAATAAAGTTTTAAAAGCCCTCTCAATCTTCGGGGAGGACAGAAGCAGAGGGAGGTATGGTGGAGTCAAAAGACGCCCTGCTTGTACTGTTCCTTGCAAAAGCCCTCTCTGTTGTTACTGATATGTGCATTTAGAGAAGCAGGAGGGAGCTAGCAGCATGAAGGGTGGGGGTGAGGGGAAGGCGTGCAATGGCCCAAGGGAGTGGAAAGGCTGGTTGTGGGTAGACGGAATATGTTTGGGGCAAAGCTGTGCTCCCTGGTAAATCTGCCCATTCTGGGGGTGAAGCAAATTAAAACTTGTGCTAAAAGCAGTGTTGCTTGCTGCAGAGAGAACGGAAAGTGAAAGTGGGGCTCCAATAAACAGAACAAGAAACAAGAAATGGACATCGTGCATAATCGGACATCATGCATAATCAGCCCTAATCTCTAAAGCTAAGAAGGGTCGACCCTAGAAAGTATTTGGATGGGAGACTTTCAAGAAATACCAGGGTCATGAAGCAGAGGTGGGCGATAGCAAACCACCTCTGAATGTCTCTTGCCTTAAAAACCCTACAGGCTCTCCATAAGTCATATATGACTTGACAGCAAAAAGGGGGGGGGGGGAAGGAAAGGCAGGGTATCAATGAAGTAAAACAAACAGAATCATAACACAAAACATAACACAAATGACCTTCCTTAGATCTAGGGGTAAGGGGTAGGGGCAGAATGTAAGCCTTAGTGGATACAACTTTGTATTTTCAGAACTACCCCTGGGGAGATTCCAGCAGGCCTGTATTTTCTTAAGTTATAATAACCGTGCCAAACAATTCCTGCAGTAAAAGAATGCATCATCATGCGCCTTTGCATTTTATTTGTTTGTTTGTTTGTTTGTTTTATTGATTGATTGATTGATTTTTTTACCCCGCCCATCCCCGAGGGGCTTAGGGCGGCAGTACAACACCCTAAAACACTATTTTTTTATTTATTTATTTATTTATATTTTAGATTTATAGGCCGCCTCTTCCCCGAAGGGCTCGAGGCGGCTCAACAACATGGCTGTTATTAACAGCAACTCAACAACATAACGTAAACATTAAAACTCCGGCAGCAATTACATATAATTAAAACAATCCAAGCCATTCAACCCGTATAAAACAGTTCAAACAGGCGCCCGTTCCTAAGGCTAAAAACAAGGGAAAAGAGGAAAGAAGAAAGGGAGGGAACAGGTGGGCCCAGATGCATGGAGTCACAGCCAGGCAGCCAATAGGATCCGAGATGACAAAGATGGAAACCGGCAGAGTTTCCAGTGGGGGGGCAGGAGTAGAACAATGAGCCAGCCTCTCCAAAGGCCCGGTGGAATAATTCTGTCTTACAGGCCCTGCGGAACTCACCAAGATCCCGCAGGGCCCGGACTGATGGGGGTAAGGTATTCCACCAGGCTGGGGCCAGAGCCGTAAAGGCCCTGGCCCGGGTCCGAGGCTCCAACCCACTTGTCGATGTGAGACTAGAGGGTCACCAGCAATTCTGCCACTGCCGAGCAATAAATATAATAAAACATAATATATCATAAAAATATCATAAATATCATAAAAATATCATAAAACTATAGACAGTTAATACAGCATTGTGACTCACTGGGCAAAGGCACGAATTCCACTGCGGACGCGCTTGTGATCTTGCTGGTGTCGAGCTCCACACGGTGGTATTCATAGATGGTCCGATGGTGGCGTCCTAAAACAGATCGGGAAAGGCATCAGATCCATGCAGGGCTTTGCCTCATGCTTCATGGGCTGCAGTTGTGTCAGAATGCCTACGAGCCTGACAAATTTACACTCAAGTAAACTGTTTCTCAGCATTTTTTCCTGTCCTCATTGTAAGAGAAGAAGAACAGTTTAAATTTATGCCCCACCTTTCCCTCCTGTAAGGAGACTCAAGGTGGCCTATAAGCTCCTTTCCCTTCCTCTCTCCACAACAGATAACCTTGTGAGGTAGGTGGGGCTGATAAGTCTGAGAGAACTGTGATAAGCCCAAGGTCACCCAGCAGGAATGTAGGTGTACAATGCCGAGCATTTATGTTAGCACACCTTAACAGCTTTCCATCAGCTGTTACCTCTGGGAGATACCTTCGAATTCCCAAGCAATAAAGACTATGCCACTGTGGATACGGATTACCTGAAACTATATCCCATATCCTCTTGGAGTGCCATCTTCACAGGAACTTGCGTCTGATTTTAATCCACCCTTTGTTGCTTCCAAGCTTTACCCATTCTAAATTCCAGACTACTCAATTCTTGTTAAGTGATTGCAGCCTACTGACTACCCTGGGTGTGGCTAAGTTATTGGAAAATATTTTAAACATCAATATTTAAATGTTTTTAAATGATTCACAATATATCTGTAACTTTCATATGCCATTAAAGGTTGAATTGAATTGAATTGAGGAATGTAGGAGTGTGGAAACACATCTGGTTCACCAGATAAGCCTCTGCCATTCAGGTGGAGGAGTGGGGAATCAAACCCAGTTCTCCAGGTTAGAGTCCACCTTCTCTTCACCACGACACCATGCTGGGAAGGGTGACGTGTGGTTGAAAACTGCCGCAGAAATTGTCAGGCAATTATTTTATAATTATTTTTTGATAAATTATTTTTTTCCTAGCTGATCTAAGATAAAGGCTGGGTCAAACAGCTAACTGATAGACCTACCCAGGAATCCATGTTTGATAGTCTTGGGATGTTGGCCCATTAAAAACCTTTCAAGGCCCAAAATAAAACGATTCCTCCATGGAGCTCCGCAATGTTTTTACCCCACACATTTTATTTCCCGCCTCAAAACATTTTGAACAAATCCCCTTTTAAAACGATTCTCTGGCTGAAGCGTTTTGAAAATGTCTTCAGTTGCTGCGCGATACATTGACCGTGTTTCCCACACTTCTGTGCTTCTCTGAACTTCTCCCTTGATGCCATTTTCTGAGCTCACTCAGTTCCCCCTCACCTGTCCCCCTCACCTGATCTCTGCCACCTGGAGATCATTTATAATCCTAGCAGATCTACAGCTACCACCTGGAGGTTGGCAAGCCAACATTAGGGCCTCACATGTGTCGGGTATATCATGCTGTTATACACTTAACAGTTAAAAAAAACCCCTATCTCCCTGAATTTCAGTCAAGCAGTTGTATAGTATCCTAACCTATAATTAGATAAGGGACAGGTGTCAAACTCGTGGCCCTCCAGATGTTATGGACTACAGTTCCCATCATCCGCATCATGCTGGTAGGGGATGATGGGAACTGTAGTTCATAACATCTGGAGGGCCGCGAGTTTGACACCTATTGGATAAGGGTTTGAACATCCGACGGTGAACCTTTAGCCAATTGCCGTGCACAACGCATGCCTGGGCAAGCCCTGTGTGTCCTACGTGCCTATTGTCCCGCGGTCTGCCCAATCCATCCCAATTGAGCCTGCCACTGCCCTGGAGCCCAGCCCAAGATGCCCCAATCCCCCCTCCTGCCCCAAACAGTACACCAGGCTTCGGGTCAACAGGCAGAAAGCTGCCACGGCCCGGGAGCTCTCCACAGGCCCCCCACCAAACCACCCTCACCGCCGCTTGGACGACAGCCCTCCCACTTCCCCATCTCCTACAACCACTTCCCCCCACCCTCCCACAACAACACACAGCCCCAGCCACCCCCTCCCCTCCCCTCCCCACCAACCCTGTCCCCCCACCCATGACAACAGTGCCGAGCTGCCCTCCTCACAGCCGGGAATCCCTCCCCTCTATGAAATCCCCACGCCCACCTGCAGCCTAAGGTGAGTCCGGCTGGGTCTGCAGCAGAGGCCAGTGTGAGGGCACACTCCTTTCCCCCTTATTAGAGCCCATTTTATTGTGCACAAAAATGGGCTTTAGTGCTAGTTTAATATATTTTGCCAGAGTTCTACTGATCTTCGAGTTCTACTTGCTGCCTCTCTTCACTATCCTCTTTGTTCTGCCAATCAGCCCAGACTCACCAGATGTATCAGGGGAGGAGGTGCCGATCATGAAAGCATCCGAGAGGCCCGCTTTGACAGGGTGTTGCGCGGTGCTGATTTCCAAGACTGACATGGGGATCTGGAGCCAGGACAAGAGAAAAGGGATTTGAATGCACGAGTAGAGTTACACAGAAGTCAAGAAATCATCTGCCGTCTCCCACTCTGAGGATCTCTCCTCCGCAATGGTTGGATTTGGGCGGCAGAAGATGGGACGGTCTCAGAGACCCGTTCCTTTTTAAAAATTCTATACCTCAGGTTGGGACCGCTTACCTGCTTGTAGCCAAAGACAATTCTGCCATCGATGTGCAAAACTGCCTGAAAGATGAAGTAGCCTCGGTCTTCTTTCCCATCCAGATATACTTGGTCCCACTGAACGACAAAGACTGTCCCTGGGGGGAGAAAATAAGGCACATGGAAAGAAAGGCTGTTTATGCTCTTGTGGTCTGCCCTGCAGTGAGCGTGCATTCCCTTTGGGTCAGATTCTCAGTTGCGCGTTTAACCCCCATGCTCAGAATGGGTTGACCCAGTAAGGGCTGGAGACTCAAAGCAGCAAGAGGCTGCAGACCTCACGTAGTTTGGAGGAGACAAGGCTACCAGACTCGGACCTTGAATTGTAGAAGCCCTTAACACCTTGTTAAGGGTTCTTTTTGTGGTTGTCATGGGTGAGAGTTCTCCTGGAAACCTTCATCATATTGAATCCTGTTCATCAAGCCCTTGGAGCCTTCAGGAGCCAACCCACTTGCAAAGAAGAATTGGACTTGGCAATATCAGTAGACTGTAAATATAAGGACTTGAAAATGCAACCTGAATAGGACCTTGAAGTGTGATGTTAAATGTTGATGTTATATGTTATGTGTTAAGAAAGTAAACCGTTTTGTTTTTAAAATTTGTTGTTGCAAACTCATTCCAGGCTCTGCCCCACAGAACCCACAGATAGAGGTTACACGCGCACATCCCCCCCTCTGGAAAGTGGACCCTATAGCATTATACCCCACTGAAGCCACTTCACTCCCCAAACCCTTCCCTCCTCAGCCTCCCCCCCTCCAAATCCAGGTAATTCCCAACCTGGAGTTGACAACCCTACGCACAATGCAGTCTTGATTCAGAGGTGCTTGAGATATTTCACAAGCATCCACTCACACTTGAATATTCGTACATGATCATGTCAGTGGTTCGAAATAGCCTGTTCCTTCGCAGCAAGGACCTTGAAAAGGATTGGGGGGGGGGGGGGCTCGAATAGACTCTACAAAAAAACAGCCTAGAGAGATAGTAACCCTGGTAACAATGATGCTTATCGCTGATAACAACCATCTCATAAGCACGTGCGCCACACATTATCTGTGGTACCCAGCCCTTATCCATCCAGCTGCACTAACCGAGTCACAATCCTATACCCCGCAATTGTCATGCAACTCTCTAACTTGCGGGCTATAAATCACCCACCACCCACACGACTGCAAGAGATTATCACCACGACATTGATGTCTCCTGTGTCATCTCAAAAGAAACCTGACACATCGTCTGACTCCCGGTTCTGAACCCCTGCCAAACAGATCGAAGGAGGGATAGCAAAGGCGAGACGTGTTTGCTCCTGTTCTTGGCTTCGTTTGCTTCTAGCAGCCGTGGAGGAACTATGTGGAGAATTTGTCTGAATCTTGGTTTGGAGCCAGCCCACTTTTTCATTCAGTCTCGCCCAATTCTCTTCTTTAATTCAGCTTCTGAACAAAAATGGCTTTTGTCCGTTCAGGTTCTACGACGCTGAGTGTGACCAAAGTGAATAACCTTCTCCTTTTTTTCACCCTCAAAAACCCCTTGCTTTGGAAATAGTGTAAATCAGGAGTCCCCAACCTTGGCACCTGTGGGTACTATGATACCTGCTTACACCTTTTCTTGTGCCCACCAAGTGTTTTTAAGAAGTGGATGGGGCCTGGTTGGACTTTTGTTCAGCAAGGCTTCTGATTGGATGACAAGGATCTACACTGCTGCTGTGTAAGCTCTGGCAACCATTTTGTGGTGGGCTCTGTCACCTGCGGCAGCCATTTTGTTGCTGGGCGCACCATGCCATGTCAGAATTCCAAATGTGCCCACAGGCTGAAAAAGGCTGGGGACCAGTGGTGGGATTCAGCAGGTTCGCACCACTTCGGCAGAATGGTGCTTGTAAACAACCAGTTGTTAAATTATTTGAATCCCACCACCGGAACCAGTTGTTAAATTATTTGAATCCCACTGCTGCTGGGGACCCCGGGTGTAAATGATGAGGGAAATATGATCAAGGATTTGTCCCAAACTGCTTATGTGTAGGGTGAAGGCAGGTGCATGAATGGGAAAAAATCCCTGCAGGACCTCTCACCATTGTCGAAGTATTTAACAGTGGAATTGCGGGAGTAGCTGGGGTTGAAGTTTGCCATAAGAGGGGCAACGTATTGGGTGGCTGTCAGCATCTGGTGAATGACGTCGCCCATGAAGAGGAACCCTGGTGGGAAACCAAAGGAAAGGGAGCAAGTTATGTCTATATTACATTGCACATGTACATAAGTGGCATCAACTCACAAACAATGTGTGGTGACCCCAGCAAGAGGCCTTCAAGGCACGTGAGAAGCAAAGCACCATTGCCTTCTTCTGCAGTGCCTTCCTTAAGAACATAAGAACAAGCCAGCTGGATCAGAACAGAGTCCATCTAGTCCAGCATTCTGCTACTTGCAGTGGCCCACCAGGTGCCTTTGGGAGCTCACATGCAGGATGTGAAAGCAATGGCCTTCTGATGCTGCTGCTCCCGATCATCTGGTCTGCTAAGGCATTTGCAACCTCAGATCAAGAAGGTTCAAGATTGGTAGCCAGAGATCGACTTCTCCTCCATAAATCTATCCAAGCCCCTTTTAAAGCTATCCAGTTAGTGGCCATCACCACCTCCTGTGGCAGCATACTCCAAACACCAATCACACGTTGCGTGAAGAAGTGTTTCCTTTTGTTAGTCCTAATTCTTCCCCCCAGCATTTTCAATGTATGCCCCCTGGTTCCTTGGTGGTCTCCCACTCAAATACAGACCCTGCTTAGCTTCTGGGACCAGATGAAATGGGGCTCTATCATATTGGGTTGTCAGGTCCCTGCTGGCCACCAGGAGGGGATAGAGGGTAGGGTTGGTAAACTCCTGCAGATTTAGCGGAAGAGAAGGATCTCAATAGGGCATAATGCCATATGGTCCACCCTTTGCAGTACCCATTTTCCCTACAGGAATTGATCTCTGTTGTCTGGAGATGAGTTGTAATTCTGGGGATCCCCAGGTCCCATCTGGAGGCCTCCCTCCTCTATTCCATATTACATTAAGCTTAGAGTAAGGTGACCAGATGGTCACCTTTGTAAACCGGAATGGGCAGGTGGTGGGCGGCCGCGCATGCGCATGCGCGTGCAGCCGCAGAAACATACTGCCTTCTGGGACGCTCCCGTTTCCCGCCCTGTCACAGGGCGGGAAACGGGAGCGACCCAGAAGGCCATGCTCCTGTGGCCGCGTGCGCGGGAGACTGCCGCACTGCCTCGCGCCCCAGAAGGCCGTGCTCCTGTGGCCGCGTGCACGGGAGACTGCCGCACTGCCTTGCGCCCCAGAAGGCAGTGCGGCAGCCTTCCAAAAATCGGGACACTTGAAAAAGAGCCAGCAGTCGATGCGGGAACCACCTAAGAATTATTTTAAAAGCGGGGACTGTCCACGCCAAAGCCCGGGACATCTGGTCAGCCTAGCTTAGAGGCTTTTGTTTGGCCCATTCTGCTAATTCCATTCCCTTCTGCCTCAGGAATGCCTGGATTACAACCAGGGAAAATGCAGCCTGGCACAAAATCTGAGTTTTCTGCCCCCCTGAGCCCCATGTGTATTCACATATAAAGAAACCATAGGCTTGGATCCAGTGGTATGCAAGCCGAAATCTAAATTGATGGGGGTGCATGATGCTGGCAGGGGATGATGGGAACTGTAGTCCATAACATCTGGAGGGCCGCGAGTTTGACACCTGCCTTAATGCTCTCTTCCTTACAATACAACACTTAATGCTTTCTTCCTTACATCTTGTGGTGCTCAGAAATTGCTTGCACTGTGTCTTACACAAGTGCAAATTGCTCGAGAGGTGCTACACTTAACAGTGCAAAGGGCTATGTGAGGTTGGGTTTGTAGTGGTTAAGAGCAGGTAGATTCTAATCTGAAGAACCAGGTTTGATTCCCCACTGCTCCACCTGAGCGGCAGAGGGTTATCTGATGAACCAGATGTGTTCCCGCACTCCTACATTCCTGCTGGGTGACCTTGGGCTAGTCACAGTTCTCCCTGAACTCTCTCAGCCCCACCTGCCTCACCTGTTGTGGGGAGAAGAAGGGAAAGGAGCTTGTAGGCAACCTTGAGTCTCCTTATAGGAGAGAAAGGTGCGGTATAAATTCTCTTCTTTATTTATGCCCATATATTGTCCTTCCTTCCTTCCTTGTATATTTTATACTGATTTGGGTCATGTTTTGATTTTGGAGGTCTTCATGCTATCGAGTTATTATTTTCTTTGTTTGTCAGTTCGGGTGCTTGTCATGATTTGTGAATGCCAGCTCACATCTGGGTGTCTCCTGGATCACACTTATTGCTCCAATTTCGGGAAGAGAGGCAGGAACATCTGACCTGGGTGGCAGGCAGCAGTGTGCTACAATGAGGTTCTACTTCCTACCCTCTTTCAAAGTTCCCCACTACTAATAATACTTAAAAACCATACGTTTAGGTGAAAAGGATGGGGATGACCTACACCACATGCATCTACAATGCCAGTCCCCACGTTGGTTCTGAAACTTTTGTCCATCTGCAGAACTACCCACTTGTTTTCTCCAAACCTTTACAAAACAGCATCCCTTATCCCCAGTGTGGTACCCAGCGAGGCTCACCTCCTGTTGCTATGGTAACGTGCCGCAGGTGATGCCCATAAAAGGGGAAGTCAAATGATAGGGTGACTCTCTGTAGGAAGATAAATGGGAATAACCGCATGGAGGCAGGAAATGTGCTGGCTGATGTGTCAGATGTTCACATTCACATATCTCCAAGAAGATCAAGACCAAACTGTGCTTGAAAAATAAATCCAGATTCTGTACAAAAGCAGGTTAAAATTTAGACTACCGTTTGCAGATTAAACCATCAATAGACCTAATTCTCATTGTGGCCAAATCTGTCAACACTTTAATCCAGAGAAGGAACCCTGAACAGACAAGGCAGATCTTTCTACAAGTTTGAGAAAAGTCCCAAGTTGGCAGAAAAGTCTGAAATTTTCAATTTAAAAAATATATAGGGTTAACTCACCCAAAATACCAATGCCTGTAACTTTAAGAAACAGATGCCTTTTGTGGCTGTCCCTAGGCAACTGCAACAGTACTGGGGGCAGTGGAGTGGAGGTAAGTAAGCCATCCACAAAGAACTTGAGACGCACAGCTGGACTAGGTGGGTGCATCCTTTATTGTGGTTAGGCAGATGCATCCCACCCCATCTTTTGGGCCACGGAGGAGCGCAGCCCATCCCCCACTGCTCAGGCCTGGCTTGTGCCCACCTTTCTAATTGGATTTGGGAGGCTCTGGTGTGGGGGGAGAGGCTACAGCAGGATTTTTCCTTGGGCTAATCACAGTTCTTTGGAATTCTCTCAGCCCCACCTACCTCACAAGGTGTCTGTTATGGGGAGATGCGGGGAAAGGAGCTTGTAAGCCACCTTGAGTCTCCTTACAAGAGAGAAAGGTGGGATTTAAATCCAACCTCTTTTTGTTCTTGTACAGAATTAATCTAATGCAGTGTTTCCCAACCTTTTTGAGGTCAGGGTACCCTTGACCTCACTCTTCATATCTCACGGTACCCCTGCTGCCACCCTTCACCTTCCCCTCCCATTGCCCCTGCTTGCCATACCCCCCACCTTCTCCTCCCAGGGTGAAGGGAAGCACTGGGGGTGGTGGTGGCTGCTGACCTTGTGGCAGGCCCTGCCCCGTGGGCCAGCTCCATGTCCTTGCTGGCGCCGGTGGGAGACACCACAAAAACCAGGGGGGGCGTTAGTGTTGCCATGGTACCCCTGGGACATGCTCACGGCACCCCAGGGTACCAGGGAACCCTGGTTGAGAATGGCTGATCTAATGTTACCTTGTTTGAACGAGGGTCACTGTTATTGCTAGAGAAGGGAAGATGAAAATTGCTGCCCATCCCAAAAAAGATTGGTAAAACATTTGCAAGCAGCTAACACTGAAGGATTCAAGAGAGCCCTGGCCACCCCACGGACAGTAGCAGGCGAAATGAAAGGACTCACTGCAGCCTGTCTGTGCGTATTGGACAATATCCCATGGACCCTGACTTGGGTTCTGTTGGCTTCTGCGATGTTCACCCAGAGGTCCTTGGCTCGTGCTTCACCTGAACTGTAGATCCGGGATATGTAGTAGTTATGGTTGTCTTCCTGTGAGGAAAAAGAGAGACCGCATGTGAAGGATCACTTGAACCTTGGGGGAGCTTCCTGTGACTTTAGACTAGATGCTGTGGCCCTGTCTTCCATTAGTACAGGAAGGATAGAGGGAGAAGAATAGGATTTCCTAGCAATTGCACCAAACCACAGAATGCATACATTAGTGTGACTCTTTTGGTAGGCAGAAATAGCAAATGTGTCTCCCTCTGAGACATGAGGTGAGGACCACGAATTTAGCATTTTCACCATCAGATGCTGGGTGAAAATGTCCTGGAAGGAGGTTAGGGTTATTTCCACCTGGGGATTTCTCCCCCAGCAGTGGAGCAGCAGTGGCGTAGGAGGTTAAGAGCTTGTGTATCTAATCTGGAGGAACCGGGTTTGATTCCCAGCTCTGCCACCTGAGCTGTGGAGGCTTATCTGGGGAATTCAGATTAGCCGGTACACTCCCACACACGCCAGCTGGGTGACCTTGGGCTAGTCACAGCTTCTCGGAGCTCTCTCAGCCCCACCTACCTCACAAGGTGTTTGTTGTGAGGGGGGAAGGGCAAGGAGATTGTCAGCCCCTTTGAGTCTCCTACAGGAGAGAAAGGGGGATATAAATCCAAACTCCTGCTCCTGCTCCTGCTCCTGCTCCTGCTCCTGCTCCTGCTCCTGCTCCTGCTCCTGCTCCTGCTCCTGCTCCTGCTCCTGCTCCTGCTCCTTCTTCTTCTTCTTCTTCTTCTTCTTCTTCTTCTTCTTCTTCTTCTTCTTCTTCTTCTTCTTCTTCTTCTTCTTCTTCTTCTTCTTCTTCTTCTTCTTCTTCTTCTTCTTCTTCTTCTTCTTCTTCTTCTTCTTCTTCTTCTTCTTCTTCTTCTTCTTCTTCTTCTTCTTCTTCTTCTTCTTCTTCTTCTTCACGGAGACCAGGAAGGTCCTGCATTCAAATGGAACATCCGCAAAACGTTGTGCTCATTCAGAGCACACCTTATCCCCGCCCCTCGCCCCGGCAGATCCTGTTCCTTAAAAACTGTCTTCCAAATGCGGGTTATTGCTGCCCTGATAATTTTTCATTGATGTTTCAGTATTGCTTCCTTTATCATTTTAAATTGTGTGCACTATCTTGCTGATCAACATTGCGCAATTGCTATGGCGACAAGAGGTACACTTTGCCAAGGTCGTCAAAATGTCCAGCCTCTATTGAGAAAACTATTGAGAAAACTCTATTGAGACTATTGAGAAAACTCAGCAATGAAGGAATAAGAGGGGAAGTCCTCCTATGGATTAAAAACTGGTTGAGAAACAGGAAGCAAAGAGTGGGTGTAAATGGGAAATTCTCACAATGGAGAGATGTGGGGAGTGAGAATTGACCCCCCCCAAGGATCCCGTGATTGGGACCAGTGCTCTTTAACCTATTCATAAATGACCTGGAAGGTAGGGGTGGGTAGCAGTGGTGGCCAAAGTTTTGCAGATGATACCAAATTATGTAGAGATTGTGGTGAGGAACCACAAAGGATTGCGAGGGTAAAAGTCTCCAAAGCTGGACCTTGATAAATTAGGTGAGTGGGCTCCAGAAATGGCAAATGCAGTTCAATGTAGCAAAATGCAAAAAAAGTGATGCACATAGGGGCAAAAAAAAATCCAAAGCTTCACATACACGCTTACAGGGGCTTCAAGTGCTATCAGTCACAGAACCCAGGGAAAGGGATTTGGCGTCTTAATTGATAGTTCCATGGGAATGTCAACTCAATGTATGGCAGCTGTAGAAAAAGGCGAACTCTAATGCTGGGGATAATCAGGAAAAGGAATTGATAATAAAACTGCAAAAGATTGTCATGCCCTTATATAAAGCCATTAGTGCTGAGCCACACTTGGAGTACTGTGTTTCAGTTCCTGGTCACCACATCTCAAAAAAGGATATTGAAGAGAGATAGAAGAAAGTAGCAGAGAAGGGCAACGAGGATAATGATTGAGGGACTGGAGCACCTTTCCCTTATGAGGAAAGGCTGCAGCGCTTTGGAGACTCTTGCTAGTTTGGAGAGAGGAGACGTCTTAGAGGGGGGGATAATGATTGAAGTCTATAAAATTATGCATGGGTGGTAGAAAATGTTGACAGAGAGAGAATTTTTCTCTCTTTCTCACAATCACTAGAAACCAGGGCATTCATTGAAAATGCTGGGGGGAAGAATTAGGAGACTAATAAAAGGAAACACTTCTTCACGCATAGCGATGGCGGAAGTTGGTGTTTTGGAATATGCTACCACAGGGAGGTGGTGTGGATGGCCACTGCTAACTTGGATAGCTTTAAAAGGGGCTTGGACAGATTTATGGAGGAGAAGTCAATCTATGGCTACCAATCTTGATCCTCTTTGATCTGAGATTGCAAATGCCTTAACAGTCCAGGTGCTCGGGAGCAACAGCCGCAGAAGGCCATTGCTTTCACATCCTACATGTGAACTCCCAAAGGCACCTGGTGGGCCACTGCGAGTAGCAGAGAGCTGGACTAGATGGACTCTGGTCTGATCCAGCTGGCTTGTTCTTATGTTCTTATGTTCTTATGTTCTCTAAGAGCGTACATGTTTTGTGTCCTTGTTTAACCAACTTTCATATTTCTTAGGAAATGTCTCTGATGGGAGCGAAGCAGGTCAGGCAAGCAATTCTCTGTGTACACGAGAAATTTTAAAAAATCATAGAAACGCATACCAAGAGAATCAAATTAATTGCAGTTGCAAGAAACCACTAATGTTTGCTATCAAAAAGTTTACCAAATCCTCAGTGGAAATTGCAGACAGGATTCTATATAGACCTTGATAGTCCCTGTTGGATACTCCTGTGGCTGATACATACTCTTTTTCTGTGGTTGTGTTGTCCAACAAAACCCCAACCCCGTTGTAAAGCACTGTGAATACAATCCAACAGAAATCACAGCTGGTCCATCTGTGAATTGAGCAATACCACAAGCGTACTGCACCCACACATTCATACCACGAGATCACTGTGACCGCCAGCTGACTAGTTGAACTATCATTGCATTTGAAGTAACAAGAAAGATTATTTGAGGTTGCATTCCTCAGTGGCTGAACACATATGCATGACAGTTGGATTTGAATCCAGTATCTCCTTAGAGACCAACAGGAATTATGGGGTATAAGCTTTGGAGAGTTTTGATTGTGTGTTCCTGCATTGCAGGGGGTTGGACTTGATAACTCCAGGGGTCTCTTCCAACTCTATGGCTCATTCCACACATGCAGAATAATGCACTTTCAAACTGCTTTCAGTGCTCTTTGAAGCTGTGCGGAATGGCAAAATCCACTTGCAAACAGTTGTGAAAGTGGTTTGAAAATGCATTATTTTGCATGTGCGGAAGGGGCCTATGATTCTATGAAAGCGCCCTTTGCCTTATACCCCAAAATTCTTGGTGTTACTAAGGTGTTACTGGACTAAAATCTAGCTATTCTACTGCAGACAAGCAGGGCTATCTCTGAAACTATATATGCATGAATGACTAACTAATATTTTGAGATGATGGAGAGGGGAAGTGTATATTACTGCCATTTATATGCCAATAAAGGCTTGATTGGTTGGTATTACTGCCATTCACTGGAGCAGTGCTGAAGTTTCCTACAGATGTTTCCTCATCTGGCATCGGGACTGCCTGCCAATTCCATCATTGCTGTGCACTGATACATTCATTTTTGCTTGCCAATTATTCAAATGTGCCATTTTTCCTTTTGTTTTGTTCTGCATGAGGTAGATTCGAAGCACATAGATGTGATGTCACAAGGGGCAAGGCTGCGCAGATTTTAAGTCTTCACGGCTTCAAGACACATCTGCGTGGTTTCTTTTTTTAAAAAAATCCGTTTTCAACTGAAACGCTTGATTTTTCTGTGCTGTGAAGACAAAACCCAAGAAAACGATTCTTTCCAAAACACTTTTCAAATATTTGCAACATTTTGTGTGGAAAAAGACATTGTCTCATTCCCCAGACGTCTTTACAGATTGGCAGCAAGCCTCGGTTGTTTGAGGTTGCATTCCTCAGTGGCTGAACACATATGCATGACAGTTGGATTTGAATCCAGTATCTCCTTAGAGACCAACAGGAATTATGGGGTATAAGCTTTGGAGAGTTTTGATTGTGTGTTCCTGCATTGCAGGGGGTTGGCAGATTGGCAGCAAGCCTCGGTTGTGCTTCTCCATTTCCCACAAGTGTTGAGGAAGCCCTACTGCTCAGGCCTAAAGAATAAGGAGATAAGAACATAAGAAGAGCCCGGCTGGATCAGACACCATGGGCCTTCTCCTCCAGCACCCTCTTTTGAACAGTGGCCAGTTCGCTAGTCCCCTAAAGAAGTGACACAGAAACCTTTCAAATCAAATAGTTGTCCTGGAAGGCCCAACAAAATATAGAGGCTGAGGCCTTCTCTTGAAGTTGCTTCCTCAGCACTGCTGTTCAGAAGTTTACTGCCTCTGGATATAGAGGTTCCCTGTTGTCACCCTGGATAAGGAGCACTTGTTGCTGGAGGTGGCAGAGCAGCAGAGGTTCAATGGGATGGCAGAGGTTGCTGCCCCCTCCCACATCTTCTACCTGAGGCTACATCTGACCGTATCTCTTTACAGAGCCAGTCATGCCGAAGAACAAAGCCACGACCTATCACTGCAGCTGACAGTTTCCAGAGCCCTCTTAGTTGGCTGAGGAATAGAGAGAGAAAGAGGGTTTCTACTCAATTGAACTAGTTTTACATCCCAAAGAGAGTACTTTTCAGGCATGCACAGTGGTGCTTTATTGATGAAAATCATTTCATATGTCAGGAGTATTTCCTTTATTTGCTACAGTAAATCCATTTTGCTGCTGGAAATAAGTTGGGGGGGCAGGGGCGTAGCTGTCAGGGGTAAGGTGGGGGGTCTTGCCCCAGGCGCGCACCAGTACATGGGCAGGGTGTGGGTGTTCGAGTATAGGAGGAGTATAGAATGCAGCACAAGGCTGGGAAGCATTGATTCAACACAGAGCTCAAAAGGGGGATGTTATGGGAGCCAGAAATTGTTTCAAGGGGATGAGTGCAGTCATACACCCTTGTAAAGTGTGTGTATGTGGTGGTGGTAGAGGGGGGTTTGAAAATTTTTTAGAAATGTTTTACGGGATTTGTGCAGAAAGGGGCTCAGTCCCCATCTGGGTCATACCTAGGAGTGCCAGTCACATAGGGATCCCCCTGAATTACAGCTCATATCTAGACTATGGAAAGTGGACTCTATGGTATTGTACTCCACTGAGGTAACTTGACCCCAGAGGCATACTGTCCACAGGGAAAGGGGGGCAAATCACCCCAGGCGCAATGGTGGGGGGGGCGCAAAATCACCCCATCCCCCTCCTTCCCCACACTGACAGCTCAGAAGAGCCGAGTCGGTGCAGGGGAGGTGCCTAAAGATGGCTGTGGCACCCCTTCAAACCACCTCCTCCCCTACCCAGGCCCTTGGGGGCAGGGGTGACTCAGATGGGCACCACAGTGGCAGGCTTCCTCCTGGGCCCCCCACCATGGCACTCTGCCCCTGCCTCCCTGCAAGCCAGTTTCTAACCCCTGCCTCGAGACCCACCCGCGAACCCCACCCCCAAGCGTGGGGGGTGCCCAGAGGAAGTGCTGTCCTCGGGCACCATTTCCCCCGATACACCTCTGCTTGGCCCCCCAAGCTCCATCCCCAGATCTCCAGGAGTTTCCCAACTTAGATCTCTTGACCTTAATCACCTCACCCCACACCAGCAGCCAGGGATAACAGGCAGCCATAGTTATACAAACAGCCCAGTAGTTCAGCATTCCGTCTTCTAACCCCGGCTGTTCAAATGCCCAGGGGAGAATGAGCAAGGACTTGTCTGTCAATATTCCAGCATCTGGTAAACAGAGATATCTCATCCCCGAACTGGCTGTCGCACTTATTAGCTGCTGGCAAACCTCTTCTCCAAGTATTTATTTAATCCTTGTTAAACCTGTCAAAGCTCGCAGCCCCTTCAGCTTGCTGTCGGATTGAATTTCGTGGGTTAATCACATTTAACTTTTTAGACCGTCTCTGTTTTGTTTTTGGTTGTTTTTTTTAACAGCTCACTTACTGCTTATAAATTTCAACAGCTGGATCCAAGCGGTGTATTGTTTAAAAAAACCCAAACTTCGTAGGAAAATAATTTTCTTCTATTTATTCCGTCCAATAATAACAAAGAGTCCAGCAGGACATCGGAGGACATGGCACGCAAATATCCGAAATGAAGAAAATAAAATACATTTATTGTAGTGTAAAGGTCTGAAACGAGGTCCGCTCGGTCAGATGTTCTGGCTAACATATCCTGCCATAAATCTGCTAAGTTGTCACTTAAGTCGCCACAACAACATTTGCTATCCCCTTGGGAGTTCACTCTCAGATCTTCTAAATCTCTCTTGTGTTTTCCACTAGTGTTTTTTTTTTCTGCATTGGGCTTTCGTGTTTTAAGCTATACCTTTGGTTACCGATAGGCAATTCTAGAGTGAATTACACCTTCGGTTGAAAACAATGGGGTTTGAAGGGTGGAACTCTGTTTGAGAATACATGGCTGAAACTTAAAAAAAAACTTTGAAAACAAACCAACAGCTGGCACTGTTCACATTCTGTTCTAGCCAACTGTTAATTCTCGGAACGCCATCAAAACCGGGTGGATTTCACAGCAATGGCGGAGCCAGGGTCTGGCCCCCAATATAGGCCTTCAGGGGTTGGCTGCTGTTTTCAACCCCCCCCCCCCAAAAAATCAGCCAAGTTTCTAATTTCGATCAAAAGGGTGCTAATTTAGGATTTGCCCCACTAGTATTTTAGGACAAAAGCATTGTGTTGGAGGTGCTGACCCACTGATCTTTTTCACAAAGGATTTGTTGACAAAGCTGCGAGATGAGTTCATTGAAAAGAAATCCCTCCTCTATTGTCAGTCAAAACAACGTTTTCCCTGCAGTCCGAGGTTCCTCGGTGTTTAATTCACAGATGAAAAGAGACTGCGGTTTATGAACGACTTGGTTGGCCTGCTCCAACTAGCGTTGTCAACCTCCAGGGGGTGGCTGGAGATCCCCTGCTATTATTTATTTATTTATTCATTTATTCATTGCATTGCATTTGTATACCACCCTCCCCCGAAGGTCTCAGGGCAGTGAACACAAAGTATACAGACAGAGCACAGGATAAAATCAACAAACGACCAGGAATAAATTAAATATGGCTCTGTACAATTTAAAACTAAACCCCACTAAAACACAGCGTTCTAAGTACAAAGCACAATAGATGGCGTCCCGCAACCTAAGCCCCTTAAGAAAAGGTGGGGACGGCAGGGTCTACTGATGTTACAAAGAAAGGGAAGGGGGCAATCAGCAGCTGGCCTCCCTAAAAGCCTGGTGGAACAGCTCGGTCTTACAGGCCCTGCGGAACTTGCCAAGATCCCGCAGGGCCCGGACAGCTGGAGGAAGAGCGTTCCACCAGGCAGGGGCCAGGGCTGTAAAGGCCCTGGCCCAGGTGGAGGCCAGCCGCATCATTGAGGGGCCGGGGACCACCAGCAAATTGGCCTCTGCTGAGCGCAGAGGCCAATTTGGGACATATGGGGCAAGACGGTCCCGCAGGTATGAGTGAAAGAGATCAGTTCTCCTGAAGAAAATGGCTGTTTTGAAAGGGGGGGCACTATGGCATACCCCATTAAAGTCCTTTCCCTCCTCAAATGTTGCCCTCCTCGGTTTCACCCTCCAAATCTCCAGGTTTTTCTCCCCAAATTTCTGGACCTCAAGGGAACATAATACAGATGTTCTCTCACCATCTTGCCCTGTCTCTGGTCTGTTCTTTGTTGCACATATACCCAGTGGTGGGGTTAAAATAATTTAACAACCGGTTCCGAAAGGACTCAATAGTGGGATTACAACCAGTTCTCCAAACTAGACAAAAAAAAATTAGCTACCAGTTCTACCAAACTGGTGCAAATAGGCTGAATCCCACCACTGCATATACCTCTCGGAAAGTGCTAATTTTGGTCTGCTTGTAGCAAGCTCCTTGAATTCACCGTCAGCCTTAAGCAGAATATCCAGTGTCTCCCAATCGCTTCGGATCTCCTTATTAGCTCTTCCCATGACTCTGTGGCAATAATTAAGAGCCATCAAGCTAGACAGATGGCATGGTATAGTGTCAACTAGGGCTGTTTCCCCACTTTTAAAAATGAGGTCGGTTTCATCCGGCGTGGACCTTTTCAGTGCGGGGATTGTGTTTCCCGGCTTCCCCACTGCGCCGCGCTCTGCGCGGGGTCATCAAAAGGTGCCGTTTTCAGCAGCGCCAGAAATGATGCGCGCTGAGGGGGCTCGAGAGCGGCAGAGTTAGGGCGGCTGCGTTGTCGCCGCCCCTGTAGTGGGGAGTGCCACTGGACCCTGCGCTACTTGGCAAGAGTAGCGAAAAAATTCCAATCACCAGAGGGGTCAGACAGGGATGCATATTGGCACCTCATCTCTTTAACATCTACATAAACCATCTTCAAAACCACCTTAGCAAAGTTAATGGCCATCCTCCTAAAATTGGACAATGTCCCGTTCCACTCCTTCTCTATGCTGACAATGCTGTTATTTTATCCCAAACATCCATTGGACTCAAAAGATATCTAAGAGCTTTTTTTGACTACTGTGATCTCAACAAACTAAAACTAAACAGTGAGAAGTCAAAAATAATCGTATTTTCCAAAACTGGCAAGAGTAGCGCGCAGCAAACGGTGAGTGGGGAAAGGCCCTAGGACATCAGGTTTGAATCCTCATTCCGCTACGGAAGCTCACCCGGCATCTTGGGCCCAGCATAATCTCTCAACATAACATACCTCCCACGGTGGTTGCTGTGTCAATAACATGGTGCAGAGGAGGACAACGCAATAAACCACTGCAAAAAGCAGGCTGGCCTTTCTTTCCTCTGGTCATCCTTTCCTCTGGTCCTACAGAGTGTTACCCAGACTCTGAGAACATCTCTGACAGATGTTGGCTGGGCTGTACATGTCAGCTTGGTGACAAGCATTTCCCCTCCCCTCCGACTTTTTGGGGACTTCGTTCCCTCCAGGAAGGGGGTGATCCGACCAAGCTCAGATACTTGGCCGGTTCAAAGTAGAGATGCCAGCCTCCAGGTGGGACTTGGGGATCTCCCAGAATAACAGCTCATCTCTCCAGTCTACAGAAATCAGTTCCCATGGAGAAAATGGATGCTTGGAAGGTATACTCTGTGGCATCATATCCCACTGGGGTCCTGCCCTCCCCAGGCTCCACCCCCAAATCTCCAGGTGTGTCTTAAACTGGAGGTGGCAACACATAGGGGCGTACTGGCCAGGGGGGCATATGAAAAAGAAGAAGAGTTTGGATTTATATCCCCCTTTTCTCTCCTGCAGGAGATTCAAAGGGGCTTACAATCTCCTTGCCCTTCCCCCGCCCTGACAACAAACACCCTGTGAGGGAGGTGGGGCTGAGAGCTCCGAAAAACTGTGACTAGCCCAAGGTCACCCAGCTGGCGTGTGTAGGAGTGCACAGGCTAATCTAGTTCCCCCGATCAGCCTCCATAGCTCCAGCAGCAGATCGGGGAATGTAACCTGGTTCCTTCAGATTAGAATGCACCTGCTCTTACCCATATGCCACTGCTTCTTATATGGAGTCAAATGTCCATGGGCTGCAGCCATTTAGTCATATGGGGGGCTGAAAATCACCCTCTTGCCCCTCCTCCTTTCCCCCAGGTCCATACACTGACCTAGTGCGAAAAAGTTGTTTGGTCAGGGTGGGGAAGGGCAGCTGCCCATACGGGCTGTGTGTGTGCAGAAAACTCAGATTTTGCACCGGGCTACATTTTCCCTAGATACGCCTCTGACTGTATCCCCTCAATCTGCTGCCGGTGACCAGAGGGGGGCTTGGTTACTCCAATTCAAAACAACCTTTCTGCTGAAGAAAACAGATTCTGAGCCAAGACCTGAGAAGTGCAGCTCACTCTGGGCTTTTTCGCACACACGGTTTGTTCTTGAATTAAGGCAATCCGCATCGATATCCTGACCTTTTTGTTGCTGTTTCATCGCTCGAGATCATTCACACATCACCAGGTTGTTGTGGATGTTCTTGTTGCTTCAGAAACTCCTTGGTTTTGCATTGCCCTGGAATGCAGTACAAACTAGAGTTCCGATTGGCTGTTGTGCCGTCCAAGGGCGTGTTCCGTGTGACGCTTGGCCCCCGTCATCACGAGCTAACGAGTCAGCGTGATTTCACTATCTCAGTGTACCACTGCGTTGAGAACTCGCTATCTCGAGATATCGGGGCGGCGTTGGAAATAATGCACTGCATGAGTGACTGCGAGAAGGGGCGGGAGGAGAGTGAGACGGAAACGAAACAGTGAAATGTGCGCGCACAACTGGCAAGCTCTACCGCATCCTGATTGGTTGGAGGAAATCGCATCACACAGTGGGCATGATCCCTCGCAGTCGCTTGTTCCAGTTGTGTTTTGCACCTAGGCACCAGATTGTGGGAGGAATCCGTTTTATCCAAGAAAGTAGCACAATTATCAAGCGACAGGAAAAATGTGAGACAAAGGCTGAAATGAGCGACAGATTAGAGGTCGGGCCACATTACGGCTCAAGTGTGTGCGAAAAAAAGGCAGAAAATATGACCACCTCATATATTAAATCAAGAACAAACCATGTGTGCGAAAAAGCCCACAATGTCCAGCTACCTGTTCAGGACTGAGGTTTGCTGCTGCAAGGGAACTCAGAAGCGAATGCAAGTCGTGAAAAAACCAGCTGTGGAGCCGTCGTTCCGGCTGTCCCATTTGCAAAGAGACAAGCTAGCAGCTTCCAATGTGTTCTCAATAAAATAGTTGGGGGTGGGGGGTTGGAGAGTGAGAAAAAAACCGAACACAGCAAATGCCAGAGATGGGTGGACTTGGCAGCTCTCTCTCTCTCTCTCTCTCTCTCTCTCTCTCTCTCTCTCTCTCTCTCTCTCTCTCTCCAGCATTACCTCATCCATGGATCACGATTATGTCCCAATCTGCCACCTTGATTTGGTTACAGCAGAAATTAAGAGAGGAAGAAAACAAGCAGAAGGGAAGGGAAAAGGGAAAAGCAATCCCAAAAACAAGCGCGTTACACAAGAAGGAAATAAAGCTTTATAGTCTCGGTTCGGTACTTGCTGAAATTTGTTTTTCACAGTGTTTGTTTTCTCTTCCCCTCCGAGGTCTTATTTAATCCGAATCCTCCGGCAAGCACCAGAGATGGGGGCTGCGGTGTTGGTCAAAGGACAGGAGCTACAAAATAGGCTTACAAGAGCCTCGTCTGTTTTAGAAATGCAAGAACATGATTTTCATTTTCTACATAAATCTTCTTCAGGGCTCACCAAGAGGGCCGGGAAACACCAAAGCCGGCATAAACCATCAAGCCGGTCAACTAAAGAATGTCTCCGAAGTGTGGCCCTCCAGCTGTTCATGGACTGCGATTCCCATCAGCTCTTGCAATTGGCCATGCAGGCAGGGGCTGATGGGAATTGTAATCCATGTACATCTGGGGGGCCATAGAGTGGAGACCCCTGAACTAAAGGCATCCTTTTACCTATGACGTGAGGAAAACACATATGATTAGCAATTTGATTAATACAATCTCTACACAGGAAGTGACACTAGTAATGGTAGGTAAACGAAAAGGGAATGGATTCCATTCTTGTTTAGCAAGGGAAGAAAGGCGGTTCAGTGGATATGTGGTTCTGTAGAGTCCACTGTTCGATGCTATTTTCTTCTCAGGTACTAATCTCTGTAATTTGGAGATCAGTTCTGGGAGAACTCCAGACACAACCAGGAAATTGGAAACCCTACTCAGCATTCAAGAGTGTCCAAAATTTCCCTGCCATTGTGTTGTCGATGGATGTCAGGCATTGCTTCCACCTTGCCTGGCGTCGGCTGGTCAGGGCCCAAGGACATATTTGTGTTTGGAGAAACCACGATTCCCAGATCTGGCTTCCTAACCCCAGATCTGGCTTCCAAACCACGATCTCCAGATCTGGTTTTCTAACTGTGGCAGCACAATAAAGACTACTGATTCTACATCTAGAGTCTGAATTATTGACTGCTGTATCAGAACCTTACAATGGACCACCACAGAATCATAGAGTTGGAAGGGGCCATACAGACCATCTAGTCCAAGCCTCAATGCAGAATCAGTCTAGAGCAGCCGTGTCCAACTCAGGCCTAGAGCATCCCTGACAAGCATCCAGCCAGCCACTGCTTGACAACTTCCAGTGAGAGGGATTTCACCGGCTCCCTAGGCTGCTAATTCCACTGATACAAAAATCTAGCCAGTATTTTCCTGCCTGTAATTTAAACCCATAAACCGGCTGGGCCCCTTCCGCACATGCAGAATAATGCACTTTCAATCCACTTTGAGGCTGTGCAGAACAGCAAAATCCACTTGCAAACAATTGTGAAAGTGGATTGAAAGTGCATTCTTCCGCATGTGCAGTGGGGCTTGGTCGGGTGCCAAATGAGATATGGATCGCTGGGTAAAGATCAGCGATGCTGCAGCCACGATTTGCCAAGCTAGGACTTGCTGCTCTGCTGCAGCCGAATCCCAGTTTCACAGCTGAGCTACAGCGTTGGCATTGTCCGGACTGACTGCATGAAGCAGGGATCTGAAAAGACAAGAGCGCATCGAGCCTGTTGAGTGCAAGACAAGAATCTAATTCAGTAATGAAATAAGAGCTCCTCATTTTCCCTTGAGGAAGCTATAATCAGAGTCTCACCAGCGCTGCTCCCATAAACTGACAAATGACTCCTCTTTGCAATTCATGTGTCCTCTTTTTTCCGTCTCTGCCTTTGCGCTGGGGCGGAAACCACCGCATCCTCAAAACCACGCACACGCTGAATTTTGGACAGCGTCGTCGTTCCATTTGGCTGTGCCCATTTTGGCACTCTGCCGCTCCTGATGTCTCAGCAAGATCCACTCGGTTCTTCAGGGATCTGGCATCTGTGCCTCAGCTGATACCTCCACCGCTAAATTATTTCCTCTTTTCTTGAATTCCTAGCAGCTTTTAAGCTCCGCAGGAGGGAGATTTCCGTGGTGGAAGCATTAGGTAGAAATTTTTTTAATTTAAGCTTGTGGAAATAGAAAGAAAGAGTGGAGTTTACATCCCGCTTTTCTCTACCTTAAGGAATCTCAAAGTGGCTTACAAACGCCTTTCCCTTCCTTTCCCCACAACAGACACCTTGTGCGGTGGGTGGGTGTCAGAACCTCCTTAAACCAGACAATTGAAACAGTTGTCGATGAACAATGATTTCTTTATTGCAGGTAAGATAAGTCCAGAACAGTGCCAAGACGTCTCTGGCTGCCCCAGCCAGGACGTATCCAGTGGTGGGATCCAAAAATTTTAATAACAGGTTCCCATGGTGGTGGGATTCAAACTGTGGCGTAGCGCCAATGGGGCTGGGCGGGGCACAACGAAGGCGTGGCCGGGCATTCCGGGGACGGGGCATTCCTGGGCGGGGCTGTGGCAAGGACGCAGCCGCTGCGCTGGTCCTTGGGAGGGAATCGAATGCACGTAGGCGCAGGCTGCCACGCACGCCGGTGCACCTTCTGCTAGACTGCTTCAAGTTCTGCGCACTACTGCTGAGAGGAGGGGCGTAACTAAGGGAAAAATCACGTGGCAAAATCACCAATTAGTAACCCCCTCTCGGCACACACAAATAATTAGTAACCTACTCTCAGGAACATGTGAGAACCTGCTGGATCCCACCTCTGGACGTATCTATTTTAAATAACCAGCGTGCCCATTCCCCCGTCCCCCCACAGTTGAACTACAGACCAAAGTATGTGGCCTTCACTAGCTGAGTGGAGGAGAGATAAGCAGTCAGGAAGCAACCGAAGAATAGTTTCACACAGCAGATTCACACAGACCAGAATTTCCATCCCCCAGTACTCAGGTTACCCCGACAGTGGGGATGAGAGAGTGCTGAGAGAACTGTGACTGAGCCAAAGTCACCCAGAGTCACAAAGTCACAAAGTCACCCAGAGAGTGGAGGAGTGAGGAAACCAACCTAACTGACCACATTAGAGTCCGCTGCTCATGTGGAGGAGAAGGCGATCAAATCCGGTTCTCCAGATTAAAGTCCACTGCTCTTAACCACTACACCACACTGTGATAGTTTTGAAGTGTGCGTATGGGGGGGGGGAGGGCAGTAAACATGTATTGAGGGATACAGAATAGGATACATACAAAATTAAGCAGAGTTTGCCATTCTCTTTGAACATTATAAAGTACATAGGTTAGGTACTGTTGGGAGTAATAATGTTTAGTATGCAAAGGAACTGAGAAGAAGACTCGGCAGGGGACAGGAAAGTCATCAGCTAGATAGGGCTGTAAGTAGTGGTGGGATCCAAACATTTTAGTAACAGGTTCCCTCGCCAGCCCCCCCTCAGCAAAGGGGGCAGAGGCGTACCTAG
This sequence comes from Sphaerodactylus townsendi, assembly GCF_021028975.2. NCBI lineage: Eukaryota > Metazoa > Chordata > Lepidosauria > Squamata > Sphaerodactylidae > Sphaerodactylus > Sphaerodactylus townsendi. The sequence continues at coordinate 18,069,374 of NC_059439.1, read as the reverse complement.
GCAAACCTGGTAAGACTGGTGAGATAAAAGGTACGAAAGGCTGAGAATCAATGAATTGCAGTACCTGAAAGGGATTAACCCAGTTCAGGGAGTTACATTATTAGTCGCAATTGCTATATTATTATTATTATTATTATTATTATTATTATTATTATTATTATTATTATTATTATTATTATTATTATTATTATTATTAAGATTTTTATACCGCCCTATCCCCGAGGGGCTCCGGGCGGTGTACAACAATAAATATAAAATAACATAAAATGGCTAACTCTTTAAAAGCAGCGATAAAACAGTAAAAGCTAAATCTTATAAAAACAATACAATAAAATACAATAAAAATACCATAATAAATATATATAAGTGCCATCCAGCAGCACCATATTCAAAATCCTCTCCCCAAGAGGAACCTTCACGTTCAAAGGCAGTATGCCTCTCAGGGAGGCAAGGACGTGGAGATGGAAAAGTGGACCCAATTAGTAACCCCCTCTCGGCACATACAAATAATTAGTAACCCACTCTCGGGAACTGGTGAGAACCTGCTGGATCCCACCTCTGTCTGTAAGGGCAGTGACCCCTTCATCTTTTTGGGTTATTCCTTGTCTGTCCTTAGACTGAAGTCCCTTCCGCACATGCAGTCTAATGTACTTTCAATCCACTTTGCAACTGGATTTCACTGTGCGGAATAGCAAAATCCACTTGCAAACAATTGTGGAAGTGGATTGAAAGTGCATCATTCTGCATGTGCGGAAGGGGCCTGATACTCACAGGTCTAATATCCCATTTCTTCTTGGAAGTACCATTCCTGAAGGCTGAGCTGCTGTTGCAAACTTCACAGCTGGTTGCAAAGTCCCTCCGCCACTCCACCGATGCATGCTGAGTCGATGAATGATATTTCCCAGCTGGATGGGCAAGGCCTCCGATCTCTCCCAATCCAGTAATGCAATGAACGGAGCAAGTCCCAAGCAGGCCTCTAAAATTCTGCAACTCCAGCCCACAGCTGGAGCGTATGGAAACTTTTCGGCTGCAGCTGCTGCCACCGCACCATGAAAGTATGCAACACATTTTCCCCTGTATTGATTCTGATTCATTAACATTCGTTCCCCTTTCATCTCAAATGCGACTCACCCTCCCGATTCCAAAGCGCATAAATAATAGGCCATTGATTTGCTCCAGTCGTAGAATTCTTCCCTCTAATCACACTCCTTGAGCCTTCTGTTTGCCAACTTACTAGCATGTTAAAGAGGGGCAAACGTTCCGGGATCAAAGTCTGGACAAAAAAACCTGTCTGTTTTCCACCTGTGCCCCCCCTTCACCATAGAAATAATAGATTTTAGGCAAGTCGCAATCACCCAAAGTCACTGGGGACGTTAAAAACCCAAATGGCAATTCTGAGTGGAGTTTGCCATATGTACTAAGGAAATACGAAAGATCAGGACCAAGATAGCAAGGGTCGCCACTAGATGGTACAAAATGAAATAGAAAAAAAACAGCGGTTTAGATTCAAACTAAAGAAGAAGAAGATTTTGGATTTATATCCCCCCTTTCTCTCCTGTAAGGAGACTCAAAAGGGCTTATTATCTCCTTTCCCTTCCTATCCCCACAACAAACTCCCTGTGAAGTGGGTGGGGCTGAGAGAGTTCCAAAGAACAGTGACCAGCCCCAGGTCACCCAGCTCGCATGTGTTGGAGTGCACAAGCTAATCTGGTTCACCAGGAAAGCCCCACAGCTCAAGTGTTATTCTATGCCAGGGGTAGGGAACCTGCGGCTCAAGAGCCGCATGCGGCTCTTCTGCCCTTGCACTGTGGCTCCATGAGCCGAGCCGCCGGCCCCATCCTTGCCCGCCCTGCTGCGCATCCATGCACTTCTCAGAATGAGCGGAGTAAAAGGTAAAAAAAACCCCTATATATACAGTGTTATCTTTATTTTAAATGTCAAAAATTATTTGCGGCTCCAGGTGTTTTCTTTTCCCGTGGAAAACGGGTCCACATGGCTCTTTGAGTGTTAAAGGTTCCCTACCCCTGTTCTATGCCATTGTACCCCACTGAAATCCCTCCATTTCCCAAACCCCACTCTTTTCAGGTTCCACCCCCCAAAATCTTCAGGTATTTCCCAACATGGCCCTGGCAGCATTGTCCACACATGCCTTTAGAAAGTGCCTTCTTGAACCAGAAGGTGGTCCATCCTTTCTAAATGTCCTAGACTGTACATCGTCACCTGAGTGACACTCACCACAATCTGGGTTTCGTTTTCCGGCAGCGTGTCAATGGCCAGACTTCCCCCGACGAAGTCATGGATGATCTGCGGCTTCTTGTCTCTTGCGGGGGTCTCCCGGGTCGTTCGCTCCCAGGACTGAGGTTTTGGTCCTGTCACCGATGCACGGTCTTGGCGCCAACTTGCTGCGTGAGAAATAAAAATGCAAAATATTTTTCTTATCCAGAAGGAAGCCCCCTAAGACGATCTCCAGCTATCTGTCCGGTCTTTTTTCTCACCCCTTTTTGCAAGGAACTGAGGGCAGAATACATGGTCTCCTGCTCTCTATTTCAGCATCACAACAACCCTGTGGGGTAGGTTATGCTGAGGTGGAATCTGGCTCTAGGGCCCCTTCCGCATATGCAGAATAATGCATTTTCAATCCACTCTCACAATTGTTTGCAGGTGGATTTAGCTATTCCGCACAGTGAAATCCAGCTGCAAAGTGCATTGAAAGTGGATTGAAAGTGGATTATTCTGTATGTGCAGAAGGGGCCTAGGACATCCAGTGAAGTTCATGAAGGAGTAAAGATTTGAATCAATGTTTTTTCCGGTCCTGGTCCAATATTGTACTGCTGTACTTTGCTGGCTCTATGAGCTGTATCCTTTGGTACAGAGGAATTTATCATGTCTGTTATATAGTTTGTTGCAGATTTGAGTGAGGACAGAAAACCTGATTTTCTTCAGAACTTCTAAGGAAGAAGTTTCTGCACCCTTGCTGAGCAGTTTGTTCCAAGGGCCAAATTGTTTTTGTAGCAGGTAGGAAGTTCTTAGTAATGTTTGGTCTCAGGGCCAAATATACGTGACTCTGAAGTTCTACGGTTGGAATGCCCTCTCAGTCAAAAACAAACAGCTGCTGGTGGGGGGAAACTGGATCAGGGCTGTAGGCCTAGGGAAAAGAGAGTGGAGTTTCCCTCTGGGCTAGAATGGTCTCCCAATCTTGCTGTTCAGGACCCCATTGGGGAAAAAAGACAGGCAAAATAAAGGCACCTGTCTTTTTTCCTCTGCTGGGGCTTTAAGCCCCATTGAAAAAAAAGACAGACAAAATAAAGGCACCTGTCTTTTTTCCTCTGCTGGAGCTTTAAGCCCCATTGAGAAAAAAGACAGGCATAATAAGGGCACCTGTCTTTTTTCCTCTGCTGGGGCTTTAAGCCCTATTGAAGAAGAAGAAGAAGAAGAAGAAGAAGAAGAAGAAGAAGAAGAAGAGGAGGAGGAGGAGGAGGAGGAGGAGGAGGAGGAGGAGGAGGAGGAGGAGTTTGGATTTATATCCCCCTTTTCTCTATTGTAAGCTCAAAGGGGCTTACAATATCCTTGCCCTTCCCCACTCACAACAAACACTCTATGAGGTGGGTGGGGCTGAGAGAGCTCCGAAAAGCTGTGAGTAGCCCAAGGTCACCCAGCTGGTGTTGTGTGGGAGTGCACAGGCCAATCTGAATTCCCTAGATAAGCCTCCACACCTCAAGTGGCAGAGCGGGGAATCAAACCCGGTTCCTCCAGATTAGAATGCACCTATCTTTTTTCTCTACTGGAGGTTTAAGCAACCAGAGAAACCATGCGGGAGGGAAGAGTTAAATCTTCCCTTCCCCATGGACGTGGGCCAGGTTGTGCTTCTTCACCAACTGCTTATTTGGGCCAACTATGTTGTTTGGATTTCTATTGGTGGGACTCCAGCATCACATGCAGCTTGGTACTCTGTTGCCTCCTGGGAGTTTGAACCTAATTGCTTCCTTTCTTGATCTTGGACAAAGTACAAGCACGAAGGAGACGACAAACACTAGAGGAAGATTTAGCATTTCAGTTCAGAACTGGATGATACAAATTTAGGTTATCATAATGAGGCTGAAACTAACTTGCAGCACAATTCTCAAAAGCCATTTGCTCTCAGGTAAGTCCTATTGAGTTTAACGAGAAAAGTATGTTCTACCAGGATGGAGCCAGCCAGCTTTTTCACTCTGGCCCCTTCTGCACATGCAGAATAATGCACTTTCAATCCACTTTGTAGCTGGATTTTACTGTGCGGAATTGCAAAATCCACTTGCAAACAATTGTGGAAGTGGATTGAAAGTGCATTTTTCTGCATGTGCGGAAGGGGCCTCTGTCTCACCCAGTTCCCCTCCCTATTATCATCCCCAACCCACTTGGCTTTTGTTCAAACAGACCCTAAAATCGCTAGATCTGCCTTTTGGGGGGTGGTCAAAAAGGACCTTTCCTTGTTTTCTCACCATCAGAAATGTCGGTCTGATCCAACTCACTGAGTTCACTCCGATTTTCTCCCAACTGTGTTTAGGATTGCAGCCTTCAACTTGAAAGCAAGGGGGAAGAAAAGTAAAGGGTAAAAACTACATCTGTGTTGAGAAAAAACCTGGGGGGTTCTATTAAGCCAGCGTGGTGTAGTAGTTGAGAGCAGGCGGATTCTAATCTAGAGAACTGGGTTTGATTCCCCATTCTGCCACTTGAGCTGTGAAGACTTATCTGGTGAACCAGATTAGCTTGTGCACTCCAACACCTGCCAGCTGGGTGACATTGGGCAAGTCACAGCTCTTTGGAGTTCTCTCAGCCCCACCCAGCTCACAGGGTGTTTGTTGTGGGGGGAGGGGGAGGGAAAGGAGATTGTAAACTCCTTTGAGTCTCCCTACAGAAGAGAAAGGGGGATATAAATCCAAACTACTCTTCTTCTCCTCCTCCTCTTCCTCCTTCTAAATGCCGTGGAAATCAAAATTAGAATTTCCCCTTTATTTAATCTGTTTTTCTTATACATTCCTGGGATTTTGTGTTGATTGTATGGCATAGTTTATTCTATTTGGGGGGAAAAACATTATGAGCTAATGATTTCCTAAAACCTATAATTGCAAGTCAATGGTCTTTTTAAAGGATTATGAGATTGTAAACCTGCAGAAAGCCAAAGGTTGCTTCACACTTCAATAGCAGTCAATGGCTCATTATGCACAAGGTGTCTGCCACACTGCAGGGGCAAATGTCCATCGGGGCATGATTTCTTATATGGACGTATTTCATGTGTGTTCACATGTAAAGAAACCATAAGCTTGGATCCAGTAGTATGCAAGCAGAAATCTAACTAGATGGGGAGCAGTTCTGTTTGCACAAGATCTTGTACAGCATTAACTGCTTTCTTCCTTACATCTTGTGGCGCTCAGAAATTGCTTCCACTGTGTCTTATGCAAGTGCAAATTGCTTGAGATGTGCTACATTTAACAGTGCAAAGGGCTATTTGTTTGTTTGTTTTGCATGAGGAGTCTAATACATGCAGAAATCTCCTAGTGATGCCAACCATAGTACAGTAGTTGTGGTGGGTTTTCCGGGCTGTGTGGTCGTGGTCTGGTGGATCTTAATGTTTCGCCTGCGTCTGTGGCTGGCATCTTCAGAGGTGTATCACAGAGGGAAGTCTGTTACACTTGTACTGGAAGAACTGAATTACTGGGAGAACTGCATCCTTGATGCCCAATAATTCCAGAAAGATGTATTGTCGAAGGCTTTCACAGCCAGAATCACTGGGGTGCTATGTGGTTTCCGGGCTGTAGGGCCGTGTTCTAGCAGCATTCTCCCCTGACGTTTCGCCTGCATCTAAAGATCCTCAGAAGATGCCAGCCAAATGGAGGATAGGAGGGTAGATAAAAAATATAGCTATATGTATAAAATAATGATCAAAGCAGCACATGCAACAATAGCTTTAGGCTGGAAAGAAAAGAAAAAATGGACAATCCAGAAATGGTTGGAATATATCTAGGAACAAGTGACACTGGGCATTTTCGAAATAATAACAAAGAATAAACTGTGGCAAGATAAACAGAGAGAAATCTTGAAGATATGGACCATATATACGGACTGGATGAAAGAAGCTGGAGTCAATGAGGAGAAATGGGAGAAGAGATTACAAAGAATGAACACTGCTGTTTGATAAAACTATGAAAAAATATAGGGGGGGAGGGGAAAAAGGGGAAAAATGTATTGTTTGAAAACGAATGAAGAAAAGCATTAATGTAAAATGTAATATTCAAATGATACAATAAAAATTATTTTTAAAAAGTGAAGATGCCAGCCACAGATGCAGACGAAACATCAGGAGAGAATGCTGCTAGAACACGGCCATACAGCCCGGAAACCACACAGCACCCCAATTCCAGAAAGAACTGCTTTGTTTCACTGTGCACAAGCAACTTACAAACACTCTAGTTTTCTTCTTACATTAGAGCTGCGTTGTTCACTGTGCATAAGCTAATTCTAGCTACTCTAGTCTTCTTCTTACATGAGCATTGTACCCCAGCCCCAAAATCTCATTTCTCATTTTAACCTTTAATGGCATATAAATTATTAGTATGCTTCCATTTAAAAGAGAAAACTTTTAAAACAGTTAAATACGGGTGTTTAAAATGCTTTCCAAGAATTTAGCCACTGCCACGATGATCGATGGATTACAGTCACTTAGCAGAAAACGAGTGGTCTGGAACTTGGAGTGCTCAAGTCTTGGAAGCAACAAAGGGTGAATTAAAATCATGCGCAGGTTACTGTGAAGACAGCATTCCAGAAGAATATGAGTTATGGTTTCTATAGAGCCACATCCACAACGGCATAGTCTCTGAATGCCCCCCAAATCCTCAAATGCTGCAGCAGACTGTATGTATGTAGGTATTTATTTGTTATTTATTTTATTTTATTGGATTTATATCCCACACTACCCCTGAAGGGCTCAGGGCGGGTTACAACCCAAACACATTCAATAAGCTTTCAAATATAATCCCAATATACATAATTCAAACCTATTAAGCAGAATATTAAAACAACGCTAGACTAATAATTAAAACCGATTGTATAAATAAGTCCTTCCCGCCTTTTCCACCTTATCCACCTTTTCCCTCTACTCCTCCTGGAGATTGAAAGATATACACCAGCATGTTCAAGGATTTCTACAGGCTTATGTGGGGAACCAAATATTTTGGCACTGGAACCATGGCCCCAGAAAGAAGATTAAATTTAGCAAAGAAGCCTCAAGTTCAAAACAATTGCAGGCTGCCAAAGACACCTTGACTGACTTCAGCAATTTTCCCCCAGGGTCCCTCTTGGCTCACAAACAGAAGTTTTACACGCACTTGTAAAACGATTTATAAAATCTGAGTCAATTGGAGACGAAAGTTTTGTTCTGCCTTATTGTGGTGCTCTGGGCAATTCTCTCTTCATTTCAGTCCCTGTGACGTGGAAATACTCCAGAAAACGACTGTGCTTTGCAGTCAGGAAGGTGCTCCGTCCTCTAGTATGGGGAAGAGCTGTGGGTCAGCGACAGAGCAACTGTTTGGCATGCCAAAGGTCCCAAATTCAAGCCCCAGTATCTCCTGTTAAAAAGGTAAGGTTCCGCACATGCAGAATAATGCACTTTCAATCCACTTTCAATGCAATGTATTGTCAAAGGCTTTCACAGCCAGATTTAACTGCTTGTGGTGGGTTTTCTGGGGTGTGGTTGGTGGATCTTGTTCCTAATGTTTCGCCTGCATCTGTGGCTGGCATCTTCAGAGGTGTATCACACAGGGAAGTCTGTTACACACTGTGTCCAGTGAGAAGGGAATGTTTTAGTGGGGTATAAATGGTCATGTCCCCAGATGGGGAATCAATCAGTAAGTGTTTGGGTGGAACTTGCTATGCAAAGATGTGGTTGATGGTATAGTATTGCAGGTGGGGTTTTTCAGTCCAAGGAGTGATTCACATTTGCATTCCCTCTAGGGCATGATTCACATTTGCATTTTCAATGCACTTTGCAGCTGAATTTTACTGTGCAGAATAGCAAAATTCACTTGCAAACAGTTGTGAAAGTGGATTGGAAGTGCATGATTCTGCATGTGCAGAAGGGGCCTAACTGAGGCTTGCTGAGACTGGGGGAATGGTAAGGTAAATCCAGCTAACTTTTCCACTCTAAACTCCTCTCTTCACTACATCCCACAGTTTGTCCAAGCAGACTTCATGATCCCCCCCGCAAAGCCTTTTTTGGTGGTCGAAGGGCACCCATTCTTCTCCCTTTTTCCATCAGTGGAAAAGCTGGTTGGATCCAGCCCATTATATAAATGATAATTGGTACTTGTAATGTGCCCTGTCTACTAAAATGCAACCATGCTGATGATTCATAACAAAACAATAATTTACCAGATGTGGATCTTGGCATGGAATTTTTTTAATAGTTCTTTATTGACATGAAATATACATCAACAGTACTAAATATGCGCTTGTTTTCAGAGCCACGGCTCTTTTCCTTGGCACAAAATAATAACAGAGGCAATAAGTGCCAATGAACAAGTGCAGATGGAGCTTGATGAATCAGACCCTTGATTCAGCAGGGTATTGCCCAAAAATTGCCTTTCCCCCTTCCGCCCTCCTAGGCCTGGGTCTAGAAAAGGCCCATGCGCTAGTTAAACAAAGAATCCACCACACAGAGGCCCTTTCCGCACGGGCCATGAACAGCGCCCTGGGGATGGCAAAAACACTGTCCCCAGGGAGCTGTTCGCACGGGGGGCGCAGCTGCTGTGCAGCCGCGCCACCCTCGCGCCTCCCGAGCGGTGCAAAGCCACCGTTTTCCGACCTCGCTTCCTGAGCGAGGTTTACGGAAAACGGCGGCTTCCAGCCGCTGCCGTGTGACTGGCAGCGGCTCGAAGGCACCATCCCTCCCCCGTGACCGGTCGAACTACCGTCTCTGCTGCTGTCTGGCACGTCACCGAGGCCTGGGGGCACGCCCCCCCTGCCCTGCGACGACGGAGCGGTTGCACAGGGCAGGGGGGCGTGTCCCCAGGCCTTGGCGATGCGCCAGACGGCCGCAGAGACTGTAGGTCGACCGGGCGACACAGCTCCACGGCGCTGTCTTCCTGGTAGTTTCCTGGTAGTTTCGTGCGAACGGTCCCAGGGGGGTTGGGTTGGCGTTGTGTACACCGACCCAACCCCCATCGTGGCCGTGCGGAAACGGCCAGAGAGACAATCTAATCTAAGACGTGCACCAAGCTATTTGTTACCTTAAATATCGGGTGACCTGTGTTCCCTATCTATATATTTTTTTAAAATAAAAACCAAAGGAGGATGCTAACATTTGCTAGAAGCAACACCCTGCCCTCTGTGGTTTTGGAAGGCAACTATAAGACAGTTCCTTGCAACCAGAGGCTGTGTGCCTGCTCCTTAAATGAAGTGAATACTTTACAGCATAAATTCCTAAAATGTCCTATATATAGTAAGTTTAAAGATGAAAGATTAGGATCTATATTGGCTGGCTGGGCAGAAAAAGATAACAAATGGAGAATGGACCATTTACCTCTGGGTAAGGACCAGCAGGTCTCTAGATCCGTAGCACAGTTTTGCCTTTTAGTAAACAAATTTAGAAAATCAGGAAGATAGGAGGATAGAGGACTTCCTATGCTATTCAGGGCTATGATATTGACTACTCTTTTTATTTGAGTGTACTTAAAAGTTGCTGGAATTTTCTATTTCAGTGTTTTACTATTGTTGTTTTATGCTGGTTGTTGACTGCAAATAAACATTCATTCATTCATTCCCAAGTATGGGAGCAGCAGTGGGCTAGCGGTTAAAAGCAGGTGCACTGTAATCTGGAGAACCGGGTTTGATTCCCTGCTTTGCCAACTGAGCTGTGGAGGCTTATCTGGGGAGCAAGATTAGCCTGTGCCACGCCAACTGGGTAACCTTGGGCTAGTCACGCCAACTGAGTAACCTCGGGACCGCATGACCCCATATGTCTCGGTTCGACCTCTGCGTTCGGCAGAGACCAACCTACTGGAGATCCCTGGCCCCTCAATGATGCGGCTGGCCTCCACTCGGGCCAGGGCCTTTACGACTCTGGCCCCTGCCTGGTGGAACACTCCTCCAGCTGTCTGGGCCCTGCGGGACCTTGGCGATTTCTGCAGGGCCTGTAAGACTGAGTTGTTCCGCCGGGCCTTTGGAGAGACAAGCCGCTGAATGTGCCCCCCCCCCATTCCATGGGTTCTCAATATCACCGAGACACCCTATTTCATGGGTTCTCAATATCATCGAGACCCACCCACCCCCTTTTTAGGAGGATTAAGCTGAGTTTAAGTTAAATAAGGTATTTTGTGAGATGCCTTCCCTAGGAAGTAACCACTGCTTTTAATTGTATCTATGATGGTTTTATGTTGTACACCGCCCAGAGCCCTTCCAGGATGGGGCGGTATATTAAACAAACAAACAAACAAACAAACAAACAAACAAACAAACAAACAAACAAACAAACAACAACAACAACAACAACAACAACAACAACAACAACAACAACAACAATAATAATAATAATAATAATAATAATAATAATAATAATAATAATAATAATAATAATAGTCACAGCTCTTCAGGGCTCTCTCAGCCCCACTCACCTCGCAGGGTATTTATTGTGCGGGGGGGGAGGGAGGAGCTTGTAAGCCACCTTGAGTCTCCTTACAGGAGAGAAAGGGGAGATATAAATCCAAACTCCTACCCCTCCTTCACAATTACAAATAAGCTTTTATACTGTATAACATCTAAACAGGCTTATTACAAAGAAACTTAAACCAAATAGTCCCATTTTTTTTGCCTGCCAAAGCCCGTTACCCAAAGGGAATTGCAGCGCAAAGCTGTGAAACACAGAAGCACCAATTTGTCAACGCACTGGGAATAAACAAGGAAAAACAGAAAATGCTGGCCAGGAATGGTTTCATGGGGGTGAATGCGAGCAAATGGGGGATTGACAACATTGGTCAAATATTTTACAAGTGTTTGGGGAGTCTTGTGTTGAAACGGTGCCTGTCAAGATATCAGCTCTTTCCTGGTTCTTGCCATGAGATTGAGGGATGTACTAAAACTAAGGACAGCAATTGCCCACAGAGAATTCATGCCCATATGAAATAGTGGAAACCATGATTGCCCGCAGAAAATAATGGAAAGCATGCTTGCCTGTAGGGAATAATGGAAGACATGCTTGCCCACAGAGAATAATGGAAAGTACGCGTGCCCATAGATCTGCCATTGATTCCCACAGTTCAAAGATAACTGACTGTGTAATTCTTTCAAAAAGTAAACATTGCACTCGACTTGACAATCAGCCAGTCCACACACACCGATCTCTAATAGCTGCAGGAAATCCGACATCCGACTGGAAAGCAACCAACCATTCTTTGCCTTCTTCTGTCCCCTAGATGAGAGGTTCTAGAGAGGAAGCAAGATCTTATTCTCCTATGTTGGGGTGGGTTTTCCGGGCTGCGTGGCTGTGGTCTGGTGGATCTTGTTCCTAACATTTCGCCTGCATCTGTGGCTGGCATCTTCAGAGGTGAATGACAGAGGGAAGCCTGTTACCAACGGTGTCCTAACGTATACTCGTTAGGCACAAGATCCACCAGACCATGGCCACACAACCCAGAAAACCCACCACAACCAGTTGAATCTGGCCGTGAAAGCCTTCAACAATACGTTATTGTTTTGGAAGCAGCAGTGGGCTAGTGGTTAAGAGCAGGTGCATTCTAATCTGGAGGAACCAGGTTTGATTCCCAGCTCTGCCACCTGAGCTGTGGAGGCTTATCTGGGGAATTCAGATTAGCCTGTGCACTCCCACACACGCCAGCTGGGTGACCTTGGGCTAGTCACAGCTTTTCGGGAGCTCTCTCAGCCCCACCCACCTCACAGGGTGTTTGTTGTGAGGGGGGAAGGGCAAGGAGATTGTAAGCCCCTTTGAGTCTCCTATAGGAGAGAAAGGGGGGATATAAATCCAAACTCTTCTTCTCTTCTATGTTCATAGGCTGCTCCGGGAGGATAGGGTTGAACTATGTGGGTTGGATCCAGCCAGCTTTTCCCCCAGCTCAATCTCATCTGATTATCCTCCTTATTAGTTAGAGTGTTAGAGTGCTGTGCTAGGATCGGGAAGCCCCAGGTTTGAATCCTCACTCTGCCTTGGGACAGTCACACAATCTCAGCCTGCCCTACATCACAAGATTTGTTGTGAACAATGTACACTGCTTTGGGTCTCCCCTGGCGAGAAAAGCAAAGTACAGTGGAAAGAAATAAATATATACAGACCCCCCATCCAACGTAATTGTTGCTGTTGCATTAGCCAAGGGTTCTGATTGCCAGCATTGCCTTTTTGGGTGGTCACAAAGGACTCTTCCTCCTTTTTCCATGAGCCAGAAAAAGCAAGTTGGATCCAATCCCACAGCCGTATCGCGTGCTCTGGCTCTCCTCTAGCCTTTTTGTTGGGTAAGAGGGGACTGGAACACATCATGAGCAATAGTGGGAAAAAAACCATAAATGAGAGACCACCAGGGGAAGTCAAAAATAGCCATGGAGACAGCCAAAACAAGAGGGTTGTGTGATGCTGCAATCTATCCTATTTGGCGCATGCAGATCAGCAGTCCCAACAATGAGCATTGTCTCCTTACACAACGCTTCCAGTTCGTTGGAGGAAATGTGTGAGTTAACACCCACCTCCGTTGCTGAGAAGGACACGAGCCAAGTGAACTTAGATATGCTAGAACAGTGGTTCTCAACCTGTGGGTCGGGACCCCTTTGGGGGGTCGAGCGACCCTTTCACAGGGGTCGCCTAAGACTCTCTGCATCAGTGTTCTCCAGTAGTAGTATGTCTTTTCTACTTATTTATTGTTTCCTTCATGACTGGAACAACAATTTAATGTGAACTGAATTAAAAATATATTGGTCCCATAGGAAGTTTAGATGGTTACTGAAATGTATTACTGTATGCTTCTTAATTGTTGCTTTTGTAGATTATTTTATTGTCATAAGTGGAGTATATGATATTTTTGAATGGTGTTAGCTGCTCTGAGCCTGGCCTCTGAGCTGGGAAAGGGCGGGAATGTCAAATCAAATCAAATAAACAGATCACTTATGGTGAGATCGCAGAGGCTCCTCCAATCTCACCCAAAGGCAGTGGGCCTAGCCTTAATGGAAATGAGTTGGGGTCACAATGGTTGAGTCTACAACAGTGGTTCTCAACCTGGGGGTCGGGACCCCTTTGGGGGCCGAACGACCCTTTCACAGGGGTCGCCTAAGACTCTCTGCATCAGTGTTCTCCATCTGTAAAATGGATAAATGTTAGGATTGGGGGTCACTACAACATGAGGAGCTGTATTAAAGGGTCGCGGCATTGGAAGGTTGAGAACCACTGGGCTAGAAGCACTAAGGCCCCTTCCGCACATGCAGAATAATGCATTTTCAATCCACTTTGCAGCTGTGCGGACTAGCAAAATTCACTTGCAAGCAATTGTGAAAGTGGATTGAAAGTGCATTATTCTGCATGTGTGGAAGGAGAGAGTGCTGGGCTCTGCATGTTCTTTGATGTCAGTAGTAGCTATTTTTATTTTATTTATAGCCCGTACTTTCCCCACCAAGTAGGAACAGCTTCCAACAATAATACATTATAGTATAAACATATCCCATAAGTTAAAACACAGAATTTAAAACTATGAATAACAATTAGCTTAAAAGATGGCACTCTAAATGACAAACCTGTAACATATATAAAATGAACCATTTGCTTTCCATGGTGGGTCGGCCCATAATGATGGTGAACAGGTGAACAACCACAACCCAGGAATCACAGGTTCTCCCCAAGGAGGTGGGACCGGAAGAAAAAACCAAAGGGGGGAAAAAGGAAGTAAAAAGGCAAAAAAGAGGGAAAGGAAGGAAAGTGGAGAGAAAGAAGGGAGGAGAAGGAAGAAAATGATGATGATGATGATGAGGAGGAGGTCTGGATTTATATTCCACCTTTCTCTCCTGTAAGGAGACTCAAGGTGGCTTACAAGCTCCCTTCCCTTCCTCTCCCCACAACAAACATCCTGTGAGGTAGGTGGGGCTGAGAAAGTTCCAAAGAACTGTGACTAACCCAAGGTCACCCGGCAGGAACATAGAAAAGCATGAACACATCTGGTTCACCAGATGAGCCTCCGCTGCTCAGGTGGAAGAGTGGGGAATCAAACCCAGTTCTCCAGATTAGAATCCACCTGTTGTTAACCACTACACCACGCTGGCTCTCAGGGGAAAGAGGGAAAGAAGGGAGGGGAAGGAGGCCAACCGATCGACTGAACCGTTGCTGCCTCAGCCATCGGCATGGTGGAACATCTCTGTCTTACAGGCCCTGTGGAACTGAGCTAAATCTCACAGACCCCGGATCCCATTCGTCCGTGTTCCTCCAGGGCAGAGGTGGGATCCAGCAGGTTCTCACAGGTTCCCGAGAGTAGGTTACTAATTTTTTGTGTGTGCCGAGAGGGGGTTACTAATTGGTGATTTTGCCACGTGATTTTTGCCTTAGTTACGCCCCTCCTCTCAGCAGTAGCGCGCAGAACTTGAAGCAGTCTAGCAGGAGGTACACCGGCGTGCGTGGCAGCCTGCGCCTGCATGCATTCGTTTCCCACCCAAGGACCGGCACAGCGGCTGCGTCCTTGCCACAGCCCCACCCAGGAATGCCCTGCCCCCAGAATGCCCGGCCATGCCCCCGTCGTGCCCCACCCAGCCCCAGTGGCACTAGGCCACAGTTTGAGTCCCACCACCATGGGAACCTGATCCTAACATTTTTGGATCCCACCACTGCTCCAGGGCATCCAGTCTGGAGAAAAAAGATATTCTGCCTTTTAAATAAAGGTTTAACAGACTGTTATTTAATAGGTGGATGTTGTTTACTTCCAGGTCATGAAAAGCTTCTAGTGCTCAACCCCGCACATTAAACCTCTGCTAACAGGAGAAGACATTTTTTCTGTAGGCCTGTTAGGATCATCACTAGTGACCAAGGTAAATGTCCAGTTTGTCCAGAAAGCCACGGTTGGGCTCACTTAAAACTCACGTGTGTCACTTGACATTTCTACCAAATGGATTCCTACCTCTGATCTGAATCAGAAATGAATTGTTTGTAATTAACGTTCGTCAGAGGCCAATTTGCTGGTGGTCCCTATCCCCTCGATGATGCGGCTGGCCTTTACCCAGGCCAGGGCCTTTACGGCTCTGGCCCCTGCCTGGTGGAACACTCTACCACCAGCTATCTGGGCCCTGCGGGATCTTGGAGAGTTCCGCAGGGCCTGTAAGACCGAATTGTTCCCCCGGGCGTTTGGAGGGGCCGGCCGCTGACGCACCCCCCCCTTCCCCCTCCCTTTCCTTTACACTCTGGGTTCTCCGCTCCTCTGTCTTATTTTCCAGGGTGGCTCTATGAAGTTTATGTTTAACGTTGGACGCCAATGTAACGTTGTTAATTGCTGTTTTAATGGGGTTTTATTGTAATTGTTTTATTGTTTTGTTCACCGCCAGAGCCCTTCGGGGGAGGGGCGGTATATAAGACCAATTATAAATAAATAAATAAAATTTGCTTGCCCTAACCTGCCACTAACCCCTGAACATTGGAAATGTCTTATCCACCATACATGTTATTCTGAGCTGCCTTAGAGAAACCAGAGATACTTATAAAAAGTTACCATGGCATATATTCATTCTAGCCCGGCTTCCTCTACGAGACTGCATTTAGCCTGTGGCTTGTGGGAGGGGCCTGGGAATCCAGATGTTTTGAACAGATGTAAAGGAGAAATGATTTATGTGGTGGTGACAAAAATGGGACTCACGCACTTGCTTTATTGTGGGAGGAAGAATAGGCTGTGGTGGTAGAAGGGAAATCAATAGCTACAAATCTAAATTTCGGCAACACTGCTAGCCCTACAAAAATAGCCAAAATGAGTCAACTGGGCTTCGTTTGGTCAATCTATGTTCAGAGCGTTAGAAGTACCAACTAGTGAGTTACACAAAACTCTTTAACAATAAGTCCAGCTTAATATGAGTTTGAGAATAAAGGAACAGGTTTATGTTAACTGAATTACATATGTTGCCTTCTGCAGCCACGTTCCCCACACGCTTTACTCCAAATGCCATACAGCTTATTCCATTCGAGCAAGGGCTGACTGAAAACCATAGACCTTGTGCAAATAGAAGGAGTACTGGCAAAGAAAGTGAACTTGGTGTGACAGAGTGATTCAGACTGCGGTTCCAGCTTCCAGGTCAAAGGACCTGGCCTCACAGGGGCATCCAGTGACCCAGTGACAACCCTGCTCTCAAAAGTTACACAAATACACCTGGAGAAGACTTCTGATGTTACATTATTGAGTCGCAGCATGGCGGTGCTATCAAGATGTACCTGATTTATGGGGACCTGTACAGAGGCGGGATCCAGCCGGTCCTCACCAGTTCCCGAGAGTGGGTTACTAATTATTTGTGTGTGCCGAGAGGGGGTTACTAATTGGGTCTGCTTTTCCGTTAGAAATTCCATTAGGTCCAAAAATCATAAAGTCCTGTTGTTTGCTATGTGGCTGGTTAGCGAAGGTAGAAAACGGGATAATTCTCCCTGTTAGGCTGTTGTAAAAACATGTTTTAGAAATATGGTAAAGTTCCTTGTTTAAGGAAAGTATCCTTCTTTTGATTTCTAGAAACACAATTAAGTATTTGAAAGTATTAAGTATTTGACAGGCAGTCCATTAGAGGAGAAGTAGTTGTTTCTGTTGGCAGTAGACAATAGGACTTGCTATAATGAGTTTAAATTATGGACAGAAAGATACCAGCTGGAAATTAGGAACTTTTTTTACAGTAAGAGTTTTTTATAGTAACAGAGAAATTATTAATGCCCCGCCCCCGGAATGCCCGGCCACGGCCCCGTCGTGCCCCGCCCAGCCCCATTGGCGCTACGCCACTGTTTAAATCCTACCACCATGGGAACCTGTTACTAAAATTTTTGGATCCCACCACTGGACCTGTAGGGGTTTCGTGGCAAGAGGCCAGCAGAGGTAGTTTGCCATTGCCTGCCTCTGCATAGCCACCTTGGACTTCCTTGGTGGTCTCCCATCCAAATCAGCCAGGGCTGGCCCTGCTTAGATGCCAAGATCTCGAGAACTTGACCTAGCTTGGAACAACTAGGTCTATGCAATGCCAAAGCCTGTCTCCAGAACTTTAAACAGAAGAAGAAGTAGAAGAAGAAGTAGAAGAAGAGGAGGAGGAGGAGGTTTGGATTTATACTCCACCTTTCTCTCCTGTCAGGAGACTCAAGGTGGCTTACAAAGTCCTTTCCCTTCCTCTCCCCACAACAGACACCTTGTGAGAGAGGTGGGGTTCTGAGAGAACTGTGACAAGCCCAAGGTCACCCAGCAGGAATGTAGGAGTGCGGAAACATGGCTGGTTCACCAGATAAGTCTTCACCACTCAGTTGGAGGAGTGGGGAATCAAACCCGGTTCTCCAGATTAGAATCCACCTGCTCTTAACCACTACACCACGCTGGCTCTAATGGTATTGTATCACTGGGGTCTTTAACATGCAGCATCTCCCCCCCCCCCACAACACACTTCCTCAGTCCATTTACTGGCTTTCTGTGCTTTCCTTGTCATTCTTCTGTGCTTTCTCAAACTACCTTACACCCCCATTTTGAGAAAATCTGGAGGAATGAGGAAGAAACCATGGAAATATGGCACTATCACAGAGAAATTCAGAGAAAAACCACTGTAGTTTTGACATCCACACCAAAATATAAAACCTAAGTGTCAAAACCCCCGCTGTCTCTGTGCTTTTTGTTAACATTGGTTAATTCAAATGAGGTAGCTGCAGATATTGATTCAGTTTGGAGAAGGGCAGGATTAATCATTATGTCATGCACATGACAGAGTAGGACTCCCATAGTATGACACATATTCCCTGGGATTCTTTCAGTCTGGAATATGTATGCAGCACCAATTCATTTTTTGCCAAGGCCCCTATTTATTAGCTGTGGAATCTGCTCATATACATCCAGGTATGCCCAGCACCAAGACACAATGGTGTGTGTGTGTGTTGCCATTACCTTCTTCTGCAGAGGTTTCTTTAGAGGTCTCCCTTACAATTATTGACCTAGCTTAGCTTCCATGATCTGATGAGATCAGAAAGAGGCAGCCAGGGGACCTGTTTTCCAGATTAGGTCTACACTCCCATCAGTTTCTGTCAGCATGGCCAATTGGCCATGCTGGTAGGGGCTGATGGGAATTGTAGTTCCTGAACATCTGGAGAGCCGCAGGTTCCCTACCCCTGGGCTATACTATACCATTCCTCATCCCCCAACACAATGTTAACAGCATAGAAATATGGTTATGAATAGTATGTCAGTGCTAAGTTTGACTGGGTATCAGCTATTCAGTCATTAGTTATTCTGCTTTTGGGATCCGCTGTATTCATTTTTGTAACAAAGAATGGGTAGCTTTAAAGGGGGCTTGGACAGATTTATGGAGGAGAAGTCGATTTATGGCTACCAATCTTGATCCTCTTTGATCTGAGATTGCAAATGCCTTAACAGACCAGGTGATCGGGAGCAACAGCTGCAGAAGGCCATTACTTTCACGTCCTGCATGTGAGCTCCCAAAGGCACCTGGTGGGCCACTGCAAGTAGCAGAGAGCTGGACTAGATGGACTCTGGTCTGATCCAGCTGGCTTGTTCTTACGTTCTTAGTAGAGGAGAATGGAAGGATATGAGTGGCACCGAAATGCTTCCAAGACATTTTCTGGAACTGAGAGGACTAGAAACCGGCCTTTTAATTACAAACTAAACTTCTCCAGATCCCATTCCGTAAAGCTGATTCTTCATTTGTAATGCATGCTGATGAAATCATAGCATTTGTCAGATGCCCTGCACAACATGAAATTTCCCGTTTCCTGGATTCCTTTCTTCTCTAGTCAGCCTGATTCAAAATGTCATGATCTTGCAGAAAGAAAGCAGCAGGCCTGTAGAAACAAAGTCCCCCTTGCTTGAAAGATTTGAGTCAGAGCAAGGCTGATGAGAGTAAGCTCAACATTTCACATCCCATCAAGAGTGAGGGACACTGGTTATTTTTCTCTCATGGGATGCATTAGAACACAGGTGTCAAACTCGCGGCCCTCCAGATGTTATGGACTACAGTTCCCATCATCCCTTGCCAGCATGATGCTGACAGGGGATGATGGGAACTGTAGTCCATAACATCCGGAGGGCCGTGAGTTTGACACCAATGCATTAGAACATCTGTAAAGACACAGGCCTTTAGAGCTATCAAAACATCAAATACCAATGGGTCGAACTCCAGGTTGGCAAATACATGGAGATTTGGGGTGGAGACTGAGGAGGGTGGAGTTTGGGGAAGGACTTCAGTGAGCTATAAAGCCATAGAATCCATCTTTGAAAGTGGCCATTTTCTCCAGGTGACCTGCTCTCTGCAACCAGTAGTCAGCTATAATCCCAACAGATCTCCAGATACCACCTGGAGGTTAACCATCCAAAAGCACGTATATGGCTAATGGTATTACTGTACCAATGTTTCTAATATTCAACAAACATATACTTAAACAATTATTTTTGTAAGCCCCGAAGCTGTTTTAAAGTATCCCAAGCTTGTCCAGATCTTAGCCTGTACACTCCAACACACCCCAGCTGGGTGACCTTGGGCTAGTCACAACTCTACGGAGCTCTCTCAGCCCCGCCTACCTCACATGGTGTTTGTTGTAGGGCAGGGGTGGGCAATTATTTTTAACATGGGGCCGCATAAGAAACAGAAAATATTGTGGGAGGGGCCGGGCTGTGGGCAGTAGGGAGCAAGCAGGTGCCTCAAGAGAAGCCAAGCAGCCAGCAACCCAGCTTCATGGGCTTTCAAAGACGCCTCACTCTAGCAGTAGGGGGTTAGGTTTGAGCCCCCAGAAGTTGCGCAACCGCTCTCTATGTGGGCTAAAACGCCTCGCCTCCCCCAGCACTCCGGGGTATGCTGAGTTCTCGCGAGAAGCCGCAGCCAAGCAGCAACCAGCTTCTGCGGCTGCAAAGACGCCTCCCTCAGCAAGGCAGGGCGAGGTTCTTGGAAAGCCCGCAGAAGGGTGTTTGCAAGCAACTCGGGTTTCTGGCTGTAACGCCAGCTTCCCAGCACTTGGGGGGCCAGTCAGGGTCATCCAGCGGGCCGGATGTGGCCCGCGGGCTGTATAATGCCCAGGTCTGTTGTAGGGGGTAGATGTGAAGGGAAGGAATATGTGTTTTAATATCAGTTACAGTAATAATGGAAATTAGGATCTGCTCTTCCCAAGCCCTGGTCTCTGTGCCCCCTTCTACAGAGGTGAGGCAGCAGGTGGAGACTAGAAGGGGTAGCATACAAGGGAAGAGGAGGGCGGGAGAGGAGGGCTGAGGGGTGGCATGCAAGGAGAGGGAAGGGTGGCATGCAAAGGAGGGGAGGGAGGGGGCCCAGAATCTGGACATGGCCCACCCACCCTAGCGGAGAGAGGGGAGGGGTGGCATGCAAGGGAGGGGAGGGAGGGGGTGTTTGTTGTAGGGGGTGAGTCTCCTTACAGGGGAGAAAGGGGGGGTATAAATCCAAACTACTACTCCTCCCTCTCCTCCTAATATTCAATATACATATACTTAAACAACTACAAATCAGCTTTTGTACTGTTAACATAAACAAATAGCTACACAGGCTTATTACAAAGAAACATAAACCAAACAGTCCCTCTACAAAGGGCTCACAACCAAATTAGCATTGAGCAATATCCACACGGGCTGTCATTCCCCGGTTGTTGAATGACTTCGTATACCTTCACAATGGCCCGTTGTTTTGTAATTTTTCCAAAGAAATCCTTTTCTAAAAAGGCTACCAAAAATCCTTTTTTGCTTAGCTGTATAAGAATTGGCTCCCCAGGATACAGACTCTGGCCTGTTACTCAGCTCTGGTCCCAATACCTTCTGAGAGAGTTCTGAGAGAACTGTGACTGGCCCAAGGTTACCCAGCAGGTTTCAGGTGAAGGAGTGGGGAAACAAATCCAGTTCTCCAGATTAGAGTCCACCTGCTCTTAACCACTGCACAACACTCTCTCTTTTTAGGAGCGCCAGTGCACTTAATGCAATTTGTTGTGTGCCAGAGTGTTAAATGGGGCACCTGTGTCCCGACTTATATCACTCAGTGTCTAGTGAGCTCTCGGTAATGTTCAGAAAAAGAAACGCCTGATGTGACGTCACCCCATGTGTACTCCAGTTCATTGTCTGCATGTGGTAACGTCACACCATATATTTATTGGACTAGATATGTACATGAAAGAGAGGCAGCCATGCACCCATCCAAAACATGCAGTTAGCCAACTTCCCTCTGTTCAGAGGTGGGATCCAGCAGGTTCTCACAGGTTCCCGAGAGTAGGTTACTAATTATTTGTGTGTGCCGAGAGGGGGTTACTAATTGGTGATTTTGCCACGTGATTTTTGCCTTAGTTATGCCCTTCCTCTTAGCAGTAGTGCGCAGAACTTGAAGCAGTCTAGCAGGAGGTGCACCAGCATGCGTGGCAGCCTGCGCCTTCGTGCATTCGTTTCCCGCCCAAGAACCGGCGCAGCGGCTGCGTCCTTGCCACAGCCCCGCCCAGGAATGCCCCGCCCCAGAATGCTCGGCCATGCCCACATCGTGCCCCACCCAGCCCCATTGGCGCTACGCCACAGTTTGAATCCCACCACCATGGGAACCTGTTACTAAAATTTTTGGATTCCACCACTGCCTCTGTTGTGCATGGTTTATCCAAGCCAAGAGGGCCATTGGGTTAGATCAACCTCTTCGATTTGGCTGCTTTCCCTGCCATTTTCCTAGCGTGACAATATTAAATTGTGATTAAAACCAAGAAAGAAACCAGGCCACGAAAGGACTGGAAGACTCCTTCCTGCTGGTTACGCACTGCTGACTTTTCCTGTTTACACAGTTTTCCAGCTGAGATTGGATCGGAGGCAGAAGATCTGGACAAGCTTGGGATACTTTAAAACAGCTCCGGGGCTTACAAAGTTGCTCCAGAGAATCTGTTTGCAGTGCGCGTGGCGATGTTGGAGCCTCGCAGACTGACTGAGGGCGGTACTGAAATGGTTCCGGCACTTCCTGAGTTGCTAGAGCCCAGAAATTTGGTGAGCGTATAGTCGAAGACTCTGTCATTACCAGAAGAATGTCAACATGGCATATAGGATATCACTCTCTTAAAAGAGAAGGACCCAAAGCACACCACAAAATGTGTTAGCTGTAATATGGCACCCTTGTACTGATAATAAGAAAAATGCCAACAGAAGACTTGAAGTCTGCTCTATCACATTTTGACCCCACTCTTCTTCTAAACAGTTCTTTCGACAAAAACACCATGGTAGGGAAGCTAGAAACCCCTCCTCTCTGCTCACAGGTCTCCAGAGTCCAATAGAGTACTGTTCAGGTGAGTAGATTAACGTCACACAGGTTCCTTGTGCTGTGATGGCAACTGCTTCAAAGGATTCCAAACATTTGCGAAGACAATCAGGAACTCTGTTGCACAAAATCAGGAACTCTGTTGCACACCTGGCTCTGCCCATTGTCCAAAAACACTTGGTGAGCACCAGGAAAGATACCCTTGGATGCCACAGCTCCCTTGCAGGGGCGTACCACCCAGGGGGACATATGGGGTAAAATGTCCCCAGGCTGCAGCCATTGGGGGTGGGGTGGAAAATCGCTCCCCACACCCCTTCTCCTTTCCCCCCGGTCCATACACTGACTTGAAGACCTGGTGCAAAAAAAGTTGTTTGGTCGCCCATATAGGGGGGTGAGGCGGAAAACTCAGATTTTGCACTGGGCTACATTTTCCCTAGATATGCCTCTGCTACCCTGGTCACTATGTTGGGAACCCCTATATCAGTGGTGGCAAACCTATGGCATGGGTGCCAGAGGTGGCCCTCTCTGTGGGCACGTGCAAACAGAGTGCCCCCCCCCCCACACATCTAGGCTGGCCTGGGCCGCTGGGCTCAATTATTAGCATTAAACCTAGTTTTGGGGAAGCAGTGTAGGTAACCCTATTAAGCACTGTTAAACCCCACTGATTTTCATGGGAAGAACTAAAGCACGATCCTTTATCTGGGAGTAAGCTCTGTTACTGGCAATGGGGCTTGCTTCTCTGTGTGTAAACCCCTCCTCTGTGGGTCGTGAATTCAACCCGTTGGAAGAGTTTGCACGGTTGCTTCACAAAGCCACCGATCACCGCCAAGCTTACTCCTGAGTAACGAACGCCTCGGAGCCAACCGTTTTTTCTAAACTAAAACCCTCAGTATTCAGGTTAAATTGCCGTGTTGGCACTTTGCGATAAATAAGTGGGTTTTGGGTTGCAATTTGGGCGCTCGGTCTCAAAAAGGTTCGCTATCACTGCCCTAGATTAATGAACTGATAGCTACAAGGAAATTCCCCCAGTGGGGAAAATAGTGGTTCTCTGGGGTTATTTCAGATCAGGAAAACAACGCTAACTGGCCAGATCTTTGCTTGGTTTGGAGATCAGTTTCATAGGTGATTAAATCCCACTTATAATGAACTGTAAAATCCCATTTGTAGTGAGTTTTGAGTTCCTGGTGGGACAAAGGTGGACTAGAATGACTTAAATAAAGGTTTCTTTGGATGGAAGAAAAATTTATATAATTACTAGCCACGCGTTGCTGTGGCAATTGTCCTTCTCATCACAGTCCGCAACCCACACAGATGTCCATGCAGGTCCAGTGATCCCCAGCATAGCCTTTTGGGGTGGTCAAATGGAATCCCTCTTTCCCTTTTCAATGCACAACATTATATGGTGGTGTCTTGTTTTTTTAGTATAAGGTAACCCTTCCCATTCCACAACAGAACTGTCCAGAGTGCGAATCCCACTTCGTCCATGAGGCTGGTTGGACACGCACAGTCCTGGCTTGGGTGCAAGGCAGAACTGGGGCAAGGAGGCTATCCCAGTCAGGCAGCAGAGGCAGGGGTGGTGGCAGGGCACTCAGATCGAGGCCAGCTCCCTGGGTTCCTTAAAAGGCCATGTGCAAAAGAAGCGGAGCTGGTAGTGTTAGTTCTCGCCTCACCCTCAAGTGGATTTTCTTAGAAGAAAAGGGCAGTACTGCAAAAGCTCGCTTCTAGTAAAAGAGAGCTGCATGGCGATGTATGGGTGCAGGAAGTGGTGCAAGTGGGTGGTTGGATCTTGGGAGGGAGGGCAGAGTGAGGTGTGTGTGAGGATGAGCTGATGATGTGTGTTGTGTGGTAGCAGGGTGAGGCACAGAGAGTGAAAGCTACCTCTGTGTGAGGGGGGGAACCCCACCTGACGTCTCACACGGCCAAGTGTGTATGTGTTTCACTTCCACTTGTATTACCTACCAGTATTACCTATTTACTGTTTTCACTGCTCATCTCTGCCCATCTGCACGAACATTCTAAGCCCTCGGGCCACAGACAGACAGGCTGCACAAACATTCTAAGAGTGACAGTTGAACACAACCAGCTTCATGGCCTGGTGCGCCAGGAAAAAGACGTTTTACCTGGCTCAGGTATGGACTTTCAGTGATTTGAAGGTCCGAGTACCTGCCCGCAACAGGGAGGGACGTCCTGTGCAAATTTGGGGACAATACGTCCAGCAGCTTCTGAGGGAGACCATCAGGGACAAACACACTGTTAGATTTTTATATATATAGAAGATGTTGAAGACATGCTACTGGTAAGCACCCAGAATGAAAGTTAGCAATGGTATTCCGAAAGCCACCTTCAACACAGGCTGACTCAGCCAGAAATGAGTGTGGGCACAACTTTTCTTGAGACTTTCCTGCCTGAAATATTCACACAAATCATCCATTACACATCCGAAAAGAGCTGGTGAAAAAAATAACCTTTATCAACCTATCCAGCTCTGTCTTGAACCCACTAAGGTCAATTTCTCCCACAAACGTCTCATGAAGCAGACATTTACGCCGCTAATGAATAAAACCTTAAAATGTGTGAAAAAATCCATAATCAGATGGAGGATGATTCATTGTGGGTGACTTTTTCAGAGCCAAGAGGCAATTATGAAATTATTATCCTTCAGTTATTGCAAAGTTTCCGTGAGCTATAATTTCTGCCTGCAATACATCAACGGTAGCTTCATCGTCTGGCAACACAGAATGGAGGCCCCAGAGAAATCCCACTCCCATCCCACACTAAACATGAGCCTTGGTTGGATTATGAGATAAGTTTGCTTGCTGTTGCAGTGAATACTGTTGGAAGTGAAGAGCTTTGTACTGTCTATTAGCCCCAGACTTCAAAGAGTGACTATAGAGATTCAAAGCAATAGATAGGCCAAGATTTACAAAATCCTTCCATTCTACTGCTCTGAAGCTAATCCTTTGATGCAGAGATTGCTGCACTCAGGCAATCTTCCTATCTTCTGGCTGACAACTTCTCTCCACATCTCCGTCTCCTTCTTGGCACGAGGGCGGGACATGAACCCTGCATCTCTAACCATCCTAGTTTGTGAGTGTAGACTGAAACCCTGTCTCTGCTCTATCCTGCCTAGAATGGTGTTCCATACAATAAAGTACTCATATTAGTTTCGCAAAGATAAAATAATTCCGTGGGTAACATTGTTTCTTGACAGCACACAGAAACCAGATAGACTCTGCTGCATTATGTGTCTTGAGCAGTCTGCTAACCTAATATTCCATTTCCAACAAATGCAAACTAAAGTGCCCACTCGATGAAGCAGTGAAATGAGAAAGAAGAAGAAGAAGAAGAAAAAGAAAAAGAAGAAGAAGAAGAAGAAGAAGAAGAAGAAGAAGAAGAAGAAGAAGAAGAAGAAGAAGAAGAAGAAGAAGAAGAAGAAGAAGAAAAGGAGGAGGAGGAGGAGGAGGAGGAGTTTGGATTTATATCCCCCCTTTCTCTCCTGCAGGAGACTCAAAGGGGCTTATAATCTCCTTGCCCTTCCCCCTCACAACAAACCCTCTGTGAGGTAGGTGGGGCTGAGAGAGCTCCGAGAAGCTGTGACTAGCCCAAGGTCACCCAGCTGGCGTGTGTGGGAGTGCACAGGCTAATCTGAATTCCCCAGATAAGCCTCCACAGCTCAGGGCGGCAGAGCTGGGAATCAAACCCGGGTTCCTCCAGGATTAGGATACATGAGCTTTTAACCTCCCTAATGCCACTCGGGAGGGGGAGGGGGAGTTAAGATTTGTTTCCCACCTTTCTCTCCTGTAAGAAGACTCAAGGTGGCTTCCCTTCCTCTCCCCACAACAGACACCTTGTGAGGTAGGTGGGGCTGAGAGAGTCCCCAAGAACTGTGACTAGCTCAAGGTCACCCAGCAGGAATGTAGGAGCGCAGAAACATATCTGGTTCATCAGATAAGCCTCCGCTACTCAGGTGGAGGAGTAGGGAATCAAACCCAGTTCTCCAGATTAGAATCCACCTGCCGTTAACCACTACATTACGCTGGTTCTCAGGACAGGATTGGGACGGTGACAGATAGTGTTGCCACCTATAGCTTGGGCAATTCCTGGAGATTCGGGATTGGTTCCTGAGGAGGGCAAAGTCTGATAAGGAGAAGAAGCTTGAGATTTATGATGTCCGTCTAGGACTTCCATTTCTTTATGGAATACCACAAAGGCCACCCTCTGAAGCTGCCATTTCTTACAAGGGAAGCGATCTGTGTAGTCTGAAGATCAGTTGTAATTCTGGAAGATCTTTAGGTCTCACCTCGAGGTTAAGAATCCCAGTGAAAAAACACCACCTCATCTACAGATTTTCAGTAAGGCCATCTATGCACTAACCACTCCCTGTGGGTTTGTAGTATTTCATTCCGAAGCTTTTCCCCCAGGGCGCCTGGAGATCAATTACCCGCTCCCCTTTCCCCTCGTCTTTTCCCTGACATCTGCTGCAGAGCGACAATTTCTTTTCTGCAGAGGATCTGGCTTTTGACGGAATGCATTTCCACCTAGTCCCTGCAATGTCGATCACGGGGGCGTGTTTTTTTAAAAATTTGCATGCAGTTGTATCCACGCAACTGCGTGGCTCTGAAACTACGCTCCCACATTGGTTGTGTGTATTTTGGGCACTTCCTTTCCTCCTCCAGCTACAAGTTGAGAACACCCCAAAACAGAACAAAATAAGGGACACAACAGATGGCAGCAGGAATTGGAGGAGCGTCAAGATTTGTGAGGTTGTGGCTGTGCATCTCATCGTGATTGGGACGCAACGGTAGCTGTATAAGGGAGATTTTTAAAAACTTTTGAATCAACTCCCGTTGTTCCTATGAAGAACAAGGACGCAAAACATAGGAAGGGACTGTTGAAGGTGCAAATGGGAATGGCAGCCAGACACCAAACATTTGTGGGAGGGGAAAGCCTGCAAAGAGAATGCAGCAGCGATAGCATTAGAAAGCAGGGGTGTACTGCGCAGGGGGACATATGGGGACAGATGTCCACGTGCTGCGACCAATTAATCACGTGGGGTGTGGAAAATCACGCCCCCTCCCACGTCCCTTCTCCTTCCCCCGGGTCCATATACTGATTTCAAGACCTGGTGCAAAAAAAGGTTTTTTCGTCGTGGGGGAGGAGGACAGCTGTCCCTACAAGTGGGGGGGGGGGGGCTCAAATTTTGCACCGGGCAACATTTTCCCTAGATATGCTTCTGCTAGAAAGCTTCTACCTGGTGTAACCTTGCACTGTGAAAACCACAACCGGTGGAGAGCAACTCATGGCACTAGCAGGAAGCAAGGGAGAGGAACCCACAACCCACAACAGACAACCACCAACAATTGTAAGCAAGAGATATTTGCAACCAAATGGAGAATGCTGGGAGGTGAATCAGGGAGCCAACAACAGACTGGGTGGAGAGTGGGCACCAGGAAGGGAAGAACATGGGAGGGAAAATGTGAGACTGGAGGAGTAAAATGAACCCAACGCAGGCATGGTGTGCTTGTGCATGTTTGGATTCTGGGCACATTGGTGGAAAAGGTCATGGTTTGCCCGAAATGGGAAGACCCCTGCTTTCACCCAACAAATGTCCAGCAGGACCGCCAGCTATGTAAAATGAAAATCATCATACCCCAGATAAATGGTAGTGAATATGGGTTGCATAAATTCTGAAAATCCGTAGTCTCCCAACAAGGAAGCGGGGTTGCAGGCTTTGCCGTGGGTGGGGAGAAGCCCTGTGTGTAAATGGCCTAAATGTGCTATCCTCAGTGGTCTTTACCATAGAGACTAGGGGGAATGCCTAGAGTATCATTATGTAGAGGCTTTTTTTCCCCACTTGTTCCTCAATTCCTCAGGATCAGGAAATTAGGGCTGAGAGTGAGTAATTTCCTGCCCATAAGAGGAAATGGAAAGCCTATTGGGGACTGGGCTCTGCAGCAAACCCAAATGCCAAACATATTTCAGAAACTACTAACATCAGTCATAACACCTGGGGTTTGTACAACCTCTCATCTTCCACTGCCATCATCTACCAACACTGCCCTTCTGCCTTCCACGTAGGACAAATCTGTCTACATAAGAGCATAAACGGACCTTAATCTGACCTCTTCCAAATCAGCATAACTCCAAAACCACTGGGGGAACATTTCATTCTCTCAGGACACTCTACAGCTGACCTCTAAGCTGCCAAGGAAAATATTTCAATGAGAGATCCCGGTGTGAAATTGCTGAACTAGAGTGTATCAGCACTTTTGATTCTGTTCAGTTTGAGCTATATCTGGAAGGCAGTTTCCTTTCCTACTATTCATGTGAAATCGGTACATCTGGGAATGTAGCTTCTTCGCTGGTTCTCATCCCGTTCTCCTCCTTCCTACAGCCCCCTGTCCCATATGGCTTTTGTCTATGTGGGTTCCATGATTCCAGCAGAGCGGGGACCCCTCTTTCCCTTTTCACCACTGGAAAAGCTGGTCGGATTCTACCCAGTACTAATCACCAGTAGCAACTGTTCTAAATGGATTACTGGGTCCTTTTCTCAGTGTTCCAGTGTGGTGTAGTGGTTAAGAGCAGGTACACGCTAATCTGGAGAACCGGGTTTGATTCCCCACTCTGCCATTTGAGCTGTGGAGGCTTATCTGGTGAGCCAGATTAGCTTGCGCACTGCAACACATACCAGCTGGTTGACCTTAGACTAGTCACAGTTCTACGGAGCTCTCTCAGCCCCACCCACCTCACGGTGGGGGGGGGAGGAGATTGTAAGCCCCTTTGAGTCTTCTTTACAGGAGAGAAAAGGGGGATATAAATCCAACCTCTTCTTCTTCCCCAACGTCACTGTGGTGCCCACCAATGTGCTTGCTGGCACCCACTTGCTTCCACTTCAGTGGAGCAGGAAGTGTTTCCAAAGAGCCCAGGAAGCATATCCTGTGTGCCTGCAGGAAGCACTCACTGGGAAACAGCTGCCCCAATCATAGAAGGATGCTCAGTGTGGACCTTCCCAAAATCTTATGACTGGACCCATCTTCCATAACAGCCACCCTGTTGTGGTTCCCCCTACATATTCTCAGAGTTCCAAAAATGTTCATATATTCAACAAGGATGGGGATTCCTAACTTATCTAGGGCCCCTTCCGCACACGCAAAATAATGCGTTTTCAAACTGCTTTCAGTGCTCTTTGAAGCTGTGTGGAATAGCAAAATCCACTTGCAAACAGTTGTGAAAGTGTATTGTCGAAGGCTTTCACGGACGGAATCACTGGGGTGCTGTGTGGTTTCTGGGCTGTATGGCCGTGTTCTAGCAGCATTCTCTCCTGACGTTTCACCTGCATCTGTGGCTGGCATCTTCAGAGGATCTTCTGAAGATGCCAGATCCTCTGAAGATGCCAGCCACAGATGCAGGCGAAACGTCAGGAGAGAATGCTGCTAGAACACGGCCATACAGCCCAGAAACCACACAGCACCCCCGTTGTGAAAGTGGTTTGAAAATGCATTATTCTGCATGTGTGGAATGAGCCTTATACACTTTTGTGTTCTGCATATAGAAGTCACACATCTACTACTGTCCTTTGCATTTGAGCAGTACTTCAGCTCAACCGTTCACACTTTCCCCGCTCTGTGCTCATATGTATATATATAGATATCATCAACTGGCTCCAGTCCACAAAAGCGCATGCCAGGATTCGTCAGCTGGTCTTTGAAGCACCGCGAGGCAGTTTGTTGCTTATGTCTGCTTAACTTCTGTGCAGATCTTTCCACCGAGTCCTCTACGGTTGATTGCACCATTCACAAACATGCCGGAGTGCTGCGGATGGACAGCTGGTCACCTGTCACCTTTCACTGCCATACATGAGCATGAGTGATGCTTCCAGAGCTCTTCTGAATCAACTGGGAGATGAAGGCAAGCAAACACGGGCTTTTGCTCAGGGAGAAGGACATTTTCAGAAAGAAGCAAGGAGGCACCAGCCAACACACTAGCAGATGTCGTGGCTCCCACAATCACCACATTGGGGATCACTGAGCCAAGGGCCATTTTTGCACGTACTACATACTCCATGGTTGATTCTCTAACTCTGCTTTACACTGGGGTTTGCCCACAGTGTTTTGTTTACGGAGATTACCCTCCTGTGAAGTGTCCCTAACCAAATCAATCCACCATTTTGCCTGCCCACCCACTTTCTTGTCATTTTCATGCAACCTCCATTTGGGGAGGTCGTCTGCCATCTTTTTGTCATTGTTATCGCCGTCTTTGGAGTGGGAGGAACTATTGTTGTCTGGGAGGGGGAAGGTGGGGAGGAGAGAAAACCCGAGGAAAGCTCAATTTGGGCTGATCTCCTCCCCCTTCCATGTGAAGGGAGAGAAAAAGCTGCGCATTAAGAGCTTTTGGAAACCATGGGGATTCTCTGATCTGGCCATGAAGCAAGTGCTGAAGAGGGAAAAACATGTGCAGAACCAGGAATCAACCCTAAAGCTAATGCATGCTCAAAGTGAAGGAGCCCACACATGCATAAATGGACAAGGTCTAAGAGGCTCTTTCACCAGTTTTCATGCTTGCAGTCAAATGTGCAAATACCTGAATGTTAGTTACATGTTCACCTGTTACTTACGTACAGGGAAAAAAACTAGTTCATGCCCCCTAATAGGATCAAAAGAAGAATTTGCCTTCTTTTATTTAGAAAAAAATGTACATAGAGCCTCACCAGAGACTGGCTCAAAGCGACTCTGAAGTAAAAGAATATAAAACAGGATCCTAAAATCAACAGCATAAGAATTAGCAATATTAATATGTGTCAGGGATAGCAAAACAATAAGTTTAGCAGCCCAAAAGGATATCCATAGAATGGTTCCTAGGCAAGAAGCAGACCATAAAAACAATGAAAATGAATAGGACTCCTCAAATCTAGGTAAAAAAAGGAAATGCTTTGGCCCGGCATCAGATGGATGGTAAAATAGGTAACAGGCAAGCCCCAAGGGATACATTCCATGGATATCTATCATTGTACCCCTTCCAAAAAACAGATGAAGCTATCAGCATTCACACCTGCTGAAATGTGTGTTTTGGCTTTTATACACATATTCTCAGAGAGAGTTGATGCATACAAATGAAGGTATTCATTATGGTGATCCTTTTTTATTTATATTCCACTTTTCTCTCCTGTAAGGAAACTCAAGGTGGCTTACAAGCTCCTTTCCCTTCCTCCCCCCCACCACACACCTTGTGAGGTAGGTGGGGCTGAGAGAGTTCTGAAGAACTGTGACTAGCCCAAGGTCACCCAGCTGGCATGTGTGGGAGTGTACAGGCTAATCTGAATTCCCCAGATAAGCCTCCACAGCTCAGGCAGCAGAGCTGGGAATCAAACCCGGTTTCTCCAGATTAGATACATGAGCTCTTAACCTCCTACGCCACTGGGAGGGGGAGGGGGAGTTTAGATTTATATCCCACCTTTCTCTCCTGTAAGAAGACTCAAGGTGGCTTCTCTTCCTCTCCCCACAACAGACACCTTGTGAGGTAGGTGGGGCTGAGAGAGTTCTGAAGAACTGTGACTAGCCCAAGGTCACCCAGCAGGAATGTAGGAGTGCGGAAACACATCTGGTTCATCAGATAAGCCTCTGCCACTCAGGTGGAGGAGTGGGGAATCAAACCCGGTTCTCCAGATTAGAATCCACCTGCTCTTAACCACTACATCACGCTGGCTCTCAGCCAGCCACCTTCACCCCACACCCAAACTCTGTTCACAAGCAAAACATTTACTTGAAAGGTCAATTTCCAGATTTTTACCAGGTTCTAAGGCCCAGTCCATAGAGGGTCATTTTGCCTGGACAGGACATTTTTGTCACGAAAGGATTGGGTGAGAGATTTGTGGGGTCCTCCTAGAAATGTAACTGTCTATGGAGGCGCAGGTTACAGCGATGGCTGTGGCTGAGGGCCTACCAATGTATTTAGCTGGTTTGCCAGCTCTGCCCATTTCTGGACCAAAATGACCTGGTCACAGTTATCCAAGCTCTGGTAACCTCCAGGTTGGACTACTGCAATGTTCTTTACCTGGGGCTACCCTTGAAGACAGTCTGGGAGCTGGTGCAGCTGCTAACATCCCAGGCTGTCCACATAACATGAAGAATCTGCAGTGGCTCCCAGTTCACTACTGGGCTCAATTTAATGGTTATGACCTATAAAGCCCTAAACATCCTGGGATCACACTTGTGAGAGCACCTTCTGCCATACAGACCAGCTGGGGTGCTGAGATCATGGAAGGTGAGCAGAGGTGGGATCCAGCAGGTTCTCACCAGTTCCTGAGAGTGGGTTTCTAATTATTTGTGTGTGCCGAGAGGGGGTTACTAATTGGGTCCGCTTTTCCATCTCCACGCCCTCGCCTCCCCCTCTCTTCTTCTTTCTCGTAGCCCGGAGCTTGCCGGCTAGTAAGAGGAGGGACCCTTTAACTACTGTTGGGTCCAGGGGACTCTTTACTTGCTTGGTAGGCTATTTATTTTGGCACTCTGTCTGTTCATTTTATGATAAATTGTGATTTACCATGATGCTTGGCCACTTAAAAGCTCTGTATTCCTGTATGTGAGAATGTTATGATAATCTGTGCCTCTAATCCTGGATTAAGTAATGTGAAATATTTGCAGAATATACAGCATGGGTTGCGAATTCTTGTTCACAATGGATGATGTTCTGGTTTATTTTTTACTTTAAACAGAAGAAGAAGAAGAAGAAGAAGAAGAAGAAGAAGAAGAAGAAGAAGAAGAAGAAGAAGAAGAAGAAGAAGAAGAAGAAGAAGAAGAAGAAGAAGAAGAAGAAGAAGAAGAAGAAGAAGAAGAAGAAGAAGAAGAACAAGAACAAGAACAAGAACAAGAACAAGAACAAGAAGAACAAGAAGAACAAGAAGAACAAGAAGAACAAGAAGAGTTTGGATTTATATCCCCCCTTTCTCTCCTGCAGGAGACTCACGCCCCCGTCGTGCCCCGCCCAGCCCCATTGGCGCTACGCCACTGTTTGAATCCCACCACCATGGGAACCTGTTGCTAAATGTTTTGGATCCCACCACTGGCGGTGAGGGAGGGACCTATTGGCAATCCCTTTACACTCCAAGGTGAGGGGGGTGGGTCTACAAAGAGGGCTTTCTCTTTAATACCTCTCACTTTATGGAGCGCCCTCCCACTAGAGGTCTGACAGGTGCCAACACTATTTACCTTTTGGCACCTAGTGAAGTCCATCATTTTCTCAAGGGCATTTGAATCACCAATGTCATCGATCCCCAGTCCACTGGGGTTTTTTGGGAACTTGTCCTCCACCTGCATCTGGTAGGATTAGGGAGGGCGTGGTATGTTTTAGGTAAGTTTTTAAGATTTGTTTTTGGTGATTTCTGTCTGTATGTGAGATGCTGACTTTATTGTAACGAGGGAAGCATTTTTAGGCTGTTGTAAACCACAATGGAGTGCATTTGAAGGGTGGGATAGAAATCAACTAAATAAATTTGTCTGGTTTTGTATTTGTTGTGTATCTTAGTTTTTTAAAAAATACTACGTTTTTAAAGGAGTTGAGAAAGTGCTACTAGAGAGCTGGGAAAGTGGGTTGTGATGTCACAAGGTGCCTACCCAGTCAGCCAATCAGTGCAATCAGCAGCCCAGCTGCTGTTCAGAACAGAAGGAATCCTTGTTCACTGATGCCCCTTCCGCACATGCAGAATAAGGCACTTTCAATCCACTTTCAGTGCAATTTGAAGCTGGATTTTACTGTGCGGAAGAGCAAAATCCACTTTCAAACAATTGTGGAAGTGGATTGAAAGTGCCTTATTCTGCATGTGCGGAAGGGGCCTGAGTGCCTTCCTTCCTGAGGAGACTGGCATACAATAGCAAATGGGGATGAGGACATTTCCAACAGCTGCTTCCATCCTTCAAAGCATGCCTGCTGGGAAATAGTCTCATGCTGTATGCATGTTCAAAAGGGTTATTTACAAGATAATGTCAGCGCACACGGACTTCTGCAGAGGGTTTGAGCATGTCACTTCAGTCTTGTGAACGCACGTCCAGATGACAACTCGGCACACCTGGACAATAAAAAAAAAATCTCTACAATGTTGATTGAACTTGGCAAGTCACAAC
Organism: Sphaerodactylus townsendi; assembly: GCF_021028975.2. Classification (NCBI taxonomy): domain Eukaryota; kingdom Metazoa; phylum Chordata; class Lepidosauria; order Squamata; family Sphaerodactylidae; genus Sphaerodactylus; species Sphaerodactylus townsendi. Next base: position 18,034,812 of record NC_059439.1, on the reverse strand, counting down.
GCTATCATAATGCAAGCCTGGTATTGCCTCAATTGCATCGACACTTGGGTAGGCGTACTAATGCACGAATATAAGCAAAGTTGTGCACGCAGGTATCTGGCCACTGAATGTGCAGGTAGCCCGTTTGGGCACAGGAATGTCGTAAGTAGACACACACGCCTCCAAAGGCACCAGTCACCCAGCTATCCCGAGAGTGACACAAGCACACCACTAGAAGAACCAAACTTTGAACATAGTTCCGTGCGCCATTGCACATGCAAAGGTCAATATACCGCTATTAACACCTGTGAGAACAATTGGTTGCCTCATTGACGTGAACTTTCCTGTTCTTTTTGGACAGACCTAGCTAACCTGTGCACACCAACTAAATCTTACATGTGCAACGATGCCTTCACACCAAATCACTCTCCCGAAGGTCAGCACATTTGCAGATGCGCTGCCCCAAAGAGCTGCCCGTCACCCTTATTCCAATGGTTTTGCCACATTTGTTCCCCATTTGCACTTCGAGGGACATATGCCTACTACCCTTCGCACACTTTCCCCCATCACAATCCCCTCTCTTTCATGCTAACACTGCCTATCCCCCCTTTCATGCTGTCTGAGCATGCCTGCTCCCACCTGCAGCTAAATTTACTGATACATGCTTCTCTGTCCAACAGATCCAGACATTTACCCATGCATGCACACATAAAAAGGTAGTGCCACTATGGGCATGAACAATACCTGTTTCTGTTTTCTCCCTTGCTGATCCCACAGCCTCCTCCTGTAGCAAGCAGAACAAGACAACAGCTCCCCACGAAAGCTTCAGCGATTCAGGGTGCATCCCTAATTTCTCTTTTTCTTGGCACCAACTTTCTCCGCCGTGTCCCCTCGGCAGTTTGGGCTTTGCAGCTCCCCGACCCCCTTTCTCAGCAGCCGTCCCCTCTGGTTTGATGGGTGAGCAACCAACCAGTTCCACGAGATTCTTGGGTCTGAAGCCGAATTTGACTGGCAGAAATTCAGCATTTGGCGGCTGCAGCAAGGAACTGTCAAAGCTCAGCTGAGCAAGGTTTGGAATGGGGGAGAGAGGCAGGGAAGGAGGGAGGGGAAGAAACAGGGAGATCCTCCTGCCCTCTGGTGGCCGCTTGGGGACACAGCCGTGTGGACCACCAACACAACCTGGTTCGATTTCCCGTTTCCCTTCCACAGTGCCTCATACTAACAGCATTCATGCATGTTACAATTAGCCAGGGGTTCGTTTTGTTTTAGGGCTCGCATGTGAAAAAGGAATTCAGGCTGGAAGAACTGGGCCCTATATCGCAAAAGAGATATTACTTGACCTGAAAAGTATGGAAGAGGGCAACCAAAACAATTAGGAGGGTTACTGCACCTTCTCTGTGAGGAAAAGCTGAAGAGTCTGGGACTTTTCAGTTTAAAAAAAAAGATGACTAAGGGGGGAACGACATGGTAGCGGTTTATAAACTTGTTAGCAGTAAAGCCCGTTGTACAAACAAAGACCAACTCCAATTCCCAAAACCTTTAATAAGTGGTGGGATTCAGCCGGTTCGCACCACTTCGGCAGAACTGGTTGTTAAAAAGGTGCTTGTAAACAACCAGTTGTCAAATTATTTGAATCCCACCACCGTAACTGGTTGTTAAATTATTTGAACCCACCACTGCCTTTAAAGGCATAAGAAAAAAACAATGGATTACCATAATCTATAAAGTGACATAAAATGAAATAAAATTTGTATTTGAAACAAAATTAGCTAATTCAATCTTCCATTAAAATATAAGATTTTACTCTACTGCTGTAAAATTGAGGGGTCTATAATCACAAACTCTAGGCTGTTATTTGGCTTTATCCTGGAGATTTTCAAAGCTTCTGTGAAGAATTTGGCCACATTCCAAACTTATTTTGGCTGTATCTGACAAGAGGTGGCGGGCTGTCTGTTCATCTGAAAATGAGGAAGACCGGTCGAGAAGTGGTTCAATATATATAGATATCCTCCGGTTCAGCTTCTCGCAGTATAGCAAAACATGTGAAACTGTTTCTGGCTGATACTGGGAGCACGAACAAGTTCTTTCTTCATAAGGCAAGTGCAAGAAGAGACCATTGAACATTGCATTTGGTAATATGTTTAATTGGGCCTGCCTGAAGGCTTGGCGTAGTTGGGGATCTGTGAGGTAAGAAAGATACTGCGGAAGTGTGCCAGTTATCGGAACAATACCAAATTTAATTGGCGTACAAACAAATACAGTGGGCTGTAGAAACCTGTTGGTGGGTTAATGGTGCCCACTGAAGGGGCAAAGCCCTTCTGCCTTTCCTCCCCCCTTGGCCCCAAGTCATCAGCCGCCTTCTCCTCCTCCTCCTCTTTCTGGATGCCTGTATTGACACACAACGATTAATGGCATCCACCAAGGGGGGTCAACCCCTCCTGTCTTTTCTCTCCCCTTGGCCCCGCCTCACCAGCTCCCTCCTCCTTTTCCCAGACTCCTGCTCCCCTTCCTGATGCCTGCATTGCCACGCAACAGTTAATGCAGAGGTGGGATCCAGCAGGTTTTCACAGGTTCCCGAGAGTAGGTTACTAATTATTTGTGTGTGCCGAGAGGGGGTTACTAATTGGTGATTTTGCCACGTGATTTTTGCCTTAGTTATGCCCCTCCTCTCAGCAGCAGCGTGCAGAACTTGAAGCAGTCTAGCAGGAGGTGCACCGGCGTGCGTGGCAGCCTGCGCCTGCGTGCATTCGTTTCCCGCCCAAGGACCGGCGCAGCGGCTGCGTCCTTGCCACAGCCCCGCCCCTGGAATGCCCGGACACACCCCTGTCGTGCCCTGCCCAGCCCCACTGGTGCTACGTCACAGTTTAAATCCCACCACCATGGGAACCTGTTACTAAAATTTTTGGATCCCACCACTGAGTTAATGGTGTATTTACAGCCACCTACAGTCGTGACTCTCCCACGGGAAGCGCCTGCTTCCTGCGCCTGCTCCTCCTCAGGCCTCTGTAGATGGTACAACGGCTGTCATTATTCACCAGTGAGGGAGAAAGATGAGCACTCAAGACAGTAACCCCCACATTCCACTGTTTGGTTTGCGTGGTTTTTTACCTGTTCTGTGTAAGTCTCTCCCCCAAGCCGTGCGTGCATGGCAATTGGCTTCAAGTGTGTCGTGAGTGGCGATTGGTTGGAAATGTGTCGTCGCCACCACGGCTAGCCTTTTATATAATACTAGAACTGGACAGCATCCAATACTATAATTGGACAGCATCCAAAGGAGCTGATGGGCAGAACATTCAGGATGGACCAAAGGAGATACTTTTTTACACTGTGAGGGATTGAAATGTGGAATTCGCTGCCAGAGGATGCGGTGATGGCCACAATCTTTAGAAGAGTTAGACAGACTCGCCAGCTGGGTGACCTTGGGCTAGTCACAGCTTCTCGGAGCTCTCTCAGCCCCACCTACCTCACAGGGTGTTTGTTGTGAGGGGGGAAGGGCAGGGAGATTGTAAGCCCCTTTGAGTCTCCTACGGGAGAGGAAGGGGGGATATAAATCCAAACTCCTCCTCCTCCTCCTCCTCTTCTTCTTCTTCTTCTTCTTCTTCATTTTATTTGAAAGATCACCTTGGTGGCCCTGATCGGACAGAAGGGCAAGAAACAGAAATATTTTCATTAACCTTGAACGCCGATCGTAGCTTAGAGTTGTCACTTTTGGTTTTCTCCCACTGTCGCAAGATTTATTTCCTTCACTTACGCTCCGCTTTTCTCCTCAGTGGGCACCCAAAGCAACTTCCACCATTCTCCTCTCCTCCATTTTCTCCTCACAACAACCCCTATGAAGCAGGTCAGGCTGAGTGTGTGACTGGCCCCAGGTCGCCCAGCCAGCTTCCGTAGCAAAGCTGGGATGTAAACGTGAGTCTCCCAGATCCCCACCCAGCGCTCTAACCACAACACTGCACAGGCTCTCACTTTTTTTTAAAGAGGTGCAAAGAGGTGTTTCTACTTTCTTGGAAAATCATCTCATTCCACCCTCACAGACTGTCACCATTGGTAGCACGTGAGCTTTTAGCTTGTGGGATAAACAGTTACGCCTCCACCATTTCTGTCATGCAACCATCAAGCCTATGCACTTCAGATCCTAGTTTGAAGTAGAAGACGAGTTTGGATTTATATCCCCCCTTTCTCTCCTGCAGGAGACTCAAAGGGGCTGACAATCTCCTTGCCCTTCCCCCCTCACAACAAACACCCTGTGAGGTAGGTGGGGCTGAGAGAGCTCCGAGAAGCTGTGACTAGCCCAAGGTCACCCAGCTGGCGTGTGTGGGAATGTACAGGCTAATCTGAATTCCCCAGATAAGCCTCCACAGCTCAGGCGGCAGAGCTGGGAATCAAACCCGGTTCCTCCAGATTAGATACACCAGCTCTTAACCTCCTGCGCCACTGCTGCCGAACCGAACAAACCATAAGAAATATGAACTGAGACAACCAACTTCACTTAAGCCACACTTTCCGGTTACTGAACACAGCCTAAGTGCGGTTAATAAACCAACTGCAAACCGTCGTTCCAGATCTGAACAAACCACAGTTAGCAGTGTGGTCTGCACTCACACTTGCCATAGCTAGCTTGGTGTAGCGATTAAGAGCAGGGGCACTCTGGAGAACCGGGTTTGATTCCCCACTCTTCCACTTGAGCTGTGGAGGCTCATCTGACGCCCCTGCTCAGCAACAACCGTGAGAAGAGGGGCCTGGCCCTTGACGGGAAGCACGAAGACACCAACCTGACCTCCTCCACCATGTGAGTCACGTGCCCGGGCTGGGGGCTCAGGAGTGGGGGGGGGGACACCTGTGGCAAGACTGACCCTCTCCCTGCTGTGCCCCCTTGTCTTGCAGAGTGAAGGAAGGCACCAACAAGGAAGTCCTCGGCATTCTGATCCCCTACCGAGTTAAAGTGAAGCTGGTGGTGTCCAGATTAGCTTGTGCTCTCCAACACATGCCAGTTGGGTGACCTTGGGTAGTCACAGTTCTTCGGAGCTCTCTCAGCCTCACCCACCTGACAGGGTGTTTGTTGTGGGGGGGGAAGGGAAAGGGGGATTGTAAGCCCTTTTGAGTTATCTTACCAGAGAGAAAGGGGGGATATAAATCCAAACTACTACTACTACTACTCTTCTTCTTAATAAAGCCATATTTTCATTTTATGTCTGAACTGGCCCATGAATGGCAAGTTCTTTTTCCCCGTTAAGAGTTTTATTGTTTTCTCCAAAGGATCTATAATAATAAAAAAGATCAGTCTGCCTGTGGCAGTCGTAACTCCTCAGAAAATAAATATTGGCACCTCAGAATGGTTTGCCAGATTTAGGATGATTGATATGAGTTGCAATTCTAAACATAAAGGGAATCATAACACCTTGACATAGCTCAGTTCCCCAACATCACTCTGGTATTTGCAATGGAAGCAAAAAGTTTGTTCACAAGAAGACAGAAGGAGTGGGTAGAAAATATCCCTTCTGTGACAGAATGCAGATGATTTAATCCTTGATGGAATAAAGATGGTTTAATCACTTCCTTAACTTATCAGAGACTGTGTGGTGTAGTTGGAACAACCATAATAGGAGATCTGTCGCTAATGTAATCATCAGGTGGGCGGGCAGGTGTAAGATGTTCACCTATTTATATTCCCTGTGATGCAATTAGTTTGAAAGCATTTTAGGTGAATTGCCTTCCCTTAATGAATTGTGGAAAGCTCTATGCAACCTGAATGAATTGTCAAAAGTTCTAGAAGAAGAAGAAAGAGGAGGAGGAGGACGACGACGACGACGACTCAAAGGGGCTTACAATCTCCTTGCCCTTCCCCCCTCACAACAAACACCCTGTGAGGTAGGTGGGGCTGAGAGAGCTCAGAGAAGCTGTGACTAGCCCAAGGTCACCCAGCTGGTGGGTGTGGGAGTGCACAGGCTAATCTGAATTCCCCAGATAAGCCTTCACAGCTCAGGTGGCAGAGCTGGGAATCAAACCCGGTTCCTCCAGATTAGATACACGAGCTCTTAACCTCCTACGCCACTGCTGCTCCTTGCCATTCAAGAGCCAAACTCTGTAAAATTCATAGCAATAAAGAGTGTACTTATGCAACTGAAAATATAGTGAAACATCACTGAGCGTTGATACGTGGATTAATAATCCAAAACGTTTCTGCAGCCCAAACACTGGTGATTGTGAGTCCTTGATCAGGAAGGAGCATATACAAGGCCTCACAATAAAGTAATAATAAATATACACTGGCTGTTGCAACCCTTTTGCCCCGGAAGCCCTCCGAGAAAGAAGAGGAGTTTGGATTTATATCTCACCTTTCTCTCCTGTAAGGAGACTCAAGGTGGCTTACAAGCTTCTTTCCCTTCCTCTCCGCACAGCAGACACCTGGTGAGGCAGGTGGGGCTGAGAGAGTTATGAGACAACTGTGACCAGCCCAAGGTCACCCAGCAGGAATGCAGGAGTGCAGAAACACATCTGGTACACCAGATAAGCCTCTGCCACTCAGGTGGAGGAGTGGGGAATCAAACCCGGATCTCCAGATTAGAATCCACCTGCTCTTAACCACGACACCACGCTGGCGATTCAGCTCAGAACTAGATTTTACAGATCATGGGAAGAACATTTGTAACAGGCCTGGTGGGTTCACAGAATATAGTTTGCACCCTGTTGTGGCATTGGACATTAGAACTGCCTCATTGCCAGCATTGGCATTTGATAGGTGTCTTTTGGTGCTGGAAAACAATGCCGGTTAATTTCAGGGAGTCTAGCACAGAAGACTGCAACCTGTGGCTCTCCAGATGTTCATGGACTACAAATATGAAATTAATGTGCTACGTCCAAAACAATAAAAGATTCACAAACACGCGTGGCACATAGGCGCTGGCTCAAGCAATTTATATTACCTCTTAGTTTCTTGTAAAGTAGGCCAAATTGTTGGCTATTAGACTTATCAAACTTTTATATCTCCATAACACATATATATCTCCACCAATTCAGGATTTTCATTAATTGTCATGAACTTGTATTACAGTCACAACGGGTGACATTGACGCAATAATATTTACAAGATTATGGACATTGTTGTTTTAACAAATACATGATTATGGACTTGAGAGAAGGTTGTCTTGTAATAAATTGTTGCATGAATTGGATTTAAAGTGGAGATATATATGTGTTATGGAGATATAATAGTTTGATAAGTCTAATAGCCAACAATTTGGCATCCTTTACAAGAAACTAACTGGTAATATAAATTGCTTGAGCCAGCGCCTATGTGCCACGTGTGTTCATGGACTACAAATCTCATCCCAGATGTTCATGGACTACAATTGGCCATGCTGGCAGGGGCTGATGGGATTTGTAGTCCACGAACATCTGGAGAGCCACAGGTTGCAGACCCCTGGTCTAGCACTGGATCCCAGAGCCCGCATTTGGGTATGCTAAAGAAGGGAAAGAGCAAGAGAAAGCCATGGAGTTTGGACTTTGTAGAGGGCTGTAGTGGCATTACAGTTACACCTCAACCAGCCCGGGCAGGGCAGGAGATCCTGAGGATTGCTGTGCACCTGTGCTAAGTTTACAAGGCATCAATGTGCCTTGGTGGGAATGGTTCATACCGTGTGTGTGATTTATGCCCAGGGGCTTCCAGTAAATTCAGAAGGTACTTCTAACTCGCAACACAGCCATTGAGCTCTGAAAAGAACGGGGTCATGAGAATGTTTGCTTTTCACGTTTGCTTTTTTGCATGGTTACCGCTGCTTTGATAAAAACTCACAACATCCTGGCAGATAAAAGATCAGGGCAGGCTTGATCAGCAAGGGTGTCAACAATTCCTAACAACACGGAAGGTTGCACTTCTGTAAAATGGAAAAGGGGATGCAGTGAAGATGGACTGATGCATATTCAAAGAAATTCTACGAATTATTTGTCAGATCTGAGATTTTCTTTGCCATTCCAAGAGTGCATTTGTAGGATGGAGCCTCCCGGCCATTGCAAGTGAACCTCAAAAACTAGAATATCAGGCACAGATACCAGGAAGATTATTTTATTTGCTTCGTTTATATCCCACCTTTCTCTCCAGTAGGGATTTAAAGCAGTTTACATTATTCTCCTGCCCACCTGGGTGCCAGAGGCTTATCTGGTGAACCAGATGTGTTTCCGCACTCCTACATTCCTGCTGGGTGACCTTGGGCTAGCCACAGTTCTTGGGAACTCTCGCAGCCCTACCTGCCTCACAAGGTGTCTGTTGTGGGGAGAGGAAAGGAAAGGAGCTTGTAAGCAGAGGTGGGATCCAGCAGGTTCTCACAGGTTCCCAAGAGTGGGTTACTAATTATTTGTGTGTGCCGAGAGGGAGTTACTAATTGGTGATTTTGCCACGTGATTTTTGTCTTAGTTACGCCCCTCCTCCGCTCCTCAGCAGTAGCGCACAGAACTTGAAGCAGTCTAGCAGGTGTGTGGAAGCCTGCGCCTGCATGCATTTGTTTCCCGCCCAAGGACCGGCACAGCAGCTGTCCTTGCCACAGCCCCGCCCAGAAATGCCCTGCCCCTGGAATGCCCGGCCACGCCCCCGTCGTGCCCCACCCATCCCCATTGGCGCTACGCCACTGTTTGAATCTCACCACCATGGGAACCTGTTACTACAATTTGTGGATCCCACCACTGCTTGTAAGCCACCTTGAGTCTCCTTACAGGAGAGAAAGGGGAGATATAAATCCAAACTCTTCATCTTCTCCTCCATTTTATCCTCACATCAAACTTCTGAGGTAGGCAAGGGTGAAAATATGTGACTGGTCCAAGGTCACCCAACACATGTCTGTGGCAAAGTAGGGATTCAGAACCATGTCCCCCAGATCCTAATCCTGTGGTGGCGAACCTTTGGCACTCCAGATGTTATGGACTACAATTCCCATCAGCCCCTGCCAGCATGGCCAATTGGTCGTGCTGGCAGGGGCTGATGGGAAGTGTAGTCCCTAACATCTGGAGTGCCAAAGGTTCGCCACCACTGTCCTAATCTGACAGCCATTAAACCACACTGCCTCTGTGTGGTTACTGGAGCTACATGGATATAAATGGGCAGCAGTTTAACTTTTGACCCCATATGTCCCCCTGGGTGGTATACCCCTCTTTCTGTTAGCAGAAATTACTGGAATCATTTGCCAGATTGTGCAAAGTCATTCTAGTGAGGGCTACCACCGGGACAATTTTTGCTTGAAGAATAAAAACCAGGTAGCAAATAAGGCACAAGTGTGAAAAATAAATATCATTTAATAAGAAAACATGTTCATTAAAAAAAGTCTAAACAGATCACAATTGTAAAAAAAATCCCCCCTTAATAGGAGAACATGCATGGAGGCGCATGGAGGTGATTTGCCTTTGTCAAATGCAGCAATATCCGAAAGCATTCCTTTACCTTTAGTGTCCGACAGCCTATAAACGTCTTAATGTTGGCGAAATCGAGGCGCTATAAAGCATCTCTTTCCCAGCCTAATAACTAACTAATGTGAGATGGAGACAGGCATTGAAGAGGTCATAAGGCAGTGGGTACAAACTGCCCCCTCGCAAACTGGCTGAGATAATTCATCCAAAAAGTCTTAAAAGTTGCAAAATAATTCAAGAGCAACTCGTTCAGCAAGGAAGGGACTGGACTTGCCCCTATCTCGAGCTATTCCTGCTGTAATGCAAACTGGTTTTCTGAAACACCACAACAGCCTGCAGAAAAACCTGGCAAGTCAAGTCTTGTCTTGAATGTGGAAAAAGAAACCGTTCCAAAAGCAGCGGCAAAGATTTTTTCCCCGTGACATTAAATAATTAACGGACACTAAAAAAGCCAGGCCTCGAAAGAAAAAAAGAAAGAAAAGGAATAGAAGAGAGGCTAGTGGGAACCAAAAGGACACTGAAGGACAAATGCAGCATCTCGGTCATTCTGTCCTATCCACAGAGAAATATGAACTATCCCAAGAGAACAAGGGAAATCTCAAATGCTCTTTTGTCCCAAAAGTCTCTTGGACACCTGCCAATTTGGATCGGAGCCCAGACGTGTCAGAAACCGGAATGCGAGATCAAGGCACGCTCGACGACGTGGCTTTTTCACCACCTGCTGACTCTCTTATAGCAAAGCAAAATACTTTTGGTTTTCGGAGGCTGTGCGGTTTTGCATTCAGCAACTTTTGCATGACCTTCCTTTAGTTCACAAGGCTTTCGTGATACATGGACTGCTTTGCTATTCAAGCAAGAAAGGTGCCGAAGCAGAGCCTTTGCGCACACGCACGCAGATGTTTTATGGTACGATGAAGCTTTTGTGGAGCAAGATTGGTCTGGAAGAAACCTCTGCTCATCTCTTACGCTGCAGACACAGTTCGCGTCTCCTTCCACAATCTCATGGAAATGTATAAAATCCAGTCTTATGGCTTCCAGGAAGAAAATAAAACCCAGGCAAGGTCCACATACGTCCTGAGCATTTGCAAAACGGAAATAAATACACAAATGTTGTCTTTCTTCTCTAGTGTAGCTTTGGCGGCGATCAGTTAGCTTGAACACGAGAAGTCATCCATTCTAACCCAGCTGGAAGACTGCAAGGAGACAATAAAGGTGTTAGCGCTAGAGGACCACAACTCCAAGAAGCTACCATTGAAAGGAAGGCTGAGGCCTTCACGGCAGAGCAGGTAGTTTTGTATGCAGAAGGTCCCAAATTTGATTCAAATTTAAAAAGATCTTAAGTATCGGGTACTGAAAAAGACCTTTCTCTGCCTGAGACTGTGGACCGACACAGCCATTCAAAACAGGCAACACTGAGGTAAACTGTCAACAGTCTGACCCAATACGTGCAGCTAAAAATGTCCTTCTGGTCTGCAGCGTACACCCTTCCATGTTTTGACAGTCCAACATTAGTATTTCCTGTTAAACTCATCGTGACAAACTTCCAGTTCTGAACTCACCAGTTTGTACTGATTTCATGAGGCACAGAGTTCCAGGGGCAAAGCACATCAATCATCTCTCCTCCTCACTGCAGGCCTAAGAGGGCAGTACTCACCCTTCTCCAGTGAGCGCGCAGCATCCTTGAATATGCCACGGATGGTCTTTAATGGAGCTGAGGGTCAGAAACTTGGAGATCTCAGAGGCGGACATAGAATTTTTGACATCTTGCTTGTTAGCAAATATCAACACAGCTGCGTTGCGCAGGTCCTGAGGTGGGGAAGGAAGAAACACACTGCTGACTTCCGTGTCCCGTTGGCTCCCGGATCACACTATGGCGTTTTCCCCATGGCCAATATATCCTGGGATAAGGAAATGAACCATCCCGGTTCGGCCATGACTTCCGCATGGCTTCCGGGTCTAACTCGGCCCCGCCCCACAAGATTTCCCTGGTCCCACGCCTTTCAAAAAACAATAAAATTGGCGGTTCTTTTTTAAAAGCCGTGCTGCTCCCGCTCCCATGCAAACACCGCAGGAGACGGGCCGGTTTATTTTTCCCGCCTCGCCGGCTGCAGCCAATCAGAACAGCGGAAACACGGGACAGTTTGCGCACGTGCGGCATCGTCGGCGAGGAAAATGAAAGTAAACCGAGGGCCATGCATAATCATCTGGAGTTCTTCCTCCTGGCCTGAATGTGCTGACGGGCTGCCGTGAGGAGGGAGGAACCAAGATGGAAACATCCCGCTATGTATGATCCCGTTTTTCCCCCAGGGTGTTTTGGCCGTGGGGAAAACGCCTTTCAGACCCCCAAAGTCACAAAAAGGGTCAATAAAATCAAGAGCCACTGAGAGATCTGGAAGTTCTTGTTCCAAGATGAGAGTTATTAGGTAGAAGGGTGCGTAAGAAGGGCTTAATTATCTTTTCCTTGGACGGTTCCATCTTAGGACACAGGGGAATAGCAAGAGATTCACATTTCAAGCACCAGAATTTACCACAGTTTGCAGACCAGTTCAAACCGAATGAACTGAGACTCTGTAAAACTCACACAAAATCTTTATTGGGCAAAAGAGGGCCGCCCTTCCCATTCCGGTCTACTTCTCCAAGTATGACCCAATTTACAGTTTGCTGTAGATCACTGGTACTCACGTCCATGGCTTGCTGAAAGCCACTTTCACAATTACCATCAATCAAAAGACATGTTTATTTCCATCTCTGGCAGGAGGCTAGCAACTCAAGTTGAGAGCCAGCCCGGTATGGTGGTGAAGAGCAGGTGGATTCTAATCTGGAGAACCAGGTTTGATTCCCCACTCCTCCACATGAGTGGCGGAGGCTTGTCTGGTGAACCAGATGTGTTTCCGCACTCCTACATTCCTGCTGGGTGACCTTGGGCTAGTCATAGCTCTCTCAGAACTCTCTCAGCCCCACCTGCCTCACAAGGTGTTGTGGGGAGAGGAAGGGAAAGGAGCAGTCATTTCCACATATTTTACTGTAGGTTTCCTAATTTAAAATCTCCACATATCTTTGGCAATACATCAGTCTGATTAATTGCTCACTTCCACCTGAGACACAGGCAGGAGAAGGTGTGGAATCAGCAAAAATAATGGACTTGAAATTCTAGAATACACGTGCCCGGAATGGAAGCCAGAACCAATAACAACACTCCCTAAAATTTGGGACAATAAAAATTCAATTAATAAGATTTTTTTTTAAATGCATACCCATAGCCACCGCATATGGTAGAATGATGCCTTTTCCAGATTGCAAAAACATTTGCTATCCATGTTTTTATATATCCTAGCTGGTTTCCATGGAAATAAATACCACAGATTTTCCATTTTCGTAACATTCTGGCCTGTGACATGGAGCGCTGTAATGCAAGCAGTCGACGTGACTGCCGAACAGTTTTATAACAATAAACAGTGCATGCTCAACATCCGCAAATAATGCTCGAAGAAACCAGGAAGGGGCACCCAAGATTTCCCACAATGTCAGGATAGGCGCTTACCTCATGAGCCAACATCTTGTACAGCTCCTCTTTTGTCACTGTCAACCTCTCACGGTCCGTGCTATCGATCACAAGAATGACAAACTAGAGAGAAAGAGAAAGCAGCAAATCTATGAGCGACCCCACACCCAGAATCCAAAGCTAAGGAAGGAGACAGAATCATAAACAGCTGGGTCCAGTGCATATTTTCCAAGACAAGAGTTCCCAATATCTTTTTTTGTGTGCCTGCCAACCATTTTTAGAAAGTAAGCAGGGCCAGGTGAATTTTTTCCCCCAGCAAGGCTTCTGATAACCTATATCAGTGGTGGCGCACCTTTGGCACTCCAGATGTTATGGACTACAATTCCCATCATCCCCTGCCAGCATGGCCAATTGGCCATGCTGGCAGGGGCTGATGGGAATTGTAGTCCATAACATCTGGAGTGCCAAAGGTTCGCCATGTCGATTTTTTTTTAAACAGAGCTTTGGCAGAAGCTACAATCACAGCATAAGTATCTTCACTGTGGCCCCTTCCGCACATGCAGAATAATGCACTTTCAATCCACTTTCGCAATTGCTTGCAAGTGGATTTTGCTATTCCGTACTGCATGTGTGGAAGGGGCCTGTATGACTGAAAATAAGCTGCGGCAGACATTTGGTGTTTGAAGCCACCTCCTTTCTGCTTCGATTATGTGCTCCTGCATTGCAGGGGTTGGACTTGATGGCCCTTCGGGTCTCTTCCAACTCCATCCAGACCAAGGTTTATTTGGTGGCTGTGCCCACCAAACTGAATCAGACTTCCAAAAATGCCTGCAAACTTAAAAAGGTTCTAGGAAGAGACTCAGGCCTGTAGATATGTTGTCCCCTTATTGTTCTCAAGGAACTGTGATAAGGAAGACACTGTACAGATACCAGAGGACATTTCCATGCAGGATCACAGCAATAAGCTTTTGGGTTCAGCAGGCTGCCTTGCAACAGCACCCTGTCAAATATCTGTCCACACGTTAGCAGTAAATTCAGGGGGCAGGAGTCAAAGCTCATAAGCTGTTTCAGCAAAGGTAAAAAGTACAACTGGTTAGGAGCTGGCTGGGTGGCTGCTGTGGTTCAGGATCTTAGCGCTTAGCTTCTGCATCTGTGGCTGGGATCTTCAGAGGTGTATCACAGAGTGTAACAGACTTCCCGCTGTGATACACCTCTGAAGATGCCAGCCACAGATGCAGGCGAAACATTAGGAACAAGATCTACCAGACCACGGCCCCACAGCCCGGAAAACGTTAGGAACAAGATCCACCAGACCACGGCCACACAGCCTAGAAAACCAGTTGTATCCAGCCGTGAAAGCCTTCGACAATACGTAAAAAGCACAGTCTACGCTGCTGGGGTTAGGTGCACAGTGTTCCCCTCCCCTTCCAGACTTGGAAATCGGCACAAAATTTTTTGGCTCTCCCTTTGTACCAGAGAAGTCTGATTTTTTTTCCTTTTAACTTTAAAAAAGAAATTGTGTCTATTCATGGTATTGGAAGAGAAAATATGTTGATATTACACAATACTATACATACATTTCAAGCATTTCTGGGTTTCTAAACTTTTTCAGTGCCGTCTGCTGGCTTTCGTGTTCCGTCTACGGCTTCCACAAAACGCTCCCCGAATTCCCATTTATCTTTATTTATTTTATTGAATTTATATCCCACCCTATGATGCGGGAGGGGGGGAGAGGGAGTTTGGAAAAGTAGAAAGAGTGAGGAAGGATGAAAGAAGGATAGATGCTGGTCTAGGTAAAAGTTGAAAAGGAAAAAAAATTTTTTCCTGCAGAGCCTTGCAAAGGAGCTGCTCTCCCTGATGAGGCATAAGAACATAAGAACTAGCCTGCTGGATCAGACCAGAGTCCATCTAGTCCAGCAGTCTGCTACTCGCAGTGGCCCACCAGGTGCCTTTGGGAGCTCACCTGCAGGATGTGAAAGCAATGGCCTTCTGCTGCTGCTGCTGCTCCTGAGCACCTGGTCTGCTAAGGCATTTGCAATCTGAGATCAAGGAGGATCAAGATTGGTAGCCATAGATCGAACCAGGAGTAGGGGCACCAAAACCCTCCAGATGTTTGGAACTTCCACAATTCCCATCAGCCTCTCTCAGCATGGCCAATTGGCCAGCATGCTAGGTAGAAAACTGATGGGAATTCAGTGTATCCCGAACATCTGAGAGCTGCAGGTTCCCTACCAACGTCATAGACAGGACCCTCCTCCATAAATCTGTCCAGAAGCCCTTTAAAAAAGCTGCAACCATTGCTAGTGGCCATCACCACCTCCTGTGGTAGCATATTTCCAGAAACACCTAATCACTACTGCTGCGTGAGAAGTGTTTCCTTTTTATTAGTCCCACTTTTCCCCCCCCCAGCATTTTCATCAATGAATGCCCCCCCCTAGGTTCTAGTTTTACAGCAGAGAGAAAAATTCCTCTCTGTCAACATTTTCTACCCCATGCATAATTTTATACAGCTTCAATCATATCCCCTCAGGCCAGTAAAGCAAACTGGAGATGAGGAGGGGCACCCAGCCAATGCCAGGGAGAAGACAGTAAAGGCTTTATTTGCCTGCCTCCCTGACCAAGGGCCGGGAAACACCCAACCAGACATTCCCCGCCTCTAGTAGAACTCCAATCCCTAATAGATCACAAACAGATGGCTATAGAGAAAACAAATCCCCATCACCACCTCTCCCAACCCCTGGGTTGATGCCGACCCGCGTTATATCTACACCGTGATGGGGAAAGTCACAATGTGGAAACGGATATCAGTAATTTTACAGCCCTTAAAAACTGCATTTCATTTTAACCAAAGCCTTTGTAGGTTAGAAGAGAATTCTGCAAGAGCATTCTGCAGAGCTTATTTTGTTTCTTCTAGAAACATCTACCCACATGGATTTAGTACATCTAAGCTTTGAGTGGGAGAAACATGCACCCCTAAGAAACACAAAAGATCAATCTTAAGAATTTTTTTTTAAAAGGGCCTTTCAGTTCAGAGGATGTTTGCATTGGCTGGATGGAGTGTCTGTTCTACCAATTTGCTGCCTCAGCAAGACCTGAGTTGCACGAAAACAGCAAACAAAAAATCAGAAGATGGGAGGAGAGAAATGTCAAGTATGTGAACTTGGAAGACGAAAAGGAGCACGCCTCAGCTTGGCTTTTGTTCTCTCAAAGCAGACGGAGAGCTGTGACTCAGAGACGGCTCAAATCCCACTTTCTCGAGGCATTTCAGACTTATTCAGAACCAATCGGGAGGAAAAGATAGCCTCGCATAACTGATCAATGGTGGACAAGTGTGACCTGAAGGGGAATAACGTGGCAAGTTGAAAGACCAGGAACGCAAACACTTCAGACACAGCACAGCTATGTAGCTGTAGTGGTTATGTGTCAGGCTACGGTCTAGCAGACCAAGATTTGAATCCTTCCATGGAAGCTTGATGGATAAAATGGAGAAAGGGAGAATGTGGGAAGACACTTGGGAAGAAAAGTTGGTCACAAATGGAAGAGGAGAATGGGGACAGGCTGTAAAGGAACATTCTGTAACCATGTCCTCCTTCCAAGACATGCAGAATAAGGCACCTCTCAATCCACTTTCGTCTGTTTGCAGGTACCGGTGCACTTGCTGTTCCGCTATTGTGCAAAATCCAGCTGCAAAGTGATCACAATGAGAAAGCGGATTAGAAAGTGCATTATTCTCTGCACGTCAAGGAAGGGGCCTAGTATTTTGCAGATTGGGCACTCAAAAGAGGAAGGGAAATAAACAGACAAATGTAAAAGAGCAATGCTCAGGAACGAGTATTTCCCCAGGTTCTCTCCACAACATGAGGTCATATGCGTGCTGAAGCCTGAATGTGTGGACAGCAGAAACACACACTATGCACAGCACCTATGCTTGCCATGTATGCATCCACACATTTTCCCTCAGGACAAACAATCCAGGAGATTGCCTATGTCAAAGGGGAAAAATAGTCTAAAATAAACAGGGGTGTGTTTGTATTTGGGGGTGGGGCGGGGTGGGGTGGAGAGCGAGATTGTGTAGTTCAGCCCTTAGACAGCATAACCTGCCGAAAGCCATCTAGGAAGTTCACAGCAGACGTATTTAGAAGAAGAAGAAGAGTTTGAATTTATACCCCACCTTTCTTTCCTGTAAGGAGACTCAAGGTGGTTTACAAGCTCCTTCCCCTCCCTCTCCCCGCAACAGACACCTTGTGAGGCAGGTGGGGCGGAGAGTCTTGAAGAACTGTGACTAGCTCAAGGTCACCCAGCAGGTGTGTAGGAGTGTGGAAACACAACTGGTTCACCAGATAAGCCTCCACCACTCAGGTGGAGGAGTAGGGAATCAAACCAGGTTAGAATCCACCTGCTCTTAACCACTACACCACCCTGGCTTTAGGCAGATTCCAATTTGCATTTCTGTCTTAGGCAAATATGCTGCCACCAGCTCTCGTAGAAGAACTACATGTCAGAGACAGAAGTCCTAGCCTAGCTTTGCAGTGTGCCAGCCTCTTCCTTCATAAGGAAGCTTTCCATCATGTAACATTTTCATCTGTAGCCTTAAGGGACACAGTTCAGATCTAAGGTTACCACCTGTTTGCGAGTACTAGAGCAAATCTATATCGCAACCCACAGAAGGAAGACTTTGAGGTGGGTGACAAACATCTCCCTAGAACAGCTGTAGCAGGAGAAGCTCATGGTATTCAACATATAGTTAGCTAAGTTTCAAGAACATCTGCAATGGGACAGCTCTTGTGAGCTCACTGCACCTATAAGAAGTTGGCTAACCCATTTCCCCTTACACTTCTCCTGACATCCCAACACAACCATGCTCCAAGGGGAGTAAATAGCTGCATTTCCTGCCCTAACTTAAGTAGCCTTTAGAACTGGCGAGGATTTCTAGAAATGCTCTGAGAATCAAAGCTGCCATAGCCCTGGACAGCCAAGAATTATCTCTCATGTCTGACTGGTCAGTAACTCTGGGAGTGGTTTTTGGCCTCTCCAGGGGACACAGTCACCTCAAATTGTTTCTTTTGTAAGCTTTTAAAATATAACAGGCCTTTTCTAATGCTGATTTGGGTCATTTCCACATGGTCAAAATATTCAAGCTGCCACTCAGAAACAATAGCCAATCAGAATGTGGGATACCGGGCTACAGCCTGCTACCGTGCGAAAACCCAATTGGAAGGAGGACCGGTTTATTTTACTAGCCGCCCTGCTCCAGCCAGCTTCGATCCCACTGATGATCACCAAAACCAGTGATCCAATAAGAACGTTAGGACAACTGGCAGTGCCTCAGATATGTAGCCATCAGAGTAAATACAGACGCACGTCTGGCCTCATCTGCAAGGAACAAAGCTGGAGTATTTTCTCCCCATCTTCTCTGGATTCCTTCAAAAAACGGGTGGCCCATGCAGACAGACACCTCAGAATAAAATAGACCCAGGTTAAAAAAAACCAGTGGTACACAGGATAATTTTGCCATGACAGTAAAATGTGCAATTTGGATTGAAAAACAGAGACCCCTGAAGGAAACAAGGGGTCACTGCTGAAATTTAAGGGGTTGGTAGGTAGATCAGGTGTTGTTCTGATGGGAGGTGGACTTTCAGATCTTTCCTGATCTGCGACACAGTCAAATCTCTCTTAACTCATCTATGCCATTTGGATCCATACTCACTTCGGTGTTGGAATAGTAGGTGTTCCAAGTAGACCTCAGGGTCTCTTGCCCACCGATGTCCCACATTAGGAAGTGCGTCTTGCGTAGAACAATTTCTTCCACATTGCTGCCAATGGTTGGGGATGTGTGTACGACTTCATTCATGAGGCTGCCAGAAGATCAGACCAGTGAATTAGAGGACCATTTCAGGAAGATGCAACAGCCCCTCCATCGCTTCCACCACAACGTTCCCCTTCCCCAAATAAGGGATGCTAATGAAACACACAGGTCTTCCTACCCCTAGCCTGAAGCCTCTTGGAAACCCTAAGATAGTTTATGGCCAACTACAAATGCCACAACATCAGAAAAGCTGGAGAAGGTTCTTCAAGCATAACAGAGGAAGGGAAAGGAGCTTGTAAGCCGCCTTGAATCTCCATACAAGAGAGAAAGATGGGATATAAATCCAAGAGCTCATCCCTCTTGCTTCCCCTCTTGTATGCTTGGAGTATAACTCCACATCTTGGTAAAGAGTAAGAGAACATAAGAACTAAGCCTGCTGGAATCGAGGACCAGAGTCCATCTAGTCCAGCATTCTGCTACTCGCATGATGGCCCACCCAGGTGCCTTTGGGAGCTCACATGCAGGGATGTAGAAGCAATGGCCTTCTGCTGCTGCTGCTCCTGAGCACCTGGTCTGCTAAGGCATTTGCAATCCCCTGAGAGATCAAGGAGGATCAAGATTGGTAGCCAGATTGAGCTTCCTCCTCCATAAATCTCTGCTCCAAAATGACCCTTTTCTAAAGCTGCTATGTCCCAGGTTAGAGTGGCCATCACCACCTCCTGTGGCAGCATACATTCCAAACACCAATCCTGCACGCTTAAATGGAAGAAGTGGCTTTCCTTTCTTTTATTCCAGTCCCTAATTCTTTCCCCAGCATTTTCAATGAGATGCCCTGGTTTCTAGTTTTTCTTGTGAGAAAGAGAGAAAAAGATTTCTCTCTGTCAACATTTTCTACCCATGCAGACTTTATAGACTTCAATGTATCCCCTCAGCCGCCTCAGCCTCCAAATCCAAAGAGTCCCAAACGCTTGCAGCCTCCTCTCATAAGGAAGGTGCTCCTTTAAGTAAAAAAGTAAAAGTTTCCCCTTCAGTCGATTATCCAATCTCTGAGGGTACCACTGCCCAAAAGAAGTTTCCCACAGGCAGAAGCCCGTTTTCATTGTGGGAGTAATGGCCATTGCTTTCCCTCGCTGATTAACTTTACCTCCCTAGCTATGTGCTAGGTACTCATTTACTCAAATCCAAGGAATGGATGGATTGGCTGGAGTTGACCATGAGCCAGCTGCCAGGATATCTGACCCGATAGGGTTCAGAACTCACAATGACCATGTGAGTGGCAGTGCAAGCACTTAACCACTACGCCACACGTCTCTTTCATCTTGGTACTCTCCACAAAATGGAGAAAAAAATGGTGCTGTCTGCCAAATCAATATAATATTTTACAGCAATTCAGAATGGATACAAAACAGGACTTGGTGCTCAAATAACAGCTTCTGATTTGAAAGAAAGTGTCTGAGATTAAAATGCACTCTTAGAAAAAATGGAATGTGATAGATGTGGTTGACAGGAATGTTCCTGGTAGGCTAGCGGCCATTTTGTGCACCCCCTGTTTGAGGACTGGGGGAATCACCTCAACTTTGGAATTCTTCCCCGGCCTTTCAGTTTGTCATCTGGCCCTGAGCCTGCCCAGCTTTGGCCACCAGTCAAACCTTTACTTTGCTTTGCTTTTAGTTCTTTTCTCACTGCTTGTTTGTTTGGCTGTATTTTTGTGTACTGTTTGATTCCTGTTTTCTTTATCACTGAACTTCTTTCACTGTCCATTTGAACAGAGTTGCATTCTCTTTACTAGAGATGTTGAGTTTTACACCACTAATACCTTTTTTTTTTTTTTTTAAATTATCTCATTTTATTGGGAGTTATCCAAGATTATTTTGGCCACTCACTGAGACTGCCTTTGGGAGTTTGCTGGATCCTGAGAGCCATGATCAGCTTCAACGGCTACTTTCAGAAACGGTGCCGTGTCTTAAGATATCCTAGCCTATCTCTAAGTCCAGCATGTGGAACCTCAATGGAATAGAGATGGTCTTAGAATTCGTTCGGCAATTTAGAGGCTGGTCAAAAGCAAAACTATGGAAAGATGGAGAATTCCCAAAAAATTTTTAAGGAAAACAGTTTGGAAGTGGAAAAGCATTGCAAAAATGGTGCAGATGGCAAATCTAGTAAAATCCCACACTGACTCATGTGATAGCCTATAAATTGAACAAAACAAATTCCTAACATGGGACGTGTTGAAATAAGGGGAGTCTTCTAACTGAGGCTGAAGTCAGTTCCTCCAACTTCACAGGTTCTTCTATTGAAGAAATAGTCAGGTAGGTTAGAGGAAGCGTTCACACTTTGCTTACTGGAGGAGACAGGCCAATAACTGGAAGTTTCCTCTGCTCCCCAACCCATGTGTTAGAGGGCTGTTTGGGATTCCTTCCACGACACGAGAAATGCACTCTGCACATTCACCCTGGATCACCTGTATGACTCCGCCAGTTAGGAACACACAGCAAACCAAAAGGCATCAGTTCCCCAGGTGCTCATTCCTCAAAATTAAACCCAGCCTCTGACTCAAAATGACTTTCCAGCCTGAATAGAACACCAGCCAGAAGAGAATAAGATACTCACAACTGGTAAAGGATGGTAGTTTTCCCAGCATTGTCCAATCCAATAATTATTACCTTGTGCTCTAGAGGGGGACAAAAATGAAAAGATCTGGAATTAGTTACTGATTGCCCAGGAAAAATACAAGGATGCATCCAGAGGTCCTCTTTGATTGCTTAAAAAGTCTTTGTTGGTCTTTACAACCCATTCATACAGTGAACTATGATAGCACATAGAGGAACTCAAGAGAAGCCTGCTAGCAGGGTATAACACATCCACAGCCCACCTTATCAAGCTTGTTGCCAACTATTCCATGGAGGTCCTAGGACTCTAGAAGTTAAGGTACACCACAGCAGTGGAGCAGCAGAGGAGCAGCAGAGGCATAGGGAGGTTAAGAGCTCATGTATCTAATCTAAGGAAACCCAGTTTGGATTCCCAGAAATCTACTGCCTACAAGAGCTGTGGGAGGCCACTGTAGGGGAATTCAGATTAGCCCTTATCAACAGGTGGTAGAGGATCAGAAAGCCTTCCAGATGTTTAGGGACATTCCCATGTGTCAGTTTCTGTCCCAGCATGGCCAATTGGCCATGCTGGTAGGGGGGGCTGGATGGGAAATTGCAGTTCCTGAATTTTATCTGAGACAAGCAGGTTCCCCACCCCTGGCCTATACACTCCCTGCACACACACCAGCCCTGGGTGACCTTTGGGCTGAGTCCACAGCTTCTCAGGAGCCTCTCAGCTCCCACCTACTTCTCCCTGGGAGTGTGTTATGCTAGAAGGGGGAAGGGCAAGGAGATTGTAAGCCCCTTTGAGTCTCCTACAGGAGAGAAAGGGGGGATATAAATCCAAACTCTTCTTCTCTTCTTCTTCTTCTAGAACAATTGCAGACAATTATATACGGCTTTCTTCCCTTTGCTTTGGTGGATTAGGGGACTTGCTGGGGTGCTCCCCCCATCAAGAATGCAGCAAACAGCTTTACAATCTTTTATTCCAACAAATTTACACCACCTGATATTATCCATCACAATTTTTTCATGATTCAGGTGGTGCTAACCTTATGGCATTTTCAGATGTTAAGTGGGACTACAATTGGCCATGCTGGCAGGGGCTGATGGGAATTGTAGTCCATAACATCTGGAGTGCCAAAGGTTCGCCACCACGGCACTAATCCAAAAGTCAGCAACAGACTGTCAACCAGAAAAATACAACGCCCTTTCTCTGTATTGCCGGAGTCACACATTTAAAAGCCCTTCTCTTTGCTTGCAGGTGTAAAAACCAAAAAGGCCGCAGCACTTGTGAGTATCTCAATTAACTAACAGCCCTGTCGGAGGTTTACTACCGGGTTTGAACGTTCCCACACTTTTAACAGCCCATGTATGATGTCAATTCTACTGCAAGTACATTTCAGGTTTGTTTTGCGGGTTCAGCATTGCTACCCCACACCTGAATTTGCAACAAAGGCCCTGTATACCACATAAAAGCCGGCAAAAGCTTTTAAGCAGTGCCACTGCAGAGTGGAGTTTCCCACTAAGCATTGGGTTTCCATTGCTTGGTACCAATAAGAAGAACGCCAACACAACGCTTGAAAACGGAAATGCTTCGGAAACCACAAGTGGTTCAGAACGTGAGTACCAGGTTGCTGACTGGAACATTGTGGTTAGCTCATCTTACCCCAATTTTGCAGCAGCTGCACTGGATACCGAGTAGTTTCTATGACCAACTCAAGGTACCTTAGATCACAATGAAGAAGAGTTTGACTTATATGCTCCACTTCTCTCTGTAGAGACTCCAAGGCTTACACAATCCCTTTGCCCTTCCCTCTCACAACTTAAACACCCTGTGGGAGGTGAAAGAGAGCTCCGAGAAGCTGTGACTAGCCCAAGGTCCACCAGCTGGAGCGTGGTGTGGGAGGTACAGGCTAATCCCACTGGAATTCCCCAGATAAGCCTCCACAACCAAGCTGACAAAGCTGGGAATCAAACTACACTGGTTCTTCCAGATCAGGAGTGCACCTGTTTTGGGCCTGCACTACACCACTGTTGCCACTCCTATACATGAGCTCATGTTGAGTCTGACTTTGTGGCAGTGAGAAAAGAGCAAGAGTCCAGTAGTAAATTCCTAGAAACTAACAAAATTCACAACTGGGTAATGTGCTTTTGAGAGTCACAGCTCATTTCTTCAGATAAGATCATTGAATCATAGAGTTGGAAGAGACCCCAAAGGCCATCAAGTCCAACCCCCTGCAATGCAGAAACACATAATCAAAGCACTCCTGCAATGCAGAAACACATAATCAAAATACATTGAGCCTCTCTTTAAAAACCTCCCAAGAAGGAGACTCCATCACACTTCGAGGTCATGCATTCCACTGTCAGGACTGTGCCCTGACCAGAAGCTTTTCCTGATGTTTGCTGTGCAGATCTCTTTCACCAGCTTCACCTTTGAACCCATGACTCTGGTTCTAAAAGTCAGGGAATCCCAGGCAACCTCCATGTGGAAGCTACCAAGAGTCAGCCCCGCCAGCAGGCCAATTTGGTCAGGGCTGGCAGGCTGCAGTCATGGGAATGCTAAACGCTTAACATCTGGAGTGCCAAAGGTTCGCCACCACGGTACCTAGTCTCTGGAGCCGCAGAAAACAAGCTTGCTCCCTCACCAACATGACATCCCTTCAAATATCTAAACATGGCTAAAATGTCACCTCTTAACCTTCTCTTCATGTTAGCCCTTTATGGTCTGAGATGCTCATACCCACAGGAATGTCCCTTCCAGTACAACCCACCCCCATTGCCCCCTTCAGGTATCCTTTTGGGGCTTCTTGCAAATGTCGAGTCAGCTGTTTGCAGGAGAAGGGTTTCCTCAGTTATGGCCCCTGAATAAAACTCCCTGATGACACCCATGCTCTGCAGCAGGGGTCTTCTAATTATGGCCCTCCAGATGTTCATGAACTACAATTCCCATCAGCCCCTGCCAGTATGGCCAAGTGGTAGGGCTCATAGGAATTGTAGTCTATGAACATCTGGAGGGTCATAGTTTGAAGACCCCTGCTCTGCAGGATTTGTTAACTTTCCCAACTCTGAATTGTTCAGGAGGGCCTTTGGAGGTTAACCAGATGATTGGGACAGGTTGGTAGAGGTACGGGGCGGAGCCATTTATCTCACTTTTATAAAAATTATCTGAGTTGTTGATTTTTAAGATGGTTTCTAAGTTGTTGTTTAAGTACTGCAAGTCACTGAGAGACCTTTTTGTGTGAGAGGCGACTAAAAGAAATCTAATAAATTAACACAATGAAATGCGGGAGCTCTGCCCATCCCGTGGCTTCTGTGAAGCAGGACATAATGATGAAGAGGGAGAAGAGGAGGAGGAGTTTGGATTTATATCCCGTCTTTCCTCTCCTGTAAGGAGACTCAAGGTGGCTTACAAGCTCCTTTCCCTTCCTCTCCCCCCAGCAGACCCCTTGCGAGGTAGGTGGGGCTGAAAGAGTTCTGAGAGAACCGTGACTAGCCCAAAGTCGCCCAGCAGACTTCATGTGCAGAAGTGAGGAAACAAATCCAGTTCACCAGATAAGAGCCTGCTGCTTATGTGCAGGAGAGGGGAATCAAGCACAGTTTTCCAGATTAGAGTTTGCCGCTTTTAACCACCACACCAGTGGCTCTCAATGGTCAGTTCAAATCTAATCTCAGCCACCTTTTCACTGTTTCCACGTAGGGTCAAAAAATGGGCTCCCAGCACGGCAGCATCCACGTGCAGGCATCCCCATAGTGCGACGTTACTCTGATTCTCCCCCCCTTTTCCAAGCAAATGAACAGCACAAGGGGAATTTCAGTGCATCCCCCCCACAATAGCTTGGGATCCTCCCCCCTTTTACTTCCCCCACCAAATCACTCTGCTCAACTGGAAGAAGAAGAAAGTCCTTTAAAAGGCTGAAAGAAAGGGGAAGAAAATTGGGCGGAGGGTCCAGATGGACACCCAGCCTCCAGCCATCCCACAGTTTCCCTTTTGAACCAGCTCAAAGGGAACCAGGCAGGTCAGATGGGGCATGAGGTCACCTGAACGTTCCCAGATTCCCCTGGGGTTTCCTGCTGCCCTTGCAGGGGAGGGGAAATCCCCAGGACAAAGCAGCCCATGTTTATTTACAAGACACACCTATCTGCAATAGAGAGGTGATGGTGGCCTAGGGCTGTTGTGAAGGACTACTGTGATAATGTTTGAAGTTCTTTTGAGCCA
Organism: Sphaerodactylus townsendi; assembly: GCF_021028975.2. Lineage (NCBI taxonomy): Eukaryota > Metazoa > Chordata > Lepidosauria > Squamata > Sphaerodactylidae > Sphaerodactylus > Sphaerodactylus townsendi. Next base: position 18,009,322 of record NC_059439.1, on the reverse strand, counting down.
AAAATGCTCTACAAATCCAAAGTCATTATATCATCATCATCATCATCATCATCATCATCATCATACCCACTTAAACCTTGTACACCGCTCAGAGCCCTTTGGGGGTGAGCGGGTTATCAAATAATCATCATCATCATCATCATCATCATCATCATCGACGTAGCAGTCCCCAGTGACAGCAGGGTCATTGAAAAAGAACACGAGAAGGTCACTAGATACCGCGATTTGAAAATCGAGCTTCAGCGTCTATGGCACAAACCAGCTGAGGTCGTTCCAGTGGTAATCGGCATGCTGGACGCCATCCCAAAAACACTAGGGCAGCACTTGAAACATGTTCAAATTGACAAAATTAATATTGGTCAAATTCAAAAGGCAGCCCTGCTGGGATCCGCATGAATACTACGCCAAGGCATTACAACTTCCTAGGCCTCTGGGTGAGGCTGGAATTGTAATGAAGGCCAACAACTAGCTAAAGATCTGGCAGCTGTGAAATCTACAACAACAACAACAACAACAATAACATAGGCATAGCAATGGAGAAAAGTTGGTACAAAGCAGATGCTGCCTTTAAATGCCTTTCTGTGAGCAAAAAACAGAATTTCATTTCCCTTGCTTGCCATCTTCAGCCACTGTAAACCGAGCTCATAGAGGAATTTGCAAAACAAACAAGTTGCGCGCAGGTTGAAGGCGGAGATTCCTATGAAGAATTTAAAAAAAGAACCCAGGGGCTTTAGTTCATGTAAAGTTTCAGGAAAAGCCTGTTTTGCATGGAAGGACAAATGCCACAATGACCTTATTCTATGGCGAAGTGGTCAGATTAGCCAGTTCAGATTTTTTTTTTTTGCAGTGCAAAGAACCTCAAAAAAACCAAAAAAACAACCCAGTTTCCACTCTACCCAAAAAAAAACCCAGCTTGCAGCTTCATCAGAGGCAAGCTTTTTAAAAATTGCTTTGGGCCGAAGGAAGGAAGTCCTACTTAAAACATACAGAAGCACAACAAAAGATTTTTCTCCCAGGCTCATTCCGCACATGCAGAATAATGCACTTTCAAACTGCTTTCAATGCTCTTCGAAGCTGTGCGGAATGGCAAAATCCACTTGCAAACAGTTGTGAAAGTGGTTTGAAAACGCATTATTTTGCGTGTGCGGAAGGGGCCCCAGACTCCAGAAACAAATCCCACCGCCTACCTCACTCAATTGGCTACATGAGCTGAACTCTTCAAGTTCCAGACAACAGAAGTGTCTGCACACATGTGCAAGAGAAGATAGACTCCACAGTGCTTCTGATAAGGGATTTTTGGAAAGAAGGAGTTTGGATTTATACCCCACCTTTCTCTGCCATAAGGAGAGTCAAGGTGCCTTACAAGCTCCTTTCCCTTCCTCTCCCCACAACAGACACCTGGTGAGGTAGGTGGGGCTGAGAGTTCCGAAGAACTGTGACTAGCCCAAGGTCACCCAGCAGGAATGTAGGAGTGTGGAAACACATCTGGTTCATCAGATAAGCCTCCGCCACTCAGGTGGAGAGAGTGGGGAATCAAACCCGGTTCTCCATATTAGAATCCACTTGCTCTTAACCACTACACCACGCTGTTGGTTTATGAAAGATCACCTGTTAATTTGGGCCTGCCCAGATTTCATTTGTAGAAAAGCACATGCAGGAGTCGGGAGTTCTTGTCAAAGTTGATGACGCACTAACCCATGAGCAAATACTTGCAAGATCACAATGGCGCTGTTCAAACCACAACTTGTGCAAGCAGTGTGCTGAGTCAGAGAACAGTAGCAACAGCAGAATCTAGACTCCGTGCTCCAACATGGCCTCATAAACAATGATTAATGCATCAATTCAGGTCACTTGGGAACTCCTATCAGTCATTGAGGGTTATACACACCCATGCTCCCAAAGCTAGATGTTCCTTCCCACCCCTTCTCACGCATTAAGCTTTCACACAACCAGTACAGATCCACCATTCTCTGTGGAAGTCTCCACCCACAAGCTTCCCTCGTGGAATCAGGATTAATGTGTACTAAAGACACGAATAGACACATCGTCGTTAGATAACCTGCATGCACTTGGGATGTAGAAGGAGAAGAGTAGGTTTTCATACCCTGCTTTTCTCAACCTTTTTAGGAATCTCATAGCAACTTACAAACTTCCTTCCCTTGCTATCCCCACAACAGACACCTTGTGAGGTAGGTGGGGCTGAGAGAGTTCCGGGAGAACTGTGACTAGAAAAGGTCAACCAGCAGGCTTCATGTGTAGGAGTGGGGAAATAAATTCAGTTCACCAGATTACAGTCCGCCGCTCATGTGGAGGAGTGGGGAAGCAAACTTGGTTCTCCAGATTAGATCTGTTCACTCTTAAACAATACCCCACACTGGCTGTGGTATAAAGCGTTCCTATATGTGAATTTTTCTGTACACGCCCACAAGTGTTTTGGGAAGCTCGAGAGAAAGGCCGGTATAGCAACCTAGCTAACATGAGGCAGTGGCTAGACCTTGGAGACCCAGATTTGAACCTCCACTCTTCCTTGAAAGCTTGTGGAGTGACCTTCGGCCAGGCAGAGAGGTTGTGACTGGCCCACCTTACAGGGTTGTTAAGGTGGAGGAAAAGAGAATCGCGTAAGATGCTTTGGGTCACCATTAGGAAAAAGGCAAGGTAGAAATGAAATAAAAATTTTAAATAAGTAAAACATATACAAGCATGTTTGCGCTGCTTGTGAAAAACGGCCGACTCGGGAAAAGATTTCCCAAAACTGTTAAGTTTCTGCTGTGTCTGTGTTTATAAACATTTGAGCGCAATTGTAGGCCTCTGTGTTTACAACACACAACACACAGAGGTGTTTTCAGCTTCATCTTTCCACCCACAGTCTTGAGGAATTTGAAGGCCTCCGGCTTTAATTGTCTTGTTCAGGAAAATGAGCAAAGACTGAAACACGCAGTTCCACGACCCCCATCGAAACTACTAGGAACGCCTCCGCACCCTCCCCATACTTATTGTGACTTCACTTCAGACCAAAACACACCAGCTGAAGATGCCAGAGACTCTCACATTTCTTTGTCTAGACCCAGCGCTGTCTGCTTCAACAGCAGGCGGTGCCCAGGGAACAGAAGAAACCCCCGATTCCCTACCCCCCCCCCTCCTGTTAAAGAGTCCAATCTGTCAAGGCAATCCCAGTTCTCTCCTCCAACTGGGCTTTTGTTCGCAGCTCTTACAATAACACTGTCTCCTGTTGCTGACTCCCGTCCCACCCAACAACAGGCGCACCCCCGTTCCCTCCCACCCTGCCTTTTGTTCTCGCCAGACAGTCCCAAGTTAACCCCAGAACAACTTCTTTTGAAGCTCAGCACTGCCCCAAAGATGTGCAACTGCGCAGATGGACAGAAAGACTCAGAACAGACCCGCTCCCATGGAGGAATCTGCAAAAACATTTTGCAAGAGCGCTGTAGAGACATGAAGCATGGCAAACAGAAAAAAGGTGTCCGGCCCCCCAACTGTGATTCTCCATTCCCCCATGCGCAAACAAAGCAGGGTGCCAACACAACCCACACATCGCACAGAAGTACATTCTGCCCCACGAGCTAACTGAAACATCCCAATGTCTGCCCCATAGCCACTCCTTTGCTGGAGTGCGGAAAAGGTCAGCAACCTTCTCTCCGCCCCCCACCCCATGTCATCCTCCCATATGGCATTTAGTTCCTTGAAAGGAAGTCAAAGAGGAGGAAAGAACAGAAAAAAGAAAGGGGGGGGGGCTGGGAAGAGAAGGAAAATCTCCCTATAAACTGCATATTTGGGAAAGGAAATCTGCAAAGGAGGGAATGCAAAGAGAGGAAAGGGAATCTGGGCAGAAGGGAAACCCCGGCTATCCGAAGAGACCTGGGGAAGAAATCTGGGGCGCTTTGGCTGCTGATCTAGGGAGGAAAGCAAAAAATAAAAGAGGAAAAATGGGGGGCGCGTAAATAACTGCAGGGGAGAAGCGCAAAGCCACATTGCTAAGGGTTCGAAGCTGCAAGTCTGGACAAAGAATAAATAGGGGGGGGGGGGTTAAAAAGAGAAACAAGGAAGAGAAAGTAGAACTAAACGGGGGCAGCGAATCCAAACCTGAAAGGGAGGAGAAAAAGGAACGAAGGAAAAAAAAGGACAACGTCAAAGCAAAGCAAAAGGTGGGCATAGAAAGACCAGCGAGGTTGAACATTCAGGAATCCGGGGGGAGAGAATAAAAGAGGGTCGAGGAGCAAGGCAGGGGACGGTGGAGAGGGACGCCTACCTCGGCTCCCGAAAATGCTCAACAGCTTTGCAAAGACCTGCCCCATCCCGAGACCGGCAGCCTTCTGAGCCGGCGCCTCGGCTCGCCCTCTTTATAACCTCCGCCGGTGACGCGGCAGCCGCCAAGCTCCGCCCACCCGCTCGGCCCCTCGAGGGATTTCCCAGGTGTGGGATCCCGCTAGCCCAGAGTGGGGAATCCCTTTGTCCGCCCCATTGGTGGTATGGGAAGAGGCTTCTGGAATGCCTCTAGTATTTTCGCTGATTTAGCAAGCAAACTCCACCCTACCCCTTAATAAATGAGGTGGCAGTAGTAAATTGGTAGTAGGGATTGATTTAGCACATTTTTATCCCACCCTCCAGGAAGCTGGGGAAAGAGGCTTCTGAAATTCTTCTCGATTTGTTGGTTTGGCCCTTATCTGACTGAGCCTGCAAACACCACCCTACCCCCTTTTAAATTACGTGGTAGAAGTACATTGGTAGTAGGAATTGATTTTGCACATTTTTATCCCACCCTCCAGGAAGCCGGGGCCATGGGGAAGGAGCTTCCGAAATCTCCTCTTCTGGCAGGGTGGATTGAGTGTGACATCATGACCCGGATTCCACTTCCTGTTTGCCGTGAAACTGTACTTTATCCTCACAACAATCTTCTGAGGTAGGGTAGCCTACCTTAAAAGATTGTTGTGAGGATAAAACGCAGGAAGGAACTGGGCCTCCAGCCCGAAATGGCCCCATGCTTCCTGGAGGGTGGGATAAAAATGAGCTAATTCCTACTACTGGCACCGTTGCAGCGTGGTGTTTTAAAAGGGGGTAGGGTGGTGTTTGCTTGCTAAGTAGACAAATAAATCCAGAAGAATTAATTTTTTTATCACTATCAATCTTTATTCATGAATGATGATTATTGATTTTAAAAAAGTTTTTTATCATAGACTGTCAGACTAGGAATTGGAATTCCCATTTTGCCATGGATGCGCATTGAGTGACATTGAGACACTCTCGGTTCAACCTACTTTGCAGGATTGTTGTAAGGATAAAATAAAGGAAAAGAGCACAGTGCCCCCATTGAGGGGACAGGCAGGGCGTAAGTTAAATAAATAAATACAGCTCAGTCTAGCTAGCCCATGTAACAGCTGACACTACTGTAAATATCTTTTGTTTTGTTTTTTTGTGGAACAAAATAATCCTTGTGTAGACACAATAACTTCCGTTGCTTTGTTTGTTGTTGTGTGTCCAACTGTTTTTATTGCACTGTTTTTTATGTTTTGTAATCTGCCTGGAGTCTCAGCAGTAAGAAAAGTGTACTATAAATAATTACATATTGTTGTCGAAGGCTTTCACGGCCGGAATCACTGGAGTGTTGTGGGGTTTCTGAGCTGTATGGCCATAACAGGATCCTCTGAAGATGCCAGCCACAGATGCAGATAAAACGTCAGGAGAAAATGCTTCTGGAACATGGCTATATGGCCCGGAAACCCCACAACACTCCAATTACATACTGTATTTTGAATTAAGTTCAGTCACTACACAGCCTGCAAGATTTCCCTCTCTTCTATTTTATCCTCTGCAAAGGAGGTTAGGCAAGCGAGAAAGTGACTGGTCCAACATGGCCATCCCAGGAAAATCCAAGTATTTTCACCCAGGTGCAACTTGTTTTATTCCCTAACTGGAATTCACATACTAGGTGAGCAGGGCCCAATTTGGATCAGAACCATGGCTTGGGGAGTGATGGTGCCCGTCACTATTTTTCCAACCTTCAAGTAACCTTGTGTAGCCTTTGAGGAGAAAGGTAACTCCTTGGGGCTATTTCAAGATTGGGAAAAGGCACAAAAAGGAAGGCTTGCGGCCCATCTCCCCGTAGCTCTGAGCCATGTACACCTCAGAGCGGCCTTTCCAGTAGGGAACTCATTAAACAACATCTGACTGAAAATCCTTGTGGACAGTTTGGAGACAAACATAACATGTAGTTTGGTCCTGAATAGGGGTCCGATTGCCCCATTTCAATACTTCAACTGTTCTGGCTCTTATGCCACCAGAAGACACATATTTTACTCTGCCTTATTATCCACAAGTGCAAAATCAAGTGGGTGAGTCATACGTCATCCATACCGCAACCACTGCCTGCAGAGTAATGAACAAAACTGTGGTTCTAGCATCCGTTCAGAATATGAAAGATGACAGTGTGGAAAACCACACAAAAATGGTAGCAACCTCCTAATAATCTTGAACACTCAGCACAGAGTGTCCTGCACATCCAGAATAATGCACTTTCAATCCACTTTCACAATTGTTTGCAAGTGGATTTTACTGTTCTGCACAGCTGCAAAGTGGATTGAAAGTACATTATTCTGCATGCGCGGAAGGGGCCAGAGTAAAAGAAAATTCATATAGCATATTAATCATATCAATTTACATACAAAAGAGTATTTTACTAAAAATATAAGGAGTCAGTGCAGTGGTTTGACTTCCGAGATCAGGGTTGAAATCCCTACTTTAGCCACAATATTCACTGGATGCTTTGGGGCCGTTCACTTTCTGTAATCCTAACAAACTTCGCAGGGTTGTTTATGTTGTACAGTAAGGCAAAACAGAAGATGGGCAAACCACATGCACACAGTGAATTCCTTGGAGAACAGGTAGAATAAAAACATGATAGGTAGACATGGTTTTTGTTGCTTAAAACAAGCTCACTCCCGTTTTGTTATTCTAGTCCTGTCTACTGGAGGTCTTTGCTGAATTGTTTGTCGTATTTTGTAATCCACCTGCACTCTCAACAAGAAAGGTAGGCTATAAATGATGTTGTTAATAATAATGTCAACATTCATAACACCAAGGCAAAGCATCCCTGTAGATCTCTACAAAGTTCCAGTACATTCCCCATTTTGGCAACAACCTCGTTTGAAGAATAACGTCACTGACTCCGCTGTCCTGTTGTGTGTAAACTGCTAGCCCTTTTTAAATGGAAATGTGCCTGTGCTTCTGAAGTGTCCATAAAATTAGTCTTTTAGAAAGCCCCCCAAGCATGTGGTCTCCCCGCGGCAGAGTATGACCGATCTAGAGCAACATGTTCATTATTGCCCTGCCATTGCAGAGAGGTCCCTTTTATTATTATTATTTTGAACAAGTGCAGCTATGAAGGTGCAGCTGGTCATATTATGGGACAATTGGCATGGCTGCAGGGGTTCATTTCTGTGTGCCTGTGCAGCTACGCATGTGTTGCAGGGAAAAAAGAGAGAGAGAAGCTGTCCCTGTGCAAAGGCGCAAAAGCAGCCCGGATTGTTTCCATGGGCTCCCATCGCTGCCTGAATGGCATGCGTATGAACGAGGAAAAGGCAAATCAGTTCCTTATAACTATTCGATTCGATTTCGAATACCTTTAATGGCATATAAATTGTTTAAGATTAACTTAGCAAGATAATAACTGCCTTTACAACTTTACAATTTCTGACGAGTTAAAATAACACCATTTAAAAATTTAGCCTTTATAACTACTGCAGCCCATTATACATTTGCTGAGCCGAATCCACCAGAGACTACCTCAGAATACCAGATGTTTTGAGAAGTTTGTCAAAAGGCTATCAGAACTGTACTTTTGACTTCTACATTTCTCTGTAACATAAACTGTTTGAGTGCTAAAAGAGAAAAGTCAAGGTAGCACCAGGTCATTACTGACCCGTGGTGTAACGTCCATTCACCACATTTACTAGGCGGACTATGTTTAAGGGTTGTTTACCATTGACCGCCAGCAAGCTGGAAACCCTGCCAACCCTAGAATACCTATTTCTTCTCCTCTTGTTTGAGGAAGGAAATAAGGAAATAGCATGATTTGGGTTATGTGGCGGCAAGACAGGAAGCGTGTAAAATTTCCTGTTCTTGGTGACGTGGTAATTTTCCCCACCTCACACACATTCTGTGTGGAGCAGTGACCAAACAAAAACCATAGTAACTCTTCTTACCCGGCCTTTCCTATTAGTTTACTTACACTCAACAGGAGCAGAAATGAAGCATATTCCAGATGAAGTGGAGGATTATATGATACGTTGAATGTGTCAGTCTAAGAACATAAGAACATAAGAACTAGCCTGCTGGATCAGACCAGAGTCCATCTAGTCCAGCATTCTGCTACTCGCAGTGGCCCACCAGGTGCCTTTGGGAGCTCACGTGCAGGATGTGAAAGCAATGGCCTTCTGTTGCTGCTGCTCCCGAGCACCTGGTCTGCTAAGGCATTTGCAATCTCAGATCAAGGAGGATCAAGATTGGTAGCCATAGATTGACTTCTCCTCCATAAATCTGTTGCTTTTAAAGCTATCCAGGTTAGTGGCCATCACCACCTCCTGTGGCAGCATATTCCAAACACCAATCCTGCGATGCGCGTGAAGAAGGGTGGCACTTTGCCATTAGTCCTAATTCTTCCCCAGCATTTTCAATGGAATGCCCCTGGTTTCTTAAGTATTGTGAGAAAGAGAGAAAAATTTCTCTCTGTCAACATTTTCCACTACCCCATGCATAATTTTATAGACTTCAATCATATCCCCCCTCAGGCGTCTCCCTCTCCAAACTAAAAGGGAGTCCCAAACGCATGCAGCCTCTCCTCCATAAGGAAGGATGCTCCAATCCTTCAAAATCATCCTCGTTGCCCTTCTCTGCACTTTTTTCTATCTCATGCCAGTATCCTTTTTTGGAGATGCCGTGACCAAGAACTAGATACACAATTGCCTCCAAGTGCTGGCGCACCACTACTTTATATAAGGGCATGACAATCCTTGCAGTTTTATTATCAACTCCTTTCCTAATTATCCCCAGCATAGAGTTTGCCTTTTTCACAGCTGCCATACATTGAGTTGACATTCCCATGGAACTATCAACTAAGACGCCCAAATCCCTTTCCTGGTCTGTGACTGATAGCAGTGACCCCTGTAGCGTGTATGTGAAGTTTGGATTTTTTGCAGAAACGTTTTAAGAAACTGAATCATCATCTTTAGTTGTGACTAAATTTTGTAACTTGTTCCAATGCTGACAGTGTATGCCTCAAATAGGCAAAATAAAATCGACGGTATCTCTGAATATGTGTTGCCCCCAGTGAACTGAGATTTTAGAAGGCCTCGCTACTGTGACATTTAGGAGAATCCTGAAGATTTGATTTTCTCCCCACTAGTATTCAGACCTGTAGGTTTATCTGTTGTGTTTCCAAATTACTGGCTTGTAAGACTGAATCTACCAGGGGCAACAGACTTTCATGACTGGAACTCCAGATGTGTAGCTGGGCCACAATAAGGTTGCCAACTTCCAGGTGAGAGCCACCGTGGTGTAGTGGCTAAGAGCAGGTGCACTCTAATCTGGAGAACTGGGTTTGATTCCCCGCTCTGCCACTTGAGCTGTGGAGGCTTAACTGGTGAACTAGATTAGCTTGTACACTCCAAAACACATGCCAACTGGGTGACCTTGGGCTAGTCACAGTTCTTCAGAGCTCTCTCAGCCTCATTCACCTCACAGGGTGTTTGTTGTGAGGGGGGAAGGGAAAGGAGATTGTAAGTGTAAGCCCCTTTGAGTCTCCTAACAGAAGAGAAAGGGGGTATAAGTTAAGGTGACCAGATGGTCACCTTCGCTAACCGGGACAGGTGGGTGGGCGACCCCCCGTGCACAAGCGTGTGCACGCGCACACACACGCAGTTGCAGGAGCGCACTGCCTTCTGGGGCGCTGCCGTTTCCCACCCTGTCACAGGGCGGGAAACGGCAGCTCCCCAGAATGCCGTGTGCTCCTGCGGCCGCGCAGGAGGCTGCCGCACTGCCTTGAGCCCCAGAAGGCAGTGTGGCAGCCTTCTAAAACCCGGGACTTTGGTGGAAACAAGTTCGTTAAAGGCGGGAATGTCCCACCAAAAGCGGGACTGCTGGTCACCATAGTATAACTCCAACTCTTCTTCTTCTTCTTCTTCTTCTTCTTCTTCTTCTTCTTCTGGTAGAAGCTGGAGATTTCCCGCTATTACAACTGATCTTCAGGTGACAGAGATCAGTTCACCTGGAGAAAATGACTACTTTGGAAGGTGGACTCTGTGGTGTTATACCCCATTGAAGTCCCTCCCCCTCCTTAAACCCACCCTCCTTAGGCTCCACCCTCAAAATCTCCAGGTATTTCCCAATCTGGAGCAGGCAACTGGTAAAAGGGGTGAGAGAATAAAACAAACACTGGTGGAAATGGCCACCAAAACAGTATATTTCAGTGGCCAAACAGAAGACTTGATGGGCCAGCATCCTACCTGGTTCCATCCACTTTCCAGGCATATTTGGTGGGTGCCAAGAAACAGGTCAGCAGATACCATGATGCCCATGGAGGACATGTTGGAGACCCCGGAATTGAACTGTGGTTAGTGTCCAAATGAGACACACTTAAAGATGTTAATTTGGTCAGTTGAGGTGAAGCAGTTGAAAAAAATTTCTGCTTCCACATTAGAATATAGTCCCGAACGAATATGAGAATTATCAATTGTTTCTACATGCTGCCTTTGTCAAAACTGTTATTTGGTGCGTTATTGAACATGGTACTTTGATACAAGAGCATTTATGCCAAAATGTATTTTTACTTTCAAACTTTCAAATGGATGGGGGGAGCAGAGCTAGGTAGGCACTAGGACCCAGGCGGAACATTCTACAACAGGGGTAGGGAACCTTTAACACTCAAAGAGCCATTTGGACCCATTTTCCACGGGAAAAGAAAACTCTTGGAGCCGCAAATAATTTAAAATAAAATAAAGATAACACTGTATATATTGGGTTTTTTAACCTTTTACTCCGCTCATTTTGAGAAGCGCATGGATCCGTCCGCCCTGCTGCCTGCAGGGTGGGCAAGGATGGGGCCAGCGGCTCAGCCTTGCTAGCTGCCAGGAAAGCGCCCGCCCCACTCCAATGGGGCGGGCGAGAGGGGAAGCCCGCGGCGGCCGCGGGCAATTGGTGCACCTGCCCTGCTGCCTGCAGGGCGAGCAAGGATGAAGCTGGCTAGGCACCGGCGCCACGCCCAGCCGGGAAAGCGCCTGGCCCATTGCTCCAGCGGGGCGGGCCAGAGAGGAAGCCCGCCAGTCGCGGCCCAACTGGCGGCAGCGAGGCGGTTGGTGCACCAGCCACTGCCTGCACTTGCAGGGCGAGGGGCAAGGATGGGGCCGGCAGCTCGGCTCGTGGAGCCGCAGTGCAAGGGCAGAAAGCCACATGCGGCTCTCGAGCCGCAGGTTCCCTACCCCTGTTCTACAACAAAGAAAGTCTGGGATGCTATGTTCTGTGGCGGAGTAATATACAATCTACTCACATCTTTATGTGAAATGGAGTATAACTATGGTTCTGAAACGATGGTTTGAAGCTGGTTTATTAACCACAGATATAACCACAGGACTTGTATAACAAATGAATTCAGACATTAACTTCATCCCAGCTTGGGCCCTAAGTCTTGCTCTCACCACAATGCAAACCTGGATACTACTAGCTACGTTTCTACACTCTACGGCAGTGATGGCGAGCCTATGGCACGGGTGCCAGAGGTGGCACTCAGAGCCCTCTCTGTGGCACACGCAAACAGAATGCCCCCACACATATCTAGGCTGGCCTAGGACGCTGGGCTCAATTATTACCATTAAACCTAAGACCTAGTTTTGGGGAAGCAGTGTAGGTAACACTGTTAAACCCCACTGATTAAACCCCACTGATTTTCATGTGAAGAACTAAAGCACGATCCTTTACCTGGGAGTAAGCTTGGTTGCAGCAGTGGGGTAGGAGGTTAAGAGCTCATGTATCTAATCTGGAGGAACCAGGTTTGATTCCCAGCTCTGCCGCCTGAGCTGTGGAGGCTTATCTGGGGAATTCAGATTAGCCTGTACACTCCCACACACGCCAGCTGGGTGACCTTGGGCTAGTCCCACGAAGCTTCTGGAGCTCTCACAAAGCCCACCTACCTCCACAGGGTGTTTGGTTGTAGAGGGGGGGAAGGGCAGAGGAGATTGTCAGCCCAGCTTTGAGTCTCCTGCAGGAGGGGGGGATATAAATCAAACTCCTCCTCCTCCTCCTCCTCCATCCTCCTCCCTCCCTCCTCCTCCTCCTCCTTCTTCTTCTTCTTCTTCTTCTTCTTCAACCCTCCTGGGGTCGTGATTCACTCGTTGGAAGAGTTGCACAGTTGCTTCAAAGCAAAGTCACCAACTACCACCAAGCTTACTCCCCGAGGTAAAAGCACGCCTTCAGTGGCAAACATTACTCCAAGGTAAAGCGTATGCTTCAGGAGCCAACCATTTTTCTAGGCTAAAGAGCCCTAGAGTATTCAGGATTAAATTTACGCCGTGTTGGCACTTTGCAATAAATAAGTGGGTTTTGGGTTGCAATTTGGGCACTCGGTCTCGGAAAGGTTCGCCATCACTGCTCTACGGGGAAGGTACAGAATGAAACAGCATTTGCTGAGAGAAGCCAGGATTTGAACGCTCGTCTGTGAGCCAGATCTTATTAGTCGCAAAAACAAGCCACTCTTAAAATAAATGACAGCTTCGTGTTGTGTCTAAAGTAAGCCCCGTCCCACACATGTTTGCCGAGATACTCTGAAAGAGTATTCATTTGGAGAAATATTTATGTTTCTCCCCTTATGTAAACTTGACGTTTCATCTGCAGCCAGAAAATATAGTTCCTTCACTTCAACTGGGAAATTAGACATCTCGAACTGAACAGCAAAGAAAGAATATTTAGATTTACAACACGGATCTCTTAATTAGCAGTCCAACACTCTGCTATGGAGCCATTCCCCCACCTTTCAAAAGTCCTTGCTTGTGGTATTTGGCTCATTGAAACGAATGCCCATGCTGTTTTTAAAACTGCAAAAATGTGCTTGCTTGCATTTGGAAAGCAGTTTCCTTCTGCTGCCTCAAAGCGCTTCGTGAAGAAATTCTTTCTCCAGGAAGCAAATGTAACAGACTGTTAGAAACTCCGTCATTGTAAAAATATTTTTTTATCTGAACATCCAATTCAGACCGAAATCTTGGGAGAGGCACCCACGCAAAACAAGAAGACATTACATTCTGCATGCAGCAGGCCTATTCCATAAAGCGTCGTGCAATGAAATCAAATTTAACAACACTTGCTTAAAGCTCCAGGCGAAAAGCTTGCCCCAAATAAAAACTGACTGCATTTCAAGAAAATATTCTGGCTCGGATTTTAATAAGTCTCTGAGGGAAAGGAACTCTGTGGGGGTGAGGAAGCTGCTAAAGGCTAAATTAGGCACAATACTTTTGTTTCTTATTTGATTTCATTTGTAACCCACTTTTCTCCACAGTGAGGACCCAAAATGACTTTAAAAATTCTCCCTTTCGCCATTGTATCCTCACAATAACCCTGTGAAGTAGGCCAGGTTGAAAGTGTGGCCCAAGTTTCTGTGGCAGGGTGGGGATTCGAATGTGGGTCTCCCAGAACATTCTCACCACTACACACATTTCTGACAAGAGTAACCCTCAAAACACTTTCCTGGGATTAAGCCCGACTGACCCCTTCCGCACATGCAGAATAATGCACTTTTAATCCACTTTCACGATTGTTTGCAAGTGGATTTTGCTATTCTGCCCAGTAAAATCCATCTACAAAGTGGATTGAAAGTGCATTATTCTGCATGTGGGGAAGGGGCCTAACAAAATTCTTTCGATTTCTTTGAAAATGTGTGCTTTCCTCGGTGAAGTGTAAGAGAGAGTGAAAAATCTCCTTGGATTGCACAGGTCATAAGCAGCCCCTGATGCCACGGAGAGAAACACATCTCACCGTGACATACCTCTGAAGACGCCAACCAGAGGTGGGATCCAGCAGGTTCTCACAGGTTCCCGAGAGTAGGTTACTAATTATTTGTGTGTGCCGAGAGAGGGTTACTAATTGGTGATTTTGCCACGTGATTTTTGCCTTAGTTACGCCCCTCCTCTCAGCAGTAGCGTGCAGAACTTGAAGCAGTCTAGCAGGAGGTGCACCGGCGTGCGTGGCAGCCTGCGCCTGCGTGCATTCGTTTCCCACCCAAGGACTGGCGCAGCGGCTGCGTCCTTGCCACAGCCCTCCCCCCAGGAATGCCCCACCCCCGGAATGCCCTGCCACGCCCCCATCATGCCCTGCTCAGCCCCACTGGCGCTACACCACAGTTTGAATCCCACCACCATGGGAACCTGTCACTAAAATTTTTGGATCCCACCACTGACGCCAACCATAGATCTGGGTGAAATGTTAGGAGGCAAAACTACCAGACCATGGCCACACAGCCCAGAAAACCCACAACAGCCAGTTGAATCTGGCTGTGAAAGCCTTCAACAATAACCCTACAGAGATTTTACACATGAGTGGGGCAGACCCACACTTAAAGAACTTGTTTTATTTGAAAATGCCCATATCTGAGAAACAAAGGGCGGAGCAACTCTATATACAGTGATATTTACACAGGTTATTTAAAAATGTTGGGCTGGTTGGGGCGGGGAGGTGGGTGGCCACTTTCTTATTTTTTCTGGCATCTCCAATCGCCTTTATCCGGCCAGTACTCTGATGGGGCCCTGGAAGAAACAGAGAGAAACAGTTGATTAGACTGACTTCTGTGGGTGTAGATTTTTGCATTACACAAGAGTCTTCAACAGGCAGCGAAAGAAGATAGAACAGAGGATACCAGATGTTGCAGACAGCTGTAACTCCATGGTAAAAGGGTCCCAGGGCCCAGCTCTGGCTCAGAATAAACCTTCATGAGTCAGTAGAGCACTCCTTAAATCTTTTTCTACATTCTACAGCCTCATTTATAAGGGTCAATTCACATGTCCTAGTGTCCCCCATGTATTGAATGTCGACCTCAGGTTCTCTGGTGGTTCTGTGCTCAGAACTCAATTCCCAGGCATGTGTGGGACTGATTTGGATCAGGACCATGGCATGTGGTAAGAGGGGGCTTGCTTAAAGTCTTCTGGCCTACACTGAGGCCCCTTCCGCACATGCAGAATAATGCACTTTCAATCCACTTTCAATGCACTTTGCAGCTGGATTTTACTGTGCGGAATAGCAAAATCCACTTGCAAACCATTGTGAAAGGGGATTGAAAGTGCATTATTCTGCATGGGCCTGAAACATCCTCAGTAGCTGCTATTTGCCCTGCTGGGGAACCGTAGAGGTATAGATGGGCTATTCATATGTTTCATCAAAGGGACAAATGAGGGCTCATGGGAGCAAGTCACATCACGAAACCCTCTTCACATGCTGTGGTTCCCAATTTATATAAGGTCAGAACACATCTGGGAACTGAGATGTGAGCCCAAAACCCCCAGGCAGATCCAACGCCAGAAAACTTTCATGTGGGTGTGTGTGTGTGGCAAATAAGTACACCGGTGGTCAGCCCGTCATTATTTATTTCCTTTACTATTTATTTATTTGTGCTTTATTATTTATTTACCAATGTTGTCCTTGAGAGTCAAGGCGGATACACAGTATAAAGCAATGTAACTGGCTAGCATGAGGGATCTAATAAGCAATGCAATAGGGCTAGGATTACATTAGAAAAGTGCAAAAAAGGTTCTGAGATCCTATGTCACGCACACACACACCGGCGTTTAAAATTAGGACCCTTCAGCCATGCTAACTGCTTATTCAGTTCTAGCCAACTGCATAGAGAATTTACATTTTGAAGATTTATGGTAGGATTTGGACCTTTTTACCTCCACTAATTCCTTCTTTTTTTACGTAGAAAATTTGCACTTGAAATACTTGTGATGGGTTTCACACTAACTCTTGTACAGATTGGAGGGGCAAAACAAATGATTGATGGGGTCCAGCCCCATTTTGCACCACCATGGCTATGGCCCTGCTTCCAGAGCTCAATGGTGGACCAGATGTGTGGGCAGTGGTGTAGCGCCTAGGAAGTCAGGGGGAGGGACGCGTCTTGCCCCAGGTGCACTCTGGTGCAGGGGTGGGGCGGGGCGGGGCAGGGCAGGGGCATTCTGGAGCGTTGTGTGCCCCAGGCGCAGTTCCCCCTCACTACAGCTCTGTGAGTGGGGGACACAAGAACTTTGTAATGTGTGAATTTGGCCCATGGAAAGAGTGCTGTAGTCAGGGCAGGCTACTAGATAAACCAAACATTGTTCTGCCTGGAGTACTTCCTGCCCCACCTAAAGCTTTCCCCCAAAAAATCTTGGCTTCTTTAATGTGGGGTATTACAACGTACATTTAAAGAATGAGAGCATTTGTAAGACTATGACATCTGGTTTTCAAAAGGAGGAAGCGGAGGCTGATGCCACGCAAATATAATTTTGCTCCAAATGCCGCCCACCTGACTCGTTTTCCTTGGCTGACGCAACATTTCCTCCTTTCGTCTTTACCGTGTTTAAGTTATCTGGGGGGTGGGGGGGACTCTTCCTTTTCACTAAGCAGGGCCTAGTGCTCAAAGGATGTAAGAGGTAACTTCAGGAATGCGTTTATTACAGGTAGACAAAAAGTTTGGAATTTTCTCTGTTCCGGTCAGTAATATTACACAATGTTGCACAAACCCATTTCTCAGCAACTGGTAGCTCAGATGATCATTTATATATGGGTAGTGGTTTTCTTTTAATTTTAAATTTGTTTTATATTTTTTAAAAATCCAACATATTTTGTAAGCTACCTTGGGATCTTTCCTCCCCCACAGGGGATATGGCAGTATAAAAATAGAAATAAATAGATAGATAGATAGATAGATAGATAGATAGATAGATAGATAGATAGATAGATAGATAGATAGATAGATAGATAGATAGATAGATAGATAGATAGATAGATAGATAGATAGATAGATAGATAGATAGATAGATAGATAGATAGATAGATAGATAGATAGATAGATAGATAGATAGATAGATAGATAGATAGATAGATGTGAGGTGCCTCTAACTATTCCATTCATTCCTTTAAAGTCCCTTTTGGAAATGTGGCACCCCCACTGATGGAAGATGCTGTGTTCAAGAACTCATCCAGGGGGGCAACACTGTCACTCTCCCCTTTCCCATCTCCCATTCACGGCAGTAAAATAAATCAAGAGTCCACTGCACCGTGGACCTTGAAGACGAACAAACATTTATTTCACATCAGTTTTCTTCATCCGGTAAATTGGCATGCGTGAGTATAACTCTAAGGCTGATTATACACTGGCACTCAGCCTGGCAGTGAGCATATGGCTCCTGTGGGGAAGAGATACTTGTACTGATGCCATTAAAGTTACATCATAGAAAATCCCTGACACCCCGCAGTTTGTGAGAGCGAGGAAACACGGGGTTTCCTTCTCTCTGCAGGGCTTCTCTCCTTCCGGGTGGCTTTAAAGGCAAGACTGAAGGTTGCCTGTTTTGGTTTTGGTTTTGGTTTTGGTTTTGGTTTGGTTTGTTTTGTTTTGTTTTGTTTTTTGTTTTGTTTTGAAGAAGAAGAAGAAGAAGAAGAAGAAGAAGAAGAAGAAGAAGAAGAAGAAGAAGAGGAAGAGGAAGAGGAAGAGGAAGAGGAGGAAGAGGAAGAAGAAGAAGAAGAAGAGGAAGAAGAAGAAGAGGAGGAGGAGGAGGAGGAAGAAGAGGAGGAGGAGGAGGAAGAGGAGGAAGAAAAAGAGGAGGAAGAGAAAGAAGAGGAAGAGGAAGAAGAGGAAGAAGAGGAAGAAGAAGAGGAGTTTGGATTTATATCCCCCCTTTCTCTCCTGTAGGAGACTCAAAGGGGCTTACAATCTCCTTGCCCTTCCCCCCTCACAACAAACACCCTGTGAGGTGGGTGGGGCTGAGAGAGCTCCGAGAAGCTGTGACTAGCCCAAGGTCCCCCAGCTGGCGTGTGTGGGAGTGTACAGGCTAATCTGAATTCCCCAGATAAGCCTTCACAGCTCAGGCAGCAGAGCTGGGAATCAAACCCGGTTCCTCCAGATTAGATACACGAGCTCTTAACCTCCTCCTAGAGTTTGGATTTATGCCCCACCTTTCTCTCCTGTAAGGAGACTCAAGGTGGCTTGCACAAGCTCCTTTCCCTTCCTCTCCTCACAACAGACACCTTGTGAGGTAGGTGGGGTTGAGAGAACAGTGACTAGCCCGAGGTCACCCAGCAGGACTGTAGGAGTGTGGAAACACATCTGGTTCACCAGATGAGCCTCAGCCACACAGGCAGAGGAGTGGGGAATCAAACTCGGTTCTCCAGATTAGAATCCACCTGCTCTTCACCACTACACCATGCTGGCTCTCAATATTGATATTGCTTATATTGATATTGTGGACTGGAAGGAGGGGGGAGGCAAGACTTTTGAGTAGAGCAACGTGGGAACAGCTGATCCCGAGCCGCGTGGCAGACACTGGGGTAGCTCCTTCTATTTAAACAGGGAAATGCAAGGAGACCCCACTGTGGAGGGACGGTGGGGCTAGGAATGTCAAGGAAAGCACTCCATGCATAACCGGCCTAAGTATAAATGACTGCTATACATGTACACTCCAGTGTATCTGATGAAGTGAGCCCTGGCTCAAAAATGCTAGTCTTTAAGGTGCCCGCCGGGCCCTGTTTCACTTTGCTGCTACAGACTAACAAGCTTGCATATCTGGGATTATACACTGGGGTTACTTACTGTTGGTTAGGAGGGGTCCTTCTGCAAACCAGCCCTTCTAGGCAGGGACACACTTGGTTCAAGCTGAATGCAATTCCTCCTTGGGGGATATAGCATCCTTCACCTAAATGCAGCCGTTTCTTGCAAACCATCTCCCCGTGGAGTCGGGCACAGCAAGCATCAGGCGCACAGTCTGTATCCCGGTGGCAGCGAGAACCTGGGAGACCCAAAGAGAATCATTCAAACACCAGCTCCATTTGTGCACTACTTTGAAATGTATCCATTTTAACAATCTGAGCTGTCAAGATTCCGTCTTCTCAAATAGTTCTAGCCTTCGTTTCAAAAGTCTGAGTGCCTCCATTCAAACTTTGAGAACCAAGTTGAGAATCTCCCTCCCTAAACCGGCTTCAAAAAAGCTGGATCATTATAGCAGCGGTTGCGTAGTGGTTAAGAGCATCTACACTCTAATCTGGAGAATCGGGTTTGATTCCCTGCTCTGCCACTTGATCTGTGGAGGCTTATCTGGGGAACTAGATTAGCCTGTGCACTCCAACACGCCAGCTGGGTGACTTTGGGCGAGTCACGGTTCTTCTGAGCTCTCTCAGCCCCACCCACTTTACAGGGTGTTTGTTAGGGGCGGGGGCGGGAGGGAAAGGAGATTATAAACCCCTTTGAGTCTCCTTGCAGGAGAGAAAGGGGGGATATAAATCCAAACTCTTCTTCTTCTACATACCAAGCTGTTTCCAAAATACTTGTGTAAGGATGAGTTTTTAAGAATTTATCTGAACATATAACAAATGCCATCCACTTGACCTGAAACTGGTGAGATATTTCTCATCAGAAAGAAAGACTTTACACTGCTGTTCCAAGCAGAGTTACACCCTCCTAAACTTATTGAAGTCAAAGGGTTTAGAAGAGTTTAACTCTATTTAGGACAGCAGGATACCAGATGTTTTGGGGATATTTATTCTTTATGAGTTCAAAATTTTGATATTTGTCACCTAATTAGTTTTATTTGGATGAAAGTCACATAAATACATCTGTGTTGCAGATATTATTCCCATTAATGGACCATATGAGATGCATTTAAACACAAAGGCGGCAGATCTCTGTTTGGAAGCCATGCCCTTTGACCTACCGGCCTCACCCTCTAATTCCAGACAGCAGAGTGGGATGATTAATTGTCCAAGAACATATTCCTGGCATGCATGCAAGCATGCTCGCTTCCTGCACGTGCCCCAGGAGGGAGCAATTACTTCAAATTAAACCCTGATTCAGATCCTGAATGGAAAACATGCAATTCCTGCCCTAAGGTCAGAGAGAGCGGCCTGCCTTTCCTTGCCATACCTTCCTGTCCACCTGGCACAGTTGTGTGGCATTTGCCAAACATGCAGCTCAAGCCCCTGGCGCAGTGGGCATCCCGACGGCAGTACTCCCCTTCTTCTCGGAGGGTTAGGCAGAGCCCAAAATGGTGGTCACAGAAGAACCCGTGGGGACAATGGGTTTCCTGGCTGCACACAGCCACCTGTTGAGAAAAAGAGAAAAACAGGTGGATTGCATTCATACCCCTCCATTGCTTCAGGAAACTCAAACTAGCATTCAAAGGGTTTCCCAAAGTAGTAGGCTTTCCAAGTATCTGGCAGGGGATGAGGGTTGTGTCCCAGGCCCCTTCCGCACATGCAAAATAATGCGTTTTCAAACCACTTTCACAACTGTTTGCAAGTGGATTTTGCTATTCCGCACAGCTTCAAAGAGCAGTGAAAGCAGTTTGAAAATGCATTACTCTGCATGTGCAGAATGACCCACAGTTTCTTGTTTATTTTATAGCCTTGCTTTAAACTTTGGGACTCCACTTTGAGTCCGTGCAAGAAAGGCAGACTACAAATGAAACAACAACAGGTTAAAGATGAACCAAGACTCAGCCAGGACAGTAGGAAGTAGGTGTATGAAAGACATATCCATCCCAACTAAGGTACTGCAGCCTGTTCTCACACTACAAGGTTCATAACCAGGGCTTCTGGTAGAGTTGCCATCTCCTGGTTGAGAAATTCGTGAAGATTTGTGGGTGGAGCCCAGGAGGGAGGGGCATAGCAAAGGGGAGGGACCTCAGGAAGGTAAAATGTCATCAAGTCCATCCTCCAACATAGCCATTTTTCCCCCAGGAAATCTGATCTCTGCATCATCTGGAGATCAGTTTTAATTCTGCGGGATCTCCAGACCCTGCCTGGAGTTTGGCAACCCTAGCTTTCTGTGGGTATTAGGTATTCGTTTTCTGGGCTTCAATCATAATCTTTTATTTCTCCAAATCCCAGCAAGTTATATCCTCAACTTTATCTCTTCCCTTAAACCCCTGGTGTTCATTCAAGAACCAATACTAGTGTTCATCTATCTTGCTCTAAGTCTGGGAAAAGGAAATGGGTTTGGGGCAAGCCCTCTGTGAGTTTCAGCAAGCCCCCACCCTTCTCTTCATACACCTACCTGCAGGGCTCAGGTGATTCATGCTAATGCCCTTTAGCCCCTCTTTACAAGAAGATACACTGTCATATCCCTAGGCATAACCCCACAATACAATCCTATCTATGTTAACACAGAAGTAAGTTCCATTATATTCAACAGTGTTGTGAGCTTCAGTAAGCCCCTACCCTTCACTTCACACACTGACCTATAGGGTCCAGGTGGTTCATGCTAATGCCCTCTATCCCCTCATTACAAGAAACTACACTGTCCTAAATGCAACTCCTAAATGCAGCTCACAGTACTATCTTATCCATGTTGACATAGAAGTATGTTCCATTATATTCAATGGTGCTCTTGTGAGCCCTGGTAAGCCCCCTGCCCCCCTCATTTCACACACCTACCTGTAGGGACCAGCTGGCTCATGCTAATGCCCTCTACCCTCTCCTTGCAAGAAGCTGCACTGTCATTTGCATAAGTGTAACCTACAGTCCTATCCTATCCATGTTTAGAAGAAGAAGTAGAAGTAGAAGTAGAAGTAGTAGTAGTAGAAGAAGAAGAAGAAGAAGAGTTGGATTTATATGCCCCCTTTCTCTCCTGTAGGAGACTCAAAGGGGCTTTCCCTTCCCCCCCCTCTCAACAAACACCCTGTGAGGTAGGTGGGGCTGAGAGAGCTCAGAAGAACTGTGACTAGCCCAAGGTCACCCAGCTGGCGTGTGTTGGTGTGTACATGTTACTCTGAATTCCCCAGATAAGCCTCCACAGCTCAAGCGGCAGAGCTGTGGAGCTCAACCAAAAGGCTTTCACTCAGAAGCCCAAGGTCACCCAGCTGGAATGCAGGAGTGTGGAAACACATCTGGTTTACCAGATAAGCCTCTGCCACTCAGATGGAGGAGTGGGGAATCAAACTTGGTTCCTCCAGATTAGAGTACACCTTATCTGGAGGAGGAGGAGGAGTTTGGATTTATATCCCCCCTTTCTCTCCTGCAGGAGACTCAAAAGGGCTCACAATCTCCTTGCCCTTCCCCCCTCACAACAAACCCCCTGTGAATTAGGTGGGGCTGAGAGAGCTCCGAGAAGCTGTGACTAGCCCAAGGTCACCTAGCTGGCGTGTGTAGGAGTGTACAGGTTAGTCTGAATTCCCCAGATAAGCCTCCACAGCTCAGGCGGCAAAGCGGAGAATCAAACCCGGTTGCTCCAGATTAGATACACGAGCTCTTAACCTCCTATGCCACTGTTTACACAGAGGTGAGGTCCATTAAATTCAGTGGTGCATACAGGTGCTAAGGCTACCGCTTCATTTGCTAAAATGGTACGCGTCGCATCCTTACCTTCAGGTCCTGGTGAGCAGACGGTCTGGAGCCTTTGAAGGATGCCACCTCACCGGGATTCTGATAAGGTAACGAGTACATCCATGCCCAGATGTAGCCCTGCGCTGCAGGTGAAGAGCAGAGAAGGACGATGATAAGGCAGAGATGCGTCTTCATCATGAAGGCCCTGGGCTGAAGGAGACTGCAAGACAGCAGGGCCGGGGAAGATTATATAGCCAGGCCTATCTCCGTTCCTGCTGATCTGAGCTGTTTGCCAATCTAATGGGGTGGGGGGAGGAGGCCGATCAGGGATTAGCGGCTTAACATAATGCCTCGGCTCCCCTGGCGCTCCGGGAGAGCAAACGGAAGCCCAGAAGTCTGGCTCCACGGTCGCAGAGCGATGCCCCTCTGTCTCCTGATCGCGTTGGTTGTGTTAAACGTAGGTGCAAAATGGACCGATGTTATAAAACGATCAACAGTGTCTGCCGGGGGAAGGGTTCAAGGCATTCCCTTTCTCAAAAACACCCTGCGACTCACTGCCGTCCCCTCGTAACATTTTTGCTTGTTCTTTCATTTACCTGCTAAAAATAAAATGCTTTCTCCCTTCCTCTGAGAGAGTTGCAGGTATCTTCCGGACAGCAGAAAAGCCATTCTCACAATACTAGAACCAGGGGGCATCCATTGAAAATGCTGGGGGAAAGAATTAGGACTAATAAAAGGAAACACTTCTTCACGCAACGTGTGATTGGTGTTTGGAATATGCTGCCACAGGAGGTGGTGATGGCCACTAACCTGGATAGCTTGAAAAGGGGCTTGGACAGATTTATGGAGGAGAAGTCGATTTATGGCTACCAATCTTGATCCTCTTTGATCTGAGATTGCAAATGCCTTAGCAGACCAGGTGCTTGGAAGCAGCAGCAGCAGCAGCAGAAGGCCATTGCTTTCACCTCCTGCATGTGAGTTCCCAAAGGCACCTGGTGGGCCACTGCGAGTAGCAGAGAGCTGGACTAGACGGACTCTGGTCTGATCCAGCTGGCTTGTTCTTATGTTCTTAGAAGGAGGAGGATGGCTGGTAGGAGGTTCAGGATGGGTTCATGGGAATAGTTCTTTCACATCACCTATTACTTGATCCCTTCAACTAGACCGGGCATTGAACCTGGGATCTTTTGCATGCCAGAAGATGCTCTTCCCCTGAGCCATGACCCATCCCCACAACGTTGCCAATATCCTGATTGCTTGGTCAGATATCTGACCCTGTGCATCAATCAAAATCGTCCCGTGCATCACTGTCGCTACCTCCTGGAGCTTGCCTATCCTGATTTGTATCAATCCAAAGATACAAATGCCTACTGACAACATCTCTCTTTAGGCCCCTTCCGCACATGCAGAATAATGCGCTTTCAATCCACTTTCAATGCACTTTGCTGTCGGATTTTACTGTGCGGAATAGCAAAATCCACTTGTAAACAATTGTGAAAGTGGATTGAAAGTGCAAGGAGCAGCAGTGGCGTAGGAGGTTAAAGAGCTCGTGTATCTAATCTGGAAGAACCAGGTTTGATTCCCAGCTCTGCCGCTTGAGCTGCGGAGGCTTATCTGGGGAATTCAGATTAGCCTGTGCACTCCCACACATGCCAGCTGGGTGACCTTGGGCTACTCACAGCTTCTCGGAACTCTCTCAGCCCCACCTACCTCACAGGGTGTTTGTTGTGAGGAGGGAAGGGCAAGGAGATTGTAAGCCCCTTTGAGTCTCCTGCAGGAGAGAAAGGGGGGATATAAATCCAAACTCTTCTTCTTCTTCTTCATTATTTTGCATGTGCGGAAGGGGCCTTTGTTTCTTCCACTCCCCTTCATGCATATTGTCTAAGCAGGACTCTGGAAGATCTGTAACGGGATCTTTCCCTTGCGTTTTTGAGATCAACAGCAGCATGATGAGAACAACATGAAGCCTTGATTCTGTCAAAGGCCATGTGAGGAGGGGAAAGGAGCTTGGGTATTTTTCCTCCTTGAAAAGGCTAACAATTCTGAGAGGGGAGGCTATTTTGCTTAACAAACCGTGCTGGGGTGAAATAGTCAATCCTCTCCAATCATCCCCTCCATATCCTGAATCCAAATCTAGTGCATCAGATAGACAGGATCTAGCCCAGCCTACACTAGCTTCCTGTTTTCAGAAAGTTGTTTACATACAGGAACACTTGTAAGTGGGACGGCCTCCTTAAGCATTTCCGAACTCGGTCACCTTATTCTGTTCCACGTGAAGATTACACCTTAGATCACATCTCTTTGCACCTATTTTTGGAGTCTGGACACAGGCATAGATGCCACTGGTGTGAAGGCACACTTGGGTATTGTAATCCTGACCAAGAGAAAATGCCTTTTTCAGGATGTTTAAGGTTGTCTATAAAGAGAGAGAAAAATAGGACAGGTGATCTTTGAATGGACCATTGTGGTGATAGTATGAGAATATTATGCTGTGATGGTACAGATCGATCGATCGATCGATCGATCGATCGATCGATCTATCTATCTATCTATCTATCTATCTATCTATCTATCTATCTATCTATCTATCTATCTATCTATCTATCTATCTATCTATCTATCTATCTATCTATCTATCTATCTATCCATCCATCTATCTATCTATCTATCATCCATCTATCATCCATCTATCATCTATCATGCATCTATTATCCATCTATCCATCTATCATCCATCTATCATCCATCGATCATCCGTTTATCATCCGTCTATCATCCATCTATCATCCATCTATCTATCATCCGTCTATCATCTATCTATCTATCTACCATCCATCTATCTATCATCCGTCTAACATCCATCTATCATTCATCTATCATTCAATCTATCATCTCCCTCCATCCCTCCCCCCTCTCCCCCCCTTTCATTCTTCAGCTTTACCTGGCCAACCATCTCCTATGGCATCCTCGCTTTCCAAATTCCTTCTGCATCCTGTGTATTCCCTAAAGCTAGCTAATGTTGTATAGGGCCCATCTGTATAACTGGTTTACTCATTGATATAGCCCACCCTCCTCACTGCGATTCAAAGCAGACTGCAAAATGTAAAAACCACGCCAGAGCAACAGTATATGACATCCAATAAGCAACACAATAAAACTGGATCGTAAATTAAGAAAACAACGCAGGAAAAAAACAACAGTGAATTTTTTCCCTGTATCTCACCCAATGCTCCTGCTCATTGCAGCCGTGTCCCACGTGGCTGTTATCCATGCAAGTGCCATGATCTCCAGCATGGGCTTCATTGAGGGTGAAGGGGACCTCTTCCTCTCCCCATTGTCACCAGCAGAAACATTTGTTGGATCCACCCCTGTAGAACAGATGGATAAAAGGTACAGATGGTCCTTTGTGGGGTGACATCACATCACAATGTTTACTGGGCAAAGTATGTTTATGGGGAGTTTGCCGTTGCCTTTCCCAGTCATCTACACCCCAGCAAGCTGGGGATTCATTTTACCAACCTTGGAAAGATGGACGGCTGAGTCAACTTTGAGCAGGCTGCATGAAATCAACTTCTGTCGGGATCGAACTCAGGAGTGAGCAAAGCTTTGACAGCAGTGCCGCAGCTTACCACCCTGTGCCACAGGGCTCTTCCATTAAATATTGCAAAAATATGTGTTTAAATTAGAAAATCATGCAATAGAAACAAGCTGATAGTAAGCCATACAATCTAAAACACTACAGTTCCTTTGATTTATCTATTAACAATATTGGTGTACTTTGGTCACATGAGGAGAAGACAAGAGTCACTGGAAAAGACAATAATGCTAGGAAAAGTTGAAAGCAGCGGGAAAAGAGATAAATTGACCTGGGATCGATTGACTTAAGGAATGAGGAAGCCACGGCCCTCATTCTGCAAGGCCCCATCTGCACATGCAGAAGAGTGCACATTCAATCCACTTTCACAATTGTTTGAAAGTGGATTTTGCTGTTCCGCACAATAAAATCCAGCTGCAAAGTGCTTTGAAAGTGGATTGAAAGTGCATTCTCCTGCATGTGCGGAAGGGCCCCAAAACTTGACAGGACATTTTGGAGGACAATCGCCATAAGTCAGAAGCCACATGACAGGTCTTAACACACACACCAACTTCTCTATGGAGTTCCCTTATGGATAACTGCATGGAACAATTCTGTTGAAAGAATACAATCTGGCTTCCTCTATAAAATACTCAGATTACCACACTCTGTACCATATGCTGTACTATGCTTAGAAACTGGTCAGAACCTACTTGAAACAAGAGCATGGCTGAATACATTCAAGTATTGGATCAAATTATGTTTTAACTCTGATGTGCGCAGTTTAATATACACAGCGTGCCCAGACCTATTTGCCTCCGAATGGTATCAACTTCTCAAATCAAAAATTTACTCAATAGGTTTATTACTGGAAGATCTCTGTATGCTGACACCCAGAGAAATTTTCCAAACCTTGAAAAGTAAACTTCTAGGACAGGAATATCATATCTTGTTGGGGCAAGCAAATAAATCATGCTCACCACTCTCTGTCGGAATAATACAGGAACAGGGGCACATAGCCAAATACCTTGAATTATTAACTGAACCCCAATATAGATGGATTATCACAAGGGCCAGATCCAATACCTTCCCATCGGCCATTACAAAGGGTCGCTACTTATCCATTCCTCTCCAGGATCGGGTTTGTCCACACTGTAAAAATCAAGTGGAGACTCTTGCTCACATTATTCTTGACTGTCCGAGATATGTGGGCATTAGGAATTTCTCTCCCAGGCTGGCCCTGGACAAATCTGAAAGTGACTCTGACTGTTCTGTTGTGGAGCTTCTGTGAAACAACACAGATGTCATGCTCTTGGAAAAAGTGCAACATTTCTTTTACAAGTGACCAAACTTTCTAAGTAATGTATACTGCTATATAGTCTTCCTGTCTGCGCTTTGAATGTACTCTTGATTTATATTTCAAAAATGTCTGGCAATGCTCTAGAACCTATTTTTAAATGCCAAGTAAAGGTTGTTGTTGTAACACACACAGTTTTCTGCCCAAGCAGCAAGATCTCGAACTGTGGATCCTCCTCAACATTCATGCCATATTACCCATTTCTCTATGCAGCTCTCACTTTTTCCAAGGCACGCTACCATTACTCTTCCACCACCGCTGAAGAGATTTACCTGCCTGAACCTTTATCTGGGTAGATCTCCCCACACCTCAACGCTCCCTCCAACTCGTCTCCCCCTAGTGATGGTTTTAACGCCTTCTTTAATGGGGCTGCAAATGACATATTTACTTTCCTGATGTCTTTAGCACCTTCAAGATGCCCTGGATAGATTGGCCCAATTAGGAAGATAATTAATAGATCTTTGGACAAACAAGCTTTTGTGGTTGTTTGGAATGCTCTGGGTGGATTCCTGTGTCTCCAAGGACAGGATTTTGTTTAACGACGTCTATGCCAAGTACCTACCTTCAGCTCAGAGATAATTTAACAATCAGAAAGCAGGGTGATCAGGTAGGTTGCCAGCTGCCTGGAGGGGAAATATATCTTGTTGCTTTAATGGGATGGTGTTTACCTCCATGGCGTGCACAGCTTCTCGTGTCTGCACACTGAACCTCTGTTAAAGGGAGAGGACATTTTTCTCCAGCTTCTTGATAACTCTTGTTGGCACTAACAGCAGTAAACAGGCTACCCTGATCGGAAACAGTTTACAATCTTTCTGTGCCGTTTTCTCAGCGGTAACTTGGTATGTTCAACTTTCTTCCCACTGCACACTGATGTGCTGGTATTGGTTTAAAGCATTTTTATTGTGCTCACCCACAAACAAAACACAGTCTTTTAAAAAAAAATAGTGTAAAACAATTCATCCCCAGTAAAGCAGATAATATAAAACTGTCAACTTTAAATCAGTGAAATGCCTTTCGGGGAAAATAATATTGTGCATCCTTTCTGGAATCTGGGAAGATGTAGCTTTCCGAACCTCCGAGGAAAAAAGTTACACAGTTTTGAAGTCAACCATGCCATAAATGCTTTTGCCATCTTCAGATGTCACAGCGACGGTAACATAAGTTTGCTGTTTGATCTTTATTTATTTACTTATCATCCATCCCCCTTTCTTGTTGCAACTGGTGGCAACCTGCAGATCTATGAAAAACAATGCAATAAAACCCCAGTATAATTATGTAATAAACAATGCAATAAAAGGGGGATTGCCTAATTAGAGAAGAATGAAATAAAATGTATAATTTATGCCATAAGCAATTGGGGGAGGGGAGAAACAATACAGCAGAAGATAACAGGGAACTGCCAAAAATGTTTACACAAAACAAACCCCACAGTCCTTTTCACCTTATAAAACGTGCCTTGCAGAATTCCCGTTCTGCATGTTCCTATTCCCTTCGTTTTAAAAAAAAAGCCACAGTTTTGCTTCACACATATTGTGAAACGAAGATACCTTCAAAGTCTTTGCAATTAAAAAAATGCAGGAGGAACTTTTTTTTGGTAGTATAAATAAAGTTATAAGTAAGCAACGGTAAACATTATTTCGCATCTTTGATGCGTGTAGGTTAACATGCTAAGTATCTTCAAGGCAAGAAAGCAGTGAAATAATAGGTGTTTTGTTTCATACAAATAATGAGATTTATTCATTTGAAGGCAGGCCTCAAACGTATTTGGAAGCCCCAGTTTCCTTTATGGGGAGTTAGGCACTCTGCACATGCTCAGAAACCTTGTCGTTTGTTGCTCTCAGGAGAGACAAAGACATTAAAACAGTTTCCCAAGAAATCTTACATCTGTGCAAGATCAAAACTCTCTCTGGCTGTTTAAAGTCTTGTTTGGAAGTCTCAGGTGCCTTTGCGGGGAGTTAGGCACTCTGCACATGCTCGGAAGCCTTGTCCTTTGTTGCTCTCAGGAGAGACAAAGACATTTAAACATTTCCCCAAGAAATCTTAGATCTGTGCATGATCAAAACTCTCTTTGGCTGTTTAAAGTCTCTCCCAGCCCCCTTTTAAAAATCCCCTACAGACAAATCTTACTTAGATTACCCTTTCTGTTTCCGCTGCATTTGCACTGCAAACCTGTACACTCCTTTGAACAGTTGGGTGCTTTGCTATTTTTAGCTTGTAACAGCCACGTTCACACGTGCGGAAAAGGCCACACAAGCGACTTACAGACCCTTCCAGCTGCACGTGCAAAAATGCTGAACATTTTTCAGCCCAGCTTGCTTTTAATTCCATCTCTGCTGGGAGTTTCTTTGTTTACTGAACGAGTCCCGATTAGTCCTTCCTGTTAACGATTTTCCGCCTTCTGAAATCCTGTTTACCTTTCCTTGGAATGAAAAAAAAAACCATTGCCAATGTATGCAAGGTTGGAATTATGTCGTCAGGACTGTTAAAGGAACGTCTGGCAAGTGTTTCAACCAGCAGAGGGGGTATAGCTCAGTGGTAGAGCATTTGACTGCAGATCAAGAGGTCCCTGGTTCAAATCCGGGTGCCCCCTCATAAGTTTTTTTCCCCCCTAAATAAATCTGAATTTTTAAATAAAATAAAAATAAAGCTGAATTCTTCAATAAAATATTTAGCAAAGGGATTGAAACTTTTACGGAGCCCTGCTATATATTTAAATCTCAATGTTACATATTTGCTCAACAATCTAGCTACTATGCTGCAATTTAAACATTTTTTTTTTGGATGAGAACAAGATTTATCTCTCCAGTTTCACTGCAAAGAGATGGTGAATCAGGCCGTCCTTGATAGGATTTTTCATTAGCTGTGACAGATTTCTCCTACCCAGGAGGAAATTCTGACATCTTTTCAGACTTAGCCAATAGGCTCGCTGATGACTTTGTACTGATATTTAATGAGGACAAGCGGTGGGAAGTTTAATAACGTGAACACAATCTTGAGGTTCTTTGGAGGAAGGGAAAATATTATTACTTAAATTTATATGTCGCTCTCCCACATGGGCTTAGAGCGGCTCATAACAAGGCAAACAACATAGTTACATAAATACATACAACAAATCAAAAATCATACTAAAATGCACATTGATTGAATCAGCAAACTACTACTAGTTAATAAACTAACAGGCGACCGACAAACTGTACCTCCTGATCCTAAGGTGGCTGGTCAAAAGATTAATTAATTAATTAATGTATTGATGATGATGATGATGATGATGATGATGATGATGATGATGATGATGATGATGATACAAAAACAGTTATACAGCAAACAAGATCTATTATTATTATTATTATTATTATTATTATTATTATTATTATTATTATTATACTGTCCTCCGATGGATCTCACAATGGTGCATGTGACTGCTCTCTCTTCCACATGTTGTCTTCACAAGAACCCTTTGAGGTAGGTTACTTATTTATTTACATGTATGTATTTCAATCCCACCTGTACCCGAAGGTCTCAGGGCGGGTTACAACATAAAACTCATATAAATGATAAAATCAAACACAACGGAAACAATTGCGACATACAAACAAGAAAACCTGTTAAAAGATTAGTTCAGTTCAGTTCAATAACCTTTATTAGGCATTTTCAAGAAGAAAAGACAAAGTGTCAAAACGTAATACAAGGCTAAGCTTAGCAAAACCTGAGGTATTTTTCTAACTCCACAAAACTTTCAAAAGAAATTTAGCTACAACTTCAGATAGCTCAGCTTCTGTACTGTTAAAGCAAATTAATCGTTTTAGCGTTGTCTGATAATGATATTTAAAATTTGATTCTGTGCCAAATAATGATAAACCAATATGGTTTAGTGTACTGGTATAATATATATAGATATGTATTTTTAAAATACAGTTAAAAGTAATAAAATGGGAATAAATTAGCACTTTAAAATGGTTGACAGGTATAGAGCTACCATACGTGTTGTATGAGCATTGTAATCTCCAAGAAGAAAACGTATGGCAACAGTAGGGTTAGAAATTTTCCTCGCCACTAATAAAGGGTGGATTAGTCTGAGACGCGCATCAGCATTTATTTGGCACTCTAGGAGGACATGGGTAAGAGAGTCAGTGGAGCCACAGCGACAGTGTCTTTGTTGTTTTGGAATTTGGTGATACCTTCCGTTGGTAGAGGCTGAAGGAAAACTGTTGAATCTGGCTTCTCGGCCTTTTGGCTAAGATCAAGTGTTAAAAGATTAGGCTGACAGAGGTTTAGCTTTAAACTGGCATTTAGATCATCCAGTAAGTTTCATGGCAGGGTGGATAATCTTTCAGTTTACATGTATGGCTTCCCCCATTCTAAACGGCAGCTTACAAAACATTACAAAACAAATGTGGCCTCCAGCTTTAACATCACCCGTGAATTTGTCTCATACTGAATCACATCACTGGACCATCGATGTCTGAATGGTCTCCGCAGACTAGCGGCTTGCTCTCCAGGGTCTGGCCTGAGGTCTTTCTTATCACTAAGTCCCTAGTCCTTTTAATTTGAGATAGTGGGGATGGTCTTCCCCTGAGCCACAGAAACCTGCTCTCCAATCTAACACCAATCCAATTTAAACCGTGCAGAACTTAATAACTGCACACCTTCTCCTCTGCTTTAGGTCTGAAGAAAAACAAAAGTCCTGTCCCTTTAATAGAAGTTTAATGGGATGTTGTTTACCAGGTGATATGTTCTACCTCCATGCCCTGATAAAGTTCATCAGCCCTTTCCCACGCATTAAATCTTTATTGAGTCCAAGTGAGAAAGACTGACTATACAGTAAATATTCAAGGTATGGGACATTTTCCTATAGACCTTTTGGCAACCCTAATTCAATTTAGTCTGGCCAGAGAAAGCCTGTTCCGACCAAAGGTCTACCATGGTGTGTTAAGAAAAAGGTTTGGGATTTCTCTTCTGCCACCAGGAGGATTTTTCACTCCAACCTGCAGAGAACAGAAACCTAAAAAAAGTACATTTAAAAAGTCAGTAGTGTGGCTTTCATGTCTACATGCCAGCATAGTTTCAGGTGGGTAGCCATGTTAGTCTGAAATAGTAGAACAAAATTCGAGTTCAGTAGTGCCCTTAGGACAAACAACATTTTGCTGGGATTACACTTTCATGAGAGAAAATCCTGGATCTATGGAAGAGGACCGTGCCTGACATAGATAACTTTTCCCCACAAAAGCTTAATGCTGGGAAAACTGTTCTGGTTTTTAATATGCTACTGGACTCAGATTTTTCACCAACATCAAGTCTACTGCTGAGTTCTACTGTGATTTTATGTAGACTTTATTGAGACTTTTTTAGATTTAGGAGCCAATTGTTTCATCCTTAAATTTGTCCAGCATTGAGAGACAAAACCAGACAGATATCCATGTTCCATGTACCTAGAAAAGCACCCACTGCTCTTAAAGAGGACACATTCTCAACCCAAGGAACTGAGTGAAAGCAAATTGACCAACAGAAAAACTCTCAACAGTCATCAGGTTTCTCAAGTTAGATCTGGCTATTATGCAAGAGCGATGCAGATTTGTTACACTAGAGGAACTCACCTATAAGCTATCCAGAGCAAAACCCATGTATGGACAGCAGTAGTTCTTACACTGAGTTACAGTTAGTTCTTACACTGAGTTACAGCTTAGTTCTTACACTGAGTTACAGTTGCCAATAACCTGGAGAAAAGAATGCCCAATCCTTTTACAGTTACAGTTGCCAATAACCTGGAGAAAAGAATGCCCAATCCTTTTAACAGCAGCTTAATGGGATTTATTTATTTCCATGCTCTGAAAAACTTCTGTTGCCCACTTCCACAAATGAAGGTTCTGTTAAACAGACAGGATTGTTTTTGGTTTTCTCTCTGTTGTAGGTATGTCACAAAGCCAGGAAGAAGCAGGAAGAAGTAGGACATTTTGGGTTTGCCTCTGCGTAATGGTTTGGAACCAACTTTTTCATCGTCTTTTCAGAGACTTGTTTGGTATTAACTGACTTGAGCATGAGATTCTTGCATTTTATGTGGAGGAAGGGAGAGTTGAGTCAGGCAGAGTTCCTTTGCCAGCAACCTTTTCTTTTTGAATAAAGTTCTTGGGGTCCCTTCAGGGAGAAAGGCGGCCTAAAAATTAGCTAAACAGATAGATAAAAGCGCGTCCCCGGAAGTAGACTAATAGTGCAACCCAAAAGAATGGATTTGGAAGGGTATAACGTTGCTTAGGATTGCACTGGGAGCTTGCAAATGGGTGCTGTTTTGAGAACGGCTGGTGTACTGGATACTCATGCAGAATAAATTTGCAGCAGGAAGTTAGATGGGGGGGGAGGGGGAAGCAGCAAAGTGACACTTTTCAACCTGCCACTCACCTCGAATTGCCAGTTCTGGGTTGGGAAATAACTGGAGATTTTGGAGGGTGTAGGTGGGGTTTGGGGAGGGGCAGGGAGGGGAGGGGTATAATGCCATAGCATAGACCAGGGATCTTCAAACTATGGCCCTCCAGATGTTCATGGACTACAGTTCCCATCAGCCCTGACACTTGGCCATGCTGGCAGAGGCTCATGGGAATTGTAGTCCATGAACCTCTGGAGGGCCATAGTTTGAAGACCCCTGGCATAGACTATAGCCTCCAAAGCAATCATTTTTCCCCGGGGGAACTGATCTTGGCCACCTGGAAAGCAATTTTAAGGGTGAGAGATCTCCAGGGATCACGTGGAGGCTGGCAACCCTCCATCAAGGGGGTGGTCTATCATCAGTGGTCCTGCAAATCAGCTTTAAGAACAACCCACAAGCGATGGGGATATTCTGGATGAAGAAGACTGTAGAGGAATTGGGGGGGGGGGGGGACCGACATAAATGCTACTGCAGGAAACGGTGGCAAGCTGGAACGTGTCCAGAGGAGGGCAGCCAAAATGGTAAAAGGTCTGGAGTCCATGCCCTATGAAGAGAGACTTAGGGAGCTGGGGATGTTTAGTCGGGAGAGGCTAAGTTTAAATATTTGAAGGGATGCCATGTCAAAGAGGGACCAAGCTTGTTTTCTGCTGCTTCAGAGACTAGGACCAGGAGTGATGGATTCAAGGTGCAGGAAAAGAAATTCCACCTAAACATTAGGAAGAACTTTCTTACTGTCAGGGCTGTTTGACGGTGCCTGGGAGAGTGGTGGAGTCTCCTTCTTTGGTTTTTAAACAGAAGCTGGATGAACATATGTCGGGAGTGCTTTGATTGTGTGTTCCTGCATGGGAAGGGGTTGAACTTGGTGGCCCTTGTGGTCTCTTCCAACTCTTCTATGATCCTAAGAAGTGCCTCTGCTAGGGGAAGAAGTGAGAAGGGGAGCGAGGAAGAACTCAACACTAGAAACCAGAGTTCAACCCGAGTCCGGGTCACACCATCCTCCACCCAATCTGGAACAAATCTTTCCAGTTACTACAGGCGACCATCAAATCTTTGCAAACCTAGGCCACCTGACACTGCAGAGTTTTAATTAGTCTTTTAACGCCCGTTTTATCGCGTGCCCGAAAACTGTTCAATTCACTCTAAGCTGTTCAGTGATTTATGTCTTTGTGCTCCGGCTGGGTTTTTAGTGCTGG
This sequence comes from Sphaerodactylus townsendi, assembly GCF_021028975.2. Classification (NCBI taxonomy): domain Eukaryota; kingdom Metazoa; phylum Chordata; class Lepidosauria; order Squamata; family Sphaerodactylidae; genus Sphaerodactylus; species Sphaerodactylus townsendi. Next base: position 17,974,233 of record NC_059439.1, on the reverse strand, counting down.
GTTTTAATGAATAACTGTTAACGTTTTATGTTTGATTTTGCGCGAGTTGCCCGGCTCAGGTTCCCTGGAGAGGCAGCTGCAAAGGATTCTCAATAGATAAGTGCATTATAGTCCTGGTGGCCGGGCATTCGGCTATCATTGCTCGGTAGCTTTAATTCACAATTGGATTTTCTCGTGTCGACGAGCTGATCCAGTTGCAAATTACCGCTCTTTCACAATACATATGGGGATGCAGTCCTGGTTTTCATAGCAAGCCTGATGACAGATTCATTCCTATTATTATGAATTTTTCTGTGATGAAAAGGTATGGGCCAGCTCGAGGCTGTGGTCAGGGTCAGACTAGGATCCGGGGGATCCCAGGTTGAATCCCCACTTGATTAGACTATGGCCCCTTCTGCACATGCAAATTAATGCACTTTCAATCCACTTTCAAAGCACTTTGCAGCTGGATTTTACTGTGTGGAATAGCAAAAATCACTTTCAAACAATTGTGAAAGTGGATTGAAAGTGCATTATTCCGCATGTGCGGAAGGGGCCTATGAAGTCTTGTTGGGTGACCACCCAGTTAACCTACCGAGGGTTGTTATGGGGGCAAAAATGGTGGGAAAGAGACAGATGTGGGCTATTTTGGGTCACCACAGGGGAGAAAGCAGTGGTAGAAATGAAGAAAGCAAACAAATGAAAATCAGAGTCACGTCCCCCCTTGCCCCATACTGGTACGCTGGCTAAAATATCTTCCCAAACTCAGTACCAGGAGATTAAATCTATTTTCTGCTGCCTCAGAGACTAGGACATGGAGTAATGGATTCAAGGTGCAGGAAAGAGATTTCACCTAAACATTAGGAGGAACTTCCTGACCGTCAGGGCTGTTCGACAGTGGAATGCAGTGCCTCGGAGTGTGGTGGAGTCTCTGTCTTTGGAGGTTTTAAAAGAGAGGCTGGGATGGCCATCTGTCAGGAGTGCTTTGATCATGTGTTCCTGCATGGCAGGGGGTTGGACTTGATGACCCTTGCGATCTCTTCCAACTCTGTGATTCTATGGTTCTATGACACGTATGACTGAAGATGGCAAGGGGTGGGGGGGGGAGAGCAGTGATGAAAAACTCTTGCCACCGAATGCAAAATAAGGAGGAAAAAATGTAGCACCTAGGGGTGATCTGACAAACCTGAGTTCCTCAGCTCTGGAGGGGAACAAGGAACAGCAGGAGATAGTCGCCAGCGCTCCCTGAAGAAGCCGAGCGCAGACACAAAAGGACCAAACGAAGATGCGGAACATCGTGATGCGTCAATCTCGGCAACCATCTGTCTAAATGACTGTCCACGGCTGACGTTGGTCAGTCTTTTGGAGGATTTCTTTTGCTTCTGAGGGAAAGCGGCGAGGAAGGCCGGCTGGGAGACAACGAGCTCGGATACCCAATACCTCCTGAGGATGCATATGGGGTTCACATCAATGAGTGTGGAGTGAGTGGTTCTTAAGGGTGACCCTCCCAGCCTGGCTTTTTAGAACTCACTTCCAGTTTGGATGACACCAAAACTCTGAGAACCATGGACATTTTGACCCGGGCAGGAAGTGTGCTGTCCGTCACCCTCTGCTTCTCCCTTCTGAATTTGGCTGGGGCTTTGGTAAGTCGTTTTCCAGTTTGTGTTCATTGGCCCTGTTTATAGCGTTGGGAACATCGCCTGCAAATGCTTTCCCCCCTCCCTGAACTTGTGCAAGAGTCTGGTGCAAATCCCATCCGTTTCAGTGGGTGTTCTAAAAGTCTCCAGAAAGTGAAAATAGTTTTTTCTGTGCCTTATGCAAGAGCCATCCAAATTGTCCTGTGCTTGAGGGACAGTTCCTGTTTTCAAATCTCACGACCGAGCAATGACCGAATGAGAGAAATGAAAAAGAAATCCTCCTCCCCAGATGTGTTTCTTCCTCCTTTTCCCATAACATCTGGATTGGCACAGAAAGTGTTGCTATGTTTGATGGGGCGATCAAGTCCGGATCACGTTCTGGAAAACAAAATGAACTTTCTCCGTCATTTGGCCAGACTGGTGTTTTTTTTTCTGGAAAAGAGAACCACTTGTATATTTTGAAAACGGGAAAGCGGTGGTAGATTCAATGGAAATCTTTCAGTAATGGATGTAGTTCTGGGATTGTTCGTGCAGCACAGAAAACCATGGGAGACTTTCGGTTCTATTTGGTCACCCATGAAATAAAAATATTTGGATTGAACTGTGCGAGGGGGGATGGAATTAAGACAGCAATGTGCTCTCTTCACAAGTCATTCAAAGCAGACTTTTCTCCTCTCTATGTCCAGTTATACCCTGCTGCTCTGCCCTACAGGGAAGGCCTTTCCCCTGGACTTCTTTAATTAGCTGTCTGCCTATCCAACCTCTTTAAGAAGGTCAGTGCTCCTGTTGCTGAGAACTGGCTGACTCCTGAATAGACTTTACTAAAGGCACACTGTTGCAACCTGACAGGCACCTTCCCCAGTTGTGGGGTTGCAGCTTTCTGCGATAAGTGCAGCGGCTGAGGGCATTTTTGGGGGGAGGTGAGGGCAATCAGAATAAGAGGAGGAAGAGGAGGAAGACGAGTTTGTTGTTGTTGTTTGGATTTATACCCCACTTTTCCCTCCTGTAAGGAGACTCAAGGTGGCTTACAAGCTCCTTTCCCTTCCTCTCCCCCACAACAGACCCCTTGTGAGGTAGGTGGGGCTGAGAGAGTTCCCAAGAACTGGGACTAGCCCAAGGTCACCCAGCAGGAACGTAGGAGTGTGGAAACACATCTGGTTCACCAGATAAGCCTGGAGGAGTGGGGAATCAAACCCGGTTCTCCAGATTAGAATCCACCTGCTCTTCACCCCTACACCTTTGTTTTGTAACACAAACCAGCAAACTGATTTTAGTCCTAGATATATTTTTTTAGAGCTTCCAAAACTTAGGTTGCTTAAAAATAATTTTTAAAAAATTACAATAGGCTTTGTTCTGAGCAGACTTTTGATAGGGTCTAATCCATGCACAAGATGTGGGCTTGTATTGGCTAGTAGCTCCAGTCCTGATGGATGGCTGGAACTGCCCACCTCTGTCTTCATCACTGACATTTTGATGACAAATGGCTACTGGTAGATGCAGGCAGGCGATTGCTGTTTCCTTGGGGATGGTTGAAAGAGAGATTTCTGAAACAGGAGTAGACAGGGCAGCATCCTCTGCCTCTTTAACTAAAGGCAAGTGAATACAGGAGAGCTGCTACATTTCTCTCTCACTGTGGCGACAAAACTGAGCCAGAAGTTTCATCCCTGTGGGTCGGGACCAGAGGTGGGATCCAGCAGGTTCTCACCAGTTCCCGAGAGGGGGTTACTAATTATTTGTGTGTGCCGAGAGGGGGTTGCTAATTGCGTCCTCTTTTCCGCCTCCTCGCCCTCGTCTCCCCGAGAGGCACACTGCCTTTGAACTTGAAGGTTCCATATAGCAATTGCGACTAATCATGTAACTCCCTGAACTGGGTTAATCCCTTTCAGGTACTGCAAGTCATTGATTCTCAGCCTTTCGTGCCTTTTATCTCACCAGTCTCTATCAAAGAACCTGTGTGTTTCACCCTTGCTGGGTTCAGATTTGTGAGTTGGGGCATTTTCTATAATGTGATGATGATTTAGAAATGACCTGGTGCAAAAAATTTGGGGGGGGGGGTCGTGGTGGGGTGGCTGCCCATGGGGGGGGGCATCCAACTCAGGTTTTGCCCAGGGCTCAGGTTTGCCTCTGCCCCCTTTGCTGAGGGGGGGCTGGTGAGGGAACATGTTACTAAAATTTTTGGATCCCACCCCTGGTCGGGACCCCTTTGGGGGTCGAACGACCCTTTCACAGGGGTCGCCGAAGACTCTCTGCATCAGTGTTCTCCATCTGTAAAATGGATAAATGTTAAGGTTGGGGGTCACCACAACATGAGGAACTGTATTAAAGGGTCATGGCATTAGGAAGGTTGAGAACCACTGCTTTTGAACTAAGGCAGCAAACACGGCATTGAAGGGAAGAGCTCTGATGGCTGGAATCAGAGCGAGAGTCAACAACTGCTCATTCAAAAAGGAGGTAAAAACACACCCCAGCCCGGAAGGACATCTTCAAGTCAAAACAATGCAATAAAAAGATGGACACGCAAGATGAAGGGGGTGCAGATAGGAACATATTCCCCCACACGGGCTTGACTGCAAAACAGATTTTGAGGACTGTGTCAATTCTCGTTCCTCGGGGTCCGCCTTGCCTTCTGTCGCTGTCGCTGGCCCCTCTTCTGTCGCTGGCCCCTCTTTGCACAAGGCTGTCGAAATCTGAGCACGACAAGAGACGGTTTGTTCTTCGCAGGGTGGTCTGCCACCCCCAGGCAAAGGAGTGGTAGGGTAGTGACGGGAATAACAAGCTGGTGTAGAAATCCTGACGCTTGGCACAGAACCTTGAAATGTATCCCAGGAGAATCTTTGGCGCTTCTTTTCACCCCTAGGACTGCAATGGGTCTTCAAAGGTCTTGTCAGTTTATATTATGAACCAAGGGCAGGGGAGCATAGTGGTTAGTGTATAGGGTCCAGGAGATCCCAGTTTGAATCCGCATGCTACCTCAGAAGCTTGTTGGGTGGCCTTGGCCCAGTCTTGCACTCTCTGCATAACCTGCCTTGCAGGGGTGTTGTTAAGATAAAATGGAGGAGAGGAGAGCTATGCAAGTATCTTTAGGTTCCCACTGGGGAAGAAGGCAGGGGTATATTTGAATAAAGAAAAGTTTGAGACAAGGGGGCTTCGCAGCAATTTGAAAGACAAGAATGACCACTGGATGATTGGTAACGTGGTCCGAAGCTGTTGGTGGACTGAGGAGGTCGTGACGCTGCACAGAACGGCACTGTTGTATGTGTAAAGTGCTGACTTACGGCAACCCAGTGGGGTTTTCAAGGCAGAAGACTAACAGAGGTAGTTTGCTATTGCCGTCCTCTATGTACTCTTCTTTGGTGGTCTCCCATCCGACTACTAGCCAGACCTGACCCAGCTTATAGTCATGATACTTTCTGGCTCAGACCTCTACTTGGGCTGTTTGAACTTTGTGCAGAGACTGAAATGAAGATACTCTGTGCCCAGTGGTGGGATCCAAAATTTTTAATAACAGGTTCCGATGGTGGTGGGATTCAAACAGTGGCGGCGGCGCACACACGCACCTCCAGTCCCTATTGGGCAGGGAGGTTGCTTTAGTAACCCCTTCCCGGCACTCAGAAAAAATTAGTCACCACTTCTAGAGAAGTGGTGAGAACTGGTTGGATCCCACCTCTGTCTGTGCCGTTTTCAGTCAAGAAACGATGGTGAAAAGTGAGGACTGTTTTGTCAGCAGGATTGTTTCCTTCGATAGTGAAAGAGGAAGGGGCCGTGGGCTGAGAAATTTCAACTACCTTGGACTCGTATTTCCCCCCTATTTGCATATTCTCTGGGCTAGTTCAACATTTTTAGCAGTTTCAAGTTATGTAAAAAGAAAAAAAGAACAGTTCTGGAAATGACTTTTCTTCTGAGCCACACATTTGGGTAGGGGAAAAACAAAACAAAACCAGAGTCTTGTTGTGACCCCAGAAAAACTTAACAATTTTTTCTTCTAACAGATTATTTCATGGATGCTTCATGCGGTAGGTTCTCTTCAGGCAGACATTTATGTATGAGCTTATGAAGACAATAAAATTTAAACAGTGGGGTCAAAGGAGCGTGCAATGCAGGACATACAGGCAGTGGTGGCATCCAAAAATTTTAGTAACAGGTTCCCATGGTGGTTGGATTCAAACTGTGGCGTAGCGCCAATGGGGCTGGGTAGGGCACGATGGGGGTGTGGCCAGGCATTCCAGGGGCGGGGCATTCTTGGGCAGGGCTGTGGCAAGGATGCAGCCGCTGCGCCGGTCCTTGGGCAGGAAACGAATGCACGCAGGCGCAGACTGCCATACACACCGGTGCACCTCCTGCTAGGCTGCTTCAAGTTCTGCGCGCTACTGCTGAGAAGAGGGGCATAATCACGTGGCAAAATCACCAATTAGTAACCCCCTCTCGGCACACACAAATAATTAGTAACCTACTCTCGGGAACCTGTGAGAACCTGCTGGATCCCACCTCTGCACACAGGGTAGCTGTCATTTGGTAAAATTCAAATGTAATGAAGAAGAGTACACAGGCCATTTGCAAAAGCAGTAATTAGGGAGTAACGCAATTTCCTTCGCTTTGCTAAGCCAGTTAACACCCGTAACGATTGAGAAATCCCCAGTCCTTGGGAAATGGTATCAAACTTCTTGACAAATCCTAATTCAGCCGTTTCTCTTTTACTGGTGAATTGTGTTTTTTTTTTTAATCAGAAAGATCTGAAATGCCTATGATAGACACAGAGCAAAAGCTCTGCCACAGAGCAGAACTCTGTCAGGTTAAATGAACCAGTTCTTTTAAAAAAATTCTGTTTCAAAGTTTTATTTGTTCAAAACTGCAGTTTAGGGAGATCTCTTGTGAGCTTCAGGGAGGAGTATCAGCGCTCTATTGTTTGCAAATATTACTTATTCCCTTCTTGAGTGTACACACCCTGTTTCTTTACTCATTGGCTGGGCCGGTCCCCCCCCCCCCCTCTCTCTCTCTCTCTCTCACACACACACACACACACACACACACACCGCTTACTTTTACCTTCTCCCATATTTGGGCATGCTCTTTATGTCATACCACCCCTTGCCCTGTACCAGGATTTTGGTTGCTTTATCAACCAATCCTGTTTTTCTCCCCATTATCTTTCTTGGCTTCAATTTTTGCATTCTTGTAACCTTAGCATTCTTGTAACCTTGTAAACTATATATATTCCGATCACCTAGCTCCGTGGTGGCGAACCTTTGGCACTCCAGATGTTATGGACTACAATTCCCATCAGCCCCTTCCAGCACGGTCAGTTGGCCATGCTGGCAGGGGCTGATGGGAATTGTAGTCCATAACATCTGGAGTGCCAAAGGTTCGCCACCACTGATGTTTGAATCTCATAAGAATCTCCGTTGCACATTTCGCACAATGGAATATGTGAGCTTTAATGACTCCAAAGACTGTGTGACCCCATTTTGTGTTACTATGGGAGTCCCCAACATGGCACCCACTGACACCTTTTCTGGCACCCCGCCAAGCGGTTTTAAAAAGTGGACAGGGCAAGGCAGGCTTTTGCCCGGCAAGACTTCCGATTAACTGTTGAAGATTCGATTGGCTGTGCAGATTTTTTTTTAAGTGTTGTTTCGGCAGCAGCTGCCACCACAGCCCAAGGATCTACACAATGTTACTATTGTTGTGCACGTTTGACAGGCTCCGCCTTTGGCGTTGCAAGCTTACTTTGTGGCAGCCATTTTTTATCGCTGTGACCATCATACTGTGCCAGAAAGGTCCCGGACCACTGTGTTGTGGGTGTAAAATATCATCATCGCAAGTCCAAATTCCTGCAAACTGTTAGGCTTCTAAGTCCAGATAAAATTGTTTTGCCATTGCCTGCCTCTGACCCCTTTATTAGATTGTTCGGTAATTCCGCGGTATTCCAGAAATTATGGAGGTTCGCTACTTCATCAGTTTCCTGCCAGCATGGCCAATTGGCCACGCTGGTAGGGGCTGATGGGATTTGTAGTCCATGAACATCTGGAGAGCCGCAGGTTGCAGACTCCTGTACTAGGCTATTACTGTATGTTCTTCTCCAACTAAACAGTGCTAACTGCTGGTGAATGTTTGCATTACCACCACTTGGAGCTTGTCTACTTTAAACCTCTGCTGGATGGAATTGGCTATTCGGCTGCTCCTTGCTGGTTTTAACTTTAATGAAAATACTTTTTAAAAATCCAGTTAATAAACGGACTCAGGCAGGATTCATATAAGACCAGAGGATGATCCATCATGGGATAAACTGACTGCATCCAGGGTTTCAGAGTGTCCTGGTCTCGTTCTCTCCAACAGTGATGGAAATTTCATTATTGAGAAAACTTCATCAGTCTTCATTGTTGACTGAAGAAAAACATAAAAACTTAAAAAGGAAAAGAGGAAAAGACACAGCAATAGAAAATCTTTTTTAAAAAATCTTAAACTAATATTTAGCTCTCTTATCCCATTAGATCACCCTGTTTGCATCCAGGGTTTCAGTGTGTCCTGGTCTTGCTCCTGCCAATGGTGATGGACATTTCATTATTGAGAAAACTTTATCAGTCTTCACAAAACGTTCTGGGCAGAGTGGCAATTTAATTGCAGCTGTCAATGCCTGCACCCGTTTTCATTGTTTCTCAGTGTCCTGTTTTATCTCTTGAAGCTGCTCCCATTTCCTGACAATCCTTGCAAGGGAAATGAGCCTGTCCAGATGCCAAGCGATCTCATCGCCTTTGGACATAGTTTATGATCGTTTGAGGCTGCCAAGAGGACTTGGGTACCTGGACCAACCTTTAAGGGTCCTTTGCTGGATTTCCTTTTCATCTCAATTTCCGCTCGGATGGCTTGGCCGTTATCTGTTCTCCCGACCCGTTTCTGTCCTTTCTTCTAACATTTCACTCTACTGATGCCTTTACAAACACACACACACAATGTTGTGTTCTATATCACTGTTCAAATACCCTGTTTCCCCGAATATAAGACATCCCCAGAAAATAAGACGTAGTAGAGGTTTTGCTGAAGCGCGAAATATAAGGCATCCCCCGAAAGGAAGACGTAGCAAAGTTTTTGTTTGGAAGCATGCCCGACGAACAGAACACAGAAAAATAAGACACCCCCTGAAAATAAGACATAGCGCATCTTTGGGAACAAAAATTAATATAAGACACTGTCTTATTTTCGGGGAAACACGGTATGTAGCTGCTCAAAAGTCTAGCACAATCTGTGAGGTACCGCGTCAAAGGAAACCCACTAGCCATACAAGGTAGATGGAGCTTATGGTTTTGCGTCTTGCTCGGGACTGTCAAAGATGTGAATTATTGCAGAGCGCAATATGTGGTCCAAAAACTGTTTTCAGGTTGAGGCATGACAAGATGCGCAGGCCTAAGAAGAAGAAAAAAATGGATTTATACACCGTCTTTCTCTCCAGTAAGGAGGGGATCACGGGGCATACATGGATGGAAGCGAAGAGATAGGATTGAGGGATGTAAGTGTACCTCTCTATTCTACATTGGTTAGGCCTCACCTGGAATATTGTGTACAGTTCTGGGCACCGCAATTCAAGAAGGATATTGACAAGCTGGAACGGGTCCAGAGGAGGGCAACCAAAATGGTAAAAGGTCTGGAATCCATGCCCTATGAGGAGAGACTTAGGGAGCTGGGTATGTTTAGTTTGGTGAAGAGAAGGTTAAAAGTTGACATGATAGCCATGTTTAGATATTTGAAGGGATGTCATGTTGGTGAGGGAGCAAGCTGGTTTTCCTTCTTTGGAGGTTTTTAAAGAGAGGCTGGATGGCCATCTGTCAGGAGTGCTTTGATTGTTTGTGTGTTCCTGCATTGCAGGGGGTGGACTTGATGGCACTTTGTGGTCTCTTCCAACTCTATGATCCTAGGATAAGATGGGAAAATTGGATAAGATGGAAAAATTGGCTGGATCCAACCTATTGGTTCACAAGGCAGGAGTTTCTTCAGGAACCCCTTCTAGTCTGCTAGACTTACTACATGCACTTTTCAAAAAAAATTGCTCGCCGATACCATGGAGCCATAAATATGTGCAGTTAGCATTTTTGAACACACACACACAGCGACGAAATAGTCTGACCCCCATCTTGGGTGTTTTGCTCCACTGTTGGACCATTTGTACCATAACTATATGGACAAGTCTTGGCACATTTCCCTCCAGCCCTCCTCTGAGCCTCTCTCCTCTTTTTCTCCTCCGGCAGGTGGACACAGATGACGTGCTGACCAAAGAAGAACAGATGTATTTGCTAGACAAAGCGAAAGCAAATTGTCACAGGGAGATCCGTGCCCAGCAAGAGAGTGTGAAAGGTACATGATTTTCATACGTTTCCATCACTTGGAATGGAAACAAGGGCATTTTTTAAAAAAAGGAAACAGATCTGTTTTGCTGTGAAATATTTACAACTCACTAAGTGAGTATAATTTTAACAATGAAAATTGTTGTATTATTATTGATATGAAAATTTAGGTTTAATATTGAATAATATGAATGTTTTATTTTTTGTATAGTGTAAGAAAAAACAGTTGTGCTCCTAGAGGAGTAAGAAAAAGAATACTTTGTACAACAATTGTAAGTGCAGTGGGAGGGTTCTTTGGATTTTTGTTTTCTAATTATAGCTGTCGAAAGGATTAATTGACACTTGTATTTGTACATTTCAGATTGGCTTGACAAAGGACTGCCGAAATAAAAACCTAATCTAGAGGGTTTATAGCCATATCTGACGGTGTACTTAGTAAACATTTTTTGTATATTTATGATAGTAAGACTATGTTAAAATGATACTCACTTAGTGAGTTGGATACACATTTTTTGCGTAATATTTGTTACACAAGTACCTGCTGCACACTCTGCCTTGATTATTATGGTGAAATATTTACTGTCTGAATTATCTATATACCCATGCATTTAACTTCACTAGGTGATTATCGGCTATTAAATACTAGCTGGTATCTCTAAAAAAGTATGCTTTGTCAGTACATTCAAATCCTTTAGATTTATTTCGCAGTCTCATCGGTTTTCAATAATGCTGTACAAAGTATTCTTCTTTACTCCCTCTTAGAGCACCAACCGTTTTTTCACACCAGATAGTTTTCCAAACTGAATTCTCAAAGTTTCAATTTCAATAGGCTCTTCCTTCTTTAAATAGTCCTTCTCTCTGGATATCAGGGATCTCATGTGCTCCTAGAGGAGTAAGAAAAAAGAATACTTTGTACAACAATTATGTGGCTTTGACAAAAGGGACTGCAAAATACAAAGGATAAAAAACCCTAATCTAGAGGTTTTATAGCCATACCTGACGGTGTACTTACTAAACATTTTTTGTATATTTGTGATAGTAAGATAATGTTAAAATGATTCTCACCTAGTGAGTTGGAGTACGCATGGGTGTAATATTTGTGACAGTACCTGTTGTACACCTGCCTTGATTATTATGGTGAAATATTTACATGCTACAGAACAGGGGTCTGCAACCTGCGGCTCTGCCGATGTTCATGGCCGACAAATCCCATCAGCCCCTGCCAGCATGGCCAATTGGCATGATGGGAATTGTAGTCCATGAACATCTGCAGAGCCGCAGGTTGCAGACCCCTGTTCTGTGGTATGTAAATATTTCACAGCAAAACAGATCTGTTTCCATAGGCAGTGGTGTGCCTACCATGTTTCCCCGAAAATAAGACAGTGTCTTATATTAATTTTTGCACCCAAAGATGTGCTATGTCTTATTTTCAGGGGATGTCTTATTTTTCTGTGTTCTGTTCATCGGGCATGCTTCCAAACAAAAACTTTGCTACATCTTACTTTCGGGGGATGCCTTATATTTCGTACTTCAGCAAAACCTCTACTACGTCTTATTTTCTGGGGATGTCTTATATTCAGGGAAACAGGGTATGAGCACATAATCTACAAGAATTCCTGGCTTTACACAGATGGCAGTTCTGGGTTTTCCGGTCTGATGCCTGTGGTCTGATAGCTTTCGCTCCTAATGTTTCACCTGCTTCTGTGGCTGGCATCGTCAGAGGCATGTCACATTGAGACACACAACAGTCAGTTGATTCTGGCCATGAAAGTCTTTGACGATACATCTGTGCAGATGAAAGCAAATAGGGATGTGGAGGGACAGTTGCTGCCATAACCTACCCACAGGATATCTGTAAAGAGCTCTTGAGGAAAAATCCCAAACCCTCAGCATCTGGTCATAGTAACTGATAACCTTTCGATCACAAAAAGACACTCGAGAGAAATTGCAAACTAGGATGAATGTGCTGAAGACCAAAATGAATGCTTCTAACGTCTCCATTTCACTGACTAAGAATATCTTTCCCTGATCACACAAAGTACTGCCACTTGTTATTTCTCTGTCAGATGAGAATTGCTTGCCTGAGTGGGATGGAATTATTTGCTGGCCGAAAAGCTTCTCCAATGAACTGGTGGCAGTCCCATGTCCGGATTACGTCTATGACTTCAACCATGATGGTATGCATTCTCCTTCAAGCATTACTGTACGCTTCTGATACCTAGGGAGCTTATTAGATGGCTGAAATATGGGCAACCAGGTTTTTACCTCATGGGCCTTGGGATGGTGATAGATTTGCCAGGTGTCCTAGGGGAACATCTCATGTTCTGGAACATGGTAGTCCAATACGATCCTTTGTGTGTTCTCCTAACATACACAGAATTCACAGCCCCACATGTCTAAATCATGCCTTATTCTTAGTTCTGAGAGCACTAGCGTTTGGTAGGATCCATCCTTGGTGTTGGTTTTGCTACAGAGTGAGATGGTGGAGAAAACAGTGACTTCTGGTATTTAACACTGAACTCCTGAGTATCAGGCTAGCTGAACATGAAACTTATGTTCAGGGGCAGTGAATGAACAAACTGCTTCTAAATGCAGGTTCCCCAACGACGATGATTCCCCCACCCCCCTCAGGTATGTTTGAATGCCACACTGGTTTCTAGCCCATAATTTTGGAAGGGCGAAGAGGTTCACAAAAGCAACAGAGGAGGAGGAGGAGGAGGAGGAGGAGGAGGAGGAGGAGAATAATAATTTGGATTTATATCCCCCCCTTTCTCTCCTGTAAGGTGACTCAAGGTGGCTTACAAACTTCTTCCGTTCCCCTCTCCACAACAGACCCCTTGTGAGATAGGTAGGGCTAAGAGAGTTCTGAGAGAACTGTGATTAGCCCAAGGTCACCCAGCAAGCTTCATATGGAGAAGTGGGGAAACAAAACAAAGTTTGCCAGAGTAGAGTCCACACTGCTCATGTGGTGGAATGAGGAATTAAACTTGGTTCAGATTAGAGTCCACTATTCTTTAACCACTACACCACCCAGCATTTATTTATGACTAATTTCTATGGTGAGTGACTGATTTGACTGTCTATTAAACAATTGCCTGTTGAACACAACCGTGACACAGCAGAGGGGACTATAGAACTTAGCTGGGCTGTGTGAGAATGCACTTGCACAAAGAGCCAACTGCACTGATAGGAAATAATAAGTGAAACAAACAGCTGTGGACTGGCCAATAAACAGTTCGTTGAAAAATCGGCTCCCTGTTCATACCTGGCAAACAGGACATGAACCAAACTGGCCGACATTCAACCATCCCTCATGATTGGCTAAAGCGGCTCAGCACACACAGAGAAGTATTCTTTCACTTGATGTTTGCATACTCCAATGCTGGAGGCATTTGCACTGAGAAAGAAGTGCTAGATTTGCACCTTCTGGCAACTCCCCCTTGTCTGGTTTTGACCATGGACCTCCGCTTTCCCCTTATTTCAGGTCATGCCTACCGATACTGCAATGGCAACGGGACTTGGGACTTGGTACCCACCATGAACAAGACATGGGCCAATTATACAGAATGTGCCATCTTCTTTGCCCCGGAACAACAGAAGAAAGAGAAGGTTGAATTATTTAATACAATGAATAAGGGGGAAAGAACTGGAAGGGGGATCACAGAAGAAAATAGAGGTTTGGGGGTTTTGTGGAGGAGTGGTCATGACTCCACGGTGAACCACATCTTTTGCAAACAAAAGGTTCCCGAGTGCCGCAGCTGAGGAGAATCTGCCCCACAATGCTTGGGAGAGACCCCCCTCCCCTGGACCACGCCACGCTGACCGCCGCCTTCGCACCAGACGCACGTGGATGTTATGGGGTGATTCCGCTATCTTCCCTAGCCTCTATTTGCTTGGCAGCCCGTTTGGACAATGTAGCCCAGAGGCTACACCTTCGCATGAGGCCCCACGTCGAGGTTGTGGCGTGTGGGAGCCTCTTTGGGCAGCGGAGCCGCTCGGGATTCTGCTGCCCTCCAGTGGCCAAAGGTGTGAATTACAAGCACAATCCCGAGAGCGCGCTAGCGCTCCAGCCGCTGCAGGGGATCTCGGAGAGCGTGGTAACGCTCCAGCCACTGCAGAGGGTTTCTCCCGAGAGCGTTGTAACGCTCAAGCCGCTGCCAAGGGGCTCTCGAAGAGCGTGGTGACGCAGCCCTCCGCAGCATCTCCCCTGCCCAAAGACACTTTACATTATAGTAACTATAACCTGAGAAATGCTGTGGGGGTGGTGGTTGCGCTTGTAATTCACACCTTTGGCCACTGGAGGGCAGCAGCATCCCCAGCGGCTCCCCTGCCCAGTTGATGAAAGAACAGTGCAGTGGCTGGAGCGTTACCACGCTCTCCGAGAGCCCCCTTCGACAGCGGCTGGAGCATTACAACGCTCTCGGGGCAGCGGCTGGAGTGCTACCACGCTCTTGGGGGAGCCCTCTGCAGCAGCTGGAGCGCTAGCACGCTCTCGGGATTGTGCTTGTAATTCACACCTTTGGCCACTGGAGGGCAGCAGAATCCCGAGCGGCTCCGCTGCCCAAAGAGGCTCCCACACGCCACAACCTCGACGTGGGGCCTCATGCGAAGGTGTAGCCTCTGGGCTACATTGTCCAAACGGGCTGCCAAGCTCAAAGAGGCTAGGGAAGATAGCGGAATCACCCCATAACACCCACATGCGGTCTCGTGCGAAGGCGGCGGTCAGCGTGGCGTGGTCCAGGGGAGGGACGGGGGTCTCTCCTGAGCACTGTGGGGCAGATTCTCCTCAGCTGCGGCACCCGATCAGGAGGGGGAGAGGGGGGTTCCGGGGGAGCCAGGCCAAGTGGGGGGGGGGGCATTTGAAGCCAATGACGGGAGCCCCTCCCTCCGTCCCTCCCCGTCGCCTGCGGGGTGAGGAGTCCCGAGAGAGCGCGCCGATTGGGCCGCTGCCCTTCCTCCCCCTCCTCCTCCTCCCGCTTGATTGGCCGGCGGGATGCTGATATGTCATATTGGTGCAGATATGTCTAAAAATGTACCCCCTGCAGGCACCAATGACCTGGTGCAAAAAAAAATTGGAGAGGGGGTCGTGGTGGGGTGACTGCCCATGGGGGGGTCCAACTCAGGTTTTGCCCAGGGCTCCAGTTTGCCTCCTTACGCCCCTGGTGCCAGCTCGTTGGGAAATTCCTGGAGATTTGGGGGTGGAGCCTGAGGCAAAAAGAGACCTCAGTGGGGTTCAGTCCCAGACAGCCTACTCTCCAAAGCATCCATTTCCTCCAGCGGAAGTGATCTCTGTAGTCTGAAGCTGAGCTGAAATTCTGGGAGATCCACAGGTCTCCCCTGGAGTCTAGCATCCCTATTGCAGACGTCCAAATGCGAGATTGCAAAAGTACACATTCCTAAAATCATCAGAGGAGGAGGAGGAGGAGTTTGGATTTGTATCCCACCTTTTTCTCCTGTAAAGAGACTCAAGATGGCTTTTCAATCTCCTTTCCCTTCCTCTCCCCACAACAGACACCTTGTGAGGTGGGTGGGGCTAAGAGAGTTCTGAGAGAACTGTGACTAGCCCAAGGTCACCCAGCAGGGATGTAGGAGTGCGGCAACACATCTGGTTCACCAGATAAGCCTCCGCCACTCAGGCGGAGGAGTGGGGAATCAAACTCAGTTCTCCAGATTAGAATCCATCTGCTCTTAACTACTACACTGCGCTAGCTCAGGGTAGGGAATTCCTAAGACATAGTTACTGGTTAGGTTGGTTATGGGCTTGTAAAGAGACCAAGGAGTTTCCTTTTGGGGAAGGTTCTCAATAGAGGTAGAGGATAGAAACTTCACACCAGCTGTTAGCAGACTGCTCTTGAAGAGACCATCAGTAAAGGAATTTCTCTCTCTTCCCCCCACCCAGGAGGTGTTTGACCGCCTGCACATCATATATACCATTGGCTACTCCATCTCCCTTGCCTCTCTTGTGGTGGCCATGTTCATCCTTTGTTATTTCAAGTAAGTAGGGGGTGGGAAACACTTACTATACACATCCTGTACTATCCCCTGTACCCAGAGAGCATCCTTCCTCAACTGCCTGGCAAAGGATTTATTTAGCAAAAGGAGATACACCTGGGCTCCAAATCTGCATGGGGACCACATTCTCTGACTTGGAAACTCCAAGCTACCAAATCCCAGCAATGCATTTAGAGGTAAGGAAAGACACTCTGTGCATGCTTAGTGGACCTCTTGCCTTATTATGTCACAGATCTGAGTTTGTGGCATGGGAAAAAGTTCTGACCTGTAGCGCCCCATTAGTGCCGCATGGCCAGCAACACACGAGGGGCGAGACTGTTAATAAGTCATTTAAATTTATTTTGCATTGCAGATGAGGGGGGGGGGTGGTAATTTGCGTCTTGAGAGACACATAGGGTAATTCCGCATGGGCCAAAAACAGCAGTGTGAAAACAGTGTGAAAATGGTGTAAAAGGGTTTAAAATGGTGAAAAAGAGTTTATACTGTTTTCACAGCGTTTTCACACTGCTGTTTTTGGCCCATGCGGAATCAGCCATAGAAATTGACTGTTTTGTGACCAATACGAAGATTAAATTGATGTATATTTCTTACCAGTACTCTCCTACATTTGGGAGACATGAAACGGAAGATAGGGGGTAACACCTTGGCCACTTCCTTTCCGGTGCTCCTTACTAGCCTGTATCCTCTTAATTGTACCTGATGGTCATTATGACCTTTCCTCCTGCATGGGTTATGGGTATCTTTAGGCGACTCCACTGCACTCGGAATTACATCCATCTCCACCTCTTTGCTTCCTTCGTTTGCCGAGCGACAAGCATCTTTGTGAAGGACGTCGTGCTGTATTCCAGCACCATCCCAGAGGGACCGGAAAAAGGACATATTGGGGACTGGAATGCTGAAGAGCTCAACCTCTCTTGGGGACCTAAGAAAACTCAGCTGGTGAGTACCAGTGCAGAGACAGGATTCTCATTAACCCATTAGAATTCAGATAGCTTTAAATCAGGGGTGTCCAACTCTGGCTCTCCAGATGTTCATGGACTATGATTCCCATCAGGCCTTGCCAGCATGGCCAGTGTCCATGGGAATTGTCATCCATGAACATCCAAACAGCCAGAGTTGGACAGCTCTGATTTAAATCTTCAAGGGGCTTTAAATCTTCACAGTAAGGTTGCCAGGTGGTAGCTGGAGATCTCCTGGGATTACAACGGATCTCCAGGCAACAGAGACCAGTTCACCTGGAGGATAGTGGCCACATTGGAAGGTGAACTCTAATGGCATTATATATCACATTGATTGGTCAGACCTCACCTAAAGTCCTGTGTTCAGTTCTGGGCACCGCAATTTAAGAAGGATATTGACAAGCTGGAACGGGTCCAGAGGAGGGCAACCAAAAGGGTAAAAGGTCAGGAATCCATGCTCTACAAAGAGAGACTGAGGGAACTGGGGATGTTTAGTCTGGAGAAGCGAAGGTTAAGGGGGGATATGATAGCCATGTTTAAATATTTGAAGGGATGCCATGTCGAAGAGGGAGCAAGCTTGTTTTTTGCCGCCTTAGGGACTAGGACAGTGTTTCCCAACCTTTTCGAGGTCAGGGTACCCTTGACCTCACTCTTCATATCTCACGGTACCCCTGCCGCCACCCTCCACCTTCCCCTCCCATTGCCCCTGCTTGCCACACCCCCCACCTTCCCCTCCCAGGGTGAAGGGAAGCACGGGGGTGGGGTGGGGGGCTGCTGACCTTGTGGCAGGCCCTGCCCCATGGGCCAGCTCCATGTCCTTGCTGGCGCCGGTGGGAGACACCACAAAAATGACGGGGGCCATAGTGTTGCTGCGGTACCCCTGGGACATGCTCACGGCACCCCAGGGTACCACGGAACCCTGGTTGAGAATGGCTGGACTAGGACTTGGAGTAATGGATTCAAGGTGCAGAAAAAAGATATTCCACCTAAACATTTGGAAGAACTTTCTGTCAGGGCTGTTCGACAGTGGAATTCACTGCCTCGGAGAGAGATGGAGTCTCCTTCTTCCGAGGTTTTTAAACAGAGGCTGGATGAACATATGTCAGGAGTGCTTTGATTGTGTGTTCCTGCATGGCAGGGGGTGGGACTGGATGGCCCTTGGGGTCTCTTCCAACTTTATGATTTTAAATCCCACCCTCCTCAGGTTCCACCCCCAAAATCCAGGTTGGGTATTTCCCAACCTGGAGCCAGCAACCCTGCTTCAAAGACAATACGCTTCAGGTATTTTTTAGGTAACAAGAAGAACGTGTTGCATCTTGACAAATTTCTCACTTCCAACCACATGCAGCCAAATTGTTATTTCCCAAATTGCTGCTTGTGAGGTTCAGGGGAACAAAATGGCGCATGATATGATGTGGACTGCGAGGGAAGCACAGGTGGCAACTGTTTCCCTTGCGGGCAGAAGACTCCTTCTGCCTCCTTCTGCCTGACTTCAGATTAAGCAGACTCAATGTGCTTAACTCCTTGGTGGCGAACCTTTGGCACTCCAGATGTTATGGACTACAATTCCCATCAGCCCCTGCCAGCATGGCCAATTGGTAACTCAACGTTTCTGACAAATCTGGCTTCAAGTTTGGCAAGAAAGGAAAAACCCTTCAAGAACAGAGTTGGGTGATCTCTGAGGTGTGAACGTGTTTCCCTTTTCAGTTCCTTAAGTAGATCATTGAAATCTCGGAACCGAAGAAAAGAACGGGCTGGGATAAAGATACTAGACCAGTGGTGGCGAACCTATGACACGGGTGCCAGAGGTGGCACTCAGAGACCTCTCAGAGTGCCCCCCCCCACACATCTAGGCTGGCCTGGGCTACTGTGCTCAATTATTAGCATTAAACCTAAGCCCTGGTTTTGGGAAAGCAGTGTAGGTAACCCTGTTAAGTGCTCTTAAACCCCACTGATATTCTTGTGAAGAACTAAAGTGTGATCCTTTACCTGGTAGTAACCTTGGTTGCTGGCAACGAGGCTTGCTTCTGAGTAAACCCTCCTAGGGTCGTGATTCACCCGTTGGAAGAGTTGCACGGTTGCTTCAAAGCAAAACCACCGACTACCATCAAGCTTACTCCTGACTAACGCACGCCTTGGAGCCAACTGTTTTTTCTAAACTAAAACCTCAGTATTCAGGTTAAATTGCGGTGTTGGCACTTTGCAATAAATAAGCGGGTTTTGGGTTGCAATTTCGGCACTTGGTCTCAAAAAGGTTCGCCATCACTGTACTAGACCAACGAGATTGCATAATCCTAGATTAGCTGGCTGTGGGCGTATAATAGAAAGTAGATTACTGAGAGCTACAATGGGGGAACAGTTAAGAGACCCAAGAGACCTACGTTCAAATTTCCATTCGGACATTTCCAGGTGATTTCAGGCGAGTCCAACCTACTCCATAGTGCTACTGGGAGGATAAAATGAGGACAGGAGAATCGTATATGCTCAAAGCTGATCAGGACAAAATCAGCTGGAATAAAAATGCTCTAGATTGGAATAAAAATGCTCTCGATTGATAAGCCTTGTGTCGTTCTGTGTCCTTTCAGGCAGGCTGCAAGGTGGCTGTAACCATTTTCCTTTACTTCTTGGCCACCAACCATTACTGGATCTTGGTTGAAGGTCTCTATCTACACAGCTTGATCTTCATGGCTTTCCTCTCGAACAAAAGCTATTTGTGGGCCCTTACCCTCATCGGTTGGGGTAAGCACAGCCCAGTTCATGTTCTACTGTCTGTCCTAACAATAATCTTTATGGGGATCCTCAGCCAGGACTAGAAACTTTACCTAAAGGCTAGGTCAAAGGGGTATACAGGAAGAGACACACACACCCCTCGCACGTGTGTATTTGATGCCCTTGTCACAGTAGCTAGCATTCCCTTCACCCTATTTGCCTAGTTTCTCTGGCATGAGAGATGGGGGGAACAATGTAGTCATTGTGTACCATTTTCTCTCAGTGATGGAAAGTGCCACCAAGTCACATCTGATTTATAGCGACGCTGTAGGACATAGGTGTCAAACTCGTGGCCCTCCAAATGTTATGGACTACAGTTCCCATCATCCCCCTGCCAGCATCATGCTGGCAGGGGATGATGGGAACTGTAGTCTATAACATCTGGAGGGCCACGAGTTTGACACCTGTGCTGTAGGACTTTCAAGGCACGAAATGTTCAGAGGTGGTTAGTCATTGCCTGCCTCCACGAGTCTGGAATTCCGTAGAGGTCTCCCATCCACATCCAGCGTGGTGTAGTGGTGAAGAGCAGGTGGACTCTAATCTGGAGAACTGGGTTTGATTCCCCACTCCTCCACCTGAGTGGCAGAGGCTTATCTGGTGAACCAGATGTGTTTCCGCACTCTTCCACATGAAACCTGCTGGGTGACCTTGGGCTAGTCACAGTTCTCTCTGTACTCTCTCAGCCTCACCTCCCTCACAAGGTGTCTGTTGTGGGGAGAGGAAGGGAAGGAGTTTATAAGCTGCTTTGAGACTCCTTATCCTGGAGAAAAGCAGGGTAGAAATCCAAACTCTTCTGCTACTAGTCAGGACTGGCCCTCCTCGACTTGTAAGATCTGATGAGATTGGACAAACCTGGTCTGTTCAGGTCAGGACTTTTTCCCCCCTATTATCCTTTTAAGATCTTATTGTAAACCTAGTTATGTTTCTGTTTCCCCCCTTTTTTTCTCCCTCGAGGGGTGCCTGCTGTCTTTGTGTCAATATGGGCCAGTGTCAGAGCATCTTTGGCAGATACACAGTACGTACTGTTCTCTTCAAAGGTATTTTGGAAAATACGGAACAAGTCTGTAAATCGGGAGGAGGAGTCAGTGAGAAGGATGAGAGCCACGTGCTTAACCATTTCCACCTTGGGACCAACTTTTATGGTTCTAAAAAGACCCCCCCTCACACCAAAAAAATAATGGAGGCATAATAAGCTCAGCTGGTTATTCTGTGTTAAAGAAAATCCTTCTCCCAAATAAACCCCAATCTGCTTATGAATTGAGCTAGATACTGCATTTTTTAAAATCAACGTCAACCATTGACGTTTCTAATCACGTTAGGTAGGGTTGCAACATTTTTAGCTAGGCTTGCCAACTCTATGTTATGAAATTCCTGGAGATCTGGGAGTGGCACCAAGGTAAGATGGGGTTTGGGAAGGGCAGGTGCACAATGCCATGGATCACCAAGAGATAAAGTCTTGTGCAACAACCTTCAATTGCCCTAAAGTGTGAAGGCTGAAATAATGTAATCTCTGAATCAGGAAGGTACTGGGTTAAAATTTTGGCTTGAACTCACCTGGTCCCTTTAGATCAGGTATTCCTCAGCCTCAGATTCTTCCATCCTTCCGTGCAAGAAAAATAATATGTGAAACTGTGTTCAGTTCTGGGCACTGCAATTTAAGGATACTGGCAAGCTGGAACGTGTCCAGAGGAGGGCAACCAATATGGTAAAAAGTCTGGAATCCATTCCCCTTCAAAGAGAGAATTAGGGAGCTGGGGATGTTTAGTTTGAAGAAGTGAAGGTTAAGGGGAGACATGGTAGCTATGTTTAAATATTTGAAGGAATGCCATGTCGAAGAGGGAGCAAGCTTGTTTTCTGCTGCCTCAGAGACTAGGACACGGAGTAATGGGTTCAAGGTGCAGGAAAAGAGATCCCACCTAAACATTTGGAAGAACTTTCTGACTGTCAGGGCTGTTCGACAGTGGAATTCACTGTCTCGGAGAGTGGTGGAGTCTTTGGAGGTTTTTAAACTGCGACTGGATGAACATGTCAAGAGTGCTTTGATTGTGTGTCCCTGCGTAGCAGGGGGTTGGACTTGATGGCTCTTATGGTCTCTTCCAACCCTACGATTCTACAAACCTTTCTCAGGATGCTATATAAATTTTAAACTTCCTTCTGGCTTATACAATTCAGCTATTTCTAAGCCCAGATTCTGATCTTCAGTAGCTAGAAAGTAGCCTAAATTCTGTGCTTTGTTGAGACTTATGAAAGGAACAGGGCACAGTGAAATTGAGTTTCAAAGCGGTCAAGTGGGGGATGGTGTGTAGTCATAGCATGAAGTCGTTACGTTCGGCGCAAGGAATAGGCAGGACGCAGCAATATCAGGGTCTGGTGGAGAGAAGCCAGCGGCAGATCGATCTAGCTAATCCGCCGAGCTCTGGTCCCTGGCACCTTTTATTAGGGTTTCCCAAGAGGCAGGTCAGGAGGCGGGAGAGTGGGAGAATACTGTACAGTACATGACTCATGGGGGCTGCATACGTGCAGGAGGAAATGTTCCTGTCTGGGCCTAATCCATACCTGGGGGTATGTACCTTTTGTCCCTTTGTCCAGGGCATCCCATGACCGTGAGTCATGGGGTCTTGCGACAGGTGAGCTCACCTGCCCAGAAGGCAACAGATGGCACAGGTGTCCCTGTGCTCTGTCTGAGGCTCTGTTGGGTTAAGCTGGCTCACCCCAACAATAGCCGTTTGTATTTACTGCAGACTCTCTTCATCAGGTGTTGGGACCTCAGCGCTGGACGCATGAAATGGATCTACCAAACCCCAATCTTAGCAGCAATTGTGGTAAGGTGTGCACTGTGAGCTGCTAAAAAAAATAGCCCCCAAATGCCACTGGGTAGGGAGAGGGTACTTTCTAATAGCCACCTGCAGTAGCCACGCCCAAGTGCTCATATTTGCATTGCTTTGCTGATGGCTATAGCCAGGATTTTTGTAGAGAAACTCATAAGAAACTACAGTTTGACAAGACACCAGTGCAGTACAGAAAGAAAGGGGTGGGGGTGGGGGAGAGGAATGATGTTCCTGGCTCTTGCTCCCGGGCACTGCATCAAAACTACAGTGGAACCTCGGTTTTCGTTGGTAATCCATCTGAAAAGAATCGATGAAAACCGAAACCGATGAAAACCGAGGCAAACTTTTCCATAGGAATCAACATAAATCCAATTAATCCGTTCGAGGCACTCCAAAAAACATACCAAAAACACGTTTTTGATGAATAAATATAGTGCTTAATGCTGAAAACAGTAACAAACAATAACACTAGTACCAGCTTCAGAGCCAGTGGACCAATGTCGCACCAGAAAGCTGTCCAAAGAGGTCTGTTTCTGACGCCTCTTTAAGATTTGTCTGAAATGGGGCAAGACATTGTCATTAAACAAGTTGCAGACACGGCCTGCAACAGCTTTGTCTGGGTGATTTTTCTCCACAAACCCCTGCACCTTACTGCAAATCGATGAAAACCGAGACAATTTTTTCACTGAAAAGATCGATGAAAACCGAAACCGATGAAAACCGAAGTTCCACTGTACTGTTATACTCTTGCAAACCTACTGATTTTTTAAAAAAATCAACAGAGGGCAAAGTTATGCTTTGTTGTTGTTGCTAGGTCAATTTCTTCCTCTTCCTCAACATTGTGAGAGTCCTGGCATCCAAACTGTGGGAAGCGAATGCAGGAAAATTGGACCCCCGCCAGCAGTATAGGTATGTGGTCTGGATGGAAAGCTGCCATTTTTAGCGCTTTAGACTCTTCGTGCAAACTTTTTGTGTCAAGCTTGCAAGCCGGATGAGGTGGAATATAAATATTTCCAATAAATAAAGGCCTTTTGCTGCTGGCCTTCCCTTGTGCTATGGTTCCTCTTTATTACGAGTCTCTCCTTACCGTTATCAACCCCAACAGCTAAATTCCCTGCAAGGTCCAGTGGCAGGAATCCTTTACGCTTCCAGATAGTTATGGACTGAGCATTCCCATCAGCCCCAATTGCCGGCTAAGGCGCTGGCAGGGGCTGATGGGAATTGTAGTCCATGACATCTGGAGTGCCAAAGGTTCACCACCACTGTTCTAGTCCTTGTGTTGTAGCCAAGAGACTAAGAGGTGGCATGCTGGGTTTTTTTTCTCCATTCAGGAAGCTCCTGAAATCTACTCTGGTATTGATGCCCCTGTTTGGTGTCCATTATGTGGTGTTTATGGCCATACCTTACACAGATGTCTCCAGCACCCTGTGGCAGATTCAGATGCACTATGAGATGCTCTTTAATTCTTTACAGGTGAGTCTTTGTGGCTGTGAAATTCATCTTTGGTCTACTCCACTGCTTCTGTTCTTTCATCCACAGCTCTCTTGTTTCTCCTGGCAGGGTTTCTTTGTGGCTTTCATTTACTGCTTTTGCAATGGCGAGGTAAGTTAAGATTTCACTCACCTTAAGGGAATGCATGTGTATGATTTCTGCAAAATCTCCACTTCCCTCTGCAGGAAGACATGTATGTTTATGTGTAGTTTCATCTTTTGAGATGTGGATGATCTATCTTGCTCCCCACTGTCTCTCTGGGGAATGGACACATATTCCATGGCAATCTTTTAATCTTTTAAAATGGAAGGTATTCCCAAGAAACCAGATCCTTTGAGGTGGCATTTGCTCTTCCTGATCTCTGATTTAAATAGGCTAATTGTAGAGATGGTCAGAGATGGTCACCTCCCAAAATTCCCTCAGCCCTCTCCTATCAAAGCCAAACATTGTCTGGAAACGAAATACCTGCCACCACTTCACAAGTTCTCATCCCAAGAACATTCAGAATTCTGTCATCATCACCTGTCTTCCCGAAGTTTCTCCCAGTAGTTCTTCTCATTAGCAACTTCACATCCAATGCTTAAAGAAGAAGTTTGGATTTATATCCCCCCTCCCTCTCCTGTAAGGAGACTCAAAGGGGCTTACAATCTCCTTTCCCTTCCCACCCCCCACAACAAACACCCTGTGAGGTGGGTGGGGCTGAGAGAGCTCAGAAGAACTGTGACTAGCCCAAGGTCACTCAGCTGGCATGTGTTAGAGTGCACAAGCTAATCTGGTTCGCCAGACAAGTCTCCACAGCTCAAGTGGCAGAGCGGGGAACCAAACCCGGTTCTCCAGATTAGAGTGCACCTGCTCTTAACCACTACATACACTTGCATTCCTCAGCCCTGGCCCAGTATGAGCCCTGTTTGCACCCCTGTACCCAGGCAGATTTCCCTCCCATAACCTGCATCTCCCACCTTTCTAATGTGGCAAGGCAGTTCAGGTACAGACAGCGTTCCATCCATGGAATCTCAAGTTATACCTGCGCTGAATTTGACGATCACTTTTTAGTGGAAACAAAGCCAGGAGGAAGACACCAAAAAGAAAGTGGATATTGGACATGGGAAATTAGCCACTGGTTTGTGAGTTGTTTTGATCAGTGTCCGAGTCCCCAAAAAAGCACCCGTCTTGTTCAGTTAAATAAGGAGTCAAGAGGCACGTTTGACATCTGAGGTGCCTCTTGATCCCTGCTCCGTTTTGCTGCTGCAAACATGTCATCACCTCTAGGATTGTCCCAGCTGTGGTCCTTTGATGGTCTGTCTTCATCCCTAGGTACAAGCTGAAATTAAAAAAGCCCGTTTCCGGAGAAACCTGGTCCTAGACATCAAGCAGAAAACCAGAGTGACCAGCACAGGGGGTAGCTACTATTACGGAGGGCTTGTGTCTCACGTCACCAACAGCGTGAGTCTGAGCATGGCGGGCTGGGGGACAGCCTCAACAGCCGTTGCCTTGCCTCTGGGAGCCAAGAGCTGGCTGCTACAACTTACCCCCGCTTCTACAGCTGCCCTGGAATACACATCTGGTTCTCCTACACTGCCCAGGCCTCCCAGCCAAGAGATGACTGAGACAGCCTTTGAGGAGAACCTAAAGGCATTAAGGAGGTCCCTCGAATCAGAGGGAAGCCACTCTGGCCTCAAGAAGGAGCTCGAGACAATGTTGTGAAAAAGCCCAGAAGACGACCAGCTGGGTTAAGACTGGGCCACAGAATCGGCAGGCGAGAGAATTTTGGCGCTGCAAGATATTCAACTGAGGCTTTACATAGAGGAGCAATTTGAATCTGTAGGCCTAGAATTAAGGGCACTTCATTGTAAAGGCTCTTTTGGCTTAGCTGTATTATTGTAATGAGGAATAAAGCACGCAAGGCGTTTCTTTCTTGCAATGAATAGCAGCTTGTCGATTAGTTACAACTTTCACCCCAATTTCCTCCAACAGCTCAAAAAGGGGGGTTGGGAGACTTTAATGTAATCATCGGCTTCTTAATTGAGCAACACAAACTAATTTAGTTAGGCAACTGTCCTAATTTTTGTTTTATCGTAGAATGAAAACGATATTATGCCTTGTTTAAAAAGGTAAAGTTTCCCCTTCAGTCATGTCCGACCCTGGGGTACCACTGTGAGCAGTGATTTTATAGGCAAGCCTCTTTTGTGGGGTAGTTTGCCATTGCTTTCCCCCACTACTCTTTACCCCCTAGCTATGAGCTAGGTACTCATTTACCGACCAAGAAATGGATGGATGGCTGAGTTGACCAAGAGCCAGCTGCCAGGATATCTGACCCACAGGGAGTTTGAACTCCTGTGTGAGTGGTAGTGCAAACACTTAACTACTACGTCACATGGCTCCTATGCCTTGTTTAGAAACACTATAAAGAACAGGGAAAAACATTAACGCTTCTGGCAGAGGAAAGCAAGCATTCTGCCAACAGTAAGGGATACTTAATAGGCTGAACGCCACACCTAAATAGAAACCTCCCGGATCGGCATATAGTCTGAACTTCTGTAACACCTGAAAGCTGTCCTTCGTCATTATTTTTCCTTTGTCTGTTGACAAAGAATGGCACCATTCTCGAACTTGGTGTCTTTGTGGGCCTTCGTGTTGGAAGTTAAACGAAACTAGGTTCCCACTCTTAGACTGTATGTGTGAGTTAAGAGCTGGCAAGTCGTTTCTGACTTGTGGCGACCTATGAATCCAGGTCCTCTCAAACGCCTTATAGTTATAGTTAACAGCCTTGTTCAGGTCTTGCAAACGGAGGGCCGTGGCTTCCTTATAGTCAATCCATCTCAGGTGGAGTCTTTCTCTTTTCCTGCTGCCTTCAACCTTTTTTTGGCAGACCAAGGTATCCCTGACACTTTTCTCTATTCGAAGATTGGATCTGCTCATATAGAATCATAGAGTTGGAAGGGACCCCAAGGGCCATCAAGGCCAACCCCCTGCCATGCAGGAACACCCAATCAAAGCACTCCTGACAGATGGCCATCCAGCCTCTGATTAAAAACCTCCAAAGGAGGAGACTCCACCACACTCTGAGGTAGTGGATGGATGATATATGGATATATGGACAATGAAAGGTTTATTATAGGGCTTTCTTTTCTCTCCTCTTTTTGGTCACTCCTCGACATTCCTCCAACAATATGCACACGGATCTTCACCAGCCGCAAACCTCACTTCCCTTTTTCTCTGTTTGAAATTATCTGGGCTTGGAATCTCACAGGAAAACCGGACACATTTGCATAGCTCTGGTTTGATCGATAGCAAAAGAGAGGCGTTGCCATCTTGTTAGAAATCTTTTTTTTAAAGAATTCTGAACCCAAAATGAACTACAGCAGTGGAACGGTCAGAGAAAGCGGTAAGAATTAGATCATAGGTGTCAAACTCGTGGCCTTCCAGATGTTATGGACTACAGTTCCCAGCATCCCCTGCCAGCATGATGCTGGCAGGGGATGATGGGAACTGTAGTCCATAACATCTGGAGGGCCGCGAGTTTGACACCTGGGAATTAGATCATTCATTCACTCTGCCTATACTCTGAAGAGCAGACAAGAGGTGACAGGCAATCTACAAGCCCAATAGACTATAGTTCAAGGCGGGACCATTTCCCCCACTAGAATAGCTATTCAAGGCAATTATAGAATCTCTTTCAGGTTGAAAATAACGTGCAACTTGCATTTCCAAGCACCCAGCTGCAGCAGAAAAACATGAAGTAGTATGCTTAAAATTTTCCACTGCTGTTTTCTCCCTGCAACTTTACCTCTGCTGAGATTCCATTGCCATGTTTTTTGTTGCAAATAAGTGTCTGCGCTCCCAGCTGGAGGCAGAATGGTTAAGAAATAAGTGTAGCCGAGCAGAATTTTTCTGCCGCCTTTTCCTCCGCTGTAGAAATTTGGAAACACAAATTGGTTGACATAGATTCTGGCCTATATTTCAAGGAGAAATGTGGCTGTTTTCTCCTAAGGACAGCAACCTTATGGAAAGGGTGTCAACTAGTCAGGAGTGTGATGTCAGCAGCGTGATGCGGCGGCCAAGAAAGCCAATGTGATTTTGGGCTGTATCAATAGGACTATAGTGTCAAGATCAAGGAATGCAATTGTACCTCCCTATTCTGCATTGGTTAGACCTCACCTGGAATACTGTGTACAGTTTTGGGCACCGTAATTCAAGAAGGATATTGACAAGCTGGAATGGGTTCAGAGGACAACCAAAATGTTAAAAGGTCGGGAATCCATGCACTATGAGGAGTGACTTGGGAACTGAGGATGTTCAGTTTGGTGAAGAGAAGATAAAGAGGTGGCATGATAGCCATGTTTAGATATTTGAAGGGATGTCATGTTGGTGAGGGAGGAAGTTTGTTTTCCACTGCTCCAGAGACTAAGACCAGGAGTAATGGGTTCAAGGGGAAGGAAAAAAGATTCCACCTAAACATCAGGAAAAACTTCCTAATAGTAAGGGCTGTTCAACAGTGGAATGCCCTGCCTTGGAGTGTGGTGGAGTCTCCTCCTTTGGAGGTTTTTAAAGAGAGGCTGGATGGTCCTCTGTCAGGAGTGCTTTGATTGTCTGTTCCTGCATTGCAGGGGCTTGGACTGGATGGCCTTTGGGGTCTCTTCCAACTCTATGATTCTAGGGAGCACCAATAAGTCCCTTGCACTTGCTGCCAAGGACGCTTTAGGCTGAAAGACATATCTTGCATGAACATGGATTGGAGCATAGTAGATGAAGCTTTTAAACATCATGGGCTGAATCCAGTCAGCTCGTTCACTGAGTCTCACTCAATTTCTCCTCCTTTGTACAGCCCCTGTCCACAAGGTTTCCATTCATGAAGGTCCCACAAGCCCCAGCATAGGTGGTCAGAGGAAAATCCCCTCCTTTCATGTTCACCAGCAGAAAAAAACATAAAATGACTTGAGCAACTGAGGTGAGGAATGTATTGTAAGGAAAGGCAAAGATGCTCACACAGGGGCGGAGCGAGGGGAATTGTGCCCCTGCCACTCCCCTGTCTATCCCCACCACGCCCCCAGAATGCCCTCATCACACCTCCACAATGGCGTGTGCCCGCCCCCCCCCTTGGCGCGGCGCTACTGAGCTCACAATCTTTAGCCAACCTGCAAACCACTCCTTAGAACATAGGTGTCAAACTCACGCCCCTCCAAATGTTATGGACTACAGTCCCCATCATTCCCTGCCAGCTCATGCTGGCAAGGGATGATGGGAACTGTAGTCCATAACATCTGGAGGGCTGCGAGTTTGACACCTGTGCCTTAGAATTACTGCAGCCTGACCTTGCTCGTGAGTAAGTGATACAAGACAAAATAACAGGCACACGTCAGCAAAACTGTCCTAGTAATAAAAACATTTACTAGAAGAGCAAGCAGAAACTAAAGGGAACAGCATGTCACAAGATCCTGACACGGCTTCAGAAAAGTTCGTATAAATGAGAGGCTACAACAGAACTATTTTCAGCAAACAAGATTATCCTACCACGCTGGCAAAAACAAAAAAAAGAAAGGAAAGGAACGGAATTAGAGAGCCCAGGAACACAGTTTAAAAAAAAAAGGTGAGATATTTTCACATTTGCTGCTTCTTCCCAGGTGCTTGTGAGAGCCGTTTCAGAACAAGCACCACGTTCTGTTTCAAACAGGTCCCATTTTTAGCTTCTCCAGGTACACTATTCTTCTGAAATCTTCCCAAACTTACAAAGCTTGAAAAACTCCCGGGATCTGCCTGCCAAATCGTTACAACTTGATACGGTATACGAAAGGACTCTCTCCCCAAGTTTGTGTTAACCGGGGTTGGGGTGGGGAGACCATTTTAAAAATCTAGATCATTTACAAACCAATCTACACAAATGGAAAGCCTGCTGTGTAAAAATCCATTTTTGTATCACTCGTCTACTGGAGAGCCTTTCCCCGACTTGCCTCGCCTGCCTTATCTTCATCAGTTTCCCAGTTTTAACAGAGCTTCTGTTCCCAAAATGTTTATTCAGGGCAGCGTTAAGCCTTGAAACTAGACCATCCCCGGGAGGCAGAAGCGACCAGATTCCGCTAGCAGGGTCTGCAACCTGCGGCTCTCCAGATGTTCATGGACTACAAATCCTGTGATGGCTGACGGGAATTGTAGTCCATTAACATCTGGAGAGACACAGGTTGCAGACCCCTGTATGGTGAGCAGCTTTTGCTGCACGGAATTCAAGATGTTCTATAGCCACATAGAAATATAGGATGATGGGAGAGGATATATTGTATGACAATTCAGATTGGATACGCGGGAATGTTGCCATTCTGCCCCTAAAAATATCTCCTATGAAAAACAGCAGGCAAGGGACTATGACAGAAGGGGAGGGCAAATTTATTTGTTTTATTATTTATTTTATTAGTTTTATATCCCGCCTGCTACTGGTATATGCCATGTTACCAACTCGACGATAGCTGCTTCCAAGTTCCTTATCTCAGCTGGAGTGAGTACGGAGGAAGAAATGAGCGCTGCAGGGTATGCTGCTTAAAATGTTCCCTGCATCTCTCTCCTCCGCTCCTTGGAATAAAATGTCAAGCATACCGAGCAGCAGGGGACAGAGGGGGTGATTTGATATGCTGCGATGCTTCTCTGTCTTAGGTGTGGACTACAGACACGTGTGGGATTCAAGCCACAGCCCCTGCTCACAAATCTTAATAAAAGACGGGAGCCAGTAAGTGGGGGGATGACACATCAAATGGAAAGGGTCAAAAGATTCTCTGAAGGTGTGACTTGAGCCACAAAAAGTCATGTTGTTTCTGACACAGGACCGTAGGTTCTGTGTAGAAGGGACCGCTTGATTATCAACTGCCCACCCAGGGATCATCGTTTCACCTACACGTTTGCTGTGTGGGATTTACCCTTTTCAACAGAAAGAACTAAGTAGAATTGCAACTTGGTCCGCCATGTGCTACACCGTCTGTGTTTAACAACGCTCTGCTTAGGTCCTGGTACCGTCCTAGGCTGGCACTAGGACCCCAATGGAGCATTCTAAAACAAAGACGGTCCAGTACACAGCAGACGAAATTACAATTCTACTTAAGTTTTTTGTTGTTGAAAGGGTTACAGCCCATTCCTAGTCAACCCATTCTCTTGTGATGCTGTGCATGCAGTGCAGCTGCACACAGGCTACGTTAATATGAACAGGGCAAGCGGATCTGGACACTGCCGGCTAGTATGACCAGCTGAAAACGATTTGGCAGGGTCTCCAACTCTGGCCCTCCAGATGTTCATGGGCTACGATTCACACTGGCCCCTGCCAGGTAGGGGCTGAAGGGAGCCGTGCTCCGTGGACATCTGGAACGAACATCTGGAGGGCCAGAGTTGGACACCCCTGGTTAGGAGCACAATGGTGATGGTTGTAAAGACTAGGCAGGCTGGGTTAGTTGAAGTCCACACTGATTTTGGGGGGGGGGGAGAGGGGGATTCTACCCAGCCTGAGCCTCTTTCTGGACACCAAGCACAAACGCAAAACAAAAACATCCCAACCAAAACTTATCGTTCTCGCTAGCCGAGCCCCTCAGCTGGACGGACGTTGAAAGGCAGAGAATGGAGAAGTCCCGTGAGAGGGGACGCTTTTCCTTTTTGACCAAAGCACAACACCTACGTGCCATTAAAGTGAAGCTGTCTACGGATGCACCAGCCAAGGCTTGGCTAGGGAACGTTCTTGTCCACTATTATCCTTCTCAGTGACTGCTTGTGGGTGACCGAGCCTCCTCCTGGAGGCGCTGTTGCTACGTGGCCTTAGCTATCCCATCGACTCTTCTTGCGCTTTGGGGGTTCAGGAACAGCAAAACCATCTATCTTGCTGTTGTCCCTGCTGCTGCCGTCTTTCCTGTTCTCATTGTTGTCGTCCTTCCTGTTCTCGTTGTTGCCGTCCTTCCTGCTCTCGCTGTTGCCGTCCTTCCTGCTCTCACTGTTGCCATCCTTCCTGCTCTCGTTGTTCCTGTTCTCGCTGTTCCTGTTTTCGCTGCTGTTCCGGCTGTCCCCATTATTCCGGCTGTCCCCATGGCGGCTGCTGCTTCCACCACCAGAATGTCGGCTTTCGCTATGACGATAGCTGTCCCCGTGGCGGTTCTCTCCATGGCGATAGCCATCTCCATGGCGCTGGCCGTCGCCGTGGCGACCGCTGCCATCGCCGTGGCGCTGGCCGTCACTGTGGCGACCACTGCCCCGGTTGTCACTGTATCGTTCGCGGCTTCCAGTGCTACCTTCCCGGGCGCTGTTGCTGGGATTCGCACTGTTGAACCCTTGAATGCCAGGGCCTGGGAACGGAGGGATGCTGTTCAGGGTTCCGGAGCTCACGAAGCCTGGGAGCCCTTTTGGTGCGCTCATGGGGTTGTCGGATTTTGCCAGGAAATTCTGGGCGGAATTTGTTGGCACGGAGTTCAAGCTGCCGGCGCTGGTCCAGCCGCTGGCACCTGCAGAAGAGGTGCCGGACTTCTGGTTACTGAAGCTGGCAGCAACAAAGTGACTCTTATATTGGGACTACAGGAAGGAAAAAGAAAAAAAAACACTATTAAAAAAAACCCACACAGTACGTGCCACTTTTTCTGTTTTCTCTGCTTCAGGGGCATTAGATGCTATCAGTAGAAGAGCTTGGATTTGTACCACGTCCTTCTCTCCCGTAAGGAGTCTCACAGCAACTTACAAACTCCTTTTCCCTTCCTCTCCCCACCGCAGACATCTTGTGAGGCAGGTGGGGCTGAGAGAGTTCTACAGAACTGTGACTAGCCCAAGGTCACCCCTCAGGCTTCATGAGAAGGAGCAGAGAAACAAACCCAGTCCACCAGATAAGAGTCTACTGCTCACATGGAGGAGTCAAAACTGGTTCTCCAGATTAGGGTCCACCGGCTCTTAAACACTACACCATGCTAGCTGGGGGTGTGCCCCACAGCTCAAGGAGTTCCTCTCTAATTGCCACATTTCCTGTGGGTCAAACTTCTCCAAGGTCAAACTGGTCAACTCACAACACTGGCTATTGGCTGTGGTGGGTTTCCCAGGCTGTGTGGCCATGGTTTGGTAGTTTTTGCTCCCAACCGTCTGCCCACATCTATGGCTGGCATATCACAGTAAGAAATAAATCTTACCATTACATGGCAGCGATTGGTACTAGGGCAGCT
The DNA here is from genome assembly GCF_021028975.2 of Sphaerodactylus townsendi. NCBI lineage: Eukaryota > Metazoa > Chordata > Lepidosauria > Squamata > Sphaerodactylidae > Sphaerodactylus > Sphaerodactylus townsendi. The sequence continues at coordinate 17,941,061 of NC_059439.1, read as the reverse complement.
AGTCAGTCCTACCTGAAATGCTGCCTTCATTGCAGAAAGCCTGTCTCCCATTGCTCCTGTTGAAGGTTTATATGCCTCGTAATTACTCATCACGCTGTTACTCCCGCGGTCCTGCAATGCAAAGATGCTGTAAGTTAGCCTTGTCTGTCTACAACCCAAGTGGCTGAATCAGGGACGGTTACTCGGTTGTACTTACAGAACCATCAGAACCCAGGCCAGGGCGTTCACGGTACCCCAGGCCGCCGCCGCCAATGTTGAGCTTCTTGCCCTTCCCTCCTTTGAAACGGGATTTTCGGAACCAAGCATTCTTTCAGAAGAAAAAGGACAGCAACATGAGTGAAAAAGAGATAAGAACATAAGAAAGAGCCTGCTGGATCAGACCAGAGTCCATCTAGTCCACCACACTGCTACTCACAGTGGCCCACCAGATGCCTTTGGGAGCTCACATGCAGCATGTGAAAGCAATGGCCTGCTGCTGCTGCTCCCGAGCACCTGGTCTAAGGCATTTGCAGTCTCAGATCAAGGAGGATCAAGATTGGTAGCCATAGATCGACTTCTCCTCCATAAATCTGTCCAAGCCCCTTTGAAAGCTATCCAGGTTAGTGGCCATCACCACCTCCTGTGGCAGCATATTCCAAACACCAATCACGCATTGCATGAAGAAATGCTTCCTTTTATTAGTCCTAATTCTTCCTCCCAGCATTTTCAATGCATGCCCCCTGATTTTAGTACTGTGATATCTGGGAGATGTTTGTTAGATGCAAGCGGTACATCATTATGGCCCCTCGAGGCTACTGAATTCAGGATAGTAATGCAGAAGCAATGCCCATGCCCTGTCTCTCAAAAGTGAACAATATGAGAGTCTGGAAAATTCATCACAATTCTACATTGTAGGTTCCCCGCAGAAGCAATAGACAAAAAATCTAACCAAGGTTAATTTGTTTTGAACATGTAGGAGGGGAGGGAAAGCCTCTCACATATTTGCAAGGAGGAAACTCTGGACTTGAAGCGCCTTTTGAGAATATGCCTCAGAACCTAACTGTGAGGATCAGACTAGAAGCACTAACTCAAACTGGAGAAAAGTCAGGCTGAGTGCAACTTGACTACGACAAAATGAGCCTGTGGTAGAGATGAATCCACAAGAGAACACAGACCACTCCGATTCAAATTCAATATCCCTTAAGCAGATTCCGAATGGGTCAAAAACAGTTTACACTGTTTACACTGCTTTCACACTGCTGTTTCTGGCCTATGCGGAATCCACTTTAGACTATCCTCAAAAAACCGTGGGCTGGATCCAGCCAGCTTTTTCACTCAATCTTACCCATCTTTTCTGCAGCACCCATTCCACATGGCTTTTGTCCTTGTATTTGTTAATGTATTTGATAGTCTAGATCTAGTTTAATGTATGTTGTTGTATATTAATATAGTGCTGCTGTTATGACTATTAGTATATTGTTAGGTTTGTAGTGTTAAGTCGCCATCTGAAATGTGACTTTATTTTAGTCTTATGTATTCACGAGTCATAATGTTATAATGTATTTTATTTATGTTGTTAGCCTGCCTGAGCCCTTTGGGGATAGGGTGGGGTACAAATTAAATTGATGATGATGATGATAGTCCCATGACAACCTTTTTGGATAGTCACAAGGGACTCCCTTCTCCTTTTTTTAACCAGGGGAAGACCTGGTTAGACCCAATCTACTGATTGGCTACGGCAGAATGAAAAACTGGACTCCAGGTACTCTTCAGTAGACTGCTCCATGGCTCAAGCATAGAAAAAAACATGCTGTGAAAACACCAAGCACAACTCTGAAAAAGGAGTATCTACCCACCCATTTCAGGTAGCTCACTTTCAAATCCACAAGGCATGTTTCAGGCAAGGAAAAGACAAAGGTGCTTCTGAATGCACGCCTGCTTTACCTGCATGGCTAAGTCCAAGAGTTCTTTGGAAACGTTTTGGTTGGCGCCTTCCAAGTTCCGAACGAGGTCTCCGGCAAAGTTGCTGTCCTTGGGAGTCAGCAAAGTATAAGCCACGCCCTTCTCCCCTGCTCTTCCCGTGCGACCAATTCGGTGGGTGTGGGTGTCAATATCACGGGCCACGTCGTAGTTGATCACAGTCTTAATGGAGGGAATATCAAGACCGCGAGCTGGAGCATGGAACAGAGGGGGGGAAAGTCTAAAATCAACCATTGCAAGTCTCCGCCCTGCTTGCGTTGCCTCTCCACCCCCTAGGCTGAGCCAAGTCTACTTGGGCCTCTTCTCTGGTCACCTCCCATTTAGGAAAACTTCAGTTAGCAGCTGACAGAAAATCATTTCATCCCCAAGAAACTTTCAATCCAAACCAGCTAGTGATCTGCACTTTTGATTAGAAATCACAGAAACATCAAGTCAATCAGATGCCTTCCTGAGCAAAGTCCGACCAAGTCCTACTGACTCCCTAAAAACACTTGATGGGCATAATGGGTATGAGAGCCAGTGTGGTGTAGTGGTTAAGAGCAGGGGGACTCTAATCTGGAGAACTGGGTTTGATTCCCTACTCTTCCACCTGAGAGGCAGAGGCTTATCTGGTCAACCAGATGCATTTCCACACTCCTACATTCCTGCTGGGTAACCTTGGGCTAGTCACAGTTCTCCCTGAATTCTCTCAGCCCCTCCTACCTCACAAGGTGTCTGTTGTGGGAAGAGGAAGGGAAAGGAGCTTGTAAGCCACCTGGAGACTCCTTACAGGAGAGAAAGGGGAGATATAAATCCAAATTCTTCTTCTCATATTGGGGATCCCTGCCCTAAACAGATGCCAGCTCATTTTCTGTCACGCATGGACACTTAAGGGAAGAAAGACAGGTTGGAAGACTGGTGAAAGCCAGAAAATGAGGAAAGGCAGGGGTGTCTAGATTCAACAAGGCTCCTGGGCCTTTAAAACTAACCTGCTCCTGTGCCCTTACCTGCCACATCCGTCGCAACCAGAACTGGGAAGGCACTCTTCTTGAAATCTGAGATGACCTTGTTCCTTTCGCTCTGGTCCATATCACCGTGCAGCAGCCCCAAGCTGTGCCCTTCTTGCCTGAGGTTATTAGCCAGTTCCTCAGCATTTGCCTTCTTGGTCACAAACAGCAGGACGCTCCCCGAAGAGGTGAATTCTACAAGGCGGCTGGTCAGCCAGTTCCACTTGTTGGGGCCTGAGGAGAGGATCTCCACAATTTGAGTGATATCTTCATTTGCCTGTTTAGATGGGGGGGGGGGGGGGGCGGGGTGTGAAGACGAATGGGAAACGAGGAAAGCAAGTCAGAAATCAGCAATACAGTGCAAATGCCTTTACCCAAAAGAGCCTGGCAGAAATGCACCCCCAGAAAGCCCTCTATATTTAAAGAGAGGCTCAATGGCCATCTGACAGGGTGCTTTGGTTGTGTGTCCCTGCATTGCAGGGGGTTGGACTTGATCACCCTTGGGGACTCTTCCAACTCTATGATTCTATATTCAGTTCTTTCAAAACATGATTTCCAGGAAGGGAACTGGAAATGTTAAGAACATAAAAGCCTGCTGGATCAGACCAGTGTCCATCTAGTCCAGCACTCTGCTACTCGCAGTGGCCCACCAGATGCCTTTGGGAGCTCACATGCAGGATGTGAAAGCAACGGCCTTCTGCGGCTGCTGCTCCCGAGCACCTGGTCTGCTAAGGCATTTGCAGTCTCAGATCAAGGAGGATCAAGATTGGTAGCCATAGATCGACTTCTCCTCCATAAATCTGTCCAAGCCCCTTTTAAAGCTATCCGGGTTAGTGGCTATCGCCACCACCTGCGGCACCATATTCCAAACACCAATCACGCGTTGCGTGAAGAAATATTACCTCTCCAATGTCTCCTTGTACCACACGAATCGGATCAATCAGAATGTCTCGGGCGAGTCTCTCAATCTTCTTCCGAAAAGTTGCACTGAACAACAAAGCTGCGGGACCGGGAAAGCCGTGCTTAGTTTACACAGGAAGGGGGTGATGCTGGAAGTCACAGGATGATCCCGAAGCAAAACCCCCAGAAATGAGACATGTGACATTCTACACATAGTCAGGGATAAGAGCCTGCTCTCAACTATGTGTCTCACTGCCAGGAAAAAAAATGCTTCCAGCTAGCATAAAGTGCAGCATCTAAGGTCAAAATGTGACTTCTCAAACAATCTCCATTGCAGCTCACCAACAAAACAAGCTGCAAAGTTGGCAGTGTGTGATCCCACTATAAGATGATTAGGTTTGCTCAAGCGGGGACAGAAAACTAGTTTCCTTCCAGCCCAAGCATTGCAGGAAGCTGTGGGGAGAGGTTAGCCTGACCTGCTGGCCGAAGGAATGTGATCTGCCAGGAAAGACGGAATTTTTAATAGGATTTTTTAGGAAGCATTCTTCCCGATGCTACTGTCTTAATTTCTTGTATATGTTGTACTTCTGTTGATACAGATAAATGACTGCAATATAGATTATTGTTTATTTGAACTGGTTGTTGACTGTAATAAATTAATGATGCTGCTGCTGATCTGCCAGGAATCATGGAGCTACTAGGCACTGTAGCTACCACAGGACTCGTTTTACTATTCAGGTATCAATATGGTATAGTGAAGAAGAAAGTTAGATTTATATCCCCCCTTTCTCTCCTGCAAGGAGACTCAAAGGAGCTTACAAACTCCTTTTCCTTCCCCACTCACAACAAACACCCTGTGAGGTAGGTGGGGCTGAGAGAGCTCAGAAGAACTGTGACTTGCCCAAGATCACCCAGCTGGTATGTGTTGGAGTGCACAAGCTAATCTAGTTCACCAGATAGACTTCCACAGCTCAAGTGGCAGAGCAGGGAATCAAACCCAGTTCCTCCAGATTAGAGTACACCTGCTCTTAACCACTAGGCCACTGCTGCTCTTTGTTAAGTGGTTAAGGTGTTGGACTAGGCTCTGGGAAACCCAGGTACAAGTTTTCGCTCTGCCATGGAACCTTGTTGAGCAACCTGGGGCCAGTCATACACTCTCAGCCTTGCCCCTGCCAAGTATTTGGATGGGGGACCCCCAAGGAATACCAAGGGGTGTGACACAGAGGCAGGCAGTGGCAAACCACCTCTGAACATCTCTTGCCTTGAAAACCCCACCAAGGGTTGCCATAAGTCAGATGTGACTTGGCTGCAAAAAAGGTCAATAATATGAGGATGGAGAAGGGCTAGGAATGGGGGGAAAGCCCAAAGGAATGCGAGAGGAAGGGGAAATGAAGAGCCAACGGCTGGTGGGACTACCAGCTGCCTCTACATGAACTGACATGGCAAGGCCTGGGAAACGGTCAGTCCTGGAGGAGAGGAGAATTAGGCAAAGCAGAGCAAATGTGTTTCATATCCAACTTAACTTCTAGGCACAGAAAAAAGTTCTGGGTTTGGGGAAGACCTCGGACCTGAGGAGGAAAAGCAAGCATCTCCTCCCAGTAACAGACATCTCGACAGATGTCTCATGAATGGCGTATTTCAAATTATTCCACAATAAGGACCCCGCACTCACTCTGCCTTTCGGGACGCACGTGGCTGGCGACTGAGCGGACTTGGTATTCTAAATGAAAAGAAGAGAGTTCCAGTGAAGGTCCTGTTTGCTCTGATGTACACAAAATGCAGCCTCGTTGAGATTTCTAAGCAACCGACCAGCTAAATTGAGCATGGCATGTAGCTGATGCAAAACTTGATATATTCTGAGATAATGCACATAAAATGCAGAACCATCTCCAAACTCAACTTCAGGAATTTTTGAATTCAGAGCTATTTGGGCTCAAGGTGTTTAAAAAGGTAAGATTCTAACTCCTGCAAACATCTTTTGTATACATTATAAAAAGGGTGTTAATCGGGAGATTACAAAGCTAGAACCTTTCACGACAGATAAATATTTGCTCCCTGTTTCACTAGTGGCTTGACATTAAGGGCAAGCCACACCTACAAACTACTACTTAGATACTCTAGCTTTATGTTCACCATGTGAAATTTGGTAGACAAAGCTAGCTGTCAGCATGAGCCGCTATGCTATTTCGGAACACCAGGAACTGCAGCTCATGGAAGGGGGCAACTAAGCTGTATCCAGAGAATTTGGATTTTGAAAAGACTGTATTTAGAAGAGACGAGTTCCAGCAGGTGACTATTACAAGGAATATTTTAATGTCATACGCCAGAAAAAAAAACCTTTCTTTCTGGTGAGCAACACACCGCGCTCTTCCTTGGAAGCCACCTAATATTGAGTTTTAGCAGTATGGAAGCACATCGAAAGAGGTCAATTAACACCCTCCCATGATTAATCCACTAAAAACAAATCAGGAATCAATCTGGAGTTGTGAGCTTTCACACACAAGCTTCGCCCTTGGCCAATTTCTATCATAACCAAGAGACGGACAACTGTACAAGATGGCATCAGTTCTCTCTGTCTGTCGCGCCAGCTATGGACAGACAAGATGTAGCTGCAGAGTCAGGGCTCCATGCCAACTCTGCTGCAACTACTATGCTCCACCTTTATCTGAAGAATGTTAAGCAAATTAGAAAGCGCTAGTCACTCAAATAACCCTCCCCTTGGCCACAAATGCTTCCTTGAGCATGAATAGGAGCCCAACTCCTTTGGAAGGGAGTTGGGCTTGAAACTTTGAGTTCTGAACTGGCCACCAGAGGCCAACCTTTCATGGGCCCACCCAGAGACCAGGAGAACCACTCACAGCTAACCACAGAGATCGCCACAGGGTGTGCATATTTGTACACCATTATTCTTGACTTCTCAACATTTCTCCACCTGACTTCCCAAACTTTCATTACTCTTCAATTGGTCAAATCACTTTTCCCCCCTTCCTAGTTGTTATATTCCATATCCAAGGACTTTCATTTTTTTCCCCACCACTGAAATAAATCTTTGCTGAGCACACAGCTGAGGAAGACATCCTCATGGGTCTGCCAAACTGCACTGCAGTCTTGGCGAAGATGCGAACACAGACCAGCCAAAACCTACCGAAACCCATGTCAAACATTCTGTCGGCTTCATCAAACACAAGGTAAGTGACCCTCTGGAGGTTGGTAGCTTTCTTCTTCACGTGATCAATCAGCCGTCCCTGAAACACAGCAAGCTTGTTAGTATCAAAAGTATTAAACCATATCACAGAAATTTCTACTTCGCAGCTGAAACAGGAAACAAGAGTAATAATTATTCCATTTCCCCTTCTGATGCTTCCTATTGGAGCTCCTTTCTGAGCATGACTAGTATGATCCTTGCCTGACAGTTTTATAAGGAGAAAGTCGAATACCAGCCAGCCAAGGAAACAAAAATTTTTGAAGGCAGCACTTGAGGGAAGATTGTTTAATTGTTTAAACATCTTGGCAAGCCCCTCAGGAGCAACTGATTCCCGAAGATCTAAGGCAGTGGTTCTCAACTTTCCTAATGGTTCTAAGGCAGTGGTTCTCAACCCTTTAATACAGTTCCTCATGTTGTGGTGACCCCCAACCCTAACATTTATCCATTTTACAGATGGGAACACTGATGCAGAGAGTCTTAGGCAACCCCTGTGAAAGGGTCGTTCGACCCCCAAAGGGGTCCCGACCCCCAGGTTGAGAACCACTGATCTAAGGCCCCATTTCTCTCCCACTGGAGACTTTACACCAGTTCAACTAATTCAAGAAAGCTCTGCTCCCTTTGCAGACCCAAAGCTGAGCCTTCCAAACCCCCCGTGGCAGCAAGCCGCCCAGACAAGCACTCACTGGGGTGCAGACCACTATCTCTGCTCCTTCTTGCAACGCCTTCGCTTGCTCCCACATGCTTCCTCCGCCATAGACTGCTACAGAGCGCAGGTTGTAGGCTTTCCCAAAGCGCTTGCATTCGGCATGGATCTAGCAGAAGACAAGTGCACACGAAACATTGAGAGGATAGTAATGAAGAAAGTAAGAAAGCAACGGACGGAACTGCAAAATGTATACATCTTCCCCAGCCATTTATCTAGGAGGAATATTGTCACAGGCTTTCATGGCAAGAATGAACTGGCTGCTGGGGTTTTGGCAGGCTGTGGGGCTCTTAACGTTCTGCCCACATCTGTGGCTGGCATCCTCAGAGGCATGGCATGGCGAGATGTGTTTCTCTCTTCTCGTGACGTGCCTCAGATGCCAGCTGCAGATGTGGGTGAAATGTTAGGAGCTAAAAACTATGAGGTCACGGCCGAACAGCCCAGAAAACTCACAACAATGATCCACCCTTACAATAACAGAGACGCTTTTCTCCCACACAGGGAGCCTTCCCTAGCAGCAAGAAAAAATTTCTCCAACGGCAAACCATAGCAGAACCCTTGGTGATGTCTATCCCCGTTCCAGGACAGTGTTTACTAATCCATCAGCCTTTCAACAAGCTCCAGAGACACATCTACCTGCTGGCACAGTTCTCTCGTCGGACAGACAATCACTGCGATGGGGCCATCTCCTGGTTCCAGCTCCTTCTGATCCATGATATGAACCAACATGGGCCAAATGAAAGCTGCCGTCTTCCCGCTGCCGGTCTTCGCTATGCCTATCATGTCTCTGCCACTCAGTGCTACTGGAACACCCTAAAGGGGGACAAGAAAAATAACCACCTGGAACCTATTTTAAACCCAGCACCTTTCCAAAATGCAAGAGGTGACACTGAACTTGGGAGACGATCAATGACATCTGCATCGTATCTCCCTAGGGAAGTCCTGTATTTAAATAGAAGACATTTGTCGACACCTCTTTTGTAACAGTCACAGGAGGAGTTACACCGCTTGCAAATGTCAAGGTAACTAAATTTATAAGTGGCTGGGTCAAAGGTGTCTACTACTGTTAGGACAAAATGGCTGTCCCAAGTCAGATATTGCACGAAGCCTGCGTCTCAAGGTTTCATTGGGAGAGATTCAACTGGGATGAAATTGTGCAGAAGGGGAAGTGGTTAAAAAAAGACAGATATTTGGAGGTCCTCTGTATGACGTGTTATACTGCTAAACAAAGAACCCAACAGAAATAATGCTGGAATAGATCGATAGTCTATCAAGTTCCCCACAGTGGCCAACTGGACGCCACTAACAGCAGGGCAGGAAGGCACTTACTTCAGTCAGTGATAGTGGCTTGGGAGTGACATATGGATTTCTGATATACCACCTGTAGGTCTTCTGTGCACTGTTCCAAAATGAGGGACTGGCCCTGGTCTCAGGACAGCGGGCAAAGCTTTTGCTGGTGGAGTTTGTGGTTTGCAGGTGTTTCCCACCTTGAAACATCAGCCACAAGAGCAACAGGTAAGCTGGGAGGTGCAGGCATCATGCCAAGGTTGGAAGTAAATGTGGTTGACAGTAACTGCAAAAGTGGCCATCTATGAGCTCCAGAGTGACCAACATTGCCCTTGATCATCAGCACTGATTCTATTGCACGGGAGTTTTACAGATACCATGGACCACCAAAGAGACAAGTGATAGGTCAAAGTGATAGGTCAAAAATCTTCCTAGAAGTTCAAATGACTGAACTGAAGCTATCATACTTTGGTCACATCACAACAAGAGACAATTATCATGAAAATTGAAGGCAGAAGGAATAGAAAAGGACCAAACATGAGATGCCCTGACAATAAAGGAAGCCACGGCCCCCAGTATTAATGAAAGAACATTCTGGAGGTCGCTCATCCATGAGCAAGGAACGACTTGACAGCACTTAATACACACACCTGTTAGCCAAGTTAACGGACTGTATGGTTATGTTGGGAGGTATTGTACTGTATGCCATAGACTTCTCAAAGGAATGGAAGACAACAGTTTACACTCTGGGATTTCTGTTTTAGTGCCCTACAGATCTGCACAGGACTCACTTGGCACTGAATAGGAGTAGGCTGCGTGTACTCCGATTTCCTGATCTGGTGCATGAGTTGTTCATCGAAACCAAAATGGGCAAAACTGCTTCCTGGTCTTGGCGGAGCTGCTCCAGAGACCTATGAAAAGTCATAAAGAGTTAAGCACAAAGGCTTGAATACTTTGCTCCTTTGGGGAGAGATGATTATTTACCACACCTACAAGATATTATAGAACCCGTGAGGGGGGAAAGGGGAGTCAAATCTGCTCATGGCAACCATTCTTTCCCTCGTGTTTTCTTCCTGAACAGACACCCTCACTCCACTGCCCCCAATTCCTTCCCTTTAGAAACTGAAACCAAAAAGCTTCTCTTTTGCAAAACAAAGGCCCCTTCCGCACTTGCAAAATAATGCACTTTGAATCCACTTTCACGATTGTTTGCAAGTGGATTTTGCCACTCAGCACAGTAAAATCCAGCTGCAAAATTCATTGAAAGTGCGTTATTCTGCATGTGCGGGAGGGGCCATAGAGCAGGGGTGGCCAACCTATGGCACTCCAGATGTTCATGGACTGCAATTCCCATCAGCCCCTGCCAGCATGGCCAATTGGCCATTTTGACAGTGGCTGATGGGAATTGCAGTCCATGAACATCTGGAGTGCCATAGGTTGGCCACCCCTGCCATAGAGCCAATTCCAACCTTCTTCTGCCTCCTGAATGCAGGAGTCTTTGTGTCGGCAAGGAACACTAAGCGACAGTAAAATGCTTATGATCTCCCAAGTGTCACCAGGCCTCCCAGCATGTTGCGGCTGGCCCTGCCTCTAACTGCAGCTGCTATTAAATGGGCCTTGCCCCACCCCCTGCAGCTGTTTTGCAGTGGTGACCATCACCCTTTCACATCCACGGCCTCAGCAATGTGGGATTCTTGCTCCAAGGTCAGCTCAACACTCTTTTCTTACCGTCCTCTTATTTGCAGCTAGTTATTTTCTATAGCTGCACCACCCTTCTGAAACGGTCGGTTAGAGGCAGTGCGCTAATGATGGGCTTAAGGAATGCTTATAAAACATTACTACTTTAAAAGATATTACATTCTGTTGACTGTCTGGACTGTTCTCATGTAAGAGAAGTGTCTGGGCCTGTATGCTGGGATGAGTTTTAATGAAGTCCAGTTACGGATGATTGCGTTTTGTTATTTAAACAATATTGTAACTTGCCCTGCTCTCAAGGCAGCTAACAAGGAAACGCCCCCCCATACACACCCCAAAACAAGCACACTGGACAGGAATGGTGCATTTCTGCACCTCGTGTATCACGCACACAGTCACCACTCACAAGTCTGAACGAGGTCGCCCCAGAGCAGTGCTTTGCCTTACCCGGAGGTTTAGCTTATGGCGAAGCTCCACCACTTGCTGTGGAGTAAGGCTGGTGATTTCTTCATGCTCCTCATAGAAGTTCTTCTCAAACGGTGGGTATTCAATCTGCCGGCCAAAAGGAGTTAGTCAAATGCATTACCTTGCAGGTGAAAAATTGTCTGCTACCTCTACTTGAGCGGTTTTAATGTCATGGAATGTTTGTGAACGTTCCTGTTCAGGCAATATTTGTCGACAGGTGCGCAGCTTCTATGGGAGAGCTGAGTGATCAGTTTGGCTGTGAAAAGCTGTGAGCAGTCATGCCATAAAGCCCCGTTCACATATATGTGTTTACGTGTGTTGCTTTCCAACTTTAGCACCCCAGTGTGTTGGATAACACTCTCTCACCTCTGAATGATCAATTGGAGGAAGGGGGTCAATTATTTTTTTGGATGGAGCAATTGGATTTCCATCGCTGTCATACTCCAGGTTATCCTCCTCCTCTTCTGGAACCACACCAGCATTGGGGTTTTCTGCCATATAACGGAAGTAAGCCTCCTGCAGCAAAACACAGCAGTATAACTGCATACAAGGAGTTTTTTTTCTGAACTGCTAGACACATTTAGAGCACTGCTCGTTTGAAGACTTACCTACAAAGGACAAATATTTCAACTTTTAACATTTCCTGTTCAGCAATGCTGGCGTAATGCTTTAGATGACCTGTATTAAAGACCTGTCGCTTGCTATAGCTTGGGTCAAATGGTAAACTGGAAATTTCAGGACATCCAAAATATTGAGGTAGCATCTCAAAAAAAAAAATTCACCAGCGCTGCGATGAGGCTATCTTGTTGAAGCTGAAGCCTGCTAGTACATTACTACCACTGCCCTGGAAACTCTTTCTACTAACCCCCAATATCAGTGAAATGATCAGCAGAGAAAAAAAAATACTCTGCCCGTACCCAGATGTATTCCCTTTGCTTTACAATAAGCTTTGTCTGGCTTTCAACTTTTTGTTTGGGCACCTGGCAACTAAAAATCACTTCAAGGCCAGAAATAATTTCTGAAACTGGAAGGGAGCTGGGGGTTCTTTCTATGGGCCACAAAACAACTAACACTGATATTGTTAGTTGTTTGTGGCCCATACAGTATGCAGAGCGATAACTTCTGTGACCTCGTTCGCTCCCCATCTTTTAACTCCTATTTGTTCCCAATCATCATTCCTGTATCCTTAGACTACAAAGCACGTTACAGAAAGAGCTTTCCCCACTCCTCTTCTAAATCTAAACGGGAATCCGATTAAGGGACAAGGTAAAGTACCTGTTTATGCAACACCAGAGAACCAATGGTAAAAAGTGCTAACCTTTAGTGCTCTAATCGCATCTCTCAGTTCTACTATGATGTGGCCTGGGAAAAAATTCTGTGAAACTCAAAAGTCTTGTATATTCCTATGCCATCTTATACTGAGCCAACAAAACGTATCGCTCTAGTTCAGGAATGGCCAACCTATGGTGCTACAGATGTTCATGGACTACAATTTCCATCAGCCCCTACCAGTATGGCCAATTAGCCATGGTGGCAGGGGCTGATGGGAATTGTCGTCCATGAACATCTGGAGCACCATAGGTTGGCCACCCCTACTCTAGTTGCTTTGCTTCAGGTCCAAGGAAGTGTCATTCATGAACAAAATCTTTTGAAACAGAAGGTCATGAGCTTTCCATAAACAATTACATCAAGAAACACTGATGGAAAACTGTGGATCTTTGAACAAGATTGGAGTTTTCCTCTGAAATCCTGGAAGCTTCCGTTCCATGAGGTGGAAGTATCTACGTCAGGTAACAGGAACATTCAAACACAACTCTCTTAATTGTGTGCTTCTTAAAAGGTTTTTGGAAATAATGTTAATGTATTACCGACAAAAGGAATAGAACATATTCTTAAACTTGAAGAGAAGAAATACTGAATACTTTCCCTCTTCGTTAGAATTCCATTTTAGACTGTCACTGTGTTTTCTGCTGCTCCAGAGACCAGGAGTAATGGATTCAAGGGGAAAGAAAAAATTCCACCTAAACATCAGGAAACCCTACATGACAGTAAGGGATGTTACTGCTGTGGAATGCACTACCTCTGAGTGCGGAGTCTCCTTCTCTGGAGGTTTTAAAGAGAGGCTGAATGGCCATCTGTCAGGAGTGCTTCGATTATGTGTTCCCGCATGGCAGGGGGTTGGACTTGATGGCCCTTCGGGTCTCTTCCAACTCTATGATTCTATGTGAAGGAACTGCCTCTCTCCCAGTCGATTCTCAAAATCAGGCATCTTTGTTGGGGTTTTTCCAACATAGCTGATTAAATGATAGATAACTGAAGCAGTTTTTAGAAACTGACATTCTTCTTTATGCAAGGGCTGTCTGACAATCCAGCAAGGGTTTTTAAAAAGACAGCGTGAGATGCAGGTTTGTGTGTATTAAGTCGGCAAACAACACGTTTTTCATGATGCGTTCAATTTTCTGCAGTGGTGGCAGGGAAAAGAAGTCAAGGGCGAAGACAAAGGAGGGCAGGAAGGCACAATCAATTCCACCCACCAATTAATTCAGGACTTCAATTGGTGGGAAGATGTTGCTGTGCTGTAAATTTAAGCGAGCTTCCTCTTCAGTCCTCTTCCTCAGCCTGGCGTGATGGACACTCACCAGATTAAGTAAACGTGCCCCTCTCCAAGTTAGTATTAATTTCTACCAAGAGAGAAGTGATGTGTTCTGGCTCCTTATTATCAAGGATCCCAAACAGCAGCCTTGTGCTCAGACTCAAAAATTATTCCACTTTAACCATATCACTTTAGTTGAGCTAGAACAGTGTTGCAGAAGATTCCGATAGCTGAGGCACCCTTTGTCTGAATTAAAACTGGGCATGCACTTCATACTTATGCCCGCAAGAGTTTATTTTTGGAATTGGCATGAGTAACAATGATCCACCCTCAGAGGCCTTCCCCCAGTGCTTCTGTCACTTTTCTCAGAATGCCAAATGCTGACTGGAGGTTAGAACAGGGGCTCCTACAAAGATACAACAGTTAACTTCCATAGAAGTATGTGGGTCATCTGCTGTGTCTTTGACCCAGAAGTGAAATGAATGCTCCAATCATACTTATACAAAGGATCGACAAAATCATTCTGGAAGGGGATTATCAAAAAATCTACAATGGCTGCAAACAAGACCTGCTCTCCAGTAAATCATCTTATAGTTGGAGGTAAAGGATGAATGTCTCAATATCTTCGATATATGATTGTCCCTAGATTGAAACACGCCCTTATCATGGCAAAGTTTAACACCTTATTAGTTGGCAGACATCATAAAATTCCCAAATCTGAAAGATTTTGTCCTTGTGATACTGGGCAAGTAGAAACGTTAGCACACACTTTGTTCTACTGCGCAAAAAAGTAGCACACAAGGACAAAATACTGGGCACAACTCCTTGAGCAACGTGATGGTTTAGCAGGTGAACATAAGTTAAAATTTCTCCTGGACAATTCAGATGCGGATTATTCTGAGTTAGTTGCAAAATTTCTATCTGAGATCACTGATGATTTTAAATTAGTTTATTGACTGTTCGGTTTACTGTATTTAGTGCTGTAGCTCTATGATCAATGTTCATGCCAATAAAAGGATATGTATGATTTATGTATTTTTTAGACAAAATCATTCTTCTGTGACCAGTAGGTGTCAATCGGAAAGAGCTACGGTCACAGAAGTGGCTCACACAGAATGAGAATCAATGGGCTAGAGTTTCTGGAATTTGAATCACGATTTTTTAAAAATTTAAACATAAATAAAGCTTGTGTCACTGGTGTTAAAAAACAATAATCCCTTTGACATGGAGATGAAGCACAAGCTCAAAGGATTTTCCGCAATCCATTTATATAATCCATTGCACTTAAGACAGGACAGACACACGGATACAAAATCCTCCCAGCAAACAATGCAATTAGGCATCCTTTCAAGTATCTCCAATTGATTGCAAACGACTATTAAGAAACTTGTGATTGCAGGCATTTGGCAATTTTTTTTTCATAATAGATAAAAAGATTGCGTAGGAAACTCACTTGGTCATCTTCCTCTTCAATATCATCGCGTATACCCCTGGAAAAATAAGCAGAGAAACAAAACTTCCCTGCAAATGTTCCACATACCCAACTCCGTACATTCAACCTGACCGGCATCAATGTGACTCCACATCAACAACATTCAGTAGCGACAAAGAGGTGTCCACATGAATTCCAACCCACCAGGACATGCTGAGTTATCAAGGGCCACATTGAACAAATTTGTTTTGCATCTCCCATGCATGACGGATGAACTGTTTGCAGAAGCTTAAGCAAATCAGGGCCCTCCAGCTGCAAGGCACAGTCATTCATATACCACCCTCCCATAAATCAACCCTCAGAATTCGGATCACAGCCTTTAAGGAGGTTCAAAAAGGCCCAGGGTTGCTGGCATGGCAAAAACCTTCAAATGTGATCCCTGAGGAAATAACGTAGAATCATTCCATGCACTTCTCCAACTCTCGGATTTCAACATGGATGTGATATATGAAAAAAAACTTACTTTGTATTTTTCCTTTCTTTGTCTTTGTCTTCTAGCCTCTTCATGTCTCTAGCAGCCTGATCCTGAAGGGGAACAAAAGAAAAGCGTCACAGGATCCAACATGTCTTCTTACGCGGGAATTCATGGCTACACACAAAAGAATGCAGCAGCACAAAGAATTCAGAGTCGGGTTGTTGTAGGCTTTCCGGGCTGCATGGCCGTGGTCTGGTAGATCTTTTTCCTGATGTTTCGCCTGCATCTGTGGCTGGCATCTTCAGAGGTGTCTCACAGAGAGAAGTCTGTTACACACTGTGTCCAGTGAGTCTATTACAGTGTGTAACAGACTTCTCTCTGTGAGACACCTCTGAAGATGCCAGCCACAGATGCAGGCGAAACATCAGGAAAAAGATCTACCAGACCATGGCCACACAGCCCGGAAAATCCACAACCACCAGTTGAATCCGGCCGTGAAAGGCTTCGACAATACAAATTCAGAGTCCAGTTGCCAGGAAATGACTTGTTTGGTTAACAAGACTATTGGCTCCTTGCGTTTGTAACTTATTCCTGCCCAATCACTTGAAGCATTCTGCAGTGCATAATTTAACCCAGTTCAGTGGTAGTTCTAGACTGAGCCCTCTTCCTATTTACTGAAAATAGTTTTTAAGAGTCTGCTTCCTGCCTCCCTCCCACCCAGGTTTAATTACATGCACAAAGCCTTTTCTGTGGTGAGGTCTCAATAGTTCAATTCCCTAACAAAGAAATGCAAGTATTATAAAGACTTTTGTAGCCCAACTAGCCTGCACAATATGTTTCAGACATATTCGCCCTGGACTTTAATTTTGCTTAATGGCAATATTTAGATTTTATAGCTTCACTGGAATGCTGTAATCTGGATGTTCTAAGATTAAAGGCAGATCTTTAAACAGTTTAAAATAGAGTAAAAAAAATGCCCTAAGGCTTCTAGTGAAACAGACTGCAACTTATAAAGAAATGGCAACTCACCTCGACTTCAGCCATGAACGCTTCCAAAGGGTCATCCTCACTGTCTGAGTCAGGTGTTTTGGAATGGAATTGCTGCCGAGTGGGAGAGTTCTCTGCAGGAATGTATGGCAAATCAACATTATTGGAATCTTCTTCTTCGTCCTCAAAGTACCTGTGAATTGAGACATACAAAGGACCAAGTTAGCATGTGCCAAACTAAGTGGAGGGGGAAGCATGCCATGTAAATACAATCACCACTTCCTGAGCTTCTACTAATACATTTGTTAATTACAGGCACTGCAAAGACCAATCTCTTATTTGTTTGTAAATAAATATAATAGGGGCAAAATAATATTTGTTTATTCCTTTCTTTCCACATCTATATATCGTTGCCACCAGGAATTAAATTTTTACTTCCTCCTAAAGTAGTGTGTTTGACCTTTAAAGTGGTTTTGAAGGGCTATGTGGTCCTGTGGGATTCCAGGTTAAATTTAACAAATTAAATTTTTCTTTATATATGCTCCTTAACTTAAGGGTTTCAAGAAATAATTTATAATAAATAAAACTATCTGATGCAACAATTTCTGTTGAGATGACTTTCACTTTGCATCAATCCGCTCTCTCACTCCTTTACATCTCTGAGACCATATTAGGATTTGATTCTCTACCTATTTCTCTGGGCAGTTCTACACTTAGTAGAACACTAGGCTGTTAACAGAATCAAGTCCTCTTCTGCACCTGCAGAATGATGTGCTTTCAAGCCACTTTCAATGCACTTTGCAGCTGTGTGGAATAGCAAAATCTGCTTGCAAACCACTGGGAAAGTGCATTATTCTGCATGTGTGGAAGAGGCCCAAGTCCCCTTCTCACTGTAAGTTTAGTACACACGTCTCTCTCTCTCTAACCCAGACTCTTCACAGTTACTGTTTAGTGATAACCTCTCACCTCACTTTCTCAGCCCCTCCACCCCTTTTCTCCTACAACATTGTTCTAATTTTAAAGAAACACACATAACATTTTAAATTGTGACAGGCCCAATCATAAGAATTTTTTTAAAAGGAATTGTTTAGGGGGCTCTGGGGCCATGCACAGTCTCTCTCTCTCACACACACACACTCACACATGTACAAACTTTAACTCATGCTGGGGAGATACAAGGTAAACCTAAGAATTCCAACAAGACACTCCAGGAATGGATAGTCAGTAAGGCCCCTTCCGCACATACAGAACAATGCACATTCAATCCACTTTCACAATTGTTTGAAAGTGGATTTTGCTATTCCGCACAGTAAAATCCAGCTTCAAAGTGCATTGAAAGTGGATTGAAAGTGCATTATCCTGCATGTGTGGAAAGGGCCTACGTGTGGTAGCCAGAAGGACTTTTGTGTTGATGTCAAAGGGCTTGCTTCCTTCAGCAGTCAGAAGCACTGAGGAGCTGAGAAGTGACAAACAATGAAAACCGCACGAGAAAGTGAGCAAGGAACAACGAACACCAGCTTAATTTGCGGAAACGAGCAAGCACACCTAATAAAGCCATGAAAGAAAAAAGCGGGCAGCTTACGCATTCTCCTCATCAAAGTTTGCTCGCTTGGATCCAATTTTGTAAAAAGAAGGTAGCTGAGGTGGTGTGTTCTTCCCAAATCCAGCTGCAGAACCAGTGGCTCCAAAAGCACTATGGGACTGTTGAGGGAGTTTGGGCTCTTCCTTCTTTCCAGACGATATTGCGAAGCCACCGAAACCAAAACCCCTTTTGGTGCCGGGGCCACCTTTGTTCCAGTTCATGGCGTCAGCCTGGCAAAGATGAAAAGGTATGCTAGCTGTAAAACCTCTTACCCATTTCAGAGCTAGATGAAAGAACCACAGTATGCAAAAATCTTCTAAAAAGTGGGGGAGATGATAATTTGCATGGCATTATTCTGAAAATTCAGTTAACTGTATAATAAAGAGAATATGAAGCTAATCAAATTTGAAATTTCTACAACTTAAGGGCTTGCTGTCTTAGTCCTTTACTTCTGTTCACAGTTAACCTTTGCTTCTACTCTCACATCTAAAACATTCAGAGCTCTACAAAGTGCACACTCCAAATTTCTGGCATACCATATTTTCAGTGGAGGGTTTGATAGTGTTGACTATGACAATAATTTGTGTGTTGAGATTGTGATTACAAAGTTCTCCCAAGATGAACAGCAAACAGTCTGAAAGACAAAAGACATTACCCTGTCTCTTGCATGGTAGGAACACAAGGAACAGCAGCTCTACCTGAAGGCAGAAGAGGAATGAAGACAAGCAACAAGATACCTTGATGCGTAAATAAACATGAGATGATCACATTTTACCTCCCACATACTACCAGTTATTTACAAGTGTTACCATCATTCATCTTCCTTTAAACATAAAGATGTGATCATTATTTGAGATCAAGAAGCACATTAATTTGTATCCCACCTCCCTTGCTGCAGAAATCAACCAAGAACACAAGACAGCTTTCTGAAGGCCACCTGTGGAACTCTTTAGCTGAACAGAGACATCAGTGAGGATCTTTCTCACCCAGGTCCAATGGCTAGAGAACTTGCTTTTTATATTTGTAGAGTTCACTGGTCTCTAGCTGGGCTTCCTTGTTTGAGTCACTCAAAACTGTTACATAGTGCACCTCTATTTTGTTGCCTGGACTCCATAGACTGGTCTCAAGCCAGTGGTTGGGCAGAAACATACATAGATAAATGGTTTCTTGGTGCCTTCCAGAGTCTGGAATCCTATGAATATCATTATCTGCTTGTTAAACTATCTCCATTTTACAAATATAGCCAGTGTAGATCAACAGGCAAAAAAATCCCACACTTACTTCTGAAAGTTCTGTTTTCCATTCCCACCTCCACCAATGAATTCAATGCACCCCCACTCAGGCTAATTTGTTCTCACCATTGTCCTCAGCTGTTCACCAGTACTGAGTCATCCACCTTGATGAATTAAGGTCACAACAGAATCACTAGTGCGCCAGAACAAAGGAGATGGAAGTGCAGGTGCCAGGTTGGAAGCCACTGCCCCTTCTCCTAGTCAACTGGGCTTTAGACGATGCCATCTACAAACAGGTGTCCTGCAGCACCTTCCAAGACAAACAGATTTTCTAGCTTATGCACAACCATTCCAATCTAAACTCACTGAACACTGTGAATTTTAACTGGAGTAACTGTAGGCTTGCCCTCGCCCCCAAGAGCGAGGCAACTGTTTTGCAGAAAATTAAACAGAAATCCAGTGGCCCTTTAAATATTTTTTTTTAAGTTCGGAAAGCTCTTTTTTAGAATCAATGTCCACTTGGTTGGATGCCTCAAGCTTATCTTTACTGGGCATGGGTATGTATAAAGTGCTGTCAAATCACAGCTGGTTTATGGTGACCCTATAAGTATGGAGACAAACACAGGTGAATGGCATGGTCTGCCTTAGCCTGGCACCCCTAGACTTCCTTGGTGGTCTCCCTCCCATCCAAATACTAACCATAGTTTCTGAGAATCTGATGAAATCAGGCTACCCAACTCAGGGCTTCACCGTGTGTGCTAAATTCTGTCAAGTTGCTTCTGACGACTCTGCAAATCAATATCCTCCGAATCTTCCAATTTGCTTCTGGGCCCAATTCAAGGTGTTGGCGTTCACTTACAAAGCCCTAAACGGCTTGGCCCCAGCCTACCTAAAGGAAAGCCTGCACCAGCATGTACCTGCCCAGACACTGAAGTCACAGGGGGAGGCTTTCCTTGTAAGTTTCCCCGCCCCTGCCCAGATTTGCTATCGACTTAGGTGAGCATCACTTTGATCTCATCGGATCTTGGAAGCTAAGCAGGATCAGACCCAGTCCGTACTTGGACCCGAGACCGCCGAGAAGTCTATGCAGAAGCACGCAATGGCAAACTACCTCCGTTCATCAATTGCCTTGCAAACCCTTGGGCAGAAGGACGGGGCTGCGTAGGTGATCGCCCTTTCTGTCTGGGCTGCAAAAGGCGGGGACGCACCTCTGCTAACAAGTCGCCCCTTTTCCACCAGCCCTGCACAGGGGACCCCCCTCCCCGCGGAGAGGACCGCCCCCACCCCCCGGGAAGGCAGAACTAATCGAAGGAGGCGCCAAGGCCTCTCCAGGCCGCAGCCCCGCCCCCTTCCCCCTCAGCCGCCCGGAGGAACAGCGACCCGGCCTCCCGCCTCCGGCCTTCGCTCCCTTCTCCCCTTACTCACCGTCTCTTCGGTTCCCGAAGGTGGTCGTGAGGGGTTTCTCCCCCGCCGTCCACACACAGAGACGGTTACTACGGAGAAAAAACGGGAGACGACGTTGGAGGAATGGCGTTACGGCCGACGTCGTGACGTCAGCGCGCACTTCGGGGGCGACAAAATGGATCCCGAGAGTCGCATCATAGAGACGGGAGTGACAGAAGGTCCACGCACTCTTCTGGCCTTCTGTTTGATGGCAGGCGCTCGAAGATGGGGTTGTCCCCGTTGTTTAATTGAAATTTATTTATTTTTAAATATTTAATTAAATGTTTAATTTAATGTTTAATTAATGTTTAATTTAATTTTAAATTAAATAAAAAATTAAAGGACCAGCGCTGGTCCTCAAGGGAATGGAACTCCTTCACTTAAATAAAGGAGTGTAGTGGCAATTTGCCGATTCGCAAGCGAGCCTTGTTGGGAGAAATGGAAAGAAGACATTATAATTGAAGTGGTGGGAGGGCATTTGCAATGCAGTTGCACATACACGCACAAACAAACAAACAAGAAGAATAACACAACCTAGAAGACGACAAGGAGAACAGGATGCACCCATCTATTTGTGTGAAGGTAGCCAATCGCAGGTCCTCCCTTCACATTGCCCCTGTTCATGTTATGGATGGAGGGCTCCCTGTTGGGTAATGCTGGTTTACGCTGTGTAACCTGTGTTGAGTCTCAGTAAGATGGACGGGATACAAATAAATACCAATAGTGGACTATGTTAAAGAGTTATCATTAATAGGCTATTTTCCCATTATTCCCCAAATTCTAAGCGGGAGACTACACTGCAAGGCTGTTATAAACTCTCTGCATGGCTCCGGGGATACTACAACCTTGATTCTGTCACATACCATCACTTGATTTGATTGTTATAAACCATTCTCCATGGGACAGCTTTGAAAGAAAGACCTTTTGTTTTCAGCTAACACAGAAGCAAAACAAAGAAACTGGCAGCGCAATCCTAAACAGACCCTTCGCAGTGCACTGATGTCAACTCAGAAAAAAAGTTGTATCCAATGGCAAATTCAGAAAAATGAAAAAGAAACCAAGCTATGCACCACAGAATACCTTTCGCTGAGGCCAACCCAAAGAAGACAAATTCTATAGAATCCTTCAACAAGTGAACGTTACAAAAATTTAAAAACGGAAGAGAAATGCATTTCCCCCCCATTGTTATAATATTTGCCTCACGAAGGGCTCTACAGAACTTGAAATCTGCAGTGTTTTGCTGTCTTTGGCTTGGCCTCAACTTTGCAGGATTTTTTGCATCTTCTTTGCAATCTGTGTTTAGGGACTGCATGGCAATATATTGTGTTGAGGGATTGCACTGCAATATATTGGGTTGGAAGAAGGTCGGCTTGGTAATCAAAACCCCCCTCCCACTAGCTCCTGGGAAAAGAAAACGCTCTTTTTTAAAATGAACCCACTAAAAGTGGCAGGAGGAAAGGAACAGGTTGGCCTTAAGTCCTCCCCCTTTAACGCTTCACTCCTCCTTCAGCCTCAGGGCGCCTGCGCGGATTTACGCAACCCGCGTACTTTACGAAGAAGGAGGCCTTGACGGAAAGCGAATGGGAACGCAAATTGTGCAAGGAAGTGCTGTGGGCCTCGGACGGGACGACGTGACTGTGTCGCTGCGCCCAGGTAAGGGGTTTTGGGGAGGGCTCAAGGGGTCTACCTGAGAGGAGGCCACGTTGAAGGAAAGAAACCGACTTCTCCGGTCTCTTTTCCAACTGCAGCCTGTGCACAACCGAAGCAGCACCCCCCCACCCCAATTCTCCAGGTGCTCCCCAAACTTATTGGGAAGGGGGCACTAACAGGGAGCCCAAGTCCCTGTTCCTTCTCTCTGCCGTGTTTTTGGGTGGGCAGGGGTCGTATGTACAAAAGATGTAAATGGTGTAAAGGTGTAGTAATTCTTGTGCATTTTTGCAGAGCAATCTTAGTTTGACCCCCTTCCTGGTCCATTGTAGTCAATAGGGTTAAGGTGTGCAGTTCTGTTTAGGGCCAAAATAGTCCCTCCTTCCTGTGTTTGTTTTATTTTGTTTGTTTTCCTGGAGTGAAATGTGGATATGTTGTGGCCCTCCTGTCCCGTCATTTTTTTAAAAAAATATTTATTTATTCCATTTATACCCCGCCCCACACCAAAGTCCTAGGGCAGCTTACATAATGGGGGTCAAAAGCCCCGTTAAAACATACAATCCTAAAAAATAAACGTTAAAAACCACCATTAAAAACTATCCTTTCAAAACAGTCAATAAAAACATCGTTAAAAATCCCCACTCTCCCCCCACCCTTCACCTGGCATCGATGCAGGGGACCCTGGGGGTCACACATTAAAGGTAAAGAGGAAGGTGTTAATCAGTGGGGTGGAGGGAGACAATGTTTGATGTCAGAACTGAAGAAAAAAACTCTCAGATTCCTGTGTTCTGAAATCAGGCTTCTAGCAGTCTTTTGCAATAGCCAGGCATTGTGGGATTCTTGTAGCCTTGGCTTATGTTACGAAATACCAGCCCACTGGATCTTTCATGTGCTTGGAAGTTTCGTACTGGCTTCAAGACGTTTCCTGCCACTCCAGTTTTATCTGAGGTTGTGTATTCAAGGTCACTTTCAGTATTATCTTGAACAATGTTACACCCTTCTGATTTGGACCCCAGATCAGCCTGGGAATGGCCTTGGCGGGCACATTACTTCTTTATCTGGCTAAGCTTCACTGGGTGGCTAGGAGGCAAATACAGAAACTGGGATTTGGCTGTATTATTTATGGCCGGAAGGTCGCTATTTTCAATCTCGCAGTAAGTACAGCACTTTAGAGAGTTACGCAGAAAGCGAGGTTGCTGCCCTGCTTCTCTTTCAGGTTTCCTTGTGTATTTTCCAAGTTTGTCTGTTCTTGTTGGTAAAAACCAGCTGGTGTGTGGGACAGAGACAAGTGCTCTGGTTGCCGCTTCTAATTTTAGCCTAGGCTAACCTAAACGGCATGCCTTTTTAGGAACTGCTCCTCGCGACTGGGAGCCAGGAAAATGTTTGATTTTGTAAGCAGCAGGTATTGTCAACAAAGTCAACCCATGACATAACTTTAGGGTTAAAAGGAGCTGCAGGTACTATACTGATTTCAGGGTTTGTGGCCGGAATTCTTACCTAGTCACTGTGTAGGGTATCAAAACTATTGTCTGATATCGCAGCAGTAGAGAGAAGGGATGAAGAGCCGGCGTTGTGTCATGTTTAAGAATGGTGGACTCTAATCTGGAGTCATACCTCATATGTCCCAGACAGGCCTCTGCAATGTGCAGAGGCAAATCTACTGGAAGTTCCTTGCCCCTCAATGATGCGGCTAGCCTCTACTCGGGCCAGGGCTTTTATGGCCCAGGCCCCTGACTGGTGGAACACTCTCCCATCAGCTGTTAGGGCCCTGCAGGGCCTTGGTGAGTTCTGCAGGGCCTGTAAAGCTGAGCTGTTCCTCCAGGCTTTTGGAGAGGCTGGCCGCGGATTGCCTGCCCCCTCCTGAAGCTCCCCCCGTATTATACTTACCATCTCCCGCTTGCCGTTGCTATTATATTTTATACAATCTCTGGCATTGCTGGTCCCCTCCCGGCCTTATTGGATGGCATCACTTTTTCTGATGCTGCTGCGGTAACGATTTTAGGGTTTTAAATGTTTAATAATTTGTATTTCTTGTATATCGTATTGTTTTATTGATGTACACCGTCCAGAGCCCTTCGGGGATTGGGCAGTCTATGAAATATAGTAAATAATAACAATAATAAAAGAACCGGGTTTGATTCCTCATCATTGGAAACAGGGAATTGAACTGGACAGATTATTGGCTTAACTCGGCAGGCCTCTCCTTAATATTCATGCACTGTTTAGTGTCTGAAAAGCAGTTGGCCTAAATAAATGGTATCTGAGATGCTACAGCTTTCCTGTCGTGCCTAAATGGAACCTAGCTTGTGACTTTGAGATTTCACAAGTGTGTGTCTGTTGCAACTGCACATATAGTGTACAAACAGCTGATTGTAAGCTTATTTTTTTCTGCAAATAATATGCGGAGGGCATGCAATGCCAGCCTGAAGATGGTATGTATTGTGTATTATGTATCCTTGCAATAGCAGAGCAAGTTGCCTATCGCCACAATATTGTCTTAGGGAGCAAATAACATTTTCGGAGGTCTGAAGCTGTTGGTATTCTTCCCCCTTCCCTCCTCCAGCAAGAATGAGAACTGTCAGCTTCTTATTGGCTGCTCTCTTCATCCCATGGAATCTTTCTCTGGCAAAGTTTGACGAATTTGATGATGGTGATGATATTGTGGAATACGATGACAACGACTTTGCTGAATTTGAAGATGTGATTGAAGACACTGCAACAGAATCTCCCCAGCGGATTGTCACGACGGAAGACGATGAGGAGGAAGCGACCATTGAGCTTGAAGGTCAAGATGAAGGCCTTGACTTTGAGGATGCGGACGCACAGGTGATGTTGGATGAAGGAATTTACCTGTTTTGGTCACTTCCAGAGTAAGGGAAAGATGCTAGCAGAAGTGCTATGCCTCATACCTTTTGTAGCCTGATGTTAACTATTAATACAAACTGTGAAATGTGGAAACTTTCTCACACAAATGTGGTATAAAATTACCAATGTTTCTGTACATGTGTGACATCAACATGTCCCCATGGTGTAGTGATTAAGAGCAGGTATACTCTAATCTGGAAAACTGGGTTTGATTCCCCGCTCTGCCACTTGAGCTGTTGGACTAATGAACTAGATTATCTGGTGAACTAGATTATTTTGTGCACTTCAACACATGCCAGCTCGGTGACCTTGGGCTAGTCACAGTTCTTTGCAGCTCTCTCAGCTCCACCCACCTCACAGGGTGTTTGTTGTGGGGGGGAGGAAGGGAAAGGAGATTGTAAACCCCTTTGAGTCTCCTTACAGGAGAGAAAGGGGGGATATAAATCCAACTCTTCTTAAAATGTAAGGATTTGAACCCTGTAAATTCTAAGGGTTATTATTAACTCAGTCAGCAAAGTGCCAGTGTAGATCAATTTCATGCTCTTAGGTTTCTCTATTAATGAAGCATCTGATGATTCTACCTCCTGTTCTTTTTCTTTGCAGGAAGGTGATACAGAGAGTGAGCCGTATGACGATGAAGAGTTTGAAGGTTATGAAGAGAAGCCTGATGCCTCTCCTGGCAAAAGCGATGACCATATAAAAATTGTTAATGTAAGTGCACATGGCGAAGGGTTTCCTTTTAACATTTTGACAAGCTGGAATTGGTCCAGAGGAGGGCAACCAAAATGGTAAAAGGTCTGGAATCCATGCCCTATGAACAGAGACTTAGGGAGCTGGGGATGTTTAGTCTGGAGAAGCAAAGGTTAAGTGGGGACATGATAGCTATGTTTAAATATTTGAAGGGTCGCCATATGTTTACTGCTGCCTCAGAGACTAGGACACGGAGTAATGGATTCAAGATGCAGGAAAAGAGATTCCGCCTAAACATTAGGAAGAACTTTCTGACTGTCAGGGCTGTTCTACAGTGGAATGCACTGTCTTGGAGAGTGGTGGAGTCTCCTTCTTTGGAGATTTTTAAACAGAGGCTGGATGAACATATGTCAAGAGTGCTTTGATTGTGTGTTCCTGCATAGCAGGGGGTTGGACTTGATGGCCCTTGTGGTCTCTTCCAACTTTATGATTTCTTCCAACTCTTAGATATAATAGGGACTGTGTGTAAAGTGCCATTTAGACACAGCTGATGTGCAGCGACCTTGTAGGGTTTCCAAGGCAATTGATGAATGGAGGTAGCTTGCCATTGCATGCTTTTGCATAACAATCCTGAACTTCTTGGCAGTCTCGCATCCAAGTACTGACTGGGTCTTATTCTGCTTAGCTTCCAATATCCATTGAGATCAAAATGATGCTAATCTAAATCGATGTCAACCTAAATCATTTGGCATACTTTGCCTTAAGCCAAGGCCATCCCCACACAACTCAGAATGTTGCAGCAAACAATGTGGTGTAGTGGTTAAGAGCGGTGGACTCTAATCTGGAGAACTGGGTTTGATTCCCCACACCGCAGCATGAGCGGCAGACTCTTATCTGGTGAATTGGATTTGTTTCCCTGCTCCTACACATGAAACCTGTTGGGTGACCTTGGGCTAGTCACAGTTCTCTCAGCCCCACCTACCTCACAAGGCATCTGTAGGGGAGGGGAAGGAGTTTGGAAGCCGCTTTGAAACTCCTTTCGGGAGAGAAAAATGGAATGTAAATCCTAACTCCTTTTCTTAAAAGAAAAGAGGAAAGAATGTGACCTGTCCTTCCTGAAACTCATTTCTTCAACAGAGCTGCTCTGTAGCATCTGTGATCAAGTCTATTCTCTGTTGTGTTCTCTGCAAGATCTCTCCCCCTTCCCTGTACTCCCCATGTATTTGTTTCCGAAATCCGTGGTCTGGCTACATCCTTATCTGAAGGATATAAGAGGTCTGATGAAGCATCCTTCAAATGAGTTGAGGGGACAGATGAAATTGTAGTGGATTGTTGTAGTGTTGCTTCAAAGTATGACTTACTGTGCCCCTGGTATTCCTGTGCCAGGAAAGAACTTCTAAATGACTTTTCTACCTCGTCTGCCTGTCTTATTTATCTTGCTCATCTCTTCATCTCTTTTATCAGTGAGCTAGAGTAGTGATTAGAGAGTCAGACCAGGATCTGAAATACCCGGGTTCAGATCCCCACTTTGCTGTGGAAGCTTGCTGGCAGACTTCGGGCCTGTCATTCTCTCTTTCATCCTTGCCTACCTTACCGGGTTGTTGCAAGGATAAATCAGAGAAGAGGAGAGCCATGAGACCAGCTTTGGGTCCTTATTAAGGAGAAAGGCAGAGCATAAATTAATTAAATAACACTGTGCACTTTTGTCCACAAAGCATAGTTTGGGTCGAGTGGCACCGTGTTCAGCTATGGGGCAGAGCTGGATTTGACTCTCGTCCTGGTTATAACATTTGTTAGGTGGCCCGGGACAAGTCAGAATAAACTAACCTTAATTACTGATCAAAATGAAATGAGATGAAAGCCATCAGCCATTGATTTGCTGCGGTCTTTGTGCCTGGCATTTACATTCTAAATCATAGGTGTCAAACTTGCGACCCTCCAGGTGTTATGGACTACAGTTCCCATCATCCCCTTCACATTTCTGGCAGGGGATGATGGGAACTGTAGTCCATAACATCTGGAGGGCCGTGAGTTTGACACCTATGCTCTAAATGAATAAAAGATGGTCACTGCATTGCAATTGGGAGGCACAGCTTGCATCAACTACCTGAATTTTCCCCCAAAACTAAAGCCAAGTTGAACCCCAACCACAGGTCCCTGCTCACCTCCAAAACAGCTGGGAGAGTTACTACATGGAGATCTTGATGGTGACTGGTCTCCTTGCCTACATCATGAACTACATTATTGGGAAGAACAAGAACAACCGTCTGGCACAAGCTTGGTTCAACACTCACCGGGAGCTGCTGGAGAGTAACTTCGCCCTTGTCGGTAAGCGGTTTTCTCACCAGCTGGTTCACAAGCTAGCGTTGCAACGTCCTTAGGGAAGAGAAACTTCCTCTGATAATGTTGAGAACT
Source organism: Sphaerodactylus townsendi (assembly GCF_021028975.2). Taxonomy (NCBI): domain Eukaryota; kingdom Metazoa; phylum Chordata; class Lepidosauria; order Squamata; family Sphaerodactylidae; genus Sphaerodactylus; species Sphaerodactylus townsendi. The sequence goes on along the minus strand of NC_059439.1, from coordinate 17,912,500 downwards.
GCGGGGAACCGGATGAAGGAGTTGGGGGAACCTTTGTGCACCTAGCAAGCTAGGCAGGTTATTTTTTTTATTGGTTGTGATGGGTTTTCCGAGCTGTGTGGCCGTGGTCTGGTGGATCTTGTTCCTAACGTTTCACCTGCATCTGTGGCTGGCATCTTCAGAGGTGTATCACAGAGAGAAGTTTGTTACACACTGTGTCTAGTGAGAAGACTTCCCTCTGTGATACACCTCTGAAGATGCCAGCCACAGATGCAGGAGAAACGTTAGGAACAAGATCTACCAGACCACGGCCACATAGCCTGGAAAACCCACCACAACTGGTTGAATCCAGCCGTGAAAGCCTGTGACAATACAGTTTTTTAATTGTTTTTCAACATTTGTTAAACACACAAGGAAAAGGAAAAGAAATAACAGAGAGCAGACATGATTACATCAAAGAAAAAGAAATCTACTCCTCATTATGTTAAGTACATGTTACATAATGGATTGCAATATAACATTTAATACAGGGAGTTTATAAGGTTTTAAAATCATTATCATTTATATACCTCTAAGCATTTTTACTAGTCCATTTATTATATCATAAACATTGTTCAATTCCAGTCTTCAGGATGTTTTGTTTTTACATGGTCAGGTTGTTATGAAAAATCAGGGCTCCCTTTCTCCTCAGATTCATCTTTTGGATGTTGATTCACAAGATTAGTTAGTTTGGCCACGATAGCATGTTCTCGGATTTTGTCCTCCCAGCATTCTATAGTGAGGCCTGTGAGCGAAGTGGTTTTTTGTACTTGGGAACATACCAGCAGGAGGAGTGGGGAATCAAACCCAGTTCTCCAGACCCCACTGGCATAGTATCCTCCCCCAAACCCCCCAGCTGGCTCTGAACGTTCCAGCTCAAGCTCCCCCCCGGATCTGTGTCGGACGGAGCGTACAAGGCCAGTCAGCAGTGCAACCTCAGCCACACGTACAGAACCGGGGCTGTTGCTCTATAGCGGGCTCCCCATTCATTAATGAGCACACTCTTTCATTCAAGGGGACGACGGCACGAATAAAGATGCCACGAGCACCGGCAAGCTGAACCAAGAGAACGAGCATATTTACAACCTGTGGTGCTCTGGCCGGGTGTGCTGTGAGGGCATGCTCATCCAGCTGAAGGTAAGAAGAAAGGGCATCTTGGAAACAACGTGGGGCTTTTAAATAACCGAAAGTCTCTCCAGGCAGCCTCCTTTTTCTAAAATGGCAAAATCTTAGTGCAGAAGAGTCTTCACGTAGTTTCTGTAATACTCGCTAATCTCAGATAACAAGATTTATACGCCTGTGTGTTACAGGCAAGGAGGAGAAACATTTTTTATTCGTTCTACCCTGCATGCAGCGACAGGGTTTCCCCCTCATTGTGCAGGAAGCAGGAGCCCCCCCTCCTGCACCCCCACGGCACCCCCCCCCCCCACTTATTTTCGTGAAACAATGCAGGCTGGAGAAGCGGCCTGTTCCCTTCGGGCTGAAAATGCCCTGGTGGGAACTACACTTCCCAGGAGATCTTGTGAGCCCCAGGGTCTCATGGGCAGTGTAGTTCCCACCAGGCTGTTTTCAACCTGAAGGGAACAGGCCACTTCTCCAGCCTGCACTTAGGTGCAGAGGGGCAGGGCATCTATGAGGGGGGTGGCACGGAAAACACAGTGTGCGCACCGGGCGCAATCTGGCCCAGCTACGCCTCTGTTCCAAGGCATAATGGCAAATAGAGCAAGGAGAGAAAACTAAATGGCCGAGGTTCAGAAGCAGTCTGGGGAACAGCCAGGTCTGTTGGCATTTCAGTGGGAGGAGAAAGAGAAGAGAGGGCCCCTAGCCTCTTAGTTTTTCTGCACAATCATCTGTGAGATCAAGGTCCTGCAGGATTTGAATCAATTTCGCAGGGCCTGTAAGACAGAGCTCTTCCACCGGGCTTTTCCAGGAGGCCAGCCGGCCTAACAGCTGGTATCATTGACCTCCCATGGGAGGGGACCTGGGGTTGACGTCACCCTCTTTTCTCTGTTTTGGGTTTTATTGTGTTTTAGAGCCGCTATTTATTGTTGCTTTTAACTTCTATGTTTTATTCGTGTTGTATGCCGCCCTAAGCCCTTCAGGGATTGTCAGGGTAGAAATATAAAGCAAAATAAAAAATAAATCTCCCCCACCATTCAGGGATTGTCAGGGTAGAAATATAAAGCAAAATAAAAAATAAATCTCCCCCACCATTCATTTTGACAGGACCTAGGTCCTGGCAAAGTGCACGCTGAACTCTCCACACCCTCTTATCTCCCATGGGAGGAAAAAATAACATCACAATATAAAACGACTGCACCAAAAATTTGCGGTCAGGGTCTTGCTGTCCATTTCAGGGTTTATCTTGGGTTACAAATCTCCAGATGGGCCATGGAGATGTCCTGGAATTGCAACAGATCTCTAGACTACAGAGAAGGAATGGCAGCTTTGGAGGGTAGATTCTACTCCAGGCTTGATTTAATTAATTATTTTGTTTCTAATTCGCTTTATAAGCCACCCTTCCTCCATGACGGGCTCAGGGCATCTTACGACAATAGATAGATAATTGAACTAAACTAATTCCAATCAATGCTATGGCGCCACAATAGCCACTGGCTAACGAAGGGAATGGATTAATGGGAAATGGAAGGAAGGAAGGAAAGGGGAAAGGGGGTGGGGAAAGGGAGGCCAGCCATTTTGGCCACTGTTACTGCTGTCAATCATAGACCTGGTGGAACAGCTCCATTCTGCAGGCCTACGGAACTGTTCTAGATCCTATAGGATCCCATTCAACAATGTTCCACCAGGCCAGAGCCAAAAAAGCTCTGGTCCTGCTTGCATTTCCTTTGAGGTCCCCCCCCCACCCGGATCCCCAAACTGTCTTGACATTTCTAGGGCGTGTCTTTGACATGTATTTGACCTTTTGTAACAGAGGGTTTCACATTGTCCTTTTTAACGAGTTCTGGTGAAGAGGCGGTGGTGGGTCATGGGGCCTTTGGAAGCAAGGCAAGTCACGTACAGATCTAACCGTGGCCCCCAAATGCTCTCTTTCAGTTTCTCAAGAGACAAGACCTGCTGAACGTGCTCGCTCGCATGATGAGACCAACCTGTGACCAAGTGGTAAGTGTTACATTACACAGCCTAAGAGTATTAAGCTCATGATGCTTTAGCCCGGCAAGGGTTAAGCTCAAGACGCCTAAGCCCGGCAAGGGTTAAGCTCAAGACGCCTAAGCCCGGCAAGGGTTAAGCTCAAGACGCCTAAGCCCGGCAAGGGTTAAGCTCAAGATGCCTAAGCCCGGCAAGGGTTAAGCTCAAGACGCCTAAGCCCGGCAAGGGTTAAGCTCAAGACGCCTAAGCCCGGCAAGGGTTAAGCTCAAGACGCCTAAGCCCGGCAAGGGTTAAGCTCAAGACGCCTAAGCCCGGCAAGCTGTGACTTTAAGTGACAGCAGTTGGGTATGTTATTGGCAAAAGTTGGTATCCATGGTTGAACTCACCATTCGTTCAGATGTCTGGGAAGACTGCCTAGTGAAATTGCAGAAGCCAGAAAGAGCCCGTAACAGGAATAATGAGTTAGAACTGGAATTAAAGTACCCTAAAATGCATGCTTGCCTAAACTTACGCAGCTTGCAGGAATCCTGCTTTTTTCATGTAACATGATCAAGACTTTCTTATCAGGAAATTAGAGCAGTCATCAGCCGCTGGCCCATAATGACGTGTGTCATTCTTTGCCGTTCACTACTAGCCGGAAATTCTACAGAGACGCTTGAGATGCATCTTCTAGTTCACTGACCAAATAGCTGTAGATATTTGAGGGAAGATGGCCAGTCAATTTCTTCCCTGGCGTTTTAGGGATTTCTTAAGGATTGCTGTTGCTTTAATGAGACTATTCTGTACCACAGAGTTAAATGAAATGGTACTTCACCTGCTTGATGGGGGCTATAGTATGGTTCAGTTAACTCTATTATACTGGTTGTGGTGGGTATTCTGGGCTGTGTGGCCATGGTCTGGTAGATCTTGTGTGGCCGTGGTCTGGTAGTCCATTCTAGGGTGACTGTATATAAAACTGCTCCAATGGTAGTATGAATTGCGTCTGAAGGGGGCCTTACTGACTGCTGTCCAGGCATTGCTTTATAATTTTAGATTAGATTTTAAGGGGACCTCCAAATAATTTTTAGCCTGTGGTTCCCTCTAACCCCATCCTGAGTCTGAAGAGTGGCTTCCCGTCGTGATGGAACCTGTTTATCTCTTGGATGTGACATGTAGCCCATGGATGAATTAGACTGTTTTGCCAACCCATGCTAAATTCTATTTGTTGTTCAGCAAATAAAAGTGACAATGAATGACGAAGACATGGACACCTACGTGTTCGCTGTGGGGACAAGGAAAGCTTTGGTGCGGCTTCAGAAAGAGATGCAGGACTTGGTATGTATGACACTGCAAGTGGCCACAGAACCTTAAAGCAAGGGTACTACATGGGTTGGCAAAACCCATGTACGCTTATCTTGTGTTGTGCAACAAGTGTTGTCTTAATGTTCCCTTTTCAAAGCTCCCAGGCTGCTTATAGACGTGGTTGTAGCCATTGGCCCCTTCCGCACATGCAGAACAATGCACTTTCAATCCACTTTCAGTGCACTTTAAAGCTGGATTTTACTGTGCGGAATAGCAAAATCCACTTGCAGGCAATTGTGAAGATGGATTGAAAATGCATTATTCTGCATGTGCGGAAGGGGCCATGGTCTCACTGATTCACTGTATCAATGTACAAAATTAGTTGAAGACTTTTGAAGTAGTTTCTGCATGCTGTGCATACCTGGCATTCTTCTTTAACAAATGTGAGGTGGTATAGCTAGATGAGCGAAATCTGGGTTCACATTTTTCTCAGTCGCAGAGTGAGTTCACCTTTAGTGTCTTTGCACCAGTTGCGTTCCTGGCCTTACTTGACAAGTCATAGTTAGGATAAAATGGAGAAGGGGCCACGTGAGGCTAGTTCACCTTCCATTTCTTTCTCTATGCCACACTGCGCTCTGTGGAGGGAGGACAAGATAAACATGTACTAAATTCGCTTACGGTTTATTGGGAATGGGATCAGTGGCTTAAGTTCTCTCCCATTTTGCTGTGAAGATGGAAAAGTCCAGAGTGTTGCGGGAAGGACACCCTGCTATGTGCATGAGGAGAAGTCAGAGCAAGGTAAATCGGTTTGTTCAAACACAGTCCCTTTGGGTGAGAAGTGAAGAAGGGAGAAGAGCAGCTTTTTGTTCATTTACATTGTTTGTAGTCTGCCTTTCTCCCTGGGACTCGAGATGGGTTACAAACAGTGAGTCAGTACAATCAACAGAATGAGACTTTCTATCAACAATAAGATTCGGGTTGTAGAATCAACCAGAAATTTTCAAAAACAGAAAGCAAAGTGTGATATCCAACCCATTAAATGATGCAGAATTACGTAGCAGGATACAATTTATAGCAATTGTATGCGCAGCAGTATAGACCACAGTCTTTAATAACTTATCCAAGTAACTTTGTGAATCTTTTGTTGCTCAGGGATTGCATAACTGCTGTTCCCTCTCCCATGAGAGGCAGATTGGTGTTTACCAGGAGCTGAAAACACTGAGATACCCACAGCGTAACTCGAAGCTTTCTCTCTCTATGTGTGTACTTATTCCCTGTCTTAAAATACCATAGCCTATTCTGTTTTAAATAAAATATAATTTAAACCCAATTGTAAAATTGGCATGCACTCTGAAGCTGAGCCTTGTAGCTGTGAGAAATTCAGCAGGGAGATGTTGTTATGAGTCACTTGCCTCTCTGATGCTTCTGTGGTAAGATGGGGAAAACGATAAGATCACTGTAAGAAATTGCGCTATTTCTTTTAAATCAGAGTGCAAACGCAGAGGGATCGTTGGCTTTCATCCACACAGCAGCTTGCCAGAAAATGCATGGCAGGCTTATCCTAACAGAGCTCAATTCTTCCTGATGTGCATATCCATTCTTTTTTTATTGAGTGGGCTCTTGCTCGCACCCAAGCGTTGGCAGGTACAGAACCTGCTTGTAATGCAGCAGTTTCTTCCCAACAGAGCGAGTTCTGCAGCGATAAACCCAAGACTGGGGGGAAGTACGGACTCCCAGAATCATTGGCTATCCTGTCGGAGATGGGTGAGGTCACAGAAGGAATGATGGATACTAAGGTAAAGTCCAGCGACTGTTAATTAAAAAAACCATTCAGATTGTACTTGGTGTGGAAACCGACAGGATTTGTGACAGGGCAACCAAATGTCAAAATATAACTTTGTGTTCCGAGGCCCTCATCTGCAGAGTTTGGCCAAGGACAGCCTTGTTTGTCTTGGATCCTTCTGTCTCAAACAGCTGGAGGGGAAAATTGGCCTTTCAGCTTTGAAACTCATGGCTGAAGTTTCTAGGGAAAATGAGTTAAGTTTTGCAACTGTTGAGAATTTGGGAGCTGGCATGTTGTAGCGGGTAAAATGCTGAACACAGACATAAGGTAGTTGGCTTCAAATTCGCTTTGGACAGGTACCTATGAGGGTAGCTTTGAACAAGCATGAAACTTATTATTTTGTATGCATCCCAAGATTGCTATGATGGGGATGAAAGAATTGTGAACCGTTTCCTTCCTTTCATTGAAATGTCTGGAAATCATAATTTGATGTTTAGTATGGTGGGTTTTGATTGGGGAATCCTTGGTCTCAAACTACTTGCTGCTCCAGAGACTAGGACCAGGAGTCATGGGTTCAAGGTGTAGGAAAAGAGATTCCACCTAAACATCAGGAAAAACTTCCTGAAAGGGACGTTCAACAGTCTTGAATGCACTACCTCGGAGAGTGGTGGAGTCTCCTTCTTTGGAGGTTTTTAAAGAGAGCCTGGCCATCTGTCAGAAGTGCTTTGATGGTGTGTTCCTGCATTGCAGGGGGTTGGACTTGATGGCCCTTGTGGCCTCTTCCAACTCTATGATTCTAAAACTCATTGAATAAAACATATGACCATGCCATTCTAGATCAAGCCAGTGCTATATAGCTCTATATGGTATATAGAGGTAAGGTTTTGTCATAGCAAGGGCAGATAGATGTTCATGTTAGGAATTCAGAATTCCAAAAGCCTCTCAAAATGTTGTAACGAGGGGAGATATCCTCCTCCCCCCTATGCACCATGCAGTTACTTACCCAATCAGTTCAGGAGGCCATAAGAACATAAGAAAGAGCCTGCTGGATCAGACCAGAGTCCATCTAGTCCAGGGGTAGGGAACCTTTAACACTCAAAGAGCCATTTGGACCCGTTTTCCATGGGAAAAGAAAACACTTGGAGCCGCAAATAATTTTTGACATTTAAAATAAAGATAACACTATATATATAGGGTTTTTTTAACCTTTACTCTGCTCATTCTGAGAAGCGCATGGATGCGTCCACCCTGCTGCCTGCAGGGCGGGCAAGGATGAAGCCAAGCTGGCTCGGCATTGCTTTTGCCGGCCGTACTTCGGGAAAACACCCTTGGCGCTCCAACGGGGCAGAGGCGAGGAGGGGAAGTCTTCAGAGCGTGGCCCAGCTTCGGACCGTGGGTGAAAGTTGGGTCGCCCGCCCTGCACTGCCACCTTGCAGAGGCCCGGGCAAGGATGGGGCCGGTGGCTCGGCTCGTGGAGCCACAGTGCAAGGGCAGAAGAGCCGCATGCGGCTCTTGAGCCACAGGTTCCCTACCCCTGATCTAGTCCAACACTCTGCTACTCGCAGTGACCCACCAGATGTCTTTGGGAGCTCACATGCAGGATGTGAAAGCAATGGCCTGCTGCTTCTGCTCCCGAGCACCTGGTCTGCTAAGGCATTTGCAATCTCAGATCAAGGAGGATCAAGCCATAGCCAGTCAGGCGACCTCTCCTGTTCTTAGGCTTTTCTGCCCTACTCTGAAGGTGACCAATATCCTGCTTAGGAAGAACTGCATGTTAAAAATTAAGTTTGGCCAGCAACCCGTCACAATGGCCGTTAAAAGATTATCCTCTGCTGATATGCTCAAGTCTTAATTTTTCTTGCAGCTGGTCCATTTCCTCACGCATTACGCCGACAAGATTGAGTCCGTCCATTTTTCAGACCAGTTTTCTGGTCCAAAACTTATGCAAGAGTGAGTACAAGAAATATCAGGCTTATGAATTAACACGTGGGATGCCGTGTTTCGGTTCGTCCAAGATGCCAGTGTGCCGGCAGGTCCCATGTGACTGGCGGCGGGGTTTGTTGAACGAATGGCTCAGCTCAGCTCTGTGTTTTCTTTGAGAGCCAAAGCTCCTGTGGAATGAGAGAATTAATGTGCTTAAAACAAGACTGCTTGACGGAGAAGCCCAGCCCCTTTGCCTTGTGAGCAATTTCTTTCAGGCTGGGTTTCAGGAAGCAGGACCAAGCAATTTACCTGCCTTCTGCTGTTCCCTGTTCTGGCTGCTGAAAGCAGGATCGGCAGTAGCAGTGGGGATGTGGCCTAATGCTTGCCAAGATACCTTTTGATCTGTAAACCACACTGCGCTTGTTTACAGAGAGCCAACGTAGTGTAGGTCAAGAGCAGGTGGATTCTAATCTGGAGAGCTGAGTTTGATTCCCCGCTCCTCCACTTGAGTGGAAAAGGCTTATGTGGTGAACCAGATGTGTTTCTGCACTCCTACATTCCTGCTGGGTGACCTTGGGCTAGTCACAGTTCTCTCAGAACTTTCTCAGCCCCACCTACCTCACAAGGTGTCTGTTGTGGGGAGAGGAAGGGAAAGGAGCTTGTAAACCACCTTGAGTCTCCTTACAGGAGAGAAAGGTGGGGTACAAATCCAAACTACTCCTCTTCCTCCTCCTTGTCTTCATTGTCGTTGCGAGGACTGTGCAGCGGGGACTGGCATTGCCAGGAATCCGACGTGGCATGTCTGTTGCATTATGGATGGCCAACAACTATATCAAAGTCTTTTGCAGTTGAGAAGGGAACCCGGATACTCTCGAGCTGCTCTTTGTGCTTAATACGGGCATATTGAAGAGGCCTTCCCCTGGATACTTGGACAGGTTTTATGGAAGCAGCGAAGACTGTTGCGAGATCAGGCCATTCCCACTGTGGGTAGTTTCTACCATGGTTCTGAAAACCTCTGGGCTGTCATCTGGTACAGGAGGCATGCAAATCGTGAATGGGTAAATTATAAGGAAGCATGTCAGGGCATTCAGTTGCTCTGAATTCAAAGTTTTCAAGATGGCATTCTTGCATTAAGTCAACTAAAAAATTATCATGGTATTTATCTGAGCCTACAGATGTATCACTAAGAAGAGCGTTTACTAGCACTGGTTTTCAGACAGCGCCCTTGGCTTACATTCAGGGCAGATACAGTAAAATTTCTCCTGACCTTCATTTCTCCCCATGTGCCTCTAATCATGTCGAAGACCTTGCCCATTATTTTTCTGTTGCCCACTATGTGACAGTATTCAGTTATTCCAAAGTCTTTAGAGTCTGATGAGGATTGCATGTGTTTTCTTTTGGCAGACGTGAACCCAATGAATACATGCAGGGCTGCCTTTTTATGTATTTAGCAATTTAATTAAGAAGAAGAAGAATTTGGATTTATATCCCACCTTCCTCTCCTGCAAGGAGACTCAAGGTGGCTGACAAGCTCCTTTCCCTTCATCTCCCCACAACAGACACTTTGTGAGGTAGAAGGAGCTGAGAGAGTTCTGAGAGAATTGTGACTAGCCCAAGGTCACCCAGCAGGAATGCAGGAGTGCGGAAACACATCTGGTTCACCAGATAAGCCTCTGCCACTCAGGTGGAGGAGTGGGAAATCAAACCCAGTTCCCCAGATTAGAGTGCACCTGCTCTTAACCACTGCTGGCTCTAGGTTTGTGCTTGCCAGCCCTCAAAAAAAGACCTATTTTTGTCTGTAGAATTAATTATTGTGTTTTATCTTATTATATATTTTATTTTACTGTATCCCTTTTATTAATAGGGTTTTATGCTACGTTGTTAAGACCTGTGCCCATAATAAGTATTTACATTTATATTTGCGTCCAATGCATGTACCCTTCTGTAGGTGACGTGTAGTATATCTAGTGCTCTGTTAACCTGTTATTTGTTTCATGTTTTATATCTCCCTTGAACCCACTCTCTTCTTCTCTGCTAGGGAGGGTCAGCCTTTGAAACTGCCTGAAACTAAGAAGACACTCTTGTTTACTTTCAACGGTAAGAAAGCATTGCCTGATTGTAACTGGAGTCTAAAAAGCAGCAGCAGCAGCAAGCCTTTATTGGCATAGACAACAGTACAACAATAATAAAAAACGGATTAAAAAGCATATACAGTACAGCCAAATGCTTAAGTCGGTTGAAATCTACTGGCATTTTAGTGTAATTTGCAGCAGAAAGTCTGCCAATATCATACAGAGAGAGAAGGGATCAGGATTTGTCCAACAAGTAGCGTAACCTTAAATTAGGATCGGGGAGATCGGGTAAATGTAGCGGCACAAGATCTGGCATAATTTGGATCTAATTTCCTTGAATCTGAGACAGTGTAGTAATTGGTGGGCCAGAGATTCAACTGAGCCATCATTACACGGGCACAATCTTTTAGCCTTTTCTTGCTTATTAAATCTGCCATGTAACAAGGCAGAAGGCATAATATTAAACCTGGCGTAATATGGCTCTCCTTTGAGCACGGTTTATTAAGCAATAGAGGTAGTGTGCCAAGTGGCCCCGTTCAAATGGGAGAGAAAAATAGAGGGGAGAGCACATTTTCTTGGCTGTGGTGATTAGGGTAGAGAACTCTCTATCCAATAGTTGACCTTTTAATTTTCTATAAGCTTCTTAATAGGACAAAGGGCAAAGTGAATCCACTGTCAGTCCAATAGGAGCCATTTTTTCTTCGATTATGGAAAACCAGGGGTTGGAATGGGTGTCAGAGAGCAGACGGTGGACCAGGGAATTACAGTCTGAGAGAAAATTAATTCGCAGCCAGAATCTAAAAGCCCTGAGGGCTTTTATGGCTGAGTCTAAAAAGGATCCTACCCCTCAAGTAGAACATCATTTCACCTCTTTCTGTTGAAGAGTCCTTCTCCTGTTGTCATAACAACAGTGATATTGAGGGGAGGGGTACTGCAGTGGTGTGGCATCCTAGAATCGCAAGTTATCTCTGACACCTACAAAAAATGATGCTGGAATACATTTTGTTAGTCTGTTGCTTCAAAATGAAAATGGGATTTCAGTGGCACCTTAGAGACTAACACAGTTGGCCACTTGGAATTTGCATCTTTGTGCTTTCAAATAAATGCAGAGAAAGTGGAGTATTGCTCCCCCACCCCAGTACCTATGTTCTTCCTTTAAAAAAAAAATCAACTAGCACAAAATGGGATGTTTGAATCTGCCCCTTGCTAGCTGCCGATGTTAGTGGGGTTCTTCACTTTTTTATCCTTGTGTTTTGTTAAGATCCTAGTTAAAACCTTTGTCCCCAAAGTGGATCAGCGCAGAAGGAGCGCAGGGAATTAACCAAGCTCTTTCCCCTGTCGTCCTGGGCATTAGATCTGAAGAAAATGTCTCTCTTGCTTTATAGTGCCCGGATCAGGCAACACATCCCCAAAAGACATGGAAGCTCTGCTGCCTTTGATGAACATGGTTATTTATTCCATTGACAAAGCAAAAAAGTTTCGTCTGAACAGAGAGGTGAGTTGTTCACAAATGTGCCTCTCTCTTTTTTTTTTTTTTTGGGAAAAAAACTTTAATAAAATCCTGGCAATTTTCCTGACTCTGTCACTCCATCTTCTGCTATGTACAGATTGTGTATGTCTTCAATTGACTGTGGGGCTCATGTAGTGTACTATGCAGCATACTCTCTGCTAGTGGTTCTCAATCTGCAGTGAACGCACTAGTTGTGTAATGCAGGTGTATTCTAGGTGGGACAGTGGGCTTTCACCGAAATTACTCCTGCCAACCCTACCTACTACTGATTATCCTACTACTGATTACCCTACCTACTACTGATTTGTAGCCTTTTAGCATGCTAGTAGTAATAACAGAAAGCCTCTAAACATATAATGTACTTCTCAGAAAAAGTGCCCCGCCCGTCCCTGTCCCCTCGCATCATGAGTGCTTCAATAGAGAAATTGTTGGATGTAAGATATGAAGGTTGAATATCTTGAAAGCCAGCATGGTATAGTGGTTAAGAGCAGGTGCGTTCTAATCTGGAGAACTGGGTTTGATTCCCCACTCCTCCACCTGAGTGGCAGAGGCTTATCTGGTGAACCAGAGGTGTTTCCACACTCCTACGTTCCTGCTGGGTGACCTTGGGCTAGTCACAGTTCTTTCTGAACTCTCTCAGCCCCACCCACCTCACAAGGTGTCTGTTGTGGGGAGAGGAAGGGAAAGGAGCTTGTAAACCCCTTTGAGTCTCCTTATCTGAGAGAAGGGCGGGGATATAAATCCAAAACTCCTCTTCTTCTACCCTGAGGCTGATGTTACTGGTTGTGATTGGGCCTAACATGGAATGGGTAGAAAAAAGAGACTGCAGTCTTTTCAATGTTTAGCTGTGTAATCCCAAGAGGGGGCGGGGCTGAAGCCGCTTTGGAAGCGGCAGAAGGTTGCACCTGTGCCATCAGCACCATGCAAACGGGCATGGACACTCGCATTGAGGGATTTACCTCGGCGGCTGGCCACCATTGTGCCCAATCCTGGAATGTGGCCCCTGTGGCACTGCTGCAGATGCCCACACTGGTGTGGAGGGGGCATTCCCAGGGGTGGAGCTGAGTTCAGTCAGCTCTCAAAGGACTTTTGGCCCAGGAATACCCCCTTTAATGGCACTTTTTTTGGTGGCGTAAGTCATTTTCCACTATGGGCTTTCCTGCATGAGAAAGGAATGTTTCCTTCTCTTCCAGCGCCCATGCTACTGGTTGCGTCTTTGGAGGCAGCACAGTGGCACCGTCCCTAGCCGCCGCTTTACTCCCCCTCACCCCCACACTTTGATTGAGCTGTATGTGGCATAAGTCTGTAGAACCTGAAATAAACAATCTTGCCTTCGCCCAGGAAGGTCAGAGTGGTGTAGCTGTGGAACAGCGTCCCTGCAGAAATTCACCAGGTGCCGATACTTTATGGATTTTGGTGCCTGGTTAAAACCTTCCTCTTCACACAGGCCTTCGATGTGTGACCCCCGGGGTCTCCCGTGTTGATCGATTCCAGCTGAAGGGTGGGGGGAGGGAGGGGTGGGGATTTTTAATGGGTTCTAGGTGGGACAGTGGGCTTTCACTGAAATTACTCCTGCCAATCCTACCTACTACTTTTTATTGACTGTTTTAAAGGATGTTTTAATGGTGGTTTTTAATGTTTTATGTTTTTAGGATTGCAGTGTTTTAACGGGGCTTTTAACCCCATTATGTGAGCCGTGCTGGGACTTCATTGTAGGGCGGGACATAAATGGAGCAAATAAATAAATAAATTCAGATGTTGGAATACAGACTGTGATGTTCTGGTTTCCCGTGGTTGTTAGGAGGGCAAGGAGTCTTCAGTGCAACCAACTGAAATTCTCGAATTGTCCTGCGGGGTAGCTTGCGTGAGCGTAATGAGAGGTATTCCATGCATTGCAAGTCGTTCAGCCCTGCCTTGCAAGCAGTTCGTCAGCTGGTGCTTGCCGAATGTGAAAGGCTCCGGAAGATCTTATCACCAGTGTTTAGCCTATTGCAACATTTCCCAATGTATCAACTGTTCAGTCATACTAACTGTGACTTGTCTTCTCTGTGTGCGTCTCTCCCCCCCCCCCCCCACCACCACGGGGCAAAGGGCAAGCAAAAAGCCGATAAAAACAGGGCACGTGTAGAAGAGAATTTCCTGAAACTCACCCACGTGCAGAGGCAAGAGGCTGCTCAGACCCGCCGGGAGGAGAAGAAGCGGGCCGAGAAAGAACGGATCATGAATGAGGAGGATCCGGATAAACAGCGCCGCCTGGAGGTAAAATAAGCCCTTGAGACAAGCCCCTACAAGTGTTAAGTGGAAGCCGAGTTCTTGCCAAAAGATCTTTGTGGGTGGGAACGTGCCGGTTTCGGAGTTTGTATGGCGGTGAATCGAGCGCTGTACAGCCTGGCTGTGTGACCTTTGTGGTGCTGCGAAACGGTGGTGCCTTTGCTTGTGCTTAATATAAGAACGGGTGGCGAGGTGTGCAGCAATAGAGATTAATCTGTGGGAAGATGTCGCGGATTCCCAGAGCGCGAGCCCACGCTTTGTAGGGCTCCGTGGACAGCTGCCAAAGCTGCTCTCTGATCCCTTTCCAGGGCTCGCCTTGATTGAGTCAGAGGTTGACGCACGGACAGTTGATGATGTGCTAGGGTTCAGTGGGGTAATCGCTTGTTTCTCTTCCCCTTGCTCTGGCACTTCGGAGCGTGTTGCGGAGCTGAATAAATATGTCATGTCCCTTTAAAAAAACAACCCTGTTTGGATCTGCTTGTCACTCTGCTTTGGAAATCCATGCAAGATTGTGGCCTCTCTTTTACGGAGCGAAGCCAAGATGGTATTGCGTGGCTTCTGTGTCACTGTGGTCACGTTAGTCATTCACGTGAGCAGTTTTTGTGCCTTGAGACAGCCGTTATAGGATTGGAACGACTTTAGATTAATTGAAACATTTGGGGACGTGGTTTTGTTGTTTTGGAGAGCCCGGTTGATAACACGAGTGTGTCTGTTGATTTCACAGCCGGCACATGTTGATTTTGACAGCCTGAGGTGTTCCTGAAAGAGCCAGGGTTGCTTAAGGAACTTAAGGAGCAGCAGTGGCGTAGGAGGTTAAGAGCTCGTGTATCTAATCTGGAGGAACCGGGTTTGATTCCCAGCTCTGCCCCCTGAGCTGTGGAGGCTTATCTGGGGAATTCAGATTAGCCTGTGCACTCCCACACACGCCAGCTGGGTGACCTTGGGCTAGTCACAGCTTCTCGGAGCTCTCTCAGCCCCACCCACCTCACAGGGTGTTTGTTGTGAGGGGGGAGGGCAAGGAGATTGTCAGCCCCTTTGAGTCTCCTGCAGGAGAGAAAGGGGGGATATAAATCCAAACTCCTCCTCCTCCTCCTCCTCCTCCTCCTTCTTCTTCATGATGTCATGAGGAGGATTTGAATTCTGGGTTTCTCCTTTCCAGAATCCAGTGGTTCAGTGATTGGATGTGTTGCTGCTGAAAGGGGAGGATCTAGGGGACAAAATTCTAGGGTCCCCAGCTGCTCTGCGGGGTCTGTGCAGCAAATGAAGCCATATTGTTTGTTTTCATGATATTTCGGTTAAGGCTGGGTCGTGTGAGTGGGCCCAGAAGGGCATCCAGGCAATATTATTAATAAGGAAGGATTGAATATGTTCCTCACTCTGAAACAGTGCTAATTCATCTCGAGTGCCATTTAGAAAAAGAGAGAGAAGAGTTTGGATTTATACCCCACCTTTCTCTCCTGTGAGGAGACTCAAGGTGGCTTACAAGCTCCTTTCCCTTCCTCTCCCCACAACAAGCACCTTGTGAGGCAGGTGGGGCTGAGAGAACTGAGACTAGCCCAAGGTCACCCAGCAGGAATGTAGGAGTGCGGAAACACATCTGGTTCACCAGATAAGCCTCTGCCATTCAGGTGGAGGAGTGGGGAATCAAACCCGGTTCTCCAGATTAGAATACACCTGCTCTTAACCACTACACCACGCTGCATCTTAAAAAGGAAGAATATATTCCTCACTCTGAAACAATGCCAATTCAGCTTGAGTACCATTGAATATCTTTGTAATAGAACCAGGACTGAACAGAATCTGGTTTCCAGATTTAAAAAGGCAACATGAATGCTCTTACTATAATGAGTGTGTTAGGGAGCGTGCATTCTGTTAAAATAATGACAAAAGGATTCTTTTTTAAAAAATAGCCCTTTAAAGTTTTGAAATTGGCAGAGACATAAGGGGGAAATGTGTTTCTTATTCTCCTTGATGTCAGAGGAACTAGCTAGTACGTCACACGGCACTTGTGCAACCACACCGTTTCAAGGGACTGAGAATACAGAACTGAAAGGGACTTACTTGGGGTGTTTCCAGCTTACTTGGGGTGTATCCCCAGTCTGTATAACCCAACAATACAGGTATATGAAAAGCCAATCCTTTTGGGTCAGTTCTGGTAGAAACTCTGCAAATTTCACATCTTCCAATATGTCTTCTGTTATTGCTCTTCTACATGAGAACAATTGGGGTGCATGGTGGGGGGGGCTTATTCCTTGCCTAACAAGCTAATTTTCTTAAGAGCAGGTGCACTCTAATCTGGAGAACCAGGTCTGATTCCCTGCTCTGCCACTTGAGCTGTGGAGGCTTATCTGGTGAACCAGATTAGCTTGGGCACTCCCAACACATGCCAGCTGGTTGACCTTGGGCTAGTCACAGTTCTTTGGAGCTCTCTCAGCCCCACCTAACTCACAGGGTGTTTGTTGTGAGGGGGGAAGGGAAAGGAGTTTGTGAGCCCCTTTGAGTCTCCTTACAGGAGAGAAAGGGGGGATATAAATCCAACTCTTCTTTAAGCGTCCACTATCTTCGGAGAGAAAGAGGAGCCTTGTTCTGGCCAATCATGAGATGTTTTAAGGTGAACGCTGATGTAAAGGTGGCCTTTGGCATACCGTTTGGCAAAGTCCTCTGCTGCCTCATTACCGAGGTATTTGGCTCTGGGGCAGGACCGCCTTCAAACTCTTCAGCATCCCCACATTGAACGCCTTCCTTTCAATGAGTAGAAGGAAGGAAATTCTGCCATGGAATGTCTCTGTTGCTGTTGTCGAGAAGGCTAGCCAAAATGTTCTCCCAAGACACCAACAACTTCCAAATAATAACAAGCACTTCATGCAGCTCAGTTCTCCACGGGCAGCCAGCTCTTTTGCAGGATATCGGTATATTTTCCTTTTTGTATTGATCTGCTGTTAACGTTTTTTCCCGTTGGCAACGTTTATTTTTGTCATGGCGTTTTGGCCAGTCTGGGGATACAGTGGGGGTCCTACCGGTCACAGCAGTTGTGTTCTTAGTCCTGCCTTCTTGGTCTCCAGATGCAGGGCTTCAGCTGATTCTGAATGCCATTCCTGCTTATGAACAGAAGAAATCTAATTCCTTTTGCGGCAGTTCCGCTCATCCCTAAAACAAGGGCCCTAGCTGGAGGAGGGAATGCCATTTTGGACGGATGGTCCTACAAAATCTCTATCGCATTTTCTGCTGTAGGATGTTGCTCTTGTCTGGATGGGAGCTGCATCTGCTCATTGGTGGGCCTAATTTCCGGGGGGGGGGGGGGGGGTCTTAATTTTGCACCACAAACAAAGCGCAGAATCCACCGGTAACGTGCAGTTTGTTGTCTTTGCAACAGGAGGCCGCTTTGCGGCGGGAGCAGAAGAAACTCGAGAAGAAGCAGATGAAGATGAAGCAAATCAAAGTGAAAGCCATGTAGGGAAAGACCAAAAGCTGCAGGGAAACCCCTCTCTTAGTGCCAATTGTAGAATTCCAGTTTGCTGCCTACAAATGAGCTGATGATATTTCCTGATCTTCACGGCTGCCCTTTCAGAACTTCATTTGACCTAACATTGAGCTGCCCACGGAATTATATTTGGAAGAGTCTCCTGTGGACATGTCTGCACGGAAAGGTTATTGAACTTGTTGCCGTGGAGCTTTTCCTGGATCGGTCACAGGGTTACGCCTGGAAATGGGTAACCGGTTCCGAGGGAACATTTTCATCCGATGCACCGGACTGCTTCGAAAAGCGATCTCCGCAGCACCAAAGCTACCCTGCAGTTGGCAGCACAGGAGAGATCCTTCGCGGCAGCTCTGCCAACCGTCCTGGCAACTGCTTTAGTCCCGTTTTGTGTTAGGGGGACTTCCAATAAAAGTTTTCAGGATTGCAGCCAGCGTTCTGGTTTTATGTAACATGCAGATGTTTGTGTGTGTTGAGAAAGCTTTGCAATTGCTGCTGCTGGGTTGGTCTGTGGGTCCCGTCCCGTTCCCCCCGCCCCCCGCCTTGGATGACTACAGAAATCTATGGTAGACTTCGGATTCAGTCTATTTCAGTCTTCTTTTTTTAAAAAAGTATGTGCCAGCAATGCATAAAAAAGAATTACAATAGCGTGTGTGTGTGCATTTATATATAATGTGTGTGTGTATTATATACCATGTTTCCCCAAAAATAAGACAGGGTCTTATATTAATTTTTGTTCCAAAAGATGGGTTAGGGATTATTTTCAGGGGATGTCTTATTTTTTTCCCATGATTTTGCACCCCCCACGTGACCAGATCGGCTGCGCAAGGGAATCTGTAACTTGGGCTTATTTTTGGAGTAGGGCTTATATTTCAAGCATCCTCGAAAAATCATGCTAGGGCTTATTTTCGGGGTAGGTCTTATTTTAGGGGAAACAGGGTATGTTTACAGTGGAATTCACTGCCTCGGAGAGTGGTGGAGTCTCCTCCTTTGGAGGTTTTAAAACAGAGGCTGGATGATCATATGTCGGGAGTGCTTTGACTGTGAGTTCCTGCACGGCAGGGGGTTGGACTGGATGGCCTTTGGGGTCTCCTCCAACTCCATGATTCTATGGCCTGGGCTAGCCTGATCTCATCAGATCTCGGAACCTAAGCCCTGATGCTTGGATGAGAGACTACCAGCAAAGTCCAGTGTTCCTGCTCAGAGGCAGACAATGGCAAACTACCTCTGAATGTCACTTTCTGGGAACACTCTGCAAGGTCGGCGTCAGTCAGCTGCAACCTGATGGCACTTTCCACCACCGACTTATATTAAACTCAAAACACACTATGTGGGATGGTTCAGGTTGTAGAAAAACCCACTGCGGTTCATCAGAGGTTCCTAAAAATGTACTAGCTAGATTTTATTGCTTTTCCTTATTCCTGCCACAGATAACTGTAACATGAGTAGCATTCAGAGACTTGCAGTTTTTGCACCACATTGTTTAATAAGTGGGTCCTTCTCTTCCCTTTTCTCAATGGAACTCCGGGCTGTGTGCATAGCGCTTCCTCCATCTTACATATGAACCAGAATTGTTCCCACACACTATTCGGCCCAGAGTATCTCGAGGCAACCCGGATTAGAAATCTGTTGGTGGAGTACTAATCCTAAATACTTTGGGGTGACTGCACGCAGATGGATGTTCCCATTAAGTCTCAACGGGATCTGGACCTATAAATCTATGGAGTGGTACATAAGCAATAGGGAATGATTGGGGCAAAGACATTTGCCCGCTGGTAAGTGTGGTTATTTGATAAGGAAGTTTAAAAGAACGTGATTCCCAAATGTTAAATATCAGCGTGTGCACTGCTTTTGGCTTTCGTGGAGGATGCAGGACAAAGATCTGTGTGGGGTCAGGTATGTGGTTCCTCAAGCATTCCTCCTCCTATAGAATGTAATCTATTGTCCCAGAAGGCTTTGTACATCTGGTTTCTACACACAGCTCTGCTGTACTTCTTTCCCCATACAGACAGCATCTACAGACTCTGGGTGAGTGCGTACACGTGTGGTTTCTTTCCCTTTTAAATGTCTTGGGCGTCCAGCAACTTTCTCCAGGTTGTAATGTGATTTTTTTTCTAAAAGTGTCATCTTCTCTGCTATTTTAACTACTCTGCGTAGCTGTGGTGGTAGGCTGTGTAACTTTGAGACCCTTGCTTCTTGTCAACTTAACACTGCAATTATTCCCTTGGCAAGGTGGAAGAATTTTTAGAGAAGTGTATCTTTTGTACCTGTGAATGACTCTTTACAGAGGTGCTTGTATACCCTGGGGGAAAAAAGGGCAGCTGAGCTCTTTATCGTTTTGCAGTATTGTGGAATCTTTGCATTTTATAAATGCTTATCTAGAGGGTGTTTTGAACATGGTGTGTGATGGCTCTTCATCGGCAGTGAGTTTTACAAGAAGAAACGGGGAGGGTTAAAATTTTTTTTAATCTTAAATGTATTTTCTCGACAGTGCTTTTATCTGCAAACATCTTTGACGCAATAACGTCAAGCGGCTCTTCTAAATCAGCATGTACTAAAATCTTTGTGTCAGAGCATGAAAATGCACAGTTGCTTTTAAAAAATCGTAAAACTGGGATAACAGTCCAATTTAGAAACTTTTATATAACAGTAATTTATGGTACTTTGCAGCAAAAAAAAAAACCAGTTCACAACCCTGTGTGGGATCCAACTACTTTGTCACTAGATGTAGAAAGTAAAATTGAATAAAGCATTATTTCACAGATATTTCTCTTTTTGAAGGAAACAGGTGTGGTTTGTTCTGTTGTCTTTTTGAACAATAAGGATAAATGGTCCAATTGAAATTCACTGAAACTCGGAGTAATGGAAAGGAACTTTGCACTAACTGCTTTTAAGAACTAAGGAAGAACTAAAATTCGACATGCTTGATTCCCCCCCCCCCCTCTTTATTGTAGGGCTTGCAGTTTGGTTTCATTCCAGAGTCAGTTTACGAGTTCTTTGTTTTGTGAAGATGAGTCCAGCGCTGTGGAAAAGGGGAGTGTGTTTGAGAGAAGAACTGAAGTTACCAAACCTAGGGTAGGGCGGAGTCATTCCGGAGGTCTGGATACTGTTCATCACCCCTATAGCTCTACATCTGGAAAAGAAAACATATAGGGCTCTCAGCCTTCCAGCACCATATGGCGTGCATATTTGGAAGGGGGGGGGGATCAGGCGGGTAGTAAAAGCTGCGTTCAGGGGTGTTCAACTCTGGCCCTCCAAATGTTCGTGGACTACGATTCCCACCAGCCCCTGCCAGCTGGCAGAAGCTGGTAGGAATCATAGTCCATGAACATCTGGAGGGCCAGAGTTAGGCCCCCCTGGTTTAGATGAAGGACTCCTCGCGTCAAACTTGCCAAAAGGAATTATGCTTCACTAGGCAAGGAATTTAGGAAGATTGGCGGAGGCTATTTCTGGTCACTTCTCTCTTTTTGTAGAGCAAACAGAAAGAGCAGGATGGTACCACTTTTGCTGTAGGGGGGAAGGCTATATGGGTTGCTGCTGCATCAGCCAGCCTGGCACATTCGCATAGCTTAGATGCTATAAAAGGAGTGGATGAAGGAAGGAGAACCAGTTAAGTGCTACAAATGGTTAAACAGCAGAGAGCAGCAGTGGTTAAGAGCAGATGCACTCTTATCTGGAGGAACCAGGTATGATTCCCCGCTCTGCCGCTTGAGCTGTGGAGGCTTATCTGGGGAATTCAGATTCGCCTGTGCACTCCGAACACACGCCAGCTGGGCGACCTTGGGCTAGTCACAGTTCTTCTGAGCTCTCTCAGCCCCACCCACCTCACAGGGTGCTTGTTGTGAGGGGGGGAGGGAAAGGAGATTATCAGCCCCTTGGAGTCTCCTTACAGGAGAGAAAGGGGGCGGGATATAAATCCATCTCTTCTTCTTCTTCTAAACAGGGAGTGTTGCTTTTAGAGAACACCTAAGGGACCGCTTATAATAGACTAGCAAAATTCTGCAGTCATGATGGAGGCAGGAAGTACTGTGCCGTGAGGTGAGGAAAGAGAAGCCGTGAGCTGCTGTGTGCAGGAAGAAGCATTTTACAGGCACAGATAACTTCATGCTTGTCCATGATGAGGGGACTGCCCAGAGCCAGAGTTAAAGTTGGGCTGGGGAGAAAAGAGAAAGGTTGGCCGCCTGTGTCCCAAAGCAGAATCCTTTACCCTGCGGGAGTGAATGGCAGCTATTTGTTTACGGGAATACGGTACGTCTGTGTCCTCAAGGGCTTGAAGGCATGTGGTCAGCCTGGTCCTAGTGATTCTAGTTTGGACAGCAGAACTGGTTTGGCCTGACTCCCGATAGCATGGTTGATTCCAGCATGGTGTAGTAGTTAAGAGCAGGTGGGTTCTAATCTGGAGAACCGGGTTTGATTCCCCACTCCTCCACCTGACTGGCGGAGGCTTATCTGGTGAACCAGATTTGTTTCGGCACTCCTAAATTCCTGGTGGGTGACCTTGGGCTAGTCATAGTTCTCTCCGAACTCTCTCAGCCCCACCTACCTTACAAGGTGTCTGTTATGGGGAGAGAAAGGGAAAGGAGCTCGTAAGCCATCTTGAGTCTCCTTAACAGGAGAGAAAGGTGGGGTACAAATCCAAACCCTCCTCCTTCTTCTAGTGGTTTTGAGTTTTTTAGGTGTAGGGAAATAAATTGCAAGTAAAACTTGTGGCATTTTAAATCTTTGACTGTGCCACAGAAATGGCTCACTTGTTTGGTATGCTCACAACGATGTAGTACGCCGATTGTTTATGATGTTTAACCAAGCGTACCTGTATTTAGTATGTCAGGCTCTGTCGGTTTTGGATTTATTATACAATAAGCTTGTCAGGAACTTGGGCTATCATTTAATAAAGTGCTTGATTTCTAAAATAAAAATTGGGGATGGTCGCCATGGAAATCATGTGACAACATCTCCTTTGAACCTCTCTTTTCGATCGTGATGTGCTCAAAGACATTCTTTTGTCTTGGAATTCGCATCTTCCCATCTCAGGTGTGTGCAGAAAACCACGGGTACTAAGAAATAAGGAAAAAACGTGCTCTGGACCTGGCACGGGAAGTCCCCTTCTTAATTTTACAGTATCTGTAGCCCATGTTACTGATCACATGCTCCCAAGCTGAGGTCAAGCGATGTCTCAGAGACTGGTCGAAAAATGTGGAAATATTTCATTCTTAGCTTTGAAGGGGGCATTGCGACAGGCGGCAGGCGTCATTACACTCCGATACAGAAATATTTCTGTCCGATCCACATGACTGGCATACAGTTCATAAGCCCTTGTCGCCAATGGCAAATGTATCAGCCAGCATGGTGTAGTGGTTAAGAGCAGGTGGATTCTAATCTGGAGAACCGGGTTTGATTTTCCACTCCTCCACGTGAGCGGCAGAGGCTTATCTGGTGAACCAGATTTGTTTCCGCACTCCTGCATCCCTGCTGGGTGACCTTGGGCTAGTCACAGTTCTCTCTGAACTCTCTCAGCCCCACCTGCCTCACAAGGTGTCTGTTGTGGGGAGAGGAAGGGGAAGGAGCTTGTAAGCCACTTTGAGTCTCCTTACAGGAGAGAAAGGTGGGGTATAAATCCAAACTCTTCTATCAGTGGCATGTTTTCTTGAAAAGTTGCTATCGTGTTATCTACAGTGGGAAAGTGTTTGTGGCTCTGTGCGCAAGATCCGCTTCTGTCCCCAGCAAGCACTTCTAGTGACTATGTGCAAAGATCTTTCTGTGTCCATCTTGAGCAACCCCTCAACATCCATCTGCACTGTTAGAAGGACAGGAATATGACAATGGTGGACAGAGCAGTGAGTTCAAAGTAAGGACGTGCTGGCATATGAAGGCTGGAGTGCTCTGCCAAAATCTTTTGCCATTTACACTGAATGGCAGAGGATTTGATGTCAGAGCTGTTGTTCTTGGCTATGCTGCCCTGAGCAAACAAATTGGGGGCCATATTTTGCTTTGTGTGTTCAATGGCTCTTCAGCATTTGATTCCAGGAGAATTTTGCTCTCCCTAAAACTGTTCCGGGTGAGCTGGGGATTCTAATCCCAAAGTTGTCTGGGCTGCAAGAAAGCTCTTCTCTCCTGTTCAGGTAACCACAGTAATGATTGCCCTGCCCAAATACGAAGCCTGTCAAGGTTCTTGAGACTTAAATTTATTTAGAACCTGCTTTCCCCCCCCTCAAAGTGCCTTATAGTAGCTTTCTCCTGACCTCTGTTTTATCCTCCCAATAACTCTACGACAGGGGTGTCAAATTCATGGCCCTCCAGATGTGAATGAGCTACAATTCCCATCAGTCCCTCCCAACATGAGCATTGGCTATACTGGCAAGGGCTGATGGGAATTGTAGTTCATGAACATCTGGAGGGCCGCGAGTTTGACATCTGTGCTCTACGAGGTAGATTAGCTGAGAGTGGCTGGCCTGCAGTCACCGAGTAAACATCTGTGGCAGAGTGGCAACTTGAACTCGGCTCTCAAAATTCAGGCCCCTGCCGCACATGCAGAATAATGCACTTTCAATCCATTTTCACAATTGTTTGAAAGTGGATTTTGTAAAATCCACAGTAAAATCCAGCTGCAAAGTGCATTGAAAGTACATTATTCTGCATGTCTAGAAGGGGCCAAAGCAGAGGTGGGATCCAGCAGGTTCTCACCAGTTCCCAAGAGTGGGTTACTAATTATTTGTGTGTGCCGAGAGGGGGTTACTAATTGGGTCCGCTTTTCCATCTCCATCTCCACGCCCTCACCTCCCCGAGAGGCAGACTGCCTTTGAACGTGAAGGTTCCATATAGCAATTGCTACTAATAATGTAACTCCCTGAACTGGGTTAATCCCTTTCAGGTACTGCAATTCATTGATTCTCAGCCTTTCGTACCTTTTATCTCACCAGTCTCTATCAAAGAACCTGTGTTTTTCACCATTGCTGTGTTCAGATTTGTGAGTTGGGGCCTTTTCTGTAATGTGATGATGATTTAGAAATGACCTGGTGCAAAAAAATGTGGTGGGGTGGCTGCCCATGGGGGGGGGGGCATCCAACTCAGGGTTTGCCCAGGGCTCAGGTTTGCCTAAGTACGCCTCTGCCCCCTTTGCTGAGGGGGGGCTGGTGAGGGAACCTGTTACTAAAATTTTTGGATCCCACCACTGGGCCACAGTGTGACTTTCTACCCACTGCATGACCCTCCACGCATGGCCTCTTTCCCCACTTTGTCTCCCCTTCATGCATAAATCAACTGATAAGGATGTGGGGAGAGGATGTATGATTTCTCTTTGACTTTGCCACCTAGTGGAAAGAGGAAAAATGATTTCCTTCCTATCTTCCCTAGCTCTGTCAGCCAACTTGCAGCAAGAATTCTCTTAAGGACTCTTACTGCATTGTGGGTGAGCTGCCAGAATGGATACTTCACTAGGCAAAAATTGTGGTCTTGCCACGAGTATATAAAATGATGTCCAGCGGAACTCTGTGTTTATCACCCCTTCCCCACTGTTCTTCATTGTTTATTCCAGAATAAATATTCATTCCTTAACATCCAACATCTGTCCTGTTAAAAACAGAAGAACTGCATTTCTGGTCTGTGTTTTCTCATTGGAGGATCCCAAATGGCTTAATTGGAAAAAGGGGATGAGGTCCTGCTGTTACTGATCTTGACAGAAAGGTTACAGGGAGAAAGAGCAAGCTGTCCGGTCAATTAGAAAACTGAAGGGTATCCTATTAAAAGAGCAGTACAGTGGAACCTCGGTTTTCGTTAGTAATCCGTCCGAAAAGAATCAATGGCCCTTTCCCCACTTCCCTTAAGCCCTGCGCTACTCGAGTAGAGTAGCGCGGGGTCCCTCGGCACTCCCCACTGAGAGGGGTGGCGACAGCGCAGCCGCCCCGACGCTGCTGCTGTCGCGCCCCTCAGCGCGAGGCATTCCTGGTGCTCTTTCAAAGGGCGCCTTTTGATGACCCCGCGCAGAGCGCGAGGTCGTGGGGATGCCCGGGCGCACACCAGGGATGCTGCGCGCTGGGGATTGTGCGCAGCAACCCTCGGAAAAGGGTAAGTGGAGAAAGGGCCAATGAAAACCGAAACCGATGAAACTGAGGCAAACTTTTCCATAGGAATCAATGTAAATCCAATTAATCCGTTTGAGGTACTCCAAAAAACATACCAAAAACACATTTTTTGGTGAATAAACATAGTGTTTAATGCTGAAAACAGCAACAATAACACTAGGACCAGCTTCAGAGCCAGTGGACCAATGTCGCACCAGAAAGCTGTCCAAAGAGGTCTGTTTCTGACGCCTCTTTAAGATTTGTCTGAAATGGGGCAAGACATTGTCATTAAACAAGTTGCAGACATGGCCTGCAACAGCTTTGTCCGGGTGATTTTTCTCCACAAACCCCTACACCTTACTGCAAATCGATGAAAACCGAGGCAAATCGATGAAAACTGAGACAAATTTTTCACTGAAAAAGTCGATGAAAACCAAAACCAATAAAAACTGAAGGCAATGAAAACCGAGGTTCCACTGTACTTATTAGCAGAGATGAGGAAGCAGCATCCAGAAGCGAGCCAGAGAGAACTTGAGTTGCTTTAGATAAAAGTTTACTAATTTAAAAGGGGTCAGGTTACATGGAATAAAACAAATAACTGCTGTACTGCCCTGTTACATATTTACAGTATTAACTATACACTTAAGACTGCTCTTCCTTCATACTTCTCTCTATCCGTGTGGTCTCCCTTGAAACAAAGAAAACAGGTTAACTTTATACCTGTTTACACACAGGTTAACTTTATACCTGTTTATACCTGTGTACACACTCACCAACATGCAAGTAATAGCCATTTAACTGACCAATAGCTAATCAACAGACCGGTCATAAAGCAACTTCAGCAACTTGTTTACATACTAACAGTTAACCCTTTTATAACTGAGTTGTGACAGACGCAAATACCAACAAAACCCTCTTCTAGGTTATAGCTAGACAATCTACTTCTGAGTGTACCCGTTTCTAGGAAGCTGAGATCCTGACTCATGATGGTCTACTCTACGGGATGCATTCCCAGGATGCTGTTCTTAAGGTTGCAAATTTAGCTGGTTTAAGTTTTGCATTACAGCTGATGCCAGAAAGACAATAGCTGAGAGTCCAGTTCTTTTCATACATTGGCTCCAGGCGCAGTAGTGGTAGGTTAGGAAAGCTATACCTGATATGGAGGAGTTGCATTGTGATACGCCTAATTTGTCCTTATATACAGTGGTGAGATCCAAAAATTTTAGTAACAGGTTCCCTTGCCAGCTCCCCTTCAGCAAAGGGGGCAGAGGCATACCTAGGCAAACCTGAGCCCTGGGCAAAACCTGAGTTGGATGCCCCCCCCCCCCCATGGGCAGCCACCCCACCACGACCCCCCCAAATTTTTTTGCACCAGGTCATTTCTAAATCATCATCACATTACAGAAAATGCCCCAATTCACAAATCTGAACACAGCAATGGTGAAACACACAGGTTCTTTGATAGAGACTGGTGAGATAAAAGGCACGAAAGGCTGAGAATCAATGAATTGCAGTACCTGAAAGGGATTAATGCAATTGCTATATGGAACCTTCACATTCAAAGGCAGTTTGCCTCTCGGGGAGGCGAGCACGTGGAGGTGGAAAAGCGGACCCAATGAGTAACCCCCTCTTGGCACACACAAATAATTAGTAACCCACTCTTGGGAACTGGTGAGAACCTGCTGGATCCCACCTCTGCTTATATATTACACTGGGGCAGAGGCATATCTAGGGAAAATGTAGCCTGGTGCAAAATTTGAGATTTCTGTCCCATCCCCCACAAGGGCAGCTGCCCTCCCCCACCA
The DNA here is from genome assembly GCF_021028975.2 of Sphaerodactylus townsendi. NCBI lineage: Eukaryota > Metazoa > Chordata > Lepidosauria > Squamata > Sphaerodactylidae > Sphaerodactylus > Sphaerodactylus townsendi. The sequence continues at coordinate 17,885,197 of NC_059439.1, read as the reverse complement.
CAACCAAACAACTTTTTTTGCACCAGGTCTTGTGATTTCCCCCCCATGTGACTAAATGGCTACAGCCTGGGGACATTTGACCTCATACGATCCCTTGGGCGGTACGCCACTGCACTGGGATCTCCAGCACAGAGCCCGTGGGCACCACAATACCATTATACACCTATCCTGGGACACACCAGAAAGTGGGTATGACCAATTGGGTCTTTTGCCCAGCAAGTCTTCTGATGGCCCCTGGAGTGGCTAAGCGGATTTTCTAAAATGTTGCTTCGGCAGCAATTGTCACCACAGCATTAAGATCTTCACTGTGTGGCTCAGGGTGAACTACAGCAGCCATTTTGTGGGCTGGCTGGCTCCCCCTTCTGTAGCAGGTATTTTGGGGCACCTATTTTCTGGCTGCACCCACCCTGTTTTGTCGGAGTACCACAGGTGTCACAGGCTCGAAAAGGTTGGGGTCCCCTGCATTACACATTCCAAATGTATTTACTGGGTTGCTAGACTACAGCTAATAAAAGAGGATTGCGGGTTTTGCCAGAATTCTTAGTAAGCTTTGGAATGGGCTGGAGTCCAGGAAGCTTGGGGTTGAATGAAAACTTGCTAGGTGGCTCCCTTGTTTGTTAGTACAGCACTGTACAGTTAGTGACAAATGTGGTGAAATATTTCTCAGGCACCCTTATATGGCTTTTATTAGTGAATGGTTTAACACTGCTTTAATGAGTAGGACCTTATTTTCCCCATCCTAAATAAAAGTCATTTTAGTGGTTAAATAGAGTGAAAACTGAGAGACACAGTACAAATATTTCAATAAGCTTTTATTGGCATATAAAATACAATTCCAGTTAAAAAGTGAAAAGTAAAAGACTTCGCATTTGTCATACATTCACTTACAAACTTTGCCACTATAAGGCAATAATGAAAATCCTGACAATTTAAAAGCATGACTACTTTATCTGATTCATTATAATCAATCATGGAGTCTATAACTTGGGATAACAAACTGGATCAGAGTTCTTGGTATAATAAGCAGTTCAGGAGAATGTGTGGGATGGAATCCAGCTGTCCTATGCTACAGGGACAAAACCTCTTGTCGCTTGGAAGACCTTTAAGTCTTCCTCTGTGTAGCGGAGATGGCATGATGATAAATCTAGCCAGCATATAGGCTCTCCTGTGTATGGGGTTTGTGAGCCCTGTAATATAATAGGCTGGGTATCCCTGCATGAAAGGAATTGACATATTTGATGGCGAACAAGATTTATTTGCCAAGCTCTGCAGTTGTTGATAGTCCATTGCTAACAACCTCTCTTTAATGAGGGCAAAAGTTTCAGTGAAGGTTAGCATATTGAAGGAGTCACTGTCATAACCCAGTTCCCCGATCTTTGCTGTAACCATTGTGCACCATTTTGAATGGTGGAGTACAAATATCTACTCTGCCATGCTGGGCTGATCTTGGGACGGATACACATCCTCAGTCTTGACCAACTTCTCAGGATTGTTGTGAATGAATGAATGTATTTGTATGTAGCTATGGGCCATTACAAACACATCAACAATTACCTCAAAACATTCTGAGGCTACATGCTAAATTAAAATACAGTGGAACCTCGGTTTTCATTGCCTCTGGTTTTCATCGGTTTCAGTTTTCATCAATCTTTTTAGTGAAAAATTTATCTCGGTTTTCATCGATTTGCCTCTGTTGGGGTGAGCCAGCCTCACCCAGCAGAGCTTCACACAGAGCACGGGAATGCCTGCGCCATCTGTTGCCCTCTGGGCAGGTGAGCTCACCTGTCACAAGACCCACATGACTCACGGTCATGGGTTGCCCTGGACAAAGGGACAAAAGGTGCATACCCCCAAGTATGGATTAGGCCCACACAGGAACGCTTCCTCCCGCACGTATGCAGTCCCTATGACTCATGTATCTCCCTGGATTCTCCCGCTCTCCGGGCCTCGGGAACTCCGGCTCTCCCGTAAACCCTAATAAAAGGTGCCAGGGACCGCTAGCTCAGCAGATTAGCTGCTGGCTTCTCTCCACCAGATCCTGATATCAGCTAAGGCTCCCCACTCCTTTCCTTTAGCGACTCCACGCTGTCCTATCATTCATGCTAAATTAAAATACAGTGGAACCTCCATTTTCATTGCCTCCGGTTTTCATCGGTTTCGGTTTTCATCGATCTTTTCAGTGAAAAATTTATCTCGGTTTTCATCGATTGCCTCGGTTTTAATTGATTTGCAGTAAGGTGTAGGGGTTTGTGGAGAAAAATCACCCGGACAAAGCTGTTGCAGGCCATGTCTGCAACTTGTTTAATGACAATGTCTTGCCCCATTTCAGACAAATCTCAAAGAGGAGTCAGAAACAGATCTCTTTGGACAGCTTTCTGGTGCGACATTGGTCCACTGGCTCTGAAGCTGGTCCTAGTGTTATTGTTGCTGTTTTCAGCATTAAACACTATGCTTATTCACCAAAAATTATGACAATCCCCTCTGCGTTATTCTAAACCTTAATTTCTCTTGTTGACTTATAATAATACTACATAAGTCAAATCCATTTCAGGTTTTCTCCATCAGGTATCTCTGAAGGCCAATCTTCTTACAAAGGTAAGCCATTACTACAGCCCACTTGACTATTTTTCCAGTATCTGTATTTCCTCTTAATTTATGTGTTAATAAATCCATATTTCTATATTGCAGGACCTTTTTTCATCCATTCCTCTTGCAAGGGTAAGTATTGTGAAAATGTGGGTTTTAATGGCCTTCGGTGTGCTAAACTATGGGAACAGGAAAACAGGCTTGAATATTATATTTGATATAAAAGAATAAGGGATCTATATAAACTGAAAATCAGGGAGTCTCTCTCTCAGTAGTAAAAAGTAACTAAGTCAGCAAAGTTACAAAGCAGGGAAGATCTTATCATATCACCAAGGAATTTATAACATCCCGGTGACGTGAATTGGAGCATGTTTTATAGACCTAAAGACATCCTCAGCTTTCCGCACTACAGAAGGGAGCTAAGGTCGACTCCGTTCCCTTCAGTGGGGGGCGATTCCAGGCTGTCCGCACAGCAACTTACTTGGCCCCCTGGAACTGAGCTAAGTGGGCGGGATCATCTTGGTGCCTGTTTTGCTCCTCGATCGTGATTGGAGCTTGTGTTACCATGGGAAACGGGAGCGTTCTTTTTTTTTTTTTACAGTTTACAGTTACATGCCCACCACGACTCTCCCGTTCTGCGCATGCCACAAAAGCGGCTCCTGATTGGTTGAACGGATGAGGTGTCGTTTCGATGCGTCCGCACTTCGAAGCTTCAAAGCGGTATCGACCTTGTTCCAGCAGAAAGGTGCAGTTCATAACTGTGACAGGGATGTCGCAGTTTTGAGGGAGGGGAACTGAGACAAAACAACGTTGAGCTCAGTTGCAGTGCGGATACACTGAGGTGAACCTAGATAGAAACCAATACAACTCTGTCAGTGCGAAAAGCCCCTAAGAGAGATTAAGTTAATAAATACAGAAAGGAAGATGTCAAAGGTTAGAGGAGAGGTAACTCTAATGAGATAATTAAAATGTGTCTTTCAATATTTTAATGAACTCTGAAATGATAGTGAATAGGAAAGGTAGGCATAGGATGTATTCTAGGGAAACCAAATATCATAAATAATTGTTACACCATTTTCACCTTTTTAGTAAATAAGATGTATGTGAAATCATGTTATTTTGAAGGAAGCTCCTCTTTGGACATCGTCCCCTTCAGGAATGTTGGAAACTGGTTATCTGGATTGAAACCAGGAAGGCTGGAATTAGTTTTATTGCCTTATTTATGGAAGAGACAACAAGCCAAAGAGCAGAGGAAAATTCCAGCTTTGTGTCAAACTAGCAAATTTGATTTTAAGGTGAAGGGTAGGTATGGATCGACACAGTAAAAATACTTTTCTTGCTCTTAAAACTGAGTTTTGGGTATTCTTTTCATCATCTTCACCCATCTTTTAAACCATAACTGAGCTGGGAAAGATTGAATTCCCGCCCCACAAAACTCTGTAGTGAAACCAGAAGAGGAAAGGTTTTGTTTTGATTTCCTTTGTTGCACAGCACAACTGTTTGTGCAATAGCACACCAAAGGCTTCAAACTTCGCCACTTTGTCTCTTGTTTTTCTTCAATTGTTGACTGGCTCTCTTATCTCCTCTGTTTACTCTAGGCTTGTGTTTTCTTTTCCGTTTCATTTAGACTAGTTGGTTCTTTAAGAAAACAAATCCCGGAGGTTCCATTGGGGTAGCCTTACGTAACTGTGTCTAATTGAAAAAATCGCCCCAAAGTAGGGAGGCTCAGGTAATGTATATGACAACATACGTAATTCGACCTGTCTGATTCTTGATCCCATAGCCAATAGCTATTTTGATACGGAAACACCTTTGCTAATTTTGTAAGCGAACTAGGTCCTGGAGCTATTTTTTAAAAGTTATCTTTAAAGGAAATCTTGTTGGATGTGCAGGACTCTAGGTAAGTAGCTGGTTTTCAGATCATAAATTAGATCCTGCAAGGAACTGTGGGATGGGTTTGTTCGAATCCTTATTATCCCAGGGGGTGGACTTTCAAATCAGCAGTTTTTTAACCAGAAAAATGCGGACTACACAATGGCAGGAGATACTGTCCCCCTCCAATACACCTGCACATTTTCCTGCAGCACATCAGGCATGCGCATGCTTTGCTGCTTAGAATCCCATTCCTTCGAGTAGGAGAAACTCTTCAGAGCAGGACATCTGGCCAGCGTGGTGTAGTGGTTAAGAGCAGGTGCACTCTAATCTGGAGAAACGGGGTTCGATTCCCCGCTCTGCCACTTGAGCTTCGGGGGCTTATCTGGTGAACTTGATAAGCTTGTGCACTCCAACACAGGCCAGCTGGGTGACCTTGGGCTAGTCACAGTTCTTCTGAGTTCTCTCAGCCCTACTGACCTCACAGGGTGTTCTTTGTGAGGGGGGAAGGGAAAAGGGTTTGTGAGCCCCTTTGAGTCGTCTTACAGGAGAGAAAGGGGGGATATAAATCCAACTCTTCTTCTTCTTCTTCTTCTTAAGAACATAAGAACAAGCCAGCTGGATCAGACCAGAGTCCATCTAGTCCAGCTTTCTGCTACTCGCAGTGGCCCACCAGGTGCCTTTGGGAGCTCACTTCTTCTTCTTCTTCTTCTTCACTCTAATGCAACAGTCTCAGTGTGCGAGCAGCACACTATTTCCCCGCACATTTTGCGCCTGGGTGCACATTTTTCCCCTGAAAAAAAAAAAAACCAGCCCTGTCCCTTGCTCCACCCCCGCCCTGCGCCAAGCTTTCCAACGGCTTATAGTTCATGTCATGAGAAAAGGACTGACAGAGAGCCAAAAAAGAAAAGAAAAGTCCGCCCGAGCGGCTGCCTGCACTTCACCCTTGCAGCGTCCCAGGTTGGGGTTTTTTTTGTTTGCAAATTCCAGCGCGGGGAGCCAGCCGTGTTTAGTCTGTGGCCCGCGCGGGCTTCGCCTCCCCTTAAGCGGCTTGGAGCGCCACCCAGGGCGGCCTGGCCCTGCCTTCCAAGCCAGGGGCTGCTGCAGCAACGGCCGCGTTGCTTTTCAAAGTCCCCGTCGCCAAGTGATGCGTGAAAGCAACATTCCGGGTCAGATCCTTCCCCCCCCCTAAAAACACACACAACAACCCCGCAAGGAGCAGAAAAGACATTCGACATTCCTGATCTCTGCAAAGTTTCTGCCAACAAGGAGCCTGGCAGCGGGCAAGGCCGATGAAGCTCCTCCTCCGCCCTTTCTCTTCTCTCTCCCCCACCCCACCTCCACAGCAGGGGCCCGGTGACGAAGTGCGAGCAACATTCAAGGTCAGATCCTTCCCCCCCCCCCCGCTCCTGAAAAACACAACAACCCTGCAGGGAGCACAAAAGAGGGAACTGCCACTTTCTGCCAAGTTTGTGCCCACAAGGAGCCTGGCAGCGGCCGATGAAGCTCCTCCTCCTCCTCTCCTCCTCCTCCCTTTCTCTTCTCCCCCCCCACCCCCACAGCCGCCTGGGCGGGGGAGGGAGCTATTTATAGAGCCGGGGGGGGGGGGCTGTCTGTCACGTGACGGCGACTGACGTCACTGAATGTTGTTGTTAGTGTTTGGCGGTGGGAGAGCGGAGGGAGGCGAGCTCGCAAAGATGGAGGAGCGGAGGAAAAGGAGGCGGTGGCTGTGGCTATGAAGGGCTGCGGCGGGCGGCTCTAGCACGGACGGGGAGGGGGGGACGCGATCTGGGGCCGGGCCCGGGCCTGGGCATTGCAGCGGGGCCCTCCTGTGCGCGGGCATCGGCCAGCGGGGGGGCAGGAGGGCGCCAGCAGGACCCCGCAGCCTCTTGCAGGTAAAGGAGACTACGGGGAGGGGGGGGGGGGGCGGTTGGGAGAGCCGCCGCTGCTTGCAATGGAGCTCTGCAAGGCTTTGCTCCCAGCCTGGCGGGGGGGGGGGGGCAACTTTGCGAGGCTTTGCTCCCAGCCTTGGAAGGGGCATGGGGCGGGGGGGGGGGGGGCAGCTTTGCAAGGCTTTGCTCCCAGCCTGGCAAGGTATGGAGGGCAACTTTGCAAGGCTTTTCTTCTCCCAGACTTGGGGGGGGGGTATGAGGGGAAGCTTTGCAAGGTTTTTTCTCCCAGCCGGGGGGGGGGGGGAGGGTGCTGGAGGGAGTGCTCCGCCGCGAACGTGTGAGCCGAGCCGGGACAGAACAGAGCCGAGCAGGAGCCTCGCCGGCTGTGCCGGGGCGAGGGGAGAGGGGCGACTTTCCGGGCAAGGGGGAGTTTGCGCCCCCCAAACCTGCCCCTTTCCCTCCCGGGGGTCATTGCAACAAAACCCTCCTGGAGAGCTGCAAGGGGCGAGGGCAGGTTTCTCCCCTCCTCTGTTACCCTCCACCCCCCCAAGAGCCTTTTTGTTGGAGCTCCCCGAAAGAGGACAGTTGGGGATGTTTGCAGAAGCAGCCGGGAGAGGTGAAACGAGGGCGGTCTTACTCGAAAGTAGACCTGCCTGGTGTGCGAGAGCGCCCACTGCGGTCTCCCCCTCCTGCAAGGTTCGCCTTTGACTTTGGCATTCCACCCGCCAGCCTGCCTCCTTGGAGCCCTCTCAGTGGGTTTCTTCTGCAGATCGCAGCATCCTTCCTACCCCTGTTGCTCCTTTTGTATTTTTGGAATTCTACCCCACCAGATCTGCCTTGGAGGACTGATCTTTGGTTGCCGGAGCAACTGCGGGCAAGAGGGTGGGGGGAAAGACACCAAGCCCCCCCCCCCCCAAATCTCACGGCTTGGCATACCAATGTTTCATCTTGGACCTGCCAGGTTGGCTTCTCTCGCTGCCACCGTGGATTTGGCGGGGTGGCAGCGGAATAGGAAGGGCACGAAGCGTGGAGCGAAGGAAAAAAAGTGCTTCTCGGTGGGGACCTGGCCAAGATTTCCTAGCGCCTGCCAGAAATATTAAACAGGAGGTTGCTTGTGTGTGTGTTGGGGGGGGGGAGGGTGCGCTTGAATGGGGGGATTTGGGCGAAGAACAAAACGAGATCTCTTGTCTGTAATGAATGACAGATGCTGCTAACGTTCATGGGACGGGGAATGGGAGCTCTGCTTTCGTCCGCAGCGGGGACGCGGCATGAAGGGCTGGGGCGGACCCTTCTGTCAAGGACAGTGTTGTCTACTCCGGCAGTGGCTCTCCAGGGTCACTTGGTGGAAGTTATTTCATAGCATCTGCTTCTTCTCCTTTTAACTGCAGATGTTGGAACCTCTGATCGGCATGCCAAGTGGGTGCTGTACCACTGAGCCGTGTTCCAGCACGTTCTAGGGTCAGGCAGGGATGCCTGATGAATTGGGTGCGATCTGGTGACCCTAACTTGTCTCCCTTTGGATTGGAAATTGGAGTGGGGGAAGGCTGGGATTTGCCTCTGGTTAATTTCAGCCTCTGGTTAATTTCAATCAGAGTCTCTAGAAGACCATGCTTGAATGGTTAGGTCAGTGATGGCGAACCCATGGCACGGGTGCCAGAGGTGGCACTCAGAGCCCTCTCAGTGGGCACGCACAAACAGAGTCCCCCCCCCCCACATCTAGGCTGGCCTGGGCCACTGGGCTCGATTATTAGCATTAAACCTGTGGCCTAATTTTGGGGAAGCAGTGTAGGTAACCCTGTTAAGCGCTGTTAAACCCCACTGATTTTCATGCAAAGTACTAAAGCGCAATCCTTTACCTGGGAGTAAGCTCGGTTGCTGGCACAATGGGGCTTGCTTCTGAGTAAACCCTCCTAGGGTCATGATTCACCCATTGGAAGAGTTGCACGGTTGCTTCAAAGCAAAGCCACCGACTACCGCCAAGCTCACTCCCGAGTAACACACATCTCGGAGCCAACCGTTTTTTCTAAACTAAAACCTCAGTATTCAGGTTAAATTGCCGTGTTGGCACTTTGCGATAAATCAGTGGGTTCTGGGTTGCAATTTGGGCACTCGGTCTCGAAAAGGTTCGCCATCACTGGGTTAGGTGTATGCTGTTTCCGTGTCAGTTTGCTTCCTGAATAGTTTGATAGTTCCTGATAGTTTGACATGCATTTCCCAGAAAATGTGCCTGCTTTTCTACGTCAATTTGATGTTTTCCTAAAGGCATGGGCAATAACTGTTGCATACTTTAAGACAGAAGCTCGTACCTTCCCCGCAGGCAGCAAGTTGTCACCTCGTGTGGGAGCAGTGCATGCCTCAAGAGTATCTTTACTTCTGGAGAGCCAGCGTGGTAGAGTGGTGAAGAGCATGGAATGCTAATCTGGAGACCTGGGTTGGATTCCCCTCCATATGAGCGGTGGACTCTTATCTGGTGAACTGGATTTGTTTCCTCACTCCTAGACATGAAGCCTTCTGTCTGAACTCTCAGCCTCATCTACCTCACAAGTTTGCTGTTGCGGGGAAAGGAAGGGAAAGGAGTTTGTAACCTGCCTTGAGTCTCCTTACAGGAGAGAAAAGCAGGGTATAAATCCAAACTGTCCTTCTGAACTCACAGATGCTGGAAAAGTGCTGGGCTGATTTTTGCGCTCAGAAGCGCTTGCAGCTCTACCATTTCTCACCAAAAGATCTCAGGAGATTTTTGAATTCATCTACTGCTTTTTCCTGGACCTCCTTCCTTGTAGGATGTTCCTGTTGAGTCCTAGTGCCCCCAAGTCCAACTACCAAGCTGGGCCTATCAGCAGCCAGCGTGATGTAGTGGCTAAGAGCAGGTGGATTCTAATATGGAGAACCGGGTTTGATTCTGCACTCCTCCACCTGAGTGGCAGAGACTTATGTGGTGAACCAGGTGTGTTTCTGCGCTCCTACATTCCTGCTGGGTGACCCTGGGCTAGTCACAGTTCTCTCTGAACTCTCTCAGCCTCACCTACCTCACCAGGTGTCTGTTGTGGGGAGGGGAGGGGAAAGGAGCTTGCAGGCCACCTCGAGTCTCCTTACAGGAGAGAAAGGTGGAAAATAAATCCAAACTCTTCTTCTTCATTCCCTCCCCCCCCCCCAAACCCCAAGCTGAGTTGGCTGAACACCCTCCCCATTATCCCCCAACCTCGCCCTGGCTGAAGCCCCAATCTGGGCTCATCAACAGCCTCCCCATTTCCCTCACCCTGACCCAAACACCAAGCCTCCATTCTCCCGCCAGGCCTAGCAACATCATCCACATCCCCCCCTTTCTGAACACCCCAATTGCCAAGCTAGGCCTGCCCGCCCGCCTCCTCCCATCCCATCTCACTTCTTGCCTGCCTGCTCATAGCCTTTTGGGACTTTTTTCCGCTGCGGAAGCACACACTACCGCTACACCACTGCTGACCCCACTTTTATCCCGTTCCCTGGGTACATGTGGACTAGATGTTATACAGTTGTGGCGGGTCAAGGCAACTTAAAATGAGGCATGGTCTTGATTGTCCTTTGATGGGAGATGGGTGGGGTTTCTCTAGCATGCCAATGGCAACATGCACGAGTTTCAGACCTATGCATTTCTCTGCTCCCCATCTGGCTATCCCTCTGATCTTGTTCATCCCGTGCCAGTGAATTCCAGGTGTTTTAAATTATGCCTTCTGTGAAGACGTATTTCCATCTGTCTGTTCGGAATTGGTTTTGTGGAGTGATCCAAAGTTCTCCTTTTATTGGAGTAGGGAGAGGTCTGCAAGATGTTTAAGTGCGTCTTTTATCAGTGCCTCCCTCCCTTGTTTCGTTTTCTAACATAAAAAAGCCTCGGATGGTTTAGTTACAATGGGGACGGAAGGTGTTTCAGTGCTCTGGGTTACTTGGAGTGTCTTTTCTGGGCCATTCCTTGCTGTATATATAATTCTTGAGGCATGGCAACTTGCTTTCTGTGGCAGGAGTGTTCTTTCAAGTGCAGCTGCAGCACAGATTTGTACAAAACCGTTATTGCTGCTGGCTAGTTTTCCATCCCTTTCCTAATAATCACTTGCATAGATGCTACCTTTCTAAGTCTGCAGTGTATTTTTTAATGAGAATTTTTATTTATTGTGCACATATAAATAGCACGTACACAGAAAGATAAAGAAAAGGTCCCGCTCTAGTCCCCCTGCCCCGCATAATAATAGTACTAAATGAAAATAAAATAAAACACCTACGCAAACACCTACACATATGCCGTGTTTCCCCGAATATAAGACAGTGTCTTATATTAATTTTTGCTCCCCAAGATGCGCTATGTCTTATTTTCAGGGGATGTCTTATTTTTCCGCTCCACAGCTGCATGCTCTGGTGTTCTGTTCGACGGGCATGCTTCCAAACAAAAACTTTGCTACGTCTTACTTTCGGGGGATGCTTTATATTTAGCACTTCAGCAAAACCTCTACTACGTCTTATTCTCAGGGGATGTCTTATTTTCGGGGAAACAGGGCATATGGTGACTTCCAGCTACTTCCAAGCATAAATCTAACTCCGTGCTTATAATTAATATCTACATTTTTTCCACTGTTAGTCCTCCTTATAAAGTTGTCTTAATCCAATACGCTGTTTTCATCTACGTCTCGAATCCTGCCGTTGTTTCTCTGTTTGTATATGTTTTCAATAAGTAGTCCACAAAGGATTGCCAGTCTTCCAGAACATAGTCCGTATTCTTGTCTCTTGTAACCACCGTCAGCCTTGCCATCTCTGCATACTCTGTGACTTTCAAGATCCAGTCTTGTTTTGTTGGAATTCTGTTGGGCCTCCATTTGTATGCAAATAACATCCTTGCCGTGGTTGTCATATACATAAAAAGTGTTCCATATTGATCAGGAATATTTCCCCCCATCAACCCCCACCAAAGTCTACAGTGTATTGAGCTGTTCTCAAGAACCCCAGGTGCTGAGTTAAATTGCACTTTCACACATGCTGAATAATACACTTTGCAGCTGGATTTTGCTTTGGGAAACGGCACTTGCGGACAATCATTCAAGTGCATTGAAAGTGCATTATTCAGTATGTGTGAAAGCGTCCTCAGTCTTTTGCAGCGTAATCAGGAATCTTGATGGTCCTTTAAAAACTAATGAAACTTTTGTTCCGGTGCGAGCTTTTGGGGACTAAAGTCTTCCTGTGGAGAGGATAGCATCATTTGCACCTCCATAAAAGTTTGTGTGAGAATAACAGCCCAATCCAGAGCCGGTTGGCGGTGGACCACAATGCAGCTTCAGCACTGCCCCGCCACCTCCAGAGGAAGAAGAGTTTGAATTTATATCCCACCTTTTTCTCCTGTAAGGAGACTCAAGGTGGCTTACAATCTCCTTTCCCTTCCTCTCCCCACAACAGACACCTTGTGAGGTAGGTGGGGCTGGGAGAGTTCTGAGAGAACTGTGACTAGCCCAAGGTCACCCAGCAGGAATGTAGGCAGTGGCGTATTTGCCTAGGGAACATGGGGTACCCCAAGTCCCCAGGCGCCCCCTAGTGGAGGGCGCAAAAATTTCAGGTTCGTTCGTGTGTTTTTTGTATTTCTAGTGTTTTTTTTTCCGTTTTTGGCCTGCAAGGGGTGCATTTTTTTAGGCTAGCAGCACCACAATTTCAGGGATTTTTCAGGAGACTCTCCTGATGATACCACCCAAGTTAGATGAGGTTTGGTTAAGGGGGTCCAAAGTTATGGACTCCCAAAAGGGGTGCCCCATCCCCCATTGTTTCCAATGGGAGCTAATAGGAGATGGGGCTACACCTTTGAGGGTCCATAACTTTGGATCCCTTGAACCAAACTTCACCAAACCTGGGTTGTATCATCAGGATAGTCTCCTAAAGATACCCTGAAATTTTGGTGCTGCTAGCTTAACAATTGCACTCCTGATAGCAGGCACACTCCAGATTTCCCCAGATTCGCCTTTTAAATCCACCCCCTTTGGTATGGACTTAAAGGGAGAATGTGAGGTTCCCAGTTTTAACATTGAAAGTGATGCTGTTTCAGGGTGGGGGAGAATCCACCCCAAAACAGCATCATTTTCAATGTTGTTTTAACCGAGGAGTCCAGATTCTCCCTTTCAGGTGGATTTAAAAGAAGAATCTGGACTCCCTAGTTTAAACACCATTGAAAGTGATACTGTTTGGGGGTGGATTCCACTGGAGGTGTTTTGTGAGAGATGATGCTGACAATTGTTTGGTAAATGTTTTGCTGGGGGTGATTTGTGAGAGATTTACATGCTTAATACCCACTTGCACTGGCTTGGAGCTATTTCTCAGGCTAACAACCTACCTCATAGGGTTGGTGTGAGGACAAAATTAGGAAAGAGATTTGGTGGGGAGAGAGCCATGTATGTTTTGCTGGGGGTGGGAGGTGTTTTGTGAGCTGGTGCAAAAAATCATTGTTTGGTGGTGGGGGAGAGTGGCCGCCCATACGGGGCGGGGCGCGCCAAATTCAGGTTTTGTCCCCAGGCTCCAGTTTCCCTAGATACTCCTCTGAATGTAGGAGTGCAGAAACTCATATGGTTCACCAGATAAGCCTCCGCCACTCAGGTGGAGGAGTGGGGAATCAAACCTGGTTCTCCAGATTAGAATCCACCTGCTCTTAACTACTACACCACGCTGGCTCTCCAGGAGGGCTTCTCGGCAGAGCAGGGAGGCGAAAAACAAACAAAAAGCCTTCCTGCTGACTAAAAGCCCTACACTGGGCTCTGTGGGTTTACATCGCCCAAAAGGTTGGCATGAGCCCCAAATGCCAGCGCTCGTGTTCCAGTGGGCAAAGGCTGGGAGGAAATTGACAAATGTCGGCTCCATCTCCTGGAATGCCCCCCGCCTTGCTGGCACAGCTTTTCCTGCCAATGGGCCCAGTTGAGGGCACAGAGCCATGCGGTGCCTAACCTCTGGGTTAAATACCCCCCACTGGTTCATTTGCTTGTCGTTCTGGTGGGAGGACACTCACACCGTCGCATGGCTGCTCTGGCTCTCAAGGGGTATCTGGCACCCGGCTCTGGATGGGGCTGCCCAAGCATCATTAGCCTTTCAAATGCTGCAAAGCTCCTGTTTGCTTCCCCTGATCAGTTGCTGCCAATTTAGATCTCAACTGGCTGAAAAGCAGTTAGGATTTTGGGTCCCAGGGTGTATACTTACAGGGCCGTCCTAAGCAGATATGCCCACTTCCAGAGCCCGTCAACTTCAGCAGACTTGGAGCATGTTTAAACCTTCTTAGGATGACACTGGTATCTATCTTGGACTCCATTTGCCATGTTGGTGTCCAGATATCTTTTTGGAGCTGGGAAAAAAGTATTTATTTATTGCAGTGGTTCTCAACCTGTGGGTCGGGACCGCCTTTGGGGGTCGAATGACCCTTTCACAGGGGTCGCCTAAGACTCTCTGCATCAGTGTTCTCCATCTGTAAAATGGATAAATGTTAGGATTGGGGGTCACCACAACATGAGGAACTGTATTAAAGGGTCGCAGCATTAGGAAGATTGAGAGCCACTGATTTATTGCATCTATTCTCTGCCTTTCTTCCATATGGAGACCAAAGCTATTTGCATCGTTCGCCTCTCCTCTGTTTTATCCTTGCAACAACCTTATGTGGTAAATTAGGCTGGCCCACGGTCACCCTAACAAGCTTCTGTGGCAGACTGGGGATTTGAACCATCCTAGTCCGACACTCTAATCACTATACCACTGTTTGAGAGTTAATGTTGGCTTCGTCCTTAAGGACAAATCCCTGTTTGCTCTAATTCCTGCACTGTTTATCCTGTATTCTTCTTTGGTGTAGGAATCCAATTGTTTGGGCTGCTGCTGACTGACAGGTTACTTTCAGAATGCGCTGGAGGAAGTCAGTGTGGCGTAGTGGTTGAGCCCTGTTCAAATCCTTGCTCTGCCGCGGAAGTTCACTGGGCGACGTCGGCCAGTGATGTCCCTAACATACCACGCAGAGTTTTTGAAGATAAAGTAGAGGTGGGAAGAGCAGTGTTGTAAACAGCGTTAGGTCCCTATTGGGGACAGAAGCAGAATATAAAGATCATGTAAAGTGTGACCTTTGCTTGTAAGCAGTTTTGAATGAAAAAATATACTTTTCGATTTGCTTATTTTTGTCACTTAAGTCAACCTGGTGAGAGCCTGATTGGCTATGAACTTTTGGGCTTTGCTGTGTGGTATATCTTGGCTTGCTTTAGCTGCTTGGATCTGTCAGGTGCTCTGGTTATAATGTGCCTTCGCTCTGTCTTTTGCACATGGTCGTCTGGATTGCACAAGTGGATCTGCTTGGAGACTGATGTACAGGTTGTGTAATTGAGGAAATCCCTGGGTCCGATTTCTCCTCAGCTGTACACTTGCTGGATGACCTCTGGCAACCCCTTGTTTCTGAGCCTTCCCCCTTCATACACCCCCCCCCCCATCCTTAATAGAGGGAAAACAGTATGGACTGTTGGAAATCTGTTCCACAGGATTACCAAAAAGTGTGCTAAGCGCTGCTGGTATTCGTAAACTGTTGTATAAATGACTTGTGTCGTCAAGTAGCTTAGTTGGCCTTTTTGTTCTTTCCATTACTATAATTTGATAGTCCTGAGATTCTAAACAAGCTATTAGATTCCCATCTTCTCAGCTTGGGTGATTTTTTTTTAAAAAAGGAATGTTCTAGATCCTTGTGCTGGAAAATATGAGGTTGAAAACTGATGGCAAATTGGCTTTTTGTACTGAGAAGTGGTGTTCTCTACTGAGGTGGGTTGTGTGTTCCAGCATGGCGGGGGATTGGACTTGATGGCCTCTATGGTTTCTTTCAGCTCTATGAGGTATGCACAGTTTCTAAAGAGGTATCAGTGCCGCCTCTCCACCAATCCCAACCAGCGTTCTGTTGAGATCTTGATTTTTACCAAGAAGCTGAGGAGAAATCTTAACTTTCCTTTCATGTCCCATTCAAGGCTGATTCCAGTATTGTCAGGGTTGAACCCGAGAAATTATTTCAGCTCTGTAAGTAGGGAGCAAGTGGTCAACAGTTCAACGTGTATCTTTGGCACAGAGGAAATTGGGAGCCCCTGGATGTATTTTTCCTTTTTTTAATGTAATGTCTTCAAGTAATTTTTTGCCATTTGATAAATCTCAATGGAAATAATTTAAAAAGAAGAAACTGTCTGAAATGACAGCCCTGAGCATATAGCTTTGCCTCGCCTCTGATTATCTGTAACCGGCTTCTTCCTCTCTTTCGTGGCACCTGTGAGATTTGCTCCCTCTGTTTTCTCCTGCTACCTGGAACAAGACCGAATTGCGCTTTACGTAAAGCTCAGCTTACAACTGGGTACAAGTGAATCCATGTTGTTTTCCAATCAGTTTTCCTTATTCTCTGAAGGTCTTGTTACAGAAACTGGAGCTTTCTGGTTTTTGATTTCGAAAGGTTAATTAGGCAAAGAGCTCAAGAACCAAATGTATGAAAGACCAGAAATGAAGAGGTAAGTCTAGGATAGGCCAGGTATATTTAATGGATCCAAGATGTTTATGCAACGGAGTTTAAGTATAAGACAGAATGCATGTGTCCCTCAGCTGTAATTTGCTAAATGTTGAATTCCTGGGGGAAAAAAATGTACAAATTGCTGATGTTACCCTGTGTAATATTTATTTAGTACTTTACGTGTACTTTGCAGAACCTAGCAGTTGCATTAAATCCCTCATGTCAAGGGGTTTGAGGGTACCATAAAATAGCTTGGGGCTTTCCCAGTCCTACCAGGTGTGCAGGAGTGGACTGGTGCAATTTGGGGCTTTCGTGGCCATCCCGGGAGTGTCTTGAGGGCAGCTTATGGGTCCTGTGGCTTTCCTAGGTGGTGGGGGCTCTGCCTGTCCCGGGACAGACTCCTGCAGTTGAGAAAAGCAGGGTATAAATCCAAATCCTCCTTCTCTTCTTGTTACATCAAAAGACATGGTTATCCCTAGCAAGTGTATTTGCAGACTTCTGTCCCCTGAGCTCGGTTCTTCCCACCGCACATCAACAAATCATGCCAGCAGTAGTGTTTTCAAAGCCTTCTGCCGTACAATTAAAAATAGAGCAGTAGGAAAGCCCCATTGCTCACCAAGGAAACCTGGCGGTTTCTCGGTGCCAACACTTATTGTTAGAAGTTCCAACTGGATCGGAGTGGAGGAGGATCACAACAAACCACAGAGCAATTCGACTGTGCTCTCCCCAAAGGAAATCTGGAATCAGACTTGGAGCCTCCGTCCCATGTCTCTTCTGAGGACTAGGCAAGATATTGATCCCGCTTTCTTTTTGGGGATGAGATCAGTGCTGAGTTCTAAAACTCTAATTTTTGTGCTGAAAGAAAACAAAACCTTCCATGTATATGCTTAGGTCATTGCTAAAGAGGACTTTTGGGTAAAATTATATATTACAGATAAATACGTGTGATGACGACCCTTTTTCCCTATAAAAGTCTGGATTGGGAGGGGGGAAATAGCTGACAGCATTAAAATAGCAGGAATGTCAATTCCTAACCTGTTTCTGTCCATTACTTTCCTGCTCAAGTACCTCAAGAGTGTGGTGGTTCGATTCCTCACTCCTTTGCATGAAACCAGCTGGGTGACCTTGGGCCAGTCACAGTTCTCTCAGAAGTCTCTCAGTCCCACCTGCCTCATAAAGTGCCTGTTGTGGGGAGAGGAAGGGGCTGTGATTGTAAGCTGCTTTGAGATTCCTTCAGGTAGAGAAAACCGGCTCTGAAAACTCTCGGCTGTTTTTCCAGTCACAGTTGCTTCCTTCCAAAGCACATCTTACGCTCAGGTGGGCAAAGGCAGGGAGGAGCGAGAAAACCTGAAGAAGCATGTCACCTTCTTCGTTTTCCCTGAGCAGGCATGGGGAAAGTCGCGCTTCCCCTGCTTTTAAAAAAACCACAGGGAATCTGTCATCTGCAGTGTGGTGAGTTTGGAAGTGAGGAAAACTTGTGTGCCATTGAGAATCTGACCTGCAGGTACTGTACCCTTGCTGTGGCACCGACAACAGTGCACAAATGTCCATGGGCAAGGGCCTTGACGCAGTGGTGGAGCTTTACATGCAGAAGATTGGTCCTCAGGAATCTCTAGAAAAGATCTCAGGCTCTCGAGAAAAAAGCTTTCTACACTGAGAGTCCAGAGAGCGACTTCAAATCACTATAGACCAGTGATGGCGAACCTATGGCACGGGTGCCGGAGGTGGCACTCAGAGCCCTTTCTGTGGGCACACGTGCACAGAGTTCATCATGTGGAGGTGGCAGAAAATCACCCCCCCCCCCCCACACACACACATATCTAGGCTAGCCTGGGCACGATCCTTTACCTGGGAGTAAGCTCGGTTGCTGGCAATGGGCCTTGCTTCTGAGTAAACCCTCCTAGGGTCGTGATTCACCCATTTGAAGCGTTGCACGGTTGCTTCATCAAGCTTACTCCCAAGTAACGCGCACCTCGGAGCCAACCATATTTTCTAAACTAAAACCTCAGTATTCAGGTTAAATTGCCGTGTCGGCCCTTCGCGATAAATAAATGGGTTTTGGGTTGCAATTGGGGCACTCGGTCTCGAAAAGGTTAGCCATCACTGCTAGAGACTATGATGGACCGATTGTCCTTACTCATTTTGAAGGCAGCTTTATACGTTCAGCATGCTCCGAATGCTTCGGGCGCGGGCTTTCAGAAGAGAGCCCTGCCAATATGTTTTGTTTTAGAATAACTGAGCGTTTCAACGACGGCAGAAGAACCAGGTTCCGTTCTTAATTTGCAGCAGCTCTTGCCAGCCTTTATTTCCAAAAAGCCTGTGGTAGGGTTTCGAAATTGAAAACTCTCACATCTGACACGAGTTGTGCCCATATGGGTTCCTCTGAGCATAGGGAGAAATTTCTCTTCCCTCATCAGTGATCACAGCTGGCTTTGGGTTAAGGAGAGAGATTTCAGAAGGCATGGATCCCAGCCAGGGGTCCAGCTTAGTTATTAAAGCAAAAAAGGCGCCGTGGTGCGTTCATCAAACAGCTTCCAACCAAATAAAGACGACAGAACATCGTAGCAGTTTCAGAAAAGGGTATTGAACATGGCAGAAAGAGTTGGAGGACTAAGTAGAGGAGTAAAACTGGACTAGTGCTGAACTGAGACCAGAGTGACCATATTTACTGGAAAGGAATACGACACTGAATGTGAGATGATTCCGTCTTTTAAAGAAAAGTTACACACAATATATATATTGTATATATATATATATACAATATTTTTATATATATATATTTTTATATATATATAAAAATTACAGTACATAATGTAAGGCAGACTCCTCTTTTTCTTGATAGTTTGTGTTTGTGCGTGTGTGTGGGGGGAGGGAGCAGTATTTATTTGAGAGCCAGCCTTAGAGTAGTGGTTAAGAGATTCTAATATGGAGAACCGGGTTTGATTCCCCACTCCTCCGCTTGAGTGGCAGAGGCTTATGTCTTTCCACACTCCTACATTCCTGCTGAGTGATCTTGGGCTAGTCACAGTTTTTGGGAACTCTCTCAGCCCCACCTGCCTCACCAGGTGTCTGTTGTGGGGAGAGGAAGGGAAAGGAGCTTGTAAGCCACTTTGAGTCCTTACAGGTGAGAAAGGTGGGGTATACATCCAAACTCTTCTTTCAGGATAAACAGGATATATCAGTAAACAGGATATATCAGTGATGGCGAACCTTTTTGAGACCAAATGCCCAAATTGCAACCCAGACCCACTTATTTATTGCAAAGTGCCAACACAGCAATTTAACCTGAATACTGAGGTTTTAGTTTAGAAAAAATGGTTGGCTCCGAGGCGTGCGTTACTCAGGAGTAAGATTGGTGGTAGTCGGTGGCTTTGCTTTGAAGCAATCGTGCAACTCTTCCAACTGGTGAATCACGGCCCTAGCAGAGTTTACTTAGAGGCAAGCCCCATTGCCAGCAACCGAGCTTACTCCCAGGTAAAGGATCGCGCTATAGTTCTTTGCGTGAAAATCAATGGGGTTTAACAACGCTTAACAGGGTTACCTACACTGCTTCCCCAAAACTAGGTCTTAGGTTTAATGCTAATAATCGAGCCCAGCAGCCCAGGCCAGCCTAGATGTGGGGGGGGGGGGGCACACTGTTTGCGTGTGCCCACTGAGAGGGCTCTGAGTGCCACCTCTGGCACCCGTGCCATAGGTTCGCCACCACTGGGATATATATTTGGAACTGGGGCTACCAACAAAATGAATGAAAACAGGACTGGTTCCTGGTTTTGGAGAGCCCTTGGTGGACAGGGTGTACGGGCCACCTCCTCTCTCCTGCCCACCACCAGGACCACCAGCTCACCCTTTCCTTACTACCCCCACCCCCAGTTACTCTCACCAGCCACAGCCACGTCAGGAGGTATAGAGCTTGTGAGTGGTGAGGGAAGGGTCCTCAGGCAAGTGACAGAGATGTGGGTGGAGCTTGGTGGAAGTAGGCCCTGGCAGATGCCCCACCTCAGGATATACTAATGCTGGCCCTTAGTGATTCTCTAATCTGGAGAACCAGGTTCGATTCCCCACCTCTCCACATGGGCGACCTCGGGCCAGTGGCTCTTCTCTCTGAATTCTCTCCGCCCACGTGGGGGGAGGTACTAGCAAATCACTTCTGAACGTCTCTTCTCTTGAAAACCCTGCAGGGTTGCCATAAGTCGGCTGCAGCTTGAGGGCACTTTGGGCCACCACCAATTTGCGTAAAATGTTTGGGCCCTCCCTTTGTACCAGAGAACAAGTCTGGGTCATCTGCTGGCCTTTGCATGTCATCCGCAGCTTCTATGGCTGCCGCAAAACACCTTCTGCACGTCGTCTGGTCCTCGCGTGTCGTCTGCGGCTTTCGCAAAACATCTCCCCCCCCCCAATCCAGTTTAATTTCTTATGCTGATCCACGAGAAGCCGAAACTGCAATGGGGAAAGTCGCAATGTGAAGAAGAAGAAGAACAGTTTGGATTTATATCCCCCCTTTCTCTCCTGCAGGAGACTCAAAGGGGCTGACAATCTCCTTGCCCTTCCCCCCTCACAACAAACACCCTGTGAGGTAGGTGGGGCTGAGAGAGCTCCGAGAAGCTGTGACTAGCCCAAGGTCACCCAGCTGGCTTGTGTTGGAGTGTACAGGCTAAGATAAGCCTCCACAGCTCAGGCGGCAGAGCTGGGAATCAAACCCAGTTCCTCCAGATTCTTAACCTCCTACCCCACTGCTGCTCCTGTGGAAGGTACAACGGTAATAACAAACGCATTCCGGTCGAAGAGACAACTCCACCACCAGGAGAAGCTGTGGACTGAGCATCCGAGTTTGGAAGAAGTCGGGGTTGCTTGGAACCAGATAACTTGTACTTCTTTTTATGCCATCCGGAAAAACAGGCCAGTTCTTAATGTCTTTGTGAAGATGCAGACTGCTCTCTTGCACTTCCTGAATCCATTTCTCTTCCCCAATATCCCCTTGACAGTATTACTTCCCTCTTCATTTTGTACCCTTGTGGACCTCCTTGAGACTATCTTCAGATCCCTCTGCTGCTGTTTTAGAAGAAGATTTATATCCCCCCTTTCCCTCCTGTAAGGAGACTCAAAGGGACTTATAAACTCCCTTCCCCTCCCCACTCACAACAAACACCCTGTGAGGTAGGTGAGGCTGAGAGAGCTCCAAGGAACTGTGGCTGGCCCAAGGTCACCCAGCTGGCATGTGTTGCAGTGCCCAAGCTAATCTGGTTCCCCAGATAAGCCTCCGCAGCTCAAGCGGCAGAGCGGGAAATCAAACCCGGTTCTCCAGATTAGAGTGCACCTGCTCTTAACCACTACAACACGCTGGGTTTTTTCCACTATTGATCCCACTTCTGTTTCTTTTCCACATGCAAATATGTTGCTGCCTTCCTTATTCTTAAAAAAAAAAGAAAAGAAAAACCCGAACTCACTGACTTCGTTGACTCATCCTGTCAGATTGGTTGTTGACTGTTTTTACGAGAAGGAAGCACTTTGGGCCTAGGTAGTAAACTTGTGTCGGAGCTGCCCTGCTTCAGCCTTCTTCTGCGGGCTCACGTGACAGAATTACTTGTCAGTATAGGGAAGAAAAATCCCTGAACATCACAAGTTAACATGTCAGGGAGACAGCTGGGCTTTAAATCCTATTTCCTGACATCTGGTCTTCTACTTGAAGGTTTTTTTCCCCCCCGATGTGGACGATATTTCAGACTGCAGATGGTGGCTTACAGCAGTGAAATGGAGCATCTCAACATTTATCAGTTGAAATCAGGTCTCCTCTCATCTTTTCAGGATCACACTCCCCTGCAATTCTTTTTCTTCATGCTAGCCTTAGGTGACCCTAAGAAAACTGAAAGTTTTGTGCTTCCTCCTGTAATGCTGATAATATTCAGCTACCGTATATACTCGTGTATAAGTCGACTCGCATATAAGTCGAGGCACCTAATTTTACCACAAAAAACTGGGAAAACTTATTGACTCGCGTATAAGTCGAGGGTGGGAAATGCAGCAGCTACTGGTAAATTTCAAAAATAAAAATAGATACCAATAAAATTACAACACCACCACACACAACTCTGCGCTGTCTCATTGCTTATGTGCTGTCCCTTCTCAAATCTCTACCGTGGATTTCCACTGCCTTCTGCCTGCAGCACGAATGCCTACCCTTATCTTTAAACCTTTGTGCAGCCTTGCCCCTGTTCTATCTTTATACCCTTATTTGCTGATACGTACCTACAAGTGACCTTTGGTCCTCCAAGTCTTACCCACTCTCAGGTGTCCAAAAGTCTGGATTGCCTGCTGTGTTTTGTATCTTTTTCTGACCCCTCTGAAAGCAAGTGTTAGTGTTGAGCTGGTGTTCATACTGAAATGCACACTTGCGTCATAAGTGCTGCAAATTTTCACCATGATAGTGGAATGCCCATGGGATATATCTCATTTTAAGAAGAAGAGGAGTTTGAATTTATATCCCGCTTTCTCTCCTGTAAGGACACTCAAAAGGGGCTTACAATCTCCTACCCCCTTCCCCCCCCAACAAACAACTTGTGAGGTAGGTAGGGCTGAGAGAGCTCTGAAGAACTGTCACTAGCCCAAGGTCACCCAGCTGGCATAGGTTGGGAGTGCACAAGCTAATCTGGTTCCCCAGATAAGCCTCCACAGCTCATGTGGTAGAGCGGGGAATCAAACCCGGTTCTCCAGATTAGAGTGCACCTGCTCTTAACCACTACACCACACTGTCTCTTTTCTGGCCTACTTGAAGTGGGCACAAGGTTTGAGCTGGGGTTCAGTCCCGACATCTGCCGTTGCATCCTGAATGTGTTCACGAGCTGTGATTCTGGAAGGCATATTGCAGCGCAGTTTGTGTCTTCCTCCAGCAACCAAACCTTGAGGCAAAGCTGAAGTTTAACCGGCACATAGAATTGTGTTCTGGGCATGTGCCAATCTAATCCATTGTCCTGGTGGTGGGAAAGGAAAGAGCAGTCCCGATTGGGTACCCCAAAAGGCTGTGCTGGGGATAATGGGACCTGCGTTGATAAAAGCCATATGAGTGTGGGTTGCAATGAGGAGCAGCCGTCAGGGGCTGCGAGTGTGGGGTAGAGCATTTGCTTGGCATGAAAAATGCCCCAGGTTCAATCAAACTGATCCTTTACTGCAGTCATAGACCAGTATGTAGACCCCAGGTGGCCTGCTGTTCTTATGAGGACAGTTGCTGATCTTTCTCTCTTCTTTTGTCACAGGGTCCCGTGGAAGGATTTGCTCTCTTGCCTCAAAGGATGTCCCAGCTGTGTTGGCCGAACAGCATCTGACCACCTCTGCCCCACTCCCCACGAGAACACCGCTGGAGGCCTAGCTCTGAGAACAGCTCCTTCCTGATCTATCGGCAAGCAGCCGCCTACCAACCAGGACAACATGAACTCCAAGAACGAGTCAGGTAGATGAGGGCAGGGAAGGCGACGTGGGTGGAGTGATTCTTGGTGGTGTTCTCTCCTCGGCTTTGGTCTCTGTGGACCAGAAAGGTGGATGGGGTTTGCTTCCTAACTCTTGTTAACTGTCCCTTTCATATGTCCTTGGAAAAGTGACTGATGATGGTACAGGAACTTCAGCTTCCAGATTGATGGGCTTTTTTTTTACTTAGACGAACATATGAAGAATAAAAGATATCTGCAGTTTAGCTCTGGGAGAGGAGAACTCGTGTTGGAAGCCAGACTTTTAGTGTTGAAGTGTGACCACAAAATTCATGAAGTATCCCTCACGAGGAGCGAGTTTTGTTCATGTTCGATTGTCCCCGACAACTAGCCCAAGGTCACCCAGCTGGGTGGGGTGGGGGACCAGTGGGGGGCCTGCGTGCCTCTGGTTCACAGTGCCATGGTGGGATTCAGCTGGTTCCCTACCGTGCGAAGTGGCTGAATCCCACCTCTGATTTTGGCCCATAGAACTCAATGGGGGGGTGTTGAGGGCTGAGCTGGAGTCTGCCTTCATGTTTGTTTTTTTCTTTCTTAGCCTTGGTTTACACCTGACTATTCCAAATGTCAACAGTTTTATACTAGGAGTAACTTGAATGGCAGCATAATCATTTCAGTATTGTCTGCGGTGCCATTTCCACGAGAAGTAATCATTGCTGTTTTTCTCTGATGAGAAAAAAAGATGACTTAGGAAAAATGGCCTGTATTATAAGAAAAGAAGGCAAGGATTCTGCCATTCGAATGAGTGCCCTCACAACTATGGGTGCCCTCACAGTCTCCCAACATTTGAATGGGGGCCCTCACAATCTCCCAAAATTTTTTTTTAGCCCTGGGTGGCTTTCATATGATGCAGCTTTATGCAGTATTACACTGAATCTAAACACTGTGGCTCCAGTCTCTTTCTGTTTTTCCAAGGGAAACAGGAATGACATCTCTGTTTTCCAAACCAAATTAACACTAATCAGTTGACTGTCTAAGTGTGAACCTGATAATGAGAGGTGCGTATCTAACATACAATTCTATCACGTGGAGTATAACTGCAAATGTGGAGATAGAAATGCAGAGGTTTGGGAATGGAGTTAATTACAGAGAGAGAACACTCGGAACGGTTTGGGATGGAAATTAAGTTCATCTGTTCGGGCACATGTCTTCGCCTGTCTCAGGGCTTTAAGATTGGGAATAATATATCCAGGTGCATTCCAATAGCACCTGTCAATTACATCGAATGGTATAACAATGATTTCAGCGTTCTGTGTGAAATGATGCCATGCACATAAGTAAACAAGGGTAGCTTCTTCCTTCCTCTGTTTTCAGAGGAAAGGAAACGGTTGCTGCTTTTCACCAGATTTTTTGGGAGAGGGTTGGGAGCTAAACCAGCATTGTGCTTCTGTCTGTTTTTTTATTGCACTTGTATGCATGTTTTATTTTACAGTTTAGTCTATCTACTTATCTGCTCCTGAGCTCAGTTCAAGATGCTGACTTTGTCCTTTACAAGAGGAAGAGTTGGATTTATATCCCCCCTTCCTCCCCTGTAAAGAGACTCAAAGGGGCTTACAACCTCCTTTCCCTTCCCCTCCAACAACCAACACCCTGTGGGTGGGGCTGAGAGAGCTCTGAAGAACTGGGACGAGCCCAAGGTCACCCAGCTGGCATGTGTTGGAGTGCACAAGCTAATCTGGTTCCCCAGATAAGCCTCCACAGCTCAAGTGGCAGAGTGGGAAATCAAATCCGGTTCTCGAGATGGAGTGCACCTGCTCTTAACTACTACGCCACACTGTCTCTACATGGCTGCCCTACCTGGCGGAGGATTGGGGTAGTTGAAGGACTGTCTTCTCCCATACGTTCCTGCCTGGGCATTAAGATCGCAGGAGGGAATCCTCCTGACTGTAAAGTCCACTAAATATACATTAAAATATTAAATATGTATTTCATTGCCCCATGCCGTAGGCTTAACAATAAAACTTATTCATAAAAATGTCAACAGACAATATACATTCATATCTAAAAACACATAGACTGTCACAAAATATATCACAAATAGCATTCTGAGATATTGTGTATATGATCTTTATAATTAAGTCTTTGTGGTTGTTTGTGGCGGAAAGATCTACCTGCCCCTAGGAGAACTAGGAGATGACCACAATAGGGGCTACAAACTGCCTGGAGGAAAAAAAACAACCCTGCCCCTTTAAGAGAGGCTCAATGTGTGGGATTGGGCAGCAATTTTTTTTAAAAAAATTCAAATTTACTTTAAGTCAATAGGTAAACAATATATTTTCCTTGCCTTTTGAACTGCGACTTCGGCTGCGGGTCGACAGTGGACCTGGCCAAATATAAATGTCTTAAAGTTGGTTTAACTTGCATTCGGCAAATATAGATGCACGTTTGTTAGTGGCTGATTCAGGCTGACCTTTCATGCACAGAAAGGCCAGAGGATGAAAGCCCGTGGGCAGATGGGAGGGCATCTAGATTCAGTGTATTTCAGCTTCCTTCCTTCCCACTGTGTGTGTGCAAATTGTCATCAAAGTGCAGCCAACGTATGGCAACCCAGTAGGGTTTTCAAGGCAAAAGACTAGCAGAGGTGGTTTGGCATTGCTTGGGTTTATATTGTGACCCTGGTGTTCCTTAGGGCAGGGGTGTCAAATTCACGGCCCTCCAGATGTTCATGAACTACAGTTCCCATCAGTCCCTCCCAATATGAGCATTGGCTATATTGGCAAGGGCTGATGGGAATTGTAGTTCATGAACATCTGGAGGGCCACGAATTTGACACCTGTGCCTTAGGGGATCTCCCATCCAGGTACTAACCAAGGCTGACCCTGCTTAACTTCTGAGATCTGATGAGATAAGTCCCTACCACCTCATAACAAAGCATATTTAGTACATGGCAAGAAATACTTCTGGTGGCTCAGAGGCGTAGCACTAATGGGGAATGGGGGGAGCGATGCCCCGGGATCACGGCGTGGCGGGGGTGTGGCTGGGATGTTCCGGCGGCGTGGTGTTCTGGGGCAGGGGTGAACGGCACTGTGGCGGGGCGCAGGGCACACGTGCGCCCTGGGCACAATTCCCCCTTGCTCTGCCTCTGTGGTGGCCGCTTTGGGGAGCGTGTTTGTATATGTCCATAGGGGATAGCCCAACCTTGTGGCAGAGTGTTGGACTTGATGACTTTCCAAACCTTTCAAGTTTTGTAAGTAGGAATTAAAGCAGGGCTGATACTGCATGATTTTGAGAGAATAAAGATAAGTAGAGAGAGGACTTTAAAATAAGCTGTACTTTCATCTACCAGGAAGTTAGACCAATTATTTGCTAATAAAATACAGCAATTAAGTGCATCCCTGTCCTCAGACTCAAACGTATGACCTTTGGCCAAGATGTAAACAGGTTGTGTGGCTTGGAAACAGTGTTTGCAGTATAGTCAGGTTCAACATACATATATGGAAAATTGCCCAGAAAACCCAACGTGGTGATGTTTAATGTCAGAATTGGGAAGCTACCCAAACAGAGATAATTTGCTAGAAAAAGTTTGCTTGAATATGGATTGTTGGCTTTCATCCTATGTTCATTCTTGCCTTTCTGAAAGATTAAATTGGTTTTGGCTTTTGTAACTGGAATCAACTGACTGTGTTTTTTTAATTATACATTTATTTTTCATTAATAACAAATAGAAACATATATACGAGATAATATAGAACAAGAATAAGAATACTAAGAACAGAGAACCAATCTGAACTTGATTGCAATTCTGGAAATTAAAAAAAACCAACATTGTATGTAAACGATATTCTGTAAAAACGTAAGACAGTCAGTGAGAAGATAATCATATATATTTAAAAAAAAAACATTACAATTACTATAATTACTATAATTACTTTCAAAATATCTCCTTATTTGATATAATTTTCCATTCTAATTTAAAATCTTCCCCCCAACCCCATTATTTCATTACTAAGCCTAAGCAAACTATTTGTTGTTTATTTAGATTTAACACAAGAACAATGTACCTTATATACTCACGTATAAGTCTACTTTTTCAGCACATTTTTTGTGCTGAAAAAAGCTCCTCTCGACTTATACGCGCGTGAACGGGTGGCGAGAGAAAAGAGGCTGGGAGCTGGTGGTATTTTTCTGCACCTGCCCCCTTCTATGTGTACACAAAGGCAGCTCCAGGTAAGCCTTGGGCTGTTGCTTCGCTGCACTACAGGTGGCCAGTAGCTTCATTCACAGTGAATATTCAGTGAATAGGTGTGAATATTAAATGATAAATTTATATGTTACAGAATTTTTGTTCAGGCCAGGAATCTCCATGAATGCTAGGGAGCCATACTCATTGAGAAATCCGCACCATTGGAGCCCATGGTGGCAGCAGATCCCCCCCCGCCCACACACAGGGTGCCGCTGCCAGCACCTTTCTTGGCCCCCACCCAGTGTTTTTGGAAAGCAGGCGGGACTTCTGTCCAGCTGAGCTTGCAGACCTGCAAAAAAGACTTGCTTTGGGGCAGCTGCCATCACCACACAAGCATCTTCGCTGTGTAACGATAAGCTATCCATGTTGAAGGAGAACCTGTAGGGACTTTTTAAAAGGGGGATCTTGTTGAGCATCTTCCCTATGAAACTCTGAAGAGATACTGTCTGTGAGAGTTATATATTCCACTTCAGAACTTTTAAAGTTATTGTTGATACCACACTGTTTTTCTTTGAAATAAATATTCAAAAACATTTTTATTGGTATCTATTTTTATTTTTGAAATTTACCAGTAGCTGCTGCATTTCCCACCCTAGTCTTATACTCGAGTCAATAAGTTTTCCCAGTTTTTTTGTGGTAAAATTAGGTGCCTCGACTTATAGGCGAGTATATACGGTACTTCTGCATTTGTTTTTTTTTTACCAGTAGCTGCTGCATTTCCCACCCTAGTCTTATACTCGAGTCAATATGTTTTCCCAGTTTTCTGTGGTAAAATTAGGTGCCTCGACTTATATTCGGGTCGACTTATAGGCGAGTATATACGGTACTTCTGCATTTGGTTTTTTTTCATTCACAAATAATAATTAAAATATATTTTCCATTTGTCATGGAATTCTTGATTAGATCTCTTATTCACGTTAACTCATTAGTTTGGCCATGATTGTGTATTCTCTTGATTTATATTCCCAGTTGTCTAAGCTGGGACATTCTTCATGGCATTCCTCGGAAGATGCATATCAGGAACTGAAGCCACCAGACCAGGGGCGTAATGCCCATTGGGCAAGGTGGGCAGCTGCCCAGGGCACCACCTTGTGGGGGGCATCAAAGTGCAGGGTTCGTTTTTTGGTATTTTTAGTGGATTTCCATTTTTGGCCTGCAGGGGGCGCAGTTTTTAGGCTAGCTGATATGTCTAAAAATGCACCCCCTGCATGCACCAATGTCCTGGTGCAAAAAAAAATTGTCCTTGGTGGAGTGGGCGCCAATGGGGGGCGGGGGGGCATCCAACTCAGGTTTTGCCCAAGGCTACAGTTTGCCTCGTTACGCCCCTGCACCAGACCACAGCCACAAAGCCCAAAAAACCCCACACCGGCCACCTGATTGATTTTTGCCCGTATATTGTCATGGAGGCTCACATTTCGTCCAGATCATGCCGAGATTGACAGGCAGTTAAGTCCCTGTAGATCTTTCTGCGGCCTTCGAGGCTGTGGATTGCGAGATTCAGAAAATGATGGGAATTCTGAAGTGAGACAGACAAACCAAGAGTCACCAGACAACTGTTGTTCATGTGAAACCTTCGTCTACTGAGTCATTCCACCAGTTTCAGGACCTGTTTTCTCCTGGCATGAGATCATTGGTCTGTCAAGGTGAGCATTGTCTACTCTGATGGTCAGCTGCTCTTCATGGTGTTTGGTGGAGGTGTTTCACAGTAGAAACAATCCCCAAAATGCCTCAGCTGGGAGCATTCCACAATGCTTTCCAGAGCCTTTTCGAAACAGAGCAATTTCAGCTCAGATGTCTATATCTCGCCTTATGTTTCCATATTAACGACTCAAGCGCGTGCAATGTATGCAACCCACATCAAACAAAAGATACATATATGGGTATATATATATTTAAAATCTAATTAACAAAAGTGCACACATATATTTTAAATCTAATTTTCCTAATGTATTTATACTCTTGGAAATGAGATGCCCAATTTACACAGTTGGTGAATTATTTATATTGCTTGTTGAAGAATTCCTGCAGCCTTTTGTGTTCTGTAGTTCTTAAATGTCCGTGGAGGCGAGCTACAACGTTTTGAAAGGAGAAGGCCCCCTAGAAGCCATGCTTGCCTTTACTGAAAATATGTGAAGGTTGGTTGTGTGGCAGCTCTACGGTCAGGCAGAGGCCATTTTGCACATAAGAGGTACTCTGTGTGGTTACGTGCCATGCTCCAGGACTGAACCCCGGTTCTGCTAAAAAAAATAAATCTGGGCCTAGACCCGTAATGAAGCCTTTTAAGACCTCTTGTCAGTTTATGTGTAGCAGAGGCACTGTGTGCTGGGTTTTTATTTGAATCGGTTTAATACCCATATTTAAAAGCTATCACCAAATACCGAGAAGTGCGAGATGGCAGTTTAACGGTTTCCATGGCAACGCCTCATTTCTGGCTGCTGCAGCTTGAGCGGAGAGCAAGCCCCTTTTCAAGAGTGGCAACCAGAATATGGCTGCTTTTGCCGCTGATGAGCCTTCCGGGGCCGACCAGCGCTTTGAGACACATTCTGGCAAAGAGAGGATCTTCCTTTGTCGTTCTTCCTTCCCGTTTCCACGTCCTTTTTATGGGATAAAGGCAAGGTGGATGTGTGGCATCATGACTCCCTACTGCCTTAAAAAATACGCTTGCCTGCTTCTTTTTTAAAAATTCAGCTGCTGGAAATGGACCCTGGCTGCAATTAAAAAACTGAAATGGGCAGCTGTGGCAGTTATAGGGCCTATCTTCTCCTGGCTTGTATAAATTTCTGGGAAATGAACACACAAAACGGCCTTTTACGGACCAGCCCTGCAATATATAGAGGGCAGGCTTAAATTTGGGGGGTTCTTATAAGAACAACAGTGCCTAAAAGCATGGGCTTATAAGAACATAAGAAAGAGCCTGCTGGATCAGACCAGAGTCCATCTAGTTCAGCATTCTGCTACTTGCAGTGGCCCACCAGGTGCCTTTGGGTGCTCACCTGCAGGATGTGAAAGCAATGGCCTGCTGCTGCTGCTGCTCCCAAGCACCTGGTCTGCTAAGGCATTTGCAATCTGAGATCAAGAAGGATCAAGATTGGTAGCCATAGATCGACTTCTCCTCCATAAATCTGTCCAAGCCCCTTTTACAGCTATCCAGGTTAGTGGCCATCACCACCTCCTGTGGCAGCATATTTCAAACATCAATCACACGTTGCATGAAGAAATGTTTCCTTTTATTAGCCCTAATTCTCTCCCCCCCCCCCCCCCCCCGCATTATAATGCCACAATACATCTGTTAGTCCTGAAGGAGCCATTGGACTGACTGCCGTCTTGCTGCAAAAAGAATTAGCACACCCACTTCTCCTAAATTTCCTCTCTTTTGGAATTAAGTACTATTTAGAGTGCAAGCCACAAAGGACCCCTGACTAGTTCGGGCAAGATCTTTACCCATTTGTGCTGCCATTGTGACTGAAAAAAGGTGTCGGGGGCTGAGCTACCAAGGTACATTCCATGTAGGGAAATGAAACAAGTTTCATATGGAGAATGGAATAGGCATAGCTGTATTGGGTATATGAGAAGCATCTTTTTAAATGAGCAAGTGTCTCTATTTCTGGCATTTTGATTCGAAGTTCAGTTCCCTGATTTCCCCATAAAGTGTGAAATTAGGCAAGAATAAGTGCCTTCTAGGTTCCATAATGCATTCTAAACCCTCTGCATTTGTATAATTGAAACGCAGGGCTTGGTTTTAAATGGGGCCTCATTCCTGGGGCCTGCTTTCAATTGCAGGGGGAAGTGCTAAATAATTTGAGGCCATCCTAAAGAAGAGCGCCCTTCTGAAAATATACAGAGCACAGTGTCTTTATGAGCAACGCCAGTCATCTTTTACCCATTTGAGATTTAAAAGGCAAAGTTTTCGGGCCAAAGGGTGGGGTTTCCAGGCAGGCTGGAAATTAGCTATTGTCCACACGGTACCCAAACTCTTCCCATTTGCAGGATTTAATTTGATCCAGAGCACAACATTGGAAACTGCTTTCAGGGCCAGGCCTCCGTGTGTCATGGCAGCAATGAAGTAATAGGGAGATCCAAACTAGGGACTTTTGTTTCCTAACCGTCCCTGCTCTTGATTGTGACCTGAAAAAGATGGGAGGACGGGAGGAGAGACACTGGAAAGAAAAGGGGGAAACAGGCCACAGTGGAGAGGGTGAAGAATTGGTAGAACTGCAGTGGGAATTCTTGAGAACGGGAATGGAAGATTTCAGAGGGAAGCCAGAGTTAGTTCTGGGTTTGTTTCCCAAGCTAAGAAAGTCTTAGAACGGACCTGCCCGAGAGAGTGCTGAGCCTGTGGAATTCTGCCACTAAACCAGAAGATTGGAAGTTTTGCAATTTCCACTCGGTTCTGTGCCTTTTATTTTATTTATTTATTTTATTTTATTAGGCTTTTATACCACCCCATCCCCGAAGGGCTCTGGGCGGTGTACAGCGTATTAAAATAACAATATAAAATAGTTAAACATTTAAAAGCAGCGATAAAAACTAGAAATTTAATTTATGCAGTAGATCTCGGTAAATAAATATTTAATTGGTGTCCAGTATTCCAGATTTAAAAT
Source organism: Sphaerodactylus townsendi (assembly GCF_021028975.2). Lineage (NCBI taxonomy): Eukaryota > Metazoa > Chordata > Lepidosauria > Squamata > Sphaerodactylidae > Sphaerodactylus > Sphaerodactylus townsendi. Next base: position 17,853,095 of record NC_059439.1, on the reverse strand, counting down.
TCCCTCTCCCCTGAGAAGGGAGGCATGGTGAGTCTCATTAGATGGTAGGTGGCCTGGGTGATAGGGCCACAAGGGGGGCACTGTTAGCGGCCGGTTCCTCCAAAGGCCCGGCAGAACAGCTCCGTCTTACAGGCCCTGCGGAACTCACCAAGGTCCCGCAGGGCCCAGACAGCTGGAGGAAGAGTGTTCCACCAGGCCGGGGCCAGGGCTGTAAAGGCCCTGGCCCGTGTGGAGGCCAGCCGCATCACTGAAAGGCCAGGGACCACTTTCCCTGCGTGCATCTTTTATGCCCACTGTATGAAACTCCATTGCTAGCCACATGCTAGCAGCCTGCTACGCGCCTTGTGTTAAGTGACAGGATGGGCAAGAATTGGCTTCCAAACAGACTTCCGCCATGGCACCCCTGTCCAGTAATCAAGGTGCAGTGACTAAGGTGCAGGCTCTTTGTCTGTGCACGAAGGAGGACTATTGCTTTCCCTTTAAAAAAGTGTTATGCACCTTTTTAAAATGCATGCTGTGTGGCCCAGCCTGAATGAAATTAATTAGGCCTCAACGCATGACTGTGACTCTGATGGTATCTGAAATCTGCTCTGAATGCTTACTGCAATACAGATGTGTTCATTTTGACTGTGAACCAGTCTATTGGCTGTCCTCTGGCCACACCCTCCCTGATGTGGTGTAATGGCGAGGAGCGGTGGACTCAGATCTGAAGCACCAAGTCTGATTTTCCACTGCTCCACGTGAGCGGTAGACTGTGCGAACTGGATTTGCTTCCCCGCTCCTACGCATGAAGCCTACTGGGTGACCTTAAACTAGTCGCAGGTTTTGAGAACTCTCTGAGCCCCACCTACCTCACAAGGTGCCTGTTGTGGGGAGAGGAAGGAAAAGGAACTTGTAAGCCACCTTGAGTCTCCTTACAGGACAGAAAGAGGGGGTATAAATCCTTTTCTTCTTCACTCATGTTCATCTGACAGTTGTTACTATGGGAGGTGGAGGTTGTCATGTGATCTTTCCTTCTCCATGAAAAGTTTCAAAACCTGGCTTTTGCAGGTTTTTTGGGCTGCGTGGCTGTGGTCTGGTAGTTTTTGCTCCTAATATTTCACCCACATCTAAGGTTGGCACCTTAGGGACCGTCTCTCCCCATATGTCCCTGCTCGACCTCTGTGATCTGCAGAGGCAAATTTGCTGGAGGTCCCCGGCCCCTCAGTTATGCAATTGGCCTCTACCTGGGCCAGGGCCTTTACAGCCCTGGCCCCTGCCTGGTGGAACGCTCTCTTTCCAGCTATCTGGACCCAATGGTACCTTGGACAGTTCCGCAGGGTCTGTAAAACGGAGTTGTTCCACCAGGCCTTTGGGGGTGGGGGGTGTTGATTGCCTCCCACACCACCTGCTGTTGTTGTTGAAAGGATACTTTTAAATAAAAATCTATCCCCCCTCCCCCCCAAAAAAACCTGTTTTCCCACTCCCCATGTATACCATCTTATTTGGGCCATTATCTGTTGTTCCTGGTCCTCTCCCAGGGGGTTAGAGTTTTTTGCCGGGTTACCATTCAGTGCTAGGCTTTTGCTGGTTTGTTGTTTGTATTTTAAATTAATTCTGTTCTAACTGTTATTTATGACTTTTAATGGTTTTATCCTGGACAACACCCAGAGCCCTTCGGGGGGATGGGCGGCATAGTGAATCAAATAGTAAATAAATAAATATTTAGATGCGGGGGGAAACGTTAGGAGCAAAAACTACCAGACCACGGCCACACGGCCCAAAAAGTCCACAACAGCCAGTTGATTCTGTCCACGAAAGCCTTTGATAGTTTCCTCCTCGTTAGAGTCTTTTACTAGGTTTGCTGGCATGATGTAGCGATTGGAATATCAGACCCAGGTTTGAATTTCGACTCCAGCATAGAAGAAGAAGAGGAAGAAGAGGAAGAAGAAGAAGAAGAGGAGTAGTAGTAGTAGTAGTAGTAGTAGTTTGGATTTATATCCCCCCTTTCTCTCCTGTAGGAGACTCAAAGGGGCTTACAATCTCCTTGCCCTTCCCCCCTCACAACAAACACCCTGTGAGGTAGGTGGGGCTGAGAGAGCTCAGAGAAGCTGTGACTAGCCCAGGGGTAGGGAACCTGCAGCTCTCCAGATGTTCAGGAACTACAATTCCCATCAGCCCCTACCAGCATGGCCAATTGGCCATGCTGACAGAGGCTGATGGGAATTGTAGTTCCTGAACATCTGGAGAGCTGCAGGTTCCCTACTCCTGGACTAGCCCAAGGTCACCCAGCTGGCGTGCGTGGGAGTGTACCGGCTAATCTGAATTCCCCAGATAAGCCTCCACAGCTCAGGCGGCAAAGCTGGGAATCAAACCCAGTTCCTCCAGATTAGATACACGCGCTCTTAACCTCCTACGCCACTGCTGCTTGGAAGCCAACTACAGTTGGTTGTTGCTGTTTTTTTAATGGGACGCCAACTGCGTCCATGAGGCTCGATATTTTTTTTCAAAGTTTCTAGGCCTCATGGGTCCAGAATAAAGCTTCCATTTTCTGATCAGGGCGAAAGGAAACTGGCAGGGAATTCATTGATGCGACGGAGATGTTTATTGTTTCCTACTTCCTTCGTTCTGACCTGTTGCTTCCTCTGCCTGGAATAGCTGCTTCTGTGGCGGTATAAATAGTTTCAGTGTTAAAGGACGATTTCCAGTTTTGTCAGTTGTGTTGTTTCTGCATTGATAGTGACGTTACAAGTGCAATTTGCCTTCATCTTTTTTTGTAAAGCCTCCGGCTTTTTTTTTAGACATGCTTCTTAGCTATGGGTCATCCTGTGTGGCATGTTGGTCTTAAAAGCACATGTGATTTCAGTCGGAGGGTGGCGGTGTTTATATCAGCCCGCAATTTTTCACATAGTTAAACCAAAAGCGGGTGAAAGGCACTTTAATTAGCACAGCCCGAGGCAGTAAATCTTATTTGTGTCTGTGTTTGCTGCTTTTGGTGGGCTTATGTATGTGTCTGACTTTGTGTGGGGCTGGACTGTAAAAAGGTTTTGTGTTTTGTTTGTTTGTTTTGCTTTTCTTTCGTTGCTAGAATGGAGCGCTAATGAATTTGAAAGTGCCTCTCTTTTAAAATGCTTACCATCTCACATAAACCACGATCACAGAGTAACAGAAATTCAAAGGTAGTTTTTGTGATGCGGGTGAAAACACCCAATGCTGTCTTGAAAATTCTTCTATTTGTGCCCTCGTATTGCTGTTTAACACTCCAGTGCCTACCAGAAGCGTACCTGGGGGAAATGGTGCCTGGGGCAATACCCAGCGTGGTGTAGTGGTTAAGAGCAGGTGCACTCTAATCTGGAGAACTGGGTTTGATTCCCTGCTCTGCCACTTGAGCTGTGGAGGCTTATCTGGCAAACCAGATTAGTTTCTGCACTCCTACATTCCTGCTGGGTGACCTTGGGCTAGTCACAGTTCTTTGGCACTCTCTCAGCTCCACCCACCTCACCAGGTGCCTGTTGGGGGGAGAGGAAGGAGATTGTATGAGTCTCCTTGCAAGAGAGAAAGGATATAAATCCAAACTCTTCTTCTTTACCCAAACAGACAATATTCAGGATAGATCCATCCTTTTTTCAGAAATTGCAAAGTTGTGCTATTCCTCACACTTGTTAACCACGGGTAATCCTGTTGCTTCCTCACTTCCTCGCTTGCAGCGCAACTCTGGGTAGACTTAAACCCTTCTAAGTCATTTGAAGTCAATGGGGTCACCTCTGGCTGAGCAGGCATTTCCCCAGTGGCCTTAGTGGCCAGTCTGCCCCTAAGGAGTTCCACCAGCAGCACAAGGCAGCAGCACAAGGGTGCCATCCGTTGTGGGCCTGTTTGCGGGAGGGGTATGCTGTAGGTGAAGCAAGCTCTATTTTAGTTCATTGTATTTTATTTTTTGTAGTTGTGATGCCTCTCACTGATGCCAGCCACAGGGGGGTGGGGTGGGGATTTTTAATGCGGTTTTAACGGACTCTATATACTGTTTTAACTATGTTTTTATTCTCATGTTAGCTTTGTATGTTTTAATGGGTTTCATCCCCATTTGTTAGCCGCCCTGAGACTTTGGTATAGGGCAGGGTATAAATTGCAGAAATAAATACATAAATAAGTGCACCCCAGTGTCATAGTCTGCTATTTGGAAGTCCCTGGCCTGCAATGTAAGTGAAGAAGCAATTGTGTTCTAATATTTGGTTTGCTGTGACTGAGACTGGTTAGCTGTGATGGAAGTAGGGTGGATGAACTAGTAGCTGTATACTTAATTATAATGCTGAACCGTTTGGGTCTCCCCTCAAACAAGCCAAGAAGAAAGCCAAATACCTCTTCATTTTTTTCTTGCTAGGTAAACTTTGAATAAAAATCTTCATTCCGACGACTGTCGGGCAGAATAATTTTTTAAAATTCTCTTTCTACTGAAGTTTTGTGTGAAGTTCTGCTCTCTGCCTCTATTGCGAGCTGTTAGGCTGCAGGTTGGTGGTTTTCTCTGGACCGCTGTCTGCTATTTGATCATCGAAGCCCCCCTAAATGCAAATACCGGTAGGTTGCCTGTGGTTAGCATTGTCCCAAGACAACAGTGTCCTGTGGCAACATCTAGACTTGAGGGATTTTTTTTTTTTGCATGAGGTAAGAAGCTACTTCAGCAGATGTGTAAAGTGGCCGTAGAAGATACTGACCTCTTCAATTTCTGCATATATTTAGTTCAACAGGGTTTTCAGAAGTGCATGCCCAGGATTGAGAAAAAGCCTTTCGGTCTCCCAGATAGTGCCCAGGGCCTTGGTGGTATTAACCGTCGGTTTAATACTGGGAATAGCTGCACTGTCAACTGATAGCAGTCACTAGATGGTGCTAGTTTGGTTGGCAGGTTACCAGGAAGGGGTCCTTGGAGACCATTTGCTGTCTTCTTTTTTCTCTCAGACGTCTGCATCATACATTTTACCCTTCTCTGAGGTTCCTGTTTCCTTAGCACATCTATTTATATACCTTGAGTACAGAAAAGAGGAGGAATGAATAGACGGATAGACAAAGACCGTAGCTAGCTGTGTTGGTCTACAGAAAAATTCCAAACAGAGGTAGTCTAACTGTTTTATTAGGAGTGACCAAAGTATCACCAAATAGTGTGATCCTTAGTTCTTTATCCTAGCAGCTCTTCATTGGCTTGATGTTTAGTGATTAAAGGCTGATTGTGCACAATGTGCTTGCTGTGTGATGGGGCCAAATGTCCGTTGCAGCAAGATTTCTTGTATGGACCGGTTTCCTTAAGCTGTTGTTACCCACATGGAATTGCAGTCTCTCAATAATGTGGGGAAAATTAACTCAAATCAGACTGCTTGTTACTATTGCAAGAGGCTGGGTAGGGAATCTTTAATACCAATGTATACAAAGATCAGCTCATGGAAGAAAATCCACAGAGGGGAATATTATCCCTACAGTCTGTATTATAGGGATAAGAGGTTCATAAGCACTTGATTCAGTGCAATAAACACACACACACACACACACACACACACACACACACACACACACACACACACACACGAGCTGCTAAGATGTAAAACATTGGAAAATAGGTTTGGAAAAGAAAGGAGTATGGAATATATATGGTTTTTCAGGTGACCAACTCAGAGGTGGGATCCAACCAGTTCTCACCACTTCTCTAGAAGTGGTTACTAATTTTTTCTGAGTGCAGAGAAGGGGTTACTAAAGCAACCTCCCTGCCCAATAGGGACTGGAGGTGCATGTGTGTGGCAACGCCACTGTTTGAATCCCACCACCATCGGAACCTGTTATTAAAAATTTTGGATCCCACCACTGGACCAACTCCAGGGAGGGAGTGCCTCCTTGTATGTAAAAAGAAATGCAAGGAGAGCCCTCTGCAAGCCCACTGCACAGAGAAGAGTCCCGCGGTAAGCGTTCCATGCATTATGGGCCAAAGTGAACTTTTATATCTCTCCCTTATTATTCTGTCTGTCATCTCACATGCACACAATGAAGATCATGGGCAGTCTGGATTCAGGGTGAACATAGCAATCCTGTGCAGATTTATTTCAGTTTGAGCCACTGACATCAACTTAAACAGGAGTAACTGTACATGGGTTCACACTGAAAAAGAAATGCTTTGTACAGATGTAATGTCAAGCCATTAGCTTTGCCTTAAAAAGGTGGTTTTATTCCCAGATTGAGTTCATGGAGGATAAATCCATTATTGGCTACTAGCCATGAAGGTTAAATGGAGCCTCCATGGTACAAGAGGAGGATGAAGAGTTTGGTTTTATACCTGCTTTTTTTCAACCATAAGCAGTTTCAAATCAGCTTATAAATGCCTTCCTTTGCTCTCCTTACAACAGACACCTTGTGATGTAGGTGGGGCTGAGAGAGTTCTGAGAGAACTGTGACTAGCCGAAGGTCCCTCAGCAAGCATCATGTGTAGGAATGGGGAAATAAACCTGGCTCACCAGATTAACTCTCACTGCTCAAGTGGAAGAGCAGGGAATTAAAACCAGTTCTCCAGTAAAAAGCAGTGTTCTGTTTCTGAGGTCCCATCCGCACATGCAGAATAATGCAGTTTCAATCCACTTTCAATGCACTTTGTAGCTGGATTTTGTTGTGCGGAATAGCAAAATCCACTTTCAGACAATTGTGAAAGTGGATTGAAACTGCATTATTCTGCATGTGCGGAAGGGGCCCAAGTTGTGGGAATAAGATTCGGCCTCTGTGGCTTGCTAATAGGCCTTCAGTAGGCGTATGTCTTTCCTTGCATGGCATTTTTATTTACCCTTTTGTCCAAAGAGTTCTGGGTAATATACAAGAATCTCTTCTGCATTTAATCCACACAGCAATCCTCTGAGATTGGTTGAATTTAAATGATTGAATGGGGGGATTGGCAGTGTATGTTTTTGCAGCGGTTTGGAAAAACCAAGTAAGCAAAATGTCCTTATGCTTGAAAGAATGTTTAAGATTATACTTTAAGGAGGAAACGAAAATCTCAACCACAGTCCTCTAAAGATGATATCCGGTTTGCATTTATTTTTCCGTCTGTTCCATCATTTTTGTTGTTGAATTTTATATATTGAGAAACATTTAATAACAGGCTATGGCTTGGGTCAGACATAACAGCAGACCATAATTGTTTGTCACTACATGAATGGGTCTGGGGGATTCTTGGGTTTACATAACCCCTCCTTCCCCATTTAATTGTGTAGCCAGATAAGTAGGTATTTCCTCACTTGTGGCAAACCATAATTTGCCCTTGTAGCCAATCAATAAATCATCTTTCACGTTTTCCTGCAAACCAGAATTCCAAACCATGGTTTATTGCATTTGGATTCCTGATTTCCAGGCAACTTGCAAACCGTAGTTTGCCACAGAAGTGGGAATCTTTATTTAGAATGGAAGAGAGGAGTGTAAATACACACACAACTACATCTGAATCATGTTAATAAGTAATTAATCAGAACTGGTGTTTTTTTTGTATTATGTATTCAATGGAGAAGAAAGCTTCATTGTCCTGTAGACAGAAAGATTACCGTCTGAACATTGGGGAAACATTACCGGTAACTGAGGCTCATTCCACACATTCAGAATGATGCACTTTCAAACTGCTTTCAGTGCTCTTTGAAGCTGTGCGGAATAGCAAAATCCACTTGCAAACAATTGTGAAAGTGGTTTGAAAACGCATTATTCTGCGTGCGCGGAAGGGGCAAGTTAAGAGGGACAGGCAGCTTAACAGCTTATGACACCCTTATCAAGTGACTTGACTACCTTTATGCTGAGCTTCTAATGAAGAAGATTGCTTTTTGGAAAACGTGGAATGATACTGCGGATCCCGTCTACGCTCAGATGGAGAGAAGAGAGAAGCTTTCTTTGTGGATGGCCTCCAAGATTTGTGCCTAATTGGAATTTTGTTATGGATAATTGAATTGTTTTGGTTTTATGGTCCAAGAAGAGGAGGAAGTTCATAAGACTGTACAAACGGATGAGTTAAGGGATAACATCCCCCAACTTCTCTATCCTTTATGGGAGTTTTTTGTATGTTTAATTGTATGTTATGCAGAGGTGGATTCCAGCAGGTTCTCACAGGTTCCCGAGAGTAGGTTACTAATTATTTGTGTGTGCTGAGAGGGGGTTACTAATTGGTGATTTTGCCACGTGATTTTTGCCTTAGTTATGCCCCTCCTCCGCTCCTCAGCAGTAGCGCGCAGAACTTGAAGCAGTCTAGCAGGAGGTGCACTGGCGTGCGTGGCAGCCTGTGCCTGCGTGCATTTGTTTCCCACCCAAGGACCGGCACAGCGGCTGTGTCCTTTCCACAGCCCCGCCCCTGCAATGCCTGGCCACGCCCCCATCAGGCCCCGCCCAGCCCCATTGGCGCTACGCCACAGTTTGAATCCCACCACCATGGGAACCTGTTACTAAAATTTTTGGATCCCATGAATAAGTATTTGTTGGGGGTTGGAATTAGGCATTAGAGTAAATAGTGGTAGTCAGTTAGGTATAGCTATAAGAGGGTGTTTGGAATCACACTAGCACAATAAACTAGCACAATAAACGGACTGTGCACTTTATATTGAGGCTTGTGTATTAATAGGATATATTCTTGTGCTTTGAATCATTCTATTGCCGCAACAGGTTTCACTTCAGAAAAGAAAAGGAGCCTGGATCCCATGTTTCACAAATGAATAAAAACTGGGCGCTCGTTCCATTGGAAGAGAAAAGTCTTCCTGGTCTCCTTCAAGTACTTTGGAAGGCCGTGTTTCTCTCTGTTTTCTGGCTCAGATGGGCAGCTCCCTGGAGAGTGACTGCCCCTCTGGGATGAAAACCAAGACCTCATACTGGGGAGGACAGCCATATGGGAGATCGCCTTTCCTTGTATTGTGAGCCTCCCCTTTGACGTGATCTGAAAGGCCAGTCATGCAAAGAAGGGGTGTGTGGATGAAAGAGCTCTTCTGGCCTCTCCTTCACTCATGCGTCCATAAATAACTTCTCTGACGTTAAGTCCAAGAGCACATGAGGAGGGTGTAGAGGGAGGGATAGAGTGGACAGAGATCCTATAAATATCCCGCGGCTATTTTAAAGTCTAGGTTTTAAATTAACAGGGCTGGTAAATACGGGGCTAGCTCTTGACCTGCCCAGAAATATCCAAGTGGCTGCACTGATATCCAGTGATGACCTATTGCTTTAGCATGTGGGATGCAGGGATTTGAAAACCAGCCCTTAGTAGGTTTCCATGTGTGCCTCGTTACCCAGGTTGGATTGACTACAAAGGGGAATACCTGGGGAAGGTGGAGAAAGTGGGCTTGGACTCGGCCATATCCATGTGAAGTTGTCGGTAAATCTCTCTGCCTTACTTCCCCATCTGGTTTTGCAGGCAGAGACCTGGGTTTTCCAGGACAATCTGAATTGGAAAATTTTCTGATTGCAATAAGTCAAATAATAGGAGCGAAAGAAGGCACTTACACCAGGGGCGGGATTCTAACCACCCTTCTAGGCCCCTCCGCTCGTCGGAGGCGGACCTACTGGTGATTCCTGGCCCCAAGGCGATCCGGCTGGCCTCTACAAGGGCCAGGGCATTCACGGCTCTGGCCCCTACCTGGTGGAACAGGCTTCCAGGTGAGATCAGGGCCCTGCGGGACTTACAAAGTTTCCACAGGGCCTATAAAACAGACCTGTTCCGCCAGGCGTTTGGCCAGCCGGGATGATGACAACTCCGCCATGAGAACATCTGGCCTCCCGTGGGTACATAAAGGGGGAAGGAGGGGTTGTTTAGTATTTTATAGTATAGTACAGCCATCTGTAGTTAGGATTTTATATATTATTTTATTGTAAATTATGTATTTGATGTTTTAAATTGTTTTAGGATTGATGGACACCGCCCTGAGCTTTTGGGGAGGGCGATATATAAATATAAATAATAAATAAATAAATAACAACCAATTTGTGCCTCCCCTCCCTGCCTCCCCCCGCCGCCCGCTTACCCGCTGCTGAGGAACTTCTTGAGGAGGTGAAGGGGGGCAATGGGGCCTTGCCGCTGCTGTTCTGAAAGCCCCCTTGCTCCCCTGGGAGAGGGGGCTCAGAAAATCCCCTAGCTCCCCCTCTCCAGGGAGAGGGAGCAACGAAGCTTTTAGCTTCTCAGAGCAGCTGGGCGGCCCTAACAACCGGTTCGCCGAACTCAACAAAAAATTAGGTACCAGTAGTATCAAACCTGTGCAAATGGGCTGAATCGCACCACTGATTTACACCATGGAGAAATCTGGACCATGTGCAAGTCAAGTGTCATGTTTCATATCCCATATTTAACCCATCTAGCATGATTGATTTGTAGCACAACAGCCCTGAAAACTATAGATAAACTATAGATGAAACTATAGATAAATATGTCATGTGGAAAAATTTTCCTGGGAAATTATTGTTCTCCCCCGTCGTTGCTTACAAGGTTGCCGTGAGTGTGAACATGATAAAAGCCATGGGGCTGGATTGCAAAGGTTGGGTTCCCCCAGGGACTCTGTTTTCTACTATGAAGAGCCTTCTGCTGGTAGAATTTGCCTGTTTTGTAGAGTGAGACTCCCGGTTCTTGAAGGTCCAACCTGTGGAACAGATATTTCATATTTTGTCCACGACCTGCCTATTGCCACCCCGTTGCATAATAGAGAAGAGAAGAAGTGTTTGGATTTCAACCCCACCTTTCCTCTCCTTTTTGTAGTCTGAAAGTGGCTTACAAACTCCTTTCATTTCCAGCGTGGTGTGGTTAAAGGCAGGTGGATTCTAAGCTGGAGAAACAGATTTGATTCCTCACTCAGGGGCAGAGGCTTATCTGGTGTTTCCACACTCCTACTTTCCTGCTAGGTGACCTTGAGCTAGTCACAGTTCTCTCAGAACTCTCTCAGACGTACATACCTCACAAGGTGTCTGTTGTGGGGAGAGGAAGGGAAAGGAGCTTGTAAGTCACATTGAGTCTTCTCTCCTGTTGTGGGGAGAGGAAGGGAAAGGTGGGATATGAATCCAAACTCCCCTTCCTCCTTCCTCCTCCTCCTCCTCTGCTTACAACAGACACCTTGTGAGGTAGGTGGGGCTGAGAGAGTTCTGAAAGAATTGTGACTGGCCCAAGGTCACCCAACAGGCTTCATGTTTAGGAGAAAGGAAACAAATTCCAGTTTCACCATTAGCGGGCTTTCCCCACTCTCACCTTTCTGGCTGCCGCTCTCACGCCCCTCAGCTGGGCCATTCCTGGCAGCTAGCTCTTGGGGTTCCCTATCTTGACTTACCTCGCTCCAGCTGCGCTCTGCGTGGGGTCTGCGCGGGGTCATCAAAAGGTGCCGTTTCTTCAGCGCCAGGAATGACGCGCGCTGAGGTGGTGCAAGAGCGGCAGTGTCGGGGCGGCTGCGTGGTTGCCGCCCTTGCAAGTGGGGAGCGCCGCTAGACCTTGCGCTACTTTCCCGGAGTAGCGCGCAGCAGAAGGTAAGTGGGGAAAGCCCCCAGATTAGGGTCAGCCACTCATATGGAGGAGTGCGGGATTTAATCCCGTTCTCCAGATTAGGATCCGTTGCTCTTAACCACTACACTATGATTGCTGTATAGCACATATAGCATACCCTGCTGCCTGCCCCCAGCTCCCTCTCTAGCAGTTCTTGAACACCCGGAAACTCATATAAGATTTCACTGAGTGTGGGCAGGATCCGTTTTTTGCATGTGTGAGGTGTTGCTTCTTCAGGAAAGGCCCACAACAACAAGGCAACGCCGTTAGCCGATGCGGCTAATATCCCACACTGGCTACCTACGTCTTACTGCAAGGACTTTGCTCATCCACTTCAAAACAGCTCTGTGTTTGTGTGGCATTTTGAACACTGCCGTCACACAGATAGCTCTGGACTGAGCGCAGCTGAGGTAATAATTACATAACAAGGAAGCTTCGGCAACTTACAAGTGGAGCATGATGCAACGGGCATTGCTGTTTCAGAACAAAGTGTAATCTTTGGCATCTGGGAGAAAAATGGTTTCCCTTAATGCACCACACTCTTTGATCTGTTTAGTTTGAGTTAGGCTTTTAAACCCAGAGGAGTCGGAGGGCCGTGTTTGCCAGCCGGCAGATGCTACAAGGGCCCTCGCCATAAATAATTTTTCGGCATGTATTTATCTCTGTATCTTCCCCCGATGCAATGAAAATATAAAAGAAATAGGGGTGGGGATGATGTGACTCTTCAGGTTGTTAACTGACAGGTGGGGCCTGAAGAGCTCTCAAAGGGACCCCGATAAAATGGCCGCCTGTCTTGCAGGTGTTCTTGTGGGGGCATGATAAAGAAGAGAGAGCTTTGCAGGCTGCTTGGAGCGTGCAAAGGCAGGATCAAGGTGTAGTGCGGACCATGAAGGGCTTGGTTCTATAAGTGATTGGGGATGCCAAAGGGCCTGATAGACCTTGTAGGATTTAAGCCATCCAAAGCCCGGCTTGCAAATCTCCAACTCTATTCCACGCTCAAGACTTCTGCACTTGTACGTTGAGAGCAGCGAGGTCTGAAGCCAGGTAAAGCTTAGATGAAAGCTATTTTCCAAAAGAGACCCTGGCAGATCAGCAGCTTAAACCTATTGTCTTAAACTCCAGGCCTTCAATCCCTGCCATATGATCATCCCTAGCTTGCTGGAACAGGGGTCATGGATATAAGATTAATTCTTTTTCCTAGGTTTCCCTTCCCACTGTAATCAAGATGGTGTTACAAAATGACTGGCAGCCCCCTTTTTCGCATCCTCTTCTCTCAACAGAGAGAATTTAGATTGGACAGTGTGTGTTTTTTTCCTAACAATTTAAATGCCATAGGAAACTGTTTCTCCCTAGACCAGTTGAGAGCCAGCGTGGTATAGTGGTTAAGAGCAGGTGGATTCTAATCTGGAGAACTGGGTTTGATTCCCCACTCCTCCACCTGAGTGGCGGAGGCTTATCTGGTGAACCACATGTGTTTCCGCACTCCTACATTCCTGCTGGGTGACCTTGGGCTAGTCACAGTTCTCTCAGAACTCTCTCAGCCCCACCAGCCTCACAACCTCCCTCTGTTGTGGGGAGAGGAAGGGAAAGGAGTTTGTAAGCCACCTGGAGTCTCCATATAGGAGAGAAAGGTGGGATATAAATCCAAACTTTTCTTCAAACTCTTGTTCTATCTGTATAGTAGTATATGGCTCGCATTTCACATCCCATGAGCATAACCATGGTCATGAACATTCATGTACAGATCAAATAAGTATTATAGCCAGTGAGTAGCGAACATTTAGGCCAGTGATTCCCAACCAGGGTTCCGTGGTACCTTGGGGTGCCATGAGCACGTCTCAGGGGTACCCTGACAATTCTACCACCTGCCCTCCCACACCAGAATCAAATGGATTTTGAAGGGGGGGGGGTTGGGGTTGGAAGCCTCATGGGCTCCCTTTAAACAACATTGAAAAAACGGCATTGTTTTATTTGCCTAAATTTGGTGTGGATTGGGAGGGTAGATTTAAAGGGAACTCTCCCTTTAAATCCCCCCAATCCATGCCAAATTTAGGCAAAGAAACAATGTGGCTATCAACGCTGCTTTCCCTCCCCTCCCCCTGCTTGCCACACCCCCCACCTACAGGCCAAAAATGGAAAAAACCCTAAAAAATGCAAAAAAAAATTCTAACGAACCTCAAGGGTACCCTGAGATATGAAGAGCGAGGTCAAGGGTACCGCGACTTCAAAAAGGTTGGGAAACACCGATTTATTTATTATTTATTTTATTTATTAGTTAGATTTTTATACCGCCCCATCCCCGAGGGGCTCCGGGCATTCCTAATGTCCAATCACCATAGGTTCAGTTCTACTTTAAACAATACCCTGCAAGTCTTTCAGGTGATACGAGTCCTACAGTGGGGTCCACATCTCAGAGAGGTATTTCTCTTCTCTTTTCAGACTCTGCAGCCTCCTTGTGATGGGGGACAATAACAATTCCACACTACCTTGCAGAGATTATTTACACTCCTGTTAGCGTCAGTTGAGCTTTCTTGTAAAACAGAAACAAATCCGAAACTTGAAGATGCAAGTAAAACCAAAGCTCATTTATAGGGGGAAAAAAAAGTATCGAACTGGTAGACTTTTAGGACAAGGCAGAACAGATGGGTAATTCTTCAAGAATCAAGCCCAGATTTTCAAATTACTTAATTTTGAACGTAATGGATTCTTTCGGCAGGTCTCGCACGAGGCTGCGGAGTCGATAGTTCCAGGATTGATGTCCGAAAGCAGTTCTGACTCGTGAATCTACCATTTATGTCTTAGAGCAAAAAAATAGCCAAAAGGCAAACTGAAGAATGTCCTTTTAATATTTTCAATTAAGAAATGACACTGCGGAGACGTTTGACAAGACTTGAAAATTATTATTTTATAATAAGATATCAAAGCGATCCCAGCAGAATAAGAGTGATTAATACGTTCGGAAGTTCGGCGATCCATCTTTTTAAAAAGTGGCATCGTCTTACGTGAATCTTATACGGTCTGTTATGAGATGTTTTATGGTTAGTATTGCAGCCTTTCCGGAGCTGAGATTGATAGAAATGGGACAGTCTGCATATAGATACTGTGGAAAATATTCGGCAGATGCTCCAGAAGACAAATATTAGAGACTTTCAGCCAATGGTACATATATATAATCAGACCGCTGACTGGTGGAGATCTTGTTCTTATGCCTCGGCGTGTGGCACTGGGTTTATTGGACAGCTCTACAAGCACAGAATATTGTAAACTGATTGAGATAGTACTGACTACCATTAAAAAGATTGGTTCTGGTGAGTTTTCTGGGCTGTGTGGCCGTGGTCTGGTGGATCTTGTTCCTAACAGCAGTTTGGTGTAGGAGGTTAAGAGCTCGTGTATCTAATCTGGAGGAACCGGGTTTGATTCCCAGCTCTGCCGCCTGAGCTGTGGAAGCTTATCTGGGGAATTCAGATTAGCCTGTACACTCCCACACACGCCAGCTGGGTGACCTTGGGCTAGTCACAGCTTCTCAGAGCTCTCTGAGCCCCACCTACCTCACAGGGTGTTTGTTGTGAGGGGGGAAGGGCAAGGAGATTGTAAGCCCCTTTTAGTTCCCTCCTCTGCAGGAGAGAAATGGGGATATAAATCCAAACTCCTCCTTCCTTTCCCTCCCTCCCTCCTCCCTCCTCCCTCCCTCCTCCCTCCCTCCCTCCTTCCTTCTCTTTCTTCTTCTTCTTTTTCTTCTTTTCTTCTTCTTCTTCTTCTTCTTCTTCTTCTTCTTCTTTCTTTCATTCTTTCATTCTTTCATTCTTTCATTCTTTTTCTTCTTTTCTTCTTCTTCTTCTTCTTCTTCTTCTTCTTCTTCTTCTTCTTCTTCTTCTTCTTCTTCTTCTTCTTCTTCTTCTTCTTACGTTTCACCTGCATCTGTGGCTGGCATCTTCAGAGGTGTATCACAGAGGGAAGACTTCCCACCAGAACCAGTTGAATCCCACCCACCAGAAAACCCACCAGAACCAGTGAATCCGGCCATGAAAGCCTTCGACAATATTAAAAATAGTTGATTGTTTTCAAATGAGGCATTCTAGTGAAGTTCTCCATTAAGTTCTCCTTTTAATTTACTCCCACGGACCTAGTATGGCAGTGTTTGATTCCCCACTCCTTCATCTGAGTGGCAGAGGCTTATCTGGTGAGCCAGATGTGTGTCGCACCCCCCTGTCTCCTTGGAGCGACGCCTCTGGGAGAGAGGAAGGAAAGGAGCTTGTAAGCCACCTTGAGTCTCCTTACAGGAGAGAAAGGTGGGGTATAAATCCAAACTTCTCCTCCTCCTCCTCTTCTTCTTCAGCTTTTAATTTTAATATGAAGTTTCTACTGCCTTGATCTTGCCCTCCTTGCGTTTTTCCGATTATCACCTCTTGGTTTTTTAAAAAAAACATTCTTTTTAAAAAGTCTAGGTAGGTTTTTTTTAGTTTACACTTCAGGGTATTGGAAGGGGAGTTACCCAAAGCCTCTGATTTGTACCTTGCCCCCTTGGCAGCCTTGTATGCCCCACCCCACCCCCCGATTAAGAGCTGTTAGATCAGACAAAGTCTGAATATATCCGCATATATGGAAAATAGGGAACATAAGAACATAAGAACATAAGAACTAGCCTGCTGGATCAGACCAGAGTCCATCTAGTCCAGCATTCTGCTACTCGCAGTGGCCCACCAGGTGCCTTTGGGAGCTCACATGCAGGAGGTGAAAACAATGGCCTTCTGCTGCTGCTGCTCCCGAGCACCTGGTCTGCTAAGGCATTTGCAATCTCAGATCAAAGAGGATCTAGATTGGTAGCCATAGATTGACTTCTCCATAAATCTGTCCAAGCCCTTTTTAAAGCTATCCAGGTTAGTGGCCATCACCACCTCCTGTGGCAGCATATTCCAAACACCAATCACACGTTGCGTGAAGAAGTGTTTCCTTTTATTAGTCCTAATTCTTCCCCCCAGCATTTTCAATGTATGCCCCCTGGTTCTAGTATTGTGAGAAAGGGAGAAAAATTTCTCTCTGTCAACTTCAGAAACGGCACTTTGTTCAAAATTAGATACCATTATTTAACTTTATGAAGGGAAAGATGTAAAATGTATTTGGATAAGTGTGGGGTTTTTTCCCTGCGGCATAATAGTTTCCACACACGCCCTCCTTCGTCTTTTGAAGGTGGTCTGCACTTGGGAAGGGCGGGTGACCTTGCAAGCCGTGTGGTTTCCTGAGCCAACGCTGACCTGGTTCTTATGATTAGAAGTTGGGCAGTAAAACTGATGTTCTGAATATCTGAAACTTGGTTATTACGTAGGTTTCAAAACCTCTAAACTCGGTTGTTGCGTAGATTGAGAAAAAAAAAACACCCTCTCATTTCCTCTGAAAGGCTAGAATTCCAAACAGGTTAGCAAGCCAAAGAAATGGATGAACCATCGGAATAACAGAAGGGAGGTTAAAGCAGTACAAGAAGTTCCCCTACATTTTGACAAATGTGCCTCCGAATCTGATACCTTGAGACAAAAAACCCAAACTGGAATCTGTCGTCAAAAAGAAGGTTAAAAAGATTGAACATTTTACTGTGATAGTTTCTGACACATGGAAAACTCGGTCCTCTTAATGCAATTGCGTTATTGTTTCTTTTGTTGCAGTCTGATTTTCTTATTGAAAATGAAGGCGGATTTACGCAATTAAAACAAATTAAAAGTGTTAGCAAGTGACCTTGCTGAGCAGGGAGCTGGAATGCAGGCGGAAATTTGAAATGGCTGCCCTCAGCTCAGTTGCCTGAGTCAAGGCCGACCAAAAAGATAATTTCTCCACTTTCTCGGGAGGGCCTACACCATGGATTCCCAAACTTTTTCAGGCTGCTGCCCCCTTGGATCCTGCCCCCCCCCCCCAAACACATACATTTTAACGCACACCTCTTTCTTTGTATTAGTTGTATCACAAATTTCAAACAACAGTGAGGAGAGTGCAGCTTTCCCTTTCTAAAAAAAAGATTGTGCGTTGCAAAGCAGTGGTGACAGGGCTGTTTGCCTCGGCTCCCCACCCTGCAGGGCTGCACAGCAAGGAGAGGGCTGCTGCAGTAAAAAAATCTTGCCTTTCAAAGCAGGGCCACGGGGCTCTTTGCCGTGGTTCCCCCACACTCGGGCTACACTCGGGCTACACTGCTGCTCCTTTTCCTTTAAAACTCACCTGTCACACGGCAAGGACGGAAGGACAAGACCTTTTTCCTGCCAGCTGGCCCAGGAATCCCTGTGCTGCCCCGCTACTGTGGGGAAGTCTTCTTCTTTGGAGGTTTTTAAAGAGAGGCTGGATGGCCATCTGTCAGGAGTGCTTTGATTATGTGTTCCTGCATGGCAGGGGGTTGGACTTGATGGCCCTTGGGGTCTCTTCCAACTCTACCATTCTATGCCCCACATTTTTCTGCCACCTCTCTACCACCTCCAAATTCCTCACTGCCCCCCTCCCCCCGGCAGGTGGCACTGCCCACTTTGTGAATCAGACTCGCGCCCCTCCAGATGCTATGGACTACAGTTCCCATCATCTCACACTGGCAGGGGATAATGGGAACTGTAGTCCATAACATCTGGAGGGTGCGAGTTTGACACCTATGCCAAATTCTATGATAATTTCTGTGCTGGGAACTTAATCCACACGCACATGTGGGTCTTGATTTGGATCAGAACCATGGCAAGCAAACCAGCTGGTTTTATGCGTTCTATCCAATCCCATTTTCGTGACCCGAAAAAGCCTTGGGGGCTCTGTTTGCCTCACTAGTGGCTCCAGTTGTACTGATGGGGGAGGGACACTCATGTTTCTTCAGTGGGACGAGTATACACTCCTGGGGCCTTTTTTCAGGTTGGGCCCCCACGTGCATGGGATTTACAATGTGTGATCATGCATGCCCCGGGGAATATGTTTAGTGTTGTTATGCCCTGTTGTAACGTTGTATTGGGGCATGTGCATTTCTTTTATCGATTTGTAAAGGCTTCAGTCAATGTTATTATTATCGTTTGGCATTGATCTTTCTACAGTCAATATTGCTAAAGTTGGGGTAAACTTTTAAAAAAATCTCATGCTTAGAATTCATACATACCAATTCATTTCGATGGTTCCATATTAGATCTCTGGGGAGAAAGCTGTTATGTAGCACTGAAATGATTGTTGCCACTTCTCTACACTGTTTCACATAAAGATGATAGTTCAGTCAGTTGAGGGCAGTGGTTGAGAAAAATTGCATGCTTCCGCATAGAATGTAGTCCCGCCCCGCCACATTAGAATGTAGTCCCACCGTCTTAGCTGGATTTAACTTGAGCTGACTCTTCCATTCCACCACAGCTACCAAACAACTGGCCAAAACATCTGGGGCATCATCTGGGTGACCATCCATCAGCAGATACAACTGGGTAACAGCACTGTACTGATGACATCCTAGTCCAAACCTCTAGATCAACCTGACAAGTAGATGTTGAATAATGTAGATGTTGAATAATATCTGTGAGAGAATCATCCCTGTGTGGGACTCTGCATACCAGTGAGTGGCAGGCGGAAGTTCTCTCTCTGATTGCTACCTCTGTCCCTGGCCTTGGAGACATTGGTGCAACATCTGTAAAGCTGTCCCACAGATCCCAATGTTGGCACGATGTCAAGATGTCATAAGCGACCAAGCCAAACGCTGCTGTCAAGTCAAGCAGTAGCAGCACCTCAGACTCACCTTGGTCCAGGTGTCTCCAAAGGTCATCTGTGAGGGCGGTCAGAGCCATCTCCACCCCATGGCCATCGCAGCAGCTGGACTGGAAAAAGATCCAAGGCTGATGTTTCCTACAGAAACCCCTGGAGCTGGTTAGCAGCTGCCCTTTCAGTGATCTTGCCCAGGAAAGGAAAATGTTTCTCCACCTCCCCAAAATGTTTAAGGGCTAGAATTCCTGCTCGATATTTCTGCTGTGATGTTTCAGCACAATCTTAAACGGAGTTGATTCCCTTCTGTTGATTCAGTGGGCTTAGAAAAACTTTTTATCTTATTTAATCCATTTTAATGCCACTTTCCCGCCAAGTTTAGGGTCCCCGAGGCGGCCTAGAAACATGAAAATAAACTTTTTAACAACACACAATGAAACGAAATGCACGAACAAGAAGGTGGATCCATGAGCAAGGTTCAATGGGTTGTGTAAGCGAACAACATAATGGAAAGAAACAAATTCAATCACTACCTTACCTTACCTGGTGAAAGTGCCAAAGAGGAGAAACTGGTTGTACTAGGTCAGTGGAAATTTCCTCCACCATGGAACAAAAAAGAAAACCAGCCATGAAGGCTAGAAGAACAGGATGAATTGTTTGCAAGAAACTGGACAGCTGTTGAGGAACTGACAACAGGCCTAGCTTGTTTGGGAATACCGGTACTTCCACCTAAGGATTTGCTCTCAGGTAGAACCACAGCCTGCCCCCATTTGGGGGGAGGGGTCATTTCCATATGATCCATGGCATTCTAGAACGTTTCCTTTTAAGCTAGATTTTAAAAAGTCCTTTGTTCGACATCCAGTCTGAAGTGGATAATGGACCTTAACCAGTGGTGGGATCCAAAAATGTTAGTAACAGGTTCCCATGGTGGTGGGATTCAAACTGTGGTGTAGCACCAGTGGGGCGGGGGCGGGGGATTCCGAGGGTGGGGCTGTGGCAAGGACGCAGCCGCTGCGCCGGTCCTTGGGCGGGAAACGAATGAACGCAGGCGCAGGCTGCCACACACACCGGTGCACCTCCTGCTAGACTGCTTCAAGTTCTGCACGCTACTGCTGAGAGGAGGGGCGTAACTAAGGCAAAAATCATGTGGCAAAATCACCAATTAGTAACCCCCTCTCGGCACACACAAATAATTAGTAACCTACTCTCGGGAACCTGTGAGAACCTGCTGGATCCCACCTCTGAGTCCTTAGCCCCATTTCAAAAATGGTGACACTCAACGTTGGTGTTCCTCCCACCTTTTAATCCCTAAACAATGCGGCTCTCCAGATGTTCATGGACTACAATTCCTGTCAGCCCCTGCCAGCATGGCCAATTGGCCATGCTGGCAGGGGCTGATGGGATTTGTAGTCCATGAACATCTGGCGAGCCTCAGGTTGCAGACCCCTGCCTTAAGATACTTCGCTTTTTTCCTGCAGTCACCATACTGACACTCTGTGGTGCAGCCCCAACCCAATTAAGTCCATCGGGGGGGCATCATGGGGGGGAGGGATGATTATGTATTTTTAGGAGGGGGGAGCGGGATGGTCTTAAAGTATATTTATGATGATTTTCAGATGATGTGTTTTACAACTGAATCCCCCAATCCCTATTGCTGAACTGCTGAACCCTGAGTCCCCATTGCTTTCAATGGCCTTTGTCATCGGCCTTATTTTAACTTCGATTTGAAATTGAGCTTTCAGTTGATTTTAATGTAAATGTTTTCAAACCGGATTAGATTGGATTTTAACTGTCCCTGTTTTAAATTGTTTTAACCAGATTAGAGTGGATTTTAACTGGTATAACTGTTTTAAACTGTTTTAATTGTTTATTTAATCAATGTATTTAATCATTCAATCAATAAATTGTACAATTTACTACTATTAAGCCGCTCTGAGCTCTGTTTGCCCTTTGTCCTATTCAGAAGCTTATAGGAAATTAAAAGGTCAACTATTGGATAGAGAGTTCTCTACCCTAATCACCGCAGCCAAGAAAACGTGCTCCCCCCCTGTATTTTTCTCTCCCATTTGAACGGGGCCACTTGGCACACTACCTGTATTGCTTAATAAACCCTGCTCAAAGGAGAGCCATAATGCTCGCCAGGTTTAATGTTATGCCTTCTGCCTTGTTACATGGCAGATTTAATAAGCAAGAAAAGGCTAAAAGGTTGTGCCCATGTAACGATGGCTCATTGAATCTCTGGCCCACCAATTACTTCACTGTCTCAGATTCAAGGAAATCAGATCCAAGTATGTGAATCTTACTCCTTTACATTTACCCGATCTCCCCGATTTAATTAGATTATACTACTTGTTGGACAACCCTGATCCTTCTCTCTGTATGATAGTGGCAGACATTCTCCTGGAAATTACTAAACGCCAGTAGATTTCCTTTGACCTAACATGTATTTTGTATTGTATATGCTTTTTAATCCGTTTTTTATTATTGTTGTACTGCTGTCTATGCCAATAAAGGCTTGCTTCTTGCTATCACTAAACTGGATCCTGGATACAACGTACAGGAGCAGCTGGAGCAGCAGTGGCATAGTGGTTAAGAGCAGTTGCGTTCTAATTTGGAGGAATCGGGTTTGATTCCCCATTCTGCCGCCTGAGCTGTGGAGGCTTATCTGGGGAAATCAGATTAGCCTGTGCACTCCCACACACGCCAGCTGGGTGACCTTGGGCTAGTCACAGTTCTTCTGAGCTCTCTCAGCCCCACCTACCTCACAGGGTGTTTGTTGTGAGGGGGGGAGGGAAAGGAGATTGTCAGCCCCTTTGAGTCACCTACAGGAGAGAAAAGGGGGATGTAAATCCAAACTCTTCTTAATGTTCATGCCAGTGTTTGTACACCTTTGTTTAACCTCAGCATTTTACCAGAATTCCTGGTATTAAAAAAGGAGAGGCGAGGGTGGTCACATGTGAATGCAGCCTTAGAGGACCTGGTGTCACCAACCCTGGAGAACTGAAACAACACCACAATCCAGAGTAAATGATCAACAAAAAGCCAAAATAAGACTGCCCTTTTTTTGCATCACTAAAACCGTACAACGTAACCTTACTGATCATTGACATGTTGGTTAATCCGTAAAGCTTCTACAACCCAAACACTGCCTGTTGCGAGTGTTCTGTTATGGACCAGCTCAAGTGAAGGGTCCAGACCAGTTATAAATAGACTCAAGGGGCACACCAGACATTTCTTTCAGTACGTTGGCCTAAATCTGTGCATGGTTCACACTTGCATTACTGGCAACCGTTCACTTCAATCGTTTCCCTTCCGTAAACCACCTCTGGGTCAGCCCTGGTTAGTATTTTGATAGGAGACCACCAAGGAATACCAGGTTCATTATGCAGAGGAAGGCAGTGGCAAACCACCTCTGTTGGTCTCTTGTCTTGAAAACCAGGTTGCCATAGGTCGACTCTGACTTGACAACACTTTGCATACATAAAACATCTCTGAGAAGCCTGTGAGGTCTCTAAAAGTTTTTGCCTGCCGTTCCCTTCACGTACTTGTTATTCTGGCATCCCACCACCTACCCTTCTGGTATACTTTAGCTTATATTATTTTCTTTTTTTAAAGAGCTGCATTTCTTTCTTTCTTTCTTTCTTTCTTTCTTTCTTTCTTTCTTTCTTTCTTTCTTTCTTTCTTTCTTTCTTTCTTTCTTTCTTTATTTCTTTCTTTCTTTCTTCCTTCCTTCCTTCCTTCCTTCCTTCCTTCCTTCCTTCCTTCCTTCCTTCCTCTCTTAGTTCCTCTTCCTTCCTTCTCTCAGTGCCCCTTCCTTCCTTCCTTCCTTCCTTCCTTCCTTCCTTCCTTCCTTCCTTCCTTCCTTCCTTCCTTCCTTCCTTCCTTCCTTCCTTCCTTCCTTCCTTCCTTCCTTCCTTCCTTCCTTCCTTCCTTCCTTCCTTCCCCTTGCATTTTTCAGATTATCACCTCTTGGGGTTTTTTTAAAAAAATTCTTTTAAAAAAGTCTAAGGAGCTTTTTTTTTTTACAAATGAGAATATGCCTCTTTAAGAACACTGGCTTTTAATAAACACAGTAGCTGTCGATGGACACGGGCATCCATGACAGAGAAGCAGCCATTCCGCCCCCTTTTGTTCTGGCCTCCCATTCCTTTCCTCAGCTTGGCAGCCGGCGCAGCCTTTCCCCCCGGGAATCTTGTCCACTGACCCCTGTGGTGGAAATGCAGCTTCTGATAGGCAGGCGGTTCCTTTCTCCTGAACCATCCCAGGCTCCCAGAGAGCTTGGCTGGGTTTATTTTTAGCTAGCCCCTCCCCACTTTCTATTTCAGGTCACCCCCGGCAGAAGCCATCTCGTTCGGTGGCAGGGACGGGGAGAAACAAAACCCCACACTTGTGCCTTGGTAAAAAGGGGTCCTTTTGGTAAAAGGGGGTCTTTGCAAGGAAAATGACAGCCGTTGCTTTACTGGAGATCTCTGCTTGAGACTGGAGCCAGAATTCCGGTTTTGTGGAGGGTTTTCTTTTTCCGTTTTTGGATCTTTTCGCCTGTCTTGTGTCTAAGGAGGTCTTACTAAATCCACCTCTCTCTGTGTGAATCCGGTTGCTGCTGAGGTGTAAAACCCCCCCCCCCCCCCCCCTTATTCGTCACCCCGGTTTCCTTCTACATCTTGAGATTCGTCTAGCTCTTTTTTTCTGGAGTTGAGAAAGCCGTTGCCCTCCATCTCTGCTCAACCCCTGAGACAGTTCGGACGCAAGAAAAAAAAATGTATTTTCCTTTCCTGGCGGCTTCAATTTAGTTTTGGGCTGTGTTCTGTTTTCCCTTTTCCTCATTGCTGAACGACAATTAACTTTCCCAGCAAAATGCTTCCACAGAGAGGACAGCTGTATATGTTTGTGTCTGGAATAAGATGTTGACTAGCTTGCGAAGGCCGTGTAGCACAAAAACAGACAACTCCCCGAGCTTTTTGGTTGCGCGACGGATTATCCTGAAGGGAAACTGAAGTGGATCACCGGCAGTGCGTGATTGCTCCTTGGCATGCTTCTTGTATCCTCGGCACGGGGACTGTCGGAGATGTTGCAGACGATTTACGAAACCGAATCGTGTTTCTCTTCAGATGGAGTTTCTGGACGCGAACCGTCGCTGGAGCTCCTGTCGCGAGCACAGATCCATGGCCTACCTGTGGCAGGTGAGTGTTTGCACACCCGGTGTGTCCTGAGAGTAAACAAGTCGAGCATGTTGGGGGGTTGGTTTGGACCTTGGGACGGAGCAGCTGATGCATAAGAGAGCACAAGATAATGTTCTTGTATGTTGCGCATCGCTGTCTGAGTTTAAAGCAATTGGTGTTCTGTTGAAACTGGCCCACACGCGGCAGACAGCAATGTGGAAGATATTCTAGGTGCTTGGAATGCCCCTAAGTTGGACATTGGCACCTGGAAATGTGAATCTTTGTGCAACGTCAGTGCCTAAAACAACAGATATTTGATTTTGGAAAGAAGGGATTTTAACATTTTCATTCATGGCAATAGACTTTTCCGTGTTGGCCCCATGAAATGCATTGTAGAACGGAATGGAATGGAATCTTATTTTGATACTGAGCATCTTATTTTGATGCTGAGCATGCTCTGCATAGAAAATTATATTGTCTCTTCTGGCTTTCTCGTATAGGCATGGGTCTGTCAACAAGCATGTTTCTCCTCAATGGTTGTGTTTACTGGATTGGGTTGAGAGTGTTTCTGCTCCAAATTGCTATCCAGCCGCTTAACAACAAGGGAATGGGCTCGATTCCCAAGCTGTTCATTTGACATAAGCCAGTTCATGCCTTCTGTGCTAGGAACTGCTTTTCTTTCTCCCTGTAACCTCTGCAAATGTTTCCTATGGCATTCATGGGGCCACTCCCTTGATTGAAAAAGGGCCCTGTAAAGTATCTTGGTGCCGATCCTCCCAAGAAGGATGTATTGCAGGATTTCATCAGGAGCTCCAGTTGTGGCCCTCCTTATCACGTGCATAGGGGCTGCTACACAGTGAGGACACCGCCACACAATGGGGCTCCCAGTACTTCGAAAATTCAAGTGTCGTGGAGTTTCAAGACGTGGAGTTGGTCTGTAGGATTCTGCAGTATTTTCCCCGGGGATTTGCAAAGAGGCATGCACCTATAGTGTGGTAGAACTTTTATCTCGTTGTTGATGTTAGAAAAAGCAAACATGTGAGAAGCTCGTCTTAGCTGCAAGTCTGTCCTCTAGTGAGAACATGGAGCATTTCCCCTCCTTTCCTGCTAGCCCATGGCTGGGCGTGAGCAACACAATATTCGTTACCTGTCCTGAGAGGTCTATGCACACAGCACAGGTTACTCTGCCTGTTCAGAGGCTCAAGTAGGTTATGCTCCTAGAAAGGAGTGAAATCTTCACATCAGAGATGCCTGCAGGCTTTACATGCATTCAGGGACTGTGTACATTGGGGTGCCTCTTGCGCTCGGCCACGTACCTGGATGAGGTGTTTTTCTTGCCTGTGATTGTACTCACAATTGTCTTGGTATGACCCGGTGTTGGGTTTTGCTGATCCTCTGGTTGTTGCCAGGAGTTCTCTCAGTTACTGTTCTCTCACTGTTTCTAACGAACCTAACCTTAAAGCAAAGTAGGGGATTGCTTCCATGTTATTTGAGTTTTCTTCTTTTTCTATTTCAGGATAACACTTGGCTTACTGACTTGGGTGATATGGTACAATTCGCTCTGCAGGTTTTTTTGGGGGGAGCTATGCAGATACACTGTTTAGTTGTGGCCCAAGGATTGCCACGCAAGCATCGCTGAGCACGATAGTCCTTTCTGGCAGCGAAGGCAAATTTTATTAGATGGGTCTGTTGATATTTTCTGGCGCTGTGACTCTACTGACTTTCTGAGTTTTTTGTTGCTTTATTGTAAACCTTGGCGGACATCATAATGTAAAGATCCAAAGGAGACATCATGGCACTGGTTCTGGTGGGTTTTCTGGGCGGTGTGGCCGTGGTCTGGTAGATCTTGTTCCTAACGTTTTGCCTGCATCTGTGGCTGTCATCTTCAGAGGTGTATCACAGAGCGAAGTGTGTTACCCACTGTGATGCACCTCTGAAGATGCTGGTCACAGGTGCAGGCGAAACGTCAGGAACAAGATCTACCAGACCACGGCCACACAGCCTGGAAAACGCCCAACAACCAGTTGAATCCGGCTGTGAAAGCCTTTGACAATACATCACAACACATTTGTGTGAGGCTGCCGCAGCAATTTTTTTTAAAAAAAAAAAATTAAAAATTCAGTCAAGGTTCTTTGTAGACTTTTTTCAAAAAAAATGGTAAATTGCTTGTCAGCGATCCTGTAGATCACAGGTGTCAAACTCGCGGCCCTCCAGATGTTATGGACTACAGTTCCCATCATCCACTGCCAGCATCATGCTGGCAGGGGATGATGGGAACTGTAGTCCATAACATCTGGAGGGCCACGAGTTTGACACCTATGCTGTAGATGGTACCAAGTCTGAATAGTGGATGAGATGATCCATTTCAGGGCTCCCCATTCTCTTTGAACCTGCAAGCTCCCCTCGCATTCTGACACTGAGAGGTGGATTCAGAAATCATAGAATCATACAGTTGGAAGAGACCACAAGGGCCATCAAGTCCAACCCCCTGCCATGCTTTGAAGCAGGGGTCCCCAAACTACGGCCCGGGGGCCAAATGTGGCCCCCTGAAGGCATTTATCCGGCCCGCCAGGCATGGCAGCGATGGCTCCATTCATGTGCAGTGGGGGTTCGAGGGAGAGGAGGAACCGGCCCCAATGGCCGTTGATTGCAGTTACATGATGGCACCCCCAAATCTCCATGAATTTTCTGACCCAGAGTTGGAAACCTTACATGTGGCAACGCCTGCTCCGCCCTTCCCTCTCGGCTACTCCATGTGTTGCTCTCAGGCTTTCTGTTCTGCCTCACTCCCATTGGCATCAGCCAGGCTGGCGAATCGCTCGCTGGCTGCTGGGGAGGAAAGAACCCAGGAAGATACCTGATCCTGGGTTAGATGGAATGCTTCATTGGGAAAGTTCTGCTTTTTTTTTTTTTTTACAGGGGAAGGTATTCCACAGCCTCCCCAACAATATTTGTAGCCCACCCTGTACTTGACATACTTTGGTCACTGTTCTAAAAATAGACCATGACAGAAAGGCTGAAAGGTGAAATCAAACATTTTACAATCATTTGTGCATAGGAATTTGTTCATAGTTTTTTTTAGTCCAGCCCTCCAACAGTCTGAGGGACAGTGAACTGGCCCCCTGTTTAAAAAGTTTGGGGATCCCTGCTTTGAAGCATTCCAAACAAAATGGCTACCACAAAATGGCTGCCCCAGGAAGTGCAGCCAGTCCCAAAAGGATACCACAGTTTAGCTTGAGTAACACCGTGCAGATCCTTGTGTTGTGGTGGCCCCAGCTGCTGCTAACGCAACATTTAAAGAATTCTGCACTGCCAATCAGATCTCCAGTAGCCAGTCAGAAGCATTGCTGGGCAAAAGCCCTGCCAGGCCCTACCCACTTCTTAAAAACACTTGGTGGCAGTGCTACAGATCCCAGTTTAATGCAACAAAACATAAAGAGAGCCGGTGCTGCATTTAGGTCCCAAATGCGAAAATAAAATATGCACGTACTCCATGTCTCTCCGTCGGACTGCCCAGCCTCCTGTACACAGGTGCTCAAAGAGGCGTGTAAGCTTTATTTTCGTACTCCGTGTGCTGTGGACAACAACAACTGAAATACTATCAGTTGCACTATGTTGGGTTGCCTTTGCGTGTGTGCCTGAACAACGGAAATTAGTTGTCTAGGGAGGTTATGTAATTTCCTTCCTTAGAGATTTCAAGCCTGGGTTGCTCATCCAACCAAATGTGGAGGTGAAATGGATTGTACTCCTGTACACTGCAGGTGTGTGTGCGCATGTGCCATTTGTTGAGAGCCCCCATATGCAGGGGGGCGGAGGGAAAGGCCAACCCACAAAAACTAGAAAATTAGATGAGACCGCCCCCAAATCTCCCATCTTAGAGACTGTATTTTGCTTGCAGGGGACTTTAAAAACAAACATAGGAAGCTTTTAAAAACATACTTCCATCTACAATCTGAAGTGATACAGCTTGGGGTTGTGGCTCAGTGCTTTGCATGCGGAAAATCCCAGCTTCAGTCTCTGGTCTATCCAGTTAAGAAGGTAGTGGCAAGTTGGGAGAGGTTTTTCTCATCCTTAGACTCCGGAGAGCTTCTATTCATCGCTGCAGCCGAGCTAAATGAACTGGTGGTCTGAATCGAGGCAGAATAACACTTTCAACAGGTTTATTCTTTCATTGTTAAACCATTTCATTCTGTTGTCTGGAGCCAGCGTGGTGTGGTGGTTAAGAGCAGGTGCTGAAGAATCTGGGTTTGATTCCCTGATCTGCCACTTGAGCTGTGGAGGCTTATCTGGTGAGCCAGATTCGCTTGTGCACTCCCAATGCATGCAAGCTGGGTGACCTTGGGCTAGTCACAGTTCTTTGGAGCTCTCTCAACCCCACCTACCTCACAGGGTATTTGTTGGGGGGGGGGGGAGGGAAAAGCGTTTGTAAGCCCCTTTGAGTCTCCTTGCAAGAGAGAAAGGGGGGGTATAAATCCAAACTCTTCTTCTAAATGAGGCCTGAGCCATGCGTTAGTCTTATAGGAGAAGGATCTCCAGGATCAGCCCTGTCTTTTCACGACTCCAAAATTATCCACGCATTATAAGAGAAAACGGGCAAAGCTCTAACCGAGATGCCCATTTTGACATTCTCCCGCTCTTCTGTAACTTCTACCGGCCAGCTCTGATCTAGAGTTAGAACGTTTGGTCAACCGTTTGTGTTAAAATTGGGAGGAAAACTGGAGTCCCACCGCAGGCTGGTTGGTGTGGATGACAGGAGAAGCCCTCGACAGACAGACAGTGATTGACAGATTGGCCTGTTTTTCCAAGCCTTGTTGGATTTTCAAGGAAAGGCTGAGCAGACATCTGGGAGGACGTGCATCTGCAGAGAGTGTAAAACGTCTGGTGCATCTGCTGTGCACAGTTCTGTGGACCCAGGCGTCCATTTTTGTGCTGTCTGCGTTGCCGGGGTTTAGAATCAGGGGGGTTGTTGACAAAGGGGAAAGAGAGCTAGGAAGATGCTCAAAGGTCTAGAATCTGTGCTAGGTGTGTTTCTCCTGGAGTGGAGCAGACTTGAGTTTGCATGTGCCATTTAAAGCACATCCCTTTTCCTCCCCGGTGTGCGTGTGTGAAAAACAGAAAGGGCATTTTGAGCGTGCTTGCATCAGACGGCTTCTGAATCGATCGAAGGCCTTGCAGGAAAGTTGGTTTGTAATTGCATTTCAGCTTTCCTGCGCTTCCACAGATAATTTTGGTCTGAAAAGAGACAGCTTTTATTTGAAAGGATGCAAGGGGGGGGAATCTTGGCAGAACGGTCAGGCCCTATTATCCGCTGTGCATTGGGCAAGAGACGGTGAGGGCTTTTTGCGTATAAGAAGGCAAATGAAACCAGGCGAATTTAACTATTTTTGACGGCCGAACTGTACGTTAACAGAAAGACAGAATACAATGCAATTTCTGGAAGCAAAATTCTCCAGGGAAAAGCAGTGAAGTTGGCGCTTAGCTCTTTCCCTGCCCACTGAATTCCCTCTCCCTGCAGAATTTCATCGGGTTAGGGAGATTAAGCATAGTTCTTGAAGTGTGGAAGCTGGAAGGGCGGGCAGGGATGGCTTGGGAAAGTAAGTAGGTAGAAAGGGTTAAACGTTCTTCTCTCCTTTTTTTTTGTGCATGAGCACCTGACTCATGGAGTATTCTGCCTAGGAAGTCCACAAAGCTGAACACAGAGCAGCCTGGGATGTTTCACACAGAGGATATCCTGTCCTAGGATGGGGGCTGGAACCCAGCGAGTCTTTCCCAAGTTTATGGTTTTAAAGTGAGTTAGTGTGATAACAGTGGTTAGAGTGTTGGACGAACATTTAGGAGGACCAAATTCAAACCCCCTCCTGCCACGGAAGGTCATCCGGTGATCTTGGGCCAGTCACGCTCTCCAGTGGTGGGATCCAAAAATTTTAGTAACAGGTTCCCATGGTGGTGGGATCCAAAAATTTTAGTAACAGGTTCCCATGGTGGTGGGATTCAAACTGTGGCGTAGCGCCAATGGGGCTGGGCTGGGCATTCCGGGGGCGGGACCGGGCATTCCGGGGGCGGGGCATTCCTGGGCGGGGCTGTGGCAAGGACTCAGCTGCTGTGCCGGTCCTTGGGTGGGAAACAAATGCACGCAGGTTCAGGCTGCCACACACGCCGGTGCACCTCCTGCTAGAGTGCTTCAAGTTCTGCGCGCTACTGCTGAGAGGGGCGTAACTAAGGCAAAAATCACGTGGCAAAATCACCAATTAGTAACCCCCTCTCGGCACACACAAATAATTAGTAACCTACTCTCGGGAACCTGTGAGAACCTTCTGGATCCCACCTCTGACTGGATCCCACCCCATCCCAGGTCCCTTCCGCACGTGCAGAATAAGGCACTTTCAATCCACTTCAGTGCCCTTTGCAGTTGGATTTCACTGTGCAGAATAGCAAAATCCACTTGCACACGATTGTGAAAGTGGATTGAAAAGTGCCTTATTCTGCATGTGCCAGTCTACCTCAAAGAGTTGTTGTGAGGTTAAAATGAGGAGGGAAGCATTATGTTGAAAGCCACTTCAGGTCTCCATTGGGGAGCACACTGGGTATAAACATCTAAATGGAATAAATATAATAGGTTTCCTCTGAAACAAAGGATCGTTCTTTTATTGAGGGCGGAGATACAAGTGTTTTGAGTGGGGTGAGTAGATCTTGAGGAGGGCTAGAAAGTGTCATTGTTCGTGTGCCATAAAATGTCAGCTGCTGTGACTTTTCAGGCAGAACAACCTGAGAAAGAGGGTAATTTAGAGAGGACAGTTAATTAGAGGGGGTGTCTCAAAGGGCAGGGGCATGTGTTGAGTTTTGTGGATTAAGGCTCAATGATGGGAGAAGAAGTTAGGGGGGAAAGCACTTGTTTGGACTCTCTTGTTGAGTGTACTGAGTGGTATTTAACCAAGGTTGTATCATGGAAAAGACCCCAAGGGCCATCAAGTCCAACCCCCTGCCATGCAGGAGCACGCAATCAAAGCATTCCCAATCAATGGCCATCCCCCAGCCTCTGTTTAAAAACTTCCAATGAAGGAGACTCCACCAAACTCCGAGGCAGTCTATTCCACAGTTGAACAGCCCTTACCGTCAGGAAGTTCTTCCTGATGTTTAGATGGAATATGTTTCCCTGTACTCTGGATTTATTACTCCTTGTCCTAGTCTTTGGAGCAGCAGAAAACAAACTTGTTCCCTCTTCAACATGGCATCCCTTCAAATGTTAACATGGCTGTTGCGTCATCCCTTAACCTTCTCTTCTCCAGACTAAACATACCTTGCTCCCTAAGCCGCTCCTTGTGGGACACAGAATCCAGACCTTTTATCCAGTGGCGGGATCCAAAATTTTTAGTAACAGGTTCCCATGGTGGTGGGATTCAAACAGTGGCGTAGCGCCAATGGGGCTGGGTGGGGCACGACAGGGGGCGTGGCCGGGCATTCCGAGGGCGGGGCATTAATAATTTCTCTGTTACTGTGAAAAACTCTTACTGTAAAAAAAAGATCCTAATTTCCAGCTGGTATCTCTCTGTCCATAATTTAAACTCGTTATAGCAAGTCCTATTGTCTACTGCCAACAGAAACAACTACTTCTCTGACTGCCTGCCAAATACTTCATACTTTCAAATACTTAATTTTGTTTCTAGAAATCAAAAGAAGGATACTTTCCTTAAACAAGGAACT
This sequence comes from Sphaerodactylus townsendi, assembly GCF_021028975.2. Classification (NCBI taxonomy): domain Eukaryota; kingdom Metazoa; phylum Chordata; class Lepidosauria; order Squamata; family Sphaerodactylidae; genus Sphaerodactylus; species Sphaerodactylus townsendi. The sequence continues at coordinate 17,821,070 of NC_059439.1, read as the reverse complement.
TTACTATATTTCTAAACCATGTTTTTAAAACAGCCCAACAGGGAGAATTATCCCGTTTTCTACCTTCGCTAACCAGCCACATAGGAAACAACGGGACTTTATGATTTTTGGACCGAATGGAATTTCTAACGGAAAAGCAGACCCAATTAGTAACCCCCTCTCGGCACACACAAATAATTAGTAACCCACTCTCGGAAACTGGTGAGAACCTGCTGGATTCCCACCTCTGCTTTTATCATTTTGGTTTCCCTCCTCTGGATCTGTTCCAGCTGGTCAATATCCTTCTTGAATTGTGGTACCTAGAACTGGACACAGTATTCCAGGTGAGGTCTGACCAGTGCAGAATAGAGAGGTACAATTACATCCATTATCTAGACATTATGCTCCTACTCTACATGACTAATTTTAGATTAAGACGTGCATTCTCTTTAGCAAGATTTAATATTTTGCCATCTGTTTTACTTGAGGATCAGTTCCAAAAAATACCAAAGACCGAAAGATTATGCCCTTGCAATAGCATACAAGTAGAAACATTGGAGCTGTCCAAATAGGGAATACTTAAGGTATAAGCGTTGACCATTGTTTACATCTTTTAATGTGGATATGACAGATGATCAAAGGATAAAGTGTTTCCTGGATGGATCAAACCAGGATTTTTCTGAATTAGACATTATACTCCTGTTAATGCAACCCAGAATCACATTGGCTTTCTTGGCTGCTGCATCACGCTGCTGGCTTCCACGTGAGGCAGTTCTTCCAATTCCCCTCTCATTGCGTCCGTGAATGCAAAGGCGGCAGTGAGAAAAAGGAGCTCTGCCCGTACTCAGAAGCACAGTTGTTTTTATTACAGAGCCTTGCTTTGCCTTTAAAAACGTGTTTGGGGTCTGCGCCTTGCCTCCTTGTTGAGCCTCAAAGCTTCACTCCAGACCTTAAAAAGTTTCTGCATCAAACATGTGCTAAAGTTTGCCTGTGTGGCATGGAACCAGATGGGGCTTCTTTTCTGTCCGTGTCACAGAGCAATTATATTCCTCTTACATCAAGAAGAAAAGAGCGCCCGGCAGGAAATCTGGCTTGCTTGTAAATACTGGATTTAATTTAGGGGTATAAAATGGGGGGGGGGGGGGTTGTATCTTTTAAAAATTGCAATTAGTCCTTCTTTTAATTATAGCAGGGAGCCATGTGCTTAGATTAACAGGGGGGCTGGGGAGCAGTGTACTGTGCCCAATATTGTCGCCTTGCCTGACACTGAGCAGCTGTGAATTCAACCAGTCCCTTGGATAGGAGACCACAAAGATCTTCGTGTCAAGAGCACATAACAACAACTGTGAAGTGGTGGGTTCTGAAAGCGACAGAACAATTTGAAAAGCAACTGTCGTTTGAAAAGCAACTGATGAAATGGAGCACAACCAGATTCCCCTGTGTGTGGCACATGCAGCGCCAGCTCTTTTTGGGAGCCAGCGTGGTGTGGTGGTACAGAGGAGGTGAATTCTAATCTGGACAACTGGGTTTGATTCCTCACTCCTCCACCTGAGTGGCAGAGGCTTATCTGGTGAACCAGTTGTGTTTCCACACTCCTACATTCCTGCTGGGTGACCTTCGGCTAGTCGCAGTTCTCTCTGGACTCTCTCAGCCCCACCTACCTAACAAGGTGCCTGTTGTGGGGAGAGGAAAGGAAAGAGCTTGCAAGTCACCTTGGGTCTCCTTACAGGAGAGAAAGGTGGGGTATAAATCCAAACTCCTCCTCCTCCCTCCTCCTCCCAGCCTAATCTACCTCACAGGGTTATTGTGCGGTTCAAGGGTAGGAGAGGGAAGATGCTGCTATACGCTGCTTTAGGGAGAAAATAAATTCTTGAAGACTTTGCTCAGAATGGATTCCTCTAGTCTTGAGACTGCCGCAGCCTCGTCTCGCCAGCCTTTCCTTGTGATAATTTCCGTGAATTAAAAACACGTTTGCTAAAAAAACAAAACAAAACTTGGTCATCCTCCTCTATGGCCATGGGAGTTGCAGTTGGGGGGGGGGGGGTCATGCCCCTGCCCTGAATCCCAGCCTCTCGCTCAGCCAGCGGCTCAGGAAAGATTATCTCTGTGTTCCAGACATGCCCACTATTGCAAGAATCAGCATGCCTGACCCTCCAGACACAGTTTTCCGAATAGAGGGGGCCGTGCGGCGGGGAGCGCGGGCCAATCGAGAACACCCTGCCGTACAAACCCATAATAGCTAACGTGAGCTTTAAATAGCATGTTTCTAAGTACTGCACATCAACATTTTTAGCATGTCAGATATGGGTGCATGATAAAATGTAAGGAGTGAAAGGAAGAGACACATCTGACTGGGATTTCCATTTTATTCTAACTGTGCCACGCCCCTCCTTCTTTTGTTGGAGGGGTGGGGCAGGAGAGTGGATATAAGCAACATCTTTCGATTAATTTTCCCCTAGTAAAGCTTTTATGTGCCTGCACATCTTGACTGCACTTCTGTTGCCAGCTGATCTCTTTATTTCTTTAAATATTTGTAACTGACTATTCTCTCCAGTGGCTGAGAATATTCACAATTGACTATATTTGTAATTGACTATTCCAGTAGTGGTGAACCTTTGGCACTCCAGATGTTATGGACTACAATTCCCATCAGCCCCTGCCGATTGGCAATGCTGACGGGGGCTGATGGGAATTGAAGTCCATAACATCTGGAGTGCCAAAGGTTCGCCATCACGGCTGTTGATGAGAATATTTGTAATTGACTATTCTCTCCAGTTGCTGAGAATATTTGCAATTGACTATTCTGTCCAGTGGCTGAGAATATTTGCAATTGACTATTCTCTTCAGTGGCTGAGAATATTTGCAATTGACTATTCTGTCCAGTTGCTGAGAATATTTGCAATTGACTATTCTCTCCAGTGGCTGAGAATATTTGCAATTGACTATTCTCTCCAGTTGCTGAGAATATTTGCAGTTGACTATTCTCTCCAGTTGCTGAGAATATTTCCAATTTACTATTCTGTCCAGTTGCTGAGAATATTTGTAATTGACTGGTCTCTCTAGTGACTGACTCGCAGTTACCCAGCAAGCTTCAGCAGTCCAGTGGATACACGAACCTTGGTCTTCCAGATCCTAGAGTGACATTCAGACAGTTACACCATGCGGATTCCATCCTCATCTCATTTCTCAGTCCCACCTCCTCCAAACCCGTTGTGTCTATCTAGTGTCGATAACTGGCTTGAATCAGTTCTGTGCTCTTGCCTGGCAGTGTCGTAACATCGGCTGAGGTATAATTTATAAGCGAGGTATAAATCTCCTCTTCTTCCTCCTCCTCCTCTCTTTCCCAAACACAAATGATCAGAATACATTATTTTGTTTATTTAGGACACGAGTCCGGCAAATGAAGTTGCTTGGCGTTGCTTGCTTAATTTATTCTGCTTCCTGGCTAATTTTAAAAAAATGAATTTTTGTATGCTGAAGGAAGGGGTTGAAGATGTAAGATTATACAAGCCGAAGCTGCATCCGCATCAAAATAGCGCGGGTGTGTGTATGGCTGAACAGGACTCTAACAGAGTAGTCCCAAGCACGTATACTCAGATATTTATTTATATCCTGCCTTTCTGTCCAAAATATCACACAGCGCAGCCACCAAACATGAAATTCTATTCTAATACGTGAAATAATTAATTGTTAACTTTCAAAGTCCTTCTGGGCGCCGGGCTGCAGCTCCAGGTTTTAGCTCCTTTTAAAGGCATCAGCAGTCTGAGGGTGGGGCCGAGGAAGTGCAGAAGCTCACCGTAGATGGCAGAATCTCTGTTGGGCTACTCTTTAGTAAACGTGTTTAGGATTGCCACCTGAGACTCACGCAGGCACCCGCAGACACCAAAATGCAGTGTTTTCTCTCCCCCACCCCCACCCCGATGTTTCTGAATTATAAAGGTATGTACACAGCGAGCAGGAGAACAGCGCCACAAAGGCATTTGCTTGCTATTTCCTGACAGTCTGGCTTGTGGCAAGACAATGACAGCCAAACGCACAAGACCTTCTCAGGAATTTCAAAACCATCCAGTTGGCCTTTACCCTGTCTTCTCCTCCGAGAGATGACAGGAATGGCTGAGAACACTGTGCTCCTTCCTGACCTGGTATCTGAGGGCTCCACTAGATGAGATCTAAGAGATCCGCAATTAGGTTCTTGCAGGGTTTGTTGAAAAGCCTAAAAATGAACATGAACTTAGGGAGTTAGGGATGCTAAGTTTGGTGAAGAGAAAGTTAAGAGGTGACATGATGGGCATGTTTAGATATTTGAAGGGATGTCATGTTGGTGAGGGAGCAAGCTTGTCTTCTCTGCTGCTCCAGAGATTAGGACCAGGAGTGATGGGTTCAAGGTGAAGGAAAAGAGATGCCACCTAAACATCAGGAAGAACTTTCTGACTGTCAGGGCTGTTTTGGCGATGGAATTCACTGCCTTGGAGAGTGATGGAGTCTCCTTCTTTGGAGGTTTTTAAAGAGAGGCTCGATGAGCATATGTCAGGAGTGCCTTGATTGTGTGGTCCTGCATTGCAGGGGGTTGGACTTGATGGCCCTTGGGGGTCTCTTCCAACTCTGTGATTCTATGAATAGGAGAGTAGGGACCCCATGCATCCCTAGAGTGTTGGTGGAATGGCTTAATAAGAACTGGTCCCCATTTTTTCCTATTCCTTGCCATGCCTGCCCCATTGTCATCCTCCTTTGGCACTCTGAGCCTGGAGAAAAAGTTTTTTGGGAGGGAGGGTTGTCTGTGTAAGAATGCATGGCAGTGTCTAAGACAAAGATGTCAAACTCGCGGCCCTCCAGATGTTATGGACTACAGTTCCCCTCATCCCCCGCCACCATCATGCTGGCAGGGGATGATGGGAACTGTAGTCCATAACATCTGGAGGGCCGCGAGTTTGACACCTATGGTCTAAGAATACTAGCCTTGGTATTTTTAGAGTGAAGATCCAAGCTGCTTATGGCTCTCAACCAAGGTTTAACTCTCGTCGGGGCTGCCTTGGTGGTTCACCCTTTACCACTGTGTAGTGGATGTGACTCTAATGCCTTATTTGTGACTCACTACCCTTTGTCAAGGAAGTGACTCTGAAAGCGAAAATCAGGTAGCGTAATCATTTATTTCATCACTGCTAATTTCCCCTCCCCTTATCTTCAGATTTATAAACCCGGGTCTGTAGGCATTCTGTGTTTCCAGTTTCCATTTATTGCATCGCAAACTGATGTCATGAGTCAGCTAGATACAGATAGCCTTTAATGACATAGTACAAAGATTTAAAGTAAAAGACAAAAATTAAAAGACAAAGTTCAAAGCAAAATTAAGATCGTTTGTTTATGACCGTGCATAAATACCTGCTCGTTTGCTCTAGAGCATAGGTGTCAAACTTGCGGCCCTCCAGATGTTATGGACTACAGTTTCCATCACCCCCTGCCAGCATCATGCAGGGGGTGATGGGAACTGTAGTCCATAACATCTGGAGGGCCGCGAGTTTGACACCTGTGCTCTTGAGCATTCCTGGATTCATTGTTTAACAGATAAACAGTCTTCTGCTGGTCTGTCCAGCACTCTAAGCCCATCAATAAGGTTGAGAGGAACTTTGTTCTGGCCCCGTTAAGAAGGGGGCAGTAAAACAGAACGTGGTGTAATTTGTGCAGTTTTCAACGTGCAGATGCAAAAACGCTCGCTACGGGGTGTTTTGGAGCCTCTTCCATCCCTTAAAGCAGAAAGAAGCACATTGCATCTGGCCAAAGCGATGCCACATTGGTGCTCCGGATCAGAAGGAGCAAACAAATATCTGGCCACGCCAAGGGAGAGGAGAGAGCAGAACTTTTTTGCATGAGCTATCGATCCCTGATGTTCTAATTCAGAAAGTCTAGATCAGGGGTCTGCAACCTGCGGCTCTCCAGACGTTCATGGACTACAATTCCCACCATGCCAATTGACCATGCTGGCAGGGGCTGATGGGATTTGTAGTCCATGAACATCTGGAGAGCCGCAGGTTGCAGACCCCTGGTCTAGATTTTATGGTGGAGAACATCTCATTGGGAGGGAGCATGGCTATAACATCGGGAGGCAGGCCCAGGGCATGAGTCCGCTGGAAAGAAAATAGAGCTGCTTCTGATAACAGGGATAAACTTGAAACCATGGCCCCTCCTGCACATGCCGAATAATGCACTTTCAATCCACTTTCACAACTGTTTGCCAGTGGAGTTTGCTATTCCGCACTGTAAAATCCAGCTGCAAAGTGCACTGAAAGTGGATTGAAAGTGCATTATTCTGCATGCACGGAAGGGCCCATGTTGTGGCAGAGTTTCTCTTCACATCTAGAGAATGGAGGAATGAAAAATCAGAAGGCAGCTTCTGAAAGCCAAATGCTGACAACACATTACTGATTCTGGATTGCATTATAGCTGGTGTGTCAAAAAGCCGGTCCCATTTACAAACCAGCACGTGCGAGGAAGAGTTAAGCACCCTTTCCCTGCTAGTTCCTGAGTACTATGTAGCTCTGCCCTCAAGATGCCTTCAGATTTGGGATGCTGCGGCAGTGGCGTAGCTTCCATGGGACAGGGTGGGGACAGGCACCCCGGATGGACGCTGTTGGGGTCACGGGGGGGGGGGGGACTCGGCGTCTTCCCCGGGCTCCATTTTCCCTAGTTACGCCCCTGTGCTGATATGGGAAGCCTGGGAGCTGGGCTGCGAAGCAATAAGTCCCTTTGCTGTGGCAAATTAATTGCTTCTAACACAAGCCTGGCTTTTCCCCACGCTATCAATTAAAGTAGCAGGAGCCTGCTGGTGTGGGCTTCCTACCTACGCAAATCCCTGTCCGAAGAGACCAATAAGTCTGTCTGTCGTTTGCAAACATGACTGATTTTTTTGTCTCCGAGGGGCAAGCTTGGCATTTCTGTAACCATTTCTGTGCCTTCAGTCTCACTCTCTCGGGGGCAGCCTCCATGGTACACTTATAACAGCATGTAATGGAGGCCGCAGAGGGCCTTTCTCGCTTACAAAGCACTCCTCAAGAGTAGGGGTCATTTCCACCTCAGATGGGGCACTGGGAAGGGGTAGATTATGCTTGCGGTTGCCATTCTCTTTCCCCTGAAACCTGTCCCCTCACCAGCCAGTATGGACTCAGAGGCGTAATTAGACTGGGGGAAGGCAGGACATATGCCCTGGGCACCACCCCTTGAAGGGGGCACCAGCTTGTGCCCTGCAGCCTCCCAGCGGCCACTGTTGAGCTGAGTCCTGTCTGGAATTCCACATGACATTTGAGGGCTCAGTGTGCCTGTTCAATGCTGATCTCGGCCTGGCTGGGTTGAGCTTGAAACTGAATGCTTCCAAGCTCTACTTCACTGTTAAGATGGAGCTTGGGTGGGGCGAAACCAGCAGTATCAATCTGGAGTTGGGTGGAACAGTTGCTTGATCTGATGTTGAGCTCAGCCCGGCTAGGTTGAGCCTTAAACTGAACCTGGCCAACCTGAGCCCAGTGTTGATTGACAGCACTTCAAACGGAGGTGGGGGAGGGGCAGGGGGGAGGCATCAAGTAGTGCTTGCCCGGGGTTGCAAGAGGTTAAGCTCTTCGTTCCCTCTTGTCCTTTCTCCCTTGCCAAATCCTTCTTCTGGGGAGGATGCTTTACAAAGGAGAGGAGACCCATCATTTTACCTTTTCTCCTCTTTGATCCCTCTCATCTCTGCACTGGCTTTCTTGCCACTCTTCACAAATACTAGGTAGATTTTTTTGAATTGGGTATAAATAGTTCATTTCCTCCTCCTTCCACCTCCCTTTTACATGAAAATGGGGATGAAGGCTGCCATCTTTTCAGGACCGAATTGGGTAAGGAGCCGAATCTATTAGATACTTTTTTTTTGCCAATCCAAATCATGCACAATATTGTGCGGTCCGCCAAAGAGCCTCCCTCCAGTTATCCATCGGAGGAAGAAGAAGAAGAGTTTGGATTTATACCCCACCTTTCTCTCCTGTAAGGAGACTCAAGGAGGCTTACAAATTCCTTACTATTCCTCTCCCCACAGCAGACACCTTGTGAGGTAGGTGGGGTCGAGAGGGTTCTGAGAGAACTGTGACTAGCCCAGCAGGAATGTAGGAGTGCGGAAACACATCTGGTTCACCAGATAAGCCTCTGCCACTCAGGTGGAGGAGTGGGGAATCAAACCCGGTTCTCCAGATTAGAATCCACCTGCTGTGAACCACTACGCCACGCTGGCTCTCAAGAGCCACAAGTTGGAGGTTTGCATCCAGAGAATCTCCCCTGCCTCTTCATATCCACTTTTAGACTTTTCAACAAACCCTGCAAGATCCTGATTGCAGATCACTTAGATCTCATCTAGTGGAGCCCTCAGATACCAGGTCGGGGAGGAGCGCAGTGTTCTCAGCCATTCCTGTCATCTCTTGGAGGAGAAGACAGGGTAAAGGCCAACTGGATGGTTTTGAAATTCCTGAGAAGGTCTTGTGTGTTTGGCTGCCATCGTCTTCCCGCAAGCCCTTCTCTCTCAGAATTCGCCCAGACTGTCAGGAAATAGCAAGTGGATTCCTCTGTGGCGCTGTTCTCCTCCTCGCTGTGTGCGTACCTTTATTATTCAGTTGCAGGATTATATAAGGCTCTCCCTTTCCAAAAGGTGTCAGACTGAATACAGGTGGCCAGATCTTCCTCTTACCCACACAGTGGCTGCAGCCAGCCAGCACAGCTCTGAATACCACACCAGAGATTGCAAGCAGTCAGTTTCGTTCTTCTTTTTTTGCCGAGGTGCTTTATATGTGCACAATTCTATCACGTAACCATTTATTATTTTAATTTTTTTTACAATGCCATTTAATACCCCGCCCTCCCCAGCCTAAGTCGTGCTCGGGGCGACTGACACACATAATTAGAGTCACAATATAGCAATGCGGGACATAATTACAATCACAACAAACCAATACAGTAATTCCAAAAGGTTTAGTGAACAGATTCAGCATAAAAAGTCCCCCGATGGCGGCATCATGGCCCCCTCAATTAGAATGCTGTCTACTGTACCCTAATAAGCCTCCCAGTTTACTAACACAAGCTAAATTTACGCAGCTGTTTTAATTTTCATGGTGCTTCGGAGTCTCTAAGAGCGTGCAGCTCTATTTAAACTCTCTTAACAGTCAGAAAGTCCTAGAACATAGGTGTCAAACCCGCGGCCCTCCAGATGTTATGGACTACAGTTCCCATAAGAACATAAGAACATAAGAACAAGCCAGCTGGATCAGACCAAAGTCCATCTAGTCCAGCTCTCTGCTACTCGCAGTGGCCCACCAGGTGCCTTGGGGAGGTCACATGTAGGATGTGAACGCAATGGCCTTCTGCGGCTGTTGCTCCCGATCACCTGGTCTGTTGAGGCATTTGCAATCTCAGAGCATGATGCTGGCAGGGGATGATGGGAACTGTAGTCCATAACATCTGGAGGGCCGCGAGTTTGACCCCTGTGGTCTAGAAACACACAACTGGGCTGGGGACAGTGTATCCTCCTTTACCACAGGCCTTCAAAGCCTGGCCACGAAACAAGAGCAGGATGTCATGGGGGCGGAGCCAGCCAGCTTCTCCACTCAGTTTCCCCCAATTCTCTTTCTCACTGGAGCTCCACATGGCTTTTGTACGTGTAGGTCCCACAGTGTGGTGATCAAAGTGGGACCCTCCATCCTGTTTCTTCTGCAGAAAGCTGGTTGGCTGGTTTCCAGGTGGATGATAGAAAAGGAGCTTATCCAGGGTCAAACAGACTATTTTAGCCACTGGGGAATTTCCCAGTGGACCGGTGCCCATCACCACTTGGGCTGGTACAGCCCAGAACAATAGGGTTGTCTTTAGCCCTGGGAAGGTAGCACTGGGCAGGGTGAGCGGAGAGCATCCCGGACGAGCCCGGGAAAAGCATTGCCCCCCCTTTTTTGCATGGCATAGCAAAGGTAGTGCCTTAGTCTTAAATTGCTATGTGCAAATGTGTCCATTCCAACAAAGCTGGCCATGGCATGAAGGGAAATGCACCCGGACCTGGTAGAGCTGCAGGAGACTCCCAACTGGGGCGTACCGTCCAGGGGGGCATATGGGGTCAAAGGTTCCTGGGCTGTGGCCATTTAGTCTCGTGAGGGGAGGAAAATCCCCCCCCCGCATCCCTTCTCCTTCCTCCATTGTTTGGTCATGATGGAGGAGGGCAGCTGCCCATATGGGGGGGCCCCCAGAAAACTCAGATTTTGCACCAGGCTACATTTTCCCTAGATATTCCTCTGCCCCCAACCTAGTCGTACTAAAGGCTGACTGGCTCTCCGGTTTTTCTTGTCTTCTTTGTGGGTACAGGCTGATGGATGGAGTCTTTATCCAGGCCCCCCCCCCCCCCCCGGGTCTGGTCTGAGTTTAATACTTTTCGCATCTGCCTTTTTCTTCCAGCCCCTTTGCAATCCCTGCCCCCCCTTTCTCCCAGGATTCCAGACCTGTTTTTCATTTGCATAAATCTGGGCTGTGTGCGTATGGAGGGGGAAACTGTTGAAGGAATAATTTAAGGGGGAAACAACTACAAGATAAATGGTAGATGCAGTGGTGGGATTCAGCCGGTTCACACCACTTCGGGAGAACCGGTTGTTAAAATGGTGATTGTAAACAACCGGTTGTTAAATTATTTGAATCCCACCACCGGAACCGGTTGTTAAATTATTTGAATCCCACCACTGGGTAGATGCCTACTCTTTTGCAAAGAAGCAACACAATCTGACGCCGTAACATATTATACGTTGACGGTTCAGCGTGTATACACGAGCGTAGCCCCGCTCTTTGCTTGCTTCTGAATCGATGGAGTGAATCCGTTTTAGAATGGAGCGGCGATAGGGAGGCTCCGCCGAGGCGAGTTTGGAGCGAAGCCCGTCGCGCTATAAATATATCGAGTGTTTGTGGTGACGACAACCATAAACCTCGGCAGCTGAACCAGAATTTGGCAAAGGCTGTCTGCTGAGGAATTTCGAGGTGGGTTATAAAACTTCCGAAAATAGATTCTGAGCAGAATGTGGCTCTTCCGCGCAATATGGGTTTGCTAGCAGGGGATCTGTTTTCCGTTAGCTGTTGTGGGGTTGCGAGAGAAGGGTGCGAGCAAAAAATCTGTGCTGCGAAAATTTGGGTTTGCTGTTCAGAATGACTTGCTGTCGCGTGTGTTTTCTTTTGTGGGGACCGTGGACAAAAGGGGGGCTGTGAGTACGTGAAACTACCTTACTGAGCCAGGCAGCTGGTCTTTCAAGGACAGTATTGCCTGCACGGGCTACCAGCCGCTGTCCAGAGTCTCAGGAAGAGGTCTTTCGCTTCATCTGTTTCCCATTCCTTTTAACTGGAGATGTTGCATGCAAAACAGATGAACTACCACTTTGTCGGGGCCCCTCCCATGTTGGGTGGGTGGCAGAACGTTAAGCAAGGAGTATTGAGTGTGCAGAGAAAAAGCAATATTCATTTATTTCTGCAATTTATGTCCCGCCCTATACCATGGGCGCAGGGCGGCTAACAAATGGGGATGAACCCTGTTAAGCGTACGAAGTTAAAATCAGAATAAAAGCATAGTTAAAAAAATACCGTTAAAACCCCATTAAAAATCCCCACCTCACCCCCCTGTGGTTGGCCATCGGTGAGAGGGTCCAGGGGGGTCAACCACTAAAAGGCCTGGATAAACAGCAAGGCTTTCACCAGGCGTCTGAAACCATATAATGTTGGTGCCTGACAAATTTCTAAAGGGAGACTGTTCCACAATTTAGGGCCGACCATGGAGAAAGCCCCCCCCCGTGCCCCCCCCCCCCCCGGCCGCCGCATCTCAGCAGCAAAAGGGATCACCAGGAGGACCTCCTCGCTTGATCTCAGTGTACGGCCGGCTCGTATGGATGAAGGCATTCCTTTAGGTAGGTGAGGCCCGAACCATTTAGGGCTTTATGTTTATTATCACAGCTGCCAGATCTTTAGCTGGGTTGTTGGCCTTTCATTACAATTCGAGCCTCGCCCAGAGTCCTAGGAAGTTGTAATGTCTCAGCGTAGTATTCGTGCGGATCCCAGCAGGGCTGCCTTCTGAGTCTGACAGATGTTAATTGTGTCGATGTGAAGATGTTTGAAGCTGCCCTAGTGTTTTCGGGATGGCACCCAGCGTGCAAATTGCCACTGGGACGACCTCAGCCGGTTTGTGCCATAGATGCTGAAGCTCGATTTTCAAATTGTGGTATTTAGTGACCTTCTCATGTTCTTTTTCAATGGCCCTGCTGTCACTGGTTACTTGTGGGTGATGGTCACTTTCTTTTCCTCTATCACTGTGATGTCTGGTGTATTAATATTATTATTGTTTGATTCCCCAGCTGCCAGATCTTTAGCCAGTTGTTGGCCTTTCATTACAATTCGAGCCTCACCCAGAGGCCTAGGAAGTTGTAATGTAACGGCGTAGTATTCGTGCGGATCCCAGCTAGGCTGCCTTCTGAATCTGACAAACGTTGATATTATTGCTATTGTTATTATTTGGACTTGCTCATGGTTTTCTTTATAAATACATCTCATGATGGATTTTCCTCATTTCTTGTTACCTTCAGCTTTCCCTAGCGTTATTGTCTTTTCCAATGACCCTTGCCTTCCCATAATGTGAACAGATAGCCTCAATTCAGTCATTTTAGCTTTTAGGGAAAGTTCAGGCCTAATTTGATCTTTCTGGAGGTCCATGGTATCCATAAAACTCTCATCCAACGCTACATTTGAAGAAAAAACCCTACTTTCTTCCTGTCTGCTTTCTTCATTGTAAAATTTGATCTGCACCCTCTCATAGGCCAACAAGCTGTGTAATTTAGCTGTCATATATACTTCTTGCCTTCTTCTGAAGGAGTGATATAGAAATAGTGATATAGAAATGTCTCCCTTTGGGGCATCTCTGGTAATCCACATGCATTGAACTGCTTGTGTGCTATTTTCTAAGGCATTTCTTAATGGTTTTTCATACCCTTGTAGCTCAGTGAAGTTCTATTGTCTTTATATATAACTCGTAAATTGTGTTTGCAATCTACAAGTAAAAAATGTCACTCCTAAAAATCCGACTAGGGCTGATTCAATTGAATTAGGATAATAGAACTCCAATTGGGCAGCATTTTGGCCCCTTCCGCACATGCAGAATAATACACTTTCAGTCCAGTCCACTTTGCAGCTGGATTTTACTGTGGCGAATAGCACAATCCAGTTGCAAACAGTTGTGAAAGTGCATTATTCTGCATGTGCGGAAGGGGCCTCTGTCTCATTGTGATTTTGCTTTTTCTGTTCTGGAGTTCTGCCCTCTACTTATGAAGTACATGCCCACCAGTGAGTTTTGACTGGTAGATCCAAAAACATCCCATGTTTAGACTCCCATGGATCAGTATGTCTTCGGCTATGTGCTAACCACATTTCAACTTCATAGGTCATTTGGAAGCACATTTTTTTACCCCCCCCCCTTTTGAAATTCATACACATTTTCACATTTTACTAGTAATCAGGATGTAGTCGGTCATCAGCTTTTACTAGAAGTTGCATTCAACTGTAATGAATCCTTACTACTGTGCGGTAAGGATAAATCTGCCAGTCCTTGGCTTTCCACCATTGTTACATTTATTTTTTTTGGTTGGGGTTAAAATAACATTTAAAAAAAATAAGTCCTTGAACTCTCTCCTTCCTTCTCCCTTTATGCACCATCTAAGATTGGCCACAAGCCACAAGTTGTTTGCAACATTCCACAAATTGTTCTCTGACTGATTTAAGTCTTGATGTGTCAAATTTAATATATTTTGTCCGAACAGAAGTACCATAGCTAAATGGGGGTAATGTTATTTAGTGGAGGGATCCTTTTGGGTTTAGGGAGAGATTTACAAATGTCAGATGTTCATATTTTTCTAGCATCCAAGTGCCACAAACTAGGAGGGTGGTGGAGTCCCCTTCTTTGGAGGTTTTTAAACTGAGACTGGATGGCCATCTGCCAGGAGTACTTTGGGTATTCCTGAGTGGCAGGGGGTTGGACTTGATGGCCCTTGTGGTCTCATCGAACTCTATGGCCCCTCCCGCACACACAAAATAATGCGTTTTCAAACCACTTTCACAACTGTTTGCAAGTGGGTTTTGCTATTCCGCACAGCTTCAAAGAGCACTGAAAGCAGTTCGAAAGTGCATTATTCTGCATGTGTGGAATGAGCCCATGATTCTATGAATTTAACATCACTGGGTAGGTTACCAGTCCTGCCTCCTTCCTGGTTTGGTACATAGCTGCGAAATTAAACATGGGTACATTTGTTTATTTTCTTCATTCATATCCCACCTCTGTCCCCAGTGGGGGTCCATAGCAGCTTATATTGTTCTTCACTCTTTCATTTTATCCTCACAACAACCTGGTACCTGGTAAGGTAGGTTAGATTAAAGGTGTGAGACCGGCCCAGGGTCACCCAGGGAGCTTTCATGGGAATTCGAATCTGAGTCTCCCAGATACTAGTCTGATTGTCTTTGTCACCACATTGACTCTGGAGACATGTGGCCGGTTCCTACTGTGTTGCAGCTGCTTCAGCGTATGGTAGACTCTTAAAGATTGTGCCATGTTTCATTAATTTTTACTGTGATTTTATTCTGTTTTAATACGATGCTTCTTTTTATAAAGCCTTCTTAATGCAAAAATAGGATGTAAATCTGAATGTGAACAAATAAATCCCACCATTGCTGGTTAAAGTATGTGGAAGAAGAGCAGAATTCCCACATCTCAATATTTCCTGTATGGTGCTAAGGGTAAAAGACAGTCTTCCAAAGCAAATTTCACATTCTTCAACTTGAACTACTAGGTGTCAGGTATTTCATTTTTGAGACTCTGGGACTATGTTGGAACCAGATTCCAGCTCCTTAGCTAACAATTTGGGGATACTTTTTGAATTTTCTGCATTGAGGGAGCGCTGTACATCTGGTGCATTTTCAGTGCTTATTCTATGTAGGTTTCAAATTTCAGGGCTCTAGCTGATAAGTCTTTCCCCAAAGACGTTTGTACCTCTGTTCAAGTAAATTCTGACTCACAAAAGCTTACGCTGGAATAAATTCTGTTAGACTCTAAGGTGCCACTGGAGTCTGTTTTGCAAATCTTAAATATATCTGGCAGGGTTCTTTGTGCCACTGAGCAATCCAAAATGTGACTTCTCTTCTTCAACTTAATTAGATAGAAGAGGGGAGTTTGGGCTTCCCCCGCCTCTTATAGACCTTCCATGAGCATCTGGTTCACCATTTCTTCAACAGGGTGTTGGACTAGATGGATCATTCGTGTAATCTAACACAGTTGTTCTAACGTTCTTGTAAGTTTCTAGTCCTGGTGCATGGCTTTTTGGACTTCCCACAGATGAAAATACGGACCGATCCCAGTCATGAAGGCCCTTTGTGTATTTCATACTATGTTTATTTTGCAATGATCTATCCTGTGGCAACTTAAGAAAAAGCCCTTAGGAATGTTTGCTTATAGTGACAATGGTTTGGTTGAGACATACTAGAAACATTTACTGTCAGGGCAAGAGGTTATAGGAAGCGATGGAACGGAAGCAGTTACTCACCCCACCTACCTCACAGGGTGTTTGTTGGGGGGGGGGCAAGGAGATTGTAAGCCCCTTTGAGTCTCCTACAGGAGAGAAAGGGGGGATATAAATCCAAACTCCTCCTCCTCCTCCTCCTCCTCCTCCTCCTCCTCCTCCTCCTCCTCCTCCTCCTCCTCCTCCTCCTCCTCCTCCTCCTCCTCCTCCTCCTCCTCCTCCTCCTCCTCCTTCTTCTTCTTCTTCTTCTTCTTCTTCTTCTTCTTCTTCTTCTTCTTCTTCTTCTTCTTCTTCTTCTTCTTCTTCTTCTTCTTCTTCTTCTTCTTCTTCTTCTTCTTCTTCTTCTTCTTCTCTTTCTTCTTCTTCTTCTTCTTCTTCTTCTTCTTCTTCTTCTTCTTCTTCTTCTTCTTCTTCTTCTTCTTCTTCTTCTTCTTCTTCTTCTTCTTCTTCTTCTTCTTCAGGGACTATTTAATTTAGGTACAGCATGATTTGGGATACATGGTGGTGTCTAGTCTAGTGTTCATACGCTCTGTCTTATGCTCTATCTGTTTCTCGCATGCTCCAATTTGCTTTCTGACTTCACATGGTTCAGGGAAATAGCATTTGCATTTGCAAAGTGTTATTACATGCACCCTGTTTATCAAATTTTTATTCCACTCTTTCTCCATTTCTCCAGGGAGTCAGTGCAGGAAAGAAGGGGGGCGGGGAGAGGAAGCAGACAACACAGACCATACCCTGTTCAGGATAAAGATGAGAGCGTGGTCTTGCCTTGTGTACAGGCAGTGACAGGAGGCTCGTTTTGCCATAGAAAATAGTGCCAAATCTAAGGCATTTCTATATGCAGCTTTCCCTAAAAATATCCTTTGGCGCTATTAAACTTGGAATTCCTTGTTAAAAGCCTTTTTATGACCATGAACAAGCACTGGCAAAAACTTGCCTCTTGTCACTCAAGACACTCCCCTCCATATAGAAAATGACCGAAGGAGCTGCAGCAGGAGAAATGGCTGTAAAAATGGCCGATGAGATTTTCCTGTATGACGTTTCCCTGCAGTGTGTTCCTGTGAGAGGAAATGTCACCTGTTGCCTCACTGTGAGAGGAAATGTCTTCCAGTGTTGCCTCACAACAACCCTGTGAGTGAGGCTAGGGTGAGAGAGTATAACATTGCCTGTGAACACACTGCGCTGTATGAGGTTTCCCTGCAGTCTGTTCTTGTGAGAGGGCGTGTCAGCTGTTGTCTCCTCCCCTCCAGTATAGCCTCACAACAACCCTGTGAGGAAGGCTAGGGAGAGATAATGTAAGTGGCCCAAGGTCATCCAGCGTAAATATTTGCAAGCATACAGTCCAATGCATTTGCACAAGCCTTTCTACATTTACCTGCTCCAAACAATAGCATATAAGAATCACGGTGCTCAGAGGCTTGGCCTACTTCCCATTAAGGTCTACCCGATGCATCTTATTGGAAGGTAGACTAATCCTCTGAGCTCTGATATTGACTCTGAACTAGCCAGCGTAGTGTAGTGGTTAAGAGCAGGTGGGCTGTAATCTGGAGAACTAGGTTTGATTCCCCCACTCCTCCAATGAGCATCAGATTCTTAGCTGGTGAACCCAGCAGGCTCCACATGGAGGAACGAGGGAAACAAACTGGTTTCACCAGGTTAGAGGGATGGGAAATCGAACCTGGTTCTTCAGGTTAGTGTCTGCCACTCTTAACCACTCGCCACGCTGGCTGTCGTGTGGGAGAATGCATGATCTGGGCACAGGACCAGAAAATTGTCTGAAGGACATTGACAGTGCAAGTTTTCTACTCCCCCCCCCTTTCTGTAGAAACTGCAACGTGTTCAAATAGTGGTCCCCGTGCACTGTGCAGAAATGGAGGCGATCTCTCTGCTCCATCACAAAATGTCTGGGGAAACCGCCTCTTTTGTGGGCAGGAAGAACTAGGGACAGGGAACGAAATGAGGGTGAATCCCACCAGAGGCACATCTAGGGAAAATGTAGCCCGGTGCAGAATTTGAGTTTCCGCCCCCGCCCCCGTATGGGCAGCTGCTCTCCCCCACCACAAACTTTTTTTGCACCAGGTCATCTCAAAGTCACCATCACATTATAGAACATGCCCCAACTCACAACTCTGAGGGGGGGAGGAGGAGAGGTGTGGGGGACGATTCCCCCCCCCACGTGACTAAATGGCCGCAGCCTGGGGACATTTGACCCCATACATCCCCATGGGCGGAACGCCCCTGAACCCCACAACCTCCCCTGTTGTAATTACCCTTCAATATAATTTTCCCTCAGCTCTTCAACATCAGCTAAGCTCCAGAAACAAAATTGTTTTTGGGGAAAAAAAGCAATTTAAGCCTGTCCTGGGACTCCACACCCATCTCCTCTGTGACCTCCCTAGGTCAGTAGTGGTGAACCTTTGGCACTCCAGATGTTATGGACTACAATTCCCAATTGGCCATGCTGGCAGGGGCTGATGGGAATTGTAGTCCATAACATCTGGAGTGCCAAAGGTTCGCCACCACGGCCCTAGGTGAACGGTTGAGATACAGATAACAGCAGCATCCTTGAGATCCTCTGGAACTCTTTTCTCGAGACGGTCAGCGATATATTCGGCTCCCGTCAAAGACTGCAGCATCCGTCTTTCTCGCCAGTGTGCTCTTATCACGCCGCCACACACTACAGCAGCAACGGAGGGGTGGCCGCATTAGTATTCCGGGCGTCCTTTTCTCCTTTCCATCCCCTGAATCATCCTTCCCGTCCCACGCCGCCCCCAACTTCCTGTTTGGATTAAGAACAGGTTGTTCATTCAACTGTGCAGGGCCCCTCGCTCGCATACAAATTACACTGCGTCTACGAGTTACTCACAACCGCAGAGGGGTTCATTCAGGAAAGGCACCTGCTGCAATGCTAGATGCGATCGATCCACGGCGAAGGGGAAGCGAAGTAGGCAGCGGTTTTGATACCTTCTCCCCTCTGCCCCCTCCAGCTCCCACTGCCTGCTTTGCCCTCTGCAATTCAAGCTTGGATCATTCTCATTCTGCTGGGAGATTCATCCTGGCAGGAACTCAGGTGGACTCAAGCAGACACCGCCTGCAGTAGATGCTGAGATGTAGAGGAGAGGCCCAGTTTGTCTTCTTCTTCTTCTCCCGCTCGGCTTGTCCGGAGCAACCTTGAGAAGACGGGGGCAGGCTCAAGAGTTCTGCCAAAGTGAAGGGCTTGGTTTGAGCAGGAGCTCGGCCTCAGGTCTGGAGTCGTCAGCTGTAGACTGAATTAAGCAGCCATGAGAAACACCTCTGAGCATATGTGGAGCGCTGCACTGTCAACCTCCCGTACTAAGTGGGCTTAAGAGGATTACACACCTACATACCCACGAGAGAAAAGTATGTGACCTGTAGGCAGGCTTTAGTAAACGCTTTGTGCTCATTTTCAGTTGCTTTTGTCTGCTGTTGCTTCTGACATTTAGAACTGAAAGTGGTTCTGTGGTTTTGGCCTGGCTCAAATGTAGTAGTGGCCAAATACCTTTCGGATAACAAGCAATGGAGCTTCACCTTTGGAGCCATAGAACAAGGGGGTTGAACCTAGACTTGTTAGCCAAGTCCATAAAGCCTTCCAGGCAAATCTAGCTGGCTTTTCAATTGCAGAACTGGGCAAAGTTAATCAAGGCCTGTTTGTTTGTTTGTTTGTTTGTTTGTTTGTTTGTTTATACTTTAGACTTTTATACCGCCCTGTTCCCCGGGGGGCTCTGGGCGGTGTACAACATATAAACGAAATACAATCACAAAATAACTAAAAACCTTTAAAAGCAGCTATAAGAACAATAAAACTAAGTATACTAATGTAGTAAATGCAAGTTTAAATGTAAGTGGCGTCCAGCAACTCAATTTTCAAAGTCCTTTCCCCTAGAGGGAGGAGCGGCGAGTCCCTTTAGATGACAAGCGGCCCAGATGTAAGGGCCTAAAGAGGAGGGGGGACACTATCAGCGGCTGGTTCCTCCAAAGGCCCGGCGGAACAGCTTCGTCTTACAGGCCCTGTGAACTCGCCAAGGTCCCGCAGGGCCCGGACAGCTGGAGGGAGAGCGTTCCACCAGGCCGGGGCCAGAACCGTAAAGGCCCTGGCCCGCGTGGAGGCCAGCCGCATCATCGAGGGGCCAGGGACCACCAGTAAATTGGCCTCTACCGATCGAAGAGGCCGTATAGGGACATATGGGGTGATGCGGTCTCTAAGATACTATGGTCCCAGGCCGCGTAAGGCCTTAAAGGTCAGCACCAGCACCTTGAAGATGATTCGGAACTCTACTGGAAACCAATGCAGAACGATGCACATTCACTCCACTTCCACAATGGTTTGAAAGTGGATTTTGCTGTTCCGCACAGTAAAATCCAGCTGCAAAGTGCATTGAAAGTGGATTGAAAGGGCATTATTCTGCATGTGCGGAAGGGGCCCAAGTCTTCTGAATGGCCCTTAGAATGATAGAAAGTTCAGATCTGACACTCCCCAAGCCAGCATGAGAAAATAAAAAGAATGTCGATGACAGTATCGAATTATGTTAAGCAGACGGCGTCTTCCGAGTGATTTCCGTACACGGCTTGCTTGGGGATTCTGCCACAACAGTTCTGCCACTAGACCCAGTTGGCAGAGACCCTGTGAGCAACTTTGGGTGAATATTCTTCCCCACTTGACTTTTTGCATTTCTAATGCCTTATCTTTGCAAAACTTCCTAGGGTGTGTGTTGTTGAAGGCTTTCACAGCCAGAATCAACTGGCCGTTGTGGGTTTTCCAGGCTGTGTGGCCGTAGTCTGGTGGTTTTTGCTCCTAACGTTTTGCCCGGATCTGTGGCTGGTATCTTCCGAGGCATGTCATGGTAAGATCTGCCCCGAAGTTGCCAGCCACAGATGCGGGCAAAAGGTTAGGAGCAAAAACCACCAGACCACGGCCACACAGCCTGGAAAACCCACAACAGCTACTTCCTAGGATAGTTTGCCAGTTGGATACATTCAAACTGATCTTTGCTAGTCTACCACTGAACCCAATCTCCTTGTAAGGCCACATCATTTATCTGCCACAGATGAGACCACAGGCTCGCGTGTATGTGATCTGCAGAGCGTTCCCTATGTTTGCTGTAGTCAGTTCCTTACTGAAGAAATAGTGAAACATGTAAGCAAAAGGCAAGGTACACGTGGGTGGTGGGAGGTGAAGAAGAAGGAGGAGGAGGAGTTGTTGTTGTTGTTGTTGTTGTTGTTTTGGATTTATACCCCACCTGTCTCTCATGTAAGGAGACTCAAGGTGGCTTCCAAGCTCCTTTCCCTTTCTCTCCCCACAACAGACCCCTTGTGAGGCAGGTGGGGCTGAGAGAGTTCTGAGAGAACTGTGACTAGCCCAAGGTCACCCAGCAGGAATGTCGGAGTGCGGAAGCACATCTGGTTCACCAGATAAGCCTCCACCACTCAGGTGGAGGAGTGGAAAATAAAACCCAGTTCTCCAGATTAGAATCCACCTTCTCTTCCCTTGCACAGAAGAGAACTCATGTTCAGAATAGCACTGAACTGAGTTTCATGAGATCGGATTTTGGATGGGATTGCTGCCATTTGGGGGCCAGGCTGTGGGAAGTAAAGGTTTGTTTCAAAAATCCATTATTTCTGAACTGCTGCTTTGCACCCTTTCACGGCTACTGTTTTCCCATTCGGTTGAATGTTTTGGTGCCATTTTTCAGTTTTAATAGGCTTCTTCGCTGTGCAGTCCCAGTCAATCAGGGAACATAATACAGACCACAAGGTCACGGTACCAGGAAGCCAGTCATCTCTGGCTACACTTATGTGGTCATTGAGGACAAGTAAAGCCCTTCTCTCACTTGCACTGTGGGTGGGGTGGTGGGTGATAGAGGAAGCATTCATGTTGCCTAGCAACCAAAGCTATTCTTCTTGCCTTAGCATGATGTGCTGGACCACTGATCTAGTTGTCTTAGCAAAAGAGGGATATATACATGCCGTCTTCCTACCTTGTTCCACTGCAGCCACGCCGGACCTGGGGGAAGGAGGAGGGGGCGGGGGCGATTTTCCACCCCCCGTGACTAAATGGGCGCCGCCCGGGGACATTTGCCCCCACGCATCCCCCTGGGCGGTACGCCCCATCTGATATCTTTCCACATGTAGCACATCTTGTGCTGCAGGTGGTTTGAACCCTAAACACATGGTCACACAATCTGGAAAACCCACAACAGCCAGTAGATTCTGGCCAAGAAAGCCTTCAGCAAGACATATCCGAGGAAGTTTTGTAAATGCGCGGCCTTCGAAATACCTTAGAAACAAAACACTGTTCTCCGTTAGCTGTCAAGACTTGCCTGCACTTCTGGGTAAATCAGCGCTGGCTCCCCTTCCCCGCGCAGCTTGCTAATTGAAAATAACCATGGTGATTGAGTTAATGCTAGATGTTTCATGGTATGTGATGGATGTAATTACAAGCAGCCGCCGTAGCTTTTTTAACTGGGCTCATCCTTTATGGTTGGGGGCGGGGGGGGGGGGGGGGAGCCATTTTTTAAAAAAACTGTTTAGCTTTTTTTAATGGCTTGTCACGTAAATGCTAATATTTCACAGCTGCTTTGCAAGAAGGTTTTTCCTCAGACGTGAACATTTCTACTCTTTAGGATCAAATACTCACACAGGGCCAGCTTGAAGCCTGCTTCTCCTCCCCGCCCCCGCCCCCGCCCCCGCCCCCACCTCAACCTTTCATCGTTGTTTCCCTCTTTCCTATCGTGCTTCATGGGCCCCTTCTGCACATGCAGAATAATGCACTTTCAGTTCACTTTGCCCCTCTTGTTTGCAAGTGGATTTTGCTATTCCGTACAGCTCAGAGGTGTAGCTCCAAGGGGACAGGGGGTGCGCGATGCATGGGGTGGGCGCCCCGTGGGGGTGTGGCGAGGGCGGGATGGGGGCGTTCTGGGGCAGGACGGGGCAGAGAACGCACCAGTGCACCGGGCGCTTCCCCCCCTTGCTACGCCTCTGGCACAGCTGCAAAGTGCATTGAAAATGGATTAAAAGTGCATCATTCTGCATATGCGGAAGGGGCCATAGAAATGGAAATAAAACCGTGAGAACAAGCCAGTCCTTAATCTCTGTCTTTGCTTTCTCCCTCCACTGCTTTCTCGTCTCGTTCTGCCTCTTGGTCAGCAGCGTCTATTTTCCTCCCCCCTCATCTCTTTGAACAGCTGGTGTTTAGCTTCCTCTATATTTAGCTCTTTGTCATCTTTTGTGGCTTTTTTCTCTCTCTCCCCCCCCATCCATGATAATTGCAACAGAATCTAGAAAGGGTGGCACAGCGATTTCTTTAGTGGGGTGGCTTATCAGCTGCTCCTACGGTGCCAGGACTTCTTACCGGGAGGCTCTGTTTTGGGGCTCAACAGGGCTGTTCAGGGGGTGAGCCCCACTTCATCCATACCCTTCACAAAACACGCATGTGTGACTTAATAGAAACGGGCCCGCATGCTTTTTTACAACAGCCTCCCAAGAGAAAGCGGGAGGGGGGGGCGGGTTACGCATTTGATGAGTCACCAAACGGCCTAGTTCATTCACGGCATGCCAAAACGGCTGCTGGTGACTCAGCTCTGTTTCCTGGAACAGAGAGACGGGGGCGGACTTGGGGGAGAGAAAAGAGTCTGTGCCACCAAGGACGCGCATGGGTTTGAAAGGGTTCCAGCGCGGGGCCTTTGCCCAAAGTGCCATAGTGTGTGGTAGAAGATGCTTTTCTCTCCAGTCGGAGGTGCTTCGCTCCAAGTGGTACCACCCCCAGATTATTGTGGTTTGGCTGCATTGGAATGGCACTGTTGCATATGCTCAGAGGCCCTCTCTTATGTGCTTGGAGGTGCTCTCTTTAATCCAGGGCCGGATAAAGGGGGAACTGCGCCTGGGGCACGCGTGTCACCTGTGCCCCTTCCATGCCCCCAGAACGCCCCTGGAAGGCCCCTGCCACACCTCCACATCGGCACGTGCCTGGTACATTGCGCCCCCCCGCCCCCTTGGCACTATGCCACTGTTTTAATCACAAAGTGGAAGTCGAATCAGATTCCAAGGCTAAACTTGTACAAGTCCTGACTCAGATCAAGACATCTATGTGCCCCTAATTTGAAAACGAGGAGGGTGTCTATCGAGGGTGTGTTTTGGAGTCCGTGCCGTCCAGAGGTGGCCCCTTTTCAGATCCCTGCCTGATCTCATAACTTGAGGATGTGATTGTGCATCGTGTTACAACCTTGCCCCTACATGGCTGGCTTCCAGGATGGTAGCTATGTGGGTATCCGTGTGACTTTCCCATCAGGTACGGTCTTCATCGCAGTGCCCAATTAGGTACCGAACTGGAACGTGCAAAGTTGTACTAGAATTTGAGAGCTTCCCGTTGTGTCCCTTGCTGTGGTCTTGATGTTTACTGTGGTTTTTGTCCTTCTAGCTCCCAGGGACTGGCATGTTCTTCTTTGCGGGGAACCCCTAAACTTGGGAGAGGCCCACACAGTGCAGGGATGCCGTGTAAGGAAGTTATATGGGTGTGGCCATCTTGCCTGGGTTGAGTAACTCCAGATGTGTTCACTGGAGAGCTGTGCATTTGGTTAGATCGGTGCCCTTTCCCCTCCAAAAATGCCAGTTTTTCATTTATACATTACAGAATCGGGTTGAGATGTCGTAGGGCAGTGGTGGCGAACCTATGGCACGGGTGCCAGAGGTGGCACTCAGAGCCCTTTCTGTGGGCACGCGTGCACAGAGTTCATCATGTGAGGGGGGCAGAAAATCACCCCCCCCCACACACACACATCTAGGCTGGCCTGGGCATGATCCTTTACCTGGGAGTAAGCTCAGTTGCTGGCAATGGGGCTTGCTTCTGAGTAAACCCTCCTAGGGTCGTGATTCACCCATTCGAAGCGTTGCATGGTTGCTTCACCGAGCTTACTCCTGAGTAATGCGTGCCTCAGAGCCAACTGGTTTTTCTAAACTTAAACCTCAGTATTCAGGTTAAATGGTCATGTTGGCACTTTGCGATAAATAAATGGGTTTTGGGTTGCAGTTTGGGCACTCGATCTCGAAAAGGTTCGCCATCCCTGTCGTAGGGGGAGTTGTGCGTTGAGGAAACGTAATGGCTTTGTAAATTGTTTAGCGTCTGCATTACCAGTGTTTTTTTATACACAGAGGAGCCTCTTGTCAGCCCTCAGTTTGTGCTAAGTGGGAAAATGCTCTACGAGAAGGAGGGAAAGCGGGCGTAAGGGCTCCCCAAAAGACTAGTATCTCCCTGAGCAATAAAAAACTGCTGTGCAGCCCAGAGAGGGGAGCACAGCGGACCTTACTTGAAAACATGCTTGGTTCCCAGAGTCCCACGGAATAGATAATTGAATCTCTGTGATCTCCTTCCTTTCTAGAACGTGCATTTTTTTAATTTTACAAAGTGTTCTGCCAGTGGTGGAGCACTCAAATGTGAGGTCAGCTGTCCCCAAGCGCACGCCAGCGGGTCACATGGGGTGGGGCGGAGAATTGCCCCCACACCCCTCCCCTCGGCCCTGCCCCACCAGGCTGCTCCTTCGGCCGGTGGAGCCTCCGCTGGCCAAAAGAGCAGCCTGGCAGGGCTGGGCCGAGGGGCTGCCCGTGGCAGGCTCCTGCTGCCTAAGGTAAGTGGGGTACAGAGGGGAGGGGGAGTGAGGGGGAGGTGCCCAGAGCAGGTGTTGCCCCGGGCACCATCCCCCCCCCCCCACGCCTCTGGTTCCGTCCTCAGCCAATTCTCTTCTAGAGGAGCTTGTCCCATTGTTTTAAAGCCCAAAGTCAGGCAGCGTGCTTGTGAGGAACGCAGCCCTGTGGCTTAAACCCCAAAGACACGTGAAAAAGGTAAAAAACTGTCTGGCTTGACGCGTCTGTTCAGCTCCCCCGGACGCTTGCTTGGAAAACCGCCAGCAGCCGGTTGGCTGAAGATCAGGGGAGTTAAAGAGACGTTTGTCCCTTTTGCAGATCACATTTTTTGTCTGTCTTCAGGTTGACTTTTTCATTCAGCCTTCAGGACTTTGATGGGAACAGAGGATAGGATGAGAGGCCTTTTCCCAGTCCTACCCTGGCCTAACCCTACCATGTTTATTCAGACCAGAGGTGGGATCCAGCAGGTTCTCACAGGTTCCCGAGAGTAGGTTACTAATTATTTGTGTGTGCCGAGAGGGGGTTACTAATTGGTGACTTTGCCACGTGATTTTTGCCTTAGTTACGCCCCTCCTCTCAGCAGTAGCGCGCAGAACTTGAAGCTGTCTAGCAGGAGGTGCACCGGCGTGCGTGGCAGCCTGCGTGCATTAGTTTCCCGCCCAAGGAATGCCCCACCCCTGGAATGCCCGGCCACGCCCCCATCGTGCCCCACCCAGCCCCATTGGCGCTATGCCACAGTTTGAATCCCACCACCATGGGAACCTGTTACTAAAATTTTTGGATCCCATCACTGATTCAGACCCAAATCCCACTGAGCTCAGCAAGGCTTACTCCCTGGTATGAGTGCTGAAGGATGGGGCTGTGGTTCAATGGTAGAGGATTTGCTCAGTAACCAAAAGGCCCCAGGTTCAAACCCTGGCATCTCCAGTTAAAAGGATCGGGTAGTCGGTGATTTGAAGGCCCTCGTCCTGAGATGCTATATAGAGCCCCTGCCACTCTGAGTGGACCTTGATGGACCGACGCTCTGACTCAGTATAAGGCATCTTCATGTATGTGGCTGCGGGTTCGGGCTCAGGCCCCTTCCGCACACGCAGAATAAGGCACTTCCAATCCACCTTCAGTTCACTTTGCAGCTGGATTTTATTGTGTGGAATCACAAAATCCACTTGCAAACAGTTGTGAAAGTGGATTGAAAGTGCTTTATTCTGCATGTGCGGAGGAGGCCTCAGGGTGGACATGTTGGAGAATGAGGGGGCAGAGTGCTGAGGTGATAAAAGCAGACTGGCCCGCTTCAGAGCACAAGTGAGGAATTGCATTTTTCAGCATTCTCCTGCCTCAGTTTTTCCCTGTAGGTGGGGAACTAGCATAGCACAAGAAGGGCTAGGTCCTTGCGCTAACTTGTTTACTTACAGGGTGTTTTGTTTGGGACTGACAGGCCTTAAAAATATAACCTTTATTCTGAATCGGTGTAGTTCAATTTGTCACCTCAGAATTTCACCACCTCGTTCTGTTTTTTTGTTTAAAATGTTTATACCCTGTTTTGTTTTTGCAGACTCAAGGCAGCTAACAATACAACACTAATGTGAGAGCGCAGAAACTTAAGAGTTCAATTAATACATTTTAGAATGCCCAAAATGTTCTAGTGAGTGTGCTAGTTTGAAGGTGGGAACATGCCATCCATCCATCCATCCATCCATCCATCCATCCATCCATCCATCCATCCATCCATCCATCCATCCATCCATCCATCCATCCATCCATCCATCATCTATCCATCCATCCATCCATCCATCCATCCATCCATCCATCCATCCATCCATCCATCCATCCATCCATCCATCCATCCATCATCCATCCATCCATCCATCCATCCATCAAGAACATAGAAGCCAGCTGACTGGACTCGAGACTTCAGAGTCCATCTTAGCTCCAGCTCTCTGCTACTTGCAGTGGCCCACCAGGTGCCTTTGGGAGCTCACATGCAGGATGTGAAAGCAATGGCCTTCTGCGGCTGTTGCTCCCAAGCACCTGGACTGTTAAGACATTTGCAATCTCAGATCAAAGAGGATCAAGATTGGGAGCCATAAATCGACTTCTCCTCCATAAATCTGGCCAAGCCCCTTTTAAAGCTAAAATCTCAGCCTTCTTTGTGGTCATAAAAGAGCCATACTGGTTTGCCCAGGGACTATGCTGTCTCCCAGCACTAGACAACCCACTCCATACCCCTCCCTGCCACAGATTCCTGCCTAGGGGCCCCTCAGGGGTCTGCCTAGGGGGCCCCTCAATTGGCAGCCCCACTCTTGGACTTACCAACAAGAGCAGGGACCTCCAGGAAGCCAAAAGCAGGGAGAAACTGCTGAGAACTGGCAGGAGGGGCTGAGTAGCAGGAGCAGCCTTCAGCAGTTCCATGGAGAAGGTCAGGGTCGGCACAGCCCCAGCCATGCTGCAGTCAGCAGTCTTCAGCAGTCTCAGAGAGTAGGGTGGAGCTGGCACAGCCCTAACCAAGTTGCAATCAAGGGGGAGGACTGGGAAAGCTGAAGGGCCTGTCCCAGACTGACAACTCTCAATGGCCCACTGGCTTTTAGTAGGCTGAACCAGGGAGCTCCCAGGGGGGAGGAAACCTGCTGAAAGGGATAAAAGGAAGGCAGGGGGGAATGGGCAGGCAGGAAAAGAACTAGGAGGGTTTGATGTGTAGAGTATGAGCTCGATATAGCAGGAATGATATCAATTGCCTAACCAGAAGCAAAAGAGCTTGTAAACAGAAGCCAGAGACATGTCTTCATTGATTGTGAAGGTAGCCAAGTTCCTACCAGGCCAAGGTGGCCTGCCCTGCAGGGGTACAGGGAAAGGCGGTGCTCCCACGGTTGAAACCATTCTTTTTCTTTTCTCGTCCCTAGCTGTGGACTTAAAGCCGGTGCTTCCAGTGGTGATGCAGAGTTCCTGCAACAGCAGCAGCAGCAACAGCAGCCCGGTGGACTTGCGAATGGACGCCCGGCCCAGCTTGCCTAGTGTGGACCCTGCAGTCCGGGAACAGCAGCTGCAGCAGGAACTCCTGGCCCTGAAACAGCAGCAGCATTTGCAGAAGCAGCTGCTCTTTGCGGAGTTTCAGAAACAGCACGAGCATCTAACGCGGCAGCATGAAGTCCAGTTGCAGAAGCACCTCAAGGTAAACACCTCAAGAGTTTGGATTTATACCTCAGCTTTCTCTCCTGCAAGGAGACTCGAGGTGGCTTACAAGCTCCTTTCCCTTCCTCTCCCCACAGCAGACACCTGGTGAGGTAGGTGGGGCTGAGAGAGTTCTGAAGAACTGTGACTAGCCCAAGGTCACCCAGCAGGAATGTATTTTCCACCCCCCATGTGACCCCAATGGTGTGCTCCCGGGGCGCGGCACCCCTGTTGCCCCATGGTAGATATGCAACTGGCTTATCTCAGGGAATTAAGTCCATGATAGCCAGAATTGCTTTGTTGGCTTCTTTTAGTGGGGTTCATTTTCACAGGTTGGCTGGCCCTAGGACAGGGGTCTGCAACCTGTGGCTCTCCAGATGTTCATGGACTAGAAGAAGAGTAGAAGAGTTTGGATTTATATCCCCCCTTTCTCTCCTGTAGGAGACTCAAAGGGGCTGACAATCTCCTTTCTCTTCCCCCCTCGCAACAAACACCCTGTGAGAGAGCTTCGGAAAGCTGTGACTAGCTCAAGGTCACCCAGCTGGCATGAGTGGGAGTGCGCAGGCTAATCTGAATTCCCCAGACAAGCCTCCACAACTCAAGTGGCAGAGCTGGGAATCAAACCTGGTTCCTCCAGATCAGCATGCACCTGCTCTTAGCCACTATGCCACTGCTGCTCCTACAATTCCCATCAGCCCCTGCCAGCATGGCTAATTGGCCATGCTGGTAGAGGCTGGTGTGTTTTGTAGTCCATGAACATCTGGAGAGCCGCAGGTTGCAGACCCCTGCCCTAGGAATACCTATTAACGCGTATCACATTATTCATAATCAAAAGCAACCCTCCTCCCTATTATTTTTACAATGTGTCACTTATTCCAGGATGCAGTCGACAAGGTTGGCTCATGCCCTGGGAAGCTGTGACTTGGGGTAAATGCTGCACCTCATGATGTATCAGGATCTGCGCTCCCCCCTTCCTTTTTTGGAATTTAAAAAGGTGTCTGTGGGTGTAATGACTGGGCACCAGCAGCTGGTATCTGGATAACTGTCTCGCCACCCCTTCCGATCGAGCCACCTTCCCATACGTTTTTATCTGGGGCCTTTTTTCCCCTTTGCTGCGCGTGTCTGTTTTGGAAAAAGAATAAAATCCAGTCAGATGTATATCTACTTACTCAGCAGTCCTTTTGAATGGTGACATCTTTTCAACCTCGACTCCTATTCTTTTCCAGCTTGACACCCGTCTACCCTCCCACGTGTCTCAGTCTCTTACAAAGACATCTTTTTCAGTCCTTTGGGATTTTGTACTATAGAGGAGCCAAATTTAGTCCAGCTGTTTGTGCCCGGGTGGTGTGACTAACCCCCTGCTCTCAGCCCACCCTACAGGCACAGAGGCATTTCTTGAGGCATGAAAAGAACAGCTCAGATTGTGGGAAGACGACAACTGATGCATTTGGGATAAAATGTTGTTACCGTGTGTTTGCGGAGAGATGTGTACCCTAAAAGTGTCTGCATCTATCCAAATGAGGCCCTCTCTGTAGTGGTGTCAGGACTCACTCTTGGAAAACCAGACACAAGAGAAAACTACCTTGCCCCTCCTCTTCATCCTGATCGGAAGAAACGGCAGGACGAGAGCTATTTTTGTTGTTGTTGTGTGTTTTTTAAACACTCCGTGTAAGGGTAATGATGCATACGGCCACGGCAGGCATGGAATGGAAATGGATGCTGGAGTAAAGCAGAGTAATCAGAAATAGTTTGTTGAATAGGAAAATGATACGCATATGCAGTCCAAATAACCAAACACTAAAATATCCATAATAAGTTTGTAAATCGGTACAGATGCACCCCACTACCACCCCCTCCCAGCATGGGTTCTGGCAGTGGCGCATCAGACCGTTTTGCTTGACACTCAAGGCCAAATCTCTGCCTCTGCAGAGGTATCGATGGCAGCATTGCTAGGGCTTGTGGTGCAGGAGAAAGCAACAGGCATGACTTATGCCCATCATCCCTCCCAGTGCTGTACAGCCACCAGCTAATGCAGATTCCAAGGGTCCTGGGAGCACTGCAAGGACATGTCTTGCTCCGGGTGTGTCTGGCCATGTATAACCCCAACCCCCAGTAAATCCCTTTTGGTTGCTGACACATCTGAAGCCAGCGTGGTGTAGCGGTTAAGAGCAGGTGAATTCTAATCTGCAGAACTGGGTTTGATTCCCCACTCCTCCACCTGAGTGGCTTATCTGGTATCTGCACTCCTACATTCCTGCTGGGTGACCTTGGGCTAGTCATAGTTCTTTGGAACTCCCTCAGCCGCACCTACCTCACCAGGTGTGGGGAGAGGAAGGGAAAGGAGCTTGTAAGCCACCTTGAGTCTCCTTACAGGAGAGAAAGATGGGGTATAAATCCAAATTCCTCCTCTTCCTCCCCCTCCTGCTTCTTCATCTTCATCTTTACACGTAGAGGTTGCAGTTTTTTGTTGGGGGCGGAATACTTGGGGCAAAATGGTTGCCCGCCCTGAATTTAAATAGTCCCAACACCCGCATGTGCGGAAGGGACCATGGGCAGACTGAGGGTAGCCAGCCAATTCTTCGGAGCGTGCTGAGTGACTTTTCCAAGAAAGTTTGCACCAGGGGGGTGGGGTGGGGGGGATGAGGACGTGATCAGACCCCAAAGGATGCTCATTCCAGATCGGGGAGAAGCAATGTGAGAAGGGGGGAGATTCGTGACATGATGTGGGGAGAGGGGCCATGGGCAGGGCGGGTTGTTTTGCTGAGGAAGGACTTGGAGGGAAGCCATCCCAACAGGATGTCTGTTTCCTTTTCCCGAGTTAATGTCAAGCTGGTTAGTGGGGGGTGGCCGATGGCTAATGCCTGCCCCACGGCAAACAGGGAAGTGGGTAGTAATGCCTAACATGCCCCAAGACAAAGAATCTGCAGCCAATTTTCTTTGAAGTCATGTGCGTAACTGACCCATGTCAGGACGTCAAAAAAGGCATGATGATTGTTTGCATCATCATATTGGAAAATTGGTGTTCGGCTATTGGAACAATATCAGTACCTCCCCAAATGGAGTGAAAACGATAATCTTGCCTTTTTGGAAATTACTAAGTGAAAGTAAACTTTTTTTTGGTGTCCACACTCCCCTCCCCCCCAAAAAAACCTTGTCATAGGAGAGGCTACGGAGGAGGAGGGAGTGCCATTATTTTTGGTGGGCATTAGATCTGGCCTCTGGAGCTCTGGTCTACCACTCGTTGACAGTAAAGTGGAAAGGAACTGATGTGCTATAGACCACAGGTGTCAAACTCGCGGCCCTCCAGATGTTATGGACTACAATTCCCATCATCCCCTGCCAGCATGATGCTGACAGGGGATGATGGGAACTGTAGTCCGTACCATCTGGAGGAGCGCGAGTTTGACACCTATGCTACAGACCAACTGCTCCTTCCAGAACGCAGCAGGAGCAGCAAGCAGGGAGGAAAAGAGAGGAGGCTTCTTTGTCAGTGTTCACCCTGCAAACGTTCAAATCTGCTATGGTAGACTTGACCTTGGGAGTTTGCATGCTGCCTTTCAGCTTGCTCACCCCTA
Source organism: Sphaerodactylus townsendi (assembly GCF_021028975.2). Lineage (NCBI taxonomy): Eukaryota > Metazoa > Chordata > Lepidosauria > Squamata > Sphaerodactylidae > Sphaerodactylus > Sphaerodactylus townsendi. The sequence goes on along the minus strand of NC_059439.1, from coordinate 17,789,122 downwards.
CTATAGGTCTGCTGTAATGATAATGATATTTTCTGCTATAACCCCCAGCGGACATTACGATCAGGAGCAAAGGGGCTCCTAGTAACCCCTGGCCCACGTGAGGTCCGTTTGGCCTCAACGCGGGCCAGGGCCTTTTTGGCCTTGGCCCCTACCTGGTGGAACAGCCTCCCAGAGGAGATCAGTGCCCTGCGGGACCCCATGGAGTTCTGCAGGGTTTGCAAAACTGTGCTGTCCCTCCAAGCATCTCGCTGAGACCCGGTTTTCCATCTACCTCCGTGGGTATGTGCCGCTCCCCTGCAGTTGCGAGGTCCCGTGGTTGTCGCCCTGTTTTTATGTGGCCTGCCCCTCTGATCCAGCCACTGTGGTTGGTTCAGTTTGCAGCGTTTTATTAAATCGTTGTGTTTTAATTAGATTAATTACATTGAATTAACTGCGTCATAAATCTTAGATCCCTGCTCGGCCTTTAATTTTACAGGTTTTAAGCATGCTGAGCTAGTTTTATTGTATCGCTGCTCATTCTGTAAATCGCCCTGAGCCAGCTCTGGGAGGGGCGATTCAGACATCTGAGGTAGATAAATAAGAATAGAAAGGAACTCTGCCAGTTGTTCAGTTGTTAATGGCATGCAGACACATGGTGACCGGGGGTCAAAGGTGGGGCGTCTTGCACTGGGCGCTCGCCTGTGTGGGGGTGTGGCGGGAGCGTTCCGGGGGCATGGCGTGGCAGGTACGTGGTGGGGGCGCAGGGCAGACACGTGTCCTGGGCACAGTTCCCCCTCGCTACGGCTCTGATGGCATGGGAAGTTTTGGGCAGTGGATTGGAACTGGGTTGGCAGGTTCTTAACTCTTTCAGCCTCCTACTTGGAAGCTGGGAGTCTGAGTTTGGAGTGTGGGGGGGATGCCCTTCACCTCTGAATTGTCAGAACCTTTTTTGCCCCTTCTTGGCTGCCCCGGTGTTAATGCTGCGCCGCGCCTCCCTTTTGCAGCAGCAGCAGGAGATGCTGGCCGCGAAGCGCCAACAAGAACTGGAGCAGCAGCGTAAGCGAGAACAGCAGCGGCAAGAGGAGCTGGAGAAGCAGCGTCTGGAGCAGCAGCTGCTCATCTTGCGCAACAAGGAGAAAAGCAAAGAGAGTAAGTAAGGACTAATAAAAGGAAACACTTCTTCACACAACGTGTGATTGGTGTTTGGAATATGCTGCCACAGGAGGTGGTGATGGCCACTAACCTGGATAGCTTCAAAAAGGGCTTGGACAGATTTATGGAGGAGAAGTCGATCTATGGCTACCAATCTTGATCCTCCTTGACCTGAGGTTGCAAAGGCCTTAGCAGACCAGGTGCTCGGGAGCAGCAGCAGCAGAAGGCCATTGCTTTCACATCCTGCAGGTGAGCACCCAAAGGCACCTGGTGGGCCACTGCGAGTAGCAGAGAGCTGGACTAGATGGACTCTGGTCTGATCCAGCAGGCTAGTTCTTATGTTCTTATGTTCTTAAGTTTGACTGTATCCCAAAGGATGGGATGGGGTTGGGAGAAATCGAAGCTAAAATGGCATGTTTCCCAGACATGTTTTTTTTTTAAAAGCAAAAAAACCCCAAAACCCTTTATCCTTTTTTCCCCCAAACTCAGCTTCTTAAAACTCACCAGAACAAGGAAGCACAAGAAAAAAGAAAAATTAAATTAGTCTGTTCTGTATATCTGAATTCTGTACATTTATTCTGTGATTTATTCAAAGGCTTTTGGCTTCCTCTCTGGAGACTAAAGTGGTCCTTGTCAGGCTAATGTGAATCTGCCTGATACTGTGACCAGAACAACCTCTTCACATAAGATGTGGAAGTAGATGGGATGATTTCCGGAATTTTAGGAGAGCCCATCTTTGCTCGGAGGACCCACCTCCTGCTGCTGGTTCAGCCTATGGGTTTGCCTGCTCCACATTCACCTCCTCCTTTGCTCCCACAGGTGCCATTGCCAGCACTGAAGTGAAGCTGAAACTTCAGGAGTTCCTTCTCAGCAAGTCGAAAGAGCCTACTGCATTGTGCGGCTTGAACCATTCCCTCCCTCAGCACTCCAAATGCTGGTAGGTTTTGAGAGGGGGTTTCCCCTCTGAGATTTACAGATTTGGGTCTCAGCCAGTGGTGGGATCCAAAAATTTTAGTAACAGGTTCCCTCGCCAGCCCTCCCTCAGCAAAGGGGGCAGAGGCGTACCTAGGCAAACCTGAGCCCTGGACAAAACCTGAGTTGGATGCCACACCACCACGACCCCCCAAATTTTTTTTGCACCAGGTCATTTCTAAATCATCATCACATTATAGAAAATGCCCCAACTCACAAATCTGAACACAGCAATCGTGAAACACACAGGTTCTTTGATAGAGACTGGTGAGATAAAAGGTACGAAAGGCTGAGAATCAATGAATTGCAGTACCTGAAAGGGATTAACCCAGTTCAGGGAGTGACATTATTAGTCGCAATTGCTATATGGAACCTTCACGTTCAAAGCACTGGCGTAATGCCCATTAGGCAGGGTGGGCAGCTGCCCAGGGCATCACTTTGTGGGGGGCATCAAAATGCTAAGTTCGTTTTGGGGTATTTTAGTGGTTTTCCGTTTTTGGCCTGCAGGGGGCGCAGTTTTTAGGCTAGCGGCACCAAAATTTCAGCGTATCATCGGAAGACTGTCCTTATGCTACTCCCCAAGTTTGGTGAGGTTTGGTTCAGGGAGTCCAAAGTTATGGACTCCCAAAGGGGGTGCCCCCATCCCCCATTGTTTCCAATGGGATCTAATAGGAGATGGGGGCTACAGTTTTGAGGATCCATAACTTTGGCCCCCCTGAACCAAACTGCACCAAACTTGGGGGGTATCATTGGAGCAGACTCCTGATGAGACCCTGAAGGTTTTGAGACTGTGCCTTCAGAGATGTGCCCCCCACAGCCTGCAACCCCCATGGACAGCAATACAGAAAACTCAATGCAGAACAAAGATTCTTGGGCAAATTTCTGGGATGTTCCTTCAGGGGGTGCATTTTTGGATGTATCGGCACCAAAATTTCAGGGTATCATCTGGAGATGATTGCACCCCCCCCCCCAAGTTTGGTGCAGTTTGGTTCAGGGGGTCCAAAGTTATGGACCCTCAAAGTGTAGCCCCCATCTCCTTAGCAAAGAATGGGGGATGGGGCACCCCCTTTGAGGGTCCATAACTTTGGACCCCCTAAACCAAACTGCACCAAACTTTGGGGGTACCATAAGGAAAGTTTCCAGATGATACCCTGAAATTTTGGTGCCGATACATCCAAAAATGCGCCCCCTGCAGGAACATTCCAGAAATTTGCCCAAGAATCTTTGTTCTGCATTGAGTTTTCTGTATTGCTGTCCATGGGGGTTGCAGGCTGGGGGGGGGGAACATTTCTGAAGGCACAGTCTCAAAACCTTCAGGGTCTCATCAGGAGACTGTCCTGATGATACCCCCCCAAGTTTGGTGCAGTTTGGTTCAGGGGGGCCAAAGTTATGGACCCTCAAAACTGTAGCCCCCATCTCCTATTAGCTCCCATTGGAAACAATGGGGGATGGGGGCACCTCCTTTGGGAGTTCATAACTTTTGACTCCTTGAACCAAACCTCACCAAACTTCGGGAGTAGCATAAGGATAGTCTCCTGGTGATATGCTAAATTTGTGGTGCTGATATGTCTAAAAATGCACCCCCTGCAGGCACCAATGTCCTGGTGCAAACAAAAATTGGTCGTGGTGGAATGGCCCCCCGGGGGGGGGGGGGCATCCAACTCAGGTTTTGCCCAGGGCTACAGTTTTCCCAGTGCTGCCTCGTTACGCCCCTGGTTCAAAGGCAGTATGCCTCTCTGGGAGGCGAGGGCGTGGAGGCGGAAAAGCGGACCCAAGTAGCAACCCCCTCTCGGCACACACAAATAATTAGTAACCCACTCTCGGGAACTGGTGAGAACCTGCTGGATCCCACCTCTGGTCTCAGCCTTGAAACAAGTAGTTGAGGAGAAAAGCTCTGAGCATGTGCCAGAATCTGAACTTTGTTTCTGAGTGGTTGTGGTTTGTTCCTCCCCATCTGTGACTAGAAAGGGGTTCTTAAAGTTGAGAGGACATGGCTGGACCCATGGCACCTACCCATTGCATAAATTAACCAATAGAATTGTCGAGTTGGAAGAGACCCCAAGGGCCATCAAGTCCAACCCCTTGCCATGCAGGAATACACAATCAAGGCACTCCTGACAGATGGCTATCCAGCCTCTGTTCAGAAATCTCCACAGAAGGAGACTCCACCACACCACAAGGCAGTGTATTCCACTGTCGAACACCCCTTACTGTCCGGAAGTTCTTTCTAATGGTTAGGTGGCATCTCTTTTCCTGTACCTTGTGTGTGCAACGTGTATTCAAATTTTTATTTGAGTAGTCTGTATCTTAGTTGAAAAGAACAGTCTTACCAGAGGTGGGATCCAGCAGGTTCTCACAGGTTCCCGAGAGTAGGTTACTAATTATTTGTGTGTGCCGAGAGGGGGTTACTAATTGGTGATTTTGCCACTTGATTTTTGCCTTAGTTACGCCCCTCATCTCAGCAGTACTCGCGCAGAACTTGAAGCAGTCTAGCAGGAGGTGCACCGGCGTGCGTGGCAGCCTGCGCCTGCATGCATTCGTTTCCCGCCCAAGGACCGGCACAGCGGCTGCCTCCTTGCCACAGCCCTGCCCAGGAATTCCCCGCCCCCAAAATGCCCAGCCACGCCCCCGTTGTGCCCCGCCCAGCCCCATTGGCGCTACGCCACAGTTTGAATCCCACCACCATGGGAACCTGTTCCTAAAAGTTTTGGATCCCACCACTGAGTCTTACCCTTCGTACCCTTCTGTAACTTCCTTGATTGTGAATACAGCATTAATGTGGAGGATAAACTTGAGAGAAAGTCAGATAAGACGGGGAGACTGCGGTTGATAATTCTCTCTTAGTAGTAAAACTGCATGACAGTAAGATAGTTGATCTGTGCCATTCTAACCTGCCTCTTAAAACTGTTGTTTGGAGAATAGAAGAAGAGGAAGTGTTTGGATTTATACCCCACTTTTCTCAATCGTAAGGAGTCTTGAAGCAAATTACAAATTCCTTCCCTTCCCCTCCTCATAACAAACACCTTGTGAAGTGAGTGGTGCTGAGAGAGAGAACTGTGACTAGCCCAAGGTCATCCAGCAGGCTGCGTGGAGGGGGGGGGGGGAACAAACCTGGTTCCCCAGATTGGAGTCCACCACTCTTAACTGCTACACCACGTTGGTTCTCCTCTCAATACTTTTCACACCAGCTTATCCTCCTTTTGATACTTTCACACTAAAAGCCCAGACGGTGGGGTCTTTCCGAGGCGTTTCTTCACTCCCCAGAGCTTAGCTGTGGTTAAAGGTTCTTATCGCAAAAATAACTATCCCTGAAAGAAAGTCCCATTAATACTTTCAGCTGTGCCGATGAAGGTTGTTAGGAATTAAGTAAAGATATACCTAGAAAGGCTCTGAAAGGGCTGTCAACCTTGTGGTAAAAACGACCATCTCGCTCGCAAAATCTGGCCATTGGCTTCTCAGGTTACTGTTGAAAAGAAGCCAGTGGTGCCTTCCAAAGCAATGGTGTTGTTGCTGGAAAATGAAGAATGAGAACCTCCTGTTTCCTGTTCCTCCACAGCTCCATTTTGTCAGAAGCAGAATTGTTATAGGGGCATGGTGGGGATGTGAAAGATTCTATTTTGGGCGAAAGAGATATTACACTGAGGAAATCATGTGTGTCGTATCAGATTGGTCTCTCCCAAAGCAAAAGATAGGAACCCCTCACTCACTCTGCAGGGTAATTGTGGAGGCATATGAAATACGATGTCTTTTGATTGTTTTACTCGCTTCTTTTGTTTGTTTTACTTTAAGTTAATCTATCCCGAATAATTACCACAAGTTTGGTTCAATATTCAGTGACTAAGGACTCACACTCAAAAGACTACTAAATGTTAAGTGTACTTCCAGAGCAGTGGACGTTTTATTCGCGTGCCACAAACAACGAAGCCTTTCGCCACCTTGAAGTAAAATCTCACCCACGAAAGTTTATGCAGCGATAAATAACTTTAAAAGGCACCTCATGACTCTCTTTAATTCATTGTTTATCTATCTAAACGCATTTTAATCCCACAATTTGGTTCTCTCCTTTTATATCGAAGTAACCAGTCACATCTTGGGGCTTCAGGTAGTAGTGGGATTCAGCCGGTTTGCACCGCTTCGACAGAACCGGTTGTTAAAATGGTGCTTGCAAACAACCAGTTGTTAAATTATTTGAATCCCACCACCGGAACTGGTTGTTAAATTGTTTGAATCCCACCACTGGCTTCAGGCCTGTAGATCTGGAGCACATGTAATGGTTTCCACCAGAAACATCCATTAAAATCTTAAAACGGTGATACTGGCTGTGTGTGGGTTCTCCCACTTGCCAGCTACTAGCCTCTTGCTAACTCACTGAATTTCCTGGACCTGCCTTAGATGGGTAATCTATTTAGACAGCAGCTTAGGACAGATCCCGTATGGACTACCATCTCCACCCCCATCTGCCTTCTTCTCTACATTAAACATAGCTATTCTTACTTAGCACACGGATCACCTCCTGTGTCACGTCCCCCGATCTCTTTAACCTACATTCAAGTATAGAGATCTGAATAGTCTGTTCAGCTTTGTAGAAGCCTGGAAGGCATACAGATTCCATCCTCAACCGCAATTCCAGCTAATTTCATATTAATTTTATATATTATATTTCTAGTCTACACCATACCAAGGAAAACATCATTTCAAAAACCGCCATGTTAAACCTGCAAAATAAAATAACATTAACCATAAAATACTGCATTACCCCCAGACCTGTTTATTTCCTTTATTAAGGGCCATTCCAAAGAAGCAGTTGTGCAAAAGGCTCAGAGTTTTGCTTATGATGGTCTCAGGTGGCAGGGAGTTCCAGGGATGTAGGAGAAGGTACAAAGTAGAAACCACTTTCTCTGTAATTGGAGCGTTTTAAATTGGCTGCAGGAGAGTGTGTGCTTTCTAGTGTCTTGGGCAGAATGGATAGATAGGCCAAACAGGAAAAAAAATAGAATTACATGTTATGTTGAAAAAAGCAGATGATTGGGGGGGGGGGGGGAAGTATTATTAATAGTGCAAATTGTAATTAGTGACTGAGGTAAATTCTTCTTCTTCTTCTTCTTCTCCTCCTCCTCCTCCTCCTCCTCCTCCTCCTCCTCCTCCTCCTCCTCCTTCTTTATTAAATTTATTAGACCGCCCACCCCCGAAGGGTTCTGGGCGGTGTACAACAGGAAACAACAAAAACCATACATAATAAATATCAGAATCCTAAACAACATTAAAACCCTTAAAACACAGCACAGCAGCAACATCATAAAACCCATACTAGTTATTATCGATGGCGACCGAACCTAAAGCTAAAGCCAGGAGGGGAATGGCATGCATAGTACAAGCAGCAGGCGGGGGCAGGCAATCCATGGCTGGCCTCCCCAAAAGCCCAGTGGAATAACACAGTTTTACAGGCCCTGCAGAACTCACCAAGGTCCCGCAGGGCCCTAACTGCAGCTGGAAGAGTGTTCCCCCAGGCAGGGGCCAGGGTTGTAAAAGCCCTGGCACGGGTAGAGGCCAGCCGCATCATTGAAGGGCAGGGGACCATCAGTAAATTAGCCTCTGCAGATCGCAGAGGCCTGCTTGGGACATATGTGGTAAGACGGTCTCGAAGATATGAGGGCCCCAGGCCGTGAAGGGCCTTGAAGGTTAATACCAACACCTTGAAGATGATCCGGAATTCCACTGGGAGCCAGTGCAGGCGGCGCAACACGGGGCGATATGGTCTCTAAAAGAATCACCCCCCAAAAGCCGAGCCGCTGCATTCTGGACCAGCCTCAATTTCCGGATCAGCCACAAGGGAAGGCCCGCGTAGAGCGAGTTACAATAGCCTAGCCTGGAGGTGGCCGTTGCATGTTTTATATATGGAGCTCACGGCATCCAACATAGATGAAACGCATACAATACACTGAAAGCATAAAAGCCACAATTTAAAATCACAGACTGCTAGTAAACTTAACCAAATGCAATCCTAAATAAAACCATCTTCAACTGCCTCCTCCAGACTGAAAGTGAGGGGGCTAGGTACACTTGGGAAGGGTGTTTCATAACTGTGGGGCTACCACCGAAGAGGTCTTCTCCAGTGTGCCTACCAAATGAGCTCATGGGGGAGTCCAGAGGGCCTCTCCCTGTGATTTTAGTTTCTGGGCAGGAAAATATGGGAGAATATGCTTCTAAAGACACCCTGGCCCCGAGCCATGTAGGGCTTTAAAGATCAAAAACAACACTTTGAATAGGACTTGTGAGCAAATTGAAAGCCGGTGAATTTTCTGTAATATCGAAGTCACATGGTCCTGCTAGCTGGCCCCAGCCGGCAGTTCAACAGACATTTGCGAAGACTTATCCATTCTCCATTTCTATATGTCATTTTCAATGTATTAAAGTAGGAAACAAGGGGGGAAAGTGGGAAAAGGTCTATTGGATCTGCTGCCAATACATTCATTTTCCTTCCATGTTTCCTTCCAGGGGGGCTCACCATACCTCATTGGACCAGAGTTCCCCTCCCCAGACAGGAAGTCCGGGAACGCCACCCTCTTGCAAGCTACCTTTACTTGGCACTTACGACAGCAGAGATGACTTTCCGCTTAGGAAAACAGGTCAGCAGATGCCACCGGTAGTGGAATAAAGAAAACTGAGCTGGGGTGGAAGGAGGGCCTGCTGGGTGGGGGAGTGATGGAAGGGTTTTTTCCTCTCTTAAGGCATATTGGCTTGTAAAGACCAGGCACATGTGTCTTTTCAGCTGAAGAGGTACAGATGGAAGGGGGTACTTGTTACTAATATTATTGACAAGCTTTGTAGAAGTCCAGCTTCTGGTTGAAAAGAGGCTCCCGTGCAGGGGCGTACTGCCCAGGGGACATATGAAGTCAAATGCCCCCGGGCTGCAGCTGTTTAGTCACGTGGGGGTGGAGTGGAAAAGCCGAAGCGAATGGAGCAGTGGCTGCTCTTCCAAGAGAAACTGCGCTGCTCACACACACACAAGCCTCTGGAGAGAGGTGGGGGGCGCAGGGCAGGCAAGGGGCAGGAGGGAGGATGCTGGGGGCGGAATTTCACTGGCATGGGTGGTGTACTTTCTACTCCTTGCCCTGGGTGCTATTTTTTTTATAGATACGCCCATGCTCCTGTGCAAAAACTCATTTTCTCTGAATATTCGTTAAGGATAAGCATCGTGCATTTAGCCTCGGCTGAGCTCTTTGCTAAAGTTCTTATGCAAATCGAGGCCGACTGCGTAGGCAAGCGTTGCACTTTTAGGTGCAACTAGAGCTTCTTTGCAAAAAAATTGGCATGCTGATGTCTGACATGCAGTGGGTGTATCCGCTAGGCAGGCTCTTCTCTGCGACGGCGTAAAAAGTTGCAGAGTGATTTTCTTTTTTGCGCTGCTTTCTTTCGCTGGCTTTCCGTGCGGTTTGAAAACTCCTCTGTGTCAGCGAGCTGTGGGTTCTATTTAAATCTGTACAGTTTATACATCTGCCGCTTTGTGTTGGTTTTTGGTTTGGGGTTCTTTGATGTCCTTATTTCATGCGACGTTTAAATTTATCGCAAGCTGCCTTGCCGATCCAGTAATGAGCAGAAGGGCAGGGGGAAAATATTTTAATATCAAATAAGTAAATAAAACAAATGTAACAGCACAGCTGTTTCTTGCAAGAGGTTCTTTGTAAACAAGTTTTTTTCCCCCCCGGAGGAGGGGGGAGCCCAGCTGTTACATGAAACCAGATCTCTTTTCTAGAACTAAACTGGAAATTATTGAAGTATTCTGTGTTTATTGCATGCTGACCCGGTTTATCAAACGGGAGGGGGGTTTTTTGCTCGCAAATAATATTTTGAAAGCATTGAGAATGAACTCAGTGGATCTGAAGAGATATAATAAATACGTTTTGCTTAGTTTCTAAATTCATATCTACGAATGTGATCTCAATGAAAGTTAATAGTAACACACATGACTTTCTATAATTCTCATGGGATGAGAACTTCTAGGTGAGAAGAAGATAGACTTCCTAATAACCTGAACCCGGTGAAGGATTTTCTGCCCTTGGCCGCAGTCTCCTATCCTTGAGGAGTAGGAGAAAATATGGCCTTAATACTGAGGCTGTAGGAGCATTTCCTCTAAACTCTCTGGTTTTTACTATAAAGTTTCGAGGATATTCCTAGAGCATCAAACACCATCATCCCCAAACATCGACCTCTCTCCCAGATCTGCCAGCAGTGTTGGGAACTCTAATTTGCCTAGACAGCTTTGGGAACTCTAATTAAAAGATGAGGGTGAGATCTTCTAGATGAGGTAGAAAGAAGAATATACATCATACCTGTCCAGTATAGTTGGACAGACGTAGGCTGTGACTCCAGTGTGGGCAAAGTTTTGCACGGGAACAAGTTGTGAAAAGGCTGCATAAAAGGGAACTCCTGGTTATGAGAAGATCATTGGCCATTGTAGAAACGAATGGGATATCTCTGCATGCACAGAGGTTCCTGTTTGGTTTTGGTTTCTGTCAACAATTTGCTCTTGCAGACCTTCATAGAGCATATTATCTGGACCGCATCACCAAGCACAAGATTGGCACTGTAGATTGGCCACTTGTGAGGTTGGGTGGTTCTTCTAAATATTTTGGTTTAGTTTAGAGATGTGGGACACCTCCGTTAGGAACATGAACCACTAGTATCAGTGCAAGCATCATTTGCCTTTCGTTCCCCAGCGGAGGGAGGGGTAGGGGTGGTATGCAAGGGGAGGGAGGGGAGGGGAGGGAAGGGAATGAGGGGTGCCATGCAAGGGAGGAGAGGAAGGGGGAGGGTTCCCAGCATCTGGACATGGCCCACCCACCTTAGCGGAGGGAGGGGTAAGGAAGGGTGCCATGTAAGGGAAGGGGAGGGAAGGAGGGAGTGAGGGGTGTCATGCAAGGGGAGGGAAGGGAAGGGAATGTGGGGTGGCTTGCAAGGGAGTGGAGGGAGTGGGAGGGTTCCTGGCATCTGGACATGGCCCACCCACCTTAGCAGAGGGAGGTGAGGGAGGGGGAAGGGTGGCATGTAAGGGAGGGAAGGGAAGGGGAGAGGGCTGTTCCTATGACTTTTTGTCTCATTGTCCGCCCTGTTCTCTTTCATTCCAGCGTCAGAACCCAACTTAAAAGTGAGGTCACGGTTAAAACAGAAGGTCGCCGAGAGGCGGAGCAGCCCCTTGCTGCGCAGAAAAGATGGGACCGTCATCAGCACCTTCAAAAAGCGAGCAATTGAAATCACAGGTGAGAATATGTAAGCCTGGATGGGGAGAAGTATCAATAGGCTCCCCAAAATCAGTTGGCATGGCTGAGGTTAGAATACGGTTCCCTCTGGCTTCCTCCACAAGTGAGGCAGCATGGTGTAGTGGTAAAGAGGGACAGACTCTAATCTGGAGAACCGGGTTTGATTCCCCACTCCTCCACCTGAGTGGCAGAGGCTTATCTGGTGAACCAGATGTGTTTCCGCACTCCTACATTCCTGCTGGGTGACCTTGGCCTAGTCACAGTTATCTCAGAACTCTCTCAGCCCCACCTACCTCACCAGGTGTCTGTTGTGGGGAATACCTTTGTGTATGGAAGCCCTGATGGAAATGGTTTGAGAAGAGTGTAGTCATGTAAAACAGCACTTAATGCAAAATATTGGTTAGTGCATAGGTGTCAAACTCACGGCTCTCCAGAAGTTATGGACTACAGTTCCCATCATCCCCTGCCAGTATGATGCTGGCAGTAGATGATGGGAACTGTAGTCCATAACATCCGGAGGGCCATGAATTTGACACCTGTGGATTAGTGGCATGCACCGTTTTTTCACTGGTATTTTTTTGGGTTCAGGATTTAATGGACCCAGACATTTTTTAAAAACCTGAAAAAAAAAGGGTCAAATCTCAATATTGGCTTTTTTTGGATTATTCGAAAGGTTTATGGGATCCAAACCTGAAAAAGTTCTGCTTCTTCTAAGCTCCACATGAAGCTGGAAGGCCACAGCGTTGGTTGTGACGTGATTCGGGATCCGCTCCGTGGATTCCTTTAAACTGCCGCGGTTTTGCGAGGGGGCAAAAATACCTAGTTGGGATGCGTGTGTCTCTGTTCAGCTTTAGTTCAACGCGCACCCCTAATACGGATTCAAAATAACTTGTGACACACTGTTGTGTTGCTGCGTAACTACCAAAAAAAAATAAACACCCATTCCTAAATTCCTAAGATTCCTAAAATTCGTGAGAGTGAAATGCGGGAAGGGGCCGGGCAGGTTAGCAGAAGAATATATATTTTAGTGAAGAATGTGGTAAAGAATGCCGCAAATCCACCCTACCTCCACTTCAGGTGAGCTACTGATATTAATCTTGCATGTCAAAATCTGGCTGGTGGTCGTTCTGTTTGTGGGGCAGGGGAGACGAGGGGGTGCATAATCCCAAAATATCTGCTTTGGGGAAGGGAGGGGGCCCCTGTTAGCTGACAGCCAGCGTGGTGTAGTGGTGAAGAGCCGGTGCATTCTAATCTGGAGAACTGGGTTTGATTCCCCACCCCTCCATCTGAGTGGCAGAGGCTTGTCTGGTGAACCAGATGTGTTTCCGCACTCCTACATCCCTGCTGGGCTAGTCACAGTTCTTCGGAACTCTCTCAGCCCCACCTGCCTCACAAGGTGTGGGGAGAGGAAGGGAAAGGAGCTTGTAAGCCACCTTGAGTCTCCTGACAGGAGAGAAAGGTGGAGTATAAATCCAAACTCTTCTTCTTTTTCTTCTTTTCCTTCTATAAATATCCTCAGAGTGTATTTGTGGCCAGTATAGAAGGATGACCTAGATCAGCGGTGGCGAACCTATGGCATGGGTGCCAGAGGTGGCACTCAGAGCCCTTTCTGTGGGCACTTGCAAACAGAGTGCCCCCCCCCCCACACACATCTGTTCCGCTGGGCTCGATTATTAGCATTAAACCTAAGACCTCGTTTTGGGGAAGCAGTGTAGGTAACCCTGTCAAGCTCTGTTAAACTATGATCCTTTACTTGGGAGTAAGCTCGGTTGCTGGCAAGGGGGATTGCTTCTGAGTAAACCCTCCTAGGGTCGTTATTCATCCATTGGAAGAGTTGCATGGTTGCTTCAAAGCAAAGCCACTGACTACCACCAAGCTTACTCCCGAGTAACGCACGCCTTGGAGCCAACCATTTTTTCTAAACTAAAACCTCAGCATTCAGATTAAATTGCCAGGTTGGCACTTTGCAATAAGTAAGTGGGTTTTCGGTTGCAATTTGGGCACTCGGTCCCGAAAAGGTTCGCCATCACTGACCTAGATGGCTGAGGCTAGCCCAGTGTCATCAGTTCTTGGAAGTGACATGCTTGGATATGAGACCGCCAAGGAAGTCTAGGGTTGCTGCAGAGAGGGAGACAATGACAAACCACCTCTGAACTCCTCTTGCCTTGAAAACCCTCCGCAGTCCCCTTGAGCTGGCCGTGACTTGGCAGCAGTGCTATCAAGGCCAGGGACGTAACGAGGCAGCCCTGGGCAAACTGTAGCCCTGGGCAAAACCTGAGTTGGATGCCCCCCCCCCCCCGGGATGTTCCTGCAGGGGGTGCATTTTTGGATGCATCGGCACCAAAATTTCAGGGTATCATCTGGAACCTGTCCTTATGGTACCCCCAAAGTTTGGTGCAGTTTGGTTTAGGGGGTCCAAAGTTATGGACCCTGAAAACTGTAGCCCCCATCTCCTATTAGATCCCATTGGAAACAATGGGGGATAGGGGCACCCCCTTTGGGAGTCCATAACTTTGGACTCCCTGAACCAAACCTCACCAAACCTGGGGAGTAGCATAAGGACAGTCTCCTGATGATACGCTGAAATTTTGGTTACCGCTAGCCTAAAGAAGCTAACCGCCACCCTGCAGGCCAAAAATGGAAAACCACTAAAATACCCCAAAACGAACCCAGCATTTTGATGCCCCCCACAAGGTGATGCCCTGGGCAGCTGCCCACCTTGCCCAATGGGCATTACGCCAGTGATCAAGGCCGAATTAAGAAGAAATGTCCTTGCCCCTCAAAAATGAGACTAGCTGAGAACTTTGAACCACAGAACCTATTTCTGAAAATTGCGTCGCCTGTGTTCGTGCGCCGAAAAGCGATGCCTTGCGCGCCTGCAACCCTTCCCTTTTCTCTACATGCTGAAAAGCTAAATGTTGTGACTAGGATAGATCAGTAGCTTTCAAACGGTGTTCCGGAGGTACCTGGAGTTCTTTCTCCGCTCATCGGGGGTTCATTAATGAGAAGACAGGGGATTTCGTTTTGCCCACCACTATTGATTTCATGCTGTTTAGAAGTCTTAGATGATTTTCAGAGCTGACGGCGTCCACGCTGCATGCCGCAGAATGCCGTCCCGAATCCTTGGCAGTCCTGTCGTTAACACTTGGATTCCTCTGTAGACAAGATAATGAGAAGTTGAGAGCCAGAATTGTCGTACTGCTTTTGCAGACAGTTCTGGACTGGGATCTGGAAGATCCAGACTCAAATCCCGTCTCTTCCCTAGAAACTTGATGGGTGATCTTGGGCTAGTCACAACCTACCGTGTTTCTCCGAAAATAAGACAGTGTCTTATATTAATTTTTGCTCCCAAAGATGCGCTATGTCTTATTTTCAGGGGATGTCTTATTTTTTCTGGTGTTCTGTTCGACGGGCATGCTTCCAAACAAAAACTTTGCTACGTCTTACTTTCGGGGGATGCTTTATATTTCGCACTTCAGCAAAACCTCTACTACGTCTTATTCTCAGGGGATGTCTTATTTTTGGAGAAACAGGGTACTTCACAGGGTTGTTGTGAAGATAGATGAAGAGAAGAATGCTGTAAGCTACTTTGGTGAGAAAGGCGGGGAATACAGTCAACAAAATAAATGCCAAAAGCTTACCCTGAAATCAAATTGCTTAGAAACCGCCTTGCACAGATAATATAGATGTGTGCAGACTGTTATGTTTCGGCTTTCCAGACATCATTTGCGTGGATTACCATTTGGGGGACTTGGACATAATCTGCAGTCCTTCGTGGGCAGAGATGAGTTGGTATAAATTGGGTGGAAGGAATGTCTGGAGAGGCAGGGAAAGTGGGAATAGAGAGAATGGTTGAAGGAGAACATCAAACATAATGTTAGGGCTCTCAATTCTTTTCAAGTCGCATACATTTTTTTCCAACTCTCCTGAGGTACTGAAACTTGATTCTGCTGCACAATGAAAGGTGGAATTCTCAAGGAGCTACGTGCCCCTTTCTCCGGATTCGTCGCATGTACTCGAGTACTAGGATTGGCATATTGACAGCTTCCTTTTTTTTCTCCCCTCTGCTTGCAGTGTCTTCAATGTGCAACAGTGCCCCTGGGTCTGGCCCTAGTTCCCCAAACAACTCCAACAGCGCCATTACAGAAAACGGGCTCACGGGCTCTGTGCCCAATATCCACACTGAGGTAAGGCTGACAGAAAAACGGTGTTGTGTGCCCTTGCCTGGTGTGGCTGTCCCACCCCTTCACTTGCTGTGCTGAATTGGCTTGCTGTCACCTTCCATTTTACTGTGATGCCCTCCACCTTTCTGATGCCAGCGGGGTACAGTGGTTAAAAGCAGGTGAATTCTAATCTGGAGAACCGGGTTTGATTCCCCTCTCCTCCAGCTGAGTGGCAAAGGCTTATCTGGTGAACCAGATGTGTTTCCGCACTCCTACATTCCTGCTGCTGTGACCTTGGGCTAGTCACAGTTCTCTCAGAACTCTCTCAGCCCCACCTACCTCACAAGGTGTCTGTTGTGAGGAGAGGAAGGGAAATGAGTTTGTCGGCCACCTTGAGGAGTCTCCTTACAGGAGGGAAAGGTGGGGTATAAATCCAAACTCTTCTCTTCTTCATGATGGAATACGGTGCCTCAGATGGTTTTTCACTACCGTTGTTTTTCAGTTCTTTAACCCTACCACCACTGCATTGTTTACTGGGGGGGCCTTCGCTGTCTTGTTAAATGACTTTTCATATCGTAATGCTCCTTGAGTCTCAGCGAGAAAGGTGGGGTATAAGTGAAGTTGACAACAGTGATAATATAATATCTCTACAAATCAGCAGATTGTGTCTCTTTGTCTGTGCTTGAGCCAGAAGCTGTTTTGAATGGAAGCTTTATTTACGCTTTTGAAGAGACTGGCGATTATATTCCCATGAGCCATTAGGTGCTTTTCATTCATTGTACCTTTTGAGCATACTTTCCCCATACCTAATGGCTTTCCCCATACCTTTATGATGGTTGATTCACACGCACAGGCTTCAGCTACCTATAATATGTTAGCATTTTCTGATGCGGAAAGTAATAGAATTTTGGACAGTGCTGATAGTGCCCATTTATTATTATAGAGAGAGCGGAAATACCCTTATCTACCTTATATAGCTGGGAAAACTTGCAGACTTCGTTGTGAGCCTTTTAAGGGACCAGGTATATTATGTTATTTGGTTTGCATTATTTATAGAAAACAAGAGACTCGGAGAGTGGTGGAGTCTCCTTGTTTGGAGGCTGAACATATGTCGGGAGTGCTTTGATTGTGTGTTCCTGCATGGCAAGAGGTTGGACTTGATGGCCCTTGAGGTCTCTCCCAACTCTATGATTCTATGATACTAAGTACAAGCTCTTCTGAATGGTATATTTTTGAGTTGTGTTGCTTATACGAAAACAAGAGATTGAAGCAGAAGCTGTTTTGAATGTAAGCTTGATTTCAATTTTTTAAGAGACTGGTGATTTTATTACCATGAGCCATTAAGTGCTTTTCTTTTGTTATACCTTTTGATCGTACCTACCCCACCCTTGACAATGGTTAACCTCCGGAGGCTGGCTGAAACGTAAGTTTGCAAGAGAAAATGCCCTGTCAGAGGCAGTGGTGGGATCCCAAAATTTTAGTAACAGGTACCCATGGTGGTGAGATTCAAACAGTGGCGTAGCGCCAATGGGGCTGGGCTGGGCACGACGGGGGCGGGGCCGGGCATTCTGGGGGTGGGGCATTAATAATTTCTCTGTTACTGTAAAAAACTCTTACTGTAAAAAAAAGTTCCTAATTTTCAGCTGGTATCTTTCTGTCCATAATTTAAACTCATTATAGCAAGTCCTATCGTCTACTGCCAACAGAAACAACTACTTCTCCTCTAATTGACTGCCTGTCAAATACTTAATACTTTCAAATACTTAACTTTGTTTCTAGAAATCAAAAGAAGGAAACTTTCCTTAAACAAGGAACTTTACCATATTTCTAAAACATGTATTTATAACAGCCCAGCAGGGAGAATTATCCCGTTTTCTACCTTCGCTAACCAGCCACATAAAAAACAACAGGACTTTATGATTTTTGGACCTAATGGAATTTCTAACGGAAAAGCAGACCCAATTAGTAACCCCCTCTTGGCACACACAAATAATTAGTAACCCACTCTCGGGAACTGGTGAGAACCTGCTGGATCCCATCTCTGGTCAGAGGGCGTAGTGGGGAGAAACCTCCAATTTAACTTTGCCGGCATTACGGTAACAACTCTGGGTTTTGGATTCTTAGGAGCATGCCCAGAAGCAATGACTGTCTGGAAGTGGCTGCACTAGATATGGAGCCAGAGAGCATCAAACTGGGATATGTGCAGATCTGTCAGAGAGGTTTGCCTTCTGATCTTGCATGACAAGGAAAAAGGATTGCTACAATGACAGTTGGAAACTGCCACCATGGGAAAGTCGATGTTATGGAATGGTTAGCATTGATTTAGAACCCAGGTGTCAAACTCGCGGCCCTCCAGATGTTATGGACTACAGTTCCCATCATGGGAACTGTAGTCCATAACATTTGGAGGGCTGTGAGTTTGACACTTATGATTTAGAACTTGGGAGGTCTAAAATTTGGGAGTCTCGGGTTCCAGTCATTCCGATTTTGCACAACTCACTGGATGAACCTTGTGTCAGCGATTCTCTCTCAGCCTCAGTTACCTCACTGGGTTGTCCAGAAATGGGGCTGCCTCCCAGCACCAGTCAGTCTGTCCCACCCTTCTTGTCACAGATGCCCACCCAGGGACTCTGGAGCAATCTACAACTAGCAGCCCCCACCCTTGGACTTACCGGCAGGAGCGGGGACCTCCAGTATGCCAGGAGCTGGGAGAAACTACAGAGAAATGGCAGGAGGGTCTGGGACAGTAAGAGCAAGCCTAAGCAGCTCTAGGGGAAAGGGTGGAGATAGCACAGCCATAGCCAAGTGGCAGTCAGCAGCCCACTGTAGCCTTAGAGAATGCAGCAGTGCCGACACAGCCCCAACCAGGCTGCAATCAAGGAGGAGGGCTAGGAAAGCTGAAGAGCCACTCCCAGGCTGGCAGGACACAACAGACAGCTTGCCAGCCACTAAGAGGCTGGAGGGAATCCCAGGAGGGAGGGAACCTTCTGTGAGGGATAAAAGGGAGTCAAGGAAAGAGAGGAGCTGATTGGTGTGCTCCAGGGGCTCAAGCTTGCTGGAGCGCTGTTACCTTCTTGACAAAAGTAAAGAACTTATGAACAGAAGCCAGAGTCGTGTCTTGTTTGATCCAAAAGGGTAGCCAAGCTCCTACGAGGCCAAGGTGGCCTACAGTGCAGGCGTGACCAACAGAAGATGTCCTCACAAAATGATAAAGAGGACGGCTCTGTGCTTGCTGGAGAAAAGTGGGGTAAAAATGTGCTAGGCAGATATTTATTTTTAATACCGTACTTAGCATATCTTCGTCCTATTTTTCAGTCCCCAAGGCAGAGAGGATATGACTGGAATCTGCTTTGGGGGGAAGGTCAGCATTTCTGAAGCGCCCGGCCGTCTTAAAGCGCTTGGAGCTTTGAGAACGTTTTTTGGCAAGGCCCAGCCGCCTGCGGGGATACTGATTGGGGGATGTTTTGACCCAGCTGGAAGCTGGGAGTGCTAAATCAAAAGATAAAGGATTCTGCGAGGGAGATGGCAGGGGAAGCAGGGAGACTAGCTGTCCAACAGGGAACTTGCATAGAATTAAGAACCGGGAAAAAAAGAATCTTGCAAAATTATGTGGGCACGAGGTTGGCTTGGTAACGAACAATCTCTTGAAAGGGGCGAGAACAACGGTTTGGGAGCGTAACTGGGTCAGTCCTCCTGGGCCGAAGAAAGAGATGGGCAGAGCGCCTTCCGCCTTGCCTTTCCCGAGGCAAAGTGGCATGGGATTGCAACAACTTTCCTTCCGAGAATGGGGAATAGCGGCAGGTTAATCCATACCCAGATGCTTTTCCTGAAAGGCACCGAAGACAAGTTGTGCAGGGCTGAGCCTCATATGCAAGGAAAGTGCTTGTCTGATCGCTCAGAATGTGTGCGCACAACTGTGAGAGACGCATGTTTACCTTGTGCATGGATGGTTGAGTATGTCTGCGCGTCACTGAGGTTTAGAAATGGACCGACGCAGAAAAGCTCTGACAGCAAACAGAAAGTGCTTGTAATGACATTTCCTGGTTGCTGGGGGGGCGGGGGGTGACTCATGAAAGGAGAGGGGGGGTGTCCTTTGGTGAGTTGTGATTTTTTCAGATTTATTTTTAGCTGTGTTTCTGAAAAGGCTGGGTTTTTGTGTATCAGGCTAAGCTGCAAAAAAATAATAAACGGAAAGAGCCTCGACCTAACATACCAAGCCAATTGCATATGGCAACAACAATAACGAATTGAACTGGCCTTTGTTAGAGAGCCAGGGTGAGGTAGTGCAGTGGATTAGGATTCAGGGTTTTTTTCCAGTTGGATTAGGATTCAACAGAGGAGTATCTAGGGAAAATGTAGCCCGGTGTAAAATGTTCGCCCCGCCCCTTAAGCAGCCACCTTCCCCCACCACGACCAACTTTTTTTTCACCAGGTCATCTCCCTTGGGGGGGGAGGGGGGGCAATTTCCCACCCCACGTGACTAAATAGCCGCAGCCTGCGGACATTTGACCCCATATGTCCCCCTGGGTAGTACGCCCCTGGGATTCAGGTTTTTTTGTTGAATTGAACCAGTGTGGTGTAGTAGTTAAGAGCAGGTGCACTCATATCTGGAGAACCGGGTTTGATTCCCCGCTTTGCCACTTGAGCTATGGAGGCTTATCTTGTGAACCAGATTAGCCTGTGCACTCCAACACATGCCAGCTGGGTGCCCTTGGGCTAGTCCCCATTCTTCAGAGCTCTCTCAGCCCCACCCACCTCACAGGTGTTTGTTGTGGGGGGCGGGGGGAAGGGAAAGGAGATTGTCAGCCCCTTTGAGTCTCCTTACAGGAGAGAAAGGGGAATCTGTCTTGGTGCAGAAGGTTCCAGGTGCAGAAGGTTCCAGGTTTACTCTTCTGTTAAAAAGATCATGAGTAGGTGATGCAAAGGATCTCCGTCTGAGACCCTAGGCAGCCAGTCTAGATCAGGGGTCTCCAACCTGCGGCTCTCCCGATGTTCATGGACTACAATTCCCATCAGCCCCTGCCAGCATGGCCAATTGGTTGCAGACCCCTGGTCTAGACCGTCCTGACCTTGCTAGACCAGTGGTCTGCCTCAGAAGAAGGCAGCTTTCATGTGTGACTACCCTGAGTTGCTTGGAGAAAGGATTTAAGGGTTTAAAAGACTGACTTGTCACTGTGTGAACTGAATTGTTCTTAGGCCCTGCTTTGTTCTCGACCATATGCATTAACGCACACGCTGGCCGTGCCCGTGGGTCAGGCCTCCTTCGATTTAACAAATTCTTAACACTAAATGGATGAAGGCCAGAGCTCTTTTCCAAGAGGCATGTGTCCTCCTACCGTGTTTCCCCGAATATAAGACAGTGTCTTATATTAATTTTTGCTCCCAAAGATGTGCTATGTCTTATTTTCAGGGGATGTCTTATTTTTCCTGTGTTCTGTTTGTCAGGCATGCTTCCAAACAAAAACTTTGCTATGTCTTACTTTCGGGGGATGCCTTATATTTCGCACTTCAGCAAAACCTCTACTATGTCTTATTTTTCGGGGATGTCTTATATTAGGGGAAACAGGGTACTTCTGAACCGTTTCTTCACATGAATACCGTCAGACCGCCTGCTGACAATCTTCCTCAACTTGACCCTGACCCCAGCTCAGAGAAAGGCTATTTTACTCCTTGGAAACCAAAAGCACTAGAACGTCTGTGTGTGATTCCAAGTCGGTGCGTGTTGGGGGTGGGAAGATCAGGATTTAGACGCTTTGTTGTTGTCTTATTCGCAGTGCGATTCTTCCAAGCCTTGACGTCTGCAGGGCTGCGCTAGAAACCAGAAGAGCGCGTAATTACCTCCCGTGTGGCCTGTCAGCTCACGCGGAGGCAGGCAATGGCAAACCAACGGCGGACGTCTCTTGCGGGGTCGCTGGAAGTCAGCCGTGAGTTGGCAGCACGCATGCGCGTGGACGCATGCGGCCTGTCCACCCTCCGGTCACATTGCTCAGCAGGCGTCTGAGAGATTTTTCCCATTGTTGAAAGAGAGCGCCATCTCCTGGCCTGTGACGCCTCAGCCCTTCCTGCTGAACGACGCTGCCTCTGGTCTGCCCAAGTAAACTGACTTAAAAAAACACACACGTTAAAATGAGCTGCCAGAACGGCCCAGACTCATCAGAGAGAGAAGGCTCAGCCCCTTTC
Source organism: Sphaerodactylus townsendi (assembly GCF_021028975.2). Taxonomy (NCBI): domain Eukaryota; kingdom Metazoa; phylum Chordata; class Lepidosauria; order Squamata; family Sphaerodactylidae; genus Sphaerodactylus; species Sphaerodactylus townsendi. Next base: position 17,767,419 of record NC_059439.1, on the reverse strand, counting down.
CCCCCTTGCTCTGTTTTCCTAACAGAAATGCCACCCACAGGTTCTGTTAATCTTGGTAGAGAACCAGCGCGGTGTAATGGTTACATGTGGTGGACTCCGATCTGGAGAACCGGGTTCGATTCCCCACTCCCCAATGGTGGGTTAACTAGCATAGTTAATATAACATCTCTAGGTGAATTTAATTAACAGTGCAGTGCTAAGCAGAGTTAACTCCCTTCTAAGCCCGTGGAATTCAATTAATTTACAGGAGTGTAACTCTACTTAAGATGGCACTGTAAATCTCCCAACAGGATTCCTTCTTATGTAATAAAGAAAAAGAAGAAGAGTTGGATTTATACCTCCCACTTTCTCTCCTGTGAGGAGACTCAAAGGGGTTTACAATCTCCTTTCCCTCCCCCCCTCACAGCAAACACCCTGGGAGGTGGGTGGGGCTGAGAGAGCTCCAAAGTACTGTGACTAGCCCAAGGGTACCCAGCTGGCATGTGTTGGAGTGCACAAGCTACTTTAGTTCACCAGATAAGCCTCCACAGCTCAAGTGGCAGAGCGAGGAATCAAACCCGGTTCTTCAGATTAGAGTGCCCTGCTCTTAACCGCTCCATCACGCTGGCTCTATAGAGCCTGGCTCCTAATTTAACCTCAGTTATTTTTGCTCAATTCAGTAACTGATTCACTCTTTTATCACTATGGATTTAAGTGGGGAGTCAGACCATTGGTCTAACTACCTGCTGTATTCCAGAGATTCATGCCATCTGCCACCTTACTCTTTACATCGGAGACGTGTGTGTGTGTGTCTTGAACCTGTGGCCTGTTCTTATTTTTGAAGGTGGTTCTATCAGCACACGTGGCACCTTATGGAGTTTCTGAACAACTTAGGAATTGAAAGGTGACCGTAACACGGCAGATACTTTTTTGCAGAAAAACAAACAAACTTCTCTTGTGAAACCTGACAGACTAAACACATTTATTGCGTGGCATCAGTTTTTGTGAGCCTGAGCGCATTTGGCCAGACTCTGACGAATCAGGCCGCTGCTCACAAAAGCTTACGCTGCGTTACGTTTGTTTAGTCTTTAAGGTGCCACAAATCTCTCTCATTATTTTGGCTGCAGCAGATTAACACAACTACTCCTCTAGAATCTATCTTTGTTACGAAAGAGGCCAGGGCATGTTTGGTAAGATAATTTCTTCCTGCTTATCTTTTTTCCCCCTTCTGTTTTTTGTACCTAGAGAATTGCGCTCGAGGGTTTGGACGCCGGCACAATTCTAGCGCATTCACAAGCTCAGCATATTAATCACCACCTTCGCATTCTTTTTAAAGCAACGTTCTCGCATGCTTGTCATTTTTATTGCGTTTGCTCTGGGGCCATGAAACCTAACTCTGGCCAATTCTAGCGCTTGTCTGTCCCACAGTGACCCATGCGATCACGGATTCCTTCATGGCCTCTTCTTGCTGGTGTAAAGTTCCTGAAATTGCTTTATCGTTTTTTAGTTATGGTGCATTTGTCACAGTTTTGCGGTCTGGAAGGCTAGTGCTGAAATGCTAGGATTTCTCTCCGAAGCCGTTCCCTCTCAAACCATGAGAAAACTTGGCTTGGTAGGTTGTTCCTAGATGCCGTCATTTGGTATGGCTAATTTAAACTGTGGCTTGTTCTGATTAGTCTACCAGAAGTCCATGTTTGTGACTCAGCCGTGCTCCTTGTCTCTTCTCTGTCTACTGGAGGGGCAGCATGATCTAGTGGTAAGAGCGGTAGACCCGAATACAGAGAACAGGGCTTGATTCCCTACTCATCCGCACGAAGACTGCTGGATGGCCTTGGGCCAGTCATAGTTCTCTCAGAACTCTCAGCCCCACCTACCTCAGAAGGTGCTTCTTGTGGGAAGAGGAATTGTGATTGTAAACTGCTTTGAAACTCCTTAAAGGTAGAAAAAGCAGGGTATAACAACCAACTCTTCTTCTGAAAAGGGAAGATAAGCACTCTGTTCTTGTCATGGACTTCTTGTGGTTGGGCAAAAAGACCAAAGGGTCTGAGGAGGTGTGAGCCATAACATAAGGAAGCAGTTGAGATACCTCCAGAGCCCCCTTGGATGGGCATGAGGAACCCCAGGCTTCAAACCGCCCCCCCCTCGCCCGAGATACACCCCTTTCCTTCTCATTCAGACTTGGGGCCCTGAACCCTTCACCCAACTGCAACCTAGAGGTATCTCCCCAACCAAACGCTCAAGTCCCACAAAGCCAAAAACCACCCCAACCCTGTCAGTGTGCCATAACCAGATGTAGCACCTTTAAGAACTAGTAGCCTGCTTTTGGAGAGGGACAGGCTTGTTTCTATACCTCACTGCAAGAGTGTTTAAGGCAGTGATTCTCAACCAGGGTTCCATGGTACCCTGGGGTACCATGAGCACATCCCAGGGGTACCCTGACAATGCTACCGCCTGCCCCCCCCCCCCACCGGAATTAAATGGATTTTGAAGGGGCGGGGGGAGGGGGGTTTGGAAACCTCATGGGCTTCCTTTAAACAACATTTAAAACAGCATTGTTTTATTTGCCTAAATGCGGTGTGGATGGGGGGGGGTAGATTTAAAGGGAGCTTTCCCTTTAAATCCCCCCAAATCCATGCCGAATTTAGGCAAACAAACAACGCGGCTGTCAATGCTGCTTTCCCTCCCCTCCCCCTGCTTGCCACTCCCCCCACCCACAGGCCAAAAAAGGAAAAAACCCTTACAAATGCAAAAAAAAAAATTCAAATGAACCTCAAGGGTACCTTGAGATATGAAGAGCTAGGTCAAGGGTACCGCGACATCGAAAAGGTTGAGAAACACTGGTTTAAGGCCTCAGTTCACACTCAGACTTTTCTGGAAGAGCACATGTGATATAGTACTGTTGGTTTCAGCTCCGATAACTTGACTTCTGGACCTCAACCCCAGTCAGGTCATTTCTGCCGTCTCTATGGTCAGGTGAACTAGTCACCAGAGAAAGGGTTCCTTGACAAATCGTTATGCATGAACTCAAGCACTGTAATGAACTATGACAAACATAAACTGTGCTTTGGGAAATAACTGGTTTGAAATCCCCCTTTGGTGCCTGCCAACCACCCGTAGCCTCATTTGTTTGCGCTGTTTGACTTAGACATCATAACTAACTGGGCTTTGATCAAAGTCATGGTTTAGAAGCAACCAGCTTCTTGTGATGTCTGAAGTCAGCCATTGTTTGTGAATTTGGTGGTTGCATTCCCTGGTTTGCGTCCAGACAATGCTCACTGTGATTTTTTATTTTATTTCTTTGTTGCACAAACTGGGTTTGGGCAATCGATTTGCTGACTCCCCCGATCCGGGTGTTCTGCTCTTGAAAACAGTGTCGGACCCCGGAAAAAAACATTTTGAAAATAACCTTCAGCTTGTTTTATGCCCTCCTCGTCTTGTGCTGGAGCGCCGCTGCGTATCCTTGAGAAGGCATCTGCAGTTCGGTTGGCTTTGCCAGATCTATAAACAATATCAAAAGTTACATAAGGACAAATTGGTCTGCTGTTTACACAGTCCAAATAGGTCACCTGTTATGGAATATAATAAAAAAGACACAGACGAGGCATTAAATGGTAACATTCAGAGACGGACGCAGATGCGTTTCCGTTTCAAAGATACGCTGTGTGGTGAGTTTAGAGTTGCTTTTATGTAAATGTTAAACTGTGAAGACGATCTGCGGTTTGTTTGCATATCGGTTACAGTTGCACTTAGATTCGCTTGGAATGGAGAGTAGTTGAGAAAATGTGAAGTGAAGGACTGGAGAGGCATGGGTTCAAATCCCCATTTAGCCATGGAGACTTACTAAGTGACTTTGGGCTATCACGCTTTCCCTGCCTAGCCCAAGTGTTTCTAGAAAGTCAGTGGGACTCTTGTCTCACAAAAAGATGTTAGTAGATTATATATTCCTCCGCCACAGAACTCAACATGCTGGACCTTCTTTGTTCTGGAATGCTCCTGTGTGCTAGTACCTACCTAGTCCTTCTCTCACCCCAGTTCTGGAATGCTCCTGTGTGCTAGTACCTACCTAGTCCTTCTCTCACCCCAGTCCGTTTGAAAGTTTGATGATGGTCATTCGCTGAACTATAAATGCTCTTGTATCAAAGCACCATGTTCAATAGTGGCCAAAATATTGGGTTTGACAAAGGCAGCACATGGATAATTTTCATATTAATTTGGGACTATATTCTGATACGGAAGCATACAGTTTTCTCAACTGCTGCACCTCAGCTGCCCATACTAACATCTTTATCTGAGACAGAATATAGACGGAGCTTTTCCCTGCAGTGATTTGGATTGGCCTTTGGACATTGAATTGGCTGAGTGGATTTTTAAAAAATGTTGCTTTGTAGCAGTTGCCACCATAGCGCAAGGATCTTCCCTGTGACTGAAGGCAAGGCATGGCAGCCATTTTGTGGCTGGCCCACCTTCTCTAGTAGCCATTTTGTGGATGTACCCGCCATGGCGTGCCACAGTTCTAAAGATAAAAGAAAATGAAGGAGAAGAAAATAAAATATGTGACCTTGGGGTAGTCACAGTTTTCTCAGAACCTTCTCAGCTCCATTTACCTCACAAGTTGTCTGTTGTGGGGAGGGGGAAGAAAGGCATATGTAAGCTACTTCGAGACTCCTTATGGCTAAGAAAAGCGGCGTATAAAAGCCAGCCCTATTTCTTCTTCTGTTCTTCAACCCCTTCCCCATTTTCCTGTCTTCCTGCCCTGAATCTCTTTTTTTTTTACCCCTTTCATATAGCAGATGCTGCCCCAGCACCAAGCTGTCACAATGGACGGATCAGCTAGCCAGCTCAGTCTATACACTTCTCCATCCCTGCCCAATATCTCCCTAGGACTACAGGCCACCGTCACGGTGACAAATTCGCACCTCAACGTGAGTACTACGCGGCTGTCTGCAAAATCTCATGCAAAACCTTTTTTAAAAATGGATTTAGTGGATCCCTGTTCCTCTAAGTCGAGGACCTCCCCCCTCTTTAACAACCAAAATTGGCTCAGACATGGGGGCAGGCAGCGACTCGTGCCCAGCCTGCAACTTGTCTATTTCCAGCCTCGTAAGTTTCCAATGAACGAGGGTCAGGCTGTTTTATTTATTTAGACAGCGGAGATATTTAAGGGGTGGGATCCGCTCAGCAGCTCAGAGCTGCCGTCCTCTGGGCAACTCCACCCCGGCTCCAAATGCAGCCAGTTAATTTTATTTTTATTTTTGACCAGCAAGGAAAGTTGTGAAACTGAGCCAGCTCTCCATGCGAGAGATCTAAATACCAGTTGACCATATCTGACTTTCCAAAAGGAAAAGTGTTAGTATTTAGTATCAAATATGTTAAAGCAGTCGGAACGTGCTTGGCCCAGAGCCAACAGCCCAGCCCAGAGGAGACCCAACCAATGGGCTAAAGGCCACAGACATTGCAGCAGGTATCCCAGGATGGCAGAAACAAATGTCCGTGCCTGAAATTTTCTGTAATGGGAGCAGATGCAAAATTTGTTCAGTTAGATTTGAGCCTGGCAGCACCTTAAATGCAGAGGAGCAAAATAGCACGTCACATACTGAAGACGGAGAATCAATATATTCAATGAATGTATTTATGTATATTTTATAATTGTCCAGTTACTGAATCCAATAATTGTACATCCAGTTTTTTCAACAATAAAAGTTCATTTTTGAGATATATAATCCATATCTTCAATATATAGTGAACAAAAATAGTTCATTTTTTCAATATCTTTAGGATAATTATATTCCATATAGAAAGTACTCCCCAAACGACTTGTGCATTTATAAGTACGTTTTCACTGTAGTCTTCCTCAGGAGAAGCAATTCTTTCAGGAAAATTATTCATTCATTTGCCATGCACAGGTCTTTCTACAAATAAATAAACAACATAGTATAATTTATACATTAGATTCTAGCAATATCTAACCATTTTTAACATTTTTAACGTTTACGTTACACACAATTTGGCTTGTTTTCAAGCACCTTAAATGCAAACAAGAGTTTCAGTGTAGGAGCTTTCAAGAATCAAAACTCGTTTTGTTTGATTATCAAAAGTTGATTCTCCGAAACCCTTGTTGGTCTCTAAGGACCCACTGGACTCAAATCTAATTGTTCTACTGCAGATTCACACAGTTACCCTCTGAAGGATGCCAGCAAGATTGAGGGTGCTCCCCCTCCCCCACCCCCCAGGACAGGCCATCTTCCCCACCCAAATTGCAGGGCAGGAATTTTGCTAGCTTGAGGCTTTTACTGTGGCTGACATCAATAGGTCTCTGACTATCCCAATGCAAACCCAGCTGGGATAGGGACATGGCAAGGCTGACATCAATGGGTCTCTGACTATCCCAATGCAAACCCAGCTGAGATGGGGACATGGCAAGGAAGGGGTTAAAAGAGGAATAGTGCTCAGAGGGAGGAGCCTAGTTGGGCTTGTCCAGCATGAACAAGGGGATAAAGAGGGAGATGCCAAGGGAGAAAGGGGCTTGGGGCAGGCAGCGGAGGAGAGGAAGCATCCATGGACACCTTCTAAATTTCCTGCAGTGGGAAAGGGATCTCATACTGAGAGCCAGCGTGGTGTAGTGGTTAAGAGCAGGTTAATCTGGACTCTAATCTGGAGAGCTGGGTTTGATTCCCCGCTCCTCCCCCTGAGTGGCAGAGGCTTATCTGGTGAACCAGATGTGTTTCCGCACTCCTACGTTCCTGCTGGGTGACCTTGGGCTAGTCACAGTTCTCCCTGAACTCTCTCAGCCCCACCTACCTCACAAGGTGTCTGTTGTGGGGAGAGGAAGGGAAAGGAGCTTGTGAGCCATCTTGAGTCTCCTTGCAGGAGAGAAAGGTGAGGTATAAATCCAGACTCTTCTTCTTCTACTGTGGCTGTATGTGTATGGGCCAGTCCTAAGCAGAGTTATATACCCCCTTCTAAACCATTCTTCGTCCATTATGCTAAGAAGGGTGTAACTCTGGATAAAGTCGCCGTTAAACTCTGGATAAAGCCTGGATAAAGTCGCCGTTGCCAACCCTCTTGTCTTGCGCAGGCCTCCCCTCCCCTTTCCACGCAGCAGGAAGCAGAGCGCCAGGCCATCCAGTCGTTGCGCCAGGGGGGCGCCTTGACCAGCAAGTTCCTGAGCATGTCGTCCATCCCCAGTTGCCTTCTCGGCGTGGCCCTCGAGGGCGAGACCAACAACCACGGACACGCTTCGTTGCTGCAGCACGTCCTGCTCTTGGAGCAGGCCCGCCAGCAGAACACACTAATCGCGGGTGAGTGAGCGGGGGTGCGGGGGTGGCACACACCATCTGAAAAGCCTAAACTTGGACAGAACATCAGTCCACATGCTGCAGAAAGCAGCACTTCTAGGAACTGCCCACATTCTACGCCAGGGGTGTGCAACCTGCGGCTCTCCAGATGTCCATGGACTACAATTCCCATCAGCCCCTGCCAGCATGACCAATTGGCCATGGGATTTGTAGTCCATGAACATCTGGAGAGCCACAGGTTGCAGACCCCTGTTCTACGCAAATACCTCTAATATCCTAGGTCCTTGGGAAGGACTCGATATTCAGAGACGAATTCCAGACACTTGTGCTGTGTTGTTATGTACATATAATAAGCAAAATAAATTCCGCCCCCCCCCCCATTTTAAATGACACATGAGGGTGCCAGACTGGCCGTTCTCTGAGTTATAGCTTAACCTCTGCTGCCTTTCCTGCAGTTCCTTTGCACGGCCAGTCCCCTCTGGTGACGGGGGAGCGCATCCCCTCCAACCTACGGACAGTAAGTAAGCTGCCTCGGCACCGCCCGTTGAGCCGTACCCAGTCGTCGCCGTTGCCCCAGAGCCCTCAAGCACTACAACACCTGGTTGTGCAGCAACAGCATCAGCACTTCCTGGAGAAACAGAAGCAGCAGCAGATTCAGCTGGGAAAGGTGGGTAGAGGAAACGGGGCCGTGGTTGGGACAATCCTAGACCCTCCCCACTTTTCCTAGGCTTCCTCTCACTCCAAACTCAATGTCCACCAAGCCCAGTGGCATTGTGGTTGTATGCTCTGAAGAGCTGCATGCCAGCCAGCTAATCAGTGACAGCGGGCCTTTAAGAGTCAGCCAGACAGTGCCCACTGTCCTTTGACAGCCAGTTGTCTGACCAATCAGCTGTCCGGTGGCTCCTCCCTTTGGTCAGAAAAGGGGAGTGGCCAGGACAAGATTGATTCAAGGCTGCCAATGGTCCCTCGGGTGTGGCCACAACCCCTGGATGCCTGTCCCAGCAGCAGTGGGCAATTACCCAGAATCCCTTGCAGCATCAGAGGCCTCCAGTCGGGGGTTTCAATGGTTCCTGTCAGGAGCCTGATTAAGGTGCGATGCTACTCCTATTGGTCCCATGAAGGGCATCAGCAAATCTTGGAACCCCGTTGGCCCGATTTTTCACAAGGGCTGCCATTTGCTCCTCGGTAGTTAGCCGAGCTCACACGTTGATGTTCTGCTTCTCTTCTGAAGATTATTACCAAGACTGGTGAGCTGCCACGGCCGCCCACCACACACCCTGAGGAGACAGAGGAGGAGCTGACAGAGCAACAGGAACCTCTGGTTCTCAGCTTGGGCCAGGGCCCTTTCGTGCTGGACAGGTCGACGGAAAGCGAAGAAACGCAGGGCGACCTGGAGGAGGAGAAAGAGGAGGAGGAGGATGAAGAGGAGCAGTTGGTGGAAGAGCCAGGCTGTCTCCGAGTCAAGGATGAAGCTGGAGAGAGCGGGTTGGAAGAAGAGCCAGAAGTTGAGGAGTTGGGAGTGACTTACAGGCAGGTGAGGCCCTCATTGAAATTGATTAAACCTGCATGGAGGTCTCTCTTTCAAGGAAAGAGGCCCGTAGGAGAGGGAACCCCTCTGAACTCCATTGCCGCAATGCCAGCTGCCCTCCATGCGACAGGACAACTGCAGAGGGAGAGGTATTCTTTAGACGGTGATGCAAGCTTTGCCTTGTAGCACTGTTGGCAGCTGTTCAAGAATTCCTGTTCTCTATACGAACTACTTGACCTTTAGTCTCCCTATACAAATATAGGAGAATTCAGGGTTGCTCAATGCAATGCTGATCCTGGTAGTCCGGAAGCAGTTCCTGGGGTAGCCAGGGAGTCAGAAAAGTGTGGGTGGGAGAAGAATCTGGGAGGTGAAAGAAGGAGTCACATTCTTTGATTTACTGCTATTGGTGCCCAGCCAGGGGTAGCTGACTAACAAAAGACAGTTCCAACTTTGGATGTCCTCTCCAATCCGGCAGTCAAGAAGGTCAATTCGATTCTGGACTCTTATCAAACAGGAGTATAGTGTCTAGATGGGTCTGCAACCTGCGGCTCTCCAGATGTTCATGGACAACAACATGCTGGCAGGGGCTGATGGGATTTGTAGTCCATGAACATCTGGAGAGCCGCAGGTTGCAGACCCCGATGGAGGGATGTAATTGTACCTCTCTATTCTGCATTGGTTAGACCCCACCTGCAATATTGTGTACAGTTCTGGGCACTGCAATTCAAGAAGGATATTGACAAGCTGGAATGGGTCCAGAGGAGGGCAACCAAAAGGGTAAAAGGTCTGGAATCCATGCCCTACGAGGAGAGACTAAGGGAGCTGGGGATGTTTAGTCTGGAGAAGCGAAGGTTAAGGGGGGACATGATAGCCATGTTTAGATATTTGAAGGGATGCCATGTCAAAGAGGGAGCAAGCTTGTTTTCTGCTGCCTCGGAGACTAGGACCCGGAGTAATGGATTCAAGGTGCAGGAAAAGAAATGCCATTTAAACATCAGGAAGAACTTCCTGACTGTCAGGGCTTGTTTTGGCGGTGGAATTCACTGCCTCGGAGAGTGGGGGAGTCTCCTTCTTTGGAGGTTTTCAAACAGAGGTTGGATGAACATATATCGGGAGTGCTTTGATTGTGTGTTCCTGCACCGCAGGGGGTTGGACTTGATGGCCCTTGGGGTCTCTTCCAACTCTATGATTTGATGGGCAGGGGATGAAGACAGAACGCGGCTGATCTTGTATTTCCTTTCCTCGGCCCATTCATTCAAGAGGCCGGGGTAGAGTCTCCGGAAGGGAGAGTGACTCACCTTCCACCAGCCAGGGCCCCCTCCGTCCTTCCCCCCCTACCTTTGCGTATGTGTGTCACTTCTACTTCCCTCCACCCACCTTCTTCTGCATCATCCTGAAGTGTGATTCATCTGTCCGTCATTCTTTCATTTCTCTTGCATACCTAAATATTTCCCCATGCCAGAGAGTTTGGCAAACAGATACAATCACTTTGTCTGGGAGATGTTGTACGGAAAAGAGTTGGGGGGCGTGGATTGGAAAGGAAGAATTCCAAAAGGGATAACCAGGTGTTCGCTGGGTGTCAACATTTACATAGCACAGGGGTCTGCAACCTGAAGCTCTCCAGATGTTCATGGACTACAATTCCTATCAGCCCCTGCCACCATGGCCTGCAAGTCCGTGAACATCTGGAGAGCCACAGGTTGCAGACCCCTGATATAGCATGAAGCCTGTTGCTAAAAAGAACTTCGCAGATTTGGAGTGAGAAAGGGGGCAGGATTCATTTCTTTGTGGGGACATCTTGTCACAATCGGCCAAGGGCTGTTGATTCATGCCTCCATGACAGCACGCAAAGTAGGAATGGACCAGGGCAATTCACTTTGCCACACAGTAGACATCTCTCGCCTTGAAAACCCCACCAAAAATGACTATCCCGCTTTGATCCTTCAGAACTGTCTTCTGTTTACCCACTGAGATCTGGCGGTCTCTTCCTGGCAAGGGTGTTGTTGTCACTTGCTGTGTTTTTTTTTACGATCGTGTTGTGCTTACATTTGTGATGTTGTGTGCCACTCTGAATTTACTAAAGAGCAGGATAGACATTTTCGGAAAAACCTTCCTAAAATATTTGTCTGATGACTTAGGGGACTTATTGTGAAGGTTGATTCCTTTCGAGAAAAAGGGGCAGTCACATGCGCCCCCCCCCCCCCCGACCCTTGCAAGTGATGCCTGGGGCTTTGGCCCCCTTCTGCCCCCGTAGGTCCACCACTGCTCCTGCTAGGTCTCAACACGCTACGGAACAACCAGTTTCGTTGCTTTTTGGAAAAACCTACTGCT